>NC_090928.1:850596794-851846794 GCF_040938575.1 Ambystoma mexicanum
CCTGGATTCGGACTCACAATATAATGAGCGACAAACAGCTTGAATACCTGTTTTGTACTTGTATTTAATCCAACAGGACCCATCAGTGGTGTCTTTGGCACTAACTCTAAATTCAAACAACTGTGCTTGCATCATCGAACCAGTCTGCTGCCAGCTGAGTGCATCGATTACCGGTGTGAACATGAAGCTGTGGAATTCTTTGAACCACAAAGTTTTGAATATTTCCTTGAACCACCAGAATCTTCATCTCGGACCAAATCACGAATGCCTAACAGACCCCGGTACACTTCAAAGCGCTTCATTTGAATGCTGCATCAAACTGTAACTAGCTCCAGTTCAAATCCAACTTGATGCCTGTTCCCCATCTGGATCATCTAAATCACTGCACCTTAACCTCATTCGAACCGCTAACACAAAAATAAGAAGCCTGGTTTGACTCTGTAGAACAGCCTAGAACTGAATAAGGTACTGTTGGAAAGCCCCAGTACCCGTGGCCCATTTTGTGGTAGCCTAGAGACTGGTTAAGCCTGTTTTGCTCATTTTTCCTCAAGAATCATATCATTTTTTAACTTTGTGGTGGTTTATTTCCTTTTTCATCCCTGCTAAGTATCCAGAGTGCTTGCTACATTACATGATCAATTTCTCTATCTTCTCTTACAGTGGTGGGTTTGAGTTACGGTTTTGTAGTACAGTTTCTATTGCATATTTGTGTGTTTCATTAAAGTATGTATATTTTTATAGAACCTTCATTGGACATTTCATTATTTTAGTCTGTTGCATTATTGCTGTTTTGGTTGGTACTGCTATCACAGTCGCACTCCTCTTAATAGTATAGCTTTCCCTTGGCTCACATTACCGCAAACGTCGGAGGAGGTATCTCTAGTCTGTGTCTGTTTGACATGTATTACTGGGATCACTTTTTGTTTTTTAGAAGTGTGAGGGCTAAGTAGGCAGTTTAGTCACTACTCATCCTTTTACTCCTGCTGGTCAGAAGTCATTAGGTCATGCTGATGTCCATTGCCATTATCCAGGTGGGAAAGGACCATGGCTTTGCTAGCAGATCTAAAATTGTTTTCTGGGATGAGGGCTTGATTTTCCACAGGAGGGAAAGTTAGTATCAAGCCGTTTTGTGTCATCCTTGTTAGGTGCTCCTTTAAAGAGAGGTATCTGTCGATGTGTAACCCAAGGTAAGCACTAGGCATCCAGGACTGGATCAATGTGAGGCAGGCCTTCATCCTGTGAATGTCATCAATGGAGGATATCCTGAGGCAGAAAGGCATGTCATCTGTGTATTGGTGAAGCGTCTGTTGTGCGGAGTCAGAGGTGTTCCAAGCTGTACCATGTCAATGTTGATGATCATGGGGGAGAGATTGGATCCCTGCAGGACTCCACAGGTGACGAGCAGAGTTGGTGACCAGGAGGAATCCATTTGGGTGAATTGGTGGCATTTAATAAGGTAGGATTTGAACCAACTGAGGATGATCTCACTGATCCCTTTGCAGCGATGTAGAATGTGTGTGAGTGACTTGCGGTCTTCTGTGTCATACGCTGCTGAGAGGTTGAGATGTACCAAGAGGCAAATATTCCCATCATCGAGGATGTTAAGGGCATTGTTGATCACCTTGATGGTAGCCATTTTTTGTGCTGCCTCTGTGTCAAAAGCCAGATTGATAGGACTGAAGGAGGTTGTTGGTGTCAATGTGTTGGAAGACTTGTGTGAATACTTCTTTCTCAAGGATCTTACATAGGACGGGAAGATGGGTGATGGTGTGCAGTTTCTGTGGTTTTCAGGGTTCAATGTTGGTGTCTTCAGAAATGGGAGGATCTTTCCAGTCTTGAGAGTCATGGGGAAGATGCCTTGAGTGAGGGAGCTGTTGATGATTGTCAGGCACGGGAGGTTTGCTTCAGTTGGAAGGTTATTGAGTAAGGAGGCGGGGAGGATGTTGACTGCATACAATGCATCCTTGAAGGAGGCTAGGGTGACAGTGAGGTCTCCCATGGTGAGTCTCATGAAATATGACCAGGTAGTGGGGGTTGTGCAAGAAGGGATGCGTTCTGTGCTATCAGTTGTGGCATTTTTGTCTATGTGCTGGTGGATCGTGCTGATCTTGTTAGTGGAGAAATAGTTGATGGGTAAAGGCTTGATGCAATTCTTGATGGCTTCAGAGAGGGCTCTGCTTTTATTTTTGGTAGTGGTGTCAGTCGGCTTCATGTTGCATGGAGTTTTTTAAGCAGGGCAATTTCGAGGTGCTACAGGATTTTCTTTTCATGTTTTTTGATGTTTATTTTACTAAAGTTGGTATCTTGAGTGAACAATGGTGCAGTCAGTTTTAGGTTCTAGGGTCTGTTGTTTCACTGGGGCATGGCGGTTGATGTTCATTGTGAGGGTGGTACTGAGTTCTTAGAGAAGCAAGTCGTATACATGGTATGTTTGAGGTGACCGGCCCATGTGAGGTTGAGATTGGAAGGTCTTCTGTGAGAGCCTGCACTGGAAAGCTGTTTAATGATCTGAAGGTTTGTTTGCTGTGTTTCTAATGGGTGTGCTTGACTGGTATGGTGTGACTAATGTCAAAGAAGATTGGCAGATGGTCTGACCAGTCGAGTTGGATTGGAGAGCTGCGGTGGAGGATGGGTAGGGCGGTGATGATGAGTTGGATGTTGGATGTTTTGGTGCTAAGTGAGTTTCAAAGTGACGAGAAGGCAGTGGAGTTCTTTCTTCCTTGACTTGGTTGCTGGATTGTCAGGGATGTTGAAGTCACTAAAGAAGATGTTTTAGTGTGCATGAAAGATATGGTGGTGACCAAGTCTGTGAAGTCTCCGATCATGGAGGTGTTGAGTTTTAGTGGTCTTTAGATAAGGTGGAAGGTGACTGTGTCCATTGGTGAGCGCAGGATGTGCAGCAGAGATTTTCAAATGAAACATTGATGACAACATACGGGCCTCATTACGAGTTTATTTTGGTATGTACCTTACAACTGTTGGTTTGGAGGTTTCCTTGGTGCCTCCCACCCCTCTTTAAGATTGTAACCTGTCCTCAGGCTACTGTGCCTTAAATACGTGAAGGTGGTGCACCATTCATTACATGTCTGTTTCACCTTTGAGATCAGTGCTTTTTTAGTAGTAGTGTGAGACTCAGAAAGAGTTTGCAAATCAAAACTCCTCCATGTACCTCTGCAGAGCAGATGTCACTTGATCACAATCAGAATAGCAATGCCAGTGGTGGAGAGAAGACTCAGTTCTTAGAGACTGTGCACCTAAGGGGTGAAATTGAAATAGACACTAGCTTGGATCCCTTGTACTCAAATTATATCCATGTTCAGACACTGTAGAAACACTTGCCTGGATATCTCTGCACCCTCTGTAAACAAAGAAGCACAAAGCAATCTCAAGGCAGAAGGCCTGCATCCATACACTGACAATAAAGTGGCCAGAACCCCCAAGTTATATCCGAGTACTTCTGCATACTTAGTGTGGAAAAAGATTTTAATAAGCAATTATCTCTTTTTTACATTTTATGGCATGCTTGGTATTCTGACTAAAAACTAGTAACCATATTTGAATGCAACAGAATCAGGTCTCTAAGCCCTATGATTGTCTGGCATTGAGAAGCGGAAATTAAGTGTGCAATTAAAAAGTGTGAGACCTTCAGAGGATGGGTCTGCGTAGACAACGTGAGAACGGTATAGAAGTATGCAAATATTTTTCCAGTATGAACCAAGTGACCCTATGACACAAGGATGCAGGGATATAAGGCAATGGAATGAGAATCATGAGACCAAGCTAGATACGAATGCATGAGCGGGAGACAGGACCCTACTAAAATAGACATTTATTCCAGGATAAACTACAGTGAGAACCGTGCCTAATGTGATGTAATGTGTAACATTCCAAATGTATCTTTTTTCGTTATCTTGCAGGTAGAAAAAACTACAATTGTGTGTTAAATCTTAGTTAGCGAATCTTCTTTAGTCACAGAGGGTTACTATGGGCCTCATTAGGACCCTGGCGGATTTCGCGGTGCTAAATGCACCGCGAAGCACGGCGGAAAGCCGTCGATAGCGCCATGGGGGTTGGCGGATTTACCGCCCCATTCCGACCTTGGCGGAGCGGTAAATCCCCAATCCCCATTCTGCCCTTCCCCATTCCCATTCTTGCCCCATAGGGTATAATGGGAGTGGGGAAGGAGTTAATTACGCCACCGTAAAATACGGTGGCGTAATTAACAACGAGGTCCCGTAGCGCCATGGTTTTCTCCGCCTGGTAAAACCAGGCGGAAAACGGCGCCATGGCGCTAAGGGAACTCGTAGTACGGCGGACGGGTCCGCCGCGATTAGCGCTGGCGGAAACCCACTCCGCCAGGGTCCTAATGAGGCCCTATGTCTGATTAGTTTCATTAAATGCAATAAATAAAGTAGAGTCTTTAACCTGCTGCTGCTAGATTCTCCCACCACAATAGGGAAACATAGTGGCAATATAAACTGGATGTGCAGAACTGCTAGCAGCAACCTTGGCTCTAAAGGAGTAGGCCAATGTCAGTGGCTTACCAATCGATCTGCTGATCTCAGCTGGCTTTGTCTAAACAGTTGACTGCCTGTTGGGCTATACGATCTGGGCATAAACTTGGACAGGATGCTCAGCATTCTAATGGAAATATTGCCAAAGTTGGGGTAATTGGCTATATCTAAAGTAGAATCTAAGGACAAAGGCCGCTCTGTTCTGGACCTGTTTATTAAGGATATTTGCACATTTGATAGCACCTACACTGTCTCTCTTACTCAAGTGTCCAAAGCAAAGGATAGCTGAAGACAAGGTCAATTCCTCTTTGGTCATGTTAGGACCTGGAAAGGTCCAGAACCCCTGCTTCAGGCATCCCAGGTAGGCTGTTTGCAACACAACTCACTCACCACTTCTCATCCCCAGCCTGATCCATGCATGCGAACACCCAGTGTGCACCCTGCACTCATGCACCTTCAACCACCACACCTCATTCACATCATCTCATCACCACACACACACACCACCTCCAAAACACACATGCCACCTCATGCTCATCAATGCCCACTATGCAGTCTACATGCAATAGACATTACTGACCTCATCACCGCTCACAAACCTAGATGCACTCTTTATCAACAAGACCTGACTGAGCCACCCCTCTACACACAATCTGGATTTCCTCATCCCACAGGCTATGGCATCCAACACAAGGGTAACTACGGGAAGAATGGCAGAGGATTGGTTATTATACCCAAAATCTTATGGACATGCACCTTTCCATAGCACACCACACCTGCATCCATAGAACTCCACACTTCCTTCTCATCCACAGTCCTCCAGCTACCTTCCACCTGATCTACCAACCACCGCAAACCAACAAGGCCTTTCTTAATGAAATCACATACATCACAATAGCATCCATCAACAACACAACTCATAATTTCCTCAAAGACCTCAATCTATCTGGGAGCCATGCCATGAGAGAGACTCTACATTAACTACTTGATACCATGGACATTGAGCAACACATCACTGAAACAACCCACAATAAAGGCAACACATTCAACCTGCTATTGACCACTATTCTAGCATTCATATATCCTCTACATTTGGACTAAATAGACCATGCATCCATAACCATCCTGCTCAGCCACTTCTCCCCACGTGGGACCAACGTAAACCAACCAACACTCCCAACCACTCTTTCAAGAACTTTCCCATGGATGCACTGGAAGGAATTACATCACTTTGGCATCCACATCTGAACCCTCAGAGTATGTCAAAGCACAGCTCAATTTGCTCACCCACCCCTGGATACCATCAACACACATTAAGCACTCAAACCTTGACTCAAAAAACATAATCTCTCCAAAACGTTGGTTAACAAAGGAACTCATTGACAGTAATCACACCATTGATCCCCAACAATCACCATTGCCATCAACAGGAAAGCAATATAGGTGCTTGAGAAAATTACACCAACTTGAAGACCTGATCACACAAAGAACCCTCTGTTCAGCATGCAGGACACTCATTTAGACAGCCAAAGCAACCTACATTCAAAGACCATCATGGAACCAGCTAACTAGAATAGCCTGATTTTCAAAGCAGTGAAACATTGGATCAACTTCATGTGAGGCTCTGTAATACTGCAATCAACTGACAAATGCAACATCATCAACAACTTCTTCATAAAGAAGATAACACAACACTTTGAAAGCTCTAAACACACCAGAGATAACCACACATACTAGCCTGAAACCTATCAAGATGAACCAAATTCGGCACAATTACTTCAGAAGGCCTGGCCTACACTCTTGTAGCCTTCAAGCCCACCACATACAAAGACAGCATCTTCACCATCTATGTTGTGAAGGTCATCACAGGTGAGGCCCTCACACCACTTTTCTACATCATCAATGCAACCCTCATACAGGTACATTCTCAGATTAAATGAAATTTAGGCAGATTGTCCTTCTACTGAAGAAACCCACATTCAACCTTGATGACCTAGGCAATTACTGCCTTCTACTCTTTCATGGCTCCCGAGGGGCAACCAGCCAGAGGCACCCCAGTTAAGGGTGGAACAGTGAAGGGTGAAAATGAGCCATTGACCAGCCTTGTTGCCTCTTCTCCTATGAGCTTTTGCTTTTCTGTGTTCTGCTACTTGTCTGTAATGTAAGAGGATTCAATTCAGCACTACAGCTAAGTTAACGCCTAGTCTAGAATACTGAATGAAAACCCTTATTGATATATCTTTAGGTCCAGTTCATGCGTTCTGGATGACTACCCCTGTATAACACCCCTCTCTTGGAATCCCCCTGACCCCACTGAGCCAAGAAGTAGTTCTGTTTTGCAAGTTTAAAAGGTTGATTTGATAATTTAAACAATAGATATATATATGACACTTTATAATAAATTAATAATTGAATAGCACACTTAATCTGATATTATAAAGATCAACAATGGAGAATCTGGCACTAGCACACTTCTTATAATCACTAATGAGTTGACATGAAATGGATAAGGTAGCACACTGGTAAATAGGAACAAAAGAAGAAGGTGGTACAAAATGCTTTATAGAGTTCAAATGGATGCAAGGTTGAATGAATGAAATGCAGTATAGAAATACTCAATATGATTTCAACAAAACAATGTAATCAATTTTCTCTGGCAATTCCCTCCCCCCCCTTGATGCAAGGCAAGGAAATGGAAGGAAACACACAGTTCTCAGAAATGCAATCAAATGTGATTCAGTTCAATCCCAGCAAGCTTACAGAAAACAGATAGGAGTTTTGAAATCACAGGCCCAAATGCTTTGATATGTGCTAGCAATGGATGAGAAATATGCTGGAAATGCTTTTTAATTCCCTTTCAGAGGTTCAGGGTGAGTGGTATCTGGTTAATATTAGTCCAGGCTCACACTAGCAATGATGCAGGAATGATTAGCAGGTTAAACGAATTTCTGGCAAGGAAAAGCAAAACTGCTGTCTTTTTACACGTGAAGAAATTTGCAAATCGCGGCAAAATTCGCGGATGCGTGTTCCGCGATTGCGGTAAAACTATAAGGGGTAGGTGCGCTTCAAAGCTACGATTCTAAGCTATCAGAGGAAAGTTACTGCAAGTCTCTAGCCCAAACGGTCGCGGAGATATGAGCGATTTAATAAAGGTCGTTTTTGGGTTTGCAAATTTCAAAAGCTCAAAATGACAAGTGCAGCTTGCAACTAGAAATGACAGGTGACAGCTAGGAGGCAGTTCTACTTAGGTTAAATAGATTGAATTAGATGAATTTAAACTAAGAGATTGGTTCTACACAGTTTTCTGGGTACTCACACTATACTCTTGAGTGAAATGGGCCTCGCCATGGATCTGGTCAGGGTTTTGGACTGGGCTCTGCACTTCACAGTGATCTGGGTCAGCTCTCTCTGCTGGTCTGGGTCTCTCTGGGTACAGCACTGCTTTCTCTCTGGTCTGGTCTCTTAGTTCTGGATAGATTGAAGTCTCTAGTTTGGCTTTCTGGAGGTTGATGGAGGTAAGTATGGATTTTTCCGGCAGAGCGTCCCGCTGCAGATGGATTTGGAAAGTCCCTATCTGTCCTGACTGTCTGCTTTTATGTGTTTAGAATGTGGGTGTGTTCTAGCATCACTGACCCTACCTCTCTCTCAGCTTCTAATTGGTCAAACTTCCATTTATCATTTGATTGGGGGAGCTAGGTTGGGTCAGAGTGATGTCATTTTACAGCCTGCAGAAAGTCCACTCCTCCTGTCACCTTACACACAAATCTAGATTTGAAACAAATACATATTTGCAGAGGTACATATTGTTTTAAAATCATATGCACCCATCATGCATTACAGGAGGTATCCCCTGTTCAAACTCTGCTCTTCCTGGGAGCTTGCATTCAGAAATGGCACATATTTCACTTTTTAACTGATTTTGCAATTTCTGACATTGACCCAACTTTACATACATGTGTGCAGGGAGTACGGACATTAACTGATGAAGTTTCAGATTTTTAACATGCATACATTTAGAGTTATATCCACTTTTCCGCTAAAACCCCCCTGAACACGCCACCGGGTCGAAAAACCTCTTAAAATGTGGGCAGAAAAATCACAAGAACTATGGTATCATTTATAAAATTTTCACATGTCCGCTCTATGAGTTATTCATCTTTTTAAAGTTATGTTCTGGCTCCAAAGGGGTGTGGTTTCCCAGGTCACATGGTATAGAAACCAGTCTTTCCAGTTTCTGCCAAGCCAGCTTGCTCTCACAGGCAGTGCTCCTCCCAGCTCTTGCCAAGAGGAAGCTACATTTTACGACTGCGGTAATAAAAACCTTTGCCTGAGTGAAGAGGGCTTTGTTCACTCTCTTGCAGAGCACAGGTAATTCAATTATCAGATAGATGGCATATCCTTAGTGGGGGCAGCAAAAGGAAGGTTGGCCTGGGAACACAGTGGTGACTCAAGTTTCACTGCTGATGGGGGTAGTTGCCAGGCAGAATCAAGTTCCTTAAGCCAGACTTTCAGCTACTGTCATGTTATTTGTTGCTTTTTAAATTAACTTGCAATTTTACACATGCAGCTAGAATGCTGATTCTAAGTGCAAAACTATGACATTTAAACAATTGCAACCTATGTGACACTCGAAAGTAGGTCACTCAGTCAATTTAAACATTTAGATTTTTTTTTTTTAGTGTCTTTCAATCCAGTGCAACTTAAACTGCTGAAATCCACAGCGCAGCCAGTCTTGTTATAAACCTTGTCTTATGATCTTCATTTCCCAGATTTTGTAGGCACACAAAACTCCATTCTGCCAAATGTCTGCTGGTGTTCAGTAAATATTTTGCACATATTGCAATGTTTGAAAATAGGCATTTTGACTTGCCTTCAGGGAAACAGAGTGGTTTTAAAATGCCGGCTTTTGGATAGTGGTGAGTACTGGTACTGCACCCATTTTTGGGATTTAAGAAATGAATTCCCCACAATTCTAGGTTGCATTTGGCAATCAGCATTGCCATTCCCAATGGTTTCAGACTACTGTGCGGGTAGTCCAATGGTGGTTTTAGGCAGCGTCCTTCTGTGCCCATAACATCGGCAAAAATGGGTGGCAGCCTATTCTTCCTGCATTTCCCTGTGCATTTTCTGGGAAGCTCTGGCCATCATGATGTTTTCATGTCAGTACTGCACAGTTTTGAGGTAGGGCTAGGATGCATGGGTAAATACATCCCACAAGCCCCCCTCTTGCGATGGCCATTCTATTTCACGAATGGGACTCGCAAGATCTGGGATGTTTCCTCATCTTCTTCCAATAGATGGCACAGTTCAGCATCTTTTCCTCCATCCGGTACTGATCGGTCAGTTCTCTTCGCCGGTCCTGATGGGAATATTGGGCGGTACCCCGAGCCCGTTGCGTCTCAGCTCCCGGTCTCCGGATCGTCCTCCTTGGCCAGTCTCAAGGTCTTCTTTCTCCTAGGACGACAAAGGAAGAGCGGCAATACCTACTCATAGACGTTTTTCCACCACTGTTGAGATGGTGGGACAGCATATGCATTTCATCATAACAAAACATTACATTCTTATTTTGAGAAAAAAAACAATATATAACTAAGAGACAGTTTCATGCAACTCACAATATTTTCGAGACTAGATGTGGTATGTTTTATGATTGGAACAGAATTAGTCTGAGACAGTACCCACTAGGATTCCAGAGGATTCCTCCAGTTGTTGCAGAGTGTGCCTGGGATGGCAACATTTCAACTGGTTTATGTGGACCCACTTGTCTTCCCCCTCTGCCGAACCGCCTTTGGGGATGCGGATCTTGTAGGCCACAGGGGAGATCTTATCGACGATCTCAAAGGGTCCTTTCCATGTAGGCAATAATTTGCGCTGCTTGGCCTGGTTCCTTTGGAAGTTGTATAGATAGACCCGGTCCCCCACCTGATATTCCTTCCTGGAAGTTTTCAGGTCATAGTGGGTCTTCATGCTATCAGCTGATCTTTCTAGATTCCGCTGAGCATAAGCAAAAGCATGTTGGAGGTGTTTCCTTAAATTCTCTACATACTCATGAGTAGTGGAGGCATTTATCAGTGTCTGCTCTTGGGTCCTATAGAGCAAATGCTGAGGAAGCACCATCTTGCGCCCAGTCATCAACTCAAATGGTGACATTTTGGTTGCAGATGAAGGGGTAGATCTGATAGCCATTAGGACCAGAGGTAATCGGATATCCCAACTTGGCCCAGAATCTGCCACAAACTTCTTTAATATGCTCACAATTGTCCGGTTATATCTCTCTACTGCCCCAGAAGAAGCTGGTCTATAAGCAATATGCAGCTTTCTCTTGACCCCCAGTATCTCCCACATCTTTGTCATTACTTCACTGGTGAAGTGGCTACCTCTGTCTGACTCAATCCTTTGAGGTAGACCAAAACGGGAAAAGATGTGGTTAATCATCAAGGCAGCTGCAGTTTCTGCCTTGCAATTTGGGGCTGGGAGACATTCCACCCACTTGGTAAACAAGCATGTCACAGTCAACATGTACTTATTCCCCCTAGCCGAGCGAATCACAGGGCCTACAAAGTCGATTTGTAAATCTGACCATGGCAGTGTCATTCCCCGCTTTTGTAAAGGCGCCCGGTGTGTGAGGGATGTCGGCTGAAATTGTGCACACACAAGACAACCCTTCAAATATTGGTTGAGGTCCTGCCCCATGTGTGGCCAGTATGCAACCTCTCTTAAGATTTCCAATGTTGTGTGAAACCCCCTATGACCGGCGGTGGCCGCATCATGGGCGTGACTTAACATCAGGCTTCGGAATGAGGTAGGAACCACCCACTGATCGTGGCCAGCTTTGGATTTCCTTACCAACAAACCGTCTTGGATTCGGAACATTTTTGGACATTTCATCAACACTCTTAGGTCCTCTTTCCCAATGTAATCGGTATCCGTCAGGGGAAAGTTCTCAGGGTCCTCAAGGTGCTGGTAAAATTTACCAATAATTGGATCCCCCTTTTGAGCTGTAATCAAATCAGCATCAGGGGTCTCCTTACTCCATTGTGCAATTGAAAGGTCGTTGTGAGCATTTGTCTGGGACCTAGTGATAGCAGTGACCTGGATTTCCCCCAACAGGGACTCAATCTCAATTAGATCCCCTTGGATGGCCCCGGTTTTGGCCAGCTGATCAGCTAAGTCGTTTCCAGTTTTGTCTGGTCCCTCTACTTTGGAATGACCCTTGATCTTTTTCCAATAGATGGTCATCTCATTCGAGGTGACCAGATCATCAATGTTTTGGATCAACTTCCCATGTTTCAAGGGTTTGTTGTTAGCACATAACATGCCTCTGGTTTTCCAATTAACCAGGTGCTCCACGAACCCGTTCCGTACATAATCCGAATCTGTGATTATGACCAGTTCGTGGAGTTGATGCTGGACAGCAGTGAGGATGGCTTGATGCACAGCCATCAATTCTGCCACCTGACTACTTCGGGGACCAATTTTGTATCCAGCGGAGGGTTCTGGGGACTCATTCACCCATGCATTCCCTACGCCGGCCACCAGTTCTTTCTCCCCGTTGTTGTCAACATGGTAAGAGCATCCATCCACATACACAGTGGGCATTCCCTCACACTTGTCTTCTTCAAAGACTTTGTGGGGGGAATTAAGGTATGCCTCCATGTTGTCCTTTATTTTTAGACTTTCGTCCTCGAGACAGTTTTCTCTGGCACAATCATGCAAGTCAGCCAGACCTTGCGCGAGGGGACTCTTCTTGTTTTGGCCATATCTGACCTCCACAGGAAAGCCTTGCATTGACAGAATCCAGGAAGTAATTCGGGAATTACTCACATTTCCGGCCCGGATTCTGTCACTTTGGAGATATTGCAGAGGCTGGTGTGGAGTCTCCACTATGATGTGTTCCCCCTGGATAAACGGGCGGTAATTCTTCAATGCCCACACCGTTGCCAGGAGTGCCTTCTCACAATCGTTGAATTTTTCCTCCACAGAGGATAAAGTTTTGCTCGCATAGGATATTACTTTATTGACCTTGTCATGCTTTTGGTATAACACTGCCGTCAAGCACGTATTAGAGAACCCCGTCTCCAGGAAGAACTCCTTGTTTCTGACAGGGTAAGCTAGGCAAGGCGCTTGTGAGAGGCTTCTCTTGAGTTGTCTTACTGCCTCGGCCTGTTCTGGACCCCATTCCCACTTGACCCCCCCCTTCAGGAGATGAATCAGGGGTCTGGTGATCTCTGCGTAGCCCTCAATGAACTTTCTGCTGTAATTAGTCAGACCAAGGAGGCTCCTTAGTTCCCGCAGAGTTGTGGGGTCTTTCAGTTTCTGAAGTGCTTCCACTTTCTTTTCCTGGGGACAGAGGCCCTGAGGAGTAATCTCATGCCCCAAGAAATTAACACGGGTTCTACACCACTGTGCTTTCTGAAAGGAAAGTTTTGCTCCGGCGGCCCTCAACTGTGTCAGAACATAACGGATCTCCGCTATGTGTTCCTCCACAGATGAACTTTTGATGAGGACATCATCTACATAAGCCAAGTTACCCCTTGCACCCAAGTCAGGCATGGCCTTGTGTAGAAAAATGTTGAATTCATTGCCGGAGTTGAGGTATCCGAAGGGAGTCCGGGTCCAGGTGTACTGCTGGCCCCCAAAGGTAAAAGCCAGCTTGTATTGGTCCTCCCTACTGACAGGCACAGTCCAGTATCCATTGGTCAGGTCTATTGCAGTGAATACCTGTGACCCCTGGATCTGGGCCAGCCCTTGGTCAATGTAGGGCAGAGGCCATCGGGAAGTATGGACCCGTTTGTTGAGCTCCCTGAGGTCGGCACAGAGTCTCCACTGGCCGTTTGGCTTCAATATTCCCAGCACCGGATTATTGAAGGTGCTGTGGACTGGACGGATTATTCCCCGGGACTCAAGGTTCTTAATTATTTCAGTAAGGGACTCCATTGATGCGAGAGGCAAGCGATATTGCTTCACAAACACAGGAGTCATGCCAGGGTCCGTGGGGATTGTTGTTGTGTGGATGTCAGTGCGACCACAGTCATATGAGTCTACCGCAAAGAGATCTTGGAAATCCAAGAAAACTTGTTTCAACTTTTGCTTTTGTTCCAGAGTCACACAGGCATCAGCTAGGTTGACTCTCTCTTCCACCATCTGCCTGAAGCCTGGAAAGACTTCTGGTTTGGCTATCTCCGCGGCCTCCTCCAGCTGGGTGGAGAAGTCCCTGGTCAGAGTGCTGATTTGGACCGGAGGCTTCAGGTGGGAAAGGCAGCCCTCATGTACCTGGAAAATCACCTCATCCCTCCTGAAGTCACACGTCACATCTTCCTTACCATAGGGGCAGGAAGTGTACACCAGGAAGTTCCCCCCATGCCGGGTAAAAATCCTGTCTGGTGTTGTATTGTCCTCACTGTCACTGTCAACACAGTCCTTGGGGATTGGTCCTAACAGTTCGTTACCTAAATCTATGGAAAAATGTCGGTCATCAACCGCCATTCCAATAATGGTGCCTGCGGCTAGAGTAACACTCTTTAAGTCGCTGTTATCCACCTCTATTGGAATGGTGTCATGTTCTAGGTTGACTAATGGAGTGGGGTTTACCCCCAACCCTTGCTGTTGGAGAGAAGCATTTAGATGTATGTAAGCATCAGGGTTTTTCAACTCTTGTCCCCTTTTAACTTTCACTTCCAGGGAGAATTGTCGAGTCCTTTCTGGGATGGTGACTTCCTCTTTTACCTGAATTTCAACTGCATAAGGTAGCAATTGAGCTGACCTAAATGCTTTTTCTGGATCATCAAAGCCCATGGGATTATCCGCTAATCGGGACCAAGCTTTGAAGTTTATTAGGTCCAAACTAATGGCAAAGCGATTGAGAATGTCACTGCCTAAGTAAAAGGCGGCAGGGACGTCTCGCACGACCCAACAATTGTGGACTATGCTCTTGTTGCCAATGGAGATTTTGAGCATACACCTGCTTGGCAGGAGATGTTTGGAATTAGGTGCTTCCAGGTCCATTTCCCATTTGTCTATCAGTTTGAAGGTGGGAATGGCTGGATCTTTTGGGAGTTGGCGAAACATGGCTTCGCTGATGAAGCTCTTACCATTGTTCACGCACACTCGAGCGAGAACAGAGTCCTTCCCATCATTTAACTGAACAGGGATGAACAACTGCTCTTCAATTTGCTGAATATCAGCCAGGCTCTGAGCTGATTTCACATCTTTCTGGACTATAGGAGTGGGAGTTTCAGATTGTGGATTGGTATAGAATTTCAGAGTGTTTCCTTCCAGCGAGGAATACCACTTTAGACTGGAAGGAAGGTTGATTTTCAGAAATAGAGAGGACCCCCCATCACCAGTCTGTTGTCCTACTGCTATTACTGTCACGTCTGGAATTTGGCTATTCTGGAAGTGAAATTCTACTTGGTCAGATTTTTGTTCAACCATGTGGCATGTGCCGTTTAAACTAACATGGTTGACACTCTGTTTCAATTTTATCGGTCGGCTAGTCTGGGTCCAGAGGACCTTGTTTACGCAATCTATTAGGGGTGACAACCTTCTCAGGAGGTCATTCCCTAGTAAACAAGGGGTGTCCTCTGGGGTCACAACTATGACCGGGTGTTTCAACTTATGTCGCCCAATTTTCATGTCCAAATCTGCCGTCCCCTCGACGGGAATTTCCTTCCCGTCAAAGTTCTGTAGTTGTCCAGGAAGAGAGGTGAGAGGAATTTGGTAATTCTCTCCCCTTCCTGCATTCAGTTCGTCAAAGGCCCTTCTGGACAGAAGGGTAGCTTGAGATCCCGTGTCCACCAGTGCCGAGATTGTACCCTGCCCCTGTACTTGTACCGGGGCATAATATCTTCCCTCCTTCTCCTTAAGGGGGCACAGATAATGCACATTTTTGGACAACTGGTGGGCTAACTTTCTGGTTTTGGACATTGCTAGCGAAGAGATTTGGGCAACATTCTGTGGAGAGTCTTGGGAATCTGAAAGAAAAATTTGGCAACTGGAGATCAGAGCCATTGTGGGTTCCCCTGGCTCCAGTTCTGGGCCGCCCCCCCCTTTTTGGAGGCAGTCCCCAGGATGGGTTCGAACCAGGGGATTTTCTTGCTGTTGGTTCTGGGATGAGATGGTGGGCGGCGGTAGCTCAGTCTCCACATCTCCCCAGTCTGGATTTGCATCCCTAGGGACCCATTTTTCTTTGGGAGGAGTTCCCCCCTCTCTGAAGGAGAAGATCCTTTTCCCAGGATCCTCTGAGGATCCCTCTCCCTCAAATTGGAAGATCTGTACCTCCTCCTCAAACTGAGTCTGTTTGGGTCTTTTGTTTCTCCTACCCCCCCTCTGCTCCTTAGGGGGCAGACTTTCAGGGGCAAGAGATTTCGTTTCCGGTTCCTGGGTTTCCAGGGGCTGTTTACAAGTGAGGAAGGAAGCTTCCTCCAAGGCTTTACACCCCCCTTCCCTTTGTGCCTCCTCCCTGGGAACCGGTGTGTTATCGGGGTGCTGCCCCCGTCATTGTTCTGGAGCACCAGGTCCAGAGTTGGGTGCGTTCTGCGCCGGCACGCCCATCTGAGGGTTCTGCTGAGCCCTCAGTATGTGACCCAGATCCCGCGCCATGTTTTGAACCTGGCGCTCTAATTGGGAAACTCGCTCAGGCTGATACGGGGCCCTGTTTTCTCCCCTGGGCTGATCCCGGGAAGGGTAGCTGTCCCTTCTTTGGTAGTACCCCTGGTTGGGAAGATTTGGGTACCCCTCCACCCTTGGCCTCCCCTCTCCCGGATTCAGTGGTCTGGGCTCAGGGAATTGGGGAAAGAAGGATGGATGATTTTGGGGTTGGAAGTCGGGTGGATATCTGGGGAAAAAGTTCTGCCCAGGGTTTGGTAAATTTCTGCCCTCCTGTGGGAAGTTTGGAGGGAAGTTCCCTGGGTTAGGTGCTTGGCTGGATCCCCCCCCCTGGGCTGGAGGAGTCCACACATAACCCAGGATGGGTCGATTTCCCTTGTAACGTGGACTTACATAATCAGGAGAGCGAGGGACCCCATTTGTGGGGCTGCCTCCCTGGCTCCCTGTCTGTGACTGGCCCGAGGACCTTCTGGGCCTAGCATTAATAGGTGCAGGTAGGTTTTTAGGCCCCCCCATCTCCAAATCCAAAACGGGGGTGACCTTTACCTCTGCCATCTTGGCAGCAGCAGGGGTGCTGTTGGCTTTGGGGTTTTTCTGGGCATTGCTTTTATTTTCTATGGGCTTCTGCACCTCATAGATCCGGGTAGCCTGTTCAATGACCCAGTCTAAAGATCTTTTCTCATGAAAATCTCTCACGATCTAGGTCATTATATATTTGGGCAAGGCATGGAAAAATGTATTGACAAACTCTCTACTATCTGTGCGCACCCTTCTGGTGGTTTGCGCAAAAGCACGCTTTAACTCCTGCACAAATTCTCGTGGGGCCTGATCCTCCCCACATTGCAAATTGTAGGCCACCTTGCGAGCCTCTTGAGGATTTCTGTGAACAGAAAAATGTTTCAGGATGGCCGCCTTATAGGTGGACCATCTTAAATGATTTTGGTCCTCCAGCCCTGCAAAGAAACTGGAGTATTCCGGGGAGAATGTCCACTTTACATATTGAATACAGCTTTGGCTGTCCTTCAAATGGAAAGTCTCCATCATTTGTTCAAACAACTCTAAGTGCTCCCAAACAGAATACTTAGCGTTCTTATGGTAGGGCGTGATGACGCTCCTGATCGCCTTAATCTGCTTTAAGGGGTCCTTAAGCAAGGCCCTTTTTGCCTTATTGGCCTTTTTGGTTCGGGTAACCCTTGTCCACTCTTCCTCGGACTCAGAGGCACTGCTCCCAGAGGTTCCCGTCTGTTCTTCCAGGTTTTCCCGGATTCTGCGAGCCTGGGAATGGCTGGCAGAATGTGGGGACCTGGTCTCCTGTGTCCTGCGCAGTTCAGAGGAGTCTTCAGATTCCTCCTTGCTGCCAGGATTTGATGGGTACCCCCTCCACTGACCTAACTGGGCAGAGGTTTTCAGGATGCCCTTAATGGGCCTACTCTCCTGGGGTTCCCCATTGAACTGTACTGTACTTGGGTGCCCATACCCGGATGCCCACCCCTCCATTCCTGAGTGGTACTGGCCTATGAGCCCCATACTCTTAGCTGGATAGTAATCTGCCATCCCTGCAGCCCTGTGCTTATGTGCGCCAGGGGACATGGGGGTGGCAGAGTCCAGGGACTGAGAGGTATGAGGGCCTCTGGTACTAGTGCTCCTGAGGTTACGCTCCGGAGTTTCCCTTTCCCAGCGAACCTCATCTCTATCCGCCCCTGCTCCCTGTTGCAATGCAAGAGCCTGCATTTGTGCCTTCAGTTCCTCTGTTAAGGCCTTACTCGACTCTATCAGTTTCTCCTGCATCGCTACCTGTTGCTGGAGCCTATCATTGTGTTGACAGAGGGCCTCATTCTCCCTCTGTGCTTCCTGGTTGGTCCTGGAGAACTGGGCCAGTCTTTGCTGCAGGAGGTTTACCTCCTGGGCAATGTCCCTATTGGCCTGCTCCTTTCTTGCTAGAGCATCTTCCACCCTTCTGGTGTGCTCTACCAAGTTCTGGTTTTCTTTTTGGAGATCTCCCAGCCCCTGGAGGGCCAGGTGATTTTCTTCCATTTTTCTTTTTAAATGGCAGACTTCCTGGCCTAAGGCGTCTCTTTCCTGACTAAGAGCCTGCATTTGTGCCGCCAGGTCGTCCCTTTGCCTTTGGAAGGCACCAGCTTTCTGGCGCTCCTGATCAAACTCTGCCTGGGTATCCAGGTCTTTCAGGATCAGTTTATTGCTCTCCTCTTTCTCTCTGTCTAGTTGGATTTGCAGGGTGGCTACCTGCTCTGTGCATGCCCTGTTGAAATTGATCTGTTGCTCCAGCTTTTTCTGGTTCTGCAGTAAGGAGTCCAAACTGTCTTGGTGCTCCTTCTGCAGGGCCAGAAATCGGGTATCCTGGTCTGTCTTTTCCTGTTGTAGGATGCCCATATCCTCTTTTATTTTAATGATATATTGCCTACTATCATTTTCTGCCTCCTGGCTCCTCTGCAGCCTCTGCTCAGAAGAGTCCAGATCAGATTGGGCCTTCTGTAATGCCATCTGTTGCCTATTTGCCAGATTTTGGCTTTCAGCACATCTATCCTGCATGTCTCCCATATATAGGTACAGGTATGCTGCTATCCTGGCAATCTTATTGTGTTCCTCTTTGGCTTTAGGAGCCATATATAGTTCACTCAGGGCCACATGTAATGGACCCTGATCTCTATATATATCTGACCCTGTTTCAGTGACCTGTTGTGTGATGGCCTGCAACCACACATCCTGGCCCTGTTCGGTCCATTCACCTCTCACAAATAGCTTATGCAAGAGGTGCTCTCTGGCTATTTTCATATCTACCAAGGTCGTCATTCTAGAGATTGGTCTCTGTCCTGACTTACAGAAGTTTGTATTTTATTTTTGCAGAACAGAACTTTTCTTGGAGTGTCCCTTTTGAGGAATGCTTCACAGCGTAATGCAGCGTGGTGATCCGACCGGATGTATGTATCCCGTCAGTTAGCACACTGTATTAAGCTGCACAAGTGGTAAATCTAACCCAACGTCTCGGCTCGAGCCCCCAATTTGTAAGAGGATTCAATTCAGCACTACAGCTAAGTTAACGCCTAGTCTAGAATACTGAATGAAACCCCTATTGATATATCTTTAGGTCCAGTTCATGCGTTCTGGATGACTACCCCTGTATAACACCCCTCTCTTGGAATCCCCCTGACCCCACTGAGCCAAGAAGTAGTTCTGTTTTGCAAGTTTAAAAGGTTGATTTGATAATTTAAACAATAGATATATATATGACACTTTATAATAAATTAATAATTGAATAGCACACTTAATCTGATATGATAAAGATCAACAACGGAGAATCTGGCACTAGCACACTTCTTATAATCACTAATGAGTTGACATGAAATGGATAAGGTAGCACACTGGTAAATAGGAACAAAAGAAGAAGGTGGTACAAAATGCTTTATAGAGTTCAAATGGATGCAAGGTTGAATGAATGAAATGCAGTATAGAAATACTCAATATGATTTCAACAAAACAATGTAATCACTTTTCTCTGGCAATTCCCTCCCCCCCCTTGATGCAAGGCAAGGAAATGGAAGGAAACACACAGTTCTCAGAAATGCAATCAAATGTGATTCAGTTCAATCCCAGCAAGCTTACAGAAAACAGATAGGAGTTTTGAAATCACAGGCCCAAATGCTTTGATATGTGCTAGCAATGGATGAGAAATATGCTGGAAATGCTTTTTAATTCCCTTTCAGAGGTTCAGGGTGAGTGGTATCTGGTTAATATTAGTCCAGGCTCACACTAGCAATGATGCAGGAATGATTAGCAGGTTAAACAAATTTCTGGCAAGGAAAAGCAAAACTGCTGTCTTTTTACACGTGAAGAAATTTGCAAATCGCGGCAAAATTCGCGGATGCGTGTTCCGCGATTGCGGTAAAACTATAAGGGGTAGGAATGCGGTTCTTGGTGCGATTCAAAGCTACGATTCTAAGCTATCAGAGGAAAGTTACTGCAAGTCTCTAGCCCAAACGGTCGCGGAGATATGAGCGATTTAATAAAGGTCGTTTTTGGGTTTGCAAATTTCAAAAGCTCAAAATGACAAGTGCAGCTTGCAACTAGAAATGACAGGTGACAGCTAGGAGGCAGTTCTACTTAGGTTAAATAGATTGAATTAGATGAATTTAAACTAAGAGATTGGTTCTACACAGTTTTCTGGGTACTCACACTATACTCTTGAGTGAAATGGGCCTCGCCATGGATCTGGTCAGGGTTTTGGACTGGGCTCTGCACTTCACAGTGATCTGGGTCAGCTCTCTCTGCTGGTCTGGGTCTCTCTGGGTACAGCACTGCTTTCTCTCTGGTCTGGTCTCTTAGTTCTGGATAGATTGAAGTCTCTAGTTTGGCTTTCTGGAGGTTGATGGAGGTAAGTATGGATTTTTCCGGCAGAGCGTCCCGCTGCAGATGGATTTGGAAAGTCCCTATCTGTCCTGACTGTCTGCTTTTATGTGTTTAGAATGTGGGTGTGTTCTAGCATCACTGACCCTACCTCTCTCTCAGCTTCTAATTGGTCAAACTTCCATTTATCATTTGATTGGGGGAGCTAGGTTGGGTCAGAGTGATGTCATTTTACAGCCTGCAGAAAGTCCACTCCTCCTGTCAACTTACACACAAATCTAGATTTGAAACAAATACATATTTGCAGAGGTACATATTGTTTTAAAATCATATGCACCCATCATGCATTACAGGAGGTATCCCCTGTTCAAACTCTGCTCTTCCTGGGAGCTTGCATTCAGAAATGGCACATATTTCACTTTTTAACTGATTTTGCAATTTCTGACATTGACCCAACTTTACATACATGTGTGCAGGGAGTACGGACATTAACTGATGAAGTTTCAGATTTTTAACATGCATACATTTAGAGTAATATCCACTTTTCCGCTAAAACCCCCCTGAACACGCCACCGGGTCGAAAAACCTCTTAAAATGTGGGCAGAAAAATCACAAGAACTATGGTATCATTTATAAAATTTTCACATGTCCGCTCTATGAGTTATTCATCTTTTTAAAGTTATGTTCTGGCTCCAAAGGGATGTGGTTTCCCAGGTCACATGGTATAGAAACCAGTCTTTCCAGTTTCTGCCAAGCCAGCTTGCTCTCACAGGCAGTGCTCCTCCCAGCTCTATCCTTAGTGGGGGCAGCAAAAGGAAGGTTGGCCTGGGAACACAGTGGTGACTCAAGTTTCACTGCTGATGGGGGTAGTTGCCAGGCAGAATCAAGTTCCTTAAGCCAGACTTTCAGCTACTGTCATGTTATTTGTTGCTTTTTAAATTAACTTGCAATTTTACACATGCAGCTAGAATGCTGATTCTAAGTGCAAAACTATGACATTTAAACAATTGCAACCTATGTGACACTCGAAAGTAGGTCACTCAGTCAATTTAAACATTTAGATTTTTTTTTTTTAGTGTCTTTCAATCCAGTGCAACTTAAACTGCTGAAATCCACAGCGCAGCCAGTCTTGTTATAAACCTTGTCTTATGATCTTCATTTCCCAGATTTTGTAGGCACACAAAACTCCATTCTGCCAAATGTCTGCTGGTGTTCAGTAAATATTTTGCACATATTGCAATGTTTGAAAATAGGCATTTTGACTTGCCTTCAGGGAAACAGAGTGGTTTTAAAACGCCGGCTTTTGGATAGTGGTGAGTACTGGTACTGCACCCATTTTTGGGATTTAAGAAATGAATTCCCCACAATTCTAGGTTGCATTTGGCAATCAGCATTGCCATTCCCAATGGTTTCAGACTACTGTGCGGGTAGTCCAATGGTGGTTTTAGGCAGCGTCCTTCTGTGCCCATAACATCGGCAAAAATGGGTGGCAGCCTATTCTTCCTGCATTTCCCTGTGCATTTTCTGGGAAGCTCTGGCCATCATGATGTTTTCATGTCAGTACTGCACAGTTTTGAGGTAGGGCTAGGATGCATGGGTAAATACATCCCACAGTAAGTACCCATTATTGCTTTTTTCTCTGATTTGTCCACACCATGCACGCCATATGATATCTCTTCCTTTCCCTTCTATTTCTCTCTTCTCTCTCCTCTCTCCTCTGCTCAGAACCTTCTCAACTCTCTTCTCATCAGTATCATCTCTTCTGCTCGATGTCACCTCTCTTCTTGCTCCACTACTTTCTCTAGTCACAAAACCTACCCCAACATTAACTTCCATTACACTTTCTCTTACCCCCAACGCCTCTCTATTTCACAGACTCAAAATCTCTATACTTCTACATCTCACTCTTTCTATTGCTCTTTGGATTGCTCAGTCTGTCTGCAATACAACCTCTTTAAACTCTGACCTCTTCCTTTCTCATTCTCCTTCTCTTGAACTCATTGCCCATACAAAAGCCTGGATATCTCCCTCTCACTCTGCAGCCCTTGCTGTCCTTCATGAACCTGCCTACACCTTCACTCGCTCTCCCCACCACACTGACAGAGGTGGTGGTGTAGGACATTTTGTTCATCCTACAAATGTCCTATCTCTCCTACTCCCCTAGCTCAGGCTAATTCTCCCTCATTTGAATACACTACACAATCACTGCCCCCATAGCATATATATTATGCCACTCTACTGGCCACCTGGTCCGGTAGGTCAATTATCACCACCTCATTGTCATTGGTGATTTCAATCTCTCCTCTCTCTTTACTGCTCTATCCACTTACTTTAAGTCTCTTCTGATTAATCACTCACTCTCTTCTGTCCACTCATTGCTCGCCCATTCAAATGGAAACTCCCTTGATCTTATTCTGATCTCATCTCAACTCTCTGTCTCTAATATCTCGACCACTTCATGTCCCTCTGACCAGTCTATCGTCTTTGTCTAAATCTCCACTCCTGATTCTTCCTCACACTCTCAATCTACTACAACTATTACTTCATTCCCTCCACAGGAAAAAAATGTGCACTTGATCTAGAGAAAACATCCCACTATAGCCAACAAAAATACTTTCACCTCCACTGCCAAGGCCTACAAATATGACATCATATTCAGAAAGTCTAACATACACAATGCTAGGATAATCAAAGCCACCTCCAATGCCAAAGAGCTCTTCAAAATCCTCAAGCAGATCGAGAACCCAGCCCCACACACCTCCAAATTCCCTAAAGACAAATATTGGTGCACTACCATACATGCAGTCCTCACCAACAAAAAATGCAAAATTAGAGATGAAACAATCTCACAAAAAATCCCAGGTAGCCTCCAAACACCCACTAACCCAGACACAACCACTCACATTTGACTACCCCAACTCCCTTCCAATTCTCACTAGTCACCCCCCAGATGTCACCAAAACCATTGCAGCTACTCAATACCAACAACTTCAAAGGAGACATCTGGCCAGCACACGTCATGAATCACTGCGCTGAATCCCTCAGCCCCATCATCACTGACTTGATCAATGCCACATTCACCACAGGAACCATTGCTGCATCCATCAAAGAAGCCTGGATGATTCCACTACTCAAGAAACTCACCTTAACCCCACCCTCCCCACCAACTACCGTCCCATCACCACAGTTCCTTTCCTTCTCAAAATACTATAATGCACTGCTTACACTCAGATCTAATCCTTCCTAGAACATCACAACTTGCTTGGATCCAACAATCAGGCTTCAGAGCTAAAGACAGTACTGGAACAGCTCTTCTTGATCTCAAGATACAGCTGATGGCATTTGCAATGCAGGCAAACTTTGTCTCTTACTCCTCCTTGATCTCTCTGCCGCCTTTGACCTTGTTAACCACGACATACTCTGCCAGCAACTCAGTGTGAAGTTCCAATTCGCACCAGTGGCAACTACCTGTATAAAATCCTTCCTGACTGGACGTACTTCCAGAGTATTCGCTGGCAAAGCTACTGCCAATCCATCCCCGGTCTCATATGGCATACTTCAAGAATAATGCATCTCCCCCACTCTGTACAACCTATGCAGCAAACCACTATTTGACCCCCTAGACAACCTCGGCATCACATACACAAACTTCACCGACGAAACCACACCCAGATTCTCCTACACATCATGGGCAACTACACCAAAGACACCGCAACCATCAACCCGATCTATAGTATCATCCAAACCTGGATGGCAAATCACCACCTCTTCCTCAATGATTAAAAAACTGATGTTGCATTTGAAACACTGGCTCCACTTAAATCCTCTAATTAAAAAAAGGGAAAAAATGTCTCCCATATTCCATTCTCAGTTGAAATAACTGAAGCTCGCTCTAAAAAACGGCAATTGGAACGACAATGGCATAAACAACCATCTGAGTCTAGCTTCACCTCTTACAAGCAGGCTCTCCGACACTATAAGGGCCTCATTAGGACCCAGGCGGTAAGGGGTTTACGGCGGCGTAAACAGCGCCGACCTTTACCGCCTGATTCCGAGGTCCCTTAGCGCCATGGCGGATTTAACACCTGCTTTTAGCAGGTGTTAAAATCCATCGCGCTAAGGGACCATGTTGTTAATTACGCCACCGTAATTTACGGTGGCGTAATTAACGCCTTCCCCACTCCCATTATGCCCTATGGGGCAAAAATGGGAATGGGGAAGGGTAAATGGGGATTGGGGACTTACCGCCCCGCCAACCTCAGAATGGGGCGGTAAGTCCGCCAACCACCATGGCGTAAACATAGTTTACGCCATGGGGGTAAAGGTACCACCCAGGCGGTAACTTACCGCCTGGGTCGTAATGAGGCCCTAAGTCACTTATTCACTCCACTAAAGAATTGCACCTTAATTCCCGGATTTCTAAAGCTAAATCTAGCACTAAAGAGCTTTTTGTTATTATAGGAGCTTAAGGGTTGCACCACTACATCGTTGCCTCCGGCGGACAGTGCATGGTGTCAAAACATCACAATAGCTTCATAAATAAAACTTTAACTCATCAAAATAATATTAGTACTCAGGTCAAACTCTTTTCTGCTAATATATCACCCACTATAGATAATATGGATTCTACTGAAGTTTCTCCTGTTTTTACTTTTAAATCTGTTTCTATAGAAGAAGTCATTGACACTGTCTCTAAACTTAAACCTACCTCCTGTAAAGGAGATGTCTTTCCAGCGTCCTTATTTATAGATCATATCTTTACTCTTGCTCCATGGATCACCACCTTTGTCAATAGATCTTTTCATGAATCCTATGTCCCTGAGAACATAAAGAAAGCTTGGGTCACACCTCTGCTTAAGAAGGAAAACATGGATCCTGCTGAGGCGGGAAATTATCGTCAAATTACCAATGTTGCCTTTATGTTGAAAATCCTAGACAAAATTGCGTATTGCCAATATCAAACTTTTATTGAGGAACACAACATACTAGCCACTCAACAGTCTGGGTTTCGTCCCAATCATGGGACTGAGACTGCGCTGCTGGACTTAAAATCCTATATTGCCGGTCTTGTTGACAAAGGTCATACAGCCCTGTTGCTGTTATTAGATCTATCCACCGCATTCGATTTAGTCGATCACCAACATCTGGCGGATAGACTAATCACAATCGGTAAATGCTCATCTGAAGCATCAGCCTGGTTTAAATCATTCTTGGGCCCACGGAACATGAAGGTAACAAAGGATAACGCTTATTCTATGGCATCCCCATTACTATGTGGTGTTCCGCAGGGCTCATGTCTTTCGCCTTTACTCTTTAATATCTACTCACGTCTTCTCTGCGCTCTTTTGTCAGCCATGGGCATTTATTTCGCCAATTATGCTGACGACACGCAGATTGCCATCAAACTCGCTGGTGAGTATTTAAAAGATGCAGAGCATATTAATTACATCTTTGCTGAAATTCAGAAGTGGATGGCATTAAATTCTTTAGCCCTCAATAATGCCAAAACTGAGCTGTTTATCTTAGGTACCCAGCAGAGATTAAAGAAACTTGACACAAAATATGACAGCTCTTTGATTGGTCAACATGTTATTCCTGTATCTAAATCTGTAAAAACTCTGGGGGTCTTTTTTGACCCTCAGCTATCTTTCACCCGTCAGACCAATTACCTTAAATCCTCTTGCCATTATTATATCCAGCTTTTATGGCACATACATCCATATCTGTCCAAAGAAAATCTTGCTCTGATTGCAGCTGCAATCGTAAACTGTAAGTTGGATTACTGTAATAGTCTGATGATTGGTACCTCGCAGGCCAATCTTAAAACCTGGCAGGTCATACAGAATAGGGCAGTAAGTGCTGTAATTTGCCTCAAGCGCAATATGCATATTTCTGATGCCAGGCGCAGCCTACATTGGCTGCCAGTGCAACAGCGATTACAACATAAAGGTTTAACCATTGTATTTAAATGCCTATATGGTAAAGCTCCATCTTATCTTACTGCTAGGATAAAAAAGAAACTAGTTACTCATCCTCTGTGCTCAAGGAGTAATATTGTCTTGGTTCAACCTCCATTTACCCTGAAATGGAATTTACTTCCCAAATATCTTGCTATTAGTGATTCCTTGTTTATCTTTAAGAAACAATTAAAGACCTACCTGTTTGTCAAATGTTAGGACACCACTGTTCTTCTGGTACAGTGCTTTGCACTGAATTTTGTATCCCACCATATCTTACCATTATTTTGGCCTCTGTAAGTACTGGATTCTCGCGGTTCTTTGTTCTTTTGTTTCTTTGTTTGTTTTTGTTGTCTGTTGTCTGTCTCCTTTCTTCTTCTGTGTGCGCCCTCATGCCCTCGGGTTAGTGGCACAATACAAGAATTTAGACAGATAGATAGTTACTCATTGTCGGGTCCCCCACCACCTGAAGAACCTTGACCCTGCATTCTCATTGCTCCATTGATGGCAACGCTATCCCTGTCTCAAAACATGTAAAAGCGCTTGGTGTCTACCTAGATGCAAACCTCAACATGGACACTCATCAATTACCTCTCCCCCCCCCCCAGGCACATCTCCTCTTCCCTCCCCCTTGCACGATCTGAATGACACAAGGCCTAGCAAGATAATTCATTTTGTCCTCCCTCTGTCTTCCCTTCCTTGTCTTGTCGCATCTAGAAACATGTGCCGTATAAATGAGTTATCATATCATATCCTCTACCACTTACACAACCACTCACCAGCCACAGTAGACCATTATAGGCAGAAAACCTGACTACTGCAATGCACTACTTATGGGAAACTCAACCAAAAACTTAGCCAAACTTCAATTACTCTAAAACAATAACCTCAAAGCAGCCTGGGGGATAGGATGTACCAATCACATCTCACAGGCCAGACATGAAGCCCACTGGCTCCCCGTCAAAGACAAAATCGAATTCAAGACCCTGACAACTGCCCACAGTTGCATCCATGGCACTACTCCCTCCTACCTCAACCAACACATCATCGAAAAGAGCACCTCCACGTACGCCATGCTCATCCTCCTCTACCTCCCTCTTCACACCCAGTTTCAACAAAATCCAAGATGGAGGATCGAGCTTTACTGTCACCACACCCCCGCTCTGAAACTCCCTCCCCCACTCATCAAAAATGAACAATCCTGCCTAACAATCAGGAAACTGTTAAACATCTGGCGTTTTAACAAATAAAATTGAGGTTAATCCTTTGATACCTGCTGTATGAACTGACTCCTGCTTTTCAAACAGTGGTACAAGCGCTGTGAGACCCTCGGGTCTGGGCACTATACAAATGCAATAAATAAATAAATACAAATAAATAGGCACACGTTCCTCCAAAATCCCAGACAACCTCTCTGACCTACACTACTCTCTTTCTCCTCCTTTGCTGATCTCACATTTCCATCCACTGAAGAAGCCTTCACTATCTTTAACAATGCTCTTTATTCTCCCTTCTCCTTTCACTACCTTCTTACTACACTCACTCCTAAATTCTCTCCTCCACGGCCCGGATTACATCTATTATCCACACCCTGGAAACAACAATGATGAAAAATCTTTGCACTTGGCAAATGTTAAGACACTCCTCTGATCTCCAACTCTATCTCACTTCTCTTCAAAACAACTCTTGACTCTGCACAACAAATGGCTCCTATCTCTCTCTCATTTCATCTCAATCCTCCCAAGCTAGGTGCCTCCAAAAATCATTCAACTGAATGATATCATCCCCTGAACACACCTCCAGCTCCTTTACGCTTTTTTAAAATTATCTTGCTCTCTACATTGCATCTAAAAATGTTCCCATTCACACTACCCTTACTAATTACCTTCTATCCCTTCCTCCTGCTCACTTTTCTCCCCGACCCTTACCCTCCACTCCCACTACTATGTCTTTGTTTACTATGACCAACTCTAATGAGATTCTTGCCCAACTCCACAAGGCTAACACTACATGTGCCCCCACTGACCCACTGTCCCCGCCAATTGAGAGGCATATAACTCCCAGTGTTACTCCACATCTTGCTTTCCTCTTCAACTCCTCTCTTAGAAATGCCACTTTCCCTCACCCTTTAAGACAGCTACTGTTATCCCTCTCCTTAAGAAACCTGATCTAGAGCCTAACTGTCATGCCAACATTTGCCTGTCTCTCTTCTACCACACTATTCCAAAATCCTAGAGAGAGTGATATTCAGTCAACTCACTGAGTTCCTTAATACGCACAACCTCCGGGACCCTCTTTAAGCTGGCTTCCAACCTCTCCATACTACTGAGACAGCTCTCCTCAATGTCAGCAACGTCATCTGTTCCACTCGTCATACTAACCTCTTTGTTGCCTCTGATGCTGTTGACCATTCTGACCTTCTCTCTACATTATCTCTCCTTGGCATCAGAGATAAGGCGCTAGCTTGGTTTGTTTCATACTTTGCCACCAGACACGTTCAGGTGTCCTGGAACAGCCTTACCTCTCCACTCACCCCCCTTACTGTTGGAATTACACATGGGGCTGCCTTTGGGCCACTTCTATTCACTCTCTATACATCAGCTCTTGGCACCCTGACATCCTCTTATGGATTCACCTATAAACTTGGTTCCATGTGTCAATATCCTCGCAAAGATATTGCCATACAAAAATATTGCCATAATTTTGTGGCAATATTAAGGCATGGAACCTGTGGGGGACACCCCCGCAACCCCTGCATTATTTTTAAAGGAGCAGGGGACACCCCCGTAACCCCTGCTCCCAAAACTCCCAAAAATAATCCCCCCCAAAAATATTGCATATGGCCGTTCCAGACGACCATATATAGGGCGATATTTTTGGTGGGGATAATTTGTAAGGATACTGTAAACTCTTAGCTGATGACACTCAGATCTTCGTCTCCTTACAGTCCTTATCCAATGAGCTGTTGTCAAAAATGTCAAACTCCCTCTCCGCTGTTGTTAATGGCATCTCACTCGCTCATGCCCAACTCCACTAAAACTGAAGTTTTGTACTTCCCAGCCAAACAGGCTATCTCTACCTCTCCCACTATTCTTCTCTTCTCTCCTGACGACTTCCCATACTCTGCTTCCATTCGTAACCTGGGTGTCATCACACAACTTCTCGCTCTTCATTTCCAAATCGGCGAGTGCAGCTAGATTCAACCTACTCAACATCAGAAAAATCTGTCATATTTTTTCTTTCAATGCTGCTAATTAGCTGATCTCCTCGTTAGTCCTTTCTAGATCTGATTACTGTGCCAGTCGCCTCTATGGCATTGCCACCTATGCTTTTTCACCTCTGGCCAAAGTCCTCAATTTTGCAGTTTGCGCACATTTCAGCCTTTCTCTACCTCCTCTTCCCATCACCAGATTGACTGGCTATCTGTGAAACAGAGGGCTAAGTATAAACTTCTTCTCATCATGTTCAAAACTATCCCTGGACTCCACCCACCCTGCTTATCTTCTCATCTCACTCCCCATTCTCCATCTCGCTTGTTACAATCATCCTCGGCTAACTTCCTTACAACCATTCGAGCCCCTCTTGTTTCTGCTTGCTCTCTCTCCTCGCTCCCCTACTCTGGAATGTTCTTCCTCTCCTTCTCTGTACTACTCCAACTTTATCACTATTTAAATGCAACTTCAAAGCCTTCCTTCTTTCTGAAAAACGTATTCCCTAGTACTCTATGCTACTGCATTACCTTGTTTTCCTCTCTCCCTACCATTCACTGACAACCCTACAGCACTTTTCCATCATCCCTCCGTCCTTAATTTAGTACTTTCTTCACCATCCTGTTCCTATGTCATTATTTCCTGTCCTCGTCCATGGTTTATGTTTTCACAGTCCCCTGCAACATCTAGTCATAAAGTCATACTCTCTCACCCCACTGTAAAGGACCCATGCCCTTCCCACTGATTTTTTGTGTTGATTTTCCTGTGATTTTTATAAATTAAATTATAACAATAAATTAATAAATATGGTAAAGTGACTGAGGAGACCATCTCCAGCCAGTTGCACGAAAGGATCTATTAGCACCCATCACAATCTCCTATAGAACTACTTATTTGGTTTCTGACCATGCTGTACGCTAATGACTGGTACCATCAATCATGCTGTAAGAAACCTGGACAAAGGAGACCCCTGCTTTAATCATCCTACTCAACCTCTCTGCTGCCTTTGATATTGTTGTCCATGAAGCCCCCACTCAACATCATCACCACATGCATTGGGTTTGTCGGAACAGTCCTGCAGCTATTCGACTCCTACCTCTCCAACATAGACCAACTCATCCAGATGTGCCCAGACAGATCCCTGCATTGCTCAGTAAACTACAAAGTTCCCCACAGCTCAATACCACCATATTCATCTTCTACATGGAAACTCTGAGAGATCACCTCCCCAACACTGATAAAAAAGATCCCAATATACAGATGGCACACAGCTTTACCTAAAGATCAATTGCATCAGTAACATCTATTGACACAACACTGTCTGTCCCTCATCAAAGCCTGATGTCAAGCACCTACTAGATACTCAGCATGACAAACACTATAGTGGTGCTACTAAAGTGGGACAAGGAACCCAGATACTGCCATTCATTCGCCCGATTTCTTCAATGAAATTAGATACCAAAATACTGGGTAAAATATTTGCTACTAGGATATTGAAGGTGGCATCAGTTTTGATGGACCCAGACCAATGTGGGTTCATCTGTGAGAGTAACATGACTATGAACCTATGTAGACTGCACCATAGCATGGGGAAAGTGCAAAATAGTGATGACAACATTGCTATAGTCTCATTGGATGCTATTAAAGCATACAACAGCTATAGCACCAACACCACCTTAAGAACAGACGAGAAGATAGCTGCAGTAATCAAAGATATAGGGGATGATAAATGTGCAAGGGAGGGATGCTCAGTTATAGGGGACTTGTTACAAAAATAATTGCAGCCTTTTACAGGATGGGCATAGAAATTTGGAATGCCCAAGAGACAGTTCTTGAACTATTCTAGGATGGTTAAAATTCTAGCGGTTATATGGAAGTGCTTGCCAGAGGAACAACAGATGATGCCAAACTTCCACATGGTATTGACCATGGGGACGGAGGGACATGTGATATCTAGGCTATATAGGGGACTGTAAAAGTGTGTAGCCATTCAACAGCTTAAGGTGAAAGGAAAGTAAGAGAAAACTATAGACATGCCGCTAGATGAGGTGGATTGGGCAAAGATTTACTCGCAGGTCAGGTTGGTGTCGAGAAAGGGAAGATTCTAATTAATTCAATTTAATATTTTACGTAGAGTCTACATGACCACTTTGAGATTGCATGCAATAAAACCTGCAAGCACCCACAGGTTCCCTAGATGTCAACGGGAGCAAGTAGGTTTCTGGCTTATTGTATGGGAGTGTCCTGTAATCACAAGATTTTGGCAGAGGGAAATGGATCAGGTGACTGAGTTGATAAAAGCACATTTTCATGTGTGTTTATTGGGGATGTTCCCGTGAAGAGAGGGGAGAAAGGATTAAGGAAAACAGCTGTTTAATTAGTGTTGGTAGCAAAAAGGACGATGGCAATGTAATGGAAATGCCCCAGAGGACCGCTAATAGTAACAGTTCCCCTTACTAATTCATTATTAAGTAAAACATGCAGTCTCTTCGCAAATGGCATTAATTTTGCTAGCTCTTAAAACCATCTAGAGGGGTAACAAGCTAGTAGGGGAAAGTTATTGTTAACTATGAACCAACAACATCCTCTGAGGGTCCACATTTAATGGAGAAAAGTCCTTAAGTTTGACTTGATGTTGCAAATCAGATTTACATTCCCTGTTTGACTCATTATTAATTAATAAGTTGGTTATAGTGGCTTTCTCTTGTGATCTCTCCACATAGATATCTTAATTTCTGGAAAAGTATTTTGCTATATCATAACATAAAGTCTGTGCAGGTGAATGCACTTCGTTTTAGAGCATCCGGATTGCGAAACACCTCTATAATTTCAACTAGTAATTTTTGGACAAAAGTTGATCTTAAAATGTGTTCCTGGGAAAGAATGCCTCTTCTTTGCCTGCAAATTTGAGTTTTATATCTAACTAGCTGATATACCCAGCAATGCCCGGGCTTTCATTCCCTCGTAGCTACAGGTTGCTCTCAAAATTTGGTGACGATTTGTGAAACAGTGTGGAATAACGCTTTACCTAGCGACAAACCCACAAACAAATGTTGACTTTTGCTGACATCTGGGGAAAGGGGGTGGGGGGCTGTCCAAATGTCAGGTAGCTATTAATATCCAGAGGGTCCTAACAGGTGACTCTGCAACATTTGGTGCAGATTAGTTAAACAGTGTGGAATTGTACAGGGAACATATGCAGAGCCACATGGGTTCTCCATGGGAATGGGAAGTTATCGTTACTCTGCAGATTGCAATATCCCGGGATATGAAGGTGGCAGAAACGGTAAGCTGAGGTAAGCCGAGGTTGCCGGTAGGCAGTCAGAGCACTTCTGCCAACATTAGTATCACCAGTAGCACCGCCGGTATACCGGCAACCTTGTAATGAGGGCCTATAAAATGGGCGGAAAAACAGAGGATTGATCTCCAGTCATGAGCTGGAGGTAAATCTGCCGAGTTTCCACCCATTTACGGCGGGATGCCCCATTGAGCCCTATGTCCTCGAAAAAATTGGTACTTACACCGTCACCACCCCTTGTAATCTGGCGGTAATACCACCGGACCAAGTGGCACTAACGGTAATTGCGTTGGGCGGTATTCCAGTGGATATACTACCAGAATACCACCCAACTCATAATGAGACAGTTTGTCTTGAAGCATGGGAAAAAGGTGTTCCTTATCTATGATTCTGTAATAAACACCATATAAATCTGATGGTCTGCAATGATATCATGGACATGCAAACGTTGCTAACCATTGGTTGACTGAACTATTGGAAAGAGTTCTGGCACATATTTATGAATTTCAGGTGCCAAAATACATGTTTCTAATATATCATACGTTGCCTAATCCTAATGTGTACTATTTGTCCATTTCTGATGCTTCAGAGTTCAATAGAGGTACCATTTTGAAATTCCTGACTGTCAAGTTTATCCACCAGAGTTTTTGGCCCTGTTACCTGTTTGATCACAGACAGATGATTTCAGGCTTGCCTTGGGCACTAACCTCACCTGCATTGGCACTTCAGCCTTTTTTTTAACTCCTTCCCATCGGGAAGGTAGTGAAAACAGGCTGATGTGTTTTCAAGTCAATAGAGGGCCAGCAATGTTGAAATCTGCCTTAAGATAAATGGGCTTTTGCCAGCCTGCCCCGACCATCCATGACTTTGTCTGCCTCCACCCCTTGCCTGCCACCCACTGTTCTCACCAGCAACAGCCTTGTCCACCCACATGACCAGCCATACCTGTTGCCACACTATCATCCGCTCTCCTCAAAGGAGGTAAGCTGGGAGCATTTGCTGATCGTGGGGAGGTAGGGTGCACAAAGGATGGGAAAGGGCCCTACCACCGTCCATCCTATGCCACCATACCACTCCCTGCAAGTGTGCACCTGTAATGTAATATAATATGGCATTTGTATAGCACCCATTCCCGTAGGTATGGTCTCAAAGCGCTGCAGGCGAACGCCTGCGGAGGCCCGAAGTCTGTGGAATGAGCGATTCATTAGAGGAGTATTAAATATGTGTGTGCATTTTAGCCAGTACAAAGGTAGGCAGGTGTGTCCAAGTCCCTGCTAGCGACCCATATTGAGCTGGCTTGTGGATGGGTGTGTGAGGTTATAGTGAGAGTATGCGAGTCAAGAAGACTGACTATGTGTCCAGCTTGACCTGTTTTTTGTCACAGGACTTAGCTGCAAGACACAGTTGAGACTTTTCAGTGCCTGGTTATAATTCCAGTCCATGGTGTTACCATACTGTAGCAGGGTTGGGGCCCACATCCTATCACTCTGAATTTGGGTCCCAAAGCCCATCCTTACTGAGCTACTTTTTCTCTGAAACTTTACAAACACGTACCTGTTGTTTGTATGGTTGCTATCAAATTAAGAGTGCAAAAACCTCTTTCAGTGCTGTTTCAATAGCCAATTTTTGCATAATGTAGGTAAAACCAATGTTATCGTTGGAATGCATATTAAATTATTAATGACATTGCACTCTGACTTTGATTGATTGATTGGTTATTTATAATGTGCCCATCCACATTTGTTTCAAGGCGCAACCAGGCAGGGAGGGGAAAACAGGGGAGAACAAGACAAACTATCTTACTAGGTTTAGTTTGATTTAGATCGTGCAAGCATATAGACAAGAAGTGCAGGGCAGAGGAAGGGGGAGAAGGGCACCAGTGTAATGTGTCCTGGGTTAAGTGCAAGGAAGACAGGGCGTCAAAGGGGAACAAGCCCCGGAAGGGCAAGGAAGGCCAGGTGGCAGTACAGGAGGGCTCAAAGGCAAGTGCTGGGTACTGGAGAGGGGGTCGGGGGCAGGTGTCCTATATGACTCAAAGGAGCACCAGGCAGCCAGTCAATGTAACTGAGCAGGAGCGAGGGAATGACAGCAGAGGGAACGAAGAGAGAAAAAGGAGGAGGGGAAATGATTAGCAGGGGAGAGGCAGAGAGAAGGTAGAGGAGAAAAGCAAATTCTTGAGGAGCTTCTGGAACTTACGGAGGTCCAGCTCAAGACGGAGAGTGGCAGGGAGGCCATTCCAGAGCGAGGCATCTGCACAGGAAAGAGATCTACCACCCAGTCTCTGCTTGGAGAAGCGACTCACCCGCAGAGAATTGGAAGTAGACAAGCGGAGGGCTCTGGAAGGAAGATACCTAGGAATAGAGTGTTGGAGATAGTACGAGCCCTGGCACCAGAAAGCCTTGTGGATGATGCAAACGTCTTGAACTTTATCCTTGCAGCCACCGGGAGCCAATGGAGGGATTTCAGAGCTGGAGAGATGCAGCCTCTGGGCTTGAGGTGAAGGATAAGTCTTGCAGTCCTTTTTTGGATGATTTGTAGAGGGTGGAGAATGGAGTTAGGTAGATTGAGAAAGAGGCTGTTGCAATAGTCAAGCCTAGAGAGAATCAGGGCTCTGTAGACAGTGAGCTTGTGGGGAAAGGTGAGAAAAGGGAGAATACCTCTGGGAGGTGCAGTTGGAAATGGGACTATTTGGAGACTTCCGTGATGTGTGGAGGGATGGAGAGAGTTGAGTCAAAGATGGCCCTGAGGTTTTTTGCCTCACAAGAGGATGAGGGCACAAGACCAAGGGAGGCTGGCCAGAGTGAAAGGGGAAAAGCGGGATCAGAGGTCCCAATGAAAAGGATCTCCGTCTTACTGGGATTAAGCCACAGATCATTAGAAGCACACCATGCCTGAATAGTAGGAAGACAGGGATGAACAAGGGGGAGGAGGAGGCTGAGGGTAACCTGAAAGAGAGATGCATGTCATCCACATAACACTGAAAGTTAGAGGAAAAGGTAGAGATCAGACGGGCCAAGGGGGCCAGATAGACATTGAAAAACTAGAGCGAGAGGATAGATCCCTGGGGAACACCACATGTTGAGGGTGTGATGGAGGAGATGAAGGACCCAAGTTCAACCTGGGAAGGTCGGTCCAAGAGGAAAGAGGATAGCCACACCAGAGCCTGATCCATGATGCACAGGGTATCTCAGAGAGGGGTGATCAGGATGTTGTGGTTCACTGTGTGCAAAGTAGAAGAAAGGTCGAGGAGAATAGGCACAGAGAGAGAGTTACAGTCAAGGTTAGAGAGCAAATCTTCACTGGTGTTCGGGAGAGCAGTTTCCGTGCCTCTGGCGGCTCAGAAGCCAGACTGATGGCCATGGAGACAACCAACAGATTCAATGTTGAGGTTTAGCTGGTGTTAGGCAGAATTAAATGCAGTACCCTTTGGGAACACCACACACAATTAAGACTACAAGTGAAAGTACAAATTCACTTTAGTACAAGCCGGTACTTCACAGTAAAGTGGTAGCGATGGCTGAGCAACCAGACTTATCTCAAGAGTAAGTGAGCAGTATCAATAGTTACACAAAGGACACAAAGGACAGCAATTACTATGATTCAAACAAACACTGACTCAAGGTTTCTGAGTAAAAGAAAATACATTTATTTACACATCAGTTATAAAACATTTCACTATTATCAAGCAGTTAAAAACTCACGATCTTAATACACTACACCACACCCAATAGATTCTGGACAATTTAAGCTCAAAATTAAGTGTGAGCAAAATGGCACTCCAGTAATTAAAAAGGGAGGGAAAGACAAAGTTAGAAAGATGTTGAGCAGCACCAACAAGTAAGTAAGCAGAACAATCTAGAAAAAAGGAACTACAGTGAGGAAATTAAATCAAGGGGCCTGGCCCAATGTCAATGGACCAAGTATTTGCAGAGGATCACACAGTTCAGGGTAGTTTGCGGTTAAGTCTTTGCCAAGAGTTCAGAACAAAGTTGGTTGGACGAAAAGTTACTTTAAAGAATAGAGAAGGGCAAGCCCTCGGATTGGCGAAAGATTTCAACAGCTTTCACCGCGGCTGGACGAAACAAACAACCTGGTTATCACAGTACCTTTAGAGCAGCAGAATGCTGTAGCTGAGGCAGACGTTCCTGGCAGGTCCTGCAGGCTCACAGTTCCTGAAGCGACTGTTGGACTGTCAAGAATGAAGAAGACTGGAGGGTCCTGCACTGCCCAGGGAAGAAACCAGCAGCGTAGCAAAGCGACGAATAGAAGGTGTGCTCCTTAAAACCCAAGCAGGGTCCGATCATCCTGGCTATCCGGTTCACTGTAGCTGTGCATTGCAAATTTGAGCAGAGGAGGGAGGCCTTGCCTGGCTTGCAGGTTGGTGAACTGGTTGTTCCCACCAGCTCAAGGGGAGAAGATTCCTTGCAGATCGTCCCTGTAGTCGAAGTTTGGAGATTCAGACCTGCAGCAGGGCTTCAGCGGGAGGTTCAGTCGTGGTAGAGGTCCTCTTCTGTCAGCTTCTCTTTGGCTCTCTTAATCCAGTGGCGACTCTGCCTTCTCAGTCCCAGAGACCTGCTTTTTTTGAAGTTTTCCCCCCATTCACGCAGCCTGCCTGTCAATTACACAGCAGGATGGCTGTCCTGGCGGGACAGTCACCTAGCCAATCAAACAGGAGTGTGACTTGGGTTACCAAGGGAACCCATGGCAGGGGTCTTAAAACCCCTCCCTCACATTCTGCCTACCCAGACTTTCAGTCGCCTAAGGATGGCTTCTGTGCAGATGCCCACAAAAGGTTGGTGAATAAAGAGACCAAACCTGGTTTGGCGTGTAGAGTAAAACACGAGAAAGACCTTTACAAAAAGAAATGGCGAATAAACCCAGCCGGAACCAAATAAAAACATATATGGTCCAGCGGGTTTAAGTTTGAGGCTACTAAAATATCCTAAAACAATACCAAGGCTATATAAAATAACCGCGGAAGGGAAAATAGGATAGATACCACTGCCACCAGCCAAGTCTTAATGAAAAGGGAACAAAACAATGTTCCATGAGAGACAGACAAAAAGGGATAACTATTAACCCTTTCCAGTACGCTATGTAAGATAGTTTGTACTGGGTCTGTGGTTTTAAAAAGACTAATAAAGTCAAGGGCAAATTTACATGTTCTGGTAGACAGTAGTCAGTCCCAGAAAATGGAATCTGAGTTGGGAAGTCTAAAAAGACAACCCTGTGTCACTGAAGGTGCTGTGTAACACACAGAAAAAAGATGATTCCTATTGAGTAGGTGAGGCTCTACAAGCTATGAACACAAACATGTTAAACACACACAGCAAAACCCAATGTAAGAGTGTGAAAAAAGGCTCACACTCTTACCGTTGAAAAAAATAAATCCTAGAAATCCAGCGTAGCTGCTGAAGGACTCAGTAGGTAAGGGAAATTAGCCATTTTGGAGCATTCTCCCTAACAGCCAATTTCTCCAGGAGTTTGTCCAGGAAAGGAGTGTTAGAAATCGTCCAATATTGTGCCGGGAGGGAGGGGTTGACAGAAGGCTTTTTGAGCAGGGCGTGCACAAGGGGCTGCTGGAAAGGAAAGAGGAAACTCCAGTGGCAAAGGAGTGGTTGCAGAGATCGGCCAAGGCTGGAGAGAGAGAGTCAATGTTGTCCTTGATGATTCTGGAAGGGCAGGGAGACACCTGTTTGGATGAGACTTTCATAGACCGAACTTGTCTGGAAACCTCATCAGGTGTGTCAGGAGACAGGGATGAGAAGAGGAGGGGAAAATGGGAGGTCAAGGAGGGCCTGAGAGAGGTAGAGGGAGGGGAGCAGATGAGAGTGAATACAGAATGTCCTGAGTTTTTGTTGTGAAATGAGAGGCCAGGGCCAAGCAGAGGGCGTCAGTGGGTGTGGTAGAGGAATATACTGCACTAGGATTGGCCAGCTCCTTGCAGATTTTAAAAAATGTGGCTGTATTTTTAGATGTCGCAGAGATGCAGGCTTGAATGTAGATTCTGTTTTTTAGAGAGGATGGAGAGTCTATATTGCCTTTGGAGTAGGCAGCAGGCCAGTTTGTCAGAGGGTGAAACTGAAGCTTCCCATTTCCATTCAGCTGCTCTGCCCTTGTGTTTCAGGGTGGCCATGTCAGAGTCCTACCAAGACTAAAACTTTTTGACAGGCTTCAGGCAGATCCTCATGACAGGGGCAAGGATGTCAAGAGTGTAAGAGAGAGAAAGGTGAAAGTGCGAGAGGGCTGTGTCATGAAGGGAGTAAGCCGTAGGAGTAGGTGGAGGGAAAGGCTGCCTGAACACTTACCTGTGTCTCTGCAGGAGTGATGGATGAGCCTCCCTTGACCCTGAGTTCTCACTTCCCCTGTTTCACCCTGAGGGATACCTTGCTTTTTAGTAGGGTGTGCACTCCATCCTGCATTCGCAGGGGCACGATTCACTCATATGAATGATGCCAATGTCTGTTGGCCGAGTTCAGATGCCACATGCTGTTATGTGCCTTCACAGCGAGGCCGAATGTTCAAGTGCCAGTTTCTTCACTGGCTAGAAAGTCCTTTCCACAAGTGAACGTTGCGCGGAGGATGTTGAGTGTCCTGAATTGTCTGTATTGTCTTTGTTTGCCAAGGTATTTTGTGAGTGAGTAGCGCTGCGTGTAGAAGTCAGCTGCTGGTAGGTATGAGCAGCGTCTTAAATTCGAGCGCGCCTGCTAATGTCTCTCCCTTTTCCCTGCAGGAGTGGGTTATGTGGTATTAGCGCCTCGAGTCCGGGTTCAGTGCTACTGGAGACTTGGTGGTCTGGTAAGTATGCACGAAGGCTTTGGTAAGAATGCACCGCGTTATGAGAGAGAGCGCAGTGAAATAAGTCTCTGCGTTATTTGGGCGAGCGCAATGAATAATGTCTCTTCTTTCTTTTGCAGGGGTTTTTGCGCTCGTACAACTAACCTGGATCCAGGGTTGCAGGAAGATTCGGGGAGTATGCGCAGCGTTACGGAAGTGCACGTGCTAACGCAGTTCTTCTTTGTTCTTACAGGTGCCGGTGTAGAAGTCCTCTCTTGACCGTAGATAGCTGTGGTGTGGAGAAAGCACAGAGGTTCCTCCGGAGCAGGTAAGCAGAAGCAGGATGATCCGGAGCAGGTAAGCAGAAGCAGGAGGATCCGGAGCAGGTAAGCAGAAGTAGGATGATCCGGAGCAGGTAAGCAGAAGCAGGATGATCTGGAGCAGGTAAGCAGAAGTTGGCTGATCCAGAGCACGGCAAGTGTGTTGCTGATGCAGCTCACAGTAAGCAACACGAAGCACTGGAAGAATTTTGGGTGCGGCTTATATAGCCAGCTACACCCAAACACTAGAGAGCTCTTGAATTGTCATGCACTTCCTGTTTGGCAACAGGAAGTGGTAACCAGGAAGTTACTACAAACACTAGGAAGGAATTAAAAGGAGGTATCTGCTATGGGTTTTTGTGTGCCTATGCCAGGCCTGCCAAGCCTCCACCCAGCTAGCCCCAACTACCTGCCTGGTACCCATGACAAGACCCCTCCCAATGGTGTGTGTGTGGGATTTGGTTTCTCAGGATGGTCCCAATGGAATTTTCACACCAATCGGGGGACATGCACATGTGGGCTGGGTTCCCATGATTGATCTTTCCTGGGGTCCGTACCCCTTCCAGTCAATTAAGTAATACAGGGTCTTTCATACTAGTTTGGAATCTAATAGGTTCTTTCCCTCATATTCTGGTGCTTCTTCACCCACTTGTATGGGTGCGGGAGGTGTGGAAGTTCGGGTTCCTGGGTGTGCTGGTTTTAATACTGACACGTGAAATACGGGATAGGTACGCATGTGTTGAGGTAACGCCAGTCTTGTGGCTGCTGGATTAATTACTGTTTCAATTGTATACGGGCCGATGTATCTAGGCTGAAATTTTTTGGGACCCTTTAAAGCAATGTGTCTAGTTGCCAGCCAGACTGAGTCTCCCACTTGATAATCTGGGGCTTTTCATTGATGGCAATCAGCGTTTCTTTTCTGTGTTTCTTTGGCTTGCTGTAGGTTGTTGCTGGCCTCTCTGGCTGCTTTCATGATGCTGGCATGCAGGTTCATTACTGCGGGCATCTCAATTTTTTCTGGCGGATCATGGATCGACGTTCTGGGGTTTCGACCATATATAGTAAAGAAGGGTGTTGCTTGGGTTGATGAATGTGTTCAGTTGTTTTAGGCATACTCTGCCATCCATAGTATTTCTGTCCAGCTTTTGCTTGTTTGGTGTAATAGACAGCGCAAATACCGTTCCATGGTCTGGTTTGTGCGCTCGGTTTGGCCGTCCATTTGAGGATGGTGACTAGAAGACAGACTGACTTCTACTCGTGCCAGGGAACAACATTTTTTCCAAAAACGAGATACAAATTGGCTGCCTCTGTCAGAAACGATTACGGTAGGGAATCCGTGTAACTTGACGATTCGGTCTAGAAAAACCTGCACCAGAGTCTGAGCAGAAGGAATACCTTTTAGAGCGATGAAATGGGCCATTTTGGAGAAGAGATCCACTACTACGAGGATAGTATTATAACCTGAGCTAGGAGGTAAATCAGTGTCACATCTTGCCGTTTTCATCACGTCCTGTAAAGCCTAGAGTGCTGGTCTAGTCTTTTTGCGGCGCGTTCCGACGCTGGTTGTTATCTTTCGCGACTTCCGGCTTCGGACGCATTGCAACGTCCTGCTTTCCAGTTCGTCTGCACTGCCCCTTGCTTCCCGTTGTATTTTGCAGCCTTCGGCTGTATTTTTCCCCTCTTGCATTTTGCCTCTGTCTTCACTCCGCTGTTACTTTCTGTTCTTTCCTTGTCTTTCCACCCTTCCCAGAACCCTTTCCCGCCTTCCTACCCTCTGTCAAGGATGGCACTCTGTCAAGAGTGGCACAGGACCCCCAGGTAGGGTTTGGGTGGCTGTGTTGATGTAAGGTGACAGATAATTACACACACAGCAGGAAACTGATAAAGAAAGAAAAGTAGGCAACTGTAGTTGTGAACAGAAAGGGGCAGGAAATACAAAGATACAAACAAACTGGATTCCCTCTTGGGGTGTATGCAGATATGGAAAAAGAGTGTTCCACAGACCTTTGGAAACTCCAGCCTTCTGCACGGATTACTATTACAGAGGCCCACTCTGTCTGCTCATGGCTTGGAACAACAGCTGTGGGTGTCTGTTAAACAGAAAACGCGACAAGGGAAGGGGCAGAGGTTGCCTGCCGGAAACCAACAGTCAAGCTCTGTACAAAGGATCAACATAAGACACAAGAGAGACAAGAACAGAAATAACCATGAACAAGGAAGTCTAAGAAAAATCTAGCAGAAGGGAATGAAGGAAGAAACAGTCCATAGAAATGGGTAAACTAAAGGGGAGGACAGAGGAGTCAAGGAAGAGAAGGACAGGGATTAAGAACAAGTGGTTGCAAACAAGGAAGAGAGCAAGGGAGCAGCAGCCAGGAAAGAGGGGGACTGTAAACAAGGAAGCAGGGCTACAGTACCAAATGGTACAAGGTACAGAAAAACTGTAGTGGATTGCAGAGGACTGTAGTAGGCTGTTAGGCAGAGAGTCCAGAGGAGCAGGACTGAGAGCTGTAGTAGGCGGCAGACAGAGAGCCCAGAGGAGTAGGGCAGCAAGGAGCGAACCCAAAGGAACAGGGCGTAGAGGCAGAGAGACCCGAGGGTCAGGGCTGAAAGCAGAAGAGAGTAGCAGGCTGCAAGGCAGGGAGCCCAGCGGAGCAGAGCAGCAAGGAGCGAGCTCATAGGAGCATAGCAGCCAGGCAGGGAGCCCGGAAGGCTATGGCTGTAGGCAGCAGGGTGTAGCAGGCTGCAAGGCAGGAAGCCCAGCGAACCCGGAAGGCTGTGGCTGTGGGCAGCAGGGTGTAGCAGGCTGCAAGGCAGGAAGCCCAGAGGAGCAGGGCTGTGAGGCAGGGAGCCCAAAAGGCTAGGGCTGTAGGCAGCAGGGTATAGCAGGCTGCAAGGCAGGAAGCCCAGAGGAGCAGGGCTGTGAGGCAGGGAGCCCAAAAGTATAGGGCTGTAGGCAGCAGAGTGTAGCAGGCTGCAAGGCAGGAAGCACAGAAAGAGCACTGGAACAAAAGCAGGAAAATGCAGCAGCAGGAACAGCATACAAATTCGAGGCAAAAAGGGGCTGGGAGGACTCTTGATGTAAGAGACTGAGTTCCTGCAGGCAGCTGCTTAAATACCGCCCTGCCCTGTACTGAGGCAGGCTAATTGGCAGCACCTGGAGCAGCACACCTGAATACAATCTGCCACCTCCCTCTCCGGCCCTGAGATGGTTGAAGCAGCACTGATCCCTAAGGCTTCTGGGGATTGTGGTTCCAATGATGATGAAAGGGAATGGCCAGGCAGTGATAGCTGTAGCAAGGTGCATTGTGGTACATGTAGTTAGTTGAGTTATATAAGAAGGCACCAAAGTCACGCAAATGGGAATTAAGTACCAAAGTGTGAATAGGGGTTGTTTCAAGAGTATTCTGAAGATAAATGAACAACAAATAGTCCATGATGGTTGCCAATGTGTGCGCCCATGGCGTAGGCATGACACCCTCTCTGTCCGCCTTTGTGAGCTCCCTCTTCTCCTGTACTCCTCCCTCTTCCCATTGTTTTTCCTCCTATATTTTTCCTTCTTTTCCTTCTGACTCCCAGTGTACCAGACCTGCTTGCCTTTTTGGACCTGCTTTGCTTATCCCCATTTTACTGCTGTCTCCTGGTTACTCGACCCTGCCTGTCCCCGGACTGCTTGCATTTTTCCTGCACGGAGTTACTTGTACTTCCTGGGTATTCTCCTGCAATCTACCTTTTACGAGATTCTCTTTCATGGCCAGAACCTCCTCCACTCCTCATTCCGCAACCGGACCCACCATTACAGCTATCCTCAAGTTCAACAGGGATCCAGTCACTTCTCCAACGTTAAAGGACCATCTTGGGTTTTTTTGTGCCACTGGTTTTTCCCCATATTCAGGCGGCTGCGGAGGATAGTCACAGCTTACCTTCTAGGTGACACTGTGGCGTCCTTCCACAGTCACCCTTATCTGCATGACAAAAAACGAGAGATCCCAACCCAAAAGAAATCCGAAGCCGATACTTCGTTGGAAACACAGAGGCGATGTGGAAGGGGAGGTGGGGGAAACGGATTCTTGCCAAGGGGAGGAAGACATTATGGACCCATCTGACAGTCAGTGACAAAGTCCATTGATACTGTGTGCCAGGGCGCTGGTGGAATGGTGATTGGCTGAAGGAGGCCGGCTGGTTTTTGCCTGGATGTTTTGTATTGTGCACACACCTCACAGGTGCCTATGTAGTTCGCAATATCCTCTCGCCAAGTTGCCCACCAATAAGATTTGCTTACTTTCTTCATGGTTTTGGCTATACCCGGATGGGCTTCTAACAGCGAGTCATGGTAGTCTGATATAATTGCTTGTTGCAGATCCTTAGTTGGAACCTAGAGGCGATTTTGGTAGTATGGTAGTTTGTCTTCAATGGTGAACTGATCTCCTTCGTGTCCCACGCCAGTAGGTCTTCTTCAGACATATTTTCTTTTATTGCTTCCTGCAGTGTGTTTAATAGAGATGGGCCGATGCAGAAGCCGAGAATTTTATGGCTGGGTATTACCTCCACCGGGTTAGGGGCATTGTAGACTTCCTCTCCTGTGCCAATGTGGGATAATGCATCTGCGTTCCGTTCTTAACTCTGGGGCGATAGGTGATCACAAAGTCGTATTCCATTAAGGATGGGGCCCAATGGAGCTGCCTAGAAGGCTGAGCTTTTGCTGAGCGTAAGTATTGCAAGTTCTGATGATCTGTTATTATTGTGAATGTGTGTTTTGCTCCTAGTAAGTAATGTCGCCATTCACACAGTGCACCTTTGCTTGCTTGGAGTTCTTTCTCAGAAATCGCATAGTTTAATTCTGCTGTGGAGAATTTCCTTGACCAAAAGGCAATGGGATGTAGGCATCCGGTTTTGGGATTTTATCGAGACAATACGGCCCCCATGGCAATGCTTGAAGCGTCTGTTTCCACGATGTATGGTAAATCGGGCTGTGGGTGTTGCAGTATTGGGGCTGAGGTGAACTTTTCCTTGAGGGCTCGGAAGGCTTCTTCCGCCGCTGGTGTCCATTTGAACTTTAGGTTTTTGCACAGCAAGGACGTAATTGAATGTACAATATGTGAGAATCCTGGTATGAAGCGTCGATAAAAGTTTGCAAACCCTAGGAAACTCTGTACTCCCTTTACAGACGTGGGTGAGGACCAAGTGAGGATTGCCTCCACTTTTCTATTGTCCATCTTGATCCGCCTTGGTGACGTGGAAGGAGCATTTTTCTAGCTTTGCATACAGTTGGTTTTCCCGCAGTTTGCGGAGTACAGCTCGCACATGGGTTACGTGTTCTTGGGGAGTGGTGGAGTAGATCAGAATGTCATTGATGTAGATGACTGCGCAGACATCGAGGAGTTCCCGTAACACATCATTCATAAAATGCTGGAACGCAGCTGGGGCATTGCAAAGCCCAAAGGGCATGACCTGGTATTCATACAAAATATAGCGGGTACGGAACGTAGTCTTCCACTCGTCCCCTTTCTTCATGCGTACCAGGTGATATGCGCCACGGAAGTCTAGCTTTGTGAAAATCTACGCTTGTCCCACCTGGTCTATGAGTACTGGTATCAGAGGTAACAGGTACTTATTTTTTATGGTGACTTGATTTAGGGCCCGGTAATTAATACACATTCTTAGTCCCCCTCTTTCTTCGGTACGAAGAAGAATGGGGAGGCGGCTGGTGACTTAGATGGTCTAATGAAGCCATTGGCCAGATATTGGTCCAAGTAGGTCCTGTAAGTGATTTCAATCCAGCGCTTCACCTAAGTCAATGCCTAGCATGTGGTGCACAACTGAAACCCTTAATTATTTATTTGTGTCTATAAGTTATTTTATTCTGAACGTTGTACGACTTATATCATGCCCCTCTCTTTTAACACCCTCCCTCCCCCCGGTCACACGGAACCAGGAAGCAGGCTGGTTTACAAAGTTAAAAAATATTTATTTATGTAGTGCACAATATATGACACTATTTTAATGGGTATACAATGATCACCAATGGGGTGATGTCACACTAAACAATCTCTTTAATCACAAGGAGTAATGATGGGCAAACAATGCAGCACAGAAATAATACTTGTATTTATGTTCAATCAAATAGCAGTATGGTTACTATTTCCCCCTGCACACCCTTCAATCCCCCCAATATGCAATATGAAGAAATAGAAGGAGAGAACAGGTTTCAGGAATGCAGAATTCAAGCAAATATATCAATCCCAATTTCCCCCCAGCAAACACAAGAGAGAAAAACAGGATTGATTGGCAAACTTGTCAAAATAGTTTTAAAGTTGGCTTTGAATGAATGGGTAAAACACTAAGGGCCTCATTACACGGTAGGCGGTAAGGGTTTACCGGTACCGGTAAGGGCTGATCTACACCAGCCGTTAAGGTCGGGTCCCGCAAAGGGACCTCGTTCCTCGTAATAAGGCGGTAAGGGTTTACCGATACCGGTAAGGGCACCGGTACCGGTAAACCCTTACCGCCTTACTACGAGGTCCCTTTGTGGGACCCGACCTTAACGGCTGGTGTAGATCAGCCGTTAAAGTTGGGACCCGCAAAGGGACCTTGGTGCTAATTACGGTACCGCAATTTGCAGTACCGTAATTAGCCCCTTCCCCATTCCCATTGAGCCCTATGGGGCAAAAATGGGAATGGGGAAGGGCCATGGAGAAAGGGGGAATTACCCCGCCAACCTTGGAATAGGGTGGTAATTCCCCTTTTCTCCATGGTGGTACCGGTATGGTACCGGCGGCAACCATGGTGCTAGTAGCACCATGGTTTACCGCATTCCGTGTAAGGAGGCCCTTAAATCTGGATTTAATTCAATGAAATTATTTAAATACAACTGGGAGCCACTTTATCTGGTTTCAGACACACACTAGCAATGATTTGAGAGTAATAAGCAAGTTGAAAACTTAATTTGGAGGTCAGGTGCAATGGAAAGTTGTTTTACACGTTATAGATTTTGCCAAAAAGGAAGATTTGCAGCAAACCTTTCCGCGTGCGGTATGTGCGATTACGGAATAAATATAAGATGGGTTCTTTAGAAAGCTTAGGATGTTAGCTACAAGTAGACACTTAAATTACGTTTCTAGCATGAAATATGAAGAAGTTATGGACGTTTTCATGGAGGTCGTTTTTTTTCCAGAAAGAGGTAAAATTGTAAAACAAGAATGCGCTTTTAAAATGCAAACAATGTTTCTTTACACTAGGGATGGACTATGAAGAAACAAACTACACGGACGCTCAGCCACATGATCAAGGCAACTGCCAGCCGAGACGCTTGCCTTCTTCAGAAGCAATATATCAGCGCAAAGATGATTTTAACAATATTATTACAGAAGCACTATAGGATAAGAGAGAGAGTTCAGGCAAGACAAAAAGGATTTCTAACAATAGAGTTCTGGATATAAGATAGATTTGATTGGATAGGGATGACTATGGACAGTACATAAACTAGTGACAGTCCTATACTAAGGATACTCACTACCAATGTTTTGAATGGAACCGTCAGGGATTCTGGTTCTGGTCAGGGATACTTTCTGGATAGACTGCTGGGCACACCGGACTGGTCTGGTTCAGCGATCAGCAAGGTGCTCTGGACACCGCACTGCAGGACTGGACAGCAAGGCACTCTGGTCTACACTGCACAGCATGACTGGGCTGGATCTGGATCAGCAATGGCTCTCTGGTCTGCACAGCACAGCACAGCACCAGATGGGGTTTAATCTGTCCTTCTGGTTATGAAGATAATTCTTTGGCAGGCAAGCAGTTACAGCACAGCCTGGCTGCTTCTTTGGTTTCCCCTTTAAGTTGAGGGATGGGTTCTGGAAGTTAGGCCCAGCTGAAAGTGGTTCAGCTATGCTCTGAGCCTTTCTGCTTGCAAAGTTTCTGTAGTCTGGAACAAGAAGTATGAATGGATCTCCTTCAGAGTGCTTCACCCAAAATCGGGATGGTGGGTGGATCTAAGCCCTCACCTGTCTCTATTTATGCATTTCATAAAGAGGTGGGTATGCTGAATTATCTTAGGTGCACCCGATAGGTAGTCTATTGGCTAAAGTCTGCTCTCTCCCTTGATTGGAAGAGAAAACAGAGTGTCATCATGATGATGCGGTTTTATGAGGAAAAACATCCTCCTCTTTGCCTTTTGCACATAAAATCTATTTTTGATACAATACATCTTTACATGTGTACAATTTGTATACCAATAGCATACATAGATCCCATATTTTGTGGAGCAAACCCTCTTCCAAGCCTCGTTGCTGTGTGATCTTGGGTCCGGATTTGACAGATTTTTGCACTTTTTGTCCGGGACACAATATCTCATTTGAATTTTTTTTTTACATATGTGCGCATTGTATATGGCCATAATTGTATAAAGTTTCATGCTTCTGACATAAATACAATTGCCACAAAACCAGAATTTTCACTGCGCCTTCCCAGAACATTGCACAGATTTCTGGCTCCTTTTAAAATGTGCACAAAAAATTCACATTCACAATGCTATTAATTCTATAATGTTTACAAATTTGCACAGTCCTTTATCAGTCTTTTTCAAACATATGCTTTCTGTGCTTTGTGAATCAACAAAAGTGTCTGTCTCCACTTCCTTTTCCTGCTGGCAGGTCTGGAGCAATCCGCCCCCTTCCTTCTGGGAGAGGCCACTGTTGACACTTCACAATCTACATATCCTTTCAGCCAAGGAAGGTCCATTGTCTCCTTCTGGTGCAGCCCCTGATCTCCTCCCCTGATTTAACTCTCCCAAAGGTGCGACTTCCTGGCCTTGGTGGGAAGCAGGAGAGAGAGGCCTTTTGTTGGGGGGGGAGGTGCTGTGGAACTTGTTAGGTGGCTTTGAGTTCAGTTTAAATTCACTGTCAATTTATTACATTTTTCTTGATTTAAAATAAAACTTGCAATTTTCACACAAGCTGCTAGAACTCTTATTTCAGCTTCTAAACCATGGAAATTAAATAGTTACACCATATATTACTTTTGATAATAGGTCACTTAATTTCCAGACATTTGATTTCAATTGCACAAGCTTAAGCTTCTGATGCAACTAATGACAGCTGTCACACAGGCGGCTGCTGGTACTGCACCCATATTTTGACAGATTTTCACAGGCAGGCACACTTTTTACTGTGGATATTTTGATGACAGATTCCGCTTTCAATGACATTGTAGGTTCATAATGATTTCTTAAAGGAGGTGACGGGTCACACCCAGCAAGGATATTGGATGTTTTGTGGTGTTTTGGACCGGTATTTTGTATTTTCAGTAACCAAGAAAAGGGGGTTTAAGAACAATTTCTGGGTTTTCTTCAGTAAAGCACTGCCTTTCATGCAGTTTCAATTTTTACTTGGTGGGCAGCCCAGTGACATGTTTCAGCAGTGAGGTCTCCGTTCCACCACTGACACAGGCAAGGTAGATTTAGCAGCCATTTTTTGTGCTTGGTAGAGCGCACTTTCCTTAGGTTTTGGCGCGCAAGGGGGTTTCGCAGCTATTTTGCTGATTCTGGTGCCACCAGCACACAGTGATGCCACAGGGCAGAGTAGAGTGGGTTAAAACATCCCACAGTCCGTAGATGAGCGTTTTCTTCCTCGGTTAATGCATCAATGCGGCTGCACGGTACTTATGCCCCTGGTTGCAGATCGATCTGACAGTCGTAAACTCGATGTGGTGGTAGCGTATTAGCTTGCTCCTTCACGAACACATCTTGGAACTCCTTGTATTCGCCTGGTAAGGTGCCCACCAAGCCTAAACCTGCTATCTTTTCCTGTGAAGCTAACAAAGGGTTTCCTTGGATCCCTTTGTTGTCATAGGAAGAGGCGCATTATGTAGAAAAGAGTAAGTTTCGAGCTCACCAATCTATCTTTGGGTTGTGCGTCTCTAGCCACGGTATCCTAAGAATCAGCTGGAACTGGGGTGCAGCGATAAGGTCAAATCTAATACTTTCCCTATGGCCATCTTGGCAGATTAAGGTGAGGGGGGAAGAACACTGTGTTACTGGTCCCGAAAGGAGTTGTATGCCTTCCACAGCTGACACGCTTTCAACGGTGTCCTTACGGTGGAATGCTAATCGTAAGGTATTTGCGGTGTTTATGTCCAGGTAGTTCCCAATAGCCCCACTGTCTATGAAAGCCTTGAGGGCATGCATTCAGGTGGGCTGTGAAGGATCTACCAAAACCACAAGAATACTGAAATATGAGATCTGAGTGCTCCATTCCTGGCTTGACAGACCAACCTCTACATCTGCCGGGCGTTGGAGTTTTCCGCTTCCGTGTCTTCCCCTGTGTTATCTAGTACTCCCATTGTCTTCCGTGGAGGTTTAACCGTGCAGTTCCAGAGAAAGTGACCAGATTGGCCACAATATAAGCAAAGTTTTTCCTGACGCCTCCGTTCTCTCTCTGCTTTGGTGAGTGGTCCCCCGAGAACATCCAAGTGGATGGGCTCCGAGTGTATATCTGAGGCCTGTCTATGGGACGCTTCCTTTGGTCGGACATACACTGGTCTATGTTCTAATCTGGTTCAGTTGGCTTTGCAATCCTGTAACCGGTGGTCTAGTGTCATGACCATTGCCCCTGGCCCTCACTGCAAGTCAGCCTTCCAGTTAGGACCAGGTCAAAGGCCTTAAAACCTCATCCAAGACTCTCTAGGAGTCAGTTCTGGCGCATTTGGTGCCAGGCTCATAACAATCATGAAGACTAAAATTCGAATGGGACTATCGGGGGGGGTTCAGCCAACATGGACGCACACACATAGCTCAGTTACAAGGAACTGAGCTATGCGGTCTAGTCTTTTGGGTGTGGCAGGCCTGGGACTATTTTACCTGGACTACTTTGGGTGTGGCAGGCCTGGTACTATTTTACCAGGACTACTTTACCTGAGACTATTTAAACCGCACCCAAACAGCAGAACATGCTTTACATTATTCTGCTGAGGGCAGGGTAATTCTCACCGTGTCCAGTTCTTTGATGCCAGCTTACCTGAAACCAAGGACCTGCAGAGAGAGAAAGAACACTACGAAACTTACCTGGAACAGTATCCTGTCTTCAATCCATCGCTGACTTCAGCTCCACTCACCTGAAGGTATGAACTCCATCATCCGGCACCGCATGCATCCTGAATACCATCACCTGGAAAGAGGAGATAGAAAGACAGCATTAGTAAGCATTTACCCACATTTCCTCCTGAATGAAGAAAGCCACACAATTCTTACTTGGGTAGTCATCTCCTGGTCAGTATAATTTCTGGAACATTACGGCGCTCGGCGAGGAACATCACAACCTGCAAGGAGAGAAAAGACACAGGTTAGCAATATAAAAGGCAAAACAGCGCCACGCAGCGTGCATTACTCACCGGACAGCATTGCGCACATCGCGCTTTCGCCTACTGGCCCATGCTCATCTTCAAACTGCATGACAACACCAAAATACCTTTCATACCTAAAAGGAAAGAAGCAAGAGATTATTATTCAAACTAAGAGGAACATAAGAATTGCATATAAAGACTGTAAACTGCAAACCTACGGAGTCACAGCAGGCCTATATTCCCACAGGGGGGCTTGCACCAGTGAAGTAACTTGGTCGCTGCAGGAGAGGAAGGGGTTAAGGCCAAGGGATGTGGGAAAACATAAAGAGAATCTGGTATTGAATCCAGCTCTCCTATATTGCAGACCCATCTTTAACGAGAGGCCTTACCAAGGGACCGGGAGCGGGTTCGAGAGTGCAAATCATCCAACCAGGGCTGGGTGGCGTCCCCGTGGATACCAGGTGAGCGTAACAGAAAGCAAAGCCTCAATAATATTATCCACCTGGGCGTCATGGAGACTTTAGAGACTGACCAGTTAGTTCAGTTGTTGGGACAATTACGCGCTGAAATACATTCAGCCAGGCAAGAAACCAACGCTCTTAGGAGGGATTTGATTGTTACTAAGGATCGTACCAACGAAATAAGTAGACAATTGTTCCAATCACAGGCAGGACATACCCCATTGCCTAGTAACATTCCGCCAGCACCTGTACCAACTTCTTCCACCAATCCAGTACAAATAACCCTTCCTGGGGCAGTTTCTTTAGCTCCACCTTAACGATTTACAGGGGACCCCAAGAAGTACGCAACATTCATGAACCTGAGTGGCAGTGCTGCGGATTGGTCGGTACCATTGGTAAATCAGGATAACCCATTGTTACATGACTTTGGGGGTTTCCAGATGCAAATGGAAAAACTCTTTGCTCGTCATACCCAAGGCCAAGCATTATACAACAAACTTTTGTCACTCCGTCAAGGAAGTCAAGACTTGCTTACATATATAGCAACATTTAACAGACTAGTCATTGAAGCTGGGTGGCCTGAGGAAAGAAGGACCACACTATTTCATCGGCGTCTACGAGGGGAACTAAAGGATGTCCTTGCTCAAGTAGTTAACCCACCTAAAGATTGTGGTGCAATTAGATCACAGATGACAAGACCGAAAAGCGGACCGGATAAGGTTAGACACTCGAGCTGTGTATGTCCGGTCAAAGGATAATGCTCCACGTACATTGGAAAACACGGTAGAACCCATGCAAATCGGAGGTGTACGGCCCCCTTTAACTAAAACTGAAAGAGACAAGAGAAGGTAACAGCAATTATGCTTATATTGCAGAAAATCAGGCCACTTCCTCAAAGAATGTCCAGTGAAACCACCAAGGAGAACTGTTGGAGCCACAGAGAAGGAAGATAATAACAAGGAGTCGGAAAACTACCAAGCCCGGCAAGCGTAGAGGTCCGCTTGTCGGGTGAGAAGGATGAGCCACAGACCTCACACTTTGCATTACCAGTAATTTTGATCAATCACCAACAACCGTCTCGGATGAATGCTGTCGAAGCATACATAGACAGCGGAGCAGTTGGGAATTATGTAGACCAAGATCTGGCAGCAGAGATGGGGCTTCACTTATGCTCTAAGTCGACTACTGAAAAAGTTACTACTGTTGATGGGACAGAAATAGCTACTGGACCAGTAACCCAATGTACAGTAGCACTAACTCTACTGTGCCAGGATGGACACCGAGAATCTATTGCATTTGATCTCATCAAAGCTCCTCAGTTTCGACTAATCTTAGGGATACCATGGTTGGTAGCTCACAACCCTCTCATAGATTGGCATGGCAAGAAGTTGGCCTTTTCCAATGATTGTGCTCGCACCTGTTATTACCAAGAAAAGGGGAAAACAGACTTATGTACATCTGCTACTCCCAGTACGGCGGCGATTGTACTAGGTGTGACTAGTACTCTACCAAATGAATACCAAGATTTTCAAAAAGTGTTCCAGAAAGATCAAGCCAATACTCTACCACCGCACAGGCCCTACGATTGTCAGGGCGACCTCATACCTGGTGCGCAAATTCCTTGTGGTCGAATCTATGCACTTACTGAACCAGAAAACCTCCATTTGAAATCTTATCTTGATCAGTACCTGGCAAATGGATTTATCCGCCCATCTAAATCACCGGCAGCCAGTCCCTTATTCTTCGTACCAAAGAAGGAAGGAGATTTGAGGACTTGTATCGACTATCACGCCCTAAACCAGATCACAGTAAAAAAAAAAACTTTATCCACTGCCCCTTATTCCTGAATTATTGGATCAAGTCAAAGACGCCCACATCTATACCAAACTGGATCTTAGGGGGGCGTACCATCTTGTTCGAGTGAAGAAAGGAGAAGAATGGAAAACCGCCTTTCGGACCAAATATGGCTTGTATGAATACCAGGTAATGCCTTTTGGACTTTGCAATGATCCTGCTGCATTCCACTACTTTATGAATGATGTTTTGCGGGAGTTGATCAACGTTTGCGCCCTGGTTTACATTGATGACATCTTAGTATATTCTGCTACAAAAGAAGACTATGTCAGGCATGTCCTCTCTGTCCTTACTAAACTCTGCCAACATAAACTGTATGTTAAACTCGAAAAATGCTCTTTTCATGTCACCGAAGTGGAGTTCCTCGGTTTTATCCTCACACCAAAAGGTATCAGAATGGATAGGCACAAGGTAGATGCCATTCTTAACTGGCCGTCACCAACTTCATTTAAAGGAATCCAGAGTATGTCTGGGCTTTGCAAACTTTTACCGCTGATTCATCCCAGATTTTTCCCAAATAGTGCATCCAATTATATCACTATTGAGAAAAAACAATAAAAAGTTCCATTGAAACGAAGAAGCATAGAAGGCCTTTCAAGAACCTAAGAAAAATTTCACTTCTGCTCCAGTTCTACGGCATCCTTGCCCAGACCTCCCTTATATAGTTGAAACAGATGCCTCTAGCATGGCTATGGGAGCTGTTCTCTCACAAAGGGATGCAGGAACTGGCCAGTTACAACCTGTTGCCTTCTGGTCACAAAAATTCTCACCTCCCGAACTCAACTATGCTATCACAGACAAAGAACTCTTGGCTATAAAATCAGCTTTCAAGGCATGGTGACACTATCTCCTTGGTGCTAGACATACTGTCACGGTCATAACTGATCATCGAAACCTGCAATACCTAAAACCAGCAAAGGCTCAATCATCCCGTCAACTGCGGTGGGCTCTTTTCTTCGCTGAATATGACTATGTGATCACCTATCGGCCAGAAGTCTGAAACGGAAAGGCTGATGCATTGTCCCGCATGGCTGTTGATGAAAAGGTATACATAACTCCAGATCCAGTAGCCATCATTCCAGAAGACAAACTCCTGGGTCTTATGACAACATTGACACAGGGTGAACTCCAAAACAAGATCCAAATCTTAATGGATCACACTTTCTCACAAAAGTGGTGTACTCAAAGAGAACATTACACCATTAAAGACCAGTTACCATATTTTAGGAACCTTCTATACTTGCCAAGTAAAGATTTACAAGAGCAGGTTATTTCGGGTTATCACGATTCCCTGACTGAAGGTCATCCTGGAATTGCCAAAACTCTAGCTAAAGTAAAACAAAAATATTGGTGGCCAACATGGCGTAAAGACATCATGCAATGTATCCAATCTTGCGGTGTGTGTGCGCAAAACAAGTCCCAAAGCAGAAACCAGCTGGTCTTCTCCAACCATTGAAAAATTCCTCCCGCACCATGTCACACACTGTCCCTTAATTTCATTACAGATCTACCTCCCAGTCAATTATTCAACACCATCTTAGTAGTTGTAGACCTGTTCTCTAAAATGGCATACTTAATTCATTTTAAGGGTCTTCCAAATGCATCCAATTTAGCAAAAGTATTCCTGGAGGATATCGTATGGCTACATGGCTTTCCATTGGTCTTGATCTCAGATCGAGGTAGTCAGTTCATATCCAACTTCTGGAGGAAATGCTGTTCAATGGCCCAAATTGACATTCGACTATCCACAAGTCACCATCCTCAAACAGATGGCCAAACAGAAAGAACAAACCAATCCCTCGAGCAATACTTACGTTGCATGTTACATCAAGTGGAAAGAAATTGGAAATACTTGTTATGTATAGCTGAATATGCCTATAATAATTCATTACACACCAGCAATGGACAAACCCCTTTCTACACTATATATGGTAGACATCCACGTACTTCAGAATTGTATCTCCCAACCCCTTTGGAAATGCCAGCGGTTAAACCCCTACATACGACTATTTCCCAGGCCTTCAAAGAAGCAGCAGAACATTTACTCCAAGCCAAGAACAGACAAAAGAATTTCGCTGCCCAACATCGTAGTAAAGCCCCCAACTATCAAATTGGAGACAAGGTCTGGTTAGCATCAAAATATGTGCCCATGAAAGGGACTCAGACCTTTCGTCCCCGATATCTGGGACCTTATTCTATTGAATCCATAATAAATCCAGTGGCAGTTAAATTAACCCTACCACCCACTATCACTGTGGGTGGTAGGGTTAATTTACCACCTGTGTTTCACGTATCACTCCTGAAACTAGTACAACCCGGTACTCGGGTTACAACACCACCAAAACCAGTATTAGTTGACGGAGAACGAGAGTTTGAACTAAAGGATATCCCAGACTCAAAATACACCAGATCCAAACTATACTACTTAGTTGATTGGAAGGAATAAGGCCCTCAAGACAGATCATGGGAACCTAATGAATTCATCCATGCACCTCGCTTAATTAAAACGTTCCATCAGAATTACCCAGCCAAACCAGGACCAGGCAGAAGTGCCACAGTGAGAGGGGCCTTGGTGGGGAGTGCTGTCATGACCCTTCTGGCCCTCACTGGCAAGTCAGCCTTCCAGTTAGGGCCAGGTCAAAGGCCTTAAAACCTCATCTAAGACTCTCTTGGGGTGAATCCTGGCGCCTTTGGCGCCAGGCTCATAACCATCATGAAGACCAACATTAGAATGGGACTATTTACTTGGGACCATTTAACTTGGGGGGGGTTCAGCCAACATGGAGGCACACACATAGCTTAGTTACAAGGAACTGAGCTATGCGGTGTAGTCTTTTGGGTGTGGCAGGCCTGGGACTACTTTACCTGGACTACTTTGGGTGTGGCAGGCCTAGGACTATTATACCTGGACTACTTTACCTGAGACTATTTAAACCGGACCCAAACAGCAGAATATGCTTTCCATTATTCTGCTGTTGCCAGTTCTTTGATGCTAGCTTACCTGAAACCAAGGACCTGCAGAGAGACAAAGAACACTACGAAACTTACCTGGAACAGTATCCTGTCTTCAATCCATCGCTGACTTCAGTTCCACTCACCTGAAGGTACGAACTCCATCATCCGGCACCGCATGCATCCTGGAATACCATAACCTGGAAAGAGGAGATGGAAAGACAGCATTAGTAAGCATTTACTCACGTTTCCTCCAGAATGAAGAAAGCCACACAATTCTTACCTGGGTAGTTATCTCCTGGTCAGTATCATTGCTGGAACATTCCGGCACTCCGCGAGGAACATTGCAACCTGCAAGGAGAGAAAAGACACAGGTTAGCAACAATGTTCCATATAATTTTTTTGGGCTGTGTGCACCAAAGAATAGTTGTGTGCGGGCTGTTTTTCAGTCATGTGCGCAACTGAGTGATGCGCTGCCAGACCGGGGGTGGTCGGCGGCGGCGCGGCAGCGGCGCAGCGGCGGCGCTGCGCCCCACCAGTGAGCAAGTCTTAGTGATCAGATTCCACAGTGTGCAAGCGAGGAATGCGAATTTGCGGCACAACAAGTTCTACTTCAAAGGACATTTGGGTGCTCTATTCTTCTCCCAAGACTTTAGCTCTTCTGAAATTGTGTCCTTTTACATCTCTAAACATTAGCAAGATCTTTTGTTTTATGATGGGTTGGTACAAGAACAGAGGGGTTCTTGTAGTGGAACACAGATTCTGCCTCACAAATTAAATTAGCACAGCATTAGCTTCTCCATTCTCAGTTCACTAAATGTATGGAATATAAAGGAAATGCTTTCTCTTGGTTTAATGAAATAAACAGTACATGAACATGATTAATGACCAAGACGACTTAATAGAAGGCGGGGTATGAATGGACAGTTAAATAAAAAGCACAGAATCATGTAATCATGTAATCTCAGATGATTGTCACCACTCACCTCACCAATGCCATTTGTGAATGTCATGTGACTGCCAGTGTTTAAGCATAAGGTCTGTTGTAACTTTTAGATCATGTGATCTCCATATGTGTAGCAGTGGAGAAAAGAGGTGTGCATTCTACAATACTCTGTCCATACGAGTCCCACTGTGTATTTATTTGCAACTGGATTTAATTCTACAGGGTTTTTACTTGTCGCACCATGGAGTACTGACCTTCCACACACCAGGTCGGGTGGAGAACAATCATGTGGCAAGCACGGGATGGCTCTATCTCTTCTACACATATCCCAATTCAACATATTGAGGGTTCATGTGTCTGTTACATTACAACACTCCAGACAACGCCTCTACAGCCAAGTTACACAACATCACCACCTGTCCACTTCCTGCTCTGGCCCCTTTCGTGATACCAATGCCCCTATGCCCTTGACAAAGACACTGTGGGGTGCTTCCGAACTGCACACAGCAACAAAGGCAAGCTATCATCCGGGGTCAGACTGGGCCATGTAATTGTCTCAGGCACCAAAGAAAAAGTGGCCCGCACTTGCAAATGGCTTTTCATTCCTTTTGTGATACTGTTTGAGTAGTACCCAGGGGAGCTTTTTGATAAAGTGACATGCAAATTGTACATTTTAAAGAATATTTATTCAGCAACACTGGTCAAAACTACTAGTCGCAGCAGAGTAAATTAACTCATCAAGCCAATAAGGGTCCCAGTGACTTTTTCTTTCTTTCACCAATGCATCAGGGCTGGACCCCTGAGCTGCTCGGGGCTGGCCGTCTTGACTAGAGCAAAAGAAACTCTGCTGCAAGACCAGGGGCTCTGTGTGTAAGCCAGCTGACTCGCACACTAAACGTTTTCTTTCTTTTACCAATAAATCAGGGGATAGCGCGAACGCAGTCCCCCACTACCAGAAATAATGAAGTCGAGTACCCTGCATTTGGGGACATCGCAGGGCTCAGCAAATCTGATGTGCAATGGATGAGCCTCACCCTGGGAGCTCTGCCTTTCTGATCACAGATGCTCCCCTGCCAGGTAAGTATGAGTTGCGAGCAAGAGGGCAGGGGTTGGGCGGCAGGGCCTGTTCTGGAAGCCCCGCTAAGCGAGGGTGAGAAGGCCGGCACTGACCCAGACCCAGCCCTCCCGGAAGCCCTGAGCGTCTGCAGAGATGCCTGGTCCACGGGCAGGGGGAAGCTCCGGCAGGCAGAGCCCAGCAGAAGAGGCACATTGTAGCAAAGTTCATTTCTCCCATCAGGCCCTGCTCGGCCCGAGATTTGCATAAATTCGGACCTGGCCGCCAGCCAGCAGGCCCAGTCGGATAGCGAGCAGGCCTGGTGCAGTGGGCCCACTGGCCCGTCGGCCCCAGGCGGGTCCATGGCCCTCCTGAGCTGACAGGTCACCCTGCTTAAATAGAGCGTCTCGGGTGGGGTGCTCCGTGAAGGCAAGGCCCGATCGGTGCTCGGACGGGCCGGCGGCAGCCGGGATCCAGACCCCCTCCACCCCCATAAATCCCCAGGAGCTGCTGTAGCCAGACCCCCCCCCCCCCCATAAATCCACAGGAGCTGTGGCTGAGCCATCTTCAGGTTGGAGGGCCTAGGCGCGAAAACAGAGCACGGGCACGGTGGCTTCAAGAACTACCGGGGCACCTGATAGCATGGGACGCACATGGGTGGGGGAGAGGGGGCGGCCGGGTGACATCCATGGGCAAACACACCATAGCGTTTTTTGCCAAACCCTTTTATAAGATGAGAGCCTTCTCCTCCTTACCTTGTAGCACAGTGGCAGGCTGACTGTTGGCTGCTGACTGTGGCCTGGATCGTCGTCGCCTCGCCTGGTGGTCCTCCTCAGTGTGGCTGTCCTGTGTGTGGGCTGGGCACTGGGCTGGCTGGGGGTGTGACTGGTGACTGAGGTCCACTGGTGCACCCCAATAAATCATGCCCAGCCAGGGCCGGGGTGGGTCAGATGCCCAATAGCATCAGTCACGTGCGTCACACCGTGATGGACCTGGCGGCACTGAGTCTGGGCGGGCACACATTTTCATTGGCTTGTTCTTCCCCCAGGCACAAGTGGAAGTTGTTTCAACTTTGTAAAGAAGTGCAACAACAAATTTGTTGTTACTTCCTCCAAAGTTGAAGCAACTAGTGTGCAATGTCACTGGGCCCCAGCTCAGCCCTGCAGGCAGGCTTCTCCCCCAGGGTCAGGACTCGGAAGGAGGCGGCAGGTGTTACAATTGCTTTAGTGTGTGCAATTGCTTCAGCCGCCTGCCGCCTCCCTCCACAGATCAAAGTAAACGTTGAACTTGGCTGGCCCGAGCAGAGCGCGGGCCGAGCACCACACGGCACCGGCCCCCCACGGCCGCCGGTGGCCCGCCCACCATTTTGAATGATGCTGCCTGCTTGCTGCACATACATCTGCATGCATCATAAATTATGATGCATCCATGATGCAATCATCAAAGCAAGGTAACAACATCTAGTGTTAACTTGCTATGATGATGAATTGTGTGCAGACACTGCAGAGTGCAGTCTGCAGACAGTGCCATCGGTGCCTCCTGGCTCCTGCCCTGCCCAACCCAGCCCCAGGCGGCACAGCCCCCAGGAGTCTGACTTGACTTCCCGGCCGCGGGCTGGGAAAAAAACAAAAAAAAATTCACATAATGATGATTGGAGTGCGCGGCAACACAAGCACTATGCGCGGCTCACAATCAAAAGGTGTGCGGCCGCTTAGACGCGCCCCTTACAGGGAACATTGGTTAGCAATATAAAAGGCGAAACAGCCCTGTGCATCACGCATTACTCACCGGAAAGCATCGCGCACACCGCGATTTCGCCTACCGGCCCATGCTCATCTTCAAACTGCATGACAACACCAAAATACCTTTCCATATCTAAAAGGAAAGAAGCAAGACATTATTATTCAAACTAAGAGGAACATAAGAACTGCATATAAAGACTATAAAGCTGCAAACCTACGGAGTCACAGCAGGCCTGTATTCCCACAGGGGGGCTTGCACCAGTGAAGTAACTTGGTTGCTGCTTGCCCCCCAAATCTACACGCCCCTGCTATGAGGAGCAGGACAGAAAATCCACCTTTTCCAATATTAAGATGAGGGGAAGGCCCAAGGGGGAGGAAGGAGTTGAGGCCAAGGGAGGTGGGAAAACATAAAGACAATCTGGTATTGAATCCAGCTCTTCTATATTGCAGACCCATCTTTAACCAAAGGCCTTACCAAGGGACCAGGAGAGGGTTTGAGAGTGCAAATCATCCAACCAGGGCTGGGTGGCATCCCTGTGGATACCAGGTGAGTTGTTGCATAGTTAGAGCGATGTATTCACTACAATCTTTGGGAGGATTAACTACTTGCGCCAAGACATCTTTTAATTCTCCTCTCAGTCCTCGATAAAATAACGTTATTCGTTTCTCCTGTGGCAAACCTGATTCGGCAATTAGGCAATTGAATGTGGCGACAGATGATTTAAGATCCTGGCCACCCTGTTGCAGAGAGAGTAGCTCATCATCCAGGGTCTGACCTCGAGTCCGATGGGCAAACAGTTTTTCCAGGTCACGCTGAAAACCTGGGTAATTTCTCAGTAAAGGGTCATCCCAAAGCACTAACGGGACAGGCCAGTCCGCCGCATGGCCTCCTAAATCCAGAGCTGGAGCAGGAGCTCCGGATCACTGCAGGAGCAGCTGATCCCCGTACCCCCGGAAGTAAAGGCCCCCAGGAGGTATGCCAACCACTCACTTCAATTTAAAATTGCATTGATAAGTTGGCTATTCTTAGCGCTTCCACAAGCGGTAGCTGCCTTCAATCTCCTCATGCATTTTGCGCCCGCTATACTGAAGGTTTAGCCCTGCACATAATCTGTGCTACCTATATGCAAGGATAATGCTCCACTCAGCGCCATTGAAACACACGAGGTGTGTTACCTTCAAAGATGGCCGCCCGCGTTCCAACCCTGATGTGCCCCGTCCTCCCATCACAGCAGAGGATAGCCTCTTGCTGAGTGGCCCGTGCCCTAACTACTCGAGCCTATCGCTAGCCGGCAGGCATAAGCCGGCCCTTCCCGGAAAGGCCCTGAGGGTAAGGCCAACAACTTTCCAGAGACTGTCCCGAGCTGACCAGAGCCCAGGGCCATACCCCCTGTCCGATTTCCACGAGGCTATGAGGAATCGATGTTCGCCTAAACTCACGGTCTCTGCATTCTAAACATTTCTATCTGCCCAGAACAGTTCCCGGTGCAGTCACCCTGCACCAGCCATGCACACTACACACTGTGTTGGTCCTGATCGCCACTTAGTGCTTGCAGCAGAGCCTAATCCCAGATGTACCTTTGCTCATGTACTCTGCATTTCGTTGCTCAACCACACCTTGCTTACTCCTCGATGGTAACTCATATCTAGGTGTATTCTGCTTATGCACTTGAATTAGTGCCTCTCTGGCTCTCACTGGTAAACTTGAACCTAGGTGTCCTTGTGTATGCATTTGAATCAGTGCCTTTTTAGCTCTCACTGCTAAATCTGAATCTAGGTGTCCTTGTGTATGCATTTGAATTAGTGCCTCTCTGGCTCTCACTGCTAAACTTGAACCTAGGTGTCCTTGTGTCTGCATTTGAATCAGTGCCTTTTTAGCTCTCACTGCTAAATCTGAATCTAGGTCTCCTTGTGTATGCATTTGAATCAGTGGCTTTTTAGCTCTCACTACTAAATTTGAATCTAGGTGTCCTTGTGTATGCATTTGAATCAGTGCCTATCTGGCTCTCACTGCTAAACTTGAACCTAAGTGTCCTTGTGTATGCATTTGAATCAGTGCCTTTTTAGCACTCACTGCTAAATCTGAATCTAGGTGTCCTTGTGTATGCATTTGAATTAGTGCCTTTTTGGCTCTCACTGCTAAATCTGAATTTAGGTGTCCTTGTGTAAGCACTTGAATCAGTACCTGTATGCATTCTAGCTCTGAATAGGATCGTCAAATCTAGGTGCCACTGTGGTAGCATATTTGCATTTTTAGTCCTCACTGGGTTTGTTAAATCTAGGTGCTATCACCGCCCAACATGCGCACTACCAAGACTTGCCTTTCATACACACCCTGGTCCCTAGCCTTGACCATTCAAATCATAATAATGGCCCTCACTAACTCTACACCTTGCAACTTGCAAGAGAGAAACTTATGATTTAGAGCAAGGTTGCCTCGACTCTACGACATCAAAAACAAAAGAACTAGTCTATCAGGCCTTGTATCAATTCCAACCGCCACTAACCTCAACCCTCTTGCCTTAGAGGCTGCAAAGTGTCCTAAGTTACAACTTAGCTCACACTACAAACAGAAGAAACTAAACCACCCCAGCCCTAGACTCTTCCAAGACACAGCTACAACACCCACCTTATCAGGAGCCCTTATCAATGTAATAATGATTTGCAGTGACCCAGGCCAAGGTAAGGAGTCTCCCGAACCCCTCCTCCCCAAACCCTGCAATGTAATATTGCATAGGTGCCTAAAAGCACCATAGCGCACTCGGCGCGTGGTCCCTCTCCCCAGCCCACCCGCTTCCTGGTTCCCCTGTGCCCGCCTCCCCACTGTCCCGATTGGTCCATAGAAAAAATAAAATAAAAAAAATAACGAGGCCGTGGCGAGGGTCTGCAGCCGGCGTCCCCGCCATTTGCTGTGACCCAGGCCAAGGTAAGGAGTCTCCCGACCCCCTCCTCCCCAAACCCTGCAATGTAATATTGCATAGGTGCCTAAAAGCACCATAGCGCACTCGGCGCATGGTCCCCCTCGCAAGCCCACCCGCTTCCTGGTTCCCCTGTGCCCGCCTCCCCACTGTCCCGATTGGTCCATAGAAAAAATAAAATAAAAAAAATAACGAGGCCGTGGCGAGGGTCTGCAGCCGGCGTCCCCGCCATTTGCTGTGACCCAGGCCAAGGTAAGGAGTCTCCCGACCCCCTCCTCCCCAAACCCTGCAATGTAATATTGCATAGGTGCCTAAAAGCACCATAGCGCACTCGGCGCGTGGTCCCTCTCCCCAGCCCACCCGCTTCCTGGTTCCCCTGTGCCCGCCTCCCCACTGTCCCGATTGGTCCATAGAAAAAAAAAAATAAAAAAAATAACGAGGCCGTGGCGAGGGTCTGCAGCCGGCGTCCCCGCCATTTGCAGTGACCCAGGCCAAGGTAAGGAGTCTCCCGACCCCCTCCTCCCCAAACCCTGCAATGTAATATTGCATAGGTGCCTAAAAGCACCATAGCGCACTCGGCGCGTGGTCCCCCTCCCCAGCCCACCCGCTTCCTGGTTCCCCTGTGCCCGCCTCCCCACTGTCCCGATTTGTCCATAGAAAAAATAAAATAAAAAAATAACGAGGCCGTGGCGAGGGTCTGCAGCCGGCGTCCCCGCCATTTGCTGTGACCCAGGCCAAGGTAAGGAGTCTCCCGACCCCCTCCTCCCCAAACCCTGCACTGTAATATTGCATAGGTGCCTAAAAGCACCATAGCGCACTCGGCGCGTCGTCCCTCTCCCCAGCCCATCCGCTTCCTGGTTCCCCTGTGCCCGCCTCCCCACTGTCCCGATTGGTCCATAGAAAAAAAAAAAAACAAATAACGAGGCCGTGGCGAGGGTCTGCAGCCGGCGTCCCCGCCATTTGCAGTGACCCAGGCCAAGTTAAGGAGTCTCCCGACCCCCTCCTCCCCAAACCCTGCAATGTAATATTGCATAGGTGCCTAAAAGCACCATAGCGCACTCGGTGCGTGGTCCCTCTCCCCAGCCCACCCGCTTCCTGGTTCCCCTGTGCCCGCCTCCCCACTGTCACGATTGGTCCATAGAAAAAAAAATAAAAAAAATAACGAGGCCGTGGCGAGGGTCTGCAGCCGGCGTCCCCACCATTTGCAGTGACCCAGGCCAAGGTAAGGAGTCTCCCGACCCCCTCCTCCCCATACCCTGCAATGTAATATTGCATAGGTGCCTAAAAGCACCATAGCGCACTCGGCGCGTGGTCCCTCTCCCCAGCCCACCCGCTTCCTGGTTCCCCTGTGCCCGCCTCCCCACTGTCCCGATTGGTCCATAGAAAAAATAAATAAATAAATAAATAACGAGGCCGTGGCGAGGGTCTGCAGCCGGCGTCCCCGCCATTTGCAGTGACCCAGGCCAAGGTAAGGAGTCTCCCGACCCCCTCCTCCCCAAACCCTGCAATGTAATATTGCATAGGTGCCTAAAAGCACCATAGCGCACTCGGCGCGTGGTCCCCCTCACCAGCCCACCCGCTTCCTGGTACCCCTGTGCCCGCCTCCCCACTGTCCCGATTGGTCCATAGAAAAAAAAAAAATAACGAGGCCGTGGCGAGGGTCTGCAGCCGGCGTCCCCGCCATTTGCAGTTACCCAGGCCAAGGTAAGGAGTCTCCCGACCCCCTCCTCCCCAAACCCTGCAATGTAATATTGCATAGGTGCCTAAAAGCACCATAGCGCACTCGGCGCGTGGTCCCTCTCCCCAGCCCACCCGCTTCCTGGTTCCCCTGTGCTCGCCTCCCCACTGTCCCGATTGGTCCATAGAAAAAAAAAATAAAAAAAATAACAAGGCCGTGGCGAGGGTCTGCAGCCGGCGTCCCCGCCATTTGCAGTGACCCAGGCCAAGGTAAGGAGTCTCCCGACCCCCTCCTCCCCAAACCCTGCAATGTAATATTGCATAGGTGCCTAAAAGCACCATAGCGCACTCGCCGCGTGGTCCCTCTCCCCAGCCCACCCGCTTCCTGGTTCCCCTGTGCCCGCCTCCCCACTGTCCCGATTGGTCCATAGAAAAAATAAAATAAAAAAAATAACGAGGCCGTGGCGAGGGTCTGCAGCCGGCGTCTCCGCCATTTGCAGTGACCCAGGCCAAGGTAAGGAGTCTCCTGACCCCCTCCTCCCCAAACCCTGCAATGTAATATTGCATAGGTGCCTAAAAGCACCATAGTGCACTCGGCGTGTGGTCCCTCTCCCCAGCCCACCCGCTTCCTGGTTCCCCTGTACCCGCCTCCCAACACGCCCACTCCAACCGGATTGGTCCCCATACACCACTTCAAGGACATCCAAGGGCAGCCCTCTGCCCGGCAGCCCTGCGGTGAAGGACCCCGAGGCAAAGGACGGCCCCAAGATGTGTCTGCAGGTGTCCGCAGGGGACGCCAAGGAAGCCAGCAGCCAACAGACACCAACAAAAACCGTGAGTGTGGTATGGGTGGGGAATAGAGCAATCACTCTACTCCAGAAAACCCTGCCACTCTATCTTACCTACCAAGAACATAGACTGCCATAATACTTACATGTCCACTCTTAATAGAATTGTGATTGTTAACACATCCACTCTTTATAGAACTTTAAATGTTAGCATGTCCACTCTTAGATAGAAGCGCCAAATGTGATTGTTAGCATGTGCCAGACTTAGATGGAATTCTCAAGCTTAGCCCGCGTCGCATCTAGATAGAAATATGATAGTTAGCATATGCCACACTCAGATGAAATTTCTCAAGTTTAGTCTGCGCCAAATCTAGACAGAAATGTGACTGTTAGCATATGCCACACTTAGATGGAATTTCTCAAGTTTAGTCTGCGCCAAATCTAGACAGAAATGTGACTGTTAGCATATGCCACACTTAGATGGAATTTCAGAAATGTGATTGTTAGCATATGCCACACTTAGATGGAATTTCTCAAGTTTAGTCTGCGCCAAATCTAGACAGAAATGTGATTGTTAACATGTGCCACACTTGCATGGAATTCTCAAGCTTAGCCCGCGTCGCATCTAGATAGAAATACGATGGTTAGCATATGCCACACCTAGATGGAATTTCTCAAGTTTAGTCTGCGCCAAATCTAGACAGAAATATGACTGTTAGCATATGCCACACCTAGATGGAATTTCATAAATGTGATTGTTAGCATATGCCACACTTAGATGGGATTTCAGAAATGTGACTGTTAGCATAGGCCACACCTAGATGGAATTCTCAAGCTTAGTTTGCGCCAAATCTAGGCAGTAACATGATTGTTGGCATGTGCCACACTTAGACGGAATTCTAAGCCCGCGTTGCATCTAAATAGAAATATGATTGTTAGCAAATACCACACCTAGATAGAATTTCAGAAATGTGACTCTTAGCATGCACCACACTTAGAATTATGAACCTAGCTTGCGCGGCATCTAGATAGAAATGTGACTGTTAGCATGTACCGGACCTAGATGGAATCCCACAATTGCAAGGACAGCAATGCCAACTAACCAACCAACTAACAATTCCATCCCTCTGCATACACCTCTCAAACTATAACCAAACACAACCACAAGCCTTAAACGCAGCAATCCGCACAAACTTCACAACAATGCAACAACAAAACAAACCACACATAGACTTGCACAACAGCACACGACGACTACGGACCATAAAACACCCCAAGCCCAGCCGACGGACCCACCGGGCTGAGGCTGCCAACAGCACATCACTGCTCTCTTGCACTTTTCCAGCTTATTCCTACTAACCCACTCCCCCCCTCCTCCCCTTTTCAGAGCCGCCAGAGCGCCAGGGGACCACTTCGGTGGTGATAGTGCGCGGTACAAATGACCTTTAACATTAACATTAACATTAACATTAACATTAACATTAACATTAAGGTCCCTCATAGTACATGGCATGGAAATTGCTGACATCCTTGCTACAGACAACCTAGATCTTCTTGCTGTCACTGAGACTTGGCTCCATGATGCCGCAGGTCCCGCACTCATGATTGCCATACCTGACAACTACAATATACTAAGAGTTGATCGGCCTAACTCCAGAGGAGGCGGCCTGGCCATTATTGCCAAAACGAAGCTAGCTTTAAGACTCACCCCACCACCAGCAATTACATCGTGCGAACTCCTCTCTGCTAAAATACCCATCTCTAATAACAGCACACTAACCGTTCTCTTAGTGTACAGACTACCAGGCCCACTAGGTAAATTTGAGGAAGACTTATCCAGCCTCCTCACTAATAGCATCAAAGATTCCACCCAGCTTCTATTACTAGGTGACTTTAACTTGGGATTCAATGATGTTGAGGATAAACAGGACCATTTTATCCAATCAATCTTAGTCGATCATGGTCTTACCCAAAAAGTCTCAGGCCCTACACACATAAAAGGACGTACCTTAGACTGGATAGCCAACCATAATTGCGACACCACCATTGCTAATATTTCACCACAAATTTGGACTGACCACCACCTCATATGCTTCTCAGCCACCATAGAGCCTCCTAAACCAAATACTACTGAAATAGTACCTCCTAGGCCCACGAGATGTAAAAAAGACCTCACTGCTGAAAGATTACTACCACTACTCCTTCCAGCCCTCACCACCAGTACTACTAACTCGGACCCTAACTCGGTAGTTGAGACATTCAACAATTCCATGACCAAAGCTTTGGACATGATAGACCCATCAAAATTCGTAAAAGCAAACAAGAATCCCACCTCACCTCATGGTTCACCCCTCACCTTAAAGAACTACGTATCCCAAAACGCAAACTCCATGCTATCTGGAGGCACACACCCTCAGCTGAGAATAAAACCTTACTTGCCAACTTTTCCAAAAAATACAAGAAGGAAATCATCCAAACTAAAAAAAGACACCTTCAATGAGAAAACTAGTAAAGCTAACTCCAATTCCAAAGAACTCTTCTCCATTCTCAGAGAAATGGAAAACTCAGTCGCTCCTATAGACAATGTCCCTAAGGATAAACCATGGTGCACTAGCATCCAAAATGCCTTAGCAAATAAAATCACAACCCTACAATCCAAAATTGCAAAGAGAAAATAGCCTCCTTCAGCCCTACTGTAACACAGACCACTCTCCTGACAGATACACCAAGTACAAGTACAACACAAAGTAATTGCAAACCATTCGGGTTTACCAACATATCTATCTTGGAAACTGAAGAGGTTATATTATCCCTGAAACCATCGAACTGCCAAGGTGACAGCTGCCCTGGACAAGTTATTAAGGACGCAGCTAGAGATTTAGCACCCTTCATCTCTAAATTAATCAACGCCTCCTTTAATTCTAGTACTGTTGTCACAAACCTTAAAGAATCTTGGGTACTGCCCCTCCTCAAAAAACAGACTCTTGACCCTGCCATCCCCACTAACTATAGACCTATTACCACGGTCCCATTTCTCCTTAAAATTATCAACAGAGTAGCCTACCTCCAGATTCAAAGCTATCTGGAGTTAAACCAACTACTAGGATCACAACCATCTGGATTCAGACCACTACATGGTACTGAAACGTCCCTAAATGACCTCAAGACACAAATTGACGAGTTGAAGGATAAAGGTAAAACAGCTATGCTCCTCCTACTTGACCTATCGGCGGCTTTTGCCTGGTGGATCACGCAGTGTTATGCAACCACCTAGCGTCTGCCGCCCATTTCTCAAGTGAAGCTATAGCATGGGTACAATCCTTCCTAGCCAACCGTACGATGAGAGTGTTCTCCCCCTTAGCTTCAGCGGACCCAATACATATCACCTGTGGTATCCCACAAGGCTCATGTGTCTCCCCCACAATGTACAATATCTTTGCTAAGCCACTCTTTCGACAAGCTTGGCAGACTAGGGGTAACTTATACCAATTACACGGATGATACGCAGATCCTCATACCACTATCTGGCAACTTTGTTGAAGACACAGCTACAGTAAACAAGATTTACCTCCTCATTCAGGCATGGATGGCCTCCCACGGCCTCTGCCTAAATGACGACAAAACAGAGATACTGATTTTGGGATCCGACTCTAACCTTAAAAAACTCAGCCCCAACTATCTCGACTTCAACATAGACGGCAATATAATTAAGGTGGCAACTGAGGTAAAAACACTAGGTTTCTACCTCTCAAAAACAAGTTAACACCCTGGCTTCCTCTAGAGCGTACACCTGTAAATTAATCAGGACCTGCAGAGCCTACCTTTCCAAAACCAATTGCATAACACTAGCTAACATATTAGAAGTGTCTAAGCTGGACTACTTTAACGCCCTCTACGCGGGTGCCAATAAAATTGCCATAAACAAAATACAAGAAAATGCTCTTAGAGCAGCCTTGGACATACCCCATAGAGCACACATTTCTAAGATTAGGAAAGACCATCATTGGTTAAAAATCAGTGACAGAGTTCTTCTCAAGACGCTATCTCTCACCCATAAAGGACTGAACAATACTGCACCTCCTTACATCTCGGCCAGACTGACCAGAAAATCCTCCAGTCACCACACCAGAGCTTCTAACCATTTCCTACTAGAAACTCCTAGATTCAGGCAAACAAAAGCGGGTGGAGCTAGCTTCCCTGTTAGAGCTGCCCAAGCTTGGAATGCCCTTCCTATCGCATTGAGAGCTAATCTACCCTAATCCAGATTTAGATGCAAGGTGAAAAGTTGGATCTGGACCAACGACAATCAACAAACTGAACCTTTGCACTAGGCCCTGGACCACTGCACCCAACTGCCTTTATACTTTTGAAATCTTGACTGCAGACCATCTCACCGCCCGCTGTGGGGTGTGAGGTACCACTACCTTGTACTTTTGTATATATGTACTGTAAATATGGTAACTTGATTTTTTCACCTGCTTGTATCCTCTGTATGTAATTTAAGCTTAAGTAATCTTGTACCGGCTGCGCCCGGCTACCCCTGGGTTTGGAGCGCATTATCAAATAAAAACATAAACATAAACATAAATAGGAGGGGATGAAAGCTACTTTAGCTTGGTCGTTCAGAAAAGTGTCTGGTTTGCATATGAAGTGTAGGCAGCATTGATTCATGAAAGCCCCAAATTTCTTGGGATCCCCAGAGAAGCGTTCCAGGGGTGCTAAAGGGATGTTGCCTGGAAGCAATACCTGAATGGGTGTGTCTGCAGGTGCCACGGTAGGCTGCCCCTGACGGACTCCACTTGGTAGGGGTGCTAGACCAGCTTGGGTCTGTAAGAGCTGTCTTGCCAAGTCGTCTGTTTTGTCCCTGTTGACTACCATTTCCCGCATTAAGGCATTTGTCTCAGAGTGGGCTGCATGCACTTCGACCCGTAGTTCACCTAACAATAGGGAAAGCTGGTCTACCTCTGAGGTTTCCATCGTTCGGGCAGAGGTATTGATGATGGCTTCGTGTTCTGTCACACTCACCTGTGTCTCTTCAGGAGCGATGGATGAGCCTCCCTTAACCCCGAGTTCTCACTTCCCCTGTTTCACCGGGAGGGATACCTTGATTTTTAGAAGGGTGTGCACTCCATCCTGCATTCGCAGGGGCGCGATTCACTCATATGAATGATGCCAATGTCTGTTGGCTGAGTTCAGATGCAACACGCTGTTATATGCCTTCACAGCGAGGCCAAGTGATCAAGGCGCCAGTTTCTTCACTGGCTAGAAAGTCCTTTCTACAAGTGAACGTTGCGCGGCGGATTCTGAGTCTCCTGAATTGTCTGTATTGTCTTTGCCAAGGTATTTTGTGGGTGAGTAGCGCTGCGTGTAGAAGTCAGCTGCTGGTAGGTTTGGGCAGCGTCTTAAATTCAAGCGCGCCTGGTAATGTCTCTCCCTTTCCCTTGCAGGAGTGGGTTATGTGGTATTAGCGCCTCGAGTCCGGGTTCAGCGCTACTGGAGACTTGGTGGTCTGGTAAGTATGTACGGAGGCTTTGGTAAGAATGCACCGCGTTATGAGAGAGAGCGCAGTGAAATAAGTCTCTGCGTTATTTGGGCGAGCGCAATGAATAATGTCTCTTCTTTCTTTTGCAGGGGTTTTTGCACTCGTACAACTGAACTGGATCCAGCGTCGCGGGAAGATTCAGTGAGTATGCGCAGCGTTACTGAAGTGCGCGTGCTAACGCAGTTCTTCTTTGATCTTACAGGTGCCGGTGTAGAAGTCCCCTCTTGACCGGAGATAGCTGCGGTGTGGAGAAAGCACAGAGATTTCTCCGGAGCAGGTAAGCAGAAGCAGGATGATCCGGAGCAGGTAAGCAGAAGCAGGAGGATCCAGAGCAGGTAAGCAGAAGTAGGATGATCCGGAGCAGGTAAGCAGACGCAGGATGATACGGAGCAGGTAAGCAGAAGCTGGCTGATCCAGAGCACAGCAAGTGTGTTGCTAATGCAGCTCACAGTAAGCAACACGAAGCACTGGAAGAATCTTGGGTGTGGTTTATATAGCCAGCCACACCCAAACACTAGAGAGCTCATGAATTGTCATGTACTTCCTGTTTGGCATCAGGAAGTGGTAACTAGGAAGTTACTACAAACACTAGGAAGGAATTAAAAGGAGGTATCTGCTATGGTTTTTTGTGTGCCTATGCCAGGCCTGCCAAGCCTCCACCCAGCTTGCCCCAACTACCTGCCTGGTACCCATGACACTGCCACTGACACTCTCTTCATGGGTTGGGTGACCGTGAAGGAGGGTGGCAGTGCTAGTTGGGCCATTGCCAGGGGAACATTAAGCTTCAAGTGAGAAGAGAGAAGAACGTGGTCAGTCCAGGAGAGAGGAGTTGTGAGAGGGTTAGAGAGAGGGATGTCAGAGGAGATGAGAGTATTGAAGGTGTGTCCGGCAGAGTGGGTCAGACCAGAGGGTAGAATCGAAAGGGAGAGAGAGTCGCAGAGGTTGCAGAAATGTCCCAAGGAGTCCAGGTGAATGTTCAAATCTCCTGAGAGGTATAGGAGAGGAGAGAAAAGTGAGGTCAGCCCATTCAGAGAGGAAGAGGGTGGCCTGTAGAAGATGACCAGAGTCAGAGAGGAGCCAGGAGAAACAGAGTCTGCAGACCAGAAGGAGGAGTAGGCTTGAGTGCGGTTGATGGAGACAGGAATCCACTAAGGAAAGATCAGGGTGACTCTGCTTCTGGGCCTGTTGGGCCTGGTCTCAGAGAGGATCTTGAAGGGAGAAGCATGTCAAAATTTGTGACAGAGCTGGCCTTAAACCATGTCTCGGTAAGAGTGAGAACATCTAGATCCAGCAGTTCAGGGAGGCGGCAGATGTCTGAGGAGTGTGTGACAGCAGAGCAACAGTTTAGAGAAGCATTGTGGAGCATGTTGCCGCTTTGAAAGACTTCCGGGGAGGGGTACAGGGGACAGCGGTCGCCACCGGAAGTGGCAGAGGAGCTTGGGAGGTGGAGATAGGATGTATCAGAGGAGCCAAGGAAGACGTGGATGGCCGAGAGGCTAGAGAGGAGGCAGCCAAGGGAGGTGAGGTAGCCAGGAGAGAGGTATCAGGCAAGGGGGCCAGAGAGGTAGAGGACAAGGGAGGCAAGGGATCCAGGACAGCCAAATCTGGCAAAGGAGCCTGAGTAGCAGAGCAAGGGGGTGGCAAGGGAGCCAGAGTAGCAGAGGGAGGGGTTGGCAAGGGAGTCATGGAGGTAGGTGGCAAGAGAGCCTGGGTGGTGGACAAAGGTGGCTGAGGGGCCAGCACAGAGGTAGAAGGAAGAAAGTTGAAGAGGCGAGGTAGGCGCCTATCAAATTAGTAGAAGATAGACATTAAGGATGACTCTGGAGGAATGGAAGTATGCTAAGAGGACGTCCCAAAGTGCGAGGAGGAGTAAGTAGAGCGCAGAGCAACCATATGAAGTGTCCATAGGTCAGGTGAAGGAAGGACAAAGAGGATGTCGGTGAGAGTCTCTCTGCGGAAGCACTGGCATAGGTGTCAGCGATGAGAAGGCCTGGGCTGGTGACTAGTGTGTCCTTCTTAAGCATCTTCCTACCAGACTTAGTGAGAGGAGAAGCATAGGAGATAGAGAAACAATTAGAGAAGATGGGGGTGATAGAGATTTACAGAATAAAGATTGGTGTTATTTAGAAAACGATCGTTATTTCAGTTTTTCTATAACGTTTTCAAATGCAAAACGGCAGTGCAAAAAGGCTAAATATGTTTCTCGTGCTCAACCAGTTTCTGTTGGAGCACTTTTGTATCCCAGGGGCACATACACAAAATATATGATGAAAAGAATTGAAAGAAATACCCCAGTTCAACATAGGTATAGAATGTTGGTTGTTGAGACAGCTGTGTGGTGCAATCATTATAATCGGGTACATGTTTTACTAATGCACTTTCCAATGGGTGATTTCCCTGATTTAATCATTAAGGTTGCATGACGTGAGCCCCACATGGAACTTCCTTAACTTCCAAACATATTCACTGCCTCACATGGAAGAACTGAGAGCAGGGTAAAACATCCTGTTGCAAAATAGTACACCCTCTTTCAGCTCCACCCTGCAATCTGCACAGCTCTTGTACATAGCTTACTGTATGGGTGCCTGCTACAGCCAAGGTGTCTGTGCTCACACTGTACATGCTTTAGTATTATTTTTATTATTATTGTTAATATTATTAATATTATTAATATTATTATTATTCTTATTATTATTATTATTATTATTATTATTATAGTTATTAAGCATGGACATAGTTTAGAGAAGCCCTGGAGCATTTTACAGAGGTATACAACAATACAGATACATAACAGAGCGCTTTACAGAGGTAACAACAGAACAGATATACAGTGGGGAGTAGAATACAGAGGGGCACAGAGGAGGGTATGGCTGTATCATGTGGCGGGGATAGAGAGGGGTGGGCAACATCTAGCAAGTCAGGTGGCGTGAATGGCGACGTGATGGCCTAGGTGTTGAGGCGGAGAGACTCCTTGAAGAGGTGAGTCTTGAGTTCTTTTCTGAATTGTAGGAGCGTGGGGGTGAGGCTGATGCTGACAGGGAGAAGGTTCCATAGTCTTGGGGCATAGGCAGTGAAGTCTTGTTTTCTGGTCCTTTCCTTTTTGCACTAGCAGATTTGAAGTCTTTACATGTCCTGGCTGCTGGTGGTGTGCTATCTGCCGGATATGCTGAGTGTCTCCGCGAGGTAGCTAGGTGACCTGAGGGCAAATGTCTTATAGATGATGCAGCAAGACTTGAAGGTAATTTGTGCATGCAGTGGGAGCTAGTGAAGGTCGATGAGGGCTGGGGTGATGTTGTTGTCGTATATGCGTAGACCCTTGATGAGGTATGCAAACGTGTGTAGAACACTTCTCAGTGGCACAAGGGAGTATGACAGGAGGCAAGTTTGTGTACTTGGTCTGGTAATAACGTGTACTAACACCAGTGCTGTCAATCATGGTAATGAACACTATTGAAAACATACTATATCAAATATATTTATTTTGACCATAGTATGTGCACAACACCTTTGTATGCGGATGCAGAGCAAAGTGTTTGATAAAGCACATTCATTCATCGCCAGGAGACAAAGGCATGTAAGCAGTGAGTATAGAAATCTTTTTGTTGAAGTACTTCTGAAAAGAGGTGTTTTGCAGTGGTGAGTGCATGATATTATTTGAATTGTTTCCTTAAACTGGGCCATAATCCCATGCTGCCAGTGGCCTCCCAGCCTGCCCATGATATGAGGCTGTAAAGTGCAAAGGTGTGGGGGCTGCTCTCTCTAAGAACCAAAGCTTCCTTCTGTTTTCATCAATGTGGGCAGATCACTGGTCGTCCACATCTGCACTGTGTATGTGATTTCAATCTGGCACACACCCAAGTCACACCCAGCACAAATGAAACCCTTATTTATTTTATCTATAAATTCAATATTCTGAACGATATACCACTCATATCACACCCTTCTCCTGAGACCCCCCGGTCACACTGAACCAGGAATCAGGCTAACTTGCAAAGGTAAATATCTATTTATGTATTTAGAGTTTAAATCACAATATATTTTAATAGGTAACAACAATCACCAATGGAGTGACAGAACACTAAATAATGTCTTTAATGCACTAGGAGTCAATTAATAAACACAAAGACAAATGCAGCACAGAAAGGAATACTGCTGTGTTGGTTTGTAACAGATAGCACTATGGTTAGAGGTTCTCCCAGCAACACCACTCAACCCACTAATAGGCAATTTAAACAAAGGAGAGAGGAGAGAGTAGGTATTCAGGAATAACACAAATCAAACAGAATATCACTCCCACCTTCCCCCTTTTAAACACAAGAGAAGAACGGAGTTGACTTTTCAACTGTCAGGATGGCTTTGAAATTGTCTGAGCAAAAACACCAAATGTGGTCAAAAATGCTTAAATTATGATGCATTTCTATGGGAACCGCTTTGAACAGATGCGCACAATCACAAGCAATGATTTAGTCAAACGAAAACATTTGGAATCTCAAAGTCAAAGTAGGAAATAATGTAAAGCTAATTCACAAGTGCAAAATCTTTCAGAATGTCAAATCGCGGCAAACATTTCCTAGTGTGATATCCCCTATAACAGGCCAATCGCACTGCAGTTATGGTTCTATGGATAGATAAGGATGTTAGGTATGAGTAGGAGTTGAAATTTCGCTTCTATCATAAAACCTGAGGGAGTTATAGAAGTTTTAGTAAGAGTCGTTTTTGCCAAATAGGCGCGAGAATGGAAAACAGAAATTCGGGTTAAAAATGACAGGTTTTCTTATACTATGTTAAGGACTACAAAAAGGAAAATGCCACACATGAATCAGTTATTCACGGCCGCTCATAACCATTCATGCGTGACACTCTAGTTTCCGTTTGGTTTGGGAATTACTTTTCTTAATCAAATCAATAAGAAGTTAGGGTTTAGTAACACAGATGAGAGAAAAGTCACCGTAAGGATAGTTCTAGCAATACTATGGTTCTGAGTTAAAGAGGGGATAGGTTTGAGATTGTGATCATACAATGCATATATATTATGGGTCACTGTTCTTCCTATTAATACTTACAGTCGTTTGTAATTAAATTGCACCATCAGTTTGTGTCATTGGATCGGGTCTCTCAAGGAAAGGACAGCACATCAGGCACGGGACTGGATTAGCTAGGCCGTTCACTGGATTTGCACAGGATCTGCCCTCCTTGTTTCTCGGTATTTCAAATTAGCTGGATAGCGAGTTCATCAGGCAAGCCTTGTGGTAGCAAGCCAGATCGTTCCAGGATACTGATTCAGAAGGCCTTCCCACACCACAGCGCTCCACTTGGTTGTGAGAATAAGTTTGAGGATTTAGGCCTTGCTGAAAATCAATAGTTCCCTACTGCTTGGCAAGAGTCTTGGGCATCTGGATCTGGAAGGATGTTAAAGCTGTATGTTGAATGCTGGAACAAAGTGCTTCGCTGGAATCAGGAAAGTGAGTGAATCAGTCAGTCCCTATGTGTTGTCAGCTGTCTCTATTTATCCTTTTACATGACATCACAAAATGGGTGTATGGGCCGGCTTAACTAAGCTTGCCCCTGTGAGCTGAGATTGGATCAGGACCTCATCTCCACCTTGCATCTGAGTGATTGGATCAAGGCCGGATGATGTCAGATTTTTGGATTAGCTTTACAGTCCTTAGAAACCTCTCCTCGGGCCCTAGTGTCAAAATCAGATTTTATCCTAAATACATATGTCTACATTGGTCACCTCTACACAAATCACACACCAAGATTCCATATTTCAAGTAGCATCTGTTCATCGAAATCACACAGCTGTGGGATCTTGTTTCACCTTTCTACAGAATGTTGTCCTTTTCGCCATGAACACATTTTCCAAATTGTTTGCAAATGTCCACAAATGTTTGTGTTTAACATAGGGATGTGTGTGTACATTTTCACAATTCTAGTATTAACACAGTTCACATAAAACCACATATATTGCCATTACTGTCCAGAATATGTCACACAGTTCTACCGCCTCTTAAAACGTGAAGCCAAAAATTAGACTAACAACTCTGTCCTATTTATATTTTTCACCACTTTGAATAACAAGTCATGAGTCTCTAAAAATTGTTCATTGTTCATTCTTAACAGCAAATGGTCTGCCCCTTTGTCTCTCCATGGAGTCCAGGATAGCCCCCTCCTTTGTGGAATTCCTTCCAGGAGCAGTTTTCAACCCTTTCACACGTCCATTTCCTGGACTGGAGGATCTGCCATTGTTCATTTTCTTTTTGTAGACAAAAATTTGGCCTAACCCTCAATTATCATCTACCAGTGAGTTTCTGCTGAGAGGTTTTCCCTCCCCTTGGGAGAAACCCGTTTTTCCACTTCTTGCAGCTCAGCCAGGCCAATTTATTCTTAATTTCTTAAAATCCAGCAAAAACCAAACTTGTTGCATCAAATAACATACATGCATTACTTTGTTAGCTTTTAACCTGTAGGATCAAAAGCAACTGATATCTGTATTTTTGTTAGCAACAATAATTTTGTGTTTGCTAATGAGGCAGAATTTTAGTTTAGATACTTTGAAGTTTCATCAGGAGCTCATCTCACAGCTGTCATTCACAGGTAGCCCAGTGTACTGCACACAGATTTTGAAAGGAACTGTCAGTTTACAGACAATCCAGTTTGACTGAAGAAATGTTTTGCTCTTTACACTTTAGGAGAAGTGGTGTGTATAGGCATTTTGGAGTTTTTAGCAACACAGAAAATGTCATTTATAGGCACATTTTGGAGTTTCATTTGGAAAGTGCTGCTTCTCTCTCTGCACTCTGTTTGCTGGTCATGGAGCCCACTGGCACATTTTCTGCAGTGTGTGCTCTATGCACCATGGGTGGCAGGTTGTGCATCCATCTTTTTGTGCGTTTAAACACGCAGTTTTGGAGGTTTTTGGCACACACAAGAGTTTTTCTGCCATTGTTGCTTTTCCTTTCACCATAACTATCAGAGTGATGCCGCATAAAATAGCGGGGTGGGTCAATACATCCCACAACTGCTTGTGTTCACCTGCAGGCTAGTTGCTTCCTGTCTTGGGAGCTTCCTGCTGGGAGAAATACTAAAAATGCTAAATATGTTATTCCGAATGAAAAGGATAAAATAGCGATAAAGATGAGAAGAACACCTCAAAATACCTATTTTTCTATTACTAAAAATGTCAAGGGACGAGTCGCAAATGTGCCTACCCTCTCTGGGCCTCTCTGGACCACCTGACATTAATAGTCTGGGCCAATGTAGGTAGCTTGTAAGGTAGAATTGGCCCCCCGGAAAAACTAGTTGTGCAGCCCTGCTCTAGTCTCTTGGAATTAATGTGTGTGTGTGTGTGTGTGTGTGTTTGTGTAACTTCCAAACACACTTCTTTTTGCATGAAATAAATTGACCAGCGCAAACCAATAGTTTAGAGTTAATGTGCCTAATTCACAGAGCATTTTTTAATGGGGTTTTGCCATTATAAAACACTTCTGTGAATTAGGTCCAATCTGTCTACCTAGAACGTAAAATAAAAATACAATTGGGAAACTAAAAAGCAGAACAAACATTTCCCCCATTAGCTTATGAATGACGCCCAATAGGAGTATAATATGGACCGTTTGAATCTTGTGCCGTTATGATAACCACATTGGTGCTATTTCCTATCTGGTTTTACTGCATTATCGTCTTATGCCCACGTGGTATTGGGGTCTTTCATCAGCTTGGAAAGACCAATGTGCTGTTTATCGTGCACATGCTAAGCCTAGAATCAACAGATAAATGGCATTTTATTGGTGGGATTTTATTTTTGCTGATTATCTTCTTAAATATAATTGCCCCTGTGCAGGGCCATCTTAAGGTCTTTTGGGGCCCTGGTCACGGACATCTTTCGGTCCCCCCTCCACCAAATCAAAGAAATTAAGTGATCAAGAATATCTGGTTGCAACCCCCCACCCCCTCATCGCGATAACAACCTATAATACATAGGTTGATATACTGCCTCCAAGCATTCAAAATAAGTATGTTTACTCCATTTAAGTCCCATTATCCTCTTCATTCTTGCTCTAATCAGAATGATAAATGAGTAGCATTTGAAGGCCAACATTAGCAGTCTATGAAGAGGTTACTTCAGTTCTAGTATAGACACAGGATACTTTTTATCAATAGCATCCAGGGAGGTATGCAGCCTCTAGCATTAATGCAGCACCATATGTCAAATGTACCTGTAACCCAGAATAGACAGGGAACTCACATTATCAGCCTCACAGAATGCAAATGTGCTCAAGCATGGATAGAGGAGACCAATTGGAAGGAAGGAGACAGTTAGACATAACCATAGCATGGGCAGTGGATGCAGATTAGAAGCTACCAGGAAGGTGCCTGTATCCAGGAATGCTGATACTAGAAGAGGGACATGGTTTTCAAATAGTGTTGCCATAGAGATCAAAAGAACACATGCCTGTGGTGTACAATATATCACTGGGCACTATTATACCGGAAGCAACACTCTAGCCAGTGAACCAATGAGTGAGGCTTTTTTGAAGATCATACCCTGACAAGGAAATCACTCCGAGGGCTGACAATTTTGAATGGTTTAGGGACTGGCAATGTTCAGAGGTTCGGCAATACAAGATTAAATGAGATGCCCAGGATCTCACATTGGTTATGGGGCGAAGCTGGGATTTGTGCCAACTCTGTAATTTCTGCATTTGAACACATTCTTTTCCAATTCTTACCACAAACTAAAATAATGTCATTTTATAAAACAGACTTGGAAAGTGCACAAATCACATTTCCAAACATGACAATTTTTTAAAACAAAATATTATAGAAGGGTGTTTTTCGCAAAATCGGAATTATTCTAGCTTCATTCTCTCCATCATCAAGGGAAGTATATAAGTACCAGCATAGCAACTGATGTGATTTAACAGATTTAATCTGGGTTTGTCTTTTGTATTTTAAAGCTTTAAATACTTCCAAAACACTGGCTTGTGAAATTGCAGAAAAACCTTTTGACTTTTACAAAAAAGCACACCATTTTTTGTGTCAAATGGGCATACCTTAAAATATGCTTGTAACTGGTTGCCCCCGGTGATGTGCCAAGATCACTGAAAATGAAGTATTGTAATTGAAATGTCATATGGTGTCTTTCTTGAAAGTGCGCCCCCTTAGTGACTTGTGGTTCAAGCTGAATTCACTCTTTAACAAACTTGGGCACAAACTAGACTGTTCTCACAAACATAAGTTAAGTGGCACACAAATTGGTAACACAGTTTAATGATTGTATAAACCATTAGTGCAATTGGAGTAGCGACAGACCAAAGCCTTGCTATTGGCCTAGTCTGGCGCAGAGAGCAGCACAATTACTCCAAGCTCTTTCTGTACCTTAAAATATGCCTGCCTGAGGCTAACAACATCTGGTTCACTCTCTTTGGTGTACCACCCCTTCCACTAAAATGGCCTACATAATAAGAAAGAGCAAGTAAATGGGTAAACAATGCCACCAGCATGAGAGAAGGCAAACCTCACAGAAGACAGCGCAGTAATGTAAGAGATATTAGATGATTTGACCAGCATCACTCTATCATCTGCTGGCAAATCCAGGATACAAGCATGAACGCTTTGTTTCTGCAGTCTTGAATTTGGATACTTATTCACCTCTTGGACTAACAGTTTATGCTCATCGATGGAGGTGATTGCCTAGGTTTTACAACACCCCATCTGAACAAACCAATTTCAAGGACTTCGCCATACGGATGACATGTCCGTTTTCATAGCAACCTTTATCTGGTGCATGTACATTGCCGATAATAGCACCTGTTGTGCTGCAAAATCAAATACATATGCAGGCAGGTTTATAAACTTCAGTCATAGGAAAGGCTCAGCCAGCCTTGTTGGAATGTGCTATCTTGCACAGGAACAAATATCTCTGCAATGCGTGTTTAACATACTGAACTAACCTTTGAATTATTGTGGCACTCAATTTATCAATATGAATTTCAGCTTTGGCTATTGCACATGGTCAACACAATTCCCCCAGGAAGAAAAGATTGCTACATGAGTTGTGCAGTAGTGAACATACAGACTATATATACCACAGTGAACATAGAAAGCATTACATGATGAATTGATCAAGGCAAAATGTTCTTGTCAACAACTGGCAGGCAATGGTATTAGAGCCTCAGCAGCATGCCATAAAATATCCTACCATGTGCTAAACAATGGAATCTTACTTCTTTAGATCAGGCAGCCTTGTGGGGCCTCTCCAAGGTGGGGGACCTGGGCAAGTGCCCCTTTTGCCCTCCCATAAAAACGTCTCTGCCCCTTTGTTCAGTTTTATTTTGTTAAATGGAACTCCTGTAAAACCTTTCAAGAAAATAAAAATAAAAAACAACATTGTTGCCATGAACAGCTGTGGTCAGCGGTCTCAGCACTTTGGGAATGGGGCACTGGTTGCCATCTTGAGCGCTTTCCCGCACATGGCTGCTAGTAATGTTCTGTGGAGTATTAGAGCATTCCTCATGCCTGCCACGTGGTTTCTCTGCTACCTCTCATTTATCATAGACAAAAGGTTAGAGATGGACAAAATATCGTAGGCAGCCCCCATTTACCTCATCAGGGGCCTACTTCACCTAGCGGGTGGTGGTCTTCGGTCTTCAGACCGCCAGCTAGCCTAATTCCATCATCTAACCTAAACAAGTATTGGCAATGCCAACAGTTTGGGCTTTTATGTAGACATGGGAAAGACATCGGCCAGGGACTGCCATAGTGGTATTAACTAGCCATTGATGATGGCATGTGCAAAGTGGTGCACATACTAGGGCATCTAATAGCAGTTCCTAGAAAATACCGAATAATAATGCACAAGCCAAAACGATTGGCTTTGCCAATGCTTTTTTTTTGTAACAAGACTTCAGTGAAGGGCATGCATAGTACTTGTAAAACAAATGGCTAAAGGCAGACCGGGTTGAGACATTTTTATTACACCAGTCGCATGTTTGCATGGCCTGGGCAGTCACTGGGTGGCTAAATAATCAAACACCTACCAGCTTTGTGTGCCTCCTCCTATGCCGAATCTCCCTATCTGCACTCCAATGAAATAGTTCCGGCTTATTTGTGGAAAAACTGACACCTATTAGCCAAAACAAGAAATAGGACTTCATTACAACACCCACAAAATATACATGGTTGCATGTGGAAGTATCACCTCTGCTTACAATGTTTGTAAAAAAACTGGGCCGAATGACTGCATTTGGCCATTCCTCCTATAGCCAATGAATTCCTATGGTCCTCCACAAGGGGAAATAACTATTAACCTAAATAGTGCAGTGCATTACCATTGCCGCACGTGCTAATGCTGAAGCAGGTTGGTAGTATTGGCATTGACGTTGAAGGACAGGAGTAGGCAACTTTGGGAAACGTTTTCCCACACATGGACAGAACTTTACGAACCTTTAAAAAAACATAAATAATAAACGTTCACTATTTTGTTTGAAATCTTTTGAGGTGTTGTGGTAACGGGGGGGAGGTTATTTACAGAGTGGCAAAATAAAACCTTGCCTAGTTAGAGTCACAAAGGAAACTCGGCCGAAATTCAGCAACCAAAGTACGCTGGACAAAATGGCATTGAGCTTGTAAAACAAGTGGGCATGCAGGGTGACAGTGACGGCTGAGCATGCCCGCAGGTCATACCCAGGAGGCACTGCAGCGGGTGTTGCTATGCCCGGTGCATGCTAAAGGCCATTCTCAATGGGTAGATCAGGCAGAAGACTCTCCAGCACATGGCTGATGGGAATGACCCAGGCATAGCAAACACTAACATGCCTAGCAGGAAGTGCAGGTAGAGGCACTGCCCCTTGGGCATAGCTGAAGGTCATGCCCTTACATAGTGACAACTGGCACTGTAGTTAACTCCAGTGTGCTTGTGGGCTTGCCTGCAGGCCACAACCAGCGGGCATTGCAGGTAGGCTCACTCGCCCCAAGGCATGATGTAGTGATTGTTTGTTGCTCGTGATTCTGTCATCGCGCGAGCACATTCCCTTGTGATTGTTCGGGGAATGGTGTTCGGGTGATGAGAGTTGACAGTTGCTGATGCGAAAAGAGAGGGATGTTCTGCCGGCTGGCCCTTATACAATAAACTAACAAGTTAACATGAATTTACCGCCTGTGTGAGTTACTTCTACAATGGCGACGAGGAAGTAACATTGTGGGCCCGCCACAGAGAGGAGCATAACCGCGGAATAGTCGAGTGCCGGCAATCCGTATGATTGGCCACCAGCGGGCTCCGGAGTCTCCCGTTCTTCCGGCCTGGGTGCTTGAGAAGACGTTGTGAGCCGTGCCACCTGAGAGAGCGGCGGACCGCCTGTCCCTACGGACATAGCCTCGGAGGCAGCCGCTTTCCCTGCTTCGTCCAGGCAAAGGCTTAAGGTGAGGAGGGGCGGAGGGAGTGCAGAGGAGGAAATGTGTAAAGGAAGTCCTAGGGGGGCGGTCCAAGAAGTAAAATGCTATAAATGTGGTAGCAATCGTCACATTTCCACAAGTGTGTTTTGTCCAGTAAGAAACATATTTTGTCTGAAATGCAAGAAGAACGGACATTTTGCTAAGGTCTGTAGGGAGTCAGGACAAGTACAAAATATTGAATCAGGAACAAGGATTCCAGAACAGGAAGAGAGTCAAGCCATTGTCCAAGGATCTCAGGCCAAACATGTGCTAGAGATATCAGAGATCTCCAACAAGGGAAGTGCGCCGACCGATGTCTTCTTGATGAATGGCAGGGTAGTGACATTGAAGGTAGATAGTTGCTCGCACTGGACTTTAGTGTCTAAAAGGACATATGAGAGCTGTTTGTTAGGTAAGCGCGGCGAGTTAGAGAAGCATATGATGGAGCCCTATGCTTACTGCAATGTAAAAATCAAAGTATTGGGGAAGTTCCGAGTAGCTATCAAGTACAATGGTAGAAGCTGTGACTCTGAAGTATACGTGACACAAGAAGGCTCATCCCTGTTGGGGTAGAGTGAACAACGCAAACTCAGTATTCGGATTCAAGCAAGTGCGGAGGAACAAGTCTCAGTTGCGGAAATTAAAGACAAGTGGGAGAAAGAATTTCCGAAGGTGTTTCAAGAAGAGTTAGGCATGCTCAAGGGTTTTGAACATGAGATTCGGTTGAAAGCAGGAGCAATTCCAAAAGTACACAAATCTAGGCCAATACCTCATGACCTGAGAGGGAAGTTGAAAATGGAAATTGAGACATTGTTGCAGAAAGGAATTATAGAGGGGAGTGAAAGATCTGAAAGGTTGTTGCCAGTAGTGGTAGCGTCAAAACCGAATGGTGACATAAGACTTTGGGCCTCATTACACGGATGGCGGTGGACCAAGGTGCTATTAGCACCTTGGTCCTTGCCGATAAAATACCGGCACCGCCTTGGTGGAAAGGGGAATTACCACCCTATTCCAAGGTTCGTGGGGCGGTAATTCCCCCTTCCCCCATTGCCCTTCCCCATTCCCATTTTTGCCCCATAGGGCACAATGGGAATGGGGAAGGTGCTAATTACTGCACCGCAAATTGCGGTACCGTAATTAGCTCCCTGGTCCCTTTGCGGGTTGGTTTTTAACACCTGCAAAAAGCAGGCGTTAAATTCCCCAAGCCGCAAAGGGACCTCGTAGTAAGGCGGTAAGGGTTTACCAGTAACGGTAAACCCTTACCGCCTAACGTGTTGTGAGGCCCTTTGTGTGGACATGAGGGATATCAATAGGAACATTCTTGTAGACAGACATCCTTTGCCAATAATTAGTAATGAATTGTCCATGCTCAAGGATGCAAAGGTGTTCTCAGTGATTGACCTTTCTCAAGCTTATCACCAGATTCCCCTGAAGGAGGATTGCCAGCATCTCACAGCATTCATAACATCATTTGGTACATTTAAGTATTGCCGGATGCCGTTCAGGCTAGCCTCAGCAGCGGCAGTTTTTCAAAGAGTGATGGACACTGTTTTGGGGGGGAGTGAAAAATGTCATAGTATTTCAAGATGACGTGCTAATTTATGCAAGTTCTACTATGGCAGAACATGATGTAATTTTAAGACAGGTGCTGGGAAAATTGTCTGAGGCAGGATTGACAGTGAGGAGAGACAAATGCAAGATAGCAGTGGGGCGAGTGGAATACCTGGAACATGAGATTGATGAGTGTGGGGTGAGACCGAAAAGATGTTTGGTGAAAGCAGTAAAGGATGCTCCTATTCTGATGGATAAAAATCAAGTAAGATCTTTCTTAGGTCTTGCTGAATATTACCATAGATTTGTAAAGGATTTTGCAATGGTGTCCGCTCCTATAAGAATGATTCTAAAAAAAGATGCCAAGTTTGATTGGACTCCAGAGTGTGGTATAGCTTTTGAAAGTATTAAAGAGGCTATCAGTAAAGCACCCTCAATTGGGAGGTTTGATCCAATCGAAAAAAACACTTTTGGTAGTGGATGCTAGCATATTGGGTCTAGGAGCAGCCTTGATGCAATATGACAAGCAAAACAAAGAAAGAGTTATTGCATTTGCATCGAGGGCATCAAGAGGAGCGGAAAGCAAGCACTCAGTTATTGAGAGAGAAACATTAGCCATGTTTTGGGCCACGACACACTTTAAATATTTTTTGTGGGGTAGGCATTTATTGTTCGCTCAGATCATAAACCACTAGTGCAGTTGTTTGAGAGTGGGAGGTGGACTGTGGGTTCACCTAGGATAAGTCGATGGGGTTTAGGTTTACAAGGATATAACTTTGACTTGAGTTTTCTGCCTGGAAAAAAAAATGTAGTGGCGGATTGCCTCTCCAGGATGCCAATCGGTGAACTCGAGACCACTAAGGATATGGAAATGGATGAATCAGTAGTGGCAGAAGTGGAAGATGCTGTGTGCGAGGAGAGGTGGGTGCAAGAAGAGAATGCTGATGAAGAACTCAGGTTGATTAAGGAATGGACAGTTAAGGGTTGGCCTCAGAAAAAGAACCTAGATAGAAAGTTTGACATATGGTGGGAGGTCAAGGAGGAGTTAAACATGTTCAAGGACAGACTTAGGAGAGTGCGGTGTGTGATTCCTTCAGAATCGATTAGACCAATTTTAATTGAGCTGGCTCATGAGGGACATCCAGGGGAGGGAGCGATGAAGAGAAAACTCTGTCAAAGCTATTGGTGGCCACACATTGATAAAATGGCCGAAAGATGGGTGAAAGATTGTATGGTTTGGCAATGCAGTGACAAAACGAAAGTGGTGCGAGAAACTCCTTTAGTTCCTAATGTGGTTCCGGATCAGCCGTGGTCCAAAGTAGCTGTGGACATCATGGGCCCCATTATGGGTTTGGGGAGTGGTTTGAGATTCTTGTTTGTTCTTGTTGATTTTCATTCGAAATGGATCGAATGGGAAGCAGTAAAGGAGGTCACGGTGAGAGAACTGATTGGGTTTCTGGAGAAAATATTCCTTAGGGAGGGCGTCCCTACTGAGCTTGTGTCGGATAATGGGGTACAATTTGTGTCAGATGCAATGAAGAGGTTCCTTAACAGCTATGGCAAAAGACATATCAGAACAGCTGAATTTTCCATGCTCAAGGATGCAAAGGTGTTCTCAGTGATTGACCTTTCTCAAGTTTATCACCAGATTCCCCTGAAGTTGCCAGCATCTCACAGCATTCATAACATAATTTGGTACATTTAAGAATTGCCGGATGCAGCAGTAGTTTTTCAAAGAGTGATGGACACTGTTATGGGGGGAGTGAAAAATGTCATATTATTTCAAGATGACATGCTAATTTATGCAAGTTCTATGGCAGAACATGATGTAATTTTAAGACAGGTGCTGGGACAATTGTCTGAGTCAGGATTGACAGTGAGGAGAGACAAATGCAAGATGGTGTCACTAAAGTCAAGCCTCTAGACAAAGTGAATAATTAATAGCATTCTCTGACAATACATTGGGGCAGGAGAAAAGAGTGTAATACTGACTTCATAACACATGACCAAAGGTAATGCCCCATACTGTGCAGCCAATGAACATGGATGTTCCTCGTGCCCAGCAGTTACTGCGCGTAAGTTCACTGTGCCAGGGCATGGCCACAGGTGAGCTAGGATGTGATTTGACATCATGAGCTATGAATAGAGGGTGAAAAGTATAGTTGTATTGCTAACACAGCTCGTCAAAAATCACAGCTTTTGTAGGTTTGGACGGTGTTGTAACCCTAACGTCCCTTCAGGCTAGCTTTTTTCCAGCAAACTTAAAAATGTAAAAGGTTTCTTTTTAGCAGGAGGTTAAGGATCACTTTATTTTAACTCAGGTTTCGAGGCGATATATGTATATTTGCTTGGTGACATAAACGTCTGGAATATTACTTTACGATGACATGTATTGGGTATCAAACAGCATTGCCCTGACACGGCATGAGTCTATTTTCCAAGTGTAGCCTCGTCATTAGTAACCGTGAATTCAGTCGGCTTGTATTGCTTGACACATTGCACAAGCTGCATTATGTTACCAAGGGAATTATCAGCCCTGGACGCCTGGGTGTTTGCTGAAGGCTTGGAATTGCCCTGTGACTTATGCTAGTTTTATGATAGCTTATAGGAAAGAAACATATGCCGTATGGCTTAACACACACTGATGAAAAGGGTTGCAGCACAATACAAGCAAGATATGAGCAGCTGCTGGGCACTGATCGTTAATGAATGGATGCAGGCTTCTGGCATTGGGCCACTTCCTTCATTTCCAGCTTGATGATAAAAGCTGTCTGATGCTTCCTTTCATCATCCGCCTGTACCTACAGGGGCACAGAACATGTGCAAACATGGCGTCTTTCAATGTTAAGGGCAAGTACCTGCTGCACAGTGAAACATAGAAAGTTGATAATGCATACAACTGCGCATGTACTTTATGACATGTCCCACAGGGCAGCCGTGGAATAGATGCTCACCATTATCTGTACTGGGCTTCTTTTAGGTGGTTTTAGGCCTTCTATTTCTGGGGAGATGTTTTTACTTCTGATTGTATTTGCACATCTGCTACTGACATCCATGACCTCGAGGTTCGATGGTTGAAGAAGGCTGTCTCCATACTAGTTACACAAGGCCTTGTTAAAATATGTCCATCTGGACATAGGACAGGCTGGGCGTGGGAGAGACGAACGCGCAGAAACTTAAATAAGAGCAGCAAAACCGTACCCCAATGTCAACCTGCTTTTTTGCTTCAGAAGATGAAAGAGCAGTTTCCTGGGGATATGAAACAATACAAACATGGAGTGAACAGCATGTGTTTGCCTCTTAATAATAACATTGATCATCCTGTGCCCTGTTTATCCTAGTCACATTCTACAAGACTGGAAGACTTTGGTTCCTGTGAACAAGGGACGGAGTACATACAGATGGCTTCATTCTTCATGTCCTGGGTGAAGGCCATCACCAAAAGTATTCCCAAAACCCGTTCCAGTTGGTGTGTGCCATTCCAGCTAATCAAAGAATTGCCACCTTTGAAGATATGAAGCCACTTACCCCTGCGAACGCGCTGGACAACCTGAAAACACATCTCACATCTCACTGATATATGAAATACTGGCCATACCCTCCCCACCTCCCCCCCCACTGCTGCTTGGGAGGGTATCTGACATGCATGTGGGGGTCTGCTATAGCCTTGTGTATGTTGTATTGTGTCCTAACTGCCTATTTTGGTAAAAATGCAAAATCTTCAATGTCCCAGAATTGCCTATACTGATAGCAGAGTGCCGGAGCTCACTCCACCCCTGTGCAGGACGAATGGGTGGGTTTGGTCAGATTTTACTATCGGCAGTGCACCCCAGACTCGTATGCTGATCTTGGGCCAACATTTCAGCCCATCAACTGTTATGGGGCTGTTGCCAAACCCGAACATACAAACACCCTTTTCACAAATATATATATAGATGAAGGTATCATTCCTTACTTAAAAAAACGCCTACACCCATAGGTATCTGATACATACCAGTGATCTCTTCCCTTCCCCTAGAATAAAAACTGATGGAGCAAGCAGTATCCAGAAATACAGGAACAGCACTCTATTTTAAAAACATGATCGAGTTTCCGACCAGGCAGGGCACAGAGACCTCACTTCTGGATACCAGGAAAACACTTATGGCTCTAATTTTCCCAGGGCATGCCACCACCACAGTTAACCATACAACCACGCTGGCTTATAATCTGTCATAGGCATGAAAGGCAGTCCATTCTTAACAACTCGTTAGCCACAGTAAGGTGAGGCGAATTCCCCTCCCTCCATATCAATCTTCCCTTTGGAATCCATCAAGGTGCATTGCTTTCACAATGGCTGTTCATCATGTACACGCTACCCCTGGCAGACATTCTGCAATGTGGCATTCAACATTTACGTGAACAGCACTTTGATCAAAATGCTCCTAGACACCAATCCTGCCCTTCAGACCAATAACTTGGACACCTGCAACTCAGTCGTACAAACATGGGCGAGCACCAGTCAACTAATTTGTAAATACTGGCCTCAGGTACTCTAGTATTGTTATATCCTCCAGTTTCTGTTCCTGGTATATGTTCCTATTCTTACCCATTCACCACCCCGTATACGTCATTCAATGCAACAATGCTCTTATGTAAAGGTACCTCACCCTAGGATTGCCTCTCCTCTCTGTTATTGCCTACATTGTAAGCCCTTTAATTTCGAAATAACACCCTGTTCTTAAATAAATACAGAAAAACAATCTTCTTGAACACTATCAAGACTGGAAATCTCCCGTGTGCCACCACTACCATATCTGTGTCGCCCAACCACCATGTAGCCCTCCGATCTCCACCTGAAAACCCTTTGGAGTCCAAAAATAGCAAACCTTGATGTTACCATTGATCAATACTTGTCCTTCACACATCGCATCGTGGCCATAGTGCAAACCAATCGGTATACTCTTAGCATCCTGCAAACATTCTTTCCATTAATTTTAATGAAGAACATTCATATAGTCTGGGCCAGTGGAATAACTTTGCTGAAAATGTTGGGGGGGATATGACATCTGAAGAAAAGGTGCCCCACCCAAATTAATGGGGACTAAATGGTGTGCCATGAAATTTGGGGGGGGGGCAAACACCCTGTCCCCCACTAAAATGACACCCATGGTCTGGGCACTTGGCTTATTTGCTGTAATTATCTCCAGATTGGCCTGCCCAAGAAATATATTGGTGGTGTCCAAGCCATCTGGAGCAGTTTACTTAAATTGATCTTTGGTCCAAAAAATACTTCATTTGATCAGTGCCTGTGACTCAACATCAGGTGCTGACCCAATAATGCCACTGAGATCCGACACTATAACCAAAAAAGTGATCAGTGGAAGGTTTTAAATAATTCTGAACCACTGGCACTTAGACTGTCTGCACCATTGCAAAAGGGGTCCAGCTATATGCAAATCAGTCAGGTACTGCCACCAATGGGAGCAGCCCAGCCCAAACTGCTAGTCTAGGTCCCCTCAGCAAAGAAGCACAAGCAAGCCCAGGCATGTTTCGGCCTGGTTGGGCCTCATCAGTGAGGTGCAGCTTGGTTTCCTATGGTGCAGCAAGCAAGGAACCCACGTCTGGGCATACCCTCTTTCATACAGAGAGACAAACTATAACCAAACAAGCATTAGCAATGCCAACAGTTTTTTTTTGTTGTAGGCGTGGGAAAGACACTTGCCAGGCACAGCCATAGTGGTCTTAACTGACCATTGATGCTAGGAGGTACAAAATATTGAGAGTAACTGGGCATCCAATAGCAGTGTCTGGCAAATGCCTAATGCCTATACACAAGCCAAAACTGTTGGCTTTAGCAATGCTTGTTTTTAACAGGACTTCAGCGAAGGACATGCGGAGTGCTTACAAATCAAGTGGCTGAAGGCAACCTGGTTCAGACATTGGGGGTCATTCTGACCCTGGCGGTAAGGGGTTATAGGTACCGGTAAGGATGCCGGTGCTGTTAACCCCTTACCGCCACATTTTGAGGTCCCTTAGCGGGAGCCGCTAAGGGACCAGGGACCAAATAATGGGCCCGCTGTTAGCAGGCCCGTTATTAGCTCCCTCCCCATTCCCATTGAGCCCGATGGGGCCTCGAATGGGAATGGGGATTGGTTTTTGAATGGGGACTTACCGGGTCCTCCAAGGTTGGAATGACCCAGTAAGTCCCCATTCAAGGAACCCAGACCTGGACCAATTTTGGAGGCAGCCATGGTGCTAATAGCACCATGGTTACCTCCAAACGCGGAATGACCCCCATTGTTATTACACTAGTAGCGTGGTTAAAGGTCCAATTGTCAGTAACTCTCAGAAGACTGCTTTGAAAAAAATACTCCCAGTCATTTTGAGTGCAATGTTTGATGGCAAGGCTTGATTAAAGGGAGCTGAACGAGTTCCCATGAGGAGGTGTTTTGGGTGTGGAGGGGCAGGAACTGGGTGGGAATGGCCATAGGGTTTAGCATGGCCATGGGCAGTCAATGGGGGGAAAACTACCAAACAATACCTACGAGCTGTGTGTCCCTCCTCAAATGCCATTTTTCCCTATTTGTACTCTAATGCAAAGGTTCTGGATTATAGGTGTCAAAGGCAACACAGAATAGCCCAAACTAAAAAGAGATGGGTGGAAGGTTTTGAATAGGTCTGAACCACTGGCACCGATTTGGTGCTGGTAAGAAATATCTAGGCGACACTTCAGTCTAACTGTGCCTTCTCCTATCTACTACGGGAAATCACACTGTCTAATGTTACAGCCTAGGTTGGCATTTCCCTGAGAGGTGAAAAATGGCATGACCAACCCCAAGAAACCTAATACTAAGGGATGAGTTAACTAGCTGGTCTTTGCGTTTAAAGAAGCCCAAACACCATCTCAGGAAATAGCATCCACTGCTGCTGTGCTTGAAACAAACAGATAAACAATCATGCTTTAAGGCATTCAGAACTTAAAGGTAACCTCCCTTACAGAAACTTTAAATGAGCGCTCACCAAGCTTTTATCCACAACAAGTTGAACACCTGCATTAATCCCACTGAACTGGTCAAATGAGATTAGCACTCTGATTTGAGCAGTGCCACAAACTAATGCTCAACACGTGATTTCAATATGTAAATGACAACCATACAAAAAAGATTTTTTTTCAAGCACAGCGGAGCTTTGATTGAGTGCTTGTAATGGCTAGATGGAGTTGAGCACAGAATGAGCGAAACATTTAATTTCCAATTGAGGACTAAGTGAGCCATTGAACAATTTAGCTTTTTGTGTCTTCAAATTAAATATGCTATTGAGCCTTGTTTGAGTATTCATAAAGGATACGTTGAGTGTAAATGGACATTGTGTTCTCTGTTCGACCTTGCAAGCCAATAAAAAGATGAGCATGCAATGACAAATGTTCTCCTTTACCCCACATATCAAGAGTGCATTAAGGATGCATGAGCTAAAACAATGTTAACCTTGTGAGCACAGTATTAGCGTAATCATCTCCTTGTGGAAATGCATTTATGCATGTACATTTTCCATGCTCTGCCCATTAAAATGTAGCATTTGCATTAACGGGCTCAGCAATATTTCATCCTTGAAGGTGTTACATTACAGGTTTAGGGAAGAAACAGAGATTAGTATGAGTGACTTTTATTTCTCAGGCATTAAAATGAATACCCATATGTCAATTTTCTTTAAAGAAATTATGAGATTGATTACTGCATATGAAATTAAGTTGATTTGTTGGGATATAAATCCCAGAAGATGAGGCACATTGCTTTGGAAGCAGCTTACATTTCACTTGAGAGAACAGTCAAATTAAGAAATCTGGAAAACAGTAGGAAATGACTGTCATGCAACCATAGAGGAAAAACCATGCGTTAACATTGCATGCATCTTGATACATGCTTGCAGCATATTGGGGTGGGCACCAGTGATTGTTATTGTTGCAAATGGAAAACAAATGGAATTTGGATTTAAAAAATGTTATAAAAGCGTACAGGTTTATAATGTATTTACTGGGTTTTAAACAAGAAACTATAGATTTGCTTCTTGTTGATTTGGTTCTTCACATGCAAAAAGTAACCCTTTCATACTCATGAACAGACAACGACCCAATATGTGTCTGCTTGGTACAGCACATACTGCCCACTGTATTTCAGTACATTAATGTGTGTCCTAATGACAGGACATTTTCGATGCATCAGCAACCTCTCCTTGGTGATTGTCAGCATTTGTTTTGCTCAGAAGATCAACTGTTATTGGCTCAAGTCTCCCTACACAAGTACATTTGGCAGATTCTCAAGTATCACCTTCATGTCTTGCAAACCATGCTGCAGAGCCACATTGCTCATTGCCAGATTTGTCTCGATATTTTACAATATTTAAATTCCTTTCCTTTTGTTTTTTTGTTCTGCAATTTTGAAAAAAATTTGTACTCCTCACTGTCTTTTGGTGTAGCCAAAAATGTAGCAGGCGAAATCTGAAGCATGTAGATTGCATTGACAATCTGTACATCTACATATTGTGTTCCATGAAAGTGCTGCAACAGGTCACCCTTGCCATCCTCAAATGGAAAGCATGAACTACTCCACATGGGCCCCAGGTCATGCACGGCTGAGATCAAATGCAACAACTAATGTATGTTTAAAATGAGATATCTATCGCCATAAAACATGCCAAACACATAAACAAAATACAGAAGATGTTCACTTTGATTTAAATCATTTACACTATTACAGTCCTGACAAAGCAAAAATACAGCCTCTGCAAAGGCTGCATAGTGGTAGAGAAAGTCAGGCTGCATCAAATCACAAAGTATAGGAATGGAGTAAAAAAATTAACAGCTTTTCAGTTCTGAAGCTTTCCCATATCACTGATGAGGACCGACTAGGCCAAAACACGTGTCTGGGGTTGCTGTTGGTACTCTTGTTCAATGGAGGATTGCAACCGCATTTCGGTGCTGGACTGTTCAAGCGGGTGGGACAAAGACTGATATGCAAATGGATATTCCTCCTTTGTGAAAGGTACAGCGAGCTAAAACATGTGGCTGCGGACTCTGAGTGTGTATTTTCCCACAGAACACGTTATCATGCTGTGTTCTTTCCTGCAGAGGAGCGCCCTGACCCCTTTTTGCATGTAAAAAGAACTTGGGGTTGGTAAAACTAAGTTACCCAGGGTTAACCAGATGTGGACCCCTTGCTCACAGAGGCACAGCTCTACTTCTCTGATGAGGCCATAGGCCACAACACGTGTCTGGGGTTACTGTTGGTACTCTTGTTTAATGGAGGATTGCCATAGCATTTCGGTGCTGGACTGCTCAAGTGGAAGGAGCAAAGACTGATATGCAAATGTGTGTTCCTCCTTTGTGAAAGGTACAATGAGCTAAAACATGTGGCTGTGGACTCTGAGTGGGCAGATTCCCACAGAACAGGTTATCATGCCGTGTTCTTTCCTGCAGAGGTGCGCCCTGACCTCTTTTTGTTTGTTAAATGTAACTTGGGGTTGGTCACCCTAAGTTACCTAGAGTTAACCAGACGTGGACCCCTTGCTCACAGTGCTAAAACATGTGACTGCAGACTTTCAGTGGGCAGATTCCCACAGAACAGGTTATCATGCCGTGTTCTTTCCTGCAGAGGGGTGCCCTGAACTCTTTTTTTATGTAAAAGGAACTTGGGGTTGGTTACCCTAGGTTACCCAGGGTTAATCAGACGTGGATCCCTTTCTCACTGTGCTCAGAGAGGTACAGCTCCACCTCACTGATGAGGCCCGACTAGGCAGAAACACGTGTCTGGGGTTGCTGTTGATACTCTTGTTCAATGGAGGATTGCAACCACATTTTGGTGCTGGACTGCTCAAGTTGGCGGGACAAAGACTGATATGCAAATGGTTATTGCTCCTTTGTGAAAGGTATTGTGAGCTAAAACATGCGGCTGGGGTCTCTGAGTGGGTACATTCCCACAGAACAGGTTATCATGTCGTGTCCTTTCCTGCAGAGGGGCACCCTGACCTCTTTTTGTATATAAAAGTAACTTGGGGTTGGTCACCCTAAGTTACCTAGGGTTAACCAGACTTGGACCCCTTGCTCACTGTCCTCAGAAAGGCACAGCTCCACCTGACTGATGATGCCCAACTAGGCCAAAACACGTGCCTGGGGTTTCTGTTGGTACTCTTGTTCAATGGAGAGTTGCCATGACATTTCGGTGCTGTACTGCTCAAGTGGGCGGGACAAATTCTGAAATGCAAACGGATATTCCTCCTTTGTGAAAGGTACAGTGAGCTAAAGCATGTGACTGCAGACTCTGAGTGGGTAGATTCCCATAGAACAGGTTATCATGCTGTGTTCTTTCCTGCAGAGGTGCGCCCTGACCTCTTTTTGTATGTAAAGGAACTTGGGGTTGGTCACCCTAAATTACTCAGGGTTAACCAGACGTGGACCCCTTGCTCACTGTGCTAAAACATGTGGCTGCGGACTATGAGTGGGTAGATTTCCACAGAACAGGTTATCATGCCGTGTTATTTCCTGCAGAGGGGCACCCTGATCTCTTTTTGTATTTTTTAAATGTGTACATACTAAGTGCTGGATGAGCTGGCATGAAATGTAAATTAATAAGTGTAAGGAACTCTGCAAACTGACTTTCAAAAGTGAGTATATCAGTACATGTACCCAGATAATAAGCATGCTAGTTATAATGGGCATAGAATGACCAGGATAAATGTTCTCTGATCATTCTTTTTTATTGGTTGGAACATCATCCTCCATAAACTGGATGTATTCAGCATCCTCAAAGTCACTCATATCATTTCCTTTTCAAACTGTCCTTTGCAATCACTTTCTAAGACATTGGGCCTCATTACAAGGTTGGTTGTAGCCATGGTGCTATTAGCACCATGGCTACCCCCTTACCGCATACCAGGTCCGGGTTCTCGGTATGCGGACTTACCGGGTCATTCCAACCTTGGAGGATCCGGTGTGTCCCCATTCTGAGAACCATTTCCCATTCCCATTCGAGCCCCCATAGGGCAAATAGCAGGCCCGTTATTAGCTCCATGGTCCCTTAGCGGCTCCCGCTAAGGGTGGCTAAAACCAGCCGGCCTTACTGGGACCCACTAAGGGACCTCGTAATGCGGAGGTAAGGGGTTAACGGTACCAGCATCCTTACCGGCGCCGTTAAACCCTTACGCCAACCTCGTAATGAGGCCCATTATCACTCAAAGTATCTTCAATGGAATGTGTTACTTTAATATCTGACAAACAAGAGTTCTCAAGAGTATAGTCAAAACAATCAAGTGCAGCGTAGGACTATGCAACAACCAAACAATTATCATATGAGTCTTTTTTCCATTTCTGTTGCAAGAAATGTTGTAAACTGAATCTGGACAGAAGCTTCATCTGCATTAATGCATGGATCAATATTCCCAATTGTAGCCGACCAATGAATTATTTCAGGGAATTGTGATTGCTATAATTTGTTCTGAGATTAAAAAGTTCTTTGGAATATGGTTTTTGGTGAGAACAAATTCAGTTGCTTATAAATGTAGAGGAAATTATGTTGCCTGTGCATTTATGCTTCTGTTCATACTCAGTGCAGGGATCAAAATTAAGATTGAATCAGCAGGAGCTAAAAGCAGGTGCATAGCTGGTAATGCCACACCTCATGGTACGGGGCACTGAACATGAGAAAATGGGCCTCATTACAACAGTGGTGGTACAGTGATAACTGCACCGGTAGTGATGCTGGCGCCGTTATCACTGGACCGCCACATTATGAGTTCTGCTCGCGGGGGTCACCCTACACGCCTGGTCAGACCAGGCGTGCAGAGCGGCACCCGCGAGCAGAACAGGATGGTCGCAATGGTACCGTTATCAACGGTACCGCTGCTACATCCTCCCCATTCCCATTGAGCCCTATGGAAGCTCAAATAGGAATGGAGACGTACCGGCTCCGGGTCCCGTGCAAGGGGAATTTCCGGGCCTGCCAAGGTCGGAATGGCCCAGTAATTCCCCTTTCGCGGGACCCGGAACCGGACCCGAGTTTGGGGGTAGCCCTGCCCTTATTAAGGGCAGGGCTACCCCCAAACTCATAATGAGGTCCAATTACTTTAAAAAAAAAGGTACATTTGAATATGTACACATCCTGGTAATGCCACACTTCATGATACGTGGCAACGCCAGACCTGCTCACTGAGCATGAGAAAATTACATTTTTAAAAAGGTGCATTTGATGGTGCACAGCCTTGTAATGCCACACCTCATGGTACGGGGCAACATCAGACATGCTCAATGAACATGGAAAAACATTTAAAAAGGTGCATTTGAATAGGTGTACCATCTGGTAATGCCACACCTCATGGTATGGTGGCAATGTTAGACCTGCTCACTGAAGATGAGAAAATAACATTAAAAAGGTGCATTTGAAGGTGCACAGCCTGTAATGCCACACCTCATGGTACGGGAGCAACATCAGACCTGCTCAACGAACATGTGAAAACAACATTTTTAAAGTGCTTTTTTGGGAAAATAAGAATGTCCACACATGTATGAAATGTCTGTATATTAGTTAAATTCCTTCACAGCATGCAATCCACAGCCAGCACATGCTGCTCCTTTCATCTGTCAGAATAGTCACCATGACAGTTAAATGTGTGCAAAAGCAGCAGGAGACCTTTTTATACAGACACCTCCCGCAGATGATTAATAAGCCATTAACTCTCAAAAGGCTGCTAAATATTAACAATGGGAGCCCCATAACATGTTGTAGGAAATTAGCCCAGAGATTTTTTTTGGGTGCCAGTAATTTCAAACAGTACAGAAAAAATTGCAAAATCTGTATCTGTTCTCAAAGCACAATGGATATTTGCCTTATATATTTTACAAAAATATATGACAAGTATCTTCTCCGAATTAGTAATATGTGAACAAAATGCTTCACGTACCTGAAAACCCTCAAGTGGATGGCATAGCATCCGGGGTCGGTGACCGACAACTGCACTTAAGGAAGCATCTCCTGCCCTCCACCCTGGCAACCATCTGAGGCCTAACTTTCTGAACAATGTCAGCCAAAAAGAAGCCTGAAGCAATGGATAATCCTCTCTCCAAAAAGCCAAAGCAGGTCAATGATGGTTCAGAGGAAGAAATTCCCAGCAGTGCCGACATTCTTAAGTTATTGAAGCAGGTGGCCAGTGACAAGAGTGAAGTGAGGGCTACCCTGAATGACTTGTCTGGCACAGTAAATGGCTTAGAAACTCGTATGGCGGATGTTGAGAACAGGACAACTGGATTGGAAAGAGAAGCCTCTGGAAGTTACAGGGCTTATCGGGAACTAAAGGAGGACAAGTCAAAGCTACAGTTAACAAACATGAACTTGGAAATACAGGGTAGGAGCAACGATGCTCGCCTGGTCGGCATCCCTGAGAAGCCAGAGCAACTTCTTCCTGCTTTGGTGATTGATGTGCTGTAAGGAAGTTTGCCTGGTTGTAATATTCAGCTAAATGATTTGGATCTAGCTTTTAGGGCTGGCAGAGGTGAGAATGGGACGCCCAAACAAATTATTGTGAAGTTTACACGGACATCGACTAAGGAAACAGTGTTTTGCATGGCGAGACAGCGCAATTCTTTGATATGGCAAGGAAAACAGTTTCACATTTACCCCGATTTCCCTAAAGATGCAGCACTTAAAAGAAAGGCATTCTCAGAAGCCAAGCATCTGGCTAGGGAGCATGGTCTTAAAACTACTTTGACGAAGCCTGCAACTCTGAAGCTATTTCTTCCAGATGGTGTAAAGACAACTGATAACCCCGAGCAAGCATGTGTTTGGCTTCGACACTTTTCATCTGAGAAAACCTCACCTCAATAGGGCTAACATTGCTTGTGTTTGCATGTTGTCTGAATTTATGCTTACATTGCTTTGTGAGATTGAGTTTTGAATATCTTTTAACTCCCTTTATGATTCATGTGTTATTTACTTGGGTATGGTATTTTAATTGTTGGTAAATTGCTAGTTTCGCTCGTTTCCGTTTAACTGCCATGTATTTTCAGTGCGTGTGCATTTCAAAGTTGTTTTCTTTCAGTCTCCTTACGAACAATATGGCATTAGAGGAAGGCACCTATGGGTGTGCTCTTGTGTGCGTGGACGCCCCCTTTTGTACGTAGGCGTGTGACTTCGTTTCGGTTTGTTTTGTCCGGATCATCGTTACCGACGTCGCACTCGGACGACATGCAGAGCGGCTGGAGAATGAGGGCAAAGGGAATCCAAAGACTCTCCACTGAGGCAATAAGATTGGATGTATTGTTTGCGTGTAGTAGGGATGAAAGTGTTAAAAATGATCTGAGGAGGGCCAAGTTTGAGCTAAATAAACTGATTTCAAGTCAGGTGGACCATGCCCTATTCAGACTAAAAATAAATTATTTTGAAAATTGTGAAAAGGCTGAAAGTTGCTGGCATACAGGCTGAAGGTAGCGGAAGGTGATTGTTTCATTTCAGCAATTGCAAACCAGAACGGCGGAATGGAAATTAAGCAGCGTGGGATAAAGAATTTGTTTTGTGACTTTTATTCAAAGCTTTATGAATCAGACCTGGGCTGTGATGAGACTGGAATCGTTAATTTTCTTGACGCTTATGACATACCCCGCCTCTCAAATGATCAAGCAGCGAATCTTGAAGAGGATTTTATGGTGGACGATATCAAATTGGCCATTTCAAAACTTACAGGGGGCAAGTCGACAGGTGTGGATGGCCTTCCTGGTGAGTTTTATAAAATCCTACCAGAATCTGCCATACAACTATTATGTGATGTCTTCAAGGAGGCTTTTGCCTCTGGTCTGTTGCCTGGAACGATGAGACATGCTTTAATAACTGTTCTTAAGAAAAAAGACAAGTGCCCCACAAGGTGTGAAAGCTATCGGCCGATCAGCCTGATTAATTGCGATTGTAAGATACTTGCGAAAATGCTGGCAATGCGAATGGAAACAGTGATTACAACTCTAGTTCACAGAAACCAGGTCGGATTTGTTACAGGTAGGGCTGTGGCTGATAATATGCGCCGCCTACTGCTATCTATTGAAAATGGTCATAGATAGAGGGTTGCCACTGCTACCATTTCTTTGGACACTGAGAAGCCTTTTCATAGGGTGGAGTGGGCCTTCTTATTTTCTTGCCTGAAGAGGATGCGCTTTGGTGATAAATATCTGCAATGGGTGCAGCTTCTGTACAGGTGCCCATCTGCAAGTGTGCTCACCAATGGTCTCATTTCTGATGTATTAACGCTCCATAGGAGAATGAGACAGGGTTGTCCTCTTTCCCCTTTGTTGTTTATCCTGTCTATGGAACCGCTGGCGATCTGAGAGCGGATGTGCACCTTAAGCCAATAATTGGCAGTGACCGTGAGAATTTGCTCTGGTTGTACGCTGACAATCTTTTGGTTGCACTCCAGGATCCTGCTGATGGCATACCCCACTTGATGTATGACATTCAGGAATTCTCAGTTGTGTCTGGCTACAAACTTAATTGGGGTAAATCTGAAATCCTACCACTTAATAGTCTGTGTTTACATAGTTCTTGTGAACATTTCCAATTCAGGTGGTGTAGTGATCGTATTAAATATTTGGGAATCTGGTTTGTTGCGGATGTGACTAAGTTGCCAGCGTTGAACTTTGGAATGCTCATTCAAACATTACAGTCTGACATCAGAAGGTGGGAACTTTTACACCTGTCCATGTGGGGGAAAGTTAATTGTATAAAAATGAACCTAGCTCCTCAAGTGAACTATCTTCTTTCTATGTTGCCTATCAAGGTTCCTGGTCACATTTTCAGGGAAATAGACAAACTTTTACAGACATTTATTTGGGATGCTAAGCCACCGAGATTGGCTATATGGAAATTGCAACTGCCATTGGAGAAGGGTGGGTTGAATTAGCCTAATAATACCATCTCTCATTTTCAACCGACATCTATGTCAGTTCCTTGTTCTGAAAGATGAGTGTTCACAGTGTGTGAAGTGGGAGTGTGGTGCCGTATCCCAGTTGGAGCCAAGAGCTCTGCTAACTTCACAGAAAAGCAGAATATAGGGAGCAAATCCATTGACCATTTTTCTCCAGGATTGCTGGTGTGACATATCGAGGGGCCTGGGAGCAGAACCCTACCTACATTTGGATGCCTCAATTTGGCTGAATCCAGCCCTGAAAAGTCAAGTACAGGTCCTTTTCTGGCCAGAGTGGTTCCTGGCGGGAGTAAAGTACCTCTGTGACCTAATAAATGGAGGAAATTGGATCCTATGAGCGCAGTTAGGTCTAACTTATGATATGGCTTGTTGTTCATTTTCTGAGTACAGAAAACTGAAAGACATTACTTGCCTTAGGGATGTTGATTGGTTGGAACCGAATGTGGCCTGGTCCATGCTGCAGTTGTGTGGAAGTGCTGCTTATTCTGCTGCTACGATTTACGGTTTTCTACTATCATTCAGAAAGGTAGACTCGAGGCTGCCAGAGATCTGGGCAGAGGAACTTGGAGAAGATATTGATGATATCTATTGGCGGCGCTGCTGTGAGAATAACCGATTGGTAAGTCTGGACAGGGGTCTCAGAGCATCAGAAAGAAAGCTGCTCTTTCGGTCCTACTGGACCCCAATCAGGCTGTTTAAGAGACAATTTGTGGATAATGAACTCTGTTAGAAATGTGAAGGTGCTAGAGGCTCCCTCAGTCATCTGCTATGATTTTGTCCCAAAACAATTCTGGGAGCATGTCTGTGAGAGGTTGGGTTTGGTTTTGAGCTGTGATTCCCCTCTCAGCTACCTTATTGATTCTATAGGACGTATCTGTGCTTGAAGATATCTCTTTTGATCAGACGACTTGGATACTCCGTGCCAGGATGATATTGAGGTCATGGAAGTCGACCAACTCCTTTAACATTGATGAATGGGTGGATGAATGTTTGACTGTTTCATCTTATGAGAGGGCAATTTACAAGAATTTGGATGCTATTGAGAAATTTTGGGACATTTGGAGTAGATTCCTGGAGGTCTATGGTTGAATTTCGCTTTCTATGCACAATGGGATGTTTCTGTACCTAGAAAATATGCTTACTGTGTTGATTATTCCTTGTGATTTATGATCTCTGTTCCATTGAATTTGCATTACTGATTCTGTTGGTTAACCAATCGCTTTCTGGTTCTCTGCCCTTTCTTGTGTTTTTTTTTGTTCTTTCTTTCTTCTTTCACTTTTCTTTTATCCTTTTGTCTTCCGCTCTTGTCTATTTATTTCTTTTGCAAAATTAGTTTTATATGCACTGTTGATTGTTTACCTAAGATATTGTATTCATTAGTGATATTTGTGTTTTGCATTGTTGGAATAAAAATTTAAACCGGAAAAGAACTGTTTGGATGTGGGAAGTCGAGCAGCAGCTTGTAACCACTGAAGATGATGTCACTACACTTATCAAGATAATCAAATAATTGGACATTGATGTGATGATATTGCAAGGTAAATTGGAAGATTTGGATGGGAAGTCCCACATAAATAATGTCCGCATACGTGGCTAAAAGGAAGGTGCCTAGTCTGGGCTTCTGGAACCTTACTTGCAGATGCAGATACCAAAACCTCTTCCAAGGTGTCAATTTGTTGAATCCTTTTGTCATCGAAAGAGGCATAGATCCCTTGGTCCTTGCCCGGAGTGTGGAATTCCTCCTCACTTGATCATTTTGCGAATCCTCAGTTATAGAGATAGAGATGGAATCTTTGAATCCATGACAGATATGTTTGCTGTGCACTTCCAAAATACTAATTTGAAGGGCTTTCCCGCAAAATCAGACCTGGTGTGCAGCAGGGGCTTAAGTGGTCCTAAACTGTGAAATGCCTTCTTTGGGATAACAACACTGCCTACTGTATTATATCATTTAAAACTCTGTGTCATGGTAAATGGTTAGCCGATATTCTTCACTGACGCTGTGTCTGCGGCTCAGTTTTGGCGGCACCCCTGTAGCATTGCACAGAACCTTGCATACGCCCTCTATGAACACTTGATTGGTAAATGCTGAGGTTATTGTTAGAACAAGAGTGGATGGGTTACCCTGCTGAGATGCACAATTCTTATATGAGCTAGATATACTTGCCTTTGAGGTAAAACTGTGTAGACCGATCTTCAGGTGTCTATTAAGAATTGGTGAGAATATAATGTTCGGTTATTACAAATATCTGTACACCATGGAAACAGAGTGGATAGGCTACCCTGCATGTCAATAAAATAAACCTTGTTGGTGATGAGCTTCCAAACACCATACACTTTGACCCATGAGTTTCATATGAAATTCAAGCAGGATTTTCATTGACATTTAGGGTGAATCAGTATGGATGGGGCATTGGGGTCAGTGAAAAAGATTGTACCATTGATTGCTTTATTGAGGTTTTCAGAGGAATATGGGGCATAATGGTGCACTCACTCAATGCCTTAAGGACCTGCGGCACTGGAATCTTCCACTGCTTAGTGCTCTTTTCAAAATGTTTAGTCATAAGGTTGCACTTACGTCATTGAATATTCGTTGACTTAATAACCAAAAGAAGATTAGACAGTTGTTGGCATATGCTCATTGAGATGAGGTTACTGTCTTGTGTTTACAAGAAACACCTATTGTCGCCTCACAGCAACATATTAGAGGTAAATCCTGGGGAGAAAACTGGTATCATGTATCGTCTTTGGGATACGTTAGAGTGGCGTCTATATTCATACACAAATCCCTGAAATTCATATCCGATGAATTCTTAGTTGACCCTGACAGATATTATTTCTTTTTTTTACCATGGACACCACTGGGCATACATTTATTATTGAAAATATCCATGGTCCGAATGTAGCCACTCCATCCTTCCTTCAAACTATCAAGAAATTGCAAATGAAGGGTCTTCAGATGAGCATTGAAAGACGGAGATTTTAACTTGATTCAGGGCCATGCTGCAGACAGCTCGAGAGGTCATGTTATAAGGGTCACCAAATCTTCACTAGTGGTAGAAAAACTTATGGAGTTTTATGAGTTAATTGACACGTGGCAGTTTCTTAAACTCGGAGCTAAGTAGTTTACACACTATTGAGAAGTCCAGGATTTCTCATTCTGTGTCATCTTATTATCTACATGCAGACTATACTGGGTTAGGCACTGTGATTTACTGTGATTTACTTACACGCATGCTATCAGACCAAAATCCAGTAAAACTTGAGATGGAGTTACTAACTACTTGGAACAGGTATAGTGCCTGGAAATATAAGGCACCTGTGTTGTCGGACGATGTCTTCCTACCATGTGTTGAACAGGCTATTAGAGATTACCATGAAATGAATGCTGGCACTGTTACAAACTAGTGCCTAGCTGTGGTAATGACTAAATACATTCATATGTGGACATTGTATTTCAAAGGGGCCAGGAGTGGTTATCATTATCATCATCACATACACAGCATATCTTAGATATCTGCATCATCTGGCTGCAGCTAGAGTATTTTGGGAGAGAGAGAGAACTGGCAGATCTCTAGCAAGGTGACTAGAGAACATTACTGTACCATCAATAGGCAAAGAGGAAGGAGTTAAGATAATAAATGAGTCTGGAAGACATTATGCCACACTTTATAACTCCAAGATTATTTTCACTGCCACAGACCTTTCTGCCTATCTAGACGGAATACAATTCCCCTAAGCTGCAAGTGAGAGGTCGTAGATGGCCCAATAACCTTTACTCAGGAGAGGGGCATATAACCAGCTTTTCTAATGTCAAATCCTCTGGCCTGATGGCCTGTCCGTTGAATTTTACAAAGCTTATACACATGTCCAATGCCTTTATCTATTAGAGATGTTTAATGAAGAACATGTTTCTAGTACCCTTCCTCCATCCCATAATATTGTAAATCTTATAGTCCTTTTGCAACTTGGTACAAGGCCAGTGGCCTGCGGTTTATAATGCATCACCCATTGGTAATGATAAGATCTTAGGCAGAATAATAGCCACGCATTTTCTTCCAAAGGTGGCCACTTTGACGCACATGTACCACGTGGTTGGCTTGATTGCTAAATTTTGCCTAGAAGATAAACTAATGTCAGCATTTATTGATGTGAAAAAAGCTTTTTGACTAGGTTGAATGGAGTAAGTTGTGGGCTGGGTTGCAGAGATTTGGGTTGGGCCCAAACATAATATTCTGGAGAAAATGAGGGTAGACTACACTGCAGCCTAAAAAGATTGTGCACGTGGTGAGGTCTGATTCTATTATGTTAAAGAGAGGGACTGAACAACGTTGGTCATTGCCACCTATCTTTTTTGCACTTGCTATTGAGCCATTGGCTGTGAAACCTCGTTGTGGGCTAAGAATTGGAAGGTATCAATCTTTTGTCCCGCTCTGTGTGGAGCATATGGTTCTGAATATTACAGACCTGGTCATGAATACCATTACTATATGTGCTTCTCGTGCAGGACCTTCCATTAACTTGAATAGGTCTGAGATGTTGCTTTTGATCTGAGCCATGCTGTGAACCCCTATAAACAAGGGTTTTAAGTGGTGTCCGGAGACTGTGAAGTATTTGGGAATGTCGGTTTATTCGGATCCTTGGAAACTTTTCATGTAAAGTCTAACCACTCCATGACAGATTGTGTGAATAGGTCGACAGGGGAATTGTGCTCATGGTGTCACTGGCTGGGCGAGTGGTACAAATCAAAATACCTATTTTACTGTGACTGCTGTAACCATTTCATGCCTATCATTGTACTGTCAGTTCTTTACAAAACTACACATTTCGATGTCCAGGTTGGTGTGGGTGCCGGGGGAGGATAGGCCTAGCTGGAATACTCTGGTTCAGCCTTGCATTCAGTGAGAATTGGTGGTCCCAACATTAGTATCTTGTGGCACAAGCCACTTTGCTTACTAATGGTTTGAGAGCAGCTGGGAATTGCCACATGTTAAAGTTGCTTCAAGGGCTTTTCACATTGCAAATTGGAGTGGGATGTCCATTTGAAGTAGCAGTAGATGGGTACCTTTCTAACACCAGAGCTACCTTTGAGGTGGTAGTTTCTAGGTGCTCCACGGTCAGGAACAAAATGGCAAATGGCCAGTTTATCATATCCACGGTTTCTGCACAAGTCATCTTCAGTGGTTCAGAAGACATTGGGCCTCATTTTGACCTGGGCGCAAAGGGATACCGGGCACTGTTAAGGACATCGGTGCTGGTAATCCCTTTGTGCCTTATTCCGAGGTCCCTTATAGGGTCCTGCTATGGGCGCCTGGTTTTACCAGGCGCCCTTAGCAGGAGCCGCAAAGGGACCAGGGAGCAAATAATGATACCGCAAATTGCGGTACCGTTATTAGCTCCCTCCCCATTCCCATTGAGCCCTATGGGGGCTCAAATGGGAATGGGGATTGCCTATTTTAATGGGGACTTACCGGTCCCGCACAGGTCGGACTACACCGGTAAATCGCCGTTGAACCAGGTCGGAGTTGGTACCGGTATTGGAGGCAGCCATGGTGCTAATAGCACCGTGGCTACCTCCAATCTCGGAATGAGGCCCATGGAGGTCATTACGACCTGGGCGCAAAGGGATACCGGGCACCGGTAATGACACTGGTGCCGGTAATCCCTTTGCGCCCTATTCTGAGGTCCCTTTGTGGGTCCCTCCCTTAACGCCTGGTTTTACCAGGCGTTGAGGATGGGACCCGCAAAGGAATACCGGGCTCAATAAAGGTACCACAATTTATGGTACCGTTATTGACCTACTCACCCTTCACATTGAGCCCTATGGGGGCTTAAATGGTAATGGGGAATTACTTTTCAAATGGGAACTTACCGTTACCACCAAGGTCGGACTGGACCGGTATGTCCCCATACCACCAAGTCGGTGGCTGTACCGGTATTGGTGCTAGTCATGGCACTAATAGCGCCATGACTAGCACCAACCTCGGAATGAGGGCCTATGTCTTTAGATTGAGTGTTATGGCCCCACATATCAAGCCAAATTTGGCTAAGCATGACACTTTACTAAAACACGGGAGTTTTAGCACCTGTGACGTCTTTTCTGGCTAGTGAAAGCTACTGCTGGGAATAACTGTTCTCTTGATCTCCTGCCATTCAACGTGTCTCTCTCCTCTATATTGTTAGTCACAAAGATAATTGTATTGGTATAGCATTCTTTCACCGTTGGATGAAATTTCGTGTTTTTGTTTCTAAGGATAGTTTAATGGAAAAACTCATCAAAATGCTTTGGGGGATCAGAAAAGTAAATATATGGGATCGGGCTGATCGGGAATAGGTAACAAATAATAGAGCACTGGGGTTAGGGGGGACCCCAAATAATAAAAAATAAACAATTTCGATGAGCTTTTTCGTTAAAAAATCTTTGGAAAAAAAAAAACATCGATATTTAATCCAATGTTGGAATTACATGGATCCCTTGTATTCATTAGGAGTCATACTGCTCTTTATCCTGGTAAATCCAGAACTACCAGAGTCCACAACATATGGCAGTTCCTCCTGAGCAGTGGTAGATCTGCTGGAGCCCCAAGTACAGCAAGTCAGTTTGTTGGAGGTGGACTGCTTTGTCAGATGGTATTCTGTCTTGGTGTCTCTTAATTCAATTATAAGCCCATAGTAGTTGCATTGTAGCATTCTGTAAGCCAGCTGTCTTCTTAGCATAATGTTGCCACCTTTCTGTGTAAATTAAATCTTGCAATAAAACGTATTCTCTCTGAGTCATTCACAGCCTACTCTGTGCATCCAAGGGTAGAGCTTTCACTTCAGATCTCAGGATGCTTCCATCGGGAGCAGCATAGCCAATGTGTCGTTGTGGCCAAGTTAACCTTATTCAAACAAACTTACTGCATTTTTAGATGTGTAATATAAACAGCTGTGGCTCAAGGATCTGTTATTAACATGCAGTGGGGAATAGGCGATAAATAAATATTCTATTTATTGGACATTTGTATGGCGCCTATACACAAGTGTTTCCAGTATTATTAATATGTACTTCAGTTCAACAATCGTACATCTAAACAATCAATTTAAATTGATGGCCCTTGCTCCATATATTTGTTGGCAGCTTTTCATAGGAATAAACCCCATGAGAACTTAAAATCCTGAATCTTTCTATGGGGTTTATGAAAAGTGCTTTGGAGAAGTTCGGCCTCGTAGGTTATAATTAAGGCATTCATGATTTTAGTTCTTCATCTGTCTTGCAATCGGAGGCAGAGAAACTGAGAAAGAGATAGAAAACTGAAATTGGATTGAGTTGAGGGAGAGGTAGATCATTATAGTAGGAGTTAGTTGAGGGAGACATAGCAGATTTATAGGCAAGGCCATCTTTTATAACTACTGGAGGAGAGAACCCCCAGTCAGCACCTTACATGGCAGATACGTGGATGACATTTTTGTCGCGTCTTACTAGGGACTGAAGAGAAAATGAGATATTTTTTGGAGGCAGACGGGAATATTATATTCAGTTGTTGTACCTGAGTGGGCCACCTTTTTGAGAAAAACAAAATTGTTTGGAGGCAGAAGAAATACATTGAGCAGCTTTCTCTGATTATGGCATCTTTAATGATGAGACAGCAAATATGACAAGTGATTAGAAAAGAGAAAGACACAATTGTTTGGGGGCATGAGGTTCCATTCTTTGACTGTGAGTGTAACATATTTTATGACCCAAAATAATATCATGAATTAAGCAAAGAGAGACCCATTCAGTTGTTGGAAGTCTGAAGATTACATTAAAATGTCTGTAACTGAGCGTGCCATTGTCTGGTGAGGAGACCAAAACAAAACACTAACAAAGGAAACAAAATCATACAATGGTTTCAAAGCAGGAGATTGTATTAATTGTCTCCAAATGTAAGTATTTGGTGGCTGGAGACTACACTCATTGACTAACAGATTGTGCCATGTGTTTCTTATTGAGACAAATTGCTAGTGTGTGTACCAGATTTTTGTGATGAGGCAAAATAGCATTTGTTAATGGAAAAGTATACATTATTTGAAGGCAGAAGATTACACTCAGTGCAGTGGCTGTACGTGAGAGAGCAGTGTTTCTGTTACAGGATAACATACAATTAGAGATTAGTGAAGATAAAATCATTCAATTATTTGGAGGCAGGATATTATATTCAGTTACTGAATTTGTCACATTTCTGTGATAATTCAAAGTACTAGATATGAGGAGAAAGTCGTGCAATTACTTGGTGTCAGGAAATGACAATGTGTTGTTGCAAGCATAAACAACACATTTCTTAAATGAACTGTATTCTGAACAAGAAAGAAGGTGGTGTACGGGCATTACAGCCACAGCTTTTGTATGTGCCTGATTTACATCCTGGCAATGGCCCTGATAACCATCAGAAATGCAGGGCATGCTCTGCGCGGGCATTCCCGTAGCAGGCCACTGGTTTAGCATTTTTTTAAAACGGAGTTCAATGACGGCACATGTGAGGTGTTGCTAGCATACACTGCACCCGTTTTCCCTTAATAAGAAAGGCATTTAATAGGCGCCAGCAGCACTTTTCTTATTTGCAGAAAGCTCAAGGAGACTTTCTGAAATTAGAAAAGAGGTAGAACTTTCAGAAGTCTTCGCAGTGACACTGATGCGCACTTTGCTCTAAACAACGAAAGATATTAGTAGCTTTTGCTGCTGGAAAACACAACAGCTCCCCTCCAATCTTCCACCCACCTCAGAATGGTGGTGCTGGAAACTGAAGGGGAGAATCTCAGCTTTCCAACCTACTTTTTTCACAACATCAGAATCAGATTCAGTATGCCTCATTAGGAGGCTGGCGGTAGCTGTGCCTGTAATACAGGCACGGCTGCCGCCGGTATTTTTTTTTTCCCAGTGCCCAGGAATGGGCAATTACCGGGTCCTTACAGCCTTGCCAGACCCGGTATTTGCTCATTCCTGGGCGCCCAAAATTATTTTTCCCCATTCCCATTGAGCCCCATAGGGCTCAATGAGAATGGGGAAGCCGGATGACCGGTACCGTTATAAACGGTCAGACCTGGCGGGAAGAAAGGCACCTGCGAGCACAACTCGCAGTTTGCCGGTCCGGGAACTACAGTACCAGCAAGCTTACCGGTACTGTAGTTCCCGGACCGGCAAACTTAAAATGAGGCCCAGTGTCTTTAACTGAGTGTGCAACCTTTACGTGACAAGACAAAATACTAGTAGAATTGGTCGGATGCAGGAAATTAAATTTAGTGTTTGTGACTGAGTGACCCAGATGTTTTAGTAGGGTATTATTAGCAAAGAGAAATTCATTTAATTATTTGCTGGCAGACCATTACTCTCAATGGCTTTACCTGAGTGTGCGACATGCATGCCATCATCTACAGTTTTTTTTTATTACTAGACAGGGCAGAGTCCCAATGACCACTTTGGGTGACATGATATTTCTTACCAGTGTGAGGGGAAAGGACCTTCTTGAGTGCCACCGGGTCTGGAGCACCTAAATGTGCCAGGGGAAAGGATAAGGATAAGGAGATATGGTATGTTATTTCTGCCTCAGAGGCTGCTGTATGCGGTAAGGATGCCAGGATATTCCCTGGTACATTGAAGGCAGCAATTTCACATATATTCCTCTTCGCAAAAGGGATAGTAGTTCATGCTCAGTTATTGCAATCAAGAGGAGGATCAGTCCACTCTATGTGGGCCAGATGTCTTAGAGGTGCAGATCAATTGATGAGCCAGGAGAAACAACAGGAGAAACAGCACTTAGTGTAGAGGAGTATGTGAGCCCGGGGGAACAAGACACATGGAAGCTAGCAGGATGGTTTTCACCATCACCCACATTCAGTGAGCCTGAGAATAACGATGATAATCTGCTAAAGATTATGACCCAACTGAGTACAAGATGAAACCCAGGATAGTAGTACCCACTGATCTACGGGAGGAGAAGGAGGACAATGCCAGAGATAGAGGGACAGAAGCGAAAGACGAAAATACTGGTCCACTTGTGTAGTGTGTCCCAAACAAATTGAAAAACATCAGCGCGTTGCAACCCGACCACCAATCCCACCACCATATTTGTCGCCACATTAGCATAGCAATGCACATTTTATTTCACATTTTAACCTAGCCAACGGTCATTTTTGTCACCAAATTGTGTGTGTGCTGCAGGTTTTTTATTTTGTTTCAGAATTTTTTATATCGCGCCTAATAACGTACCTGAGTTTGGTTTGTAAGCGCGGATCCGGGATTGGAACCTCTGTTGCTCTTCGTGGTCTTCCTTCCAAGGTAGGTGACCAAATCAAAAAAACGTACCATGTGATGTGGCACCATGCAAGGAGTTGGAATGAATTTAAAAGGCACCAATGGTAGCCCTGCACCGACACCCAGCACATCATCCCTAGCTTTCACTGTCACTCCAGAAAACATTGCCACCCCCACCCCCCAGCAGTGCAGGGCACCCTCCACCAGGCCCCCACTCATGTCCAACTCATGTCTCCCATCACCCCCAACCCCCAGCAGTGCAGGGCACCCTCCACCAGGCCCCCACACATGTCCCTCTGCACCCCCACCCACCAGCATCCAGGGGCACCCTCCACCAGGCCCCCACTCATGTCCTCCTGCACCCCCACCCCCCAGCATCCAGGGGCACCCTCCCCCAGGCCCACACTCATGTCCAACTCATGTCCCCCTGCACCCCCACCCCCCAGCATCCAGGGGCACCCTCCACCAGGCTCCCACTCATGTCCAACTCATGTCTCCCATCACCCCTACCCCCCAGCAGTGCAGGGCACCCTCCACCAGGCCCCCACTCATGTCCAACTCATGTCTCCCATCACCCCCACCCCCCAGCAGTGCAGGGCACCCTCCACCAGGCCCCCACTCATGTCCAACTCATGTCTCCCAGTACCCCCACCCCCCCAGCAGTGCAGGGTACCCTCCACCAGGCCCCCACTCATGTCTCCCATCACCCCCACCACCCAGCAGTGCGGGGCACCCTCCACCAGGCCCCCACTCATGTCCCCCTGCACCCCCACCCCCCAGCATCCAGGGGCACCCTCCACCAGGCCCCCACACATGTCCCTCTGTATCCCCACCCCCCAGCATCCAGGGGCACCCTCCACCAGGCCCCCACACATGTCCCTCTGTATCCCCACCCCCCAGCATCCAGGGGCACCCTCCACCAGGCCCCCACTCATGTCCAACTCATGTCTCCCTTCACCCCCACCCCCCAGCAGTGCAGGGCACCCTCCACCAGGCCCCCACTCATGTCCAACTCATGTCTCCCATCACCCCCACCCCCTAGCAGTGCAGGGCACCCTCCACCAGGCCCCCACTCATGTCCAACTCATGTCTCCCATCACCCCCAACCCCCAGCAGTGCAGGGCACCCTCCACCAGGCCCCCACACATGTCCCTCTGCACCCCCACCCACCAGCATCCAGGGGCACCCTCCACCAGGCCCCCACTCATGTCCCCCTGCACCCCCACCCCCCAGCATCCAGGGGCACCCTCCACCAGGCCCACACTCATGTCCAACTCATGTCCCCCTGCACCCCCACCCCCCAGCATCCAGGGGCACCCTCCACCAGGCCCCCACTCATGTCCAACTCATGTCTCCCATCACCCCTACCCCCCAGCAGTGCAGGGCACCCTCCACCAGGCCCCCACTCATGTCCAACTCATGTCTCCCATCACCCCCACCCCCCAGCAGTGCAGGGCACCCTCCACCAGGCCCCCACTCATGTCCAACTCATGTCTCCCAGTACCCCCACCCCCCCAGCAGTGCAGGGTACCCTCCACCAGGCCCCCACTCATGTCTCCCATCACCCCCACCACCCAGCAGTGCGGGGCACCCTCCACCAGGCCCCCACTCATGTCCCCCTGCACCCCCACCCCCCAGCATCCAGGGGCACCCTCCACCAGGCCCCCACACATGTCCCTCTGTACCCCCACCCCCCAGCACCCAGGGGCACCCTCCACCAGGCCCCCACACATGTCCCTCTGTACCCCCACCCCCCAGCATCCAGGGGCACCCTCCACCAGGCCCCCACTCATGTCCAACTCATGTCTCCCTTCACCCCCACCCCCCAGCAGTGCAGGGCACCCTCCACCAGGCCCCCACTCATGTCCAACTCATGTCTCCCATCACCCCACCCCCTAGCAGTGCAGGGCACCCTCCACCAGTCCCCCACTCATGTCCAACTCATGTCTCCCATCACCCCCACCCCCCAGCAGTACAGGGCACCCTCCACCAGGCCCCCACTCATGTCCCCCTGCACCCCCACCCCCCAGCATCCAGGGGCACCCTCCACCAGGCCCAACTCATGTCCAACTCATGTCTCCCAGCACCCCCACCCCCAGCATCCAGGGGCACCCTCCACCAGGCCCCCACTCATGTCTCCCATCTTCCACACCCCCCATCAGTGCAGGGCACCCTCCACCAGGCCCCCACTCATGTCCAACTCATGTCTCCCATCACCCCCACCCCCCAGCAGTACAGGGCACCCTCCACCAGGCCCCCACTCATGTCCCCCTACACCCCATCCCCCAGCATCCATGGGCACCCTCCACCAGGCCCCCACTCATGTCTCCCAGCACCCCCACCCCCCAGCAGTGCAGGGCACCCTCCACCAGGCCCCCACTCATGTCCCCCTGCACCCCCACCCCCCAGCGTCCAGGGGCACCCTCCACCAGGCCCCCACTCATGTCCAACTCATGTCCCCCTGCACCCCCACCCCCAGCATCCAGGGGCACCCTCCACCAGGGCCCCACTCATGTCCAACTCATGTCTCCCATCACCCCCACCCCCCAGCAGTGCAGGGCACCCTCCACCAGTCCCCCACTCATGTCCTACTCATGTCTCCCATCACCCAGACCCCCCAGCAGTGCAGGGCACCCTCCACCAGGCCCCCACTCATGTCCAACTCATGTCTCCCAGCACCCCCACCCCCCAGCATCCAGGGACACCCTCCACCAGGCCCCCACACATGTCTCCCATCACCCCGACCCCCCAGCAGTGCAGGGCACCCTCCACCAGGCCCCCACTCATGTCCCCCTGCACCCCCACCCGCCAGCATCCAGGGGCACCCTCCACCAGGCCCCCACTCATGTCCCCCTGCACCCCCACCCCCAGCAGTACAGGGCACCCTCCACCAGGCCCCCACTCATGTCCCCCTGCAACCCCATCCCCCAGCATCCATTGGCACCCTCCGACAGGGCCCCCACTCATGTCTCCCAGCACCCCCAGCCCCCAGCAGTGCAGGGCACCCTCCACCAGGCCCCCACTCATGTCCCCCTGCACCCCCACCGACCAGCATCCAGGGGCACCCTCCACCAGGCCCCCACTCATGTCCAACTCATGTCCCCCTGCACCTCCACCCCCCAGCATCCAGGGGCACCCTCCACCAGGCCCCCACTCATGTCCAACTCATGCTCCCATCACCCCCACCCCCAGCAGTGCACGGCACCCTCCACCAGGCCCCCACTCATGTGCAACTCATGTCTCCCATCACCCCCACCCCCCAGCAGTGCAGGGCACCCTCCACCAGGCCCCCACTCATGTCCAACTCATGTCTCCCATCACCCCCACCCCCCAGCAGTGCAGGGCACCCTCCACCATGCCCCCACTCATGTCCCCCTGCACCCCCACCCCCCAGCATCCAGGGGCACCCTCCACCAGGCCCCCACTCATGTCCAACTCATGTCTCCCAGCACCCCCACCCCCCAGCATCCAGGGACACCCTCCACCAGGCCCCCACTCGTGTCCCCCTGCACCCCCACCCCCCAGCATCCAGGTGCACCCTCCACCAGGCCCCCACTCATGTCCCCCTGCACCCCCACCCCCCAGCATCCAGGTGCACCCTCCACCAGGCCCCCACTCATGTCCAACTCATGTCCCCCTGCACCCCCACCCCCAGCATCCAGGGGCACCCTCCACCATGCCCCCACTCATGTCAAACTCATGTCTCCCATCACCCCCACCCCCAGCAGTGCAGGGCACCCTCCACCAGGCCCCCACTCATGTCCAACTCATGTCTCCCATCACCCCCACCCCCTAGCAGTGCAGGGCACCCTCCACCAGGCCCCCACTCATGTCCAATTCATGTCTCCCTGCACCCCCACCCCCCAGCATCCAGGAGCACCCTCCACCAGGCCCCCACTCATGTCCAATTCATGTCTCCCATCACCCCCACCCCCCAGCAGTGCAGGGCACCCTCCACCAGGCCCCCACTCATGTCCAACTCATGTCTCCCATCACCCCCACCCCCAGCATTGCAGGGCACCCTCCACCAGGCCCCCACTCATGACCCCCTGCACCCCCACCCGCCAGCATCCAGGGGCACCCTCTACCAGGCCCCCACTCATGTCCCCCTGCACCCCCACCCCCCAGCATCCAGATGCACCCTCCACCAGGCCCCCACTCATTTCCAACTCATGTCCCCCTGCACCCCCACCCCCCAGCATCCAGGGGCACCCTCCACCATGTCCCCACTCATGTCCAACTCATGTCTCCATCGCCCCCACCCCCAGCAGTGCAGGGCACCCTCCACCAGGCCCCCACTCATGTCCAACTCATGTCTCCCATCACCCCCACCCCCCAGAATCCAGGGGCACCCTCCACCAGGCCCCCACTCATGTCCAACTCAATTCTCCCATCACCCCCACCTCTCAGCCATGCGATTTGCCTGGGTACGTGTATTCCTGGGGTGCGCGGGTAGTCTCACATGCGATACCATGAACTTCCACACGTGATACCAGCAGGCTACCTGTATTACGGGGTTCGCGGGAAGTTCCACACGCGATTGCCCTGGGTACGTGTATTTCGGGGTGCGTGTGAAGTTTCACACGCGATTTTGCAGGGTACGTGTTTCGGTGTGCGCGTGAAGTTCCACACGCGACTGGGCCTGTGAGAGTGGGGTAAGTGTATTCCAGGGGTGGGCGGGAATATTTACTCGCGACTGGGCCTGGGAGAGCGTGTTACGTGTATTCCTGGGGTGGGTGGGAAGATTCACACGGTCGCCTACAACGCGCCAAAAAATAAATGGTCCAATCCTGAAACACGTACGCCAGCATGAAGCAGGCGTACATCGACCTGCGCAGCATAAAAGTGCGCGCAAGCAACAAACAAGCTCAGACGCCATGAGGAATATACCGTTCCTAGCAGCAGTGGCCATGGGTTACCAAAGGAGGAGGAGGAGGATAGTGAGGGCCCTAATTTTCACTCCCAGAACCAGCCTTTTTGGGATGCCTGATGACCAGGTGTATGGGAGGTACAGGTTGTCACCACACATAATACTGGACCTGGTCAGTGAGTGGGAGGATGACCTCACATCACCCACCCTGTGCTCCCAAGCACTCAGCCCCCTGGAGAAGGTCCTTAATGTACTGCACTTCTTGGCCACTGGATCATTTCAGCAGACAAGTGCCATAGTGGGTGGTGTGTCACAGGCCACGCAGTCACGCTGCCTACACCAGGTCTTGAACATCATCACTGCACGCCCATCAGTCCGCAGGAACATATACCTGCCCAGGACACCTGCAGAAAGACAGGCTGCCGCCCTGGATTTCTACGGTGTGGCACAATTCCCCAAAGTGCTAGGTGCCATTGACTGCACCCATGTGGCACTACGTCCCCCCAGGGCATCTGAGCACATCTATAGGAACCGTAAGCACTGGCATTCCATCAACGTGCAGGTAGTATGTAATGCCAAGGGAATCATCACCTCAGTATATGCCAACTATCCAGCGTCCACCCACGACAGCTTCATTTACCGAATGTCTACCCTAAACCGGGACCTAGAAGCTGGGCGGCATGGCGATACATGGCTGCTTGGTGAGTATGAATGCCACTGCACATGCATGCATGTCAGATGCAGAGTTATGTCACTACCCCACTAATGATACCCATCACCTCCTCACCAGGGGACAGTGCCTACCCTCTGAGCACCCACATGATGACGCCAATTCGGAACCCTATCACGCCTCCCGAGGTAAGATACAACACAGCCCATATTGCAACCCGGGGCATAGTGGAGCGCACATTCGGAGTGCTCAAGTCACGCTTTCGCTCCCTTGACCGTTCTGGCGGGCAGCTGTTATATGCGCCCCCAGTAGTGTGCAGGATCATAGTGGCAGCATGTGTCCTGCACAATGTTGCAACACGCCGGGGCCTGGCTGTGGACATGGTGGTGCCCCCACATCCCCAACCACATGCATGCCCGCTGCGCATGGGAGGGGAGAGGGCATGGGGTGAGGCAGCCCGTACGCAGCTGGTGGCTAATTACTTCACATAGAAATCACACCCCTGTGGAGTGCACACAGCCTTGCACATTCCATCTGATAAGCAATGATGACTCGACCTGACAATTATGACGAACAAAGGGACAGTCAACTGTCAGAACCATAGCAGCCTGAGATTGTTCATGTGGAAGTGTCAGAATGTGTGCATCCCTACCTACACAAACACCACCAATGCAGTGTCATCAAAAGACACACTTCCATGCTGCAGAAATGAATACCCACTTGCAAAATACTACATGAGAACAGTGCCATGTCACCCAACCCCTCCCCGGCACGGCCACACAACACACCATGGCATGTCATGCAATGTGAGAGCAAACAAATGAATCCCCACAACATGCCCCAAGTGTCACCAACTACAGTGTCCTTAATGGAAACTGGCCACGCATGAAATGCTCACAGTAATGCAGGACCTACAACACACATTACCAAATACTTACCAAGAATACCAATCACCTACACAACCTCCAACCTACCTTAAACATGACATTACAGACTTAAAAAATTGGTAGCCTCACTACCTGATAATGCCAGCACTTCGAACACTTCCAACTATACAGTGTTAGCGCCACGCAAGAGTGTAGGTGCACTGCTTACAACATGGACTCCAGTTCCAAGGTAGACCGCCTTGTGAAGACATGAGAAATGGACCTGCAAATTGGGAGGATGAGATGGATGCAGAGGCACACATCAATACACCATGCAGTGTACAATACAACAACAATATGCACTATGAATGTATACACAGTATTGACTACAGACTGCCCACACATCAAATGGGAGTCCAACGTCACCATGTACGTCAATGTCACTTGGGCACACCCTTTGCAAGCCCATGGAAACAGGAAGCAGGAGGGGTGTGTGTCACACAAACCCAAGCATCTGACCCAAATTCATGACAAGCCTGCATGTGCCCAGCCACAATACAGCGTATGCCCACGGGAGCCACACAAGGCAACACACTGTCCAAAAAACAAAAATAAAAAAAAATAAAAATGTCCATTAATGGGCCCAGGGTGGTGGGGAGGCCACCCAGGAGGTCCGAGGACAGGGTGCACACCAAAACCCAACTGTGTGGATCTTGCGGAAAAAAACACCTCCATGGGCTCATGGCCTGCACGGCTACCCTATTGTGAGAGAATCACTGCTGTCGCTCTCCTCACCCTCTGCAGCTGCATCAGGAGGTGGTGGCACTATGGGAGGCAGCCCACGCAAAGCCCTAGTCTGGTCCTCCATGGCAGCAAGCATGCAGGTGTGGAAGGTCTCGTTCTGGAGGATAATTGTGCGTAGATCCCCATGCAACAACTCACAGGATGCCTGGACCTCCGCCCTAGTTGCCTGCATCTCAGATGAGAGCGTACGTGTGAGACGCTCCAGCTCTTGTTCTGTCCTTCCGTGTGTTGAAGCCTCAAGCTCAACAAGAGTCGTCCTGAGGTGAAGGAGTTCCACCCTCAGGGCTTCCCTGTGGCCCTGGGACTCTATGGAAATGGCTTCCCGCAGAGTCGCCAGTGCCGCCCGCCTGTCCCTGTCGGACGCCAACATGTCCTCCCTGTGTGACTGGCAGAGGGAGTCTGTTGCCTGCTGTAGTCGCTCCATCAGCCTTTCGGGGGGGACAATGGAAGTGGCCACCCTATCCATGGCCTGAGCCATCATCTCTGATGATGCTGCCTGTTGGGGTGCCATACCGTATATGGATTGCTCCCATGCGGTATTGCCAGGTGGCGTACGGCCACCACGTCGGCAGGCACCACACCTGTCTGGGGCAAGGCGAACTGCGCCTTGCTGTGCCGGCACTGCCTGAGGCTGCAGGACTGCATTCCCCCTCTGATCTGCTGGCCCAGGAACAGGATCAGATGTTGCAGAGTGTGACCCTGCATCCATAACCACCAAAGGCATACCTGCCAACACTGACATCCCCATTGAGGGTTCTAACCCTGGTGCAGGTGGGTCGGACAGAACAGAATCCCTTCCAGGAACACTCACCTGCGACGGCACATAGGTCTCATCATCCGAATCGACACCTGAATACAGCTCGGGGGAGGTGCAGCCAGAGACACCCCTTGAGAGCACGACCTGCAGCAGTTGTGGGTTCTCACCCACCACCACACCACGTCCCTCACTGGTGGTCGGTCGGGCCTGAGACCCCTTCTGGGTCTGCACCATCTCCACAACACCAGCAGTATCACGTGCGTCATCCCCTGCAAAGACATAAAAGAAAACAAATGGAAACAGGCATAAGCACTATGGCACACAATTAGGGCTGAGAAGCTACAGAAACAGTACTTGATTGACACATGTCCCACATGACTAAAACCCTCCCATGCATGCACTGTCACTGCGTGTGAAGGGGAGGCAGATGGCACACATTGATGACACCAAGATGGAAGATGAACACATTTGCTGCATGCTGCCTAGCAGGGGCATCACACATTGGCCTGTGATTGGCAGGTCAAATACACATGCCATCACACAGATGGCATGTACCCTAGCCATAAAGTGAAGAGGGAGAGGAGGGGACCAATTGTTCATTCAGTCTAGTTTGCTCATGAAATTGATTTTTTCATTGAAATGGTTCAAATGTTTAACCTGGAGCTGCCAGTCCAAAATGGTCCTAGAGCACAGGGACATGTCTAAACAAATCATATCCAGGAAACAAAGCCAGTCCACTATACCATAGCTATGTCAGACACGTGACAATAGGACTGAGAAATGCCTAGTAAAAGTGGTGGTATGCAAACAATCTGCCTGAATAAACAGGAAAATAAGCAACAATGTTGTGGCAAGATGACACTTCAAGGGCAACTGGCGTGGTGTTGGGCTAGATGTCTAATGTTGGCAGAAGGGATACTGCTATACCCAAATGCTAGTGCGCAGAATGTATTGGATGAAGCACATGGGTGACCCAAACCACTCAGGCACACACACCCTCACCTGGCACCCAAACAGAAGCCCTCACACACACACCATGCACATGGATGACACACACATGCATGTGCACTCACCAGACAATGCCTTGTAATCTGCCAGTTCTCCCATGCCTTGGATCTGTTCCTCCGTGACGTAGGTCCCAGCAACATGCTCATGTGGAGTGAGTTCTATGTCCTCTGCTGGAGACCCACCTCCAGTCACTAGAGTAGCGGCATGACTTGAGGCCAGCTTATTCTTTGCCCTGCGCTTCAGGTCTTTCCAGCGCTTGTAGCATTCATTAGCTGTGCGCCTCACGATTCCAAGGGCACTTATGATGTCCATGATGGTCTCCCAGTGTGCCAGGCGTTGTGCAGGTGTGGTCTTGGATCCTGCAACAATCACCATTTTGCGGTCATGTGCGGACACATACTCTACTAGTGCATTCAGTTCGGCCTCATTGAAGCTGGGCTTCCTTGACGGGCCGGACTGTGTAGCCGTGTCTGGGGCATCAGCCTCTACTGGACGAGCACTCTTCCTCTTCCGCTTGGAAGGTGGTGGGGATCCTGAGTGTCCTACGCCGCTCTGGACACTAGGGGCAGGATCCCCGGTGGACTCTGTACTAGGAGTGTGGGATTGCACACTCAGCATGGGAGTTGGTGCAGGCATTAGCTCAAGTGTGATGGTGTCAAGGGGAATGTCAGCAGAATGGACTTAGACTGACACTGTCCTGGCTGGGTGTGTGAGAGGTGGGGTGGATGGAGCCCCACCTGCCCCTGCAGCCTCCCCAGCCTGCTTACGCAAGGGCTGAGCATGGATGGTGTCAGCCACGTTACCCTCAACCGGGGGGGCATGGGTGTCCCTGACTGCTCCTCCACAATGGGGGGCTAGGGGGACCCTGCAAGTCACGGCCATGTCCCCTACCGGATCCACCACGGCCACCATTAGGGGCTCGGCCACCTTTGCCACCTTTACGGCTTGTTCGCCTCCCAGCCATGGCACTGTTGTTATTGTGCGTATGGGAGTCGCTGGTAACTATTGTCCTGGGCAATTCGGGGTCAAAGGGGTTGGGTACCAGATGATAATCGTACCCTAGTGCCTAGCAAGGCTGTATGTCACCCCTGGGGAAAGATGATGGGTCACGCAATGCACAGGCACCCCAAAAAAGGGAAGTAAGGTGCACGCAACCCCTCCTAGACCACGTGTGTGGAAAAATAAACCTGCACTACACTGTGGCACCCAGAAACACAAGAATGAACGTATGCGTGTCACACGCAGCATAGAATGACCTCTGAAGGGGTATGCGACACACGGGGCAAGCACAGATGTTAAATACGTGCGCGAGTCACCGCCTGCCAGGAACAAAAGCGTGAAAAATATGCGCGTGTGAGCGTTGGCAACACCCCCGCCAAAAGAAGAATTGTACACTGTCTTAGGAGACAGGACAAAAGTAGAAGGGAACGCTGTTTGAGGAAACAGGCCCAGGAAAAAGAGGAAAAGAGGAAAAGAGAAAAAGCTGTCAGAGGTAACAGGGAGTACGAACTTGAAACGCTGTGAAGTAAATCGCGTGTGAACCAACAAGAAGTACAGATTTCACCCACTCGCTCTCCACGAAAAGCACGTACAAGGAAATGGCGTTCTACACGTACCTTTTATACACACGTCACAGACGCGCATACGTGATGAGGCCATTTCCACCAATTACACGCTTTGACACTCGGACGTGTATCTTTTTTTTTACACGCGCCATTCTCTACGGCCATGCGCGTGACATCATAGATGCGCATGGGGGCCTTTGGGCCAATGAATTAACGTACGTGTGCTGACGCGCTTACGCGCTAAAGGCCTTTCCTTGAATTACACACAGACGTTCAGGATTTTCACGTGCCAAATCACTCCGTATCAAGCTGGCCACGCGTAAGCACACGGAAGACCACCCTCCTGCCCAGAAAGCCAATTTACTGCCCCCCAGAACCCTGAGCACGCTCCCACCTGCCTTCTGCTGCTGCCTGACTGCCTGCTGCCCACGTGCTCTGCCATTTGCTGCCTGCACATCAGCCAGGGGTGCTGTTGCTGTGACCACCCCTGCTGGAACCGAAGACTCCCGACTGGGATTCCATCGCTCCACAGCCCAGCCCCAGGACCCAGTTGCCCACCCACTCCTGCCTCTGGGGTTGTCATGTCGGGCACTGCAACATCTGGCACCACTGACAACCCCCGGCCAGAGAGGCAGAGGGGCACCAGCTTCACTGCCACCGAAGTTGGTGTCCTGGTGGAGCAAGTCCTGGGGCAGTATGATGCCCTCTTCGGAAGTGTGCGCGCCGACAAGGAAGGACTGACTCGGATCTGGACGGACATCGTGACTGCCATCTACGCGGAGGGGGTGGCAGTCCGCGACTTCCAACATGTCAAGAAGCGCTGGGAGGACTTCAGGTCCAGGACCCTCAACAAGGCCCGGCGCCTCTTGAAGGCAGCGGATGCTAAGGGGCGCCGGGGCCACTTGTCGGAAGATCAGATGAGGGTCCTGGAACGCATATCCCCAGCGCTCCACGTCCAGGTCCTTGAGAGGCAGACCCGTCTGGAGTCGAGCGGTAAGTGTACATGTATCATGATTGTAAGCTGTGCGTGTGGTGATGTGCCAGTTGTGTGCAGGTTGCACATCTGTTTGTATGGGGCCGAGTATGGGTGGGGGTGTACAGGGCCGTGAGGCTAACACATGCGAGGGCTGTCATGTGTGAGACATGGATGGTGCTTGTGTGTGTAGGCTTGCATGCCAAATGCAGTTGTGTGGGCACACATGTTTGGATGAATGTGTATGTAAGAAGGCATGTTCGTGATGTCACGCATGTATGCTATTTTCAGCTGCATGTATCAGCACTGTGTACATGTGCATGTGTGTGTATTCGACAAGGGTGCAACAGTGATTCAACATGGATGCATGTGACAGCGGGATGTGGAAGCCTGATTGGCAGATGTGACATGGATGCCCATCTGAACACTGCGACAGTTGGATGAGGTGTACACATGCATGCAAGTGTGGTGGTGTGCGTGCATGTGTAGTGCACTCCCTGTGTTGCATGTGATGTCTGGCTCACCTTTGCCTGCTCATGCTGTTGTACGTGTATGCATGGTGCTGGCAGTTGCGATATGGCTGTGGTATGGCTCACGTGTGCAAGTTGAAATGACATGTGTGTTGCCGATTGTGATGTCATGTTTGAGGTTTGCCAATGCCACTCATGTACAACTGTCATGTGTGTATGTGTCCATTGTACAGTGCCCTGATGCCTGTGTTTTATTTCTCCCTGTCTGCAGCGTCAACTGATGAAGAGGGTGGAGAAGGTGCTGTGGAGCACAGCGGCGGGGATCGCACCGCCAGCCGGAGACGCAAGGGCCGGCTCTCCTCCCAGGTTGTGATCTCGTCGGGGAGTGAGGAGTCCGGTGCCGCGTGCCAGGCCGCAGCTGCCGGGGGGACGTCCAAGAGGCAGAGGTCGGAGTTGGACTCCTCGGCAGCAGAAGGGGCAGCTGGGACCCCACAGGGCCCAACGGGGGAAGATGGCACAGAGTCATCCAGGTTTGTGGGGGGTTTGGTGGAGTAGGAGGCCGTGCAAGCAACAGAGACGGGGTCTGGAGGTGGGGATTCCACTGGTGCTAGTGGTGCAGTGCAGGACCAGGGACAGGAGGCGGCACAGGTCGCCGCGGAGGTGCCTGTGTGCAATCCTGTCCCTGATCCTGTCACTGCATCATCTTGCACCAGCAGGGATGCCTACGTCCAGACCCGTTTTCAGGCAGGGGATGAGCTCACGACAACTGGCCTTCCTCTGCCTGTGGACGTGGCTATCCGGGTCTGGGTTGAGCCTGTCCTGACTGGTGTGGCGTTACGTCAACGGGCCATGCGAGGTGACCAGCAGTCTTTTCATGAGGAGACTGCACGTCATCTCGAATGGCTCGTTGACCGCGTCGGCCAACTGGGACAGGTCACCCAGGCCGGATTCCTCCATTTGATGGGGCTTGACGGTGCGGCCAGGCTGATGGAGGAGGCATCCCTGCCACAGTCGGGAGTCGGACGGCCAGCAGGGGTGGCTACATCAACGACTGCACCCCAACCAGCGGAGGATGTGCAGGCTGCAGGAGGCAGTGCACGGGCAGAGGCACAGCAGCAGCAGCAACGTGGTGGGAGCCATGATGGCTCGGGGCCTTCGACATCGGAGGGGCAGGCATCGGCCGGAGGGAAGGAGGACCCAGGACGGGAAGTGTCTTCCGTGTGGCAGCGGTTGGGCCACGCCATAGATGCGGAGCGGCAGCGGGCAGAAGAGGTACGGCTCACGATGGTCAGGGTGGAGAACTCCATGCGGAGGGCCCTGAGGCGGGGCGAGTGCCTCGAGGCAATCCGCAGGGAGTTGGGGGTGAACATGTCGACGGCCCTGCGGACCCTCTGGGCCATGGAGGAGGACCGCCTCCGGGACATTGAGCAGGAGTTCGATGATGCCCTGGCCCGGAGCATCCCGAAGTGAGCCGTCGGACTAGCCCGCTGCCCTTGTAAATAGTTCTGTAGTTAGTGTTAGGTTTCCTTTGGTTTTGCATTTTTTTTGGACCTTTTGGACAATGGGCCACATTTTTGTATATAGTTTTTTTTTAGGTAGTGTTATTAGATAGGTTTCATTTCTTCTGTTGGGATCATGGACCCTGGATTGTTTATCTGTATATAGTTGACTGTTGGATTTTCATTTTTTTGTTTATGGTTTACCCATGGAGCAATGGTTTTCGATTTTAATTTTCCATTGGATTTACTTTTGTGGACTGTGACTTTGGACACCTTTCCTTTGGATTATGATTTGTGGTTTTGCATTATTTCACAGACATGCTGGTTTATTTTTTTTAAATTTCCATTATTGTTTGCTTATTTTTGATTCAATTTATGTTGCTTTTAATACATATTTTTTCTTCAAACTTCAATGTGTAGTACCATCTCATTGGTTTCATGCATATCATGATATGGGTTTTGACATTCACTGACACCCATTGGGTGTATGTGAGGGACATGTGTTCATTTCCAAACTTGCAATTGGGGTTCTATCATGTTATTGCCATTTCTAAGTGGGTGGATGCAATACTCGGGTGGGTGTTTGGCATTTGGAGGCTGACCATAAGGGCCAGGGATCTAGATTGTGATGACATGTTGGCTGGGGGACATGAGTGGGGGCCTGGTGGAGGGTGCCACTGGATGCTGGGGAGTGGGGGTGATGGGAGACATGACTGGGGGCCTGGTGGAGGGTGCCCTGCACTGCTGGGGGGTGGGGGTGCTGGGAGACATGTGTCGGGGCCTGGTGGAGGGTGCCCTGCACTGCTGAGGGGTGGGGGTGCTAGGAGACATGAGTTGGACATGAGTGGGGGCCTGGTGGAGGGTGCCCCTGACTGCTGGGGGGTGGGGTGATGGGAGACATGAGTGGGGGCCTGGTGGAGTGTGCCCTGCACTGCTGGGGGGTGGGGGTGATGGGAGACATGTGTGGGGGCCTGGTGGAGGGTGCCCTGCACTGCTGGGGGGTGGGGGTGCTGGGAGACATGAGTTGGACATGAGTGGGGGCCTGGTGGAGGGTGCCCCTGGATGCTGGGGGGTGGGGGTGATGGAGACATGATTTGGACATGAGTGGGGGCCTGGTAGAGGGTGCCCCTGGATGCTGGTGGGTGGGGGTGCTGGGAGACATGAGTGGGGGCCTGGTGGAGGGTGCCCCTGGATGCTGGTGGGTGGGGGTGATGAGAGACATGAGTTGGACATGAGTGGGGGCCTGGTGGAGGGTGTCCTGCACTGCTGGTGGGTGGGGGTGATGGGAGACATGAGTGGGGGCCTGGTGGAGGGTGCCCCTGGATGCTGGGGGGTGGGGGTGCTGGGAGACATGAGTGGGGGCCTGGTGGAGGGTGCCCTGCACTGCTGGAGGGTGCGGGTGATGGGAGACATGAGTGGGGGCCTGGTGGAGGGTGCCCCTGGATGCTGGTGGGTGGGGTGCAGGGAGACATGAGTGGGGGCCTGGTGGAGGGTGCCTTGCACTGCTGGGGGGTGGGGGTGATGGGAGACATGAGTGGGGGCCTGGTGGAGGGTGCCCCTGGATGCAGGGGGGTGGGGGTGATGGGAGACATGAGTGGGGGCCTGGTAGAGGGTGCCCTGCACTGCTGGGGGGTGGGGGTGGTGGGAGACATGATTTGGACATGAGTGGGGGCCTGGTGGAGGGTGCCCTGCACTGCTGGGTGGTGGAGGTGCAGGGAGACATGTGTGGGGGCATGGTGGAGAGTGCCCTGCACTGCTGGGGGATGGGGGTGCTGGGAGACATGAGTTGGACATGAGTGGGGGCCTGGTGAAGGGTGCCCCTGGATGCTGGGGGGTGGGGGTGCAGGGGGACATGAGTGGGGGCCTGGTGGAGGGTGCCCTGCACTGCTGGGGGGTGGGGGTGATGGGAGACATGAGTGGGGGCCTGGTGGAGGGTGCCCCTCACTGCTGGGGGGTGGGGGTGATGGGAGACATGTGTGGGGGCCTGGTGGAGGGTGCCCCTGGATGCTGGGGGGTGGGGGTGCAAGGGGACTGTTAGGGAGAATTCTCTGTTTAGGCTGAATTTCCTAACCTAGTGAGTACCCCAGCAGCTTTGCTGGATTTCTGGAGTTTGTTTTTTCTATCCTGCCAAGAGAGACTCTTTTTCTCCCACTCTTGGACATAAATGTGTGTAATTCCTTTGAATGTCAATGTGTTCTATGGGCTATAGGGTCTTTTACTCCATAGGGTCTCATGAGTTTTTCTAACCTACGTGCCGTAACACGGGGGCATCCTAGCGGACCTCTGTCATAGACTCCATACCCGGGGACTGACTACCGTCTCCCCGGGCATGTAAAGTCACCATTGGCTTTACTAGACCTAAATTTACTAACAGAACTAGTACCAACCATCTTATTGTGGACGTACTAGTAGGGGTAATTCGATTACCCCTGGATCTGTTATTCAAGGGGGCACTGTCCCGTCCCCCCTCGTTGAGCTTTGGCTGGTGGCAGTGGAAACTACTTGTTATGTTCGACCCCAGACATAACCCTATGGGATTCGTCCCATTGTCGGAGATTGATACTTTTTCTCGTTAATCTCTAACGTACCACCAATCTACTTATCTTAAATAGGTTTGTCGGATGGTATTTTCTGCCAGAACTCGGTTTGTAAAATGGCGTCTGTGTTCGTCTCTGTGACTCCTAAACCAAAGGTCGAGCCCTTTGTCCCACTTTTGGCGGGCTCTGTACAGAGCCCCTCCAAAAGTGGTGCCATTCTGTCTGGGTTACCACACGGGTGTGGGAGGGGGTTTAGGCACCCTGGACCGAGTTGCCTTGCCAACCCCGGTCGCACTCTGGAGTGATTGGCCCAAGTGGTGAGCCTCCCCGCTCACCACTTAGCATGTGTTGATTGACAGCTAGGCTGAATGAATGGGGGTTTTCTGCATAAAAGCAGGGCTTTTGGGACTGGAACTTCAGAAGTCGCCACAGGACCTAAGAATCAACGCTGAGCCGACCTGCACAACGACACCTCCGCTGGAGCCCTGCGGAACCGACTCACCACTTCCCGACGACAGAGGAGATCTCCCTGCCGTAGAGTCTCTTCCCCTGGCTGGTGGGAACAACCAGTCCCCTTTGCTTTTCATTCGCCTCAGGACGCAGTGGTCGAATTGCCCGTGCAGAGCACCTCGGCAACCGGATAGCCACTACCCCTGTACCGCGAATAAAAGGTGGTGCCTTGTGACGGAGCACTACGCATCTGGTCTCTTCCCTGGTGGTGCACCGGACTTCACTTTTCTTCGACGACGAGATCATCTCTACTCTTGGCAAAGACCCGACGTGCATCCACCACCAGGAACAACTACCCCCGCCGGAGCTGCCCTCCACAACAAGGTACCGTGTCCGGCTGGCTTCCCTTTCGATCGGTTCTAGAGAGGTGTCTTAATCCTCCCCGTGCCGTTGGGTCGCCTCCAAGCTTTTCTCACGTATTTTTCTGAACTAGTTCAATCTGCCGATAAACATTTGCTACAAAGACTCGAATGCATTTCCACTAAGAGACTTTTGGAACATCTCGCCTTGCCTCTCTCCGAGTGAGCCTGGCCGCTGAACTTTATGATCTATTGTGGTTCTTGTCTTCTTGCCTTGCATTTTTCCCGTACCGTATTGAACTGCGTTGACTTCGTAACCTGCCTATTTTTCTCTCCCAATCCTACACTAATATTAGAGTACCATCTAGGATGAGGCATACACCTCTGTCTGTAAATAAGTGGTGCCGGAATAACCTAGACTTGTCGACATATTGTTAGGGGGATTGATCGTTTCTTCTTCGTAGAGTAATTGTGATTGATTTGTTTGCGGTGATAGTGTCATAGTGTTTTTTTATAGATGTTCCGTTATAAATAAATGCCTTAATATCTTTACACTAAATCTCGTTGCGTGTTTGCTTGCCTTACTGTGAAGAATTGCCCTATCTTGTATACTCCACATACTGCTTAACTGTTCTTGAGGGAAGTCGGACTGCTCAGCCACAGCTACCAACAGTGAATCTGTGTGGTGCAGACTGCTACCAAGTGGGTTTACTGCCAACACCTGCAGTCCTAAATCTTTTGCAGTGGTCCCAGAGGGAACTGCACAGGTTTCCGCCTACCACTGGTGTACAGCGGTGGGATTTGTATCGAGTATACAGTTTAGAGTGCTTTTCGACACTTTAGGATAACTAACCACAAAACTTAGCACTAGAAAGCAACTTTCAGAAACATGTCTACAATGGGAACTTACAGTCAAGAATCCTTGTCAGGTGAAAATACTGAGAGTTTGCGAGCTCTCTGTAGACAAGAGAATCTTCCTGTAAGAGGCAAGAAGTTAGAACTAATCGAGAGATTGCTGGCAAACCAAAGTCTGGGTACTGTTTCAGAGGAACCAATCTCTCCAGCAAATGTAGATAACAGTGATGGTGTTGATCTAAATCATAATTCTGATGATAGCGATTAAGAGGCTGACGAGGACGGAGAGGCTAACGAAACTGTCTCCCCCGCCCCTCTACCTGCCTTACCAGCTGTGCCTACGGGGCCCATACCAGGTCCCACCAGTAACCCTGCTTATTTTGAACTTGAAAAAATGAAGCTCGAATTAGAATACAAACGGTTCTTGGCTCAATCTGAACGAAACCAAGAGCTCGAGTTCAGACGGATGAATGCCCAGGCTGAGCAGAAGCAAGCTGAGTTAAGACTCAGGGAAATAGAACTTAATCACGAGTTAGAGATGAAAAAGTTGTCTATGGAAAATGCTTCTCTCTCCTCTGGTTCCTCTAGGAGCTCCAGTCCAAAAAGACCCCGGATGCCGTAGGAATTAGTGGGTATGTATGAACCGAGATTGGATGTGTTGGATTGGTTGAAACTGTTTGAGTACAATCATGGGCTCCAGGACATCACCGGGAATGCTTTGCTTCCCTGGTTGTTCTCTAGGCTCCCTCCTGTTGTGACTGATGTGGTAATGGAATTGGGGGAGGTCGATAAGACGGATTACGAAAGTGTGAAACTAGCTTTGATAGCTAGATTCGGGAAGACCCCTTCCCAGTATTTTAAGAGGTTTAGAACCCTCAAAAAGCATGATGGTACCCCTTGTGCTACCTGGGTGAGTGAAGGGTTGAAAAACTTAGAGGGATGGATTAAGGGTTACAAAGTGAACACTTATGAGGGTATGAGGAATCTTGTTATGTTGGAGTCTATTTATGATGCCTGTTCTCCTGAGCTCAGACAGCACTTGGCTGATTCGAAGGAATTGGATTCCCGGGCGCTAGCTAGGGCTGCTGATTTATGGGTTGCCAACAGGGCTACTCATAAGGATTCTGGGGCAACTCAGAAAAAGGATGTGGGAAAACAGCCTAAAAAAAACTCAAAAGAGAATTCTAATAATTCAAATTCCAAAGAGGGCCCCAAACAAAACCAGAAGGGTAAGCCACAAGGAAAACCACAGCAGAATAGTGTGTCTCCTGGTGACAAACCGGCAGGAGGTCAGAACAAGCCACCATTCCAGAAAGCATTCGGTAAATGCTTTGTTTGTGGCTCGACTGACCACGTGAAAGGAGATCCCAGATGTAAGGGTAAACCTTCAGGGGTCCAGCTTGTCTACTTAGCCTTCGCTCCAGAGGAGGAAGTCCAAATGGCAAGTGGAAACTTTCTACTGCTAGCTGACGAACCCACTGGAGTCTCAGCCAGCGTTTCTTTAGTATCTCTGGGGTTGTGGGAACAACAGAATTTAGATGTCTATAATTATATCCCCGATAATACTAAAGTGTATTATAAGGACAGTGTCCAGGTGAATGGTCAGGAGACTCCTGCCATTAGGGACACTGGGGCCAGCATAACTGTGGTGGATAAATCATTTTTTCAGGCTGAGGATGTTGCCAAGGCACCCAAGCGCCTCACCAAGTTAGCTGGAGGGCCTGTGCAGATGCTTCCCCAATTACCAGTTCTCATCCAGTGTAACGACATGACTGTGAAGATACCTGTCAGCATACAGAGTGAGGTGCCAGGACGCGTACTGTTGGGTAACGATTTGAAAACTCTCGGAGTTGTATTGCATACTCCCAGACCTCCTAGTAAACGGTTACAGGAGCTAACCAGACCCGCAAGAGAGAGGACAATGCGCGGTACTCTCCAGGAGATGATGAAGAAGGAAATCACTCCTGCTCCACTGGAACTGTCGGCCGCTGTCTCCAAGAAATCAGAAGCGAAAGAGAAACCTAAGACTTCTATCCCGAAACCAGCAGCCAGCATTCCAGTGCAGCTAACACGGACTTCCCCGCGGTTGTCCAAAGTTACACCCGTAACTCCACCTCCAGCCGAGGCTGAGAGGGAGGTACGACCGTGTGTGGTAGAATTAGACTCTGAGGAAGAGCTAAGGGAAGACCAGGAACTCATTGGAGATCTGGATCCTGTTGACCATCCTGAGCTGCAGTCTTTACTGGCAGAAGGTGGACACAACAGGGCAGACTTCAGTAAGGGACAGAGGGAATGTCCAACTCTGGAAGGTCTCCACCACCAGGCAGAAGCTCAGGCTGAAGGGCAAGAGCCTGGGATATACAGGTTGCACTGGGAAGATGGCCTCTTCTACAGTGAACCGACCGAGTCTGCACCTGGAGACTACAAACGACTTGTAGTACCCCAAGAGAACAGACCACAATTTTTGCAGTTAGCCCACGAGATTCCTTTGGCTGGTCACTTGAGTTTCAAGAAGACTAAGGAAAGGCTCTCTCTCTACTTCTATTGGCCAAAGATGGGGGCCTAAGTGGAAAAACACTGCAGGAGCTGCCACACCTGCCAGACCTCTGGTAATGTTGGCTCCAAGAATGTGGCACCTTTAGTGCCTCTCCCAGTCGTGGGAGTCCCATTTGAGAGAGTAGGGATTGACATTGTTGGTCCCCTTGATCCTCCAACCTCCTCAGGCAACCGGTTTATACTTGTTGTAGTAGACCATGCTACTAGGTATCCTGAGGCAATTCCTATGAGGACTGTTACAGCTCCGGCTGTGGCTAAAGCCCTCCTTGGTATTTTTACTAGGGTCGGGTTTCCTAAGGAAGTAATCTCTGACAGGGGGTCGAACTTTATGTCCCACTACATGAAAGCCATGTGGAAAACCTGCGGAGTTACTTACAAGTTCTCAACAGCGTACCACCCACAAACCAATGGGTTGGTAGAACGGTTCAACCGAACCATGAAGAGCATGATAGGTGCTTTAGAAGAACCCCTTAAGCGTAATTGGGACCTCCTACTGCCATGCCTTCTCTTCGCTTATAGAGAAGTCCCTCAGGAGGGAGTAGGTTACTCTCCCTTCAAGCTTCTCTATGGTCATCCCGTCAGAGGTCCATTGGCCCTGATTAAGGAGGGGTTGGAGAGTGCTCCTTCCCCCAAGCCAGTCAGAGTGACTGACTACGTGATAGGTCTCCGGAGGAGAATGTCGCACATGATGACGGAAGCAAGCGATAACTTGAAAGCTGGACAAGCATTGGTCAAGCACTGGCACGATCAAAAGGCTAACATGGTTGAGTTCGCTCAAGACCAGCTCGTTCTCGTTATGATCCCAACAAGGCAGAGGGCCTTGCAAGATAAATGGATGGGACCCTTCAGAGTTGTGGGTAAACTCAGAGAGGTCAACTATCTGGTGGACTTGGGCAATCCCAAGGAGGCTCCGACAGTCTTCCACACCAACCGACTTAAGGCGTATGTCTCACGACCTGATGTAGGAGCATTACTTCTAGCATCATCAGAGGAAGAAGAAGAGAGTGAAGCTCTTCCAGATCTCCTCAGAGGCTTACCTTTAGATGAGAAAATTGAAGGAGTAAATCTCTCCTCCAATCTGACACCCGAGCAACAAGAAGAGTGCAAATCTATGTTAAATCAGTTTTCCTCTCTGTTCTCACTTTCACCAGGCTTGACCCCTTGGGGCCAGCACGACATACTCGCTGGTGACTGTCTGCCAGTCAAAAGCAGAGGATACCGCATGTCAGAAAACGTACAAACCCACATCAAAGGTGAGGTCGGCAAGATGTTTGACCTCGGGGTAATAGAACTCTCTACTAGTCCATGGTCTAGCCCAGTTGTGTTAGTACCAAAGGCCGGATCTAAAGAACTTAGATTCTGCGTGGATTATAGAGCTCTTAATGCAGTCACCAAGACTGATGCCCACCCTTTGCCAAGAACAGATGAGTTGGTGGACAAACTTGGCGCCGCCAAGTTCCTCAGCACATTTGACTTAACGTCAGGCTATTGGCAAATAGCCCTGACAGACCATGCCAAGGAGAAAACTGCATTTTATACCCCCGTTGGCTTATACCAGTTTAAGGTAATGCCTTTTGGATTGAAGAATGCACTTGCTACGTTTCAACGGATGGTAAACCAGGTTCTGAATGGGATGGAGGACTTCTGCATGGCATACTTGGATGACATCGCAGTGTTTAGCAATTCCTGGGAAGAACATGTAACCCACCTGAGAGATGTTTTGCAGGCTCTTGGACGAGCCAATCTGACCATAAAGGCGAGTAAATGCCAAATTGGACAGAGTAAGGTAGTCTACCTTGGACATGAGGTAGGCGGTGGAGAAATAAGGCCTTTGCTCAGTAAGATTGAAGCTGTGCAAAATTGGACAACACCGACTACTCAAACCCAAGTGAGAGCCTTCCTAGACCTCACTGGGTATTACAGGAATTTCATAGAGAACTATGGGACCATAGCTTCTCCACTGAATGTCATCTCCTCGCCCAAATTTCCTAAAAAGGTTAAATGGAACGAGGAGTGCAATCAGGCTTTTGAAAACCTGAAAAAGGCTCTATGCCAAGCCCCAGTTCTCAGAGCTCCTGATTACTGCCAACACTTCATTGTGCAGACAGATGCTTCAAATGTAGGGATAGGTGCCGTACTCAGTCAACTGGATGGGAAAGGTAGGGAGCACCCCGTTTGCTTCATCAGCCGCAAGCTGAAGGATCCTGAAACAAGGTGGGCAACAATCGAAAGAGAGTGCTTTGCTATCGTGTGGGCTCTGAAGAAGTTTAGGCCGTACTTGTATGGTTCTACTTTTGTCATTCAGACTGACCACCAACCCTTGAGATCGTTAATGCAAATGAAAGGGGAAAACCCAAAACTATTGAGATGGTCGATCTGCCTGCAAGGGTTTGATTTCACCATTGAGCACAGGTCAGGATGTCACCACCAAAATGCTGATGGTCTCTCTAGGATGTATGTCATCGACTAGAGCTATGAGATTCATCCAGGAGTGGATTAAATCCTCATGTCCCTTAGTCTGGGGGGGGCGAGTGTTAGGGAGAATTATCTGTTTAGGCTGAATTTCCTAACCTAGTGAGTCCCCCAGCAGCTTTGCTGGATTTCTGGAGTTTGTTTTTTCCATCCTGCCAAGAGTGAGACTCTTTTTCTCCCACTCTTGGACATAAATGTGTGTAATTCCTTTGAATGTCAATGTGTTCTATGGGCTATGGGGTCTTTTACTCCATAGGGTCTCATGAGTTTTTCTATGGCGGTTCCACCGCACCCTACGTGCCGTAACACGGGGGCATCCTAGCGGACCTCCGTCATAGATTCCATACCCGGGGACTGACTACCGTCTCCCCGGGCATCTAAAGTCACCATTGGCTTTACTAGACCTAAATTTACTAACAGAACTAGTACCAACCATCTTATTGTGGACATACTAGTAGGGGTAATTTGATTACCCCTGGATCTGTTATTCGAGGGGGCACTGTCCCGTCCCCCCTCGTCGAGTTTTGGCTGGTGGCAGTGGAAACTACTTGTTATATTCGAACCCGGACATAACCCTATGGGATTCGTCCCATTGTCGGAGATTGATACTTTTTCTCGTTAATCTCTAATGTACCACCGATCTACTTATCTTGAATAGGTTTGTCGGATGGTATTTTCTACCAGAACTCGGTTTGTAAAATGGCATCTGTGTTCGTCTCTGTGACTCCTAAACCAAAGGTCGAGCCCTTTGTCCCACTTTTGGCGGGCTCTGTACAGAGCCCCTCCAAAAGTGGTGCCATTCTGTCTGGGTTACCACAGGGGCATGGGAGGGGGTTTAGGCACCCTGGACCGAGTTGCCTTGCCAACCCTGGTCGCACTCTGGAGTGATTGGCCCAAGTGGTGAGCCTCCCCGCTCACCACTTAGCATGTGTTGATTGACAGCTAGGCTGAATGAGTGAGGGTTTTCTGCATAAAAGCAGGGCTTTTGGGACTGGATCTTCAGAAGTCGCCACATGACCTAAGAATCCGACGAGAGTAACGCTGAGCCGACCTGCACGACGACACCTCTGCTGGAGCCCTGTGGAACAGACTCACCACTTCCCGACGACAGAGGAGATCTCCCTGCCGGAGAGTCTCTTCCCCTGGCTGGTGGGAACAACCAGTCCCCTTTGCTTTTCATTCGCCTCAGGACGCAGTGGTCGAATTGCCCGTGCAGAGCACCTCGGCAACCGGATAGCCACTACCCCTGTACCGCGACCAAAAGGTGGTGCCTTGTGACGGAGCACTCCGCAGCTGGTCTCTTCCCTGGTGGTGCACCGGACTTCACTTTTCTTCGACGACAAGATCATCTCTACTCTTGGCAAAGACCCGACGTGCATCCACCGGAGCTGCCCTCCACAACAAGGTACCGTGTCCGCCTGGCTTCCCTTTCGATCGGTTCGAGAGAGGTGTCTTAATCCTCCCCGTGCCGTTGGGTCGCCTCCAAGCTTTTCTCACGTATTTTTCTGAACTAGTTCAATCTGCCGATAAACATTTGCTACAAAGATTCGAATGCATTTCCACTAAGAGACTTTTGGAACATCTCGCCTTGCCTCTCTCCGAGTGGGCCTGGCCGCTGAACTTTATGATCTATTGTGGTTCTTGTCTTCTTGCCTTGCATTTTTCCCGTAACGTATTCAACTGTGTTGACTTCGTAACCTGCCTATTTTTCTCTCCCAATCCTACACTAATATTAGAGTACCATCTAGGTTGAGGCATACACCTCTGTCTGTAAATAAGTGGTGCCGGAATAACCTAGACTTGTCGACATATTGTTAGGGGGATTGATCGTTTCTTCTTCGTAGAGTAATTGTGATTGATTTGTTTGCGGTGATAGTGTCATAGTGTTTTTTTATAGATGTTCCGTTATAAATAAATGCCTTAATATCTTTACACTAAGTCTCGTTGCGTGTTTGCTTGCCTTACTGTGAAGAATTGCCCTATCTTGTATACTCCACATACTGCTTAACTCTTCTTGAGGGAAGTCTGACTGCTCAGCCACAGCTACCAACAGTGAATCTGTGTGGTGCAGACTGCTACCAAGTGGGTTTACTGCCAACACCTGTAGTCCTAAATCTTTTGCAGTGGTCCCAGAGGGAACTGCACAGGTTTCCGCCTAACAGGGACATATGTGGGGGCTTGGTGGAGGGTGCCCTGCACTGCTGGGGGTGGGGGTGCTGGGAGACATGAGTTGGACATTAGTGGGGGCCTGGTGGAGGGTGCCCCTGGATGCTGGGGGGTGGGGGTGCAGGGGGACATGAGTCAGACATGAGTGGGGGCCTGGTGGAGGGTGCCCTGCACTGCTGGTGGTGCTGGGAGACATGAGGTGGACATTAGTGGGGGCCTGGTGGAGGGTGCCCCTGGATGCTGGGGGGTGGGGGTGCAGGGGGACATGAGTTGGACATGAGTGGGGGCCTGGTGGAGGGTGCCCTGGATGCTGGGGGTGGGGGTGCAGGGGGACATGAGTGAGGGCCTGGGGGTGGGTGCCCTGCATTGCTGGGGGGTGGGGGTGATGGGAGACATGAGTGGGGGCCTGGTGGAGGGTGCCCCTGACTGCTGGGGGGTGGGGGTGATGGGAGACATGTGTGGGGGCCTGGTGGAGGGTGCACTGCTGGGGGGTGGGGCTGATGGGAGACATGTGTGGGGGCCTGGTGGAGGGTGCCCCTGGATGCTGGGGGTAGGGGGTGCAGGGGAACATGTGTGGGGGCCTGGTGGAGGGTGCCCTGCACTGCTGGGGGTGGGGGTGCTGGGAGACATGAGTTGGACATGAGTGGGGGCCTGGTGGAGGGTGCCCCTGGATGCTGGGGGGTGGGGGTGCAGGGGGACATGAGTTGGACATGAGTGGGGGCCTGGTGAAGGGTGCCCTGCACTGCTGGGGGGTGGGGGTGCTGGGAGACATGTATGGGGGCCTGGTGGAGGGTGACCTGCACTGCTGGGGGGTGGGGGTGCTGGGAGACATGAGTTGGACATGAGTGGGGGCCTGGTGGAGGGTGCCTCTGGATGCTGGGGGTGGGGGTGCAGGGGGACATGCATTGGTGGGCAGTAGTTCAAGGTGACATGTGGGTTGGCTGGGGGGCATGGGCATGGTGGATGGGCTGCCTGCGGGACATGTGCAGGGTAGGCCCCTGTGGTGTGGGCTGCCTGCAGGGGCCGTGGAGGGTGTAGAGGGTACACCTGGGAGGACCCACACGTGCAATTCATGTGTGGTGCTCCCCGCGCACCTCTGGAATACACGTACCCTGATGGAATTGCGTGTGATACTTCCTGCGCACCCCTGAAATACACGTACCCTGCTGCTTTTGCGTGTGATACTTCCCGCGCACCCCTGGAATACACGTACCCTGCTGCTTTTGCGTGTGATACTTCCCGCGCACCCCTGGAATATGCGTACCCTGATGGAATTGTGTGTGATACTTCCCGCGCACCCCTGAAATGCACGTACCCTGCTGTTTTTGCGTGTGATACTTCCCGCGCACCCCTGTAATACACGTGCCCTGATGGAATCGCGTGTGTTACTTCCCACGCACCCCTGATGTATACGTACCGAGGACAATCGCGTGTGAAACTTCCCGAGAACCACTGAAATACACGTTCCCCGCTTGGCGTTTGCTGTTTGGCAGCCCTGTGAACTGGTCCAGGGTTAGCGCAGCCCTTTGCGATGATTTGGGAATTTTGGGAATTTTGAAGGCTTTTCCTTGCGTGAGGGCGTTCTTGGGGGTGTAACTGGCGCTGCTGCAGGGTCGCTGCGCCACTCTGCGCCACGGCTGGTTTCGGAGGCTAAAATCCATGAATTCGCTGTGCGATGAAAAGGATTTTTTCGCACGCGGCTGGCGCAGTGTATCGCATGAATTACCCTGTAAATGAGGGGCGGGGGGTTGGGGAAATCCCTCCATGAGAACACTGAAAAAGCTACTCCTTTGGAGTCAAAATCAAAGTTCTTCTGATTTTATTATCCTCGTCACATACACTTTTAGAAAGTGGATGCACGTGTATTTTTTTTATTTATTTATTGTTCATGTTTAATGCACCTATACACAAGTGTTTATATATACAAGTGTAAGAAATAGTGAATCACTGTGGAAACGCGCACAATCGCTGGCGAGACGTCACGTGTGGCTCTTATGAATTCTTCCATTCAATCTTTTGGAATCAAGTAAAGCAATGAACATTAGATACAAGCTGGAGAAACACGCCTGTTCTCGGGGCTCATGGGCCGGCACTTCATGGTAGTAAGTTCAGTGTGGCTTTTTATACACACTTTTGATTTGGCTTCTACTGCTGATGTAAAATGTGGGCTCCATTTCCACAATGCTACTTTTTATGCTGTTTCTGTTGGCTTGGCAGAATCCCAGGCCAGTATGGCTGCTTCCTGTTTCCTAAATGTCATGTAGTAAAGTAGAATTATGGAAGCCAGTCTGGAAAAAAAAAGGTTTTGTTGTTGCTCTTCTTATTTCTTCTCCTTCACGCTTGTTTTTTTTTGGAATCTCAAATGGACACTCATGGACAAGAGAAAGTAGTAAAGTATAAGCAGCAAGATCAAGATAAAACATAATGACAGCGATGTGTACATATTTTATTTGGTTCTAAAATGGATCTTTAGAAGAATGTAGGAGAGTAAAGAGTTTAGCAAAACCTATGTAAGACCACTGTTAAAAATCACAATTGGTATTCCACCAGGTCCGTTAATTGTAAGTCCCTGGTGAACTTAACTTCCATGCCAAAACGTTTGCAATCAATTATCTGCAGTCGTGTTTCAAAAACATCTTGGCTGGGAGGAACTTCTAGCCTGCTATTTTGGCTGTGATGGAGAAGGTGCTACGTTTCGCTATAACAGGTGTTGAGATGGAAAGTTCATAAGGGAGACACATAGTGCTGCTTTTCCTGGGTAACTCTCTGTGTATGCCACCCTGCATTGCACAGTCCTACTGGACTGGTTACCTTCTATGGCTGGGGTGTCTGAGCCAGTCAGAAAATAGTCATGATTGGAAGTCCGTCCTTGAAGACCACACATTTATTATAGGTTCCCAGACCACTCCTCTAATCGAAACACCATGTAGGGTTGCCATTGGCCTAAGCATTAACACCTATGGTACACCACCAACAATGTTTATGGATGGATTTCATGGCATCCCACGACTCTCAGGATTTAGAGTTTCGTGTATCTGCAGGTAAGGCTTTACATAAGGCTGATGGGTGACACGTGGCTCAGCTGCACGGGCACATGAAAGCATGGATGACTCGGAGTAAACTCCCTCCGTCTGAATCTCAGTAAGGCAGAGTCTGCAGTGCTGGCCTCTGCTTGTACAATGTGTTGCCTAAAGGAGAGTTTTGCAAATCCTCTTTCCAATGACATGGTGTCGGTACCTTGGTTTAGGATGATGTTAAGCTCACGTTTATTAACGGAAGCATATTCCAGTTTGGTACTATACTCAGAAATGTATGCTTTGATTATGTTAAGAGCCCTGAAAATATGCATTCCATTTTTTAAAGAACTTCAGGTGGCAGTTACCACTCTGGCATCTGCCAATTTGACTGTTAAAATTCCTAACAGGAGATCAGATCTATAGGTGTATATAACTTGTCAAGGTATGGCAATCAGCCCAGGGTGCAGTAGCCAGATGCATAGCTGGTGTCAGGAGGATTCAGTACATGAAGTTGCATTTGTGATGGCATCTCAAGGTCATTTCCATGATGCCACGCATAGCCCTTCTTATTTGGATCCCAAGATTTGCCTGAAAGAGTTGTCTGGAATCTCTGATTCAAAATGAAAGTATTTTTTAGTAGTGTCAAGAGTTCATTGCAACAGTAGGAAAAGCAGATGTTATGTTATGTTATTTTGATTTGTACCTGCACAGCTGCCCTTTGCCTGGTCTCGGAGGCGTGACTGTGAATCTGGAAGAGAGTGGGTGGGTTTGGCTTGTTGGGAGGAGAGGGAAAGGCACGTGTGTAGTGCTTTATTTTAAGGTGGCTTATCTGAAGTAGCCTGAGCTATGTGTGCTTGCAGGCTTTCTAGGTGAGAAATGTAGGAGGCATCGCAGGCTTTGTGGCCAGATGGGTGGTCTCGTGCCCGTAGCTGGGGAATGTGTTGGCCAGCGGCACATCAGATATAGTTTGTATCACAAAGCTGTGGGACAATTCAACAGTAGAGATATGAGAGTTGGATCATTTAATAATATTCCGAAAAGTGATAAACTGTGGCTTTTCAAGATAAATAATGGGCACATGGTGTGTGTACTATGTATTGGTGGTATTGTCTGGTTGCTTCTTGGATGCTGCTCTGGTGCCTTTGGGCTCTGGTTGAGATGGACCTGCCCCCCCTTAATAAGTGTAGTTAATAATCAAGACTGTCCGAACCCAGTAGGTTGCTATGGGTATTCATGTTCTACCCTGGAAGATAACTGTTTATATGGACTGCAGTGCCATAAAGAGTCTGATTGTGCCCTTATGTATATTTCCATTTGGAGCATGCTCTGACGAGTACTCACTTCTGTTCTGGATTGAGTGGTCGGAGTGTACGAAAAGAAGTAGTGCAACTATGTTCCCTACTGGCCTGCCCCGCTCCCCACAAACCCCATCACCACGCCCACTCCCCCTCGCAATCCAAACCCCCCAAAAAACGTATAAAAGTACAGGAACAGTAAAGGAACAGTGCCATTTTTTTTTAATGGTAGAGGAGCTCCGTCCCAACCGCTCCCGCCCACTTCGACCACTGTGACTGGATGACGAGACAAACGTGAAGACATTGATGGAAGGGAACTGGCTGGAGTTATCGCAGTACATTTTGCGCTTCTGTTGATCAATGAAGCTCCCATGATGCCTGCAATGAGATGCTGTGGTCTAAGTGGGTGCATTGATTATGGCTGAAAAGGATCATTTGAAGTAGCCACTGTAATCAAGATGTGGTTTGTGCGTGCCAGGGTTTACTCAGAGTGCCTTGCCAACTTGTCATTTAGTTTATTTTTGTCTCTGATTCATGAGGCCTGGTCTAGGAGTTTGATCGCATAAACGTTAATGATGGCAGAAGAGGAGCACCGCCTAATGTTGTAGTGCGAGAACTGACAGTAGCAAATGTTTCTGTTTGTATGCCTGAGCTGCTAACAACAGAGAGAGATGGTGATTAAAATGTAAGAGCCTAAATGTCTCGCTTTTCTGTGGGCCGCCTACAAGAGAACATTAGCTTCTAATGTTTAAAGTCTGTGCATGTTGAATATTCATGCCCGTTCTGCAGCGCTGCAATTGTATCCAACGTTTCTTTAGCAAACCTTGCAATTCGTTCTTATAAATTGATCAGCAACAGAGATAGGCCCCGGCAGTGAACGGTATTTTTCATTCCGTGATCTGAAAAAACCTCCCCAACTTCCCTTTGCACGCGGGGCGAGCTGGAGAAAGATAACATTGTTGTCTGCCCATGCATCATCTGAACAATGCTGTGAGATTTGCACAACCGAAATATCTGTTCTAGAACAATGTTTTTCTTTCAGAGGGTTTCTTCAGGTTTTATCATTTTAGAAAACCGAGGTGCACGTTTATACTTTCTGGTCAACGTAGGTAAAAGAGTGAAACGCATTTGACTCAGATATGTGTTGAACTTTTTAGCCCCAATGCACCGATTCTGTCCTGATCATTCTAAGCCACCCAGAGAACTTCACGAAAAGCCATCCCATGAGTATATTATTGCAAGGTAAGATGGCTCCTGTCTCTACCACTACACTGGGCTCTGCTGCCCCCCGCAGCTAGGTCCGCACTCAATAAATACCATATATTTTTAATATCTGAGCCTTGTCTATCTCCTGCCGCCTAGAGGGCTCTGTTGGGTGCCCCTGTGATGTACCTTTACGGGTGAATGTGAGACAGTAGCAACCCAAACAGCAACAGTACAACAGATCAAAATAAAGTAATGGTCCATCAAGGATCTAAAAAAATACATCTTAATTAAAAATACCAATATGCAATAAAAAAGTATACTAGAAAATACTAAGAAAACGCCCTGCACGAAAGATAAATGCAGAATGTGATGATGCAAGGGCTCTGACTCTAGATATTTAGCATGGATGAAAAGGGCAACACATCTCCAAAATGTTCAAAATTGAAATGTTTCTTGAGAAAAAAAGGTGTAAACGGGGGTTTACCAAGCCTTTTAGGCTCCCAATAACTTGACCAGGTGTGCTGGAGCCTTCCAGCAGGAACTTCATCAGCTGTTGGTGGTTAGATTGCTTCGAACTAGGTTTCTAATCATTGTGCGAGAGTTGCAAATCAGGTTCAAATGCGGCGAGCCGCGATGATCCAGGCAGGGGGCAGGGTTCAAGTTGGATTCGAACTGGTGCTCGTTGTGGTTTCATGCCACAGCGAAGGAAGCAAGTCGAAGGGTAACAGGGTTGAATTGGCATTCCAGCCTATTTCAGAGATAAGGATGCTGGTGGTTTAAGGTGGTGCTCAAAACATGGCCGTTCCAAGAATTCCACAGCAGCAAGCTTCTTGTTGTAGCTGGGGCCTGCTTAGCTGGCACGTTGAGGCTGTGAACGGTTCGATTAGGTGAACAGCGTTGTTCACAGTTCGAATGAATGCCAAAGCTATGGCGGGTCCACTTAGTACAAATGTGACAAACTCGGCCCAAGCACAGCTTGATCGGTTTGAGGTGAAGAAAAACAGGGATCCTAGCTGTTCTAGCTCGAAGGATGCTGTGAGCTCCAATCCTGGGGATCAGGGACCAGATGAGTCTTGTTTTCGGTCTCCCATCCTTAGGAAGGCTGGCTGACCTCTGCTGTTTATTTCTCCACACCTCCTGGATTCAAAATATTATTTTCATGGCAGGGCACGAATGCTTCCTGCAATGCAGCATAATTCTCTTTTATTTTTGACAGCAGCAAAAAAAAGGGTCAATTTCCAATTAATTTCTTTTTTCTATCCTGGAAGTACAGCTCCCATGACGTTCCATGTGACTGTTAAGCGACTTCAATTCAGCAATCCCACTAAGTCAGTGCCTCGTCTGGGACGGCCAAGGGAAGCCCTTATTTATATATTTTTATGAGAAGTTATACTCTGGATGATGAACCCTTGTATAACGCCCCTCTCTTAGAATCCCCCTGACCCCACTGAGCCAAGAAGTAGGTTTGTTTTGCAAATTAAAAAGGTTTATTTGAAAAATTAAACAATAGATATGTATCACACTTTTATAATAAATTAAATATTGATACCACACTTGGACATATGGCAGTGAGTGATCAACAATGGATGATGTTATACTAGCACACTGGTTTAATTACTTAGGAGTAGTATAGAGGATAAGGTAGCTGAGAATGCTTTATATGGTACAAGGAAATGCAAGGTGGAAAAGAAGCAACACAGGAATAAACTTGATATGATTTCAGCAAAACATAATATAATCACTTTTCCCCTTTTGGCAATTCACCCCCCCTCTATGCAATGTAAGGAGGTGGAAGTAACACACACAGTCTTCAGGAATACAATCACAGTACAAATATGCTAAAAAATATTTTAATTCCCTCTAGAGGTTCACGGTGAGTGATAGATACTTTAAATCAGTTCAGGCCAGCCCTATCAATGATTCAGGGATGGTTACCAGGTTGAAAACGGAATTCCGTAATGGAAGCAAAAGACAAATATTTTTACACGTGGCTGAAATGAAACAAAATGTCAAATCGTGGCAATTTAGTCACGTGCGTCGAGCGCAATTATGAAGGAACTATAAGGAGTAGCAAGTCGGTTGTTGGAAAGCTTAGAATCTCAGCTTTAAAATAAAAGTTAAATCACACTTCTATCTCAAACGGGTCAAGAGATACGGACAATTTCGTGAAGGTAGATTCTCAAAATAAAAGTAAAGCTCAGAATGACAGATGACAGTTTTGCAGCTTTGAATCAACAGGAGGGACACGATTTCTATGATGCAGTTCTGAATAGGTTAAAATAGTTTGAATTAGATTATTTTAAACTAAGAGATTGGTTTTGCACAGTTCTGGCTGAGTACTCACACTATATTTTGGACAGGAATGCGACTTCATCACGGATCGGGGCAGGATTGGCTGCGGTTCTCTCGCCACTGGGTACTGGTTCTGCGCACAGCGACCTGGGTCAACTCTCAGCACTGCACAGCGATCTGGTCTCTCTGGATCTCTGGTCTCTCTGGATCTCTGGTCTCTGGAGATTGATGGATTTGAAGTCTGGAGTCTCCCGGCAAAGCGTCCCGCAAGAAAGTGGAAAGTGAAAGTCCCTGCCTGGGTTCCAGTGGCTCTTTTTATGTCTTTTGAAAATGGGTGTGGATGCTAACTTTCTTTGCCCAATACACTTCCGATTTGATAGGTCGAAGATTTCTCTTTGACCTGATTTGAGAAGGGAGCAGTGAGTCATCGTATGTCATCAGGTGTCATCTTTATGGCATACAGAAAGAACACTCCCCTTTGTTTTTACCTTAGAAAATCATTTTCATAACTAAACACATTTCCCAGATACACAAGTGGTTGACATTACATGTACATATTGCAGATGACTTAAGGTACATTCTTGTTCAACTCTGATCTTCCTAAGAGCTTGCATTAAAAAATGACAACTTATTTTCGTTTTTAGTTGGTTTACCAATATCGGACGTTTACCAAAAATGGCACAAATGTACACCGCCTTTCTACACATATTCCAGTAAATTTTCATTTTTCTAGCGTGAACCCTGTGTCTGCAATCTCCATAATTCATTTTTAATTTGCCTCAGAACATGGTACAGAGTTCTAACACCTCTTAAAATGTGCACAGAAAAATCACAAGAATGATATTATCTATATAATTTTTACAAGTCCGCACTATGAATTATCCATCTGTATAAAATTATGCTCTGGCCCCAAAGGGGTGTGGTTTTCCAAAGCACATGGTGGAATTTCTGGTTTATCCACTTCCCCCAAGCTCAGCTTGCTCACAGAGGCACTTCTCCTCCCACTTCTCCCAAGAGGAAGCTATTTTACGACCTCCCCCAATATAACATTTGTCTGAGCCCAAGACAGTGCTTTGTTCAGTTTCCCACAGACCCCAGGTGCTCCTCCCCTAATCCAATCAGAGAGGTGTCATCTCCCTTTGGCGAGGGCAGGAGAATGCAGGCCAGGCCTGGGAAGAGTGGCTGAGCAAGTTTCAACTCCTGTCGGGGGTAGTTGCCAGGCAGAATTCAATCTCTTCAAGCCAGGCTTCAGCCAAATGTCACTTTTGTTCCCAGTTTTTCTTCATTCAAAACAAACTTACAATTTTTACACATGCAGCTAGAACACTGATTCTAAGTTCAAAACTATGACATTTAACAGTTGCAAACTATGTGACACTCAACAGTAGGTCACTCATTTATTTTAAACATTTCGATTTTAGTGGCTTTAAGTCCAATTTCACTTCAGCTGCTGACATCCACAGCTCAGCCAGTTTCATTATGAACATTATTTTGGGCTCTTTCTCTTTCCAGATTTTGTATGCACACAAGTCTACCTTCTGCCAAATGTCTGCTGGTGTTCATTGAGATTTTTGAATATTTAGCAATGTTTAAAATAGGCATTTTTAGCTTGCATTTCAGAGAAACAAAGGTGATTTCAAAGTGCTTTTTGAGCCTCCGGCACTGCTCTTTTTCCTTTGGCACACATTTCACTCATGGCGCTTCTGGCCCCTCATGCTCACACTGGTGGGTGGCAGGTCAGGCGACCATTTTGTTGTGCGCAAAGACTGCGCGGTTCTCCAGGATTCTGGTGCAAATGTAGGCTTTTCCGCCCTCTTGGATTTCCTAAGCCCACAGCACCAAGTGTTGCTGCATAATAGTCCAATCGTGGGTCAGGACACCCAACAAGGCCTCCCGCCCGACTGCGCTTTGATTTCGAGTCGAGGGGGAGTCGGGTGCAAAGGATGTTTTGATCCACGCGCTGGTATGTCCGCATCATCTTCTTCCAATTCCGCAGTTGGCACAGTTTAGCATCTTTTCTTCCACCCAGTTGGATCGACGGTTTTCCTCGCCGGTCCTGATGGGAATATTGGGCGGTACCCCGGGCTCCTGGGATCTTTGCTCCCGGTCCCCGGGTCGTCCTCCTTGGTCAGTCTCCATGGTTTCATCTCTCCTAGGATTATAAAGTAAAGCGGCAATACACATTCCTGGACATTTTTCCACCATTATTAATGGTGTGGTGAACATATACATTTTATACATCCGGATGCATTTTGCAGTCTTATTTTAAAAAACAAGTTATAACAGGAAACATTTTCATACCAGAATCATGATATTTTAGAGACTATATGCGGGATATTTTAGGGTTGGAACTGAATTACTCTGGAGCGGCCCCCACTGGGATTCCAGAGGATTCCTCCAGTTGCAGAGTGTGCCTGGGATGGCAACACTTAAACTGATTTATATGGACCCACTTATCTTCCCCTTCCGCCAAACTACCTTTGGGGATGCGGATCTTATAAGCTACTGGGGAGATCTTGTCTATAATTTCAAACGGTCCCTTCCATGTAGGCAAACATTTTCACTGTTTGGCCTGGTTTCTTTGGAAATTGTATAGGTAGACCCGGTCTCCCACATTATATACTTTCCTGGAAGTTTTCAAATCGTAATGGGTCTTCATGCTATCAGCTGATCTTTCTAGATTCCGCTGAGCATAGGCAAAAGCATGTTGAAGGTGTTTCCTTAAATTCTCCACATACTCATGAGTTGTGGAGGCATTTATCAATGTCTGCTCTTGGGTCCTGTAGAGCAAATGCTGGGGAAGCACCATCTTGCGTCCAGTCATCAGCTCAAACGGTGACATTTTGGTTGCAGATGAAGGGGTAGATCTGATGGCCATTAGGACCAGAGGTAATCGGATATCCCAACTTGGCCCAGAATCTGCCACAAACTTTATTAATATGCTCACAATGGTTCTGTTGTATCTCTCCACTGCACCAGAAGAGGCTGGCTGGTAAGCAATTTGTAGCTTCCTTTTGACCCCCTGTATCTCCGACATCTTTGTCATTACCTCGCTGGTGAAATGGCTACCTCTGTCTGACCCAATCCTTTGAGGTAGATCAAAACAGGAAAAGATGTGGTTAATCATCAGGGCAGCTGCTGTTTCTGCCTTGCAGTTTGGGGCCGGGAGACATTCCACCCACTTGGTAAACAAGCATGTGACCGTCAACATGTACTTGTTTCCCCTAGACGAGCGAATCACAGGGCCTACAAAGTCGATTTGCAGATCTGACCATGGCAGTGTCATCCCCCTCTTTTGGAGAGGCGCCTGGTGTGTGAGGGATGTTGGCTGAAATCGTGCACACACAAGACACCCCTTCAAGTATTGGTCTAGGTCCTGCCCCATGTGTGGCCAGTATGCAACCTCTCTTAAGATTTCCAGTGTTGTATGAAACCCCCTATGACCGGCGGTGGCCGCATCATGGGCGTGACTTAACATCAGGCTTCGGAATGAGGTAGGGACCACCCACTGATCATGGCCAGCTTGGGATTTCCTTATCAACAAACGGTCTTGGATTCGGAACATCTTTGGACATTTCATCAACACTCTAAGGTCCTCTTTCCCAATGTAATCGGTATCCGTCAGGGGAAAGTTCTCAGGGTCCTCAATGTGTTGGTGAAACTTACCAATTATTGGATCCCCTTTTTGAGCCGTAATTAAATCCGCATCAGGGGTCTCCTTACTCCATTGTGCAGTTGAAAGATCGTTGTGAGCATTTGTCTGGGACCTAGTGATAGCAGTGACCTGGATTTCCCCCAACAGGGACTCAATCTCTATTAGATCCCCTTGGATGGCCCCTGTTTTGGCCAGCTGATCAGCTAAGTAATTTCCAGTTTTGTCTGGTCCCTCTACTTTGGAATGACCCTTGATCTTTTTCCAGTAGATGGTTATCCCATTCGAGGTAACTAGGTCATCAATGTTTTGGATTAACTTCCCATGTTTCAAGGGTTTGTTATTAGCACATAACATGCCTCTGGTTTTCCAATTAACCAGGTGCTCCACGAACCCGTTCCGTACATAATCCGAATCTGTGATTATGACCAGTTTGTGGAGTTGATGTTGGACAGCAGTGAGGATGGCTTGATGCACAGCCATCAACTCTGCTACTTGACTACTTCGGGGACCGAATTTGTACCCAGCGGAGGGTTCTGGAGACTCATTCACCCACGCATTCCCTAACCGGCCACCAGTTCTTTTTTCCCGTTGTTTTCAACATGGTAAGAGCATCCATCCACATAGACAGTGGGCATTCCCTCACACTTGTCTTTTTCAAAGACTTTGTGTGGGGAATTAAGGTATGCCTCCATGTTGTCCTTGATTTTTAGACTTTCGTCCTCGAGACAGTTTTCTCTGGCACAATCATGCAAGTCAGCCAGACCTTGCGCGAGGGGACTCTTCTTGTTTTGGCCATATCTGACCTCCACAGGAAAGCCTTGCATTGACAGAATCCAGGAAGTAATTTGGGAATTACTCACATTTCCGGGCCGGATTCTCTCACTTTGGAGATATTGCAGAGGCTGGTGTGGAGTCTCCACTATGATGTGTCGGTAATTCTTCAATGCCCACACCGTTGCCAGGAGTGCCTTCTCACAATCGTTGAATTTTTCCTCCACAGAGGATAAAGTTTTGCTCGCATAGGAGATTACTTTATTGACCCTGTCATGCTTTTGGTATAATACTGCCATCAAGCATGTATTAGTGAACCCTGTCTCCAGGAAGAACTCCTTGTTTCTGACAGGGTAAGCTAGGAAAGGCGCTTGTGAGAGGCTTCTTTTGAGTTGTCTTACTGCCTCGGATTATTCTGGACCCCATTCCCACTTGACCCCCCCCTTCAAAAGATGAATCAGGGGTCTGGTGATGTCTGCGTAGCCCTCAATGAACTTTCTGCTGTAATTAGTCAGTCCAAGGAGGCTCCTTAGTTCCCGCAGAGTTGTGGGGTTCTTTAGTTTCTGGAGTGCTTCCACTTTCTTTTCTTGGGGACAGAGACCCTGAGGAGTAATCTCATGCCCCAAGAAATTAACACGTGTTCTACACCACTATGCTTTCTGAAAGGAAAGTTTTGCTGCGGCGGCCCTCAACTGTGTCAGAACATAATGGATCTCCGCTATGTGTTCTTCCACAGATGAACTTTTGATGAGGACATCATCTACATAAACCAGGTTACCCCTCGCACCCAGGTCGGGCATGGCCTTATGTAGGAAAATGTTGAATTCATTGCCGGAGTTGAGGTATCCGAAGGGAGTTCGGGTCCATGTGTACTGCTGGCCCCCAAAGGTAAGAGCCAGTTTGTATTGGTCCTCCCTACTGACAGGCACGGTGCAGTATCCATTGGTCAGGTCTATTGCAGTGAATACCTGTGACCCCTGAATCTGGGCCAGCCCTTGGTCAATGTAGGGCAGAGGCCATCGGGAAGTATGGACCCGTTTGTTGAGCTCCCTAAGGTCGGCACAAAGTCTCCACTGGCCATTTGGCTTCAATATTCCCAGCACCGGATTATTGAAGGTGCTGTGGACTGGACGGATTATTCCCCGGGACTCAAGGTTCTTAATTATTTCAGTAAGGGACTCCATTGATGCGAGAGGCAAGCGATATTGCTTCACAAACACTGGAGTCATGCCAGGGTCCGTGGGAATTGTTGTTGTGTGGATGTCGGTGCGACCACAGTCATATGAGTCTACCGCAAAGAGATCTTGGAAATCCAAGAAAACTTGTTTCAACTTTTGCTTCTGTTCCAGAGTCACGCAGGTATCAGCTAGGTTGACTCTCTCTTCCACCATCTGCCTGAATCCTGAAAAGACTTCTGGTTTTGCTATCTCAGCGGCCTCCTCCAGCTGGGTGGAGAAGTCCCTGGTCAGAGTGCTGATTTGGACCGGAAGCTTCAGGTGGGACAGGCAGCCCTCATGGACCTGGAAAATCACCTCATCCCCTCTGAAGTCACAAGTCACATCTTCCTTACCATAAGGGCAAGAAGTGTACACCAGGAAGTTACCCCCATGCCGGGTAAAGATCCTGTCTGGTGTTGTATTGTCATCACTGTCACTGTCGAAACAGTCCTTGGGGATTGGTCCTAACAGTTCATTTCCTAAATCAATGGAGAAATGTCGGTCATCAACCGCCATTCCAATAATGGTGCCTGCGCTAGAGTAATACTCTTTAAGTTGCTGTTATCCACCTCTATTGCAATGGTGTCATGTTCTATGTTGACTAATGGTGTTGGGTTTACCCCTAACCCTTGCTGTTGCAGGAAAGCATTTAGATGAATATAAGCATCAGGGTTTTTCAGTTTTTGTCCTCTTAACTTTCACTTCCAGGGAGAATTGTCGGGTGCTTTCTGGGATGGTGACTTCCTCTTTAATCTGAATTTCAACTGCATAAGGTAGCAATTGAGCTGACCTAAATGCTTTTTCTGGATCATCAAAGCCCATGGGATTATCCGCTAATCGGGACCAAGCTTTGAAGTTTATTAGGTCCAAACTAATGGCAAAGCGATTGAGAATGTCACTGCCTAAGTAAAAGGCGGCAGTGACGTCTCGCATGACCCAACAATTATGGACTATGCTCTTGTTGCCAATGGAGATTTTGAGCATACACCTGCTTGGCAGGAGATGTTTGGAATTGGATGCTTCCAGGTCCATTTCCCATTTGTCTATCAGTTTGAATGTGGGAATGGCTGGATCTTTTGGGAGTTGGCGGAACATGGCTTCGCTGATGAAGCTCTTACCGTTGTTCACACACACACTCGAGCGAGAACAGAGTCCTTCCCATCATTTAACTGAACAGGGATGAACAACTGCTCTCCAATTTGCTGAATATCAGCCAGGCTCTAAGCTGATTTCACATCTTTCTGGACTATCGGAGTGGGCATGTCTGATTGTGGATTAGTAAAGAATTTCAGGGTGTTTCCTTCCAGTGTGGAATACCACCTTAAACTGGAAGGAAGGTTGATTTTCAGAAATAGAGAGGACCCCCCATCACCAGTCTGTTGTCCTACTGCTATTACTGTCACGTCTGGAATTTGGTTGTTCTGGAAGTGAAATTCTACTTGGTCAGATTTTTGTTCAACCATGTGGGAGGTGCCTTTTAAGCTAACATAGTTGACACTCTGCTTTAATTTTATTGTTCGGCTAGTCTGGGTCCAGAGGACCTTGTTTACACAATCTATCAGGGGTGACAACCTTCTCAGGAGGTCATTCCCTAGTAAACAAGGGGTGCCCTCTGGAATCACTACTATGACCGGGTGTTTCACCTTGTGTCGCCCAATTTTGATGTCCAAATCTGCAGTCCCCTCGATGAGAATTTCCTTCCCGTCAAAGTTCTGAAGCTGTCCAGGAAGAGAGGTGAGAGGAATACAGTAACTCTCCCCCCTTCCTGCATTAGTTCATCAAAGGCCCTTTTGGACAGAAGAGTAGCTTGGGATCCAGTGTCCACCAGTGCCAAAATTGTACCCTGCCCCTGTACTTGTACCGGGGCATAGTATCTTCCCTCCTTCTCCTCAAGGGGGCACAGATAATGCACATTTTTGGACAACTGGTGGGCTAACTTTCTGGTTTTGGACATTGAGAGTGAAGAAATTTGGGCAGAATTCTGTGGAGAGCCTTGGGAATCTGAAAGAAAAAGTTGGCAACTGGAAATGGTTTCGGGTTCCCCTGGTTCTGGTTCTGGGCCGCCCCCCCCTTTTTGGAGGCAGTCATCAGGATGGGTTTGGGCAGTCATCAGGATGGGTTTGACCCATGGGATTATGGTATTGTTGGTTCTGGGATACAATGATGGGCGGCGACAGCTCAATCCCCACATCTACCCAGTCTATTGACTCGGTTTTAGGTTCCCCTGGTTCCGGTTTTGGGCCGCCCCCCCTTTTTGGAGGCAGTCACCAGGATGGGTTTGAACCAGAGGTTTTCAGTCTTGTTGGTTCTGGGATAGAATGATGGGCGGCGAAAGCTCAATGCCCACATCTACCCAGTCTGGGTTGGAATCCCTTGGGACCCATTTTTCGTTGGGAGGAGTTCCCCCATCTCTGAAGGAGAAGATCCTTTTCCCAGGATCCTCTGAGGATCCCTCTCCCTCAAATTGGAAGACCTGTACATCCTTCACAAAATGGGTCTGTTTGGGTCCTTTGTTTCTCCTACCTCCTCTTTGCTCCTTGGGTGGCACACTTTCAGGGGTAGGAGATTTTGTTTCCGGTTCCTGGGTTTCCAGGGGCTGTTTACAAGTGGGGAAGGAAGCTGCCTCCAAGGCTTGACACCCCCCTTCCTCTTGTGCCTCCTCCCTGGGAACCGGTGGGTTATCGGGGTGCAGCCCCCGTCATTGTTCTGGAGCACCAGGCCCAGAGTTTGGGGCCTTCTGAGATCCCGTGCCATATTTTGGACCTGGCGTTCAAGTTGTGAAAACCGCTCAGGCTGATACGGGGTTCTGTTTACTCCCCTTGGCTGATCCCGGCAAGGTTAGCTATCCCTTCTCTGGTAGTACCCTGGGTTGGGAAGATTTGGGTACCCCTCCACCCTTGGCCTCCCCTCTCCCGGATTCGGTTGTCTGGGCTCAGGGAATTGGGGAAAGAAGGATGGATGATTTTTGGGCTGGAAATTGGGGGGATACCTGGGAAAAAAGTTCTGCCCAGTGTCTGGGGAATTTCTGCCCTCCTGTGGGAAGTTAGGAGGGAAGTTCCCTGGGTCAGGTGGTTGGCTGGATCCCCCCGCTTGGGCTGGAGGAGTCCACACATAACCCAGGATTGGTCTGTTTCCCTTCTAGCGGGGACTTACATAGTCAGGGGAGCGAGGGACCCCATTTGTGGGATTGCCTCCTTGACTCCCTGTCTGTGACTGGCCCGAGGGCCTTCTGGGCTGTGAATTGTTCGGTGCCGGCAGGTTTTTAGGCCCCCCATCTCCAAATCTAAAACGGGGGCAACCTTTACCTCTGCCACCTTGGCAGCAGCAGGGGTGCTGTTGGTTTTGGGGTTTTTGGGCTGATTCTTATTTTCCACCGGTTTCTGCACCTCATAGATGCGGGTGGCTTGCTCAATGACCCAGTCTAAAGATCTTTTCTCGTGAAAATCTCTCACGAGCTGGGTCATTATATATTTGGGGAGAGCATGGAAAAATGTGTTGATGAATTCTCTGCTGTCTGTGCGTACCCTTTTGGTAGTCTGCGCAAAAGCACGCTTTAACTCCTGCACAAATTCTTGTGGGGCCTGATCCTCCCCACATTGCAAATTGTAGGCTGCCTTGCGAGCCTCTTGAGGATTTATATGAATAGAAAAATGTTTCAAGATGGCCGCCCTATAGGTGGACCATCTTGAATGATTTTGGTCCTCCAGCCCCGCAAAGAAACTGGAGTATTCTGGGGAGAATGTCCATTTGACGTACTGGATGCAGCACCTGCTGTCCTTCAAATGGAAGGTCTCCATCATTTGCTCAAAGAGCTCCAAGTGTTCCCAAACAGAATACTTGGAGTTCTTGTGATAAGGTGTGATGACACTCCTTATTGCCTTGATCTGCTTTAAGGGGTCCTTAAGCAAGGCCCTTTTTGCTTTATTGGCCTTTTTGTTTCGGGTAACCCTGGTTCACTCATCCTCTGACTCAGAGGCACTGCTCCTAGAGGTGCCCGTCTGATCTTCCAGGGTTTCCCGGATTCTGCGAGCCTGGGAATGGCTGGCAGAATGTGGGGACCTGGTCTGCTGTGTCCTGGGCCGCTCAGAGGAGTCTTCAGATCCCTCCTTGCTGCCAGGATTTGATGGGTACCCCCCCCACTGACCTAACTGGGCGGAGGTTTTCAGGATGCCCTTAGTGGGCCTACTCTCCTGGGGTTCCCCACTAAATTGCACTGTGCTTAGGTGCCCATACCCGGATGCCCGCCCATCCATTCCTGCGAGGTACTGGCCTATGAACCCCATACCTTTGGCCGGATAGTAATCTGCCCTCCCTGTGGCCCTGTGCTCATGTGCCCCAGAGGACATGGGGGTGGCAGAGTCCAAGGACTGGGAGAGATGAAGGCCTCTGGTACTAGGGCACCTGAGGTTATGCTCAGGTGTTTCCCTTTCCCAGCAAACTTCATCTCTATCAGCCCCTGCTCCCTGTTGCAATGCAAGAACCTGGGCTTTCTGTTCCTCAACCAAGGCCTTACTAGACTCTGTTTGTCTCTCCTGCATGGCTACCTGTTGCTGGAGCCTATCATTGTGTTGACAGAGAGCCTCATTTTCCCTCTGTGCTTCCTGATTGATCCTGGAGCACTGGGTCAGTCTTTGCTGCAGGGTGGTTCCCTCCTGGGCACCGTCCCTACTGGCCTGCTCCTTTCTTGTCAGAGCATCTTCCACCCTCCCGGTGTGCTCTTACAAGTTCTGATGCTCTTTTTGGAGGTCACCCAGTCCCTGGAGGGCCAAGTGATTTTCTTGGATTTTTCTTTTTAAGTGGCAGACTTCCTGGCCTAAGGTATCCCTTTCCTGAGTAAGAGCCTGCATCTGTGCCGCAAGGTCGTCCTTCTGCCAGAAAGCACCAGCTTTCTGGCGCTCTTGATCAAACTCTGCCTGGGTATCCAGGTCTTTCAAAATCAATTTATTGCTTTCCTCTTTCTCTCTGTCTAGTCGGATTTGCAGGGTGGCTACCTGCTCTGTGCATGCCCTGTTAAAGTCTAGTTGTTGCTCCAGCTTTTTCTGGCTCTGCAGTAGGGTGTCCAAACCTTCTTGGTACTCCTTCTGCAAGGCCAGAAATCTGTTATCCTGGTCAGACTTTTCCTGTTGCAGGATATCCATATCCTCCTTTATTTTAATAATATACTGTCTACTATCATTTTCTGACTCCTGGCTCCTCTGCAGCCTCTGTCAGGTCAGATTGGGCCTTCTCTAATGCCATCAGTTGCCTATTTGCCAGATCTTGGCCTTCAGCACATTTGTCCTGTATGGCTCCCATATGTAAATATAAATATTCCGCTACCCTGGCAATCTTGTTGTGCTCATCCTTGGCCTTGGCGCCATATATAGTTCACTCGGGGCCACATGTAAGGGACCCTGATCTCTCCATGTATCTGACCCTGTTTCAGTGATCTGGGGTGCGATTGCCTGCAACCAGACCGCCTGGTCCTGATGAGCCCACTCACCTCTCAAAAATAGCTTATGTAAGAGGTGTTCTCTGGCTATTTTGATATCTACCAAGGTCGTCATTCTGGAACTTGATTTCCTTCCTGACTTACAGAAGTTTGTATTTTATTTTGCAAAACAGACCGTTTCCTTAGAGCATTCCTTTGAGGGGTGTCTTTACAGTGTAACACGGCGTGGTGATCCAACAGAATTTATATATTCTTTCAGTTAGCACACTGTATTAATCTGCACAAGTGATAGTTCTAATCCTGAATCCCCGGCTACGAGCCCCCACTCTGTTAAGCGACTTCAATTCAGCAATCCCCAAGTCAGTGCCACGTCTGGGACGCCCAAGGGAACCCCTTATTTATATATTTTTATTACAAGTTATACTCTGGATAATGAACCCTTGTATAACGCCCCTCTCTTAGAATCCCCCTGGCCCCACTGAGCCAAGAAGTAGGTTGTTTTGCAAATTAAAAAGGTTTATTTGAAAAATTAAACAATAGATATATATCACACTTTTATAATAACTTAATATTTGATATCACACTTAGACATATGCCAGTGAGTGTTCAACAATGGATGATGTTATACTAGCACACTGGTTTAATTACTTAGGAGTAGTATAGAGGATAAGGTAGCTGAGAATGCTTTATATGGTACAACGAAATGCACGGTGGAAAAGAAGCAACACAGGAATAAACTTGATATGATTTCAGCAAAACATAATATCATCACTTTTGCCCTTTTGGCAATTCACCCCCCCCCCTCTATGCAATGTAAGGAGGTGGAAGTAACACACACAGTCTTCAGGAATACAATCGCAGTACAATACGAATTCAGTTCCCCCCCTAGCAAGCTGAGAGCAACAGGGATGATTTTAAACACAGGCAAAGTACTTTAAAGGTGGTATGCAAAGAAGGGAAAAATATGCTAAAAATTATTTTAATTCCCTCTAGAGGTTCAGGGTGAGTGAGAGATACTTTAAATCAGTTCAGGCAAGCCCTATCAATGATTCAGGGATGGTTACCAGGTTGAAAACGGAATTCTGTAATGGAACCAAAAGACAAATATTTTTACACGTGGCTGAAATGAAACAAAATGTCAAATCGCTGCAATTTAGTCGCGTGCGTCAAGCACAATTATGAAGGAACTATAAGGAGTAGCAAGAGCTTGTTGGAAAGCTTAGAATCTCAGCTTTAAAATAAAAGTTAAATCACACTTCTATTGCAAACGGGTCAAGAGATACGGACGATTTCGTGAAGGTAGATTCTCAAAATAAAAGTAAAGCTCAGAATGACAGTTTTGCAGCTTTGAATCAACAGGAGGGACACGATTTCTATGATGCAGTTCTGAATAGGTTAAAATAGTTTGAATTAGATTATTTTAAACTAAGAGATTGGTTTTGCATAGTTCTGGCTGAGTACTCACACTATATTTTGGACAGGAATGCGACTTCGTCACAGATCGGGGCAGGATTGGCTGCGGTTCTCTCGCCACTGGGTACTGGTTCTGTGCACAGCGACCTGGGTCAGCTCTCAGCACTGCACAGCGATCTGGTCTCTCTGGATCTCTGGTCTCTCTGGATCTCTGGTCTCTCTGGATCTCTGGTCTCTCTGGATCTCTGGTCTCTGGAGATTGATGGATTTGAAGTCTGGAGTCTCCCGGCAAAGCGTCCCGCAAGAAAGTGGAAAGTGAAAGTCCCTGCCTGGGTTCCAGTGGCTCTTTTTATGTCTTTTAAAAATGGGTGTGGATGCTAACTTTCTTTGCCCAACCCACTCACGATTTGATAGGTCGAAGATTTCTCTTTGACCTGATTTGAGAAGGGAGCAGTGAGTCATCGTATGTCATCAGGTGTCATCTTTATGGCATACAGAAAGAGCACTCCCCTTTGTTTTTACCTTAGAAAATCATTTTCATAACTAAACACATTTCCCAGATACACAAGTGGTTGACATTACATGTACATATTGCAGATGACTTAAGGTACATTCTTGTTCAACTCTGATCTTCCTAAGAGCTTGCATTAAAAAATGACAACTTATTTTCGTTTTTAGTTGGTTTACCAATATCGGACGTTTACCAAAAATGGCACAAATGTACACCGCCTTTCTACACATATTCCAGTAAATTTTCATTTTTCTAGCGTGAACCCTGTGTCTGCAATCTCCATAATTCATTTTTAATTTGCCTCAGAACATGGTACAGAGTTCTAACACCTCTTAAAATGTGCACAGAAAAATCACAAGAATGATATTATCTACATAATTTTTACAAGTCCGCACTATGAATTATCCATCTTTATAAAATTATGCTCTGGCCCCAAAGGGGTGTGGTTTTCCAAAGCACATGGTGGAATTTCTGGTTTATCCACTTCCCCCAAGCTCAGCTTGCTCACAGAGGCACTTCTCCTCCCACTTCTCCCAAGAGGAAGCTATTTTACGACCTCCCCCAATATAACATTTGTCTGAGCCCAAGACAGTGCTTTGTTCAGTTTCCCACAGACCCCAGGTGCTCCTCACATAATCCAATCAGAGAGGTGTCATCTCCCTTTGGCGAGGGCAGGAGAATGCAGGCCAGGCCTGGGAAGAGTGGCTGAGCAAGTTTCAACTCCTGTCGGGGGTAGTTGCCAGGCAGAATTCAATCTCTTCAAGCCAGGCTTCAGCCAAATGTCACTTTTGTTCCCAGTTTTTCTTCATTCAAAACAAACTTACAATTTTTACACATGCAGCTAGAACACTGATTCTAAGTTCAAAACTATGACATTTAACAGTTGCAAACTATGTGACACTCAACAGTAGGTCACTCATTTATTTTAAACATTTCGATTTTAGTGGCTTTAAGTCCAATTTCACTTCAGCTGCTGACATCCACAGCTCAGCCAGTTTCATTATGAACCTTATTTTGGGCTCTTTCTCTTTCCAGATTTTGTATGCACACAAGTCTACCTTCTGCCAAATGTCTGCTGGTGTTCATTGAGATTTTTGAATATCTTGCAATGTTTAAAATAGGCATTTTTAGCTTGCATTTTAGAGAAACAAAGGTGATTTCAAAGCGCTTTTTGAGCCACCGGCACTGCTGTTTTTCCTTTGGCACACATTTCACTCATGGCGCTTCTGGCCCCTCACGCTCACACTGGTGGGTGGCAGGTCAGGCGACCATTTTGTTGTGCGCAAAGACTGCGCGGTTCTCCAGGATTCTGGTGCAAATGTGGGCTTTTCCGCCCTCTTGGATTTCCTAAGCCCACAGCACCAAGTGTTGCAGCATAATAGTCCAAACGTGGGTCAGGACACCCAACATGACCATAGACACAGTCCATACTATCCCAGGACTTGAAGCCATACATGGACGTCAGCCAACCACCGCATCCTCTGTTTTTCCTGCCACAACAAAGATAAGTATTGCTTTTGAATTATTCAGTAGGATAATTTACTCATAAGGGCTGGTTTTTTGTTAGAAGAGAGGTGTCACTGCCATGGGTTGATTGATGCAGGAGAACCCTGTCCAAGGCATCTGGCTGATGCATACTCACCAGGATACCGCACTAATCGTGTAGGTGGGCACTGTGCAGCAATTATGCAGGGGATTATTGTTCAGTTTTTACATCCTAGATCGCTGAACTAAATTCTTTCTCCTACTGTTAGGTGCAACGCAATGAGCAGGATGGGTAGGACACAAGCATTGTCGGTGTTGTGTTCGCCGTATGGAGATTCCATTTCCTTTGTTCTAAAAATTCAGGGTTGTGGCTCTTGGGACAAGCACACATCATTAATAGCGCCCCAAAACAAGCATGATATATCTAAATAGCAACGGAAAGTTATTGTACCTGTGGATGTCATGCAATCTGGATGTGGGTACTGTCCCCTTGGGACCAACAGGCTATGTAGCCATCTAGGAAACATGTCTATTTACATCTCTAGCTCCGTTTGTACACCTCACACAGATGGCATTCCCCTCATAGTGGTGGAGACGGATACTGATATCAACACCTCTGGTGAGCAAGGTATAGTAGAGAAAGGATATCACGTCACATATTAGGGGGCACCAGGTACCAGTGGAGTAAAAGATGTCTTAGGGAATATAATGTTTGAGCCCAATTCAAAGGTACACAGAAATTCCACACAATGGTGCCCATGTGACAAAATGACTACACATATAGATGAGTAGTGGCTAAACTGCTTACTCGGGCCCCCACACTACTACAAACAGTAACACCAACGAAGGTGAAACAGGCACAGTCAAGACATATACCCCCTTTTCCTTTTGTGGTAATGTGGGCCAAGTGCAGGCTATACTCTGAAGAGGGGTGTGCATGTGATAACAGTGGCAACCCTAAAATCAATAGTAGAACAATCAGAAAAAAAGGAATTTCAATCGAGGTTCTATACAAATATGTACTTTAATTAAACACAACAAAAATATGCGCTATAACTGACTTTAAAAACACGAAGAAAAGGCTACCCCTTTGGAATGAACACAAAAAGCAGAATGTAGATATGGCAAGCACTCTGGGTTATGTGGCAGGGGTGAAAGGCAAGATGTTGCAAAAATGTCGCTTTAAAGGATATTCTTGGTAAATAAAGAGCGCATTAGCAGTCACTAGGGTCCCAAAAGTTGCCCCTGGAGGCTTGCCCACATAAAACTTCCTCGATCTGTTGTTAGGCAGTTTGACAATGTAGAACTAGGCCTCGGAATGTTTGCTTTCCTGGTTGAATCAGGTTTGGAGGCAGCGAGTCGAGTTGGTCCAGGGTGCAAGTCGGCATGGTTTGAAGTGGATCTCCACGCGATTCAAAGGCAGCGTTCAACCAATGCAGTTCAGTGAGGCCACCAGGGTTGACTCAAATGTTGAGCCAGTTGGAGACAATGGTTACTGCTGGGTCGAGTCAACAAGCAAGACAATGCTTCCAGAGGTTCGAGTCAAGTTCCAGAGCAGTTCAATGCTGTGACCTTGGTGGTTCGAAGTGTTGTTCGCGGTGGCAATTTTTGAAAGTCATCTGCAGTGGCGAGTTGGTGTTCAAGCCAAACAGGTGATGATCTCTGCTGGTATTGCCCAGAATAAAGGTGGTTTGATTAATGCAAAATTGCAGGAAGAGAGTGCCAAAATCGGTGCCGTGGGTTCTGTTAGTTTGATGGCATTTAAACATGGGCGACCTGGGTTTTACAAAAGGTTTGTGGCAGTAGAATACAATAATCCATCTGCTTTTACCTTTTTCTAGTGCTGTGAGTCCCACTTCAGGGGCTAAAGGAAAAGATTGGTCGTTTTCCTCTTCATTCTTAGTCAGGGAAGTTTAGCTAGCACCTGCAGGAGCTCTTCACCTCCATTGAGTAACAGGGGCTGATGTAGCTGGTAGAGAGTGTCGTTTTTGGACCAACAGCAGGCCACCCTAAATATTCCCTGGGTGTGGGTAGGGATCAGAGTTTGCCTCTGCCTTGGAACGCATTTCTTAATCGTTGGCAAAGTGCTTTGGATTGGACTGCTCTCCCAACAGAGTACAAACAAATTATTCTGTCCTTAAGAGTAAAAAAATATTCTGATAACGAGTGGGAGACTCCTTCCTTATAAAGGTAAAAGGCTACAGGGTATAAGATGAAAGCAAGCCTTTTTTAAGGGATACAATACTTGTAAAGGTAACAAGTGACTTGTGTGTCCTTGCAATATACCCAAAGTGCTTTGATTTGCAGGAAGTGGAGGAGACAGGAAGGAATGTGAAGCTCACAGAATACCAATTTGTAGAAGCCCTTCCTCCAGTCCGTTGTGCTCTGCCTGACTGTACTCATTTTACTCCCATCCTAATCCATTATCTTCAAAGGACCTTTGGTATACCACACCCAGTGTGTGCCTGGCCCTTCTGTTATTTATGTGCCTCTTTGAAACATGTTATCCCCCATAAAAAGGCCATGGGGAGAGTGCCCCGAGACTGTGAGGGTCCATGCAAATGCTGGAATGGCATCAAAACCAGGGTCCACGAGTTCATAGACCACTACCATAATGAGACATCTGTCATCAGAGAAGGGACAGTAGAGTTCCTGCATTTAACACTGTATGTGAATATGTGGGTAGCATACCCCATATGATGGGTGTTTGAGTGGCAGAGACCAGAGCAGCCAGCCAGGAAGATGCTGTTGAATATATTTTAGGTCCTTAGGCAATGCTCACACCTGCATTGTGTGCAAAGAGATAAACTTGCTAAAGAGTTTTGGGCAGCAAATGCACAAACACATTGAGCACAACCAAAACAATGATGCAATTTTTGAGATCCTAAGACAGGTGAACCCCTGAAAAGAGATCTGGTACAGAGAAATGGCAAGTAGTAAATATGGGACAGCTGTCTCAGGCATGTTTACCCATGTCTCCTGGTGCCTCAATGTGGCTGCCAGTCCAACAACAGGGGGGTTCCACACGTGTAACACTTTGAGCAGTGACCCTAAATAAGAAAGAATAAGAATAACAAATAATTTGTCTTTCTGGAATTCTATACAGTAATTTCTGGAATCATTAAAGTTTTATTTCAGGGGGTGAGTCACTGATTAGACTGACTTAGTCTGTTCTTAAACACCTCAAATTCACAATGCAGACAACCCTCCAAAAAGCATTTAGAGTAGAATGAGCATCCATTTCGGACCGTGTATTTTGCTTTTTGCACGTTGCAGCTAAAGCATGTGTTTTTTGGCAGTTGTCTCTGTTACGATCATCAAAAGACATTCCATCTCGGTATCCTTGGTCACTTTACAAATTCCTTGTGCCTAAAATCTTGTCTACAGTGTAGAAATGTTTGAGCATGGCACATAAAGTGGCTCTTGATTTCATTGTGCCATCATTAATGCTTTTTTGCAATGTGTCCATCTTTCCTATATCCATGACATGCTGTTCATGATGTTTGTTTGCATGTATGAGATAACGAGTGCCCAGAGTACGAGACGCCGTGTGAGTGTGCTGCTTTCCCTGCAATACTCTAAATTCTTTAATACACAGTTATGGACCCTCCCAATGGTATGTATTTTGACAACCTCTGAAGCTTGAAAAGTAGATCCACACAGGCTTGACATGTGGCCAAGTTTGCAGCAGAGCTGCAGATGAACCCGGCTTGCTGGTAAATGTTACCAGATTAATGGTATCCACTAATACCTACCATTAGAGTGTAATTTGCTTTTCACTTTGAGAACATTCCGATATACAATTGCTCATTTTACATTTTACAGCCGTGGAGCAGACCCCCTCCTTCACCAGAGGAGCAGGAGCTCCCCCGGACTCTGCAGGAGCAGTGGTCTCCCTTTCCTGGATCCATCCTGAATTGCCCTCGAATTCGGGTAAGAATCATTATTCCGTGCGAGATTCGTTTTTTCTCGCTGCTAATTGCACCAGTGATCCGCCGACCTGCAAGAATATCTACACAGCCTGCATGTTTTAAACTTGATGCCAACAGCTGCTGTGTTTGCCCCTGCCACCATTAGCCACCACGAGGTTTTTACACTTCCAAGATGGCCGCCCGCCATGTCTAACTGAGCACAGCCGACTGTCCTCGCATCCGATTGGCCATTGAGCCACCTTAAGCAGCCTATCGCCAGCCGGTAGGCGAAGCCGGCCCACTCCCAGCAAGGCCCAGGATAATAAGGCCAATACCTGTCCTCAGCCTTCCTTGCCGTTCGCCCGGACCCCCTGCCGGATTCCAGACCAACCTCAACGGTAAACGCCACTTCGCTTTTAAATTGAACTGCCTAGACTCTGGAAAAGGCTTTGTTACCACAAGCTACTTATTGCCACTCTCGTGCACTCAGGCCTTATTGCATGCTGTATCTGTGCCCAAAGTTGCTGCCATTTCCAGTACATAGGTGCTCAGTCGTATTTAGACTATTGTGTCGCTGCTTAACTGCACTGTGCCTCACTGCTGCTCGGCTACCCTATGCAATTCTAGTTGCCATTTTTAACCGCATTGTGACCATCTGCTCTGTTCTGCTGATCTGCTCACCAATTGCCTCTAGATCTGTTGACCTGCAGCCCAATGTGTCCCCGCTCAACATACTTTTATAGCCACTAAACTCAATGTTGTGCTTAATCTGCTCTAAGTGCTATTCTGAAGTTAGGGGTTATTCTGATTCTAGGTGCTATCTTGAACTAAGTGTTACTCTGAACCTAGGTGCTATTCCCAATCCAGGCGCTATTCTGAATACATGCTACTCTGATCCAAGATGTTAATTGGTACACTGGCGCAATTCTAAACCTAATGCTGTGCTAATTGACAAACTCTTACTATGACCACTTTGCTTACCTGTACCTGAGTCAGATGCCAATCTGCAACCTTGCACTACATGGATTAGGTAGTATTCGGCTACTCCAAGCAGGCCGCACTGTCCACTGCTAGATTTCGACCCTAGACAGGACACACACTGCACCTTACCCCCCTCACACAATGTTCCTCCCGGGCCTTTACTCTATACTACTGAGAACCATTCTCCACATCACCAATTCCGCATGCCTGCCCAGCTCACCCCTTAAATTGACCAGCCTAGGCACCGCATCACCCACCCTCACAGAGCCCAGCATCACAATCATGCTTACCCTACTCGCTCCCCCGTGCCTTTCGGACAGGCTGACCAGATTATGATCCAGACTTCCCAAAATACACGAGCCTAGAGCCAGGGACGCCACACAATCCATACTCACACACCGAACATCCATTAGCTCCTGCGCTAACCTTAAGCTAAAAATACCCGAACCTAAACCCGTCAACTCCACTACAACCAACAATAGAGCACTCAGCACAGCTACCACCCCCACCCCTGCCAGAGCCAAAACCCTACCTATAAAAGGTGCCCTCATCAACGCACGCTCCATGATTGCCCATGCCACGGACATCGCTGATCTCATTTTAGCTGAAGATCTAGACTTCCTAGCCATAACAGAGTCCTGGCTTCATGCAGCCGCAGGCCCAGCCCTTTCGCTAGCCATCCCCACTGCCTACACCATCATCCGAGCGGACAGAACTGAAGCTAAAGGCGGTGGTTTGGCCATCATTGCCAAGACCCACCTTAACATCAGACTCAACTCCGCCACACACCTCCCATCATGTGAATCACTTACAGCCAAACTACCCATCGCTAACTCCCAAACAATATCCATTCACTTACTATACAGACCGCCCGGACCCCCGGGATCTTTCGAGGAAGACCTCAATGCCATCCTTACCGACAACCTAAAAAACTCCTCACAATGCCTTCTCTTAGGAGACTTCAATTTAGGCTACAAAGACCCCAAAGACAATCAAGCCACTCTCATCAGTAACACCCTGTCTGAACTAGGCTTCACACAAAAAGTAACCAGCCCCACCCATAACAAAGGGAGAACCCTTGATTGGATAGCAGACTATAACTGTGCCGTATCGATCACTAACAACACTCCCCAATCCTGGACCGACCACCACCTCCTCTCCTTCTCACTTGAGGCCTCAAGCCCTACAACCAACATGGCACTAGCCCCAGCCATCCACACGAGAAGCAATAAAAAATATTACAGTAGAAAAACTGATCCCACTCATTCTTCCTACACTAAGCCAACTCCAAGACTCTAATCCCTATGACCTCGTAGAAGGCTATAACAACACCATGCGCACAGCCTTAGACGCCATTGCACCATTGAAACTTAGAAAATCCAAACCAAAAAAGCACCTCAACCAATGGTTCTCCAGCCATCTTAAAACCCTTAGATTGGAAAAGAGTAAACTGGAACAAGTCTGGAGACAATCTCCGACTGACCACAACAAACTATTGCTTAACAAAATAACGGCCAACTATAAAAAAGAAATCATAGCGGCCAAACAAGAATCCTATAACCAGAGAATCTCCCAATCCAACTCCAGCTCCAGAGAATTATTTACTATCCTGAAAGAATTCGAAACCCCGGTAACAATCCCAGATACTTGCGTTAAAAACAAACAATGGTGCACCAGTGTCCAAAATGCACTAAACAACAAAGTCACTGGCCTTCAAACAAAAATTAAAAATAAGAAAGACTCCCTCACCAATCTTACCAACCCCATCAACGCCCACTCGAGCCCTCCACCCTCACACCACACACCTAACACTGCTCGCTTCAGCTTTTCCAAAGTCTCTTCCCTCGAAGTAGAAAAAATAATTCTTGGCCTTAAACCCTCCAACTGCAAAGGTGACCTCTGCCCCCCACAAATCATTAAAGACGCGGCACGAGACCTCTCGCCATTCATCACCAGACTCATCAATGCCTCTTTTTCCTCAGGAACAGTCCCCAGTAACCTTAAAGAGTCCTGGGTCCTCCCTCTCCTCAAAAAACCCTCCCTTGACCCGTCCATCCCAACCAACTACAGACCGATTACCACCGTCCCATTCCTGCTCAAGATACTAGACAAGACAGCATACCAACAAATTCAAAAGTATCTTGAAACAAACCACCTTCTAGGAATAAGACAATCCGGCTTCAGACCCCAACATGGAACTGAAACAGCCCTGATAGATCTGAAAGCCCAAATAGACGTCCTTAGAGATAACGGGAAAACTGCATTACTACTCCTGCTAGACCTCTCTGCGGCGTTTGACCTAGTTGACCATAAAATCCTATGTAATCATTTAGACTCAGCTGCCCACTTTTCACAAGAAGCCATCAGTTGGATTGAGTCATTCCTCAACAACAGATCCATGCGAGTCTTCTCCTCCTCTGCCGCCGCCGAACCCATCCCCATTACATGTGGAGTCCCACAGGGCTCGTGCGTCTCCCCCACTCTGTACAACGTGTTCACAAAGCCCCTGTTTGATGATTTGGCCTTGGTGAACAGGGTGTATCTCATCATCCAGGCATGGATGGCTTCGCACAGTCTATGCCTGAATGATGACAAAACTGAACTCATCATCCTTGGTTCCACGTCCAACCTAACCAAACTCGACCACAATTATGCCAACTTCATCATAGATGGGAACCTAATCAAGGTTTCGAAAGAAGTAAAAACCCTAGGAATATACCTCGACTCCTCCCTAACCTTCCACAAACAGGTTAGCTCGATGGCATCCTCTACGGCCTACACATGTAAACTCATAAGAGCAGCCAAACCCTTCCTCTCCACCCACAGCTGCACTACACTAGCCAGAGCATTGGTATTATCCAAACTGGACTATTGTAACCACCAAACAAATCATCAACAAAATTCAGACGCTACAAAACAACGCCCTTAGGGCAGCACTCAATATTCCCAGGAGGGAACACATTTCCAATATCAGGAAATCCCATAACTGGCTCAGCACAACAGACAAAATCCTACTTAAAGTAGCATCACTCACCCACAAATGCCTGAATAATGCTGCCCCACGCTATCTGGCAGACAGAATATGCAAACACACCCCCATCAGACCCACCAGAACCTCCAATGCTAATCTGCTCACCGTCCCCAGGTTTAAACGCACTAAAATGGGTGGCAACAGCTTCCAGATGAAAGCACCTCAACACTGGAACTCCCTACCACCATCGCTCAGAACTCCCCAACCTTACTCACTTTTTAGACGCAACTACATCCATTGGTTAAAGAACACGAACCACTAACACCTCTAACACCACACGGCTGCTCTCCGCGTTGCATGCTTTAAGAGAATCTGTAAATTTGTAATACTAAACTTGTATATATTTGTAATTCTTTAAATACATCTACTGCATTCTCTCCTACCAAACTGTACACATGTTCCTTCATCGTCACACTGTAATTATGTAATGTAAAGTATAATTATGTAATGTAAAGTATAAGCATCCTGTAACCAAGCTTTGAATCACCTTGCTGCTCATGCGCCCTCATACCCTCGGGTCTGGTGCGCAATACAAATGAATAAACTAAACTAAACTAAACTACTATAGCCGCTAAGATAACTATAGCCGGTAAGATAGCTCAGGGGGTTGGACACTCGCTGTTGCGATTTGTGTGTGATATGCAGGTTGCAGATTCGAATCCTGGCAAGGCCAACTCAGCCTTTCATCCTTCTGAGGTTGACAAATGAGAACCAACACAGGTTGGGTGATATTGTATGTATATTTGTTCTATATAAAGCACTTAAGCGTAAATGCTTTATAATAACACATCATTATCATTTTTTTGGCCTTGCTATCAGCTTACATTCACAGTAATTTCGTAATATGGGCCTATACACACTGACATTAATGATACATATGGTGATCCATTCTTCACATTACAGTGATATCGTAACTATATTTTTCTAGTGTACTTAAGAACAGTGCTATGTGATACCACTTCCTGTTTTGTCAAGGGGTGAAAGGTCGTGTTCCATCGCTCCGTTGATGTCACTTTGGGGTGGGATCAAATGACATCACTTACTGTGATATCACCAGAGGCCAAGGGTCGTGTGATGTCACTTCCACTGGAAATATGTTGTTGGCCATGCACGCAGATCCATGTGCAAAAGAGCATTAGCATAAATCCCTGCATACGATTTAATTCCCTCTAATAAGGATACACTCCAAATGTGGCTGAAGCACTCCTCACAGGTCACACAACACTTCAGATCATTAAAGATATGCTGGGTGATTATGCATACATGTCCAACAATGAGCATGACCAATTTACCAAGTTGAAAACACCAATCAGGAACCAACCAGCAAGGTTCCAGTGCGTGGCATCAAACTGAATGCCAGGAAGCCAATATGAGACTCCCCAAGGGTCATGTCCTAAACCTTTCCCCCTTGAGTGACGTGTAGCTGGCCAAACAACAATAGAACAACGCATTGTACAGCATGCCCCATCCCCCCCCCCCCCGAAGGTAAATACGGCATCCTGGAAGCAATGCAAGGCCCCGGCACAACTGCCAATCCTGCTGCTGATATTACCATCCCAGCACAATACACCTCTGGATTGTCCAGGGAAGTGTGACGCAGAAAGGCAGCTAGCCAGGTAAAAAGGGAGGCCACCACCTGGCACCTCATTGACAGCTATCACCACCCCAGCCAACATTCTTCCCACTGACAGAACCATCCCTATCAGTGACACTAATGCTGTCCCCTGGGAGCCCAGAGCACTAACAACCAGTGAGGCGCCCTCTATTTTCATCTACTGCGCCTCTGTGGTTTAAACCACCACTGACATGACCTCCTTTCATCCTGCCAGCCACCAAGGAGACCACTGCCTCACCTGCTTCCTGCAGCCGTGGTGAGCACATCAAGACATTGCTGAAGCTGCTAGGGTCTGTGTCTCCTCCACATGGAGTGCTCCTCCCTTCCTAGCCTCTCATCGCTGCTCACCACTGCACCCCCGTATCCTCTGGCCATGCACTGCAGATTTACAGCAATGTCGTTTGGGGGAATGCACGCCCATGAAGATTCATCTTCCTTTGTCCATAGACAAACCGCTGGAACACTTCTAGGCAATGAGAGGCCCCTTCCAGGATAGGTTCACCGCCTTGGACAGGTTGTGCCAGCCTTCTACAGGGAGTTGGGTGAGAGCATGTCATGAACGAATGAGACAGGCGAGCAATACACCTCAGTGTTTAGTACATATACACATAACATACCATCAGTTTAACATAACATAACATATCATAAGATAACATAACATAACATCTGGGGAAGGTGGACGTCGTCAGCTTCAATTTCGGCAACCCTGCATAATGTGTCCATAGTAAGTACTCCAACAGAGTATATCCTTATCACAGGAATGTAGAAAGTGCTCGAAGAAAGTAGGCACTTTCACATGACAAATGTTAGGGCATGAGGGGAGTGGAAGGGCGTGGGTGTTGGGTAGGCATAAGTGTTGGTGTTGGGCATGGGTATTCTGGTTGGGGGGCCTGGGTGTTGTGTTTGATGGTGATGGGTGGGCATGGGTGTAGGGGTTGTATGTGGAAGAAGGGTATGGGTGATGTGGTTGTGGGTAGTGTGTGGAAATGGATGTGTACCCATAGAATAACGACATTAGCAATCCAGCCAATGTATCTAATGGTCATTTAGTGTCTGTCCGAGATGTGATGTTTGTGAAGAGTAAACGAAGAGTGACAGGTGCGTATGTCTGCATTTGAAATGAGTTATCCATGATTACCTGACGGATTATGCGTGCTTCCTATCCATGATCGTGTTCAGCTGTCGGTAGTCATGATCACCTGCATCACCATCACCCTAAGAGGCTGGAGTAGCTTTTTCATCATATGAAGGCATACAGACATTCCTTCATGTGCACTTGTGTGTAGCATTGCACAGATGACACTCTTTCCCACTTGCTCTGGGGTATACATGAGTGCCACACCTGTTTGGTAGAGGCATGCACACCTCCCCTTAAGAAGTTCAAAGCTGCACACAACATACACCCTGGTCTAGGTGTGTGTCTCCGTGTGGGGCAACCTCCTGTGGTGTTCTAGTGTTCCTGATGGGTTCCATCAGCCACGCGAGCTGTGAATATCTAGACTCACATGCAACAGGTTAAAAAGAACGTGCTTGTCATACATGTTGGATTTCAAGTGCTCATCAAGTTAAGCACAGTGATGGTGGGCTTTTTTTTGTCATACACATGTGGATGCACTCATCCTACAAACCTTGGGGTATCCGTGCCTTTGATTGGTTATTTGCCAAAGAGTGTGCCTCATCCTGATTCATGGTTCCGGAGTCCATATCCGTTTGCAAGTCACCATCACCACATTTCTGACATGTCCCAGACAACCTGTGCTACATTTTCTGGGCATTGGAGGGGGTCTTGGCGTTGAATGGCTTTCATGATGTGACAGAGACATTGAAAATGTAAAGAAAATGTTGCTTACATTGATGCATATCTAGGCAACCAACTATGTCATTCAGTCAGTGCACATTGTGGCGGGGGGAGGGAGAGATGTAGGCAGTGGTCATTTTCAGGCATCTTGTACTAGGAATTGTGGGACATGTAGTTCTTCCAGATATTTTGTGATGCCTGCAAAGCACTTCAGGTAAGTCAACTCTCTAGAGGGTTCCAAGGTGGGCCCACATGAAGTGGAGTTTCTGCGGGTAGATTGCTAGGTGTGGGTTTGCATACATGGCATGACTGTTGCATGGGTCCTGTGCCACCCTCTTTTCTCAGCACCGTCTGTTTCCTTGCACATTGAATTGCCAACTGCTCAATATCCAGGTATGCTGTCCTGTGTGAGTGCCCATGTATCTGTCTTGGTGAGGACCTTGCATCAAGGATGGAACTCGCGAAATGTGCACAGACATTGCTCACATGCAAAATCGCATTACAAGTCATCTGTATTTTAATGGAGTGGTACTGTTTCCTGCTGTGGTGCACTTGCTTCACAACAGGTGTGCCCCAATGTCACATTTGTACACAGCAATGCTGCTATCAGGTTGGGGAAGTGGGGTGTCGTGTAGAATCATAGTTTTCTGCATACGCCTAGGCCAGGTTGGTGGGTGGGAACATTAGTGGTTTGCATGTGTCATTACTACAACACATGGCCCTGCACTTAGTAGAAGTTTGGCTGGGGCATGTCATGTAGCATCACAAAAGTGTGCTGATTTGTGTGCATGGCAAGTGAGGACAGCCAGCAGCTTCAGCAGCTGTGGTGTTGATCCCACTCTGGAGGTCTACCTGAGTCAGAGACAGTCCGTCTGCAGTGGTGTTGTTGTTCAAACAGTAGAGGGTAAATATTTGCTCATCAGTCAGTGCCCAGGGGGAAGGGTGGACACAAGGTATGGGCAGCCTCAGCAGCACACCTCTCCTCTGCCATGCCTGTGCACTTGCCTGCTGCAGCTGTGCATGCCTCTGCAATCTGATAAAAAGTAGCAGTTTATGGATGCCACAGTTCATATCTGCTAGGGGCTGCATGTTGCTTGGACTTGCGTTTGGGAAATACATGGGCCCTAAGTACCCCTTTGGTATCCAACTGTCTCTGACTACTTAGAACAGTATTTCAGAAGTATTTCACCTTCTGATATTGTGGATTTAACATATTCTTTGGGGCCGGGGGGTAATTCTAGCAGAGGAATTAGCCCCAGAGGGATTACTTCCGGGTCTTGAATTTACCACTCGATTTCTGTTGCCTGTAATTTGTTGGCAAGGTGAAAGTGGCAGTAGTTCTGTTACAACCACGTTTTTCCCATTCCCACTGATCATGCATTCAGGCAAAATGTAATGAACCTACACAAATAAATGTAGGGTGACTATAAGCAATAACAACATCTTTCAGGGATAGGTCGATATTCTGATTTGATTTATGAAATACCATTAACAACTGAAGCGCTGCACAACCACTTTGAATACAATATGTCTGGCAATGTGAACTGCTTCTGTGTTTACTCTGTATTTATATGCGGTACAATCTGTGCGCTCTTCCTATAGCAAGCATGCAATGTTTTTATAAAGAGACTGTGTAGGCCAATACATTATGAGCTCACAAACAATGGGGAAACCTGTAGAGCTTTAGAGCTTATGTAAAACAACATCCTTTGCAGTTTCCCGAAATTCATTCAGGTTGCTGACTGCGCTGAATGTTTGTCTAGAGAAGAGTCTCATGTTGTGGCTTGCAAAGTGTAGGCCTCCTTCCTTTGTATATATGCTGTGTTTGTTATCTCACAATGTAGGTCTAAACTTTAGGGTTATTTGGTAAAGTTACCCTGGGTGAGACATCCACAAAACCGCCTATGGTGCTGGGATATTCCCAACATGCAACCAAGAGAAAGATTCTGTACAACCAGGAGAGGAGGTGAGTCAGGGTAAGAGGCATTCAGTGGCCATCCCGCGGACTCAGGGGATCTCTTAAAATAACTTGGGGATTGTCGTCATGTTCACAGTTTTTGTTCGGGGACACGGGGGTGGGATGGGAGGCAGGAATGGAAGTGACAGTGTGCGGGGTGGGGGAAAGTTTCAGTATGTTCGAGACGCCGGAGAATAAAGAGGTGTTTAAGAGCAAGAGGGCTCTGTCTCTTTAATACACGCGCAGCGTGGTGCACACTTCCAGTGGTCGTCCCTCAGGCCAGGGACAGTAACCCGACACTGGTGATGAGGCACGAGTGAGGCGTGCAAGAACCCAGGCGGCAATGGTGCGCAATGAGGGTACCAAGGATGACAGGCAGTGGAGTCGCCCGGACCGCGGTGTTGTTAGCGGTGGCCCGTCCTCCTCTGGATGATGGCAGGAGGTCAGGATAACGGACCAGGCTGTGGCGATGTCATGCTACCGGCAGGCGGTGAGTAAGGGAAGGGAAGGGGAGGAGGAGGAGGAGAAGGAAGGTGCTCGTGCCTCACGGCAGCTTCCTCTCCACAGCCTCGTCTCCAGATAGCCCTCAGACAGCTGTGAGGGATCTACAGGCTGCAGGGAGGAGGACTTGGGCTGACTTTAGAAATTTAAAAGGCCAGTGCATGTGAAATACTCAAAATGGAGAATGTCTGATCAAGAGGGCCAACCAACCAGAACCCATAGCCACAAGGCTAGATTGCTCAACAAGGTGCGACTCCCTACAGGCTTCCTGACTGTTTGGCGGTGCAGCTACCAGGAGCTTTCGATGTGTCGGACACAAGTAATATGGGCCCAAGATGGGCCAAATGGATAAGGGACTTTGACTTATACATGGGGCCACGGGGCCATTGGATGAAGAGAGACAGAAATGCTTACTCAAGCTGGCGTTGGGCTCTGCAACAAGAGATTTCATTGATGAGATGCCCACAATCTCTATTGACTCCATTCAAGATCTCAAAGCTGCACTATCAGCTTACTTTACCCCCATACTAGCGTGGACTATGAATACCATCTATTTCTTAGCATGAAGCAGGCCAAGGGCGAGACCATGGATGCTTATGTCATGCGCTTGCGCATCAAAATGAAGCACTGTGATTTCGCCAACTATTCAAACACTGAAAACACTGTGCTCCCATATCATTCCGGCTGTGAATCACAGACATTGTAGGAGAAAATTACTCCAGAAGGCCCGGACTCTTGATGAAATCCTGACATTGGCCAGGGCTGAAATGGCGGTCGACACGCAGGTGAAAAGTTTCAACACAAATGCACAGGCAGAGTCCATACAAAGGCTGCAGAATGACAGGCGGCAGGAGGAACCCTTCTGCTATAGGTGTGGATATGAGTATCCGCACAACAGTACCTGTCAAGCCATAGGGCAGTGGTGCTCTGCTTGTGGGGAAGAAGGACACACTTCAAGGCGGTGTGTCGTCTAGCCAGGGAAAGAGGGTGAGACAGAGGGAGAGAAGCCACAACTCAGTACAGGCCGAGACCTCTTCTCACAACATCACAGACATCACTGGCGACAGTTCCATCCCAGCACAGATCAAGAGACATTGAAACCAAAGAGCAAGAATCGGGAGACTATAAATACTGGAAAGACAAAAGGGAGAGAAGAAGGTACGTCACACACTCTCGGCCATGGGGGAGGTCAAGATGACACGTGAGATACCTTGTAGCACAGTCTTCGTCAGACACTTAGGCTTGTTGGAAAGTTGCGGATCTTAGCTTTAGAATGAAAGTTAAATCTCGTTCCTAGCACACGCGGTTCAAAAGATACGGATTTTGTGGAGGTAGATTTTCAGAAATAAAGTAAGATTCAAATGGCAAATGACACTTTCAGAGGTTTGAAATCACAGAATGGACACACGATTTCTATGCAGTTCTAAATAGGTGGAAATGGTTTGAATTAGATTATTTTAACCCTTTAAGTGCCATGGGTATTTCACGCCAGGGCCTTTTTTGGTGATTTTGGTATGTGGCCATTCAATGGCTTGTAACTTTTTTGTTACATGAGATATCTCGGCCAATTTGGGCCTTTTTTTCCCACATGTAGGCGGTCGTAACGCCACCCAGGAATCCCAGGTTGCTGTAGCGGGGTGAGAGAAAATAAGGAAAAAGTGCGAAAATTTTGTTTTTTTTCAAAAAATGCCAATAAAATGATGTACAAAGAAGCCTGTGGTTTTTTCCTTGTAAGAGCTAGGAACAAATAGTTTGCTGTGCTGAGTTCCCCAATTTCGTGGCTTTCAGGAACAGGTTGAGTGGAAATGGAAAAAAATTACTTTGATGTGGTTATCAACCGTTTTGTGAGAGGTAGGCGATTTTGGCCATTTTTGCCAATTGGACATGCATGGACGGAATGGAAGAAAAGGGCAGGAAAGACAAATTGGAGGACAGAAAGGCATATATTTCTGAAAAGTAGACAAAATTCCAAGTTTAGGAAGGGGTGATTTGCATAGGTCAGGCAACAACTAGGTAGGGGAAACTGCCATCGAATGGGGGAAAAGCGGGAAAATGACTGAAAAAAAAGGTATGTGTTGGACATGGTTGGCTTGGTACGGCAATGGCTTCTATGAATTTTGAGAAAAGCAATGCTCCGCTACATTCCCCCGACTCTTGCAGTTAGGAGAGCATACAATTTTTGTAGTGTTTTTACAAAACAAGCAATACCACAAGCCAAACAGTGAGCCATGGTACACAGGATTTTTACGCTCACGGCCTGACCAGACGCACTTAGCATGTGTAAATTGGGAAAACCAATGTGGTGAGGAATGGCAAACATACATTTTTTGAAAGAGCACAGGCAGACCTTTTCAAGGGTAGGTGACTTGTGCAGTTTTTATTAGCCACAATCCCCGACAAAGGGTTATATTTGGTGGGGAAAAAAAAACACAATGTTCACTTTGTCTGGTGTTCTGGGTAATAAATTCAGGGCCGCTTCGCGCAAGTCAGACCTCTGCGCATCCACAGCTCAGCCAGTTTCATTATGAACCTTATTTTGGGCTCTTTCTCTTTCCAGATTTTGTATGCACACAAGTCTACCTTCTGCCAAATGTCTGCTGGTGTTCATTGAGATTTTTGAATATCTTGCAATGTTTAAAATAGGCATTTTTAGCTTGCATTTTAGAGAAACAAAGGTGATTTCAAAGCGCTTTTTGAGCCACCGACACTGCTGTTTTTCCTTTGGCACACATTTCACTCATGGCGCTTCTGGCCCCTCACGCTCACACTGGTGGGTGGCAGGTCAGGCGACCATTTTGTTGTGCGCAAAGACTGCGCGGTTCTCCAGGATTCTGGTGCAAATGTGGGCTTTTCCGCCCTCTTGGATTTCCTAAGCCCACAGCACCAAGTGTTGCAGCATAATAGTCCAAACGTGGGTCAGGACACCCAACATGACCATAGACACAGTCCATACTATCCCAGGACTTGAAGCCATACATGGACGTCAGCCAACCACCGCATCCTCTGTTTTTCCTGCCACAACAAAGATAAGTATTGCTTTTGAATTATTCAGTAGGATAATTTACTCATAAGGGCTGGTTTTTTGTTAGAAGAGAGGTGTCACTGCCATGGGTTGATTGATGCAGGAGAACCCTGTCCAAGGCATCTGGCTGATGCATACTCACCAGGATACCGCACTAATCGTGTAGGTGGGCACTGTGCAGCAATTATGCAGGGGATTATTGTTCAGTTTTTACATCCTAGATCGCTGAACTAAATTCTTTCTCCTACTGTTAGGTGCAACGCAATGAGCAGGATGGGTAGGACACAAGCATTGTCGGTGTTGTGTTCGCCGTATGGAGATTCCATTTCCTTTGTTCTAAAAATTCAGGGTTGTGGCTCTTGGGACAAGCACACATCATTAATAGCGCCCCAAAACAAGCATGATATATCTAAATAGCAACGGAAAGTTATTGTACCTGTGGATGTCATGCAATCTGGATGTGGGTACTGTCCCCTTGGGACCAACAGGCTATGTAGCCATCTAGGAAACATGTCTATTTACATCTCTAGCTCCGTTTGTACACCTCACACAGATGGCATTCCCCTCATAGTGGTGGAGACGGATACTGATATCAACACCTCTGGTGAGCAAGGTATAGTAGAGAAAGGATATCACGTCACATATTAGGGGGCACCAGGTACCAGTGGAGTAAAAGATGTCTTAGGGAATATAATGTTTGAGCCCAATTCAAAGGTACACAGAAATTCCACACAATGGTGCCCATGTGACAAAATGACTACACATATAGATGAGTAGTGGCTAAACTGCTTACTCGGGCCCCCACACTACTACAAACAGTAACACCAACGAAGGTGAAACAGGCACAGTCAAGACATATACCCCCTTTTCCTTTTGTGGTAATGTGGGCCAAGTGCAGGCTATACTCTGAAGAGGGGTGTGCATGTGATAACAGTGGCAACCCTAAAATCAATAGTAGAACAATCAGAAAAAAAGGAATTTCAATCGAGGTTCTATACAAATATGTACTTTAATTAAACACAACAAAAATATGCGCTATAACTGACTTTAAAAACACGAAGAAAAGGCTACCCCTTTGGAATGAACACAAAAAGCAGAATGTAGATATGGCAAGCACTCTGGGTTATGTGGCAGGGGTGAAAGGCAAGATGTTGCAAAAATGTCGCTTTAAAGGATATTCTTGGTAAATAAAGAGCGCATTAGCAGTCACTAGGGTCCCAAAAGTTGCCCCTGGAGGCTTGCCCACATAAAACTTCCTCGATCTGTTGTTAGGCAGTTTGACAATGTAGAACTAGGCCTCGGAATGTTTGCTTTCCTGGTTGAATCAGGTTTGGAGGCAGCAAGTCGAGTTGGTCCAGGGTGCAAGTCGGCATGGTTTGAAGTGGATCTCCACGCGATTCAAAGGCAGCGTTCAACCAATGCAGTTCAGTGAGGCCACCAGGGTTGACTCAAATGTTGAGCCAGTTGGAGACAATGGTTACTGCTGGGTCGAGTCAACAAGCAAGACAATGCTTCCAGAGGTTCGAGTCAAGTTCCAGAGCAGTTCAATGCTGTGACCTTGGTGGTTCGAAGTGTTGTTCGCGGTGGCAATTTTTGAAAGTCATCTGCAGTGGCGAGTTGGTGTTCAAGCCAAACAGGTGATGATCTCTGCTGGTATTGCCCAGAATAAAGGTGGTTTGATTAATGCAAAATTGCAGGAAGAGAGTGCCAAAATCGGTGCCGTGGGTTCTGTTAGTTTGATGGCATTTAAACATGGGCGACCTGGGTTTTACAAAAGGTTTGTGGCAGTAGAATACAATAATCCATCTGCTTTTACCTTTTTCTAGTGCTGTGAGTCCCACTTCAGGGGCTAAAGGAAAAGATTGGTCGTTTTCCTCTTCATTCTTAGTCAGGGAAGTTTAGCTAGCACCTGCAGGAGCTCTTCACCTCCATTGAGTAACAGGGGCTGATGTAGCTGGTAGAGAGTGTCGTTTTTGGACCAAAAGCAGGCCACCCTAAATATTCCCTGGGTGTGGGTAGGGATCAGAGTTTGCCTCTGCCTTGGAACGCATTTCTTAATCGTTGGCAAAGTGCTTTGGATTGGACTGCTCTCCCAACAGAGTACAAACAAATTATTCTGTCCTTAAGAGTAAAAAAATATTCTGATAACGAGTGGGAGACTCCTTCCTTATAAAGGTAAAAGGCTACAGGGTATAAGATGAAAGCAAGCCTTTTTTAAGGGATACAATACTTGTAAAGGTAACAAGTGACTTGTGTGTCCTTGCAATATACCCAAAGTGCTTTGATTTGCAGGAAGTGGAGGAGACAGGAAGGAATGTGAAGCTCACAGAATACCAATTTGTAGAAGCCCTTCCTCCAGTCCGTTGTGCTCTGCCTGACTGTACTCATTTTACTCCCATCCTAATCCATTATCTTCAAAGGACCTTTGGTATACCACACCCAGTGTGTGCCTGGCCCTTCTGTTATTTATGTGCCTCTTTGAAACATGTTATCCCCCATAAAAAGGCCATGGGGAGAGTGCCCCGAGACTGTGAGGGTCCATGCAAATGCTGGAATGGCATCAAAACCAGGGTCCACGAGTTCATAGACCACTACCATAATGAGACATCTGTCATCAGAGAAGGGACAGTAGAGTTCCTGCATTTAACACTGTATGTGAATATGTGGGTAGCATACCCCATATGATGGGTGTTTGAGTGGCAGAGACCAGAGCAGCCAGCCAGGAAGATGCTGTTGAATATATTTTAGGTCCTTAGGCAATGCTCACACCTGCATTGTGTGCAAAGAGATAAACTTGCTAAAGAGTTTTGGGCAGCAAATGCACAAACACATTGAGCACAACCAAAACAATGATGCAATTTTTGAGATCCTAAGACAGGTGAACCCCTGAAAAGAGATCTGGTACAGAGAAATGGCAAGTAGTAAATATGGGACAGCTGTCTCAGGCATGTTTACCCATGTCTCCTGGTGCCTCAATGTGGCTGCCAGTCCAACAACAGGGGGGTTCCACACGTGTAACACTTTGAGCAGTGACCCTAAATAAGAAAGAATAAGAATAACAAATAATTTGTCTTTCTGGAATTCTATACAGTAATTTCTGGAATCATTAAAGTTTTATTTCAGGGGGTGAGTCACTGATTAGACTGACTTAGTCTGTTCTTAAACACCTCAAATTCACAATGCAGACAACCCTCCAAAAAGCATTTAGAGTAGAATGAGCATCCATTTCGGACCGTGTATTTTGCTTTTTGCACGTTGCAGCTAAAGCATGTGTTTTTTGGCAGTTGTCTCTGTTACGATCATCAAAAGACATTCCATCTCGGTATCCTTGGTCACTTTACAAATTCCTTGTGCCTAAAATCTTGTCTACAGTGTAGAAATGTTTGAGCATGGCACATAAAGTGGCTCTTGATTTCATTGTGCCATCATTAATGCTTTTTTGCAATGTGTCCATCTTTCCTATATCCATGACATGCTGTTCATGATGTTTGTTTGCATGTATGAGATAACGAGTGCCCAGAGTACGAGACGCCGTGTGAGTGTGCTGCTTTCCCTGCAATACTCTAAATTCTTTAATACACAGTTATGGACCCTCCCAATGGTATGTATTTTGACAACCTCTGAAGCTTGAAAAGTAGATCCACACAGGCTTGACATGTGGCCAAGTTTGCAGCAGAGCTGCAGATGAACCCGGCTTGCTGGTAAATGTTACCAGATTAATGGTATCCACTAATACCTACCATTAGAGTGTAATTTGCTTTTCACTTTGAGAACATTCCGATATACAATTGCTCATTTTACATTTTACAGCCGTGGAGCAGACCCCCTCCTTCACCAGAGGAGCAGGAGCTCCCCCGGACTCTGCAGGAGCAGTGGTCTCCCTTTCCTGGATCCATCCTGAATTGCCCTCGAATTCGGGTAAGAATCATTATTCCGTGCGAGATTCGTTTTTTCTCGCTGCTAATTGCACCAGTGATCCGCCGACCTGCAAGAATATCTACACAGCCTGCATGTTTTAAACTTGATGCCAACAGCTGCTGTGTTTGCCCCTGCCACCATTAGCCACCACGAGGTTTTTACACTTCCAAGATGGCCGCCCGCCATGTCTAACTGAGCACAGCCGACTGTCCTCGCATCCGATTGGCCATTGAGCCACCTTAAGCAGCCTATCGCCAGCCGGTAGGCGAAGCCGGCCCACTCCCAGCAAGGCCCAGGATAATAAGGCCAATACCTGTCTTCACCTGTCCCAGCCGTGGAGCAGACCCCCTCCTTCACCAGAGGAGCAGGAGCTCCCCCGGACCCTGCAGGAGCAGTGGTCTCCCTTTCCTGGATCCATCCTGAATTGCCCTCGAATTCGGGTAAGAATCATTATTCCGTGCGAGATTCGTTTTTTCTCGCTGCTAATTGCACCAGTGATCCGCCGACCTGCAAGAATATCTACACAGCCTGCATGTTTTAAACTTGATGCCAACAGCTGCTGTGTTTGCCCCTGCCACCATTAGCCACCACGAGGTTTTTACACTTCCAAGATGGCCGCCCGCCATGTCTAACTGAGCACAGCCGACTGTCCTCGCATCCGATTGGCCATTGAGCCACCTTAAGCAGCCTATCGCCAGCCGGTAGGCGAAGCCGGCCCACTCCCAGCAAGGCCCAGGATAATAAGGCCAATACCTGTCCTCAGCCTTCCTCGCCGTTCGCCCGGACCCCCTGCCGGATTCCAGACCAACCTCAACGGTAAACGCCACTTCGCTTTTAAATTGAACTGCCTAGACTCTGGAAAAGGCTTTGTTACCACAAGCTACTTATTGCCACTCTCGTGCACTCAGGCCTTATTGCATGCTGTATCTGTGCCCAAAGTTGCTGCCATTTCCAGTACATAGGTGCTCAGTCGTATTTAGACTATTGTGTCGCTGCTTAACTGCACTGTGCCTCACTGCTGCTCGGCTACCCTATGCAATTCTAGTTGCCATTTTTAACCGCATTGTGACCATCTGCTCTGTTCTGCTGATCTGCTCACCAATTGCCTCTAGATCTGTTGACCTGCAGCCCAATGTGTCCCCGCTCAACATACTTTTATAGCCACTAAACTCAATGTTGTGCTTAATCTGCTCTAAGTGCTATTCTGAAGTTAGGGGTTATTCTGATTCTAGGTGCTATCTTGAACTAAGTGTTACTCTGAACCTAGGTGCTATTCCCAATCCAGGCGCTATTCTGAATACATGCTACTCTGATCCAAGATGTTAATTGGTACACTGGCGCAATTCTAAACCTAATGCTGTGCTAATTGACAAACTCTTACTATGACCACTTTGCTTACCTGTACCTGAGTCAGATGCCAATCTGCAACCTTGCACTACATGGATTAGGTAGTATTCGGCTACTCCAAGCAGGCCGCACTGTCCACTGCTAGATTTCGACCCTAGACAGGACACACACTGCACCTTACCCCCCTCACACAATGTTCCTCCCGGGCCTTTACTCTATACTACTGAGAACCATTCTCCACATCACCAATTCCGCATGCCTGCCCAGCTCACCCCTTAAATTGACCAGCCTAGGCACCGCATCACCCACCCTCACAGAGCCCAGCATCACAATCATGCTTACCCTACTCGCTCCCCCGTGCCTTTCGGACAGGCTGACCAGATTATGATCCAGACTTCCCAAAATACACGAGCCTAGAGCCAGGGACGCCACACAATCCATACTCACACACCGAACATCCATTAGCTCCTGCGCTAACCTTAAGCTAAAAATACCCGAACCTAAACCCGTCAACTCCACTACAACCAACAATAGAGCACTCAGCACAGCTACCACCCCCACCCCTGCCAGAGCCAAAACCCTACCTATAAAAGGTGCCCTCATCAACGCACGCTCCATGATTGCCCATGCCACGGACATCGCTGATCTCATTTTAGCTGAAGATCTAGACTTCCTAGCCATAACAGAGTCCTGGCTTCATGCAGCCGCAGGCCCAGCCCTTTCGCTAGCCATCCCCACTGCCTACACCATCATCCGAGCGGACAGAACTGAAGCTAAAGGCGGTGGTTTGGCCATCATTGCCAAGACCCACCTTAACATCAGACTCAACTCCGCCACACACCTCCCATCATGTGAATCACTTACAGCCAAACTACCCATCGCTAACTCCCAAACAATATCCATTCACTTACTATACAGACCGCCCGGACCCCCGGGATCTTTCGAGGAAGACCTCAATGCCATCCTTACCGACAACCTAAAAAACTCCTCACAATGCCTTCTCTTAGGAGACTTCAATTTAGGCTACAAAGACCCCAAAGACAATCAAGCCACTCTCATCAGTAACACCCTGTCTGAACTAGGCTTCACACAAAAAGTAACCAGCCCCACCCATAACAAAGGGAGAACCCTTGATTGGATAGCAGACTATAACTGTGCCGTATCGATCACTAACAACACTCCCCAATCCTGGACCGACCACCACCTCCTCTCCTTCTCACTTGAGGCCTCAAGCCCTACAACCAACATGGCACTAGCCCCAGCCATCCACACGAGAAGCAATAAAAAATATTACAGTAGAAAAACTGATCCCACTCATTCTTCCTACACTAAGCCAACTCCAAGACTCTAATCCCTATGACCTCGTAGAAGGCTATAACAACACCATGCGCACAGCCTTAGACGCCATTGCACCATTGAAACTTAGAAAATCCAAACCAAAAAAGCACCTCAACCAATGGTTCTCCAGCCATCTTAAAACCCTTAGATTGGAAAAGAGTAAACTGGAACAAGTCTGGAGACAATCTCCGACTGACCACAACAAACTATTGCTTAACAAAATAACGGCCAACTATAAAAAAGAAATCATAGCGGCCAAACAAGAATCCTATAACCAGAGAATCTCCCAATCCAACTCCAGCTCCAGAGAATTATTTACTATCCTGAAAGAATTCGAAACCCCGGTAACAATCCCAGATACTTGCGTTAAAAACAAACAATGGTGCACCAGTGTCCAAAATGCACTAAACAACAAAGTCACTGGCCTTCAAACAAAAATTAAAAATAAGAAAGACTCCCTCACCAATCTTACCAACCCCATCAACGCCCACTCGAGCCCTCCACCCTCACACCACACACCTAACACTGCTCGCTTCAGCTTTTCCAAAGTCTCTTCCCTCGAAGTAGAAAAAATAATTCTTGGCCTTAAACCCTCCAACTGCAAAGGTGACCTCTGCCCCCCACAAATCATTAAAGACGCGGCACGAGACCTCTCGCCATTCATCACCAGACTCATCAATGCCTCTTTTTCCTCAGGAACAGTCCCCAGTAACCTTAAAGAGTCCTGGGTCCTCCCTCTCCTCAAAAAACCCTCCCTTGACCCGTCCATCCCAACCAACTACAGACCGATTACCACCGTCCCATTCCTGCTCAAGATACTAGACAAGACAGCATACCAACAAATTCAAAAGTATCTTGAAACAAACCACCTTCTAGGAATAAGACAATCCGGCTTCAGACCCCAACATGGAACTGAAACAGCCCTGATAGATCTGAAAGCCCAAATAGACGTCCTTAGAGATAACGGGAAAACTGCATTACTACTCCTGCTAGACCTCTCTGCGGCGTTTGACCTAGTTGACCATAAAATCCTATGTAATCATTTAGACTCAGCTGCCCACTTTTCACAAGAAGCCATCAGTTGGATTGAGTCATTCCTCAACAACAGATCCATGCGAGTCTTCTCCTCCTCTGCCGCCGCCGAACCCATCCCCATTACATGTGGAGTCCCACAGGGCTCGTGCGTCTCCCCCACTCTGTACAACGTGTTCACAAAGCCCCTGTTTGATGATTTGGCCTTGGTGAACAGGGTGTATCTCATCATCCAGGCATGGATGGCTTCGCACAGTCTATGCCTGAATGATGACAAAACTGAACTCATCATCCTTGGTTCCACGTCCAACCTAACCAAACTCGACCACAATTATGCCAACTTCATCATAGATGGGAACCTAATCAAGGTTTCGAAAGAAGTAAAAACCCTAGGAATATACCTCGACTCCTCCCTAACCTTCCACAAACAGGTTAGCTCGATGGCATCCTCTACGGCCTACACATGTAAACTCATAAGAGCAGCCAAACCCTTCCTCTCCACCCACAGCTGCACTACACTAGCCAGAGCATTGGTATTATCCAAACTGGACTATTGTAACCACCAAACAAATCATCAACAAAATTCAGACGCTACAAAACAACGCCCTTAGGGCAGCACTCAATATTCCCAGGAGGGAACACATTTCCAATATCAGGAAATCCCATAACTGGCTCAGCACAACAGACAAAATCCTACTTAAAGTAGCATCACTCACCCACAAATGCCTGAATAATGCTGCCCCACGCTATCTGGCAGACAGAATATGCAAACACACCCCCATCAGACCCACCAGAACCTCCAATGCTAATCTGCTCACCGTCCCCAGGTTTAAACGCACTAAAATGGGTGGCAACAGCTTCCAGATGAAAGCACCTCAACACTGGAACTCCCTACCACCATCGCTCAGAACTCCCCAACCTTACTCACTTTTTAGACGCAACTACATCCATTGGTTAAAGAACACGAACCACTAACACCTCTAACACCACACGGCTGCTCTCCGCGTTGCATGCTTTAAGAGAATCTGTAAATTTGTAATACTAAACTTGTATATATTTGTAATTCTTTAAATACATCTACTGCATTCTCTCCTACCAAACTGTACACATGTTCCTTCATCGTCACACTGTAATTATGTAATGTAAAGTATAATTATGTAATGTAAAGTATAAGCATCCTGTAACCAAGCTTTGAATCACCTTGCTGCTCATGCGCCCTCATACCCTCGGGTCTGGTGCTCAATACAAATGAATAAACTAAACTAAACTAAACTACTATAGCCGCTAAGATAACTATAGCCGGTAAGATAGCTCAGGGGGTTGGACACTCGCTGTTGCGATTTGTGTGTGATATGCAGGTTGCAGATTCGAATCCTGGCAAGGCCAACTCAGCCTTTCATCCTTCTGAGGTTGACAAATGAGAACCAACACAGGTTGGGTGATATTGTATGTATATTTGTTCTATATAAAGCACTTAAGCGTAAATGCTTTATAATAACACATCATTATCATTTTTTTGGCCTTGCTGTCAGCTTACATTCACAGTAATTTCGTAATATGGGCCTATACACACTGACATTAATGATACATATGGTGATCCATTCTTCACATTACAGTGATATCGTAACTATATTTTTCTAGTGTACTTAAGAACAGTGCTATGTGATACCACTTCCTGTTTTGTCAAGGGGTGAAAGGTCGTGTTCCATCGCTCCGTTGATGTCACTTTGGGGTGGGATCAAATGACATCACTTACTGTGATATCACCAGAGGCCAAGGGTCGTGTGATGTCACTTCCACTGGAAATATGTTGTTGGCCATGCACGCAGATCCATGTGCAAAAGAGCATTAGCATAAATCCCTGCATACGATTTAATTCCCTCTAATAAGGATACACTCCAAATGTGGCTGAAGCACTCCTCACAGGTCACACAACACTTCAGATCATTAAAGATATGCTGGGTGATTATGCATACATGTCCAACAATGAGCATGACCAATTTACCAAGTTGAAAACACCAATCAGGAACCAACCAGCAAGGTTCCAGTGCGTGGCATCAAACTGAATGCCAGGAAGCCAATATGAGACTCCCCAAGGGTCATGTCCTAAACCTTTCCCCCTTGAGTGACGTGTAGCTGGCCAAACAACAATAGAACAACGCATTGTACAGCATGCCCCATCCCCCCCCCCCCCCGAAGGTAAATACGGCATCCTGGAAGCAATGCAAGGCCCCGGCACAACTGCCAATCCTGCTGCTGATATTACCATCCCAGCACAATACACCTCTGGATTGTCCAGGGAAGTGTGACGCAGAAAGGCAGCTAGCCAGGTAAAAAGGGAGGCCACCACCTGGCACCTCATTGACAGCTATCACCACCCCAGCCAACATTCTTCCCACTGACAGAACCATCCCTATCAGTGACACTAATGCTGTCCCCTGGGAGCCCAGAGCACTAACAACCAGTGAGGCGCCCTCTATTTTCATCTACTGCGCCTCTGTGGTTTAAACCACCACTGACATGACCTCCTTTTATCCTGCCAGCCACCAAGGAGACCACTGCCTCACCTGCTTCCTGCAGCCGTGGTGAGCACATCAAGACATTGCTGAAGCTGCTAGGGTCTGTGTCTCCTCCACATGGAGTGCTCCTCCCTTCCTAGCCTCTCATCGCTGCTCACCACTGCACCCCCGTATCCTCTGGCCATGCACTGCAGATTTACAGCAATGTCGTTTGGGGGAATGCACGCCCATGAAGATTCATCTTCCTTTGTCCATAGACAAACCGCTGGAACACTTCTAGGCAATGAGAGGCCCCTTCCAGGATAGGTTCACCGCCTTGGACAGGTTGTGCCAGCCTTCTACAGGGAGTTGGGTGAGAGCATGTCATGAACGAATGAGACAGGCGAGCAATACACCTCAGTGTTTAGTACATATACACATAACATACCATCAGTTTAACATAACATAACATATCATAAGATAACATAACATAACATCTGGGGAAGGTGGACGTCGTCAGCTTCAATTTCGGCAACCCTGCATAATGTGTCCATAGTAAGTACTCCAACAGAGTACATCCTTATCACAGGAATGTAGAAAGTGCTCGAAGAAAGTAGGCACTTTCACATGACAAATGTTAGGGCATGAGAGGAGTGGAAGGGCGTGGGTGTTGGGTAGGCATAAGTGTTGGTGTTGGGCATGGGTATTCTGGTTGGGGGGCCTGGGTGTTGTGTTTGATGGTGATGGGTGGGCATGGGTGTAGGGGTTGTATGTGGAAGAAGGGTATGGGTGATGTGGTTGTGGGTAGTGTGTGGAAATGGATGTGTACCCATAGAATAACGACATTAGCAATCCAGCCAATGTATCTAATGGTCATTTAGTGTCTGTCCGAGATGTGATGTTTGTGAAGAGTAAACGAAGAGTGACAGGTGCGTATGTCTGCATTTGAAATGAGTTATCCATGATTACCTGACGGATTATGCGTGCTTCCTATCCATGATCGTGTTCAGCTGTCGGTAGTCATGATCACCTGCATCACCATCACCCTAAGAGGCTGGAGTAGCTTTTTCATCATATGAAGGCATACAGACATTCCTTCATGTGCACTTGTGTGTAGCATTGCACAGATGACACTCTTTCCCACTTGCTCTGGGGTATACATGAGTGCCACACCTGTTTGGTAGAGGCATGCACACCTCCCCTTAAGAAGTTCAAAGCTGCACACAACATACACCCTGGTCTAGGTGTGTGTCTCCGTGTGGGGCAACCTCCTGTGGTGTTCTAGTGTTCCTGATGGGTTCCATCAGCCACGCGAGCTGTGAATATCTAGACTCACATGCAACAGGTTAAAAAGAACGTGCTTGTCATACATGTTGGATTTCAAGTGCTCATCAAGTTAAGCACAGTGATGGTGGGCTTTTTTTTGTCATACACATGTGGATGCACTCATCCTACAAACCTTGGGGTATCCGTGCCTTTGATTGGTTATTTGCCAAAGAGTGTGCCTCATCCTGATTCATGGTTCCGGAGTCCATATCCGTTTGCAAGTCACCATCACCACATTTCTGACATGTCCCAGACAACCTGTGCTACATTTTCTGGGCATTGGAGGGGGTCTTGGCGTTGAATGGCTTTCATGATGTGACAGAGACATTGAAAATGTAAAGAAAATGTTGCTTACATTGATGCATATCTAGGCAACCAACTATGTCATTCAGTCAGTGCACATTGTGGCGGGGGGAGGGAGAGATGTAGGCAGTGGTCATTTTCAGGCATCTTGTACTAGGAATTGTGGGACATGTAGTTCTTCCAGATATTTTGTGATGCCTGCAAAGCACTTCAGGTAAGTCAACTCTCTAGAGGGTTCCAAGGTGGGCCCACATGAAGTGGAGTTTCTGCGGGTAGATTGCTAGGTGTGGGTTTGCATACATGGCATGACTGTTGCATGGGTCCTGTGCCACCCTCTTTTCTCAGCACCGTCTGTTTCCTTGCACATTGAATTGCCAACTGCTCAATATCCAGGTATGCTGTCCTGTGTGAGTGCCCATGTATCTGTCTTGGTGAGGACCTTGCATCAAGGATGGAACTCGCGAAATGTGCACAGACATTGCTCACATGCAAAATCGCATTACAAGTCATCTGTATTTTAATGGAGTGGTACTGTTTCCTGCTGTGGTGCACTTGCTTCACAACAGGTGTGCCCCAATGTCACATTTGTACACAGCAATGCTGCTATCAGGTTGGGGAAGTGGGGTGTCGTGTAGAATCATAGTTTTCTGCATACGCCTAGGCCAGGTTGGTGGGTGGGAACATTAGTGGTTTGCATGTGTCATTACTACAACACATGGCCCTGCACTTAGTAGAAGTTTGGCTGGGGCATGTCATGTAGCATCACAAAAGTGTGCTGATTTGTGTGCATGGCAAGTGAGGACAGCCAGCAGCTTCAGCAGCTGTGGTGTTGATCCCACTCTGGAGGTCTACCTGAGTCAGAGACAGTCCGTCTGCAGTGGTGTTGTTGTTCAAACAGTAGAGGGTAAATATTTGCTCATCAGTCAGTGCCCAGGGGGAAGGGTGGACACAAGGTATGGGCAGCCTCAGCAGCACACCTCTCCTCTGCCATGCCTGTGCACTTGCCTGCTGCAGCTGTGCATGCCTCTGCAATCTGATAAAAAGTAGCAGTTTATGGATGCCACAGTTCATATCTGCTAGGGGCTGCATGTTGCTTGGACTTGCGTTTGGGAAATACATGGGCCCTAAGTACCCCTTTGGTATCCAACTGTCTCTGACTACTTAGAACAGTATTTCAGAAGTATTTCACCTTCTGATATTGTGGATTTAACATATTCTTTGGGGCCGGGGGGTAATTCTAGCAGAGGAATTAGCCCCAGAGGGATTACTTCCGGGTCTTGAATTTACCACTCGATTTCTGTTGCCTGTAATTTGTTGGCAAGGTGAAAGTGGCAGTAGTTCTGTTACAACCACGTTTTTCCCATTCCCACTGATCATGCATTCAGGCAAAATGTAATGAACCTACACAAATAAATGTAGGGTGACTATAAGCAATAACAACATCTTTCAGGGATAGGTCGATATTCTGATTTGATTTATGAAATACCATTAACAACTGAAGCGCTGCACAACCACTTTGAATACAATATGTCTGGCAATGTGAACTGCTTCTGTGTTTACTCTGTATTTATATGCGGTACAATCTGTGCGCTCTTCCTATAGCAAGCATGCAATGTTTTTATAAAGAGACTGTGTAGGCCAATACATTATGAGCTCACAAACAATGGGGAAACCTGTAGAGCTTTAGAGCTTATGTAAAACAACATCCTTTGCAGTTTCCCGAAATTCATTCAGGTTGCTGACTGCGCTGAATGTTTGTCTAGAGAAGAGTCTCATGTTGTGGCTTGCAAAGTGTAGGCCTCCTTCCTTTGTATATATGCTGTGTTTGTTATCTCACAATGTAGGTCTAAACTTTAGGGTTATTTGGTAAAGTTACCCTGGGTGAGACATCCACAACACCGCCTATGGTGCTGGGATATTCCCAACATGCAACCAAGAGAAAGATTCTGTACAACCAGGAGAGGAGGTGAGTCAGGGTAAGAGGCATTCAGTGGCCATCCCGCGGACTCAGGGGATCTCTTAAAATAACTTGGGGATTGTCGTCATGTTCACAGTTTTTGTTCGGGGACACGGGGGTGGGATGGGAGGCAGGAATGGAAGTGACAGTGTGCGGGGTGGGGGAAAGTTTCAGTATGTTCGAGACGCCGGAGAATAAAGAGGTGTTTAAGAGCAAGAGGGCTCTGTCTCTTTAATACACGCGCAGCGTGGTGCACACTTCCAGTGGTCGTCCCTCAGGCCAGGGACAGTAACCCGACACTGGTGATGAGGCACGAGTGAGGCGTGCAAGAACCCAGGCGGCAATGGTGCGCAATGAGGGTACCAAGGATGACAGGCAGTGGAGTCGCCCGGACCGCGGTGTTGTTAGCGGTGGCCCGTCCTCCTCTGGATGATGGCAGGAGGTCAGGATAACGGACCAGGCTGTGGCGGTGTCATGCTACCGGCAGGCGGTGAGTAAGGGAAGGGAAGGGGAGGAGGAGGAGGAGAAGGAAGGTGCTCGTGCCTCACGGCAGCTTCCTCTCCACAGCCTCGTCTCCAGATAGCCCTCAGACAGCTGTGAGGGATCTACAGGCTGCCGGGAGGAGGACTTGGGCTGACTTTAGAAATTTAAAAGGCCAGTGCATGTGAAATACTCAAAATGGAGAATGTCTGATCAAGAGGGCCAACCAACCAGAACCCATAGCCACAAGGCTAGATTGCTCAACAAGGTGCGACTCCCTACAGGCTTCCTGACTGTTTGGCGGTGCAGCTACCAGGAGCTTTCGATGTGTCGGACACAAGTAATATGGGCCCAAGATGGGCCAAATGGATAAGGGACTTTGACTTATACATGGGGCCACGGGGCCATTGGATGAAGAGAGACAGAAATGCTTACTCAAGCTGGCGTTGGGCTCTGCAACAAGAGATTTCATTGATGAGATGCCCACAATCTCTATTGACTCCATTCAAGATCTCAAAGCTGCACTATCAGCTTACTTTACCCCCATACTAGCGTGGACTATGAATACCATCTATTTCTTAGCATGAAGCAGGCCAAGGGCGAGACCATGGATGCTTATGTCATGCGCTTGCGCATCAAAATGAAGCACTGTGATTTCGCCAACTATTCAAACACTGAAAACACTGTGCTCCCATATCATTCCGGCTGTGAATCACAGACATTGTAGGAGAAAATTACTCCAGAAGGCCCGGACTCTTGATGAAATCCTGACATTGGCCAGGGCTGAAATGGCGGTCGACACGCAGGTGAAAAGTTTCAACACAAATGCACAGGCAGAGTCCATACAAAGGCTGCAGAATGACAGGCGGCAGGAGGAACCCTTCTGCTATAGGTGTGGATATGAGTATCCGCACAACAGTACCTGTCAAGCCATAGGGCAGTGGTGCTCTGCTTGTGGGGAAGAAGGACACACTTCAAGGCGGTGTGTCGTCTAGCCAGGGAAAGAGGGTGAGACAGAGGGAGAGAAGCCACAACTCAGTACAGGCCGAGACCTCTTCTCACAACATCACAGACATCACTGGCGACAGTTCCATCCCAGCACAGATCAAGAGACATTGAAACCAAAGAGCAAGAATCGGGAGACTATAAATACTGGAAAGACAAAAGGGAGAGAAGAAGGTACGTCACACACTCTCGGCCATGGGGGAGGTCAAGATGACACGTGAGATACCTTGTAGCACAGTCTTCGTCAGACACTTAGGCTTGTTGGAAAGTTGCGGATCTTAGCTTTAGAATGAAAGTTAAATCTCGTTCCTAGCACACGCGGTTCAAAAGATACGGATTTTGTGGAGGTAGATTTTCAGAAATAAAGTAAGATTCAAATGGCAAATGACACTTTCAGAGGTTTGAAATCACAGAATGGACACACGATTTCTATGCAGTTCTAAATAGGTGGAAATGGTTTGAATTAGATTATTTTAACCCTTTAAGTGCCATGGGTATTTCACGCCAGGGCCTTTTTTGGTGATTTTGGTATGTGGCCATTCAATGGCTTGTAACTTTTTTGTTACATGAGATATCTCGGCCAATTTGGGCCTTTTTTTCCCACATGTAGGCGGTCGTAACGCCACCCAGGAATCCCAGGTTGCTGTAGCGGGGTGAGAGAAAATAAGGAAAAAGTGCGAAAATTTTGTTTTTTTTCAAAAAATGCCAATAAAATGATGTACAAAGAAGCCTGTGGTTTTTTCCTTGTAAGAGCTAGGAACAAATAGTTTGCTGTGCTGAGTTCCCCAATTTCGTGGCTTTCAGGAACAGGTTGAGTGGAAATGGAAAAAAATTACTTTGATGTGGTTATCAACCGTTTTGTGAGAGGTAGGCGATTTTGGCCATTTTTGCCAATTGGACATGCATGGACGGAATGGAAGAAAAGGGCAGGAAAGACAAATTGGAGGACAGAAAGGCATATATTTCTGAAAAGTAGACAAAATTCCAAGTTTAGGAAGGGGTGATTTGCATAGGTCAGGCAACAACTAGGTAGGGGAAACTGCCATCGAATGGGGGAAAAGCGGGAAAATGACTGAAAAAAAAGGTATGTGTTGGACATGGTTGGCTTGGTACGGCAATGGCTTCTATGAATTTTGAGAAAAGCAATGCTCCGCTACATTCCCCCGACTCTTGCAGTTAGGAGAGCATACAATTTTTGTAGTGTTTTTACAAAACAAGCAATACCACAAGCCAAACAGTGAGCCATGGTACACAGGATTTTTACGCTCACGGCCTGACCAGACGCACTTAGCATGTGTAAATTGGGAAAACCAATGTGGTGAGGAATGGCAAACATACATTTTTTGAAAGAGCACAGGCAGACCTTTTCAAGGGTAGGTGACTTGTGCAGGTTACAAAAGTGTATGGTGGCTAAAGCAGCGACTAAATGTAGGTCACATTTGGGAAAAGAAAGGGTTGTGAGACAAAGGGCACCAGAAAATGGGTCAAAATGTTATGAAAACCACACAAACACAACACATGGACTACCGTCCCGCGTTCCCACAGGTGTCCCGATGAAAACGGTACCCCACATGTGTGGGTGCACCTACCTGGCCGCCAAGGGGAAAGCCTAAAACACAAGTAACCCCAAGTCTGTTTTCAGAGCGAAATCTCAGACATTCTGCCGACCGGCACAACGTACAGATATGGGCCTCGGGTGTCCAAGCCACCGAGGAAATCGGGGAACCCCATGCATTTCCGAAAAGTGGACACCCGTGGGAATCCGCAGAGGTATGATTTGCGCACATCGCCCCAGATTTTATTACCCAGACAGCCCCGCAAAGTCCGAAATGTCGGGAAAAAAATGCTTTTTCCGCACATTTCGCTCGAAGCACCCATCGAAACACGCCCCCAACAACACATGGCCTACAGTCACGCGTTCCCACAGGTGTCCCGATGAAAACGGTACCTCACATGTGTGGGTGCACCTACCTGGCCGCCAAGGGGAAAGCCTAAAACACTGCTATCCCCCCCAAAGGGTTTGGGGAGGCAACCGACAGATTTAGGCCTGGGGTGCTTCAGCCACCAAGAAAAACAGAAACCCCCATGCATTTCTGAAAAGAAGACACCCGTGGGAATCCGCAGAGGTATGATTTGCGCACATCGGCCCAGAATTTATTACCCAGACAACCCTGCAAAGTCCGAAATGTGGGGAAAAAAATGCTTTTTCTGCACATTTCACTCAACGCAACCTTCGAAACACGCCCCCAACAATACATGCCCTACCGTCACGCATTCCCACAGGTGTCCCGATGAAAACGGTACCTCACATGTGTGGGTGCACCTACCGGGGCTGCAAAAGTAAAAGGTTAACCCACTGGTCATCCCAAGCCTTTCGCTACTGCCCATTGTGTTCATGTGGGCAACCTACAGATTTGGCGCTAGGGCGTGGAAGCCAGCAAGGAAAACGGGGAACCCCATGCATTTTCCAAAAGAGGACACCCCTGGGAATCCACAGAGGTCTGCCTTGCGCAAATTGCCCCAGTTTTTATTAGCCACAATCCCCGACAAAGGGTTATATTTGGTGGGGAAAAAAAAACACAATGTTCACTTTGTCTGGTGTTCTGGGTAATAAATTCAGGGCCGCTTCGCGCAAGTCAGACCTCTGCGCATTCCCACAGGTGTCCTCTTTTGGGAAATGCATGGGGTTCCCTGTTTTCCTTGCTGGCTTCGACACCCTAGGGCCAAATCTGTAGGTTGCCCACATGAACAAATTGTGCTGTGGCGAAAGGCTTGGGATGACCAGTGGGTTAACCTTTTACTTTTGCAGCCCCGGTACGTGCACCCACACATGTGAGGTACCGTTTTCGTCGGGTCACCTGTGGGAACGCGAGAAGGTATGACCTCTGTTGGTGGCGACGTGTTTCGGTGAGTGCACACAGGGAAATGTATCTGAAATTGGCTGGAAATGCAGACAATTCTCAGATATTTCCCTCTGGCCACTCACCGAAACACACCGCCAACAACACGTGGCCTACCTTCCCGCATTGCCACACGTGTCCCAATGAGAGGCAGACCTCTTGTGTGCAGGTGTGGTACCTGAGTGACAATGGGTACATCTTTTGTATAATAACTTCTCTGTAGTGCGCTTAGGAAACAGTAAAGTTTTGGTAGTAAGCCATTTCACATGCACCTTTCCTCACACTTCCCATACATACTAGACACAATGCAGTTAGACACGCCAGGTGGGATTTAGCACAAGGAGAAACCTCCTTGTGTAGCACAAGAAGGTTTGTCCTTGTTAGCAGTGATGCCACGACAAGGCACCCACCGGATCACTGGCCATTTGTATCCCTTTCGTGTCTGCAGTCAGTTGGCATCCATTTCAGCAGTTGCACTTCTACCAAATCTCTAGCACCAGAGCAAGTGTATCTACACATGAGCATATCTACACACTTATACCACGTGGACATGTGTGTACAATGCAACTGTGTCTCTAGCAATATCTTAACTATCATTTGGCATCAATTTTATAGCAACTGTGTCTGCATGCAAACTTTATGTGCCTGCAATCACATGTGGACACTGATAGCAAGTGCATACTGGCTCACTTCGCTACCCTGCCCTACAGGCGCTATCTTCCACACCAGCTTTGAGTATGCCCATAGCAACTATGGGCAAACATTCTTATGTTCAACCGTACCCACACAAAACAGCCACCCTGCAACATGACAATCATTTCTGCAGTGCTGGAAAAGTCCATTCACAGAAATTGCACCTGCATGTTCTTTGTATCTTTACCTAATTCACACACCAATCATATCCAATTCATTCCTACAGAAGACGTGTCACTTACACCACACATAACATTACTCGCAGTAAAACAATAAACAAGGCAGGATGTTACGAGGTACGCAAGACACCGCTGCCATATAGTTGGTGTCCAAGTACCACTTTCATGACACTTAGACCTCAAGGGAGGGAGCCAAAGTGGCGTGTATTATTTTGAAAATACACCCCTTGAGTGGAGGGAACCTGAATGGTGTTCTGGTCTTCCACAACGCACCGCTTGAGTAGAGGGAGCGGGACTGGCCTTTCTTTGCTTGCCAAACCTTAGGTGGAAGGAGCCAGATTCGGGTTCCTGTCCAAAGTACGCCGGAAGCGGATGGGGCTTTCCAAACTTTTTTTTTATAAGGCAATCCCGAACAGGAGCAAGCTGCACTAGCGTGCCTTGCCAGGACACCCCAAAGGGGAGTGACCCAGAGTGCTCCACCCTTCTTCTCCAAGGCCCGCCTCAACTAGAGGCGGTGGAGTGACATTCCTTTCCAAGATGCGCCTGCTTTGGAAGAAACAAGCATTGCGTTACTTTGCAAGGCACACCACGCGCAGCGGGAGCTAGACTGCCTTTTCCTTATGAAGCAGACCTGAAGTGAAAGGTACCGGGGGTGATGTCTCTTTCCCAGGCAGGCCTCAAGTGGAGGGGGCAGGACTAGCATTGCTTGCCTAAGCACGCCAAACGGGAGTAAGGCAGAGTGCTGTCCCCACCTACTCCAAAGCACACCTCAAGTGGAGGGAGCTAGAGTGGCATTTCTTTCCAAGATTCGCCTGCTTTAGAAGAAACAAGCATTGCGTTACTTTGCAAGGCACACCACGCGCAGAGGGAGCTAGACTGCCTTTTCCTTATGAGGAAGACCTGAAGTGAAAAGTATCGTGGGTGATGTCTCTTTCCAAGGCAGGCCTCAAGTGGAGGGGGCAGGACTAGCATTGCTTGCCAAAGCACGCCAAAGGGGAAAGACCCGCATGGCACAACTCAAGTACAGGGACTCGTAATGATTACTATTTTGCAGGCACGCCTCCAATGGAAGGAGCCTGATTAGCGTTCCTTTGCAAGTCACGCTTTGAGCTGAGGGATCTAGACTGATGTAAATTTTGTTGGCAGGCCTCAAGTGGAGGAAGCAGGACTAGCAATGCTCATGAATGCACGCTAAATCAAGTGAAGTGAGTTGACATCCTGTTGCTTTTTCATTGAAGGTACACCTCCAGGGCAGGGTGCAAGAGTGCCATTCCTTTACAAGACATGCACGATTTCCGTGGCTACGGGTCCCTTTCAAGGAATGATGGGCATTTTCGGAAATCAGTCGATCGCCCAATAATTTTCCTTTGTATGATACAAAAGGAAACAAGGCTGAAAGCAGAGGGCAGGCTGGGAAGGGCATTGGGGACAGTACACCCGAGTATCCTTCCTCTTTCGTTGTTTTGTACACACCTTACATTTTCGGTACGGTTGTGCCTTCGTGGCAGTGGGAGGAACATAATCGCCAAAGTGTCGCTCTTGCAATCTGGCCACATCTTCGACCTCTGGAAAGGAGGGAATTTGTACATGAACATTAGCCAGAGATTGAACAATTGCTAATTCAAAATCCAAAAAGGAGAGCTTGGTTTCTGGAGTAGCTGCACGGTACACCACATAAGCATTGTACGTTGCCATATGCACAATGTGTGTGGCTAACTTTTTGTACCAGAAACGCGACTTGCGTTCAGCGTGGTATGACTCAAGCACTTGGTCATTTTTGTCTACTCCACCCATGTACTTGTTGTAATCCAGAATGCAATTGGGCTTCAACACTTGCTGAGTCTGCCTGCGCAGAGGGACAGCTGAAGTACTTTCATCATGAATAGTACTTAGCATGTACACATCCCTTTTGTCGCAGAATTTCACTGCTAAAAATTCATCCTGCCGCAATGCCATACATTGTCCCTTGGCCAACTTCTTACACACAAGTTGTCAGGGGAAGCCTTTGCGGTTACTGCGGATTGTACCGCATGCCAGTGTGCCCACATTGAACAATTCCTTGAACAGTGGAATTCCAGTGTAGAAATTGTCTACATACAAATGATGTCCCTTGTGGAGCCATGGTGTGAGAAGATCCCAAACAATCTTCTCACTTGTCCCTAAATGGGCTGGGCACCCCGGAGGGTTTAGGGTAGAGTCTTTACTGGTGTAGACTCTCATGCTGCTGACATACCCAGTGGTACTTTCACACAACATGTACATTTTAATCCCATATCGTGATCTCTTGCTAGGAATGTATTGCCTGAATACTAGGCGACCTTTGAACAACACCAACGATTCATCAATGGATATGTTCTGGCTAGGAACATACACCTCTGCAAATCGGTGAGTGAAGTGGTCCAGAAATGGCTTCAGTTTGAACAGCCTATCAAAGTTTGGGTCCGTTCTGGGTAATGCTGCCGAGTTGTCATTGAAGTGCAACATACGGTGCAGTGCTTGAAAGCGATTTCTGCTCATTGTAGCTGAAAAAAACGGGCAATACAGTGGTGCTACAGTAGACCAGTATATCGTGACAGACGGCTTGTGTCCAATTCCCATGAGCAGAATGAGACCCCAAAACTGTCTCATTTCAACATCGTTTGTGGGTACCCATGCTTGTGCTCTGGAGTGGGGTTTCAGAGTGGGACCCCTAGACCTCATGAACTGTGCAGCGTATAAATCGGTTTGCTGAACCACATCTGCAATGAACCCATCATCAACAAAAAGGTTGAAAAAATCAATAGGCTGAAACCCTTCTGTATTCACTGTGCACCCTGATATACCAGTGAAAGGGGGCACAACAGGCTGAACCATTGCTGGAGGCACCCAGAGCGACTCTTGAGTCATGTCAGGAACTGCCAGATTGCGTGGCCGTCTTGCACGTCCCCTCCCCCTTACAGGTCCCCTGCGTGTGGGAAGTGTGTGAAAAGGTGGACGCACTCTTCCTTCCTCTTCGTCATCAGATGATGACGATGATGAGTGGGAGGAGGGACCTTCGTCAATGGCCATCTCACTTCCCCAATCACTTCCCTCCTGCCCCTCAGAAGCACTATCTGTTTCAGAATGCATGTACATATCTGTGCCTTGCTCTGAGCCAGACTCCATCACTGCAGCTAATGCCTCCGCACCAGACATTGATCGCCGAGAAGCCATGAGTACCTTCACTATGAAACCCTTCACTGCCCAAAGACCAGATGAAGACTGAAACAATAAGTATGTGTGCTTCTGAAAGTATGGAACGTAGCACAGTAAGTGGTATTCAGTGCCACAAACCTACTCCACACAAGTACACCAAAAGGTCCAGACTTTGCTCACAAACTGTAGCAGCCCTCTGCAATATGACGTACTCCCTGCACGCTACAATAAACGGAGTAGTACTTTGCAAACACTCACGTGAAATGCTAAGGACCAGCTGACTGCTTTCCTACAAGTGGGTAGACAGCTACAACACACCTGCACCTAAAAGAAAGAGAACAAAAAATCTATGGACAATGTACTATTCTGCTAAACTGTACAGAAATACAAGCGTGGGGACGAGGATTTCAGCCACACTACCTATTCAGAAACAGCCAACATGCTTTGCACCATGCCCTCCTCCATGGGATGCTTGTGGATGGGAAATTGAGGTGAGAAGCAACCATGCAACGTATTAGTGATTGGGTGAGTTGAAAAGCCATAGGCAATGAAGAAGCAGAAAGGGAAGCTAAATAAAGTACACGGCTGGCCCTTCCGGGCAACTGCTGGCACACTTTTGACAAAAACACCTGCTCATTCACATAGGGGTGTCTATTGTAAGGGGAAAGCTCACAAGGACAAAATTAATGCAAGGCCAAGCAAATTCATGTAGGCTGAAGCAAGTGGTGATGGGTAGCTAAGAAATAAGCAGCACACACATACTGAATGCTTTGACATGCCATGAATGCAAACAATTGCTAGGAAGTGGAAGTCTCACTACCAACATACTTACTACCATTTTTATTCACTTTTCACATCTTCCAGTGCGTCCATCAGTCACTGGGAAAACCCCCCCCTAAAATAGCGTCTGGGCAAAATCCATTATGTTTCCAATGAACAGCTCCATGGCTGTTTTGGAAAGGTGCACCCCATCTCTGTGAAACATCACAGCACCTTTGATTTTGCCATGGTGAATGGTCCGTATTCTGGTGTTGCCCTGTCAGTCTAGTGAACTCGCCATTCAGTTTCCACACCGAGCGGTTGATGGCCCTTCTATTCCCTTGAGTTCTCCAATCCATCCTGGGAATCATCTGGGACCAGGCCACCACAGTGTTTGGAAACCTCTGTGCAATCCATTCAAGGTCTGCCATGAGCTGCTCCCGTACCCCCTTCCGTCACACAGACGCAAAATCATTTCCTCCCAGGTGCACCACTATAAGGTCAGGGGGGGGGCCTCTCCTTTTGCTTGGGCAGCGATGATGGCTCCTCGGAGCTGGTGAAGGCGCATCCCTCCCACCCCAAACTAATGCACTGCAAGGCCATCCCTTCCAGACCCAGATGTAGGTGGCCCTCGGAAAAGTCATGCAGCCCTTTGGATATAAGAGTGGCCGAAAATCCACACAACCCTCATCCTCACTAGGAAATGGAAACGGGAAAACCCCCATGATTATGGCTACACATACATTTTACCAAATTACACAACAATTGCGGCAATACATGACTCTTGTAACAATCCCAGACACACACTTCACCCATTCGGAACCCACCTCTCATTTGAGATAACAGTAGGTCGACACATAATTGCCACATTATTTTCAGGGGAAAGAGGTGAAGAAGATAGTATGTCACCTTGTGCCAATAACACAGTTGTGCTGGCGCAATTGTAATCAGTAAAAGTTGTCTGCTCCTGTGGCCCACCACCTGCACAGCACGGTGGTAAGGTGACTTGCACATGCTACATCGTTACACTTTGGCAGGGTGACTAGTCTCACAGAGGATATGAAGTCCACAGGAAGTGTGCTTTGTACGCTCTCTGAATATAGGTACCCTGACAGAATGTGCCACATTTACCACAAATGGGTGCACCTTCAGACACTTTCAATGTGAGTGTTTCGGCCATAGCTCCAGGACCACTGGTGAACTTGGGGGCACTTGACTACCAAGGAAGGGAAGTGGCCAAGGTCACACCCATCACCCACCACCACCCTACATCGCTTCCTGGTCAGCACTACAGCTTTCCTCTCCAGGAAGGGATTGGACCCTGCCAGGGCACCCTGCACCCACTGCTGAATTTGGAGGACAAAATATCCACCTGGGGGACGGACGCCCAAGGCCAATGACCCCTCCCCCCCTCTCTAGGTACCCTGCGTTAGTTTTTCACCCTGCAAAACGATGGGGACCCTGACAGGGCACACTGGGACCACTGCTGGAATTGGACCACAGAAATGGTGAACTTTGCAGTGAAAGGAAGGAGCTCTGTAACAAGTGTGCATAGCATGCTCAGAAAAAATGACCATCTATATAACTACTGGAAAAAAATTGAAAATGTGCTGCTACTTATGTCGGCCAAACCTTTCCTTCTGCAAAGCAGCTGCCTTCCTCAATGCAAGGCACACCCATCACTGGCCCCGACCCTCCCCACTACCCTTTCCCACCCTTATCACTGACAATGCAGCCAAAATTCCTTCCACCGCAGTAACCCTCCACCCCCACATTACCAAGTAATAAATGTTGTACTTACATAAGTCAGCAATAGCTTTTCAGTAGCCGCAACTGCAAAGGAAACATAAAAGAATTACATTCAATGCTTTGCCTACCAATAACACATCCAAACTGTCTGGCAACTATCTGTACATTTTTCACTTCCTTCCACCAGTTCCATGACACTTCTCAGTCATCTACCACTACGGAAGGCTAGACTGCACACGGATTGGAAATGGAAATAAGACAAGTGGGCATATGGCATCCTGCAGAAAAAAAATAAAAATAAATAAATCCCGGAAATCTGGCACCAAACCATCACTGTTTGGAAACCTCTGTGCTATTCATTCCAGTTCCTCCATTAGCAGCTCATGTATCCTTTCCCCTCCCACAGACGCTAAATCATTTCCTCCCAGGTGCACCACTGTAGGGTGGGGGGGTTGCATCTCCTTTTGCATGGACATCGCTGATGGCTCCTCTGAGCTGGTGAAAGCGCTTCCCCCTTACCCCAAATCAATGCACCAGGAGGGCATCCCTTTGAGAGCCAGATGTGGTTGGCCCTCGGAAAATCGTGCAGCCCTTTGGGTAAAAGAGTAGCCAATTATCTACACAACCCTCATCGTCACTATGAAATGGAAACAAGTAAACCCCCATGAATATAGCTATACATACAGTTTACCAACTAGCTGAATGATTGCGTGAACACATGGCTCTTGTAACAATCCCAGACACACACTTCACCCATTCGGACATGCATCTCTCATGTGAATTTACAGTAGGTCATTACAAATTGGCACTTGTGTTTCAGGGGAAGGAGGTGGGAAAGATGTGAAGAAGACAGTATGTCACCTTGTGCCAATAACACAGTTGTGCTGGGGCAATTGTAATCAGTAAAGGTTGTCTGCTCCTGTGGCCCACCGCCTGCACTGCACGGTGGTAAGGTGACTTGCACATGCTACACCATTACACTTTGGCAGGGTGACTGGTCTGACAGAGGATATGACCTGTGCAGCAAGGGTGCTTTGTAACCTCTCCGAATATAGTTACTCTGACAGAATGTGCGCCATTCATCACACATGCATGCAAATTTGGACACTTTGATTGTGAGAAATTGGGGCGCAGCTCCTGAAGTACTGGTGAACTTGGGGCCATTCGACTACCAAGGCAGAGAGGCAGCCAAGGTCACACACATCAACCACCACCACCCTACATCTCTGTCTGGCCAGCACGTCAGCTTTCCCCTCTAGGACGGGATGGGGACCGTGCCGGGGCACCCTGCACCCACTGCTGCTTTTGAGGGACAAAATATCCATCTGGGAGATGGACGCCCAAGGCCAATGACTTCACCCTGCAACCCTCCTGCCCCTCTAGCTACCCTGCGTTACAGCTTTTCCCCCTGCAAAAGGATGGGGACCCTGGCGGGGCTCACTGGGACGACTGCTGGAAAAGGACCACAGAAATGGGGATCGTTGCAGTAAAAGTAGTGTTCTCTCTATCAAGTGTGCGTACCATGCTCAGAACAAAATGACCATCTGCATTACTACCGGCAACATTTTTGAAAAGGAGCTGCTACTTATGTCGGCCAATTTTTCCTTCTGCAAAGCACCCACCTTCCTCAATGCAACGCACTCCCATCACTGGCCCCCGAACCGCCCCACTACCCTTTCTCACCCATACCACTGACACTGCAGCCACAGTTTCTCCCACCCCAGTAACCCTCCACCCGCACATTACCAAGTAATATATGTGGTACTTACATAAGTCAGCAAAAGCTTTTCAGTAGCCGCAGCTGCAACGGAAACATAAAAGAATTACATTCAGTGCTTTGCCTACCAATAACAGATCCAAACTGTCTGGCATATATCTGTACATTTTTCAGCTCCTTCCACCACATACATGAAACTTCTCAGTCATCTACCTCCACAGAAGGCTGGACTGCACAGTGATGGCAAACTGGCATAAGACCAATGGGTGTATGGCAACCCCCAGCACACAAAAAAAACATTGCACAGATGGCTAAGTGGCAAACTTCCCTCCCAGGGAAACGGCACTGTTCAGCTACACTGGGGGGGCGTTTTGTGCACTACCCCGGCAAGTGTGTTCCTGGCCACCCCAATACCTCCTCAGAGCACCCACTTCCTTCACAACATCAACACTACAGGCCCTGTTCACCCCCATCCCAATAGCAATGTGCCCTCCACCCACTATAAAATGTTGGAATAACCAAAATTTCATACGTACATAACAAGGGAGAAGCTTGAACTGCTCAAGACCTGTAAAGGGGAAAACAAACCATATATTATCTGTCAGCCCACCCAAATACCAGACCACCCATATTGGCCCCCCCCTGTTGCATTGGCCAGTACGTTTTGGGCACCCCGGCGCCAGACTGGCACACCAATGTGCACCTCTACGCCAAGGCAGGTATAGTAAACGAAGAACACAATTCAAAATGGCAGGCTGCCCTTTTGCGGGGGCGGAGGGGCCCCCTACACCGCTGTGGAATTTTCTAACGTGAAGGGGGGTGCACCTCTCCACCACCACCCCAATTGGAGGGGTGGCCCATCTCATGTAACCCTCCCCAGGGGCAGATAAGGGGGGAGGCTGTCCTGCACTCCTCCCTGGGCTCAGGCGTCCGTTCCTAGGAGCAGATATCTGGTCCCAGGGAGGGCTGCATGACATGGCACCCACTCCATTGTGGGCGGGCTGGTGGGTTAACGCCCCATTCCATTAGAAACTTTCCCGACCCTTTGGGGTGCCCCACCGCCCCCCCTAAAAAGCGTTCCAACATTTTCACTTTTTTCCTTTGGTAACCCAACTCCCCTTTGTGCACAGGGGCACATTGGTGTGCCAATCTGGTGCCGGGGTGCCCAAACCTTACTGCCCCATCTATTGGGGGGCCTGTCCTAGCATTTTTGGGGGCCCTCTCCCCCCCACCCCAAATGGGTGGCGGGGCCACCTCATGCAGGCCTCCCTGGGCCTCCTCCAAACGGCTGCGTGAGGTACACCCCACCTCCATTTGGGGTGAGGGGGGAGAGGGCCACCACAAAAGGTGGGGCAGGACCCCCAATAGATGGGGCAGTAGGGTTTGGGCACCCTGGGGGCAGATGGCCACACTAATGTGGCCATCTGCACCAAGCAAAGTTGGGTAAACAAAATACAAATTCACAGGCTGCTTTTTAGGGGGGCTGAGGGCCACCCTAAATTGGCAGCGAATGATGTACCGCAACGGGGGGTGGCCCTCAACCCCCCACCCCAAATTGAGGGCCCCACCTCATGCAACCCTCCCTGGGGGCAGATAGGGGGGCCCACCTCATGCATCCCTCCCTGGGGTCAGATGCCCCTTCCTAGGAGCAGATATGTGCCCCCAGGGAGGGTTGCATGAGGTGGGGCCCTCCATTTGGGGTGGGGGGGGTTTGAGGGCCACCCCCGTTGCGGTACATCATTCGCTGCCAATTTAGGGTGGCCCTCAGCCCCCCCTAAAAAGCAGCCTATGAATTTGTATATTTTTTTTTGTTTACCCAACTTCGCTTGGTGCAGATGGCCACATTAGTCTGGCAATCTGCCCCCAGGGTGCCCAAACCCTACTGCCCCATCTATTGGGGGTCCTGTCCCAGCATTTTTGGGGGCCCTCTCCCCCCCACCCCCAATGGCTGGGGGACACACCTCATGCAGGCCTCCCTGGGCCTCCTGCAAACGGCTGCGTGAGGTACACCCCACCTCCATTTAGACTAGTATGGAACGTATACTTAGATGTTCCCTCTAGGCCTATCACATTTGCCACTAGGTTTTTGTAGTTTGTCACGTAGAATGACGTTAGTGCGTAGGTTAATGTCATCAATGACACATTTTTACTGTTAGTAAGATATTTCTTCTGAAGCAACCTGAGAGAAACCCTGCTATGAGACGTCAGTTGATGTCCGCTGTACTCCCTGTTTTAGATAATTGATATTAACTTTTGCCAACTTCTTGAGTCGTTTGATTATTGATGCTTGAGTAATTTCTGCATCCCCATTCATCTCAAAGTGTTGCTACCTTGGCAAAATTGTGAATGGGCAGTGAGTGGAGAAAGTGATAAGGGGAAATAAGTAACAGAGGGAGGTTGGGGTAAAGAAAACTCGAGATGATGAGCGTCGAGTTAATAAGTAATTGACTTGAGGAGAGGAGCCAAGCAATTAAGAAACTGTGATGAGGATCGTCACAGAATAATAAGCCCAGTGTCCTGAGTCATAGCACGTAACAGAAGAAGTTGTATCTAGAGTCCCATTGCCGGATAATGTAGACTACAGATTTGTTTAAAGACTTGTCTAAAGAGAACAACTCACATCCCAATAGGGGTATTTTTTAGGGGTGAGGTTAAGTCTTGAGGATCGCAGACTGAGATATATGTGGCCGGTCGAGTGTGTCAGTTTGTTTGTTTGTTTTATGTGTTATATAGATATATATGTGGTGAGGAAATATTAGACGAATTAAGAGATGAAAAAAATCAAAAACACAAGATTTAAGAATTAAATATTAATTTGTTGAAATTAATTTGATGGTGTTTATTATATAAGTAGATTGAAGTAAAAACGTGATATGAAGGGTTTGAAGCTGCAACAATTGGTGCATGCTCATATTGTATTATTTTACTGAAAAAACGTATTTTTGAAAAAGTGCAAAGTGTAAAGGTGAGTATTGACAGTCAAGTGTGATGAGTAAAAATGGAGGATATTGCTCCACTTACACATCTATGCAAGCAGTTGCCCAAACACGCAACTAAGCTTAAACAGTACAGTGCAGAATGGGTTAAAGGCACGGCAGACAAGATGTTCATGTCCTGGCCTCAAGAAGGATCACTTTCAAAGGCAGTTTAGCAACACATGATGACATATTAGCATGTAGCATACACGGGAAAGAAGTTAGATAAAAGACTAGCAAGCTTAGAATTCTGGAAAATGTACTAGGACGAAAGAGAAGAGCTGCCTCCTCTAGACTGGATACTTAACATATGCAAGAGGCGGGTGAGGAGCCTTCTGCTCCCCCTGCCATGCCTGAAGTAAAAGGAGACCGTATAAAAGATGATGGGATTTAGCAATCCGGCATATGAGTCGCCCGTGCACAGCAGCTACGAGGGTACCGAGAAGATTCCTGAAATAGAGGTGATCTCTAAAGTCTCAAGGGACAAAGAGAGAAAGGACAAGGAGAGAAGTGACCGACCAAGTACATCCTTAGATATAGGAAGAGAAATAAAGAGATGGAAGGGAGAAAAGGATAAGGCTGATGAAGAAGCGCTCATACAGAATGATTAGATGGGTGGTCAGATTTTGCTCAAACGTGATGGTAAGAGCATTGACGAAGTAAGGCAAAGAGAATATTGAGACAAACAAGATAGAAAAGATAGGGATAGAGAGGAACGAGTGAAAGAAGATGGGGCAAAAAGGAAGGATAGACAAAGACGAGAACAGTTGTATCAGGATGAACAACTAAAAGAGCAACGAAGGGTAGAAGAACTGAGGAAACAGGACAACAGACGAAGGGCAATCGAAGAACAAGAAAGCCTAGAAAGAAAAAGAGAGGAACAGGAAGAACTAAAGTTAAGGGATAAAAGGATGCAAAGACATAGAAATGAAGAAATATGAAGGGCAAAGGAAAGAAGACATATGAAAAGAAAGGAGGAAGAATGAGTGAGAAGAAGCAAGGAAACAAAGAGAGCTTGATGATGAATTAGAACGAAAAAGAAGGTAGAGAGCACGCGATATTGACCATGTAGAAAAGGAATTAATGGATCCTAATGCAGTAGTAGCATGGGAGGACATAGAAGAATTCTTCCCGACACATGAACCCATGCCAGGTCTGTCTAGAGTAAATCTAGAGAATGAGTTTGACTCTAGAAGGGTCAGGGATTCAATCGATAAAGTCTATCATGATATGAGGACAAAGAACCAACTGAAAGGAAAGGGTACAAATGATCGACTCGAAAGTATGCAGTTGTATGGCAGAGAAGGAGACTTGTGTAGTTTTGAGCCTAAAGAGTTGTCTTTAGACAGACTAACTCTGAATAGAGATGAAAAGGAGGGAAGCCATACAAGCTGGAGACAGGATATGTCAGACGAAGAAAGGGGAAACCTTCCATGTGGAGGAGCGAGTTAACACATGTGGTCCTGAGGGAAGTTCTCTATTGGACAAGGAAGTGAGATGGTTAGATCTAGATCTTCCCAAATCGAGGACGTCAGAATCTCTGGTGTGACTAGATCAACCTAGAGCGAGATCCCATAGTGAAAGGGGAGACTCACCACCTTATGTCAGCAGATTAAGATCTCTGTCAGGAAGGAAACAGTATGGAACCATTGTCCCTGCTATGGTCAGACAGGCGATGGGGGATGAGTGTGAATTTGGGATATCGCAGTTTCCTTTGTTAGAAAAAGGAGGCGCCAGACCACAATATATACCATGGCCACAGATGGATAAGGACAATTTAAGGTGTAAACTCCCAAATTGAACTTCTGGCGCTGGGAAATGGATATATGAGTTAGAAAAAATGACAGGAGGAAACACGTTAGCTATAGGAAACATTAAATGTCTTCTAGCCGCTATTCTTGAGGAGAGAGCAGACGATGTTTGGTCGAGAGCAGGATACTCGAGTGTCACTAGGCAGAACATGGCTTGCGAATTAGCGACATTTAATAACTGTAGAGCAGCAGTCTGGAAAGCATGCAGAGTGCTGTATATGGACACATCAGATATGGGAGCTATAATGCTGAAAAAGATGCAGGAAGGGGATGATCCTTGTTTACATTTAGAATTTTCAGGAACAATGGTCTTTGGAAGCTCGCTAGCCTTGGGGGAAATCTATACCTGTATTTTATCATGTACTATGCCAAGGGTTGCCAGAGCCAGTACAAAGCAGCTTAAGAAGTTAGTGGGCATGGAAGCAAAGTCATGGTCAGAAATTCAGCTGACCATTGTGCATTACTGCAGACTGTAAAGGGAGAAGAATCGAAAGAAAGATGTCGCTAGGAAAGGCAAAGAAGCTAAATTGGTGCAGAAAAGAAATTGTCAAAATACGACATCGAAGGGGGGATGTTGACTAGTGCAGAAGGGTCGAGTTCACAGCAAACAGCAGGTATGCCAAGGTGAATAACCAAAGGAAGTATGAGCAAAGTAATCATGGATTTGTACCACGAGGTAGGGGAGGTTTCTGAGGTAGAGGCTTCCAGAATAATCAAGGAGGGTTTCAGAATAATCAGGGACATTACCTGAATAACCAGGGTGGGTTTCAGAACATGCAGACTGATAGTTGAAGCATGCAGGAAAGGCTGATTAGAAGATGTCCTGTATGTTGGACATGTGGTATGTCAGGGCACCTTGCACGCATGTGTAGGAGTCAAGGGTTTGTGCAAAATGGACAATTCTCAAGAGTGGGGACCACATACCCACCTGAATACAGTCAACAGAATGGAGAAGGGTTTGCCCAGAATCAGACAGTACAACAAACACAAGTGCCGAGAATGCAACCATGTTTTCAAACGCATCAGACAATAAAGAATTCGCTGCATGGGCAGTCACAACATTCACTCATGTAGATAAAGCAGGACACAATTACAGGACAGTTAACTCCTAGAATAGGGGGTGTCACTGTCGAAAGGAGGAAATCCTTTCAGAGGTACAGGAATAAGCATGTACACACAATTGGACAGCTCACTGGGAGATTGATGTGTTCAATACTATCAGTGATGTCCAATCCTTAAGAAGAACCAAGGGTTGATGTCAATATAGAAGGCAAATCTTTTCTTTTTTTTTAGCAGACATGGATGCTACAAGTAGAGTTCCTTTTACTGAAAAATTGCCAGTCTCTATAGAAGAATGTGACATATCTGTACCATTATTATATTTGAGAGAGACTCCTGTCAATATATTAGGTTGAGAACGCCAGGAATGCATTACTTTAATGTGAGTGAATTTATTATGGCATTCACGGGACAAATCATACGAGGAGCACCATTAGAACCAGGGGCTTTTCATTATGGGGTGCTCATTTTGTTAACATGGCTACCGCATTTAGTGGGTAAAACTGTGAGAATACCTGATGAGTTTTTTTTTCAGGCCAAGGATACCTATGGGTGAAGAGGGAGGACAAGTAGTGTAAGGAGAAATGGCTTTGCTTGATGGAACTGATTATGAAGGAAGAAGATGGTGCACACTAATTGCCATTGGGGACGGTTATAGATTGACTGACGTCACGGACAAGGATATGTTTAAAGACCATCCGTCAGCTGACGAAGTAGTATTTGAAATGAGTATTAGTTATTGGGTAAGAGCAATCAAAAGTGAGTTTCCTCAGAAAATGATGTTAGCATTGAAACATCCTGAGTTTTTCAATGGAGATATGGCAAAGGTGCCAGCTTCATTTTGGATAACAGGCCCCTCTGTAGGCCTATTGAAGGGGGCTGGAGGAGTAAAGATTAAATTGAAATCTTGAGCACGACAGCATCCTATGTCTTGAGAGGCAGACAAAGGTATTTTCAAGACGTTATCTGCCATGATGGAACAAGGTATTTTAGTGATGTCAGAGTAACCGTGTAATACATCAGTATAGCCTGTGAAAAAAAGTAAAGGGGGGTTGTGGCATCTAGTGCACAACCTCCGCCCGATTAATCAGATTGTAGAGGCCAAGTTTCCTCTATTTCCTAATCCTGTGACATTCTTATGTAGTATCTTTGTTGAGGCACGATATTTCACAGTGATTGGCTTGAAACATGTGTTTTTCTCAATCCCATTGCATAAGCATTCTCAAGATCTGAGGTCATTTACGTTTCATCAGAGTAAGATAAAAAGCACGTGATTGCCTCAGGGGTACTGTGAGTCTCCATCGATTTTCAATAGAGTCCTGCTGATGGACTTAAGCAATGTTAGTTTAGAAAGTGTTGTGTTGCAATACGTAGATGACATATTGGTCTGTAGCACCTCAGAGGAAGAGTGCAGATGTGATTCAGTTCAACTGATGATTATTCTTGCAGAGAAAGGATATAAAGTGGGTAAGGAGACATTGCAGTGTTGCCAAGAGGAAGTGCTCTACATAGGTCAGTTAATTTTGCATGAAGGAAAGAAAGTTACTCCTGTGAGACCTGAGGCTCATTTGAAAACCGCAAAACCACATACAATAAAGCACATGCAAAGATTGTTGGGACTATGTAATTATGTGAGAGCATGAGTCTTTGATTACAGTTCATATAAAAGGCCCTTGTTTCAGGCTCTGAAAAAGGCAGAGGCAACCCAACAAAACATTGTCTGGACTGAGGAAATGGAAGAAGGGGTTGATGAGTTGAAAAAGGCAATTTGCACAGCTCCAGTTTTAGCGATTTCCAATTATGCTGAGGAATTCTTTTTATTTTCACATACGAATGGCACAGTTATGACAGCATGACAGCAGTACTCACGCAGAGAACCACGTTGGGGTACAAGCCTCTAGCATATTATAGTGGGATTCTGGATCCAGTAATGAGGGGTCACTTTCCTTGCAAACAATCGTTCGCCATTGAGAAGGCTGCTAGTATAGTAATGGGATGTTCCATGATGGTATTTGTTGAACATGCCTTGTTTGCCATTTTGGAAAAACCGAAAGGTATGTTAACTTCTCAAAGGACTTCTAACTACAAAGTAGTTATATATAATCCATCAATTAAAATAGTCAGATGCTTTGGCAGCTGGATAGATTCTTTTTATTGACAGTTCTTCCAGAATCAATCAAGATAATGGACAGAGAAATACAGGGGCCACTGTGGTAAAGCACAAAGCAAATGGGGATTTTGAAGACTTTTCGGCACAGGCTGCAGAATTAGTGACACTGATTGTCGTGCTCGAGAATCATGCAGACCAGGAAGTGACCGTGTACAGTGACTCCGCCTATGTGATGTCGACGGAACACACGGGGCTAGCACATTGGAAAAGGAGGGGCTATCTCTGAGCAGACAGCACACCAATGCAGCCGGCCACCTTATTGGACAGACTCATTAAAGCACTACAACTCCCAGTATCCATCCCAGTATCCATCACAGTCATTCAATGTGCAGCTCACACTAAAAGGGCCAACTTTATCTCACATGGAAATCAAGCTGCAGATGAAGAAGCGAAGCGTATTGCATGCTCAGACAGTATCATGAAGTTTGAAACAACTGATGTGAATGGAGGTGTTGTGGTGATGATGAATGTGCCTGATTGTTAGAACAGTTTGTCCAAAACTCAGTTAATGAAAATTCAAGGGGAAGCACCTCAGGATGAGAAAGACCTGTGGATGTGGAGGGGGTGTTCTTTAACTCCTTCTGAATCAATGTGGTGACAGGAGAGCACTGTTAAACCGGTGATGCCTGTAGCCTTATTAGGGGTGGCCTTGGAAGAGCTACACAACCCTGTGCATATCACTAGAGAGAGCCTTGCTGGACCAATTGCAGAGGCATGATTTGTTCCAAATTTATTAGAACACATTGCACTTTATGTAGTGAACTGCATCGTATGTCAAATGTTTACTGCTGGGCACAGACTGCGTACAGTTAGAGGAGTTATCCCAAGACCTAAAGGTCCCTTTCAGCATTTGCATATCGACTATGTCGACATGCTGCAAGTCTGTAATGGATACAGATTAATGATTGTAGTTGTATGTCCCTTTTCAAGGTGGATTGAAGCTGGTCCATGTACATATCCAGATTCCACCTGTGCTGCAAAAAATTGTGTACGAGAAGTATTTCCTAGATGGGGAATATGTGAAGTATTAAGATCAGATAATGGCCCTCATTTTGTCAATGAAGTCTTTGAACAGATAAGTTTGTTGCTCAGTGTAAAGCACACGTTTTCATTGGCTTATCACCTGCAAGCGAACGGAATCTGTGAGAGGCTCAATGGCTTGCTTAAAGAAAGAATAACCAAATTGAAGCTTACTTTGAAGAAAGGATGGTTGCATTGCTTACCACTGGCATTGTATGCGTTGAGAAATCAACCAGGTTCCGACCACTATCTTACGCCCCATAAAATAGTGACAGGGAGGCAGACACCCCTCACACCTCCACCTAGAACTAGAAGTGATGTCCAGATGGCAGCAGAATTGTTAGGAAAGGAGTTAGGTGATTACTTAACCTGTATGACAACAAGTATCTCTGTCATTTCAGATCAGCTCAAACAGAAGGGGTGTGGGGCTTAGAACACAGATGGAGACAATCCAACAACCGGATCTGAAGAATTACATCTTCCAAACTTTTCCACGGAGATCAGATCCTGATCAGGAACTTTATTCGTTGGTGGCACAAGACATGCTTTAACGGCCTATTCATTGTAGAGGACGTAACACCATCAGCAGTGAAAATACAAGGCAGACGTGCGTGGATATTTCTTGGAGACATAAGGATCTATGCTGGAGAACCCCCTTCACCCCAACCCCTATCGGAAGCAAGCATCAGGGAAGAACCTCAGCATGTGCAGACAAGATCCATGACGAGGAAGAAGGACGCAGAAACTGTCAAATAAACAGATTCAGAATACTTTGGAGTGTGGCTTGTTTCGGGACACTCTATTGAGCTGCTAAAAAAGGAGTGAAAGAAGGCTATTTGGTCTTGAGCCACAGGAGTTTGCTAAACATTGAACTGAGAAATGCTTAAGTCTTGATCGGGAAGGAAAGAATGCCAAATTTGGATTTCCTTTTCGACGACTGAAAGAGGGAACAGTTCCCTGATTCCTTTCTCACTGAGTTTCTCTTTGGAGGCTCAAATGGTGGTGCCCAATGACAACATTCATCGGATCATCCTTGCTATTTTTCTCTACATTCTACGTTCTTGCCCTTCGTTGGTGGGGAGAACTGCTGACGTTCATAATTTCTGGCAAGATCCTAAGAATTGCTCAATCGTGAGGGGATTGCTCACAGCCATGCTAGAGCATGTTCTCCCGCTTCCTGAGTACAGTGGAGAAAACACCAATGCCCCTATCGAATGTAAATGCTCATAGACTAGTAGGATTGGTTTTCCACTACATGATTGAGGAATGCCCACATCTTGATGGAAGAAAAACTAATATTCACACGTTCTTGAGAGATCCGAGAAGTACAGTGGCACTGGATGAATTGCGATGCAACATAATTGAACAGGTTAACCTATATTCTGAGGGAACACTGAGAACTGAATGACACTTTTGGAGAAAGAGATCCAGAACCTACTAGCTGTAGTCTTCTACTTCTTGCTGGAGAGAGACCCACATTTTGTTTGGCGAAAGGAAGACTTTTTTCTATACATCAGGAACCCTCTTAATCGTCCTGTGATCAGGCAGCTGTTTAAGGAGCTTGTTGTGAAAATGAAGATATTGCCAGAGTATTGCATGATGTTGCCCGAATAAAAGTAGATTTTTCCTTCCTTAAAAAAGATTGAGAATGGGCAGCATCAATAGTAATAATGTTCTGGCTGACAACGAAAGACCTCCACAATGTGCAAGAAGCTTCTGTTGTAAGAAGTGGGCATATCCATACGTCATTTATACATGCATTTTGTTTATAGTGATATTTCTTTCGCTTACAATACGCACTGCTTACAATTTGGATCCAAATAAAGCAAAGATTTCTGTGTATCTTCCTATGCAGAAGAAGGGTACAGATGTGGCAACTACGAGGCAGCCGAGACCTGATGTAATTGTCCCTAGCCTAGAGGTACATTCAAAAGCACCTAGTTCTTTGATAGATAGATCTAGGCTTCCTTTCGGCGGAGGTTCATGTATGGAGACTATCCAAGACACTTTTTTGCTTCCATATTACGTTAATAGGATGAGACTTCTAGAACTTTCTCCTACACATGTAGTACATGTCAAAACACCAAGTCCACTGACAAATGTTTCTGTAATCGGTCCAGTAAGAAGGAATTATGCTGACATACTTCATGAGATGATTATAGAAACTCATAAGAAAAAATGAGTGCTAGGGAGGATGATCATGAGTTAAATGATTACCTGGATAGTACAGCACACTTGGGGAATACCATATGGTATCAGCATATGAAAGAAGTGGGAAGGAGAACCTTGCAGGAGGAATGTTTTGTATATGCACTCCTGCATTATCGCATGGGGATTTCTAAAATCTTCATAGCTATTGAAATAGATGACCAGACAGCACATTGTCTATCACACATAGCACTCTGCCATACAATGGGTCATTTCATGGGCTGAACAGCCTATCTCAAATGGGCAACTGAATGGATCGATCCAGAAGAAGATGATTATGTCCAAGATACAAAGACAAGGTTAAGAGCTCACACCAAGAATCACGTATTAGATACGAAAAGCGTGGAGTAAAAGGAGCACGAATCAGATGGGAAGTAAACAGAAGACTGGAGAGTCCAGAAAAATCTGCAGAAGAAATTCAAAGATGGAAGAACAGAGGACAGGAGCAGATCTGGAGATCAGTGCTTTCACCAGATGGCTGAGAAGGAGTGGTCATCTGCAGAGCCTGGGTGGTCATTGTTTTCTATCAGCCGACCATTAACATAGTGCCTTGGAAAGTGCAAAACTGTGCTTCAGAAATAATGGCACAAGAAGAGTTGGAGAGAACCAGAGCTGTGGTTGAATCATTGATGTACAAGGAATGAGCATTGGAACAGCAGTGATAATAGATCACTATTGGGCATGTGGACCCAGACTTTATATGAAGCTGCCCAAGGACCAGGGAGGACAATGTTTCATAGTAAATGTTCCTGTTCCAGAGTTGGTGATTCCTAAAAGTGACCTGAACATTGAAACTTTCCAAAAGCAGATGTTCACCTGAGGAAGAAGAGATCTGTGGAGCTGATAAGTCGAATGACAAGAGAGAACTATTTCTCAGCCAAGTCAATAGAAGCCTTTGATGCCATTCCATAAGAACATACACTGTTCAGTCAGACTTCATCGATATTCATGTTGATCTTTATGCTGAGTCTCCAAGCTGGAGCAAATACTAAATGGTTAAAAATTACCAGATGGGAACTGTTGCAGACAATCAACACTACCATAAGGAGATTCAATTCTATAGGGAAGAGCTGATGGCTATACCACTGATTACTCTTCAGAATAGATACATCTTGAATATGATCACAGCTATGGATGGAGGTGTTTGTGCAAAAATTGGAGAATCATGTTGCACATTTATACCTTCTCATGATGACGAGAATGGCACACTGACAGAGGCTATAGAGATGCTAACGAAGCTGCATGACGAAATGGTGGACAAAGTAGACGACATTGCTGGTGATAGCTGGTTTGGAGCACTCTTCTCTTGGGTTCCACAATGGATAGCGGGTATTTTCAAGTTTCTTGGAGCCCTGATAGTAATGGTATAGCTTGTATTCTGTGTGATTAGGATAATAATCTCACAATGCAAGAAGTCAGCAAAGTAAGCCATAGGCATGACGATCATGATTGAAGTTGAATCAGGATGGATGACCAAAGAGTTAACAGATGAAGAAATCAGAGATTTCATGAAGGCCAGTATCCATTCACCTGAGGGAACACAATTCCTGTATCCAAAGAACCATACAAAGTATGTGGGATGATGGATCTATTGTAGTCCAAGCGGCCAGTGAATGCTCATGACTTGGAACAAGGATGAGCATGTGAAATCAGCTGGATGCCTTAAAGGAGTCATCAAGATATGGGTCCCAAAGAAGCATTTCTTCAGACGAGGATGTCTAGATATGAAAAATGATGGGAGAGTGATCGATAAATTGCCTAGAGGGGGGAGTGTTGAGAAGGAGCCAAGTACCCCCACCTCAACCATCTCGCCCATATTGCCAATATGTTTGGAGCCAGAGTATGAGACACAAGCAGTACCAGTGAAAATACTGATACCAAGGAGAATCCTGGAGGCAAGGTTGCCATTGAGAAAGCCAAACCTGCATAATAGACAGTATAATGACCATTTGAATGAAATTCCAGAAGAAGCTGGACCAATGAATGAAAGAGCAGATTGGTGCTGTCACACGAAGCCAGACTGACGTACATAGACGAGATGCAGAGACAAGAGAAGTGAATATAGGGCCTCATTACGACCCAGGCGATAAGTTACCGCCTGGGTCGTACCCTTACCACCATGGTGTAAACTATGTTTACACCATGGTGGATGGCGGATTTACCGCCCCATTCCAAGGTGAGTGGGGCGGTAAATCCCCATTTCCCATTTTACCCTTCCCCATACCCATTTTTGCCCCATAGGGCATAATGGGAGTGGGAAAGGCGCTAATTACGCCACCGTAAATTACGGTGGCATAATTAGCACCATGGTCCCTTAGCGCCATGGATTTTAACGCCTGCAAAAAGCAGGCGTTAATATCACCATGGCGCTAAGGGACCTTGTAATCAGGCATTAGGGGTCGGCGCCGTTTACGGCGCCGTTAACCCCTTAACGCCTGATTCGTAATGAGGCCCATAGTCTCTGAAGCATCAAGACAGTATCAAGGTAAGTGACACATCGGGCTCGAGATGTGGAAACCTATGTTGCAGAAATAATGACGATATTAAGTCATTTTCATTTTACATGTGTATAGATGCAAAGAAACGCAAGCAGACAAAGCATTCTTGAGGCTGGCTATGTAGTGAATAGATTGCGGCATGCGCCAACGTATACTTATATAGGAATGAAGAATAGATGATTCCTCGACATGTTATAGCAATGCTGGACCAAAGAAGGAAGGCCTTTTTTCCAGTGTGTCGCAGTTGAAAAACAACGAAATTGCAGAAGTGAATCTCAGAAAGGCGAAGCTGGATGAGCCCCAAGAAGCCAAGGTCTTATCAGACTGGGATGAGCAGACATTAGTTACACTCGTGTGAAAGCATGAAACACCTGTTCAGAAGGCATGGACGAAAATAAGGAAGACGTCAGAGGTCTATTAATTCTTTTAATTATGAATGCCATAGAGCTCAAATTTGTAGTCTTAAGTCACGTGAATGGATGAAGTTGGACAAACATGATGAACCACACCTACGCAGAGAGGCAGAGCGTGCCTCTACTCCCCTGTATTCTGCAGGGCAAGGAACATTTCCAAGGCCAAGTTCATAGACTTAGTTGATGTGCAGACCACTGAGGTGATGAGAGATGACATGCTAATTGGCAGGAAGCTATGGTTATGACCAGTTCACCAGCACCTGGAAGTCCAGCCTGCATGCTGCTAACGTGGGTGGAAAAGTACTGACGCATGTAAGAGTGCTAACCAATTATAGGGGGCCACATGATTAAGAGCCCTATAGTTTGTGTAACGGATTGGATGTTGTGTATTTAGTGAGATTCATAGTGACCTGTTTGAGGGGAGGGCTTAGTTGCCCCACCTGACGTCAAAGAGCCTATAACTTTCTTAGACTAGCATGGAACATATACTTAGATATACCCTCTAGGTCTATCACATTTGCCTCTAGGTTTTTGTAGTTTGCCACGTAGGATGACGTTAGTAAGTGTGTTGGTTAACCTCATCAATGACACATTTTTACTATAAGTAAGATGTTTTTTTCTGAAGAAAATTGGGAGAAACCATGCTATGAAACATCAGTTGATGTCCGTTGTACTCCCTGTTTTAGATACTTGATATTAAAACAGTTAACTTTTGCCAACTTCCTGAGTCATTTGATTATTGATGCTTGAGTAACTTCTACATCCAAATTCATCTCAAAGTATTTCTACCTCATTTTAAAGGGCTGGATCGGTTGTCCTGGTTCAACTGGAAGCCCAGCTAGTTTCCTCCAAAGTAGCCCATCATGCCATACCCGTAATGGACCGCATCTTCACGGCATATGGCATTTCCTGGAATGGTAAAGACGGGCAATGGGCCTCCGTTCACGGGCCAGGACTTTGCCCGTTCAGTGAGTACATGGGCTTCCATCACCAAAAGGTCACGCCACTGTAGCCGCAGGCGAATGGCATGATTGATCGATTTATGCTCAACCTAAAATGGGCTCTGCAAGTGGTCCGACTCATGGGTCAGCCCTATGAACAAGGTCTGCACCAATTGCTAAGAGATTATAGGAGCACCGCACACAGCTCCACCAGAAAGAGTCCAGCCAAGATCATGTTTGGAAGGGACTTGCGTACACGGCTAGCACAGCTGGAACCCCAAGATGGAGATTGGCCTGCTGATACTCAAATGAGAGACCAAGATAAGATGGCAAAACAACGAATGAAGGAGTATGCAGATGTGCGACGGAAAGCCAGACAGTCAAAGCTGGAAGTAGGCGAGGTGGTCACAGTAAAGCAGCTTCAGACGCATAAGACCACTCCCGCGTTCAAAGATAAACCCTTGATCATTACAAAGAGGAAAGGCTCACTGATCACGGCTCAAGGAGACCATGGACACACCACTTGAAACTCCTTGCACTTCAAAAGATTTCCATTGACCAGCCCCGGAGTATGAGCCGACGAGAGGAGCGGATAGATGAATATCTGTCAGATGATCCTTATCGAGGAGATCTCGAATATGCCAACACCTCGGGCACAGAGGACCAAGGACGATCAGAGGAAAGGAGTCCCCCAGCAACTGTAAACCCCAGACCTCACAGAGCGATGAACAGACCTTGTTGACTCATTGAAGAAATGGGTTGATCAGTCCTAGTTTCAGTTCATGTTGAAGCCCTACGGGGCAACTGTTTAATTTGGGGTGGTGTCATGTTGACAGTTTGTTACGGGGCACGGGGCGGGAAGGGAAGTGGTGGGGTGCAGGGCAGTGGAAAGTTTCAGTATGTTCGAGAAGCCGGAGAATAAAGAGGTGTTCAAGAGCAACAGGGCTCTGTCTCTTTATTGCACGCGCAGCATGGTGCGTACTTCCAGTGGTCGTCACTCAGGCCAAAGACAGTGACCAGACAGGGACTCTTTCAGGGCTATGCAGCAGAAATATCTCCTTGTGGATGTGCATAGGGCCTCATAGAGCTGTACATGTAGCCTTATTGCTTTGTAAAGACTGTTTGTGCCCTCCCCGTCTTCAACGTGCAAGAGAATAAAACAGACACTCCCCGGACGGGGAATAAGACAAAGAGAGCAGGCTGCGAGAGTTCAAGGAAAAGTTTATCTAGATCTCTGAGAGCGCTCTGGCCAAAAGTAGTGTTACAGTATATTTTATAGGTGAAATGACACGTCTAACATAGGATACTATGTTGGACCCGGATTGGTCAACCCGGGTGGTGCTTTAGGTGTGGGCAGCATCTCTTCCTCCTGGTTGGTTGCTTGGTTGGCGGGAGGATGGACATCAGATATCTGTGCTACGAACGGATGAAGGTCAGGTCACTGTGAAGCAGGGTGGTCACTATCTAAGCTAATAAAATACATTCTAATAATGCATGCACTAAATAATAGTTGTTCAAAAGACTCTCAGTAATTATCATGTCTCTATAAAAGTCACACAGGTATCTATATCATCTATAACATTTGGATTATACAGGCCATAGGTTAAGGGTCTTGACCACTATAATACACTGATCGAAATGTAGGTTTAGGCTCACAAGAATCTCAAGTATGTGGCATTTGTTAGTACTAAGCACGATATACTGCAGCAGGGGTCTAATGTTAGTTTGGGGGTCTGGTAGGTGGGCATCATGGCATTGTCAGTGGTCTGGCACATGAAAGGAATATCTTGCAGGGACACAAGGTCAGAATGGCAGTAGGTTTCCATCGGCGATGGTGTGGGGGCAAGGACACGTTTGTGGAGATGAACGAGCTATGGGCTTAGTTCATGCTGGTTCACATGCAGGACAATGATCTCAGAGGAAGAGTGATGTGTTACATTTATTAGTTGTTGCAAATACCTCCGGCTTCAGCGTGAGAATGGAGCCGCAGAGTTTTCCAGTCGGAGTGGAAGCGAGGGTGGGGGCCATGTGTCCTGCGCCTGGCCGCTGCGATGAAAGGGAGAGAGGCGTTTCGTACTATCGCAGTGAGGCCTGGTCACCAAGATGGAGTCGAAAGGGGGTACAAAAATGGATGCCCTGTGTCCTGCTCAGTGGTCCCATCTACACGAAAGTAAACCAAAGTTAACATTGCATAAGGGCAAGGGGCGAACCCACTACTGGAGGCACTTGGTCCAAGTTTTGTACTGAGGAGTAAAGGATGCGAGGGGCCTGCTGGCCACACGCTCCCACACATTCCCCCCTTTTGTTACATCTAAAGTAACGAATATTTATATTTTATCCTTTTCATTCTCCCTTCGGTAGTACTCAGCTTCCGCAACTGCTTCGTCCCACGCTGGGGTACCCTTTATTGGCATCTATGCTCTGCATACACTTCTTAAGCTATTCCCTCTTCTTGCATATTCATCTGGCGTACACATCAAGTAGATCCCACCATCTCCATCTAAGTCCACCCATACCTCTCTGTACCATTGCAGCTCCCTTGATTCCCTTATTGTTGTGTGGTGCAAATTATCAACCCTGTCCCCATATTGCCTGTAAATGGTTGTCATTCTGTATTGTGGTGTGTTGTATTCCCTGGTTTGTATTTGTGCATCTATCATAGTAGCTACCGTTGTCGGGTGGCTCATTGTCACCATCATCATAGTTGAAGTAGGCATGCTCTTTTCACAACACCGGACTCTCAATTGGCACACACAGAAGAATAGGAGCACGAAGACAATGATAGGAACGAGTATTTTCATTTTCACATTTACCCATGATGGTATCCAGTTTAACAAATTGTCGAACCATGTGCTTTCCTCTTCGCCTCCTTCTGTTCTCATCCTCTCTCCTAAATTATGCACAGCTGTTTTCACATGTGAGCGTGTCCCGTTATCAGCATCTGCAGTTGGCACAAACGTGCAACACGCCCCCCGATTTCTCGGCAAACACCACCATCCATTGCTGTGAGGAGATCTAGAATGTATCTGTTTTGCATTGTCATTAGGCGCACGGCGCGGAGCTCTATTTTTATAACGTTGAACCCTTCTTCAGTGTCGTTGGCCAGTTGGATGAGCTCCCAGCGCACAATCTGTAACCACTTGGCATTTTCCCGTGCTTGGAGCCCCGGAGGTAGGAGCGATGCGAAGAATGTCTCTGCAGATGAGAAGAGTTTGTACTTCTGCGGGATCTCGGCAAGGAGTTTCGATGATTTGGATGAGATATAGTTGGAAGACTTTTTACTTCGTGATAGTTTTTTCTTCAGATCATATTCTGACAATAGTTCGTAAGCTGGAGCTTCTGTTATCATTAGTTTGGGCGCTGTTGATGGTTCAGCCGATTGCCCTGCCGCCAATATGCCAGCCGATTCTCCTGCTTTTCCTTGTATATGACGCTCTGGGATTACCATCAGGGCTGTGTGGAAGGTGGCCAAGGCACAAGTACCTTTCCATGATGTTGGGAGGTGTAGATAGGCTTGTTTGCTGCAAATCCAGTACATGTCCATTAGTCCAGCGGTACCTTTCTTCATATCGGTATGATTACTGTCTTGTTGCATTTCTTCGTTTCCCCCATGTTCACCCTCCCTTCCCCATGGAAACACAGTTCGTGTAGCACTTCTTTCTGTATTTTGATAGGTTTTTCCAATGCTGTTACCCATGTTAGCTTAGTTAAGTGTTGTGACCAGATGGGGGTGCACACTCCCTTTATCCATTGGAACGCATCCTCAGCTAGTCCCCAGAGTGCTTCTGCTTTGCATTCAATAGTTTCATTGTGCCATTTGTTTTCTGCATACCTCGTCCCTTTTATGACAAGAAATGGCTCTCTGAGGCAAATTACTCCTTGACGCCGGCTCGTGCATGTTCTCTCACTCTCCAGTCTTTCTAGGCTGACGGTGTGTGCCTGGAAGGTTCTTTTTATCCTACACAAAACTAAATGAATCAAACATTGGGCCTCCGACAAGGGCACTTCCTGTGGTACTAACATTTTCGGTGTCCCTGATGCATGTGGTATGAGTGAACAGTTGTAGCAGCTCTCATTTGTCGCCTGCTTTGCCGTGGCACTCATGTCCGAATACCACTTGTTTGATTGATGTGGGTGGCGGGGGTCTTCTATCTTATCTAACCCCAGGTCATGATAAATGTTGTATCTTTTCCCTTCCGCCCCCCTTTTCCTTCTCCTTCTCCCTCCCTCCTTGTAGCTCTTCACTCTTTGGTAGTGTATTGGGAAAATGCCCGCCCAAGCAGTGTCATTACCATTAAATATGTTATCATGTGTGTACTCATTAGTGGCAGCAGCGTAATATGAGGTAGGCTCTACTGTTGTTTGTGCATGCGTGCTTGTGTTAGCTACATTGTTTGGCCAATAGTAGTCACCATCATATACATTCAATTCGTAATCATTACTTATATTTATACTCCGATGTAACAAGGATACACTTGTTGGATCTGCGGCAGAGTGTTCTGAAGGTTGCATTGCATTTGTTCCATTAGCATCAATGTCATATGTTTCTTTCCACATTGTCTTTACTCCAGTCCATATTAAGTGCGAACCTTCTCGTATCGTGTTAGCCCTGCTCCCCCCCTTGTGCATGTCATTAACCAAAGATAAAAGTGTATAGTATCAGGCCATGAAAAACAACATCACTGAAAACAAAACTGCAGCACATTTTAAAATGCATTCAACATTGCTAAACCTATTAGCCCTAATGGCATCCCTATTGCTATCTAGCATTGATTGATTCTCTGCGATTGTGGTTCGGTGGGCCATTTGTCACCTGAAAGGGCCAAACAAATTTGTTAAGTCACCACAATATGTATACATATATTTACATTTCAATTTTATACTTAATCATTATTTCTATTTTGTTTTTGCTCATTCTCTGTTACACATTCATTTCAGTTAGAGAGAGAGAGGGAGAGAGAGAGAGAGAGAGAAAGAGAGAGAGAGAGAGATAAGTCATGAGAAAACAAGGCACAGGTCATAACCTTTTTTTGTTGTTTTGTTTACAGATTCTTTTTCATCAAATAATTTTGTCATTGCTTCTCAATCTCATCTGTAGTACTACTAGCACGTTCCTGTTCGCTCTGAGGGATTGCACTATCGTGCGCCCTCCTCACATCCGAGAGGTGCACCCAATATTTCAATCCCTTGACTTTCACTGCAGTGGTGTACTATATATGACCTCATAAGGGCCGTGAAACCTAGGTGAATTCCATCTCCTTACAAAACTCCTAACATAGACATGTGCTCCTGGCATCAGTGGTCCACTTGGGTTGTCTGCAGCTGGCATTGTAGTATCAGTTGCTACATTCTCAGTAAATGGTGGTGCAATTTGTGATGCTATGCTGTGGGCTACGCGCGTCAGCTGGGCAGGTATTCCTTAAATTCCTCCCCCAGCACTGTGGCAGCTCTGTGTGTGTATGATGCTCTCCTAATCGGGGAGAGTGGTGTGTGTATTCGCCTCCCAGTCACAATTTCCTGGGGGCTCAGATGGTGGTCCTTGCATGGTTGCGTTCTGAGTTGGAACAGTGCTAGGGGTAAACATTACACCCAGTTTTTCTTCAATGTATTAAACAACTTTGATAATTTGCTTTTGAGTAGGCAGTTGATCTTTTCCACCACCCCATTGGCCATCGGATGATAAATGGAACACAGTTTGTGCTTCACCCCCAAAAGTGATGTTACTTCCTTGAAGAGGTCATTCACAAAGTGTGTGTCGTTATCTGATCTTATCATATCACATATTCCCCATTGAGAAAATACATCTCGCACCAGGAACTTCGCCGTACACTTCGCGTCTGGGTGGGGACATGGACCCGCTTCCACCCACCTTGAAAAGAGACATACCACCACAATTAAATACCTTGCTCCATTACATCGCTCTCCCATGTCAGCGTAATCTATGTGGAGTTCCCTAAATGGTCCTGTTGGTCATGGCAGGGTACCACGCAGTGTTCTCAATGTCATCCCTGAATTGTATGTTTGACATGTTACACATTCTACAACAAATTTTGACAAGTGTTCGTGTAAATTGGGAACAAACCAATGTTCCTGGATGTCTGCGGCAATGTGTTGTTTTGCTACGTGGTCTGGGAAGTGCAGTTGTTGGAATGCTACTTCTAGTAATTCTGCTGGCATCACTATCTTTTCCGTTGTTTCCTGTCTCAAAATTAGGTCTGTGGCGGATTGTGTGCACCCCCGTCTGCTCCACAACTCTTGCTCCTCCAGTGGTGCTCTCCTTTGTATTTCTATTATCTGCGCTATTGGTGTGTTACTGTACGCCTCTCCTAGTGACTCTATAATAGTTGTCTTTACAACGCATTCGATTGTTGGTGTTGTACTGAAATACGAGGCCTCCTTCGCTGCTGCGTTGGCTGCCGCGTTTCCCAATTAGACTGCATCTGTGTTGTTGGTATCGCTTGGCATTTCACCACTGCCACTACCGATGGTATCATTAATGCATCGATCAATTCATTCAATAATGTGGCGTGCTGTACTGGAGAGCCATCTGCTCCTCTGAACCCCCTTCTACGCCAGCGGGATAGTCCTGAATGGACTGTGGTTGTTGCATACGCTGAATCTGAATGTATAGTCACTGTGCACTCTTTGGCTGTACGCAATGCTTCAATCAATGCAGTTCATTCCGCTGCCTGTGCAGAGTAATGTGATGGGAGGCGCTTTTGGACAATTATTTCATAGTTATCTTCTTCAATTTGTACTACTGCCATTCCCACATGCTTTTCCCCTGTCTTTGGGTTTATTGATGCTGACCCATCTATAAAGTATATTTCCCCTTCCTTCAGGGCATTTTCACTCGCTTTGGGAATGTCATCACCCTCCACCTCATAGGTGGCACAATCGTGTTCCTGCATGTCCTCTGTTGTACATGGCTCTGTAATGAATGTCGGCGGGTTCACTGTCTTGCACAAGACCATGTGCACGTTGGGGCTCGAAAAATTATCTCATATGCAGTTGCTCTCTGGGTTATCAGTGTTGATCTTGATCACTCAAGAATCTCAAATAATGAATGCTCTGCATATAACGTCACTGAACATCCCATCACAATCGTAGCACTCTTTTCAATTGCGAAGGCCGCAGCTGCGAGGGCCTGTTCGCACGCGAAGTGACCCTGCATCACTGGATCTAGTGTCCCGCTGTAATAGGCCAATGGTTTGTGACCTAGTGATGTTTTTTGTGTCAGCACTGCTGTCATCAGTGTTCCATTACAGTGTGAGAACAAGAAAAATTCACTCTCATAATCTGGGTTTGCAAAGACTGGGGCGTCTGCAATAAGGTCTTAAAATTTAAAATACTGAGTCATCATGTCCCGTGTCCATTTTATTGCTGCTCTACTCTTCTGTGCTTCTTTTAATGCTTGTAGTAATGGACGTGTGTATGCAGCATAATCAAGGATCCATGCTCGGCAATAGTTACATATGCCAAGAAACTTTTGCATATCCTTCACTGTTTTTGGTGTGATTATGTTATGTATGGCAGCTGCTCTGTCTGGGAGTATTTGTTTTCCATCTTTTGATATCAACTGTCTGAGATATACAACCTCGGCGAGGCAGTATTGCAATTTCCCCTTATCCACCTTGTAACCCTTGGTGGCTAACACATTTAATAGTGTTATGGAGTCTTCTCTGCATTTTTCTTCTGTTTTGCTGCAAACGAGTAGATTGTCTACGTATTGTATAATTGTGTTCTCTACATCTATATTTCCAATATCTTCATGTAATACTCTATTGAAAATACTAGGGCTCTCGCAATACCCCTGTGGGAGTCTGCGATGTTCATACCTATTGTTCCCTAATGTGAATGCTGTCAGGAATTGTGATCCTGGGTCAAGCGGTATGGAGAAGAAAGCATTCTTCAAGTCAACCACAGTTAAACATGTAGATTCTTTGGGTATGCTGCACAATATTGATGCTGGGTTAGGTACTAATGGGAACTCTTTTTGAATGATGTCATTGAGTGGGCGGAGATCTTGGATCATCCTCCACGCCCCTCCTTTTGCTTTTTTGATCGAGAAGATAGCCGTGTTACACAGGGAGTTTGATGGCACTATAATACCTTGTTTTATGAGTGTGTTTATTGTTTCCCTAATCCCTTCCTCTGCTTCTTTAGATATGGGATATTGTTTCACTCGTGGCGGTATGGCACCTGGTTTTATTTTTATCTTTATTGGTGTCACTTCATGGAGTAATCCTACATCATGGGGGCCTGTAGTCCAAATTTCAGGCGCCACCTTTGCCATGTCTTCCTCAAATATTGTCGGTGGGGCATTAACACTAGCCATGAGTGGATTGTGTACCTCTCAGTACTGGATCATGATGTCACATGGTATACTTATTTCCATTATTATCTCTCCATCTTCATTATCAGTGAATAATTCCTTGTCGGTTATGTCTCTGAGCATCATGTTTGGGTCTATGCATAACACAGTTCTCCACTCACACCCATGCGCGTCCAATCCTATGACCACAATACGTTTGCTTGATACCTGAACTTCCTCAATGTCTATGGACATAATCGTGCCTGGCACAACATCTGTGTGTGCAATTGGACGGAATATAAAATCTGATGGTGTTCTCCATTCCTTTCTCGTTATCTCTGGTAGTACTCGGGCTAACACTTTGATGCCCTAGATAAACATGTCTATGTCAATGGGTATTCCTCGCACTACAACTTCATTCATCATTGTGTTAATCATCAACATTGCTCGTACTGGGCATACTCCTGGGGTGGAACACACTATTCCCTGCTCAGTAAACAAAATGGTCATGTTCAATTTACTTAGCAAATCTCTGCCCAGTAAATTGATTGACGCGTCTTCGTGGTACAGTAAGGGAGCGCGCACAGTTTTTCCCCCCACCGTTATATCAAGATCTTTAGTGTAAGGAACTTTTAAAATAGCCCCAGAGAACCCCTGCGTTTCCAAATTCCTGAGTCTACCATGAAGATAAACTGCTTGTTTCCTATCTCTGGCCCCACTAGTGGTTCCTCTTCTGCACGTAGGGTGGTGAATAGGACTGGACACGCAAGTGTTCCCTGTGGGCTGTCCTAATCTGCATACCTTTCTTGCCCCGGTACTGAAAAGACATTGGGCCTCATTACGACCCTGGCGCTAAGTGAAAAACGATGGCGGTAAATGGTTACCGCCATCGTTTTCCGCCAGGTCCGATCATGACCCGTGACCGTTAACTACGATGCCATTAGCGGCATCGTAGTTAACGCTGCCGCTAACTGCGCCAGGGGCGCGCGCACGCGACCTCCCACACCGTACTTAGCGCCATGGCGGAAAGGTACGCGAATGCCGACCCAAGCGGACATGCACCTAACGCCATCACCCAGCCCGTTAAGTACCTTACCGCCATGGTGCTAATTACGCCATCGCGAACCAATCATAAAGGGCCATGTAAAGTGAATGCAGCTGCCACAGGTGCACAGAAACAGCACAGGTGAAGGCAATACAGACTCAGGAAGCACAAAAAGAGCACACCCCACCCCTTCCCTCACCCCTTCCCACACCCAGTCACACTCCACAATGATACCAATACGACTAGCAATGTTGGTGCTGGAGGACCTGATAGCAATGCAAGTGCTACAACAGCAACAACAACAGGCAGCACAGAGGAGACGCAGGAGGAGAAGGAGGGCAAGGCAGGCCCAGCAAGCCCCCCAGCACAGCCAGTACCACCACGCAGGCAGCCCCCAATCCCACGCATCAGAGCCAATCCATTCAACCTCACTGCTGAGCAGATCCACACCCTGTACCGTTTGGACCGGGACACCATCACCGCCATCGTAGACATGACACACAACGACATCGTCAGCATGATAGAAACTCCAACCGCCATCCCACCCCTACTGAAGGTAGTGTCTGTACTCCACTTCCTGGCCGCAGGCACCTACCAGCACACAGTGGGGCACTTGCATGGCATTTCACAACCATTATTCTCACGAACACTCATCCAAGTGCTCGATGCCCTCCTCAAGCACACAGACGACCACATCTCATTACCACGGACTGCCCAGGAGATTGCAAACACCAAAGTGGGTTTCCATGCACTAGCCGGCATACCCGGTTGCATTGGTGCCATCGACTGCACCCATGTGGAATTGGTGGTTCCACGTGCCATGGAGGTACCGTACCGCAACCGGAAACAGTTCCACTCAATCAAGGTGCAAATGGTCTGTGACTCCAACAAGATCATCACACATTGTTGTGCCAGATTCCCCGGATCAACCCATGATTCTATGGTCCTGAGGAACTCCACAATACCACGCTACATGGAGCGACATGCAGGCCCAAGATCCTGGCTACTCGGTGAGTCCAATGTCATGGAAGTGGGCAGGTGAATGACGTACCGATGCATACTCCACCTGGCTGAAAGGGGGGGGAATGATACATACTCCACCTGGCTGAAAGGGGGGGGGGGAAATGATGCATACTCCACCTGGCTGAAAGGGGGGGGGTGATGCATACTCCACCTGGCTGAAAGGGGGGGGGAATGATGCATACTCCACCTGGCTGTGAGTAGCAGAGAGAACGGAGACAGAGGATACACTGAAGCAACCCATACTCCACCCAACACCAGTAAAACCAATAGCCAATGTATGCAGCCCTACCATGTGAATGAGGTTGTGTCCCAACCATGACACAACCATCTGCAAGTGCATTCTACCAAATCAGACCACATTGTCAACAATGAAAAGCACCTACATGCACGTCACCAAACACCATCAACCGATAGGCCTGTCCCCCATAACTGCCCACGAAGGAGGCACATGACGGACAGAAACATCAACACACCATTACACAGACAGCAGGGCCCCCACAATGTCCCTGTCTACATCAGCATTGCTCACTGGGGTCATGATGAGGCCCACAGCAATGTTGCAATGATGTGCGCATTGCCATCACAGGACATGTGCCAGGCCAACTAACCAAACGGCATGAACGGACACAGTGGATGGGCACTCACAATGCACTCAACCCCTCTGCATACATTGGGTGATGGCATGCAAAACAGGCCATGGGAGCCATGAGCATATACTGGTTGCATTGCGTGAATCAATTAGTGCATGTAGAAGTGAGCCAAAGTAACAGTTGGATGCAAGCCATGGTGGCACATCATGTTCTTGATCAGACGACATGACTGACGCATACATTCTCGCCTACATACAGGTGATGCAGGCTATCCCCTGAAGAGGTGGCTCCTTACACCAGACCGGAACCCGCAGAACCAGCACGAGGAGGACTTCAACCGTGCACATACACGTACTCGTGTGGTCATAGAGCAGACATTCGGCCTATTGAAGGCACGGTTCCGATGCCTCAGCAGGTCTGGTGGGGCACTCCTGTACCGCCATGAGAAGGTGGCAAAGATCGTCATGGCATGTGTCATGCTACACAATATGTGCGTCAGACGGAATGTGCCCCTGCCCCCTGACGCAGAACTGCAACCACCTGACGATGAGGATGAGGAGGGTGCAGATGGGGCGGCACCCCATGGAGGAGGCGATGCAGAGGAGGGGCGTGCAATGCGCCAAACTATCATCGACCACTGCTTCTAGCACACACAGCTGGTGTGTATCACATGGAGACTGCACTTGGGGCACTGTGTCTCTCTGGGACATGCACACTGTGGACTGTACACCAATAAAGCACACATATGCAATGAAAATGTCCACACATTTCATTTCGGGAAAGCAAAAAGTGTATTTCAATCATAAAACGTCGTGACACAACCACTCCCCCCTACACACCCCCTCCCCTCTGCACACCCCAACACACCCCCTCCCACCTCCCCCCTGCACACCCCAACACACCCCCTCCCACCTCCCCCCTGCACACCCCCTCCCCCATGCACACCCCAACACACCCCATGTAGGTGTCAACAGATGCCTGTGACAGTGGCCACAGGCTGTTACAAGCCCCCTCTCCCGGCCCCCGGGGCACCCCTGGCTGTGGAGCGCAGGTTACGTCCGGAACGTCGGACGGGGCTGCTCTGTGCAGAACTGGCAGCGGAGGATGTCCCTGCCTGCCCCCGTGCATGCACAATTTGTAGGGTGTGGGTGAGCTCAGTGAGCGAACGACGCAACCCGGCAAGTTCACCACAGATGTCCCTAGACATGGCCTGCATGGCATCCCTCAGGGTGGCAGTGCTCTGCGCTACTTCGGCCCTTAGGGTCTCCGTGGCCTGTTCAATGGTTGCCCTAGCCCCCACACATTCCGCGGCATGCTCAGTCAGCATCGTGGACAGTTGTTGCTGCCGTTCTATGATGTCCTCGAGGGACTGCTGCCCCTGCTGGGCCATGCCCAGTGCTGGTGGTGTGATGGAGGGGCTGCTCCCCTCCTGTGGACTGAGCACTGGGCATGGGGTAGAAGGCCACTCCTCTTCCTCTGTGTGCCCCTGTGTGTGATCCTCATGGGGGCTGGCGTTTGACAAACAGGGGGAATGTAGAAGGTCAGTGGGGCTTCTGACTTCATGCTCCTTAATGTCAGAGTCTGAACAAGCAGCAATTGCAGTTGTTTCACCCATGTTGCTGCTGGCCGCAGACCCGGTGCCTTCTGTGGCAGGCAATGTTGGTACAGGTGGAGCTGCTGCTGCTGGCCTGCTGCCTACAGGGGTGCTTGCCGGTGGGCCATCCGGTTTGCTTGCAGTGGATTCTGCTTGTTGTGGGGTCTGCCTCACTGCAGCTGAGGTTGAGGGTGCGGGGATGGTATTATTGGCCTTCTTGGCTCTCTTCGTCGCAGGGGTGTCCTGGTTCTCGGGGTGTGAATCTGTGCCTGTGGTGGAGCAAAGGAGGGAGGGCGTTATTGATGGGTCTGCGGACTTTGGAATGACAATGATTGACATGATTCTGGTCAGTAGATGAGGCAGATTTCAGGCAGGGCCATGCAGGTTGTCTCCTTTTTGTGTGGAATGTGGATGCAGGTATGTGGGTGCCAGCAGTGTATACAGGGTGGTGCTCGCATGTGGCTTTGGGCAGTGTGGAGCTAATGTGTTGCATTTACACTCTAGGGCAACCTTGTGCCACACATGAATGGACTGCAGTGATTATGGCATGTCTTGTTTGAGGCACCTACCTTCATCGCCTGATGTCGGAGCTCCCCTTTCCATCCCTCCGACGCCTTCAATGCCTTCCATGCCAATCGTGGTTGCACAAATCTCCTCCCACGGTTGGAGTTTTAGTGGGGATTCCGAACCTCCACCGGTACCCAGGGCAAGGTTGCGGTTCGCAGAGATGACGGCTCTGACCCGCATGCGAAGGTCATCCCAGCGCTTCCTGCACTGCTGTGGGGTGCGGGGTACGGTCCCCACTGCGCTGACGCGCTCGGCCACCAGGGCCCAGATGGCCTTCTTTTTCGCTATCGCTGTCCTGGTCATTTCCGGGGAGAAAACGACAGCTGCGTTGTCTTGCAGGGTCTCCGCAAGCATGCAGAGTTCCTCCCGGCTAAATCTTTCCTGGCGCTGGCGGTCACATGCCTTCTTAACAACTTTAGGCATTTTTGGGTAGTTGGATGGGTGGGTGATTGGTTGGGACAGGTGTCAGGGTTGGATCTGGTGTTGTTCGGTAGGATGGCAATGGATTGTGTTTTTAAAGATGGCCGACGTGCTGTTTCCCGTTCCGCCGCGATGACGCTATTTCCGGTTCTGCTTTTTACGGTGACCGCTAATTGCGGCCACCGCTAATTACGGTGGCCGCTACTTACGGTGGCCGCTACTTACGGTGGCAGAAGTGCACCTTGCACGCCCTACGATGCCGGTAGGGGCCTTTTCTGCCATGGCGTTAATTGCATTACCGCCATGGCGTAATGCTCGTGCGCGATGGGTCGTAATGTTGCGCTCTTTACGCCATCGGCCCACGGCGTAAACGCTCATTACGCCATGGCGGTAATGACGGCAGATTACCGCCTGGGTCGTAATGAGGCCCATTAGCTCCTACCACTGTTACACCACGGAATGATGCAGGTGCGCTATTTGCAGCCGTTGCGGAACAGTTATTGTGTGCGTTTCCTACAACATTTTTCTCGCCATGGGTTGCGATGCACTGTGCTGTGGTTGTGGGGGTGGCTGGTTTTGCTGCATTTGAGGTTCATTATAGCACTGGTCCTGCTGTCTCCCTCCACCCATTGGTAGCCCATAGGGGCTACCCAGGTGTGGGCACCCCCATCCCTGCCCTTGGAAATACCCTGAAGGCCGCATTCTGCAATCTCTTGAATGTCTCCATCTCCCACAGTTCCAACAAGATCTCTGCGGTCCTCCTCTCAATCCTGGCCCACCATATCCTCTAGTCCCCATACCTCCAAACCCCCCTCTCTGGCCACGGTACCCACTTCTTCCTCTTACCGGTCTTTCTTGCCACTGTGGTCCTCTGTATGACTCCTCTCCGTTCTACGGTCCTTGTTCTCCTGACGCCCGCAACGCTGCTATTGCAACTGGTCGGTTTCCTGCTCCTTCATCCCCCTCCTTTTCTCTATCTGCGGCTACGCTGGCGTTTATGGCGGCGACCTTCACTAATTTGTTCTGTACCAGCTTTGCCTCGTCTGCCACCCTTTTTTGTGCTATCTCCTTTTCTCTCTCTTTGATCTTCCTGCAGTGGTGCACAATTATACTCTGAATTTCAGGCCAACCCTTGGCTTCTATCCCAGCTATTTTATCCAAGGCCTTCTGTACCTCCTTCGGGAGCCCTTTCTTAATGATAAAATAGAACAAGGTGGTGGATTGGTTCTACGCCGTACCAGTTTCGCTTCTCCACAAATCTTGCACCCGTAGTATGAATTGCATAGGATCCTCGTTCTCCTGATTGTACATTGCATCACTAAATGTAAATCTGGAATGTCTGTAAATGTGCACCGCATTGCGTCCCATACTTGTGCTCGAACGTTGTTGAACGGTGATCCGTCGTGGCGGTCACAACTCGTTGTTACTCCTGGAAATCCTGCCTTTTCCCACACTGCGTCTGCTTGATCGCCAATTGCCAACACTAGCAAGCTTTTCACATCGCCTATTGCTAGTGGCACTCCTGCCATGTACTTTTCGAAACGCATGTATCCATTTCCCAGCCCCTCCCACTAGTGGGGGGAGGACTTTCAACAGGTTGTTTTTGTTCATTTGGGCCCACAGAATGTAGTGCGGCCTACCTGCTCCCTTATGTATCAACGGCATCTGTAGTTTGTTTTTTCTCTGTTTTACTTACCGTCCCTTTCTTTGTCTTACTTACCAACATGCTCCCTACTCGCTGCCTTAATCTACCCTGCCATCGTGGGGGTGATCGTGGATCCATGTCATCGAAATGATGTGGCAGTGGGGACCCTACGGCTGCCACTCCTTCCTCGTATTCGTCTAGATCGCTCCAAACTTCCTCTATTTCCTCCTCTTGCTCGCCATCCTCATTGTGTTCTTCCCCTCGCTCACTTTCTGGGGTGGTTGTGCATATAATTCTCACTGGTTTATCATTCAGATGGAAGAGGAACTCTCCTGATCGCCACTCTTTTTCTCGCCCTTGTGGTATGTGTGTCCCCTGGGACGATATGGTTCGTGCTGGCTCAGAGGTTGCAGCGGCTAGCTCCCCTGCCACGCTTAGTGGAGGTGTGAGGTCTGCTACTGACAATGGTGGTATCTCCCCTCCCCCTGGCAGCATTTGACCCCTATCACACAGTGGTCTTTATCGTATTATTTCCATTTGTGCATGTACTAGCTGGCGATCTAACTCTCCAGTTAAGTGTGCTAAATTCACAGGGGGTGCACTTGTCGGGCCATACAAGCCTCCTTTGTCATATGGCGATGGTGCCGTGGCTACTGCTCCGTTTGAGGGAATGGGGATGGGACATGCCGGTATGTACAGAGGCTCGCTGTATCCCACTGCTGGTCTTGTCATTAACGGATATATTTTGGTTGTAACAACCTCGGCTGTGGTCGTTGTGCACTCGCCCTTTGGTGTTCCGCTTACCTCTTCCTGTGTTTTCTGTTTTTCAATGGTTCTTTCTTTACTTACCTCTGCTGTGGGGGCAACTTCCTCAAACATTCACCACAGGTCCAACACTTCCCTTCTGTTTTGCAACTGCTTTCCCTTATATCTTGCTAATAAGTGCGTGGACACTAAATCTAACACTCTTTTGTCAAACGATCCTCCCTCTGGCCAAATTGGTGTCACGCTGTCCCCTTTTCTCTCTGTCAACCATTGATCATGGTATTTTTGTATCTTGTCACTGTATAGTGTAAGGTGTTGACAAATATGAGCCAATGGCATTATTCCCCCCATGATAATGTTTCTTCCCTTGCTTGTATATGTGTTGGGACCTCAGCCTCCCCCTGATCACCTTTCCACCCACTCGTCCTTTTGTCTAGATCAGCAGTATATCAAGTGCTTCTCAATTACTAGTAGTTTTTATGTATCAATATTCAATGTTACTTGTGTACTTATTACATTTCCAAATTCAACAGTTCACTTCCGCATGTGTACCACTTTACCAATAAATCAATTACAATACTTTGATATTCTCGACAAAAAATAGACAGAACATGGAAACACATATATCACATAACATGCAAATGCACTACCTGCGCGCGTTTATTTCCCCTTTGTTCCCGTTACCAAACCTTTCCCCTTTTCACCTACTCTCATTCACTCCCCACCTCTTACACCTTTTACTCTTCCCCAAGACTTCTTGCTTACACGGAAAAAGAATATTCTAAATAGCTACTCTGACTCTACTCAATATACAAGACCCCTACTATTTTCTCTTTATCTTCACTTATGTTATCTGCACTGGACGAGACAATGCTACGCGGCGCCGCCTTCTACCCCGTTCGGGCTAGGATAGCTCTTCTCTTCTTCTTCTCACTTTTCACAAAACCTAATGGCCATATGAAGGACAGATCAGAAAAGCCTCATCATCACTCACACAGGCCCTACTCTTCGCTATAACCCATTACCACTTGTTCCCCTGTTCGCTTCTATTCCCCCTTGCCTTTCCTTGGTAACCTTCGCAACCGGCACTCACGTGTTCAGTCCGAGGGTCACCGTTCGCGGTCCGACCCCAGTCAGGTCCGCACCCCAACCAAGCCGTGGCCCGCCTCGGCGAGCAGCTTTTCAGTCGGGTATTCGTCAACCGGGAACCCTTGACCATTTCTTGTAGTGCGCACAGGCTGGTCGACCGCAAAGGCGATGGTTTTGCTGGGGGGCGTCCCGGATCTCGCTGCACGGCGCGGGCCTCTAGGCACCTCTCCAAATCACGTCACAGGGGGTCACCAAATCTTTGTGCCCTCCCCGTCTTCAACATGCAAGAGAATAAAACAGACACTTCCCAGATGGGGAATAAGGCAAAGAGAGCTGGCTCCGAGAGTTCAAGGAAAAGTTTATCTAGATCTCTGAGAGCACTCTGGCCAAAATTAGTGTTGCAGTACATTTTATAGGTGAAATGATACGCCTAACATAGGATACTATGTTGGACCCGGATTGGCCAACCGGGTGGTGCTTTAGGTGTGGGCAGCATCTCTTCCTCCTGGTTGGTTGCTTGGTTGGCAGGAGGATGGACATCAGATATCTGTGCTCCGAACGGGTGAAGGTCAGGTCGCTGTGAAGCATGGTGGTCACTATCTAAGCTAATACAATACATTCTAATAATGCATGCACTAAATAATAGTTGTTCAAAATACTCTCAGTAGTTTATCATGTCTCTATAAAAGTCACACAGGTATCTATATCATCTATAACATTTGGATTATACAGGCCATAGGTTAAGGGTCTTGACCACTATAATACACTGATCGAAATGTAGGTTTAGGCTCACAAGAATCTCAAGTATGTGGCATTTGTTAGTACTAAGCACGATATACTGCAGCAGGTGTCTAATGTTAGTTGGGGGTCTGCTAGGTGGGCATCATGGCATGGTCAGTGGTTTGGCACATGAAATGAATATCTTGCAGGGACACAGGGTCAGAAATGCAGTAAGTTTCCATCGGCGAGGGTGTGGGGGCAAGGACACGTTTGTGGAGATGAACGAGCTATGGGCTTAGTTCATGCTGGTTCACATGCAGGACAGTGATCTCAGAGGAAGAGTGATATGTTACATTTATTAGTTGTTGCAAATACCTCCGGCTTCAGTGTGAGAATGGAGCCGCAGAGTTTTCCAGTCGCAGTGGGAGCGAGGGTGGGTGCCATGTGTCCTACGCCTGCCCACTGCGATGAAAGGGAGAGAGGCGTTTCGTACTATCGCAGTGAGGCCTGGTCACCAAGATGGAGTCGAAAGGGGGTACAAAAATGGATGCCCTGTGTCCTGCTCAGTGGTCCCATCTACACGAAAGTCAACCAAAGTTAACATCGCATAAGGGCAAGGGGCAAAACCACTACTGGAGGCACTTGGTCCAAGTTTTGTACTAAGGAGTAAGGGATGCGAGGGGCCTGCTCCCACACAAGACTCCTCAAAGTTATGCAAGGACGCCCCAAATATCAGAGCTGTACAGAGTGGTGGGCCTCTCAACGTTCTGCTGGGCTCTGTTAGACCAGGTCAAGAGGAGGCGGGTCAGGTGTTCTTAGCTCTATATATTTACCTTTGAACTTTATTGAAAAACCTGGTATGCCCTAGCAGTATTTTTGCATTCAGAGACAATACCTGATAATTAATGTGAGTATATGTACATTTGATGTCAATACCTGCCATATGTTTTGTGTATCAGAGCATTTCATGTCAATACCTGGCCTTTGATGCAATACCTGTCTGGCAAAACCTGGCATGCAATGTAAGCACCTGGGGATATAATCCCTGAAACTCCTACTAAGATCGTTTTAATACACAAAAGTCAGAAATGTTGGTGTTTTCAATGTTTAGTTTGAAAAAGCATTTGCTGACCCATTGACCCCCTAAGCCCCAATATTAAATTCCCTTCTTGTCTAAATCCCTAGAAAGGCAGGACTGTTATAGGTTCACTTGCTACTACATCTCATATAGCCCCACACGTTATCTGGATTCTGCCTTCAGTCAGGCACATTCAGCCATGACTGCTCCTACCCCAATTATTTGCCTTCAAACCTGTTGGTGAAATGGACATATTGTATTTTCCCCAAAAAGTATTGGGTGGATTTCAGTCCAAATTGAGCTCAGCCGGGCCTTGTAAATCATCTTCTTAAAAAAAAGAAATGACCAGCCAAAAATACAGGTATTTAAAACAATCTACTTTGCTAAAAAAAAAAGTTTCTATTGCACACAGCAAACCAAATCAAACAGATTAAAAAACAGTGGGCCAGAATGTGTGCAGAAATCCTGCATTGGCTGCGTGCCAAAAAGGACACTGCGAGCCTGCATGCAGAAAGAAAAATGCACGCCCGCATATTCATGGAATTGACAGTGCAAAGTAACCGTATTTGCAAGTCGGCCCCGGAAAGCCCCCGACACGCCCACACGCAAATCATGAACAGCTAGAACAGCTACCTTTGTGCACTCACCTGGAAATAAAGGCACCCTTCAAACAGTGCGTAGGATTCCCCATAAGCAGGCTTGGGACTCGGGGACCCTCGTCCGTAACTGTATGCGACACCCCGACAACATGTGCATAAATAAATCGTAACTCTGCATGCAAACCTTACGTAAAACATTCCTGCACCATGCTACATTGCTTACAAGCACCCCCACATTATATCGGAACCCTGATTAAGTACATGCACCCTGAAATCCGACATGCAACCCCACCTGCACGCTGAATATCCTACGCACAAGTGTGCTTACACCTACATTCGAGTGGCGGATCGTATGAAGAACCTGCATGGCCATTTTGAAGCCGAGACATTGTGCGGTGGAATACATGAATACATCTTGTGCCGGGCAATAGTTGGCGTGCAAGGAACTGTCTGCAGGCCATCCCTCGGAACGCCCACTTTTCTTCCCCATGTTTGGTTTTCTGCCCCCTTCCCAACCCTCTGCACAGGCCACGCACCCTCTGCTCGGAGTCTCGTGCAAGGCCCTGTTTTTGGGCACAAATGGCTTTTTTTTTTTTACTTAATTCTAAATTTGACTGCAAAGGTAAAAATACATGCTTGAACACACTCGTGGCCTCTGCACATCAAAATCATATCTCCTTAATCCTCAACCTTTTCAACATAACTTCAATATATAGCCAAGCAGGGCATACTTCTGATAACCAAGTCTGTCTTGGGCATCACTACATCTGCGCTCCTCTGAAGGCAACTGACTCACGTCCATAGAAACTCATGGACATCATCTTCCTATCATACTACCTCACCACTTGCACCGTCCCTATATTTCTTCATCTGACCATTCACTCTTACACTTCAATCTTGTGGTCCCTGTTCACTCTATCCTCACCCTACTCCCTATCATTATATAAGAATGTCAACCCCACAACCAGCCTTCCTACCTAGCTGAGGTTAGGTCCTCCCCCGCTTTGTCTTTGCCTCAGACTTATTCTATTGAGCAACACTTCCTACACTTCAACTCAGAACCTACTCAGGCCTTATCTCTCACTGTGAGCACCTATGCACACTTGCATGTTTACCACTGCTTGCCAATGCCCTTCAGACTTCCTCTCCCCGATGATTTCCATCTCAACACCAACATTTGACCCCATCTAAGATATTAGGGCAATGACTGCTGTCCTTTACCCTCGACCTCCTATGAGCTTTCCCTCTGTGTTATCCCTACCACTTTTGTCCAATTACTTCACCAACCTATTCACCTGAATTCAACCCCACCTGCAAGATCTCCACTACTCTTCAGGCCTTGCTTATCCCACACCCTCATTCTATCTCATTTTCTCTGCATACTAATATTTCTGCTCTCTTTTTTTCACCCAAGATCTCCAAGATCCAAGACAGAATAACCACCTTTCATTCTCACCTAGCTGCTAGCTCCTTCTTTGTTACCCCCTGAACTCTACTTTCTTCTTATTGGGCTCCTTCCCCCTACATTGACTTATATTCTAGGGCCAGAAATCAAATCCACTGTGTGCCTCTGTTTGCCCTTTTGCTCCTCAAACATACAAGGCCATGGCACCTCATAATAATTACAATTATAATTGTTCTTTTATAACATGCTTAATACCAATGAGTGGTTCCTAAGGAATTTGAACCTGTCTTGTGCTGCGTTGTCTTGCTTCCAAGACAAACATGCTGTCCCTCAGCTATCCTTCCTCACTTCATATCTGCTCCTACTCCTTCCTCGTCAGTCTTTCTCTGAAAACTGGAATATTCCTCCACTGCTTCACATAAACAAATTACTGCCAATCTTCACAATGCCACTCAGCCACCTTCCAACTGGGATATCACCCTGTCTTCCTTCTCCCCCACTACTTCAATGTCCTTTTATGGATGCTGTTTAAACACATATTGAGCTACCTAGGAGCCAACCATCCATGTGAAACCCTCCATTCTGGGTTCTTGACCAGTTAGTGCATAGAAACAGTGCTGATTGATTTATGTAATTTTCTGAAGACTGCACATCATTTTACACTCTCCACTGTCTCATCCTGCTTAAACATTCAGCGGCTTTTGACATTTTGACTACTTCTCTCATTCCTTCCTTCTTCCTTCAGCCCTCTTTGGCCTCCAAGACATGACACTTTCCTGGATTGCCTATTACCTTTCACACTGCACTTTCTCCATTCTCTGATTGCTCGTCATCTGAGATGGAGTCTCACCCCCCTCGTAATCTCTGGTGATTACTTGTGCAATGTTTTACTTCTTTTGCCATACTTGTGTGTTCTGTCTATGCTGTGGATAACCAAGCCCCATACAATTCTGGCATCCCCACTCCACCTGCCCACCCATCTAGGCTCTGATTGGCCTGTGGAAACCTGTGTGATGGGAACATCGCATGAGTTTTCTCAGCGCTCAAGAACATTTTTCTCTCCATTTGCTCATCATCTTTGCAGAGGCTCATGCCACTGGTAAGTTCTAGTGATTACTGCAGCCATTTTGTACCGGTTTTGCCCATACTCAATGTGCGCTCTGTCCATGTTGTGGATAACTAAGCCCCTTCCAATCCTGGCCTCCCCATTCCCTGATTGGTGCATGGAATCCCTTGTGACCGTAACATCGAGTGGGCACTAGAGAGTTTTCTCGGCACTCATAGATCTTTCTCTCTGTATTTGCTCATCATCTGTGACAGAGTTTCCCCTCCTTGGTAAGCTCTGATGATTACTACTGCCATTTGTTACTTATTTTACTAATACTCATTGTATCCTCTGTCCATGTTGTGGATAACCAAGCCCCTTCCAGTACCTACCTCCCCACTCCCCCAGCCCACCCAACCGGACCCTGATTGGTCCATGGTAGCCCTCATGATGAGTAAATAACATGAGCACGAGAGTTTTCTCAGCACTCATGGAACTTTGTCTTCCCATCTGCTCATCATCTGAGAGAGACCCATCCCACCCCCCGGTAAGCTCTGGTGATTACTGATGCTATTTTTGACTTCTTTTGCCCGTACTTGTTGTGTGCTTTGTCCATGTTGTGGATAACCAAGCCCCTTCCAATCCCGTCCTCCCCACCCACCCGGAAACCCTTGTGACCAGAGCATCTCCTCTTCAGAGGCTCTCCTAGGGCAACCTTGCACGAGTAGCCGGCAAAGGGACAAAGTCGAAGGGCAGCTCCTTAGGACAGCTCCCAACCCTATTTGCCCATGAGAGCCAATGGCAAGCCTCACAACCTACATACAACTACAAGATAATTATCACTCATCTATTTTTAGAACTACTGTTAAGTTCATTGCCCCTGCATACTTCCACGCTTCTGTACATATAAGAAGATACCTGAAGACCTAAGATTTCATATCACTTGGCCTTGCTTCTACAATCGTTCATCTAACAGTAGTAAAGCCTTGTTGTGCATCCAGTTGTACATTTGAGTACACCATTATCTTGCATCTAGTTGTTTATTTGAGTATAGCCTTGTTCTTGCATCTAGGCATACATTCGAGTATATCCTTGTTTTGTATCCAGACATAAATGTGAGTATATCTTCACTTGTACCTAGTCATACATTTGAGCATAGCCTTGTTTTGCATGCAGGAATACATTTGAGGATATCCTTGCTTTGCATCTAGCTGTCATTTCAAATATAGCCTTCCTTTGTGTCTAGTTGTAAATTTGAGTATATTCATGTCTTGCATCTAGTTTGTATATTTGAGTATAGCCTTGTTCTTGTATCCAGACATATGTTTGAGTATATCCTTGTTTTACACCCAAGTGTAAATATGAGTATAGCCTTGTTTTGCATCCAGGCAAACATTTGGGCGTATCCTTGTTTTGCATCTAGTTGTGATTTCAAATATAGCCTTGCTTTGCATATAGTTGTAAATCTGAATATATCCTTGTCGAGCATAAAATTGCAATTTCAAATATAGCCTTTCCTTGCATCTAGCTGTACATTTGAATACATTCGTGTCTTGTGTCTAGTTGTATATCTGAGTATTGCCTTGTTCTTGCATCTAGGCATACATTTGAGTGGAGTAAATGCATGTTTTACACATAAGTTTACATTTCAGTGTAGCCTTGTTTTGCATCCAATCATCCATTTGAATATATCCTTGTTTGGCATTAATTTTGGGTATAGCCTTGTTTTGCATCTAGTTGTATATTTTAGTAGAGTCTTGTTCTGGCCTCTATGCTTAAATTTTAGTACATCCTTGTTTCACTTCTAGGCATACATTTTGAGTATAGCTTTCTTTGCATCTATGCTACATTTGAATATAGCCTTGTTTTGCTTCTAGGTGTAAATTTGAGTATAGTCTTGTTTGGCATCTAGCTGTAATTTTGATGCTAGCTTTGTTTTGCATCTAGCTGTAAATTTGAGTATAGCCTTGTTTTGCATCCAGCTGTATATTTTGATTATAGTCGTGTACTGGTGTTAACGGAACACTTGCATATCATGCAAACTAACTCACAGACCAGAGGTACACTATGGTGTACCAAAGGACCGGCCAATGCCCCCACCCACAACTCTCCCACTCACCCTCCACACATATCCAGCCCTCTAGAGAAAGACAACCCTCCACTCCACTCTTTCCCATTTGGCCTTCCAACCCTAACATGACAACCAACTCACAGACCTGAGGAGCACTGTGTCAAACCAAAGGACTGGCCAACCTCCCCATGAAACCACCCCACTTGCCCTCCCCTGAGACCATGCTCCCTAGAAAAACACAATATTCCCCTCTCTCCCAGTGAATCACCCCCTCCAAACCTCTCATACCACCCTCTGGGGAACAAGTCCCTACCACCCCTACCATAGCCAACCACCCATCCCATCTCCTTCTCCCACTTTGCCTTTCCTCTCTCCCCTGCCTTCCAGACCCCACTCCACTGTAGCCTTCCAATCGCTAAGTGTCGCCTGATCAGCCATCCTGATAAGCGACTCTCTAGCTGCCATACTAGTCTCCCTCCCCTACCTCACCCTTCTAGGAGACATGAACATATGGTTTGATATCCCTGATGTAAGAGGATTCAATTCAACACTACAGCTAAGTCAATGCCTAGTCTGGGATACTGAATGGAAACCCTTATTGATATATCTTTATGTCCAGTTCATGCGTTCTGGATGACTACCCCTATAAAACACCCCTCTCTTGGAATCCCCCTGACCCCACTGAGCCAAGAAGTAGTTCTGTTTTGCAAGTTTAAAAGGTTTATTTGATAATTTAAACAATAGATATATATATATCACACTTTATAATAAATTAATAATTGAATATCAAACTTAATCTGAGCAGTAATCAATAATGGATAGTCCGGCACTAGCACACTTCTTTATAATCAATGATAAGTGGTTATAGGATGGATAAGATAGCAACAATACTTTTCTGGTTTCAAATGGATGCAAGGTGGAATGAATTTGCAGTACAGAAATACTCAATATGATTTCAACAAAACAATGTAATCACTTTTCTCTGGCAATCCACTCCCCCCTTTATGCAATGCAAGGAAATGGAAGGAAAGCACACAGTTCTCAGAAATGCAATCAAATGTAATTCAGTTCACCCCAGCAAGCTTAGACTACAGAAGTTTGAAACACAGGCCCAAAATACTTTTATATGTGCTGGCAATGAAGTGAAAAATATGCTAAAATGCTTTTAATTCCCTCTAGAGGTTCAGGGTGAGTGGTATCTAGTTAATATTAGTCCAGGCTCACTCTAGCAATGATTCAGGGATGGTTCTTAAGAGGCAAACGAATTTTTAGCAAGGAAAGCAATGAAGCTGCTGTTTTCACACGTGGAGAAATTTGCAAATCGCGGTAAATTCGCGAGTGCGTTTTTCGCGATTGCGGCAAAAGTGTATGGAATAGGAATGCGGTTCGTTGAAAAGCCAAGATTCCCAGCTTTCAGAGGAAAGTTACTGCAGGTCTCTAAGACAAACGGTCACGGAGATATGAGCGATATGGTAAAGGTCGTTTTTCCGATTTGAAATTTTAAAAGTTCAAAGTGACAAGTGACAGCTAGCAACTAGAAATGACAGGTGACAGCTTTGCAGATGACAGGTGACAACTTCTAGGAGGCAGTTCTGGTTAGATTAAAATAGATTGAATTATATTATTTTAACTAAGAGATTGGTTCTGCACAGTTCTGCTAGGTACTCACAATATATTTTAAAATAGAATGTGCCTCGTCACGGATCTGGTCAGGTTTTCTTCACTCGCCACGGACAGTCTCTGCGCACAGTGTCTGGGTCAGCTCTACTCTGCTGGTCTGGTCTGGGTCTCTGGTTCTGATCCGGTCTGTGGGTCCGGATACAGCAGTCTCCGGTTCAGCTGGTCTCTCTCTGGATACAACACTGCTCTCTGGCAAATGGCAAGAGTTCTTGCAAAGAATTCAAACAGCTCGCCTGGCTGTGATAATGGCAATGATTTGAGGTCTGCTAAAGAGGGATTTAGCTTGTAGTTGACCCCTCTGCTACAAATTCTGAAGTAAAGTCTTGGTCTCTGAAGGTGGATAGATTGAAGTCTCTATGTTGGCTCTCTGGAGGTTGATGGAGGTAAAGTATGGATTTTCCCGGCAGAGCGTCCCGCAGCAGATGGAATAGAATGTCCCTATCTGTCCTGACTGTCTGCTTTTATGTGTTTTGAAAATGGGTGGAAAGGCTAGCTTCCTAGGCCCTACCCCTCTCCACTTGTCATTGGCCACTTCATCCTCTTCCCCTTGATTGGGGGAATGAAATGAAGTGTCATCATGATGAGGTCTGTTTATGGTACAGAGAACCCACCCCTGTCAAATTACACACAATCTATATTTTGACCCAAAAGACATATTTGCACAGGTACACATTTGTTTAAAATTACATGCACCCATCACATATCACAGGAGGTATACCCTGTCCAAATCTGCTCTTCCTGGGAGCTTGCATTCAGAAATGGCAACATTTGCACTTTTTAACTGGTTTCGTAATATCGGACATTACCCCAAATTTATACACATGTGCGCAAGGAGTATGGACATTACTTGATGAAGTGTCAGATTTTTAACATGCATACTTTTTAAGTAATACCCTCTTAACTGCTAGTTTGCCCCCAGATCATGCCACCGGTTCTTAAAACCTCTTAAAATGTGGGCAGAAAAATCACAAGAATTATGGTATCATTTAAATAATTATGACAAGTCCGTACTATGAGTTATTCATCTTTTTCTAAAACCATATTCTGGCTCCAAAGGGGTGTGGTTTCCCCCCAGCACATGGTTGAATTTCTGGTTTTTCCAGTTCTGCCAAGCCAGCTGGCTCTCACAGGCAGTGCTCCTCCCCTTTCCTTCCAGGAGGAAGCCACTTTTAAGGCCCCCATAATAAAACATTTGCCTGGGCCCTGGAAGGCCCATTGTTCAAGAGGAAGCCATTTATGGCCACTTCAATAAACCCTCTGCCTGGGTCCTATGTTTAGTCTGTAGCAGTCCCTTGGTAATTCAATCAGAGAAGTGTCATATCCCTTTTGGTGGGAACAGCAAAAGACAGCTACGCCTGGGAACACAGCAGTTTTGCAAGTCTCAACTCCTGTCGGGGGTAGTTGGTGGGCAGAATTCAGTTCCTTAAGCCAGGCCCCAGCTAATGTCACTTTTAGTTACCCAGTTTTCTGCATTCAAATAAAACTACCAATTTTTACATATGCAGCTAAAATGCTGATTCTAAGTTTAAACTATGACATTTAAACAATTGCAACCTATGTGACACTCAAAGTAGGTCACTCATTTCTTTTAAAGATTTAGATTTTTAGTGTCTTTCAGTCCAAATTTACTTAAACTGCTGAAATCCACATCCCAGCCAGTCTTGTTATAAACCTTCAAGTCACTTCAGAATATAACTTTACATTGGATCTACCTCTCAGTAAGTCTTTCTTTGGCCTGCTTTGGGTTCATTTATTCAGTTTTACACAAAAAAAGTCTGGTGTTGTTTTAAAACGCCGGCTTTCTGATAGTGGTGAGTACTGGTAATGCAACCATTTTTGGGATTTTTCTTGGATTAATGCATTCCAAACAGGAATGGTTCTTACATGGTAGTAAATCCTTGCTTAACATTGTTTTGATGGGGCTCCTTACAGTAAAATGGTTATGTGGAACCCCACAAAACGGTTGAATCTTTAAAGTGGTCCGGTGAGCCACGATTTCAGCAACTTTTGACATCAATAACAGTGGATTTTGTTAACAAAGATCTTTCTTTACACTGGTGGGTGGCAAGTGAGGTAACCATTTTGGTGTGCGCACAAACTGCGTGGTTCTCCTGGATTCTGGCGCACTTGTGGGCTTTTTGGCCATCTTGGATTTTCTAAGCCCACAGCACCAAATGTTGCAGCATGATGGCTCAAACGTGGGTCAGGACACCCAACACTGACAACCCCATGACATGACCACTCTTAGATAATCTGGAGCCCTCAACCTGACCCAGCAGGTAATGGGTGGCACCCACACCGCCGGACATACTCTTGATGCGATCTTCAGTTCCACTGACCTCATCTCTGCATTAAATCTCGACCGCACATATAGACAAAGCACACATCCATCCTAGTCTCTCTCCTGACACCAACCCCTCCTCAACAAAGAACTAACACCATACCACCAACCCAGGTCCTACTTTTCTAAAATGGTCATAATAACCCCAGACCTGGAAGACTCCCTGCTCTCCCCCTTCCCTCCCAGCTGATGGAGGATCATTGTCCATCAACCAGTTCGACTCATGGCTTGCCAAAGCTCTCCTTCCTTCACCCACTCAAGATCCAACCCCTCCAGACAAGGCCACTTACCCAGGTGGTTCTCCCCCTCCTAAAATCTCTTAAAACACAGAACCACTCCCTTGAATGTAAATGGCGGATCAACACAACCCTCCAAAATAAAACAGCCTATGCCCATCAACATCACATCTACAAAGCTGAAAACCATAAAGCCACCAAATCCTTTTACAAGAACAGGATCTCCAATGCTTAGAACACTAGCAAGGAGCTTCACAAGGTCATCACTGAATTCATGCCCTCCCTGCACTTCTCCCCCACTCACAACTTCCAATCCCTCTGGAATGTCCTCTCTGACCACTTCCACAACACAGCACTAGAAAGAACACACACCATCAACACTAAACTGGCAGCTCTCCCTCCCCTTCTACTCCCTTCCCCTAATAAACCCACCAACCAGCCCACCTCACCCACTGTCTTCTCCTCTTTCGTTCCCATCTCTATACCTGAAATCCTTAAACTACTGACTGACGACCATCCATCCTGATCCCCAAGTGACCCATTTCCCCCTCCTGCCTCAAAGAAATATTCACATGTTCCTGTGCAGGTAGCATCTATAGATTCACCCTGCACTCCTCCCTCACCATGGGCATCTTCTCAGAAGCATTCAAAAAATCCCACGTCAAATTCCTCCTGAACAAACCTTCATTTAAACCCCTCCTGTGCAAACTACAGACCAATCTCTTACACCCATTTCCTAGCCAAACTCACTTACCGCACAGTCTACTCCTAGCTCAGTGTTTTCACAGAAACCAACCAAAGCCTCGACCTCGCCCAGTCTGGATTCAGACCCCTTCATAGAATGGAATCATCCCTAGTCGCCGTATGGGATGACCTCAAGAACACTGCAGACATGCAGGGCTGTGCCGCACTCGGACTACTTGACCTCTCAGCAGCCTTCTACACCATCAACTACAGCATCCTCAGTGACAACAAATTTCCCTCACAATCACCTTAGAACTGTAAGAATCCTTGTTTTGCATTTTGCTGAATTATAAGCATACCCAATGTACTACATGTCAATGAACTTGAAAGCATCCTATGCATGGCATTTGGAAGAATTTTGAGGGTAGTCAAGGTATGGCACTCAGATGAGTTTTAAGAGAGGCCATTTTGTGACACTAAAATGATGTGTAGGGTGACCACAGTATTTGTGTCTGGATTAATCTGAGGGTAAGCAATACTGCATTATACTAAAGGGATTCTATATAGCCAATGGCCAGAATGTAGCTGTGCTCGGATTCCACTACCTCCCTAAATCCAGCTGCGTCTATGCAACCAATTGAACCAACAAGGAGACATGGATATGTATCACACTGCCTGCTTATGGATACTAGACATAGGCACGGCTTCCCACTGTTACCATGCACTACTCTAAGACACTGCACTACACCTCTGCCATTAGACTGAACTAGCTATCCCCCGCACGAAAAGAAATGGTCTAGATGAGCATATTCGGTTTCTCCTGCTATCCCATACTCTACAAACCATGTCTAAGCACTCATCCAATACATGCATTAGCCAATACACATTGCACAACACCTCTGTTATTAGAATGAAGCTATCCCCCATGATACACATTTGGTCCAGCTGCGCACGTAACATCTCTCCAGCTCTTGCATACTCTACAGACCACATCTCAGCACCCTCCACTACATACACCACTCTAAGACAAACAAATCATACAACACTTTTATCTTTAGAATGCAGATATCCACCACAGAATAATTTGGTCTAGCTGCACACATGATGCCTCTCTTGCTCCACATACTCTCCAGATTACCTCTCAGCACCCTTCGACTACATGCACTACTCTAAAACACACTGCACAGCACCTCTGCCATCAGAAGGCAGCTATCCTCCATGTAAAAATTCAGTCTAGCTGCATACATAATGTCTCCTTGCATACTCTCCAGACTACCTCTCTACACCCATCCACATCCTTGCTGAACGTGGGTAACTAGCAGGGACTTGGCCACCCCTACTTACCTTCGTATTGGCTTTAAGGCACACAAGAATTATGTAACTGTTTGATGAATTTCCTACACCTGGACTTCTGTCCCCTAAGGTTGTTCAACCTACAGTGCTTTGAGACCATACCAATGGTGAAAGGCCATAAACAAATGACAATTACATTACATTGCATCTCCTGGAAATGAATACCTAACACCTCACCCAAATGACAGTGTGGTTCCCCAACGGGTCATCCACAGTCTGCTATTCAGTATAACCTACACTTCTACTCTTTGAGAGCTTATCTCCTCTTTTGGGTTCTCCAGATACCTATTCACTGATACTAGCTAGTAATTATTCTTCTTTGTCACATTTACCCATTAACTCACCTCTTCAATAACTAATTGTCTTTGAGTCATTAGTCATCGGAAGGCCATTCAATGTCTTACGCTTAACTCCTCTAATACCAAAGTCATCTGCCAACCTCTCAGTACGTTATGCTCCACTATATTTCCATCCCTATGCCATCCCCACCTTTCCCCAAGCCCTGCAACAGAGGGTCATCTTAGAGAGCAGTCTCAAAATTCAAATATTTATCACCTCCACTTAAATACCTGCAAGGCTTAGTTTAAAGAGCAGGACATTCAGCTCCCTGCTCACCTACAATCCTACAAACTCGCTAATCTCTACTTTAGCACATGTTGATTTAATTACTGACCTATCCTCCTCTTAGGCCTCTGTATCCCCTCTTGTGTCCCTTGACAACATTTTCAAGTTTGCCACGCACACTCTGTATAACCTTCCTTCTCTTCCTCCACGTCTGCTAACAGCCTCTATTCCCCTCCTTCTCTCTGTGTGCATTATCCCACTTTAAATTCCTTCTGCTTGTCTTTAAATCATTTCATAACATACTGACCTATATGGCTAACACTGCCACCCTCAATACCACAAGTCACATCCTTCGCCTCAGTCCCCCTCCCCATTATATCTCTGTTACCTTTTTGACATGCTGCCTCCCTCTCCTTTTCTCATATTGCAGTCTCTCCACTTCAATGCTTGCCCACCTGAGATGACAGTATCTGTACTAACCATGTTTTCAAATCTGCCCTGATACTCCAACTCCTCTGGCTGTAAGGGGGCCCAGCCCAACCTGACACATTGCCTCTCCTTTGACTCACTCCTCCCACATCTTTGTACTTACTCCTGATCTAGCTATCAGACCAGTTTTTATTATCTTGTTATCTGTATATGTTTATTTCATATATGCTGTCATCCTTTGCTGTCTACTTTCTCGCTAGGATCTGCCTCCTCCACCGGCCAGATCACCGCCTCTTTAATTCTCACTTTGAACTTTTGCAAAGCACCCTTCAAAGGTGTATCTCTGGTCAGGTATGTAATTTAGGGGTCATCAGAGTCAACAGTGCCTATCATCGGCTACCATTTTGGTACCCCTAGAACTGCCATTGGGACCCTTAGCTCAGGGGTGTTGCAGTTTAGTAGGCATCACAATCAACTCAGGGAGTTCCTTTCCCTCCAAGCAAGGTGGCACACAATAAAGCGCTATTTTTTTCAGATTCACTTTGGTGAAGCCTTTCACCCATCTCGCACACACCCCAACAAATACCCTGTGTCCGCAGTAGACTAGGAACCATGCCGGTGTACAGTAAGAATATATATCTATTTATTTATTTATGTAAGGTTTGACGAATGAGACTAGCAGCCAATATCAGCCACCAATGCTGTGGCAAAACCCACTATCACAACAATAACTCTGTTATTAAAACAACACAGGTAACATTTTGATACAAGCATTTGAAACATGCAGTCACAACTTACAACTTACAACAAATTTACAACAAATTTAATTCCAAGTAAACATTCACAATACAATGGAAAAATCATTTTGTAACACACATTCTAATGCAGAACTTTGTGATTTGGGAAAAAAGGGGACATTTCGTTTTATAACACAAATTACAGATGAGATGCAATGCTTTGCAATTCTGATTCAAAATGAATGGGGAGGAATGGGAAATGGCGTGTTGCACCCTCCACAATGACTTGAAAGGCAGTGTTTTATGGATTACTTCTTTTGGGATTCAGGACCCTCCCCCCTTTTGTACAGGAGTCAGGGGTTTCAGAAGGACAGTAGCCCAAGTCTGTATGGTCTATACCAGCTCTAACACAGTAGGCATGCACTTTGTTAGTTTTGAACTGTAACAAAACTCACCCCGTGATTTTTCTATATGGCAATTAACTGATTTACTTTAATCAAATGTGCTAAGGGTTTACACCGTGTCTCCCCCTTCTCACAATTTCACTAAAAGGATGAAGGCGGCTGTTTGCAACACAATTCACTTTCATCAGAGATGGTGGTTTTCTATGGGGAAATAATTTGAATGAGATTTAATACATTGTGCGAAGGGCCTATCCAGTTACACCTCACCCCACTTTTACCCACTAATGGAAAGGGATAGAGGCAGGTGGTTCCCCACACAATTGATGGCTTTGAGATATCTACTTACATGGGAGCTATCTGCTCTTTGCTCAGGATGCCACCCAGAATCTTAGGATCCTCTTTTGGTAGGAAGCCCACACCAGGCCACTCCTACAGCAAGGTACCTCTCTGATAGGCCTCTCACTGATAGGGCTCCCAGGTTTCCAGGCAACGTTTACCCTGATGGCCTTGGTAGCTCTCCTTGCCTCTCTGCGAGTTGTTCCTTGCAAGATCCATGCGCAGGCTATCTCCCAAAATAAAGTCAAAAAGCCTTGTTCTGATGCAAACATACCCTCTTATAGCACTGATGACACTCCAGCATGGTCATAATTTCCACAATCGGGATTGGCTAGCTTGCTTCCTTCCACTCCCCCCTACGATGCCCCCTGAATACTGATATGACCAGGAATTGAGAGGAGTGTATGATGTATGCTGAGGGAGGAGAAAAAATACATAATTTCAAAATGACAGGGAGTTTTACTTTTTGTGTTCTGAAAAAACTCATAATGTGGCAACCTTAATCTTTCAGATAAGCACATGAATATATATATTTATCTCAGTTCTATATTTTATGGTGAGTCACACAATACTAATTTTATTTTTGCACGCCATCCCTGGGCAGAGCTACAATTTTCGAAATAGCTAAACATGAGACCATTTGCAATTCAAAATTTTGTTTCATGATCTATCACTTTGCCAACTTTCCCATCTCAGGTGTATGGAAATGGCAGAATCATAATTGTTCCCATAACTGAGTTAGTGTACATCACACACATTTTGTTTTAACAGGGTCCCAATGGAATTTTCCTCCCCTTTGAATTGAACACGGGGTGGGCTCGATAGGACACACAATGCTCTTTTTATTTAGGAAATATGTGTTCAATGTTTAATCAATGGCAGGACATTACATGGCCCGCAGTATTGCATTCAGATCAGACCCATGCAGTTTTTATTTCTCTTTAAACATAATACGAGCCATCTGGTTTATCCATGTTTATCTTAATCCTTTTCTCTTTGGCTTCAACGCGGGCTTTGTTCAGAACTAATGCAAATTTTATGTGGTGCCCGACCTAAAGGTCATTTCTGTTGGTCATGTTATCTATACATCCCATACTTTCAATCTACTTCTTTGTATATTTTAGCATTTAACTTGACAACCAGGCCAATTTATTTCCATGTCAATAGGCCTTAAGTTGGAAAAATAAGTGTTTTGGACTGGCCTGCAATTTCCAATGGATAGTACCAGTCAGCTTTGCACTTAATCCTGGTGTGACATGGCCTCTTTATTTCTGACATTCAGGGGCTATATTTTACCCCACAGAGATCTTATGGGCAATGTCCGAGACTGAAAACAAACACGGTGATGGCTGTTTTATTTTTGTTTTTTTGCATGTGTACATGCCATCATATCCTTCCCCTTTATCTTTTTTGTTGTAATTTGAATCCAAAAATGAACCACGCCATAAAGAAAATGCACCCTGCTGACGTTGCAATTAAATTATGTGTTCCTAAATGTGACTGCGCACTTGTCAAGAGTTACTCTTTTTACATCAGCCGAGGGCCCTCCCTCTACTTTAAATGGATATACAGGGCCCACTTCTATACCCAGGCCTAGAGGACAGGTTGCAGGTGAAGACCTTCTGTGGCTATAGGTGGAGCTATCAGCCGGCCCCTTCTTAGAAATGGCACTGGAGTCCTTGTGGAGTTCTTGTGGAGCAGTCACTTTCAGCCATGATCCATCACTCCACTCCCTCATTGAGGCCTGCTGAATCAATAATTGCTCACTCCGGGCTCGTGGTGCGTTGATAGCATTGGGATGTGGACTCACCCTCGGAAGGATTTTGTCTATTTCTCTAGCTTTCGATTCACAAAGATATAAATAGACTTCACTGTGCAATGCCATGCTCACTGTGAAAGAGTTGGTGACTGCAAGTGACTTTGTATTAGTGGATGTTCCTGTGAACCTAGTCACTTTGTGGCCCTTTTTGTTGTTTCTTGTATGCCTGACCTTTACAGTCTGTCACCCCTGCAGACTACAGTCCTAATTGCCTTTATAACAGCAGCTTTTGATTAATGGCCAACATGCATTTTGCGAACTTGGAGAAAGCCCCCATTATTGCCTGGGGGCTGTTGAGAAGTTTATTCAGGTGAGTAACATTTTTCCTCCAACCATAGCCAGTGATCACAACATAGTGATGTTATCTCACTCTGGTGTACCTCATTCAGGTGTGTTTCCAAAAGCAAACTAAGCAAGCTGTGGTAAAGTTAGTTTCCGATGTGTTTTTCAAAATGGCATAAAGTGGAGGGGCAGCCGGTGAAACACGGCGGAAGAAGCAGAAGGGTGCTTCTAAGGTGCTTGGAAGACCTAATCGTTGGGGGAAGAAAGTCCGGGAAGAAGCACTGAAGGACAACTCTGCAGGGGAGAGCAATAATCAAACTGGGTAGAGAGGCGCAGGGCCCATTTGTGTGAGCTTGGGTTGGGTGTGAAGGCATGCAGGAACGGCTTGGGTCATGTTGGTAAAGGCACTGTTGGAACAGGTGTAGGGTACACTGAGTGGGTGTGGGGCAAAGGACCCCTGCGAACTACAGAGCGGGACTTGCGCGTGTAGAGGAGATACAGCAATAGCAGTAGCGGCAGCATTGCTAACTTTATTCACACAAAGACCTTTTATAGCTAGACGTATCGTAAGCTTTTCTCACACAGAACAGGTACAGCACAAGCAATAAAGGTGCAAGTTCCAATCTCCCAAAACAACCACGGTAGCACCAGAGCTAATGAAACCTTTACACAAACACATGCACACCCAGGCTCCCCAAGAAACAGTGGTGCAGGTTTTTCAAACAAAATTGGCTTGGCACTTTTGCGACAGTTGAGCACGTATTCTTCTTAGAAACAAAATGGTTGTAGCCCAGGTAGCATTGTGAGGTTCTCAGAGACTTCTACATCAGAAACACTGTGGGAAACAGGCAACAAAAGTGCAAGCTTTTCCCACAAACACGAAAGAGACACTATACTGCCATGGCGGGAGCACAGCTCCTCGCCAGAGTTGAAGCTACTGGCTGCCCCTTTCAGCACCTAGCACATGCCAATTGCACATCACTGTGGACCACAAGTGTTGAATGGTGTGGTCGAGCGAGGATTCAGAGTAGGTACATACAAGGGTACGCAGGTTTGGGAGTCCATGCAGCCAGCGATTGACTGGACTTGAGACAAACAAAAAGAAAGGGAAGTTTGAGGGGATGGCCTTTTGCATTGGACCAATTAGAAGCTTCTTGTCTCTTCATGATTGGTTTGCAGCTGATGTGAAAGAAAGCTAAAGGATCCTTTAGAAAGACCGAACTTAGTCAAGGGTCTTAGAATGAAAGCATCACAAACATATAATGCATACAATCTCATCACAGGGCCCAAATGCTTCGGTGAATAGGACCAGAAGGTATATGTGGAGGTTAACAGTCTTCCTATAAAACCAGGTTTACAGTGGCAGCAGGTGTACTGCTAACACAAAGAGGTGGGGTTCATGTAAAGAAGGTGATGGGGCCCCTCTATAGCCAAGCAAGAAAGTAGCAAAGGATGTGTTGCTGCTCCAGTGTAGAAATCAAAACAATTGCCTTTCCAGTAGAATAATATGCTGTAGGTGAAAACGCTTTATTTTAATTTTTATTTTTTAACATTTTTAAAGCGCGAGAGAGAGAGAGAGAGAGAAACTCATACGTATTTGAATAAGTGCCCTTTTGGTTTTGATAGCTGTCAGATCAGTGTGTGCCATTTAATTCCAATGTGTCATATGCATTTTTGTGAGGGCCATGGCTAATCTTATGGAGAATGGTCAAAGGATAAGGTAGACCTTGTTTTCGGTCCAGGCTGCCTGTGTAGTGATTGTTTTTTTTATTTTTTTTATTTAGTTGTTATGGTCACGAAATAAAAATCGAGACCTTTCAACTTATTACAGAAAACAAATAGATCTTAAAGCAAATTGTACATTACAAATTAGATACTAGTAAGCTAAATACATAAAATACATCACATACATGATATAGATTTGCAACAAAACAACAAAGGAAAAATGAAAACCACATTAAAAATATTCATGATGCTTAGCACAAGATAAAAAATGAAGGATAAAGATAAAAGGTAAAACACATGAATAACACCAAATGATACACAAATTCCTGATTTAGACACACTAGTTCCACTGTTAACTGATTTAGACACACTAGTTCCACTGTTGACTGCAGAAGAGATGCATTTTTGGTTCCCCCATTTTGTTTTCAGGTCTTGGAGCCCAAGTTGGTGAAGATAATTCACTACAGAATATCAAACCGACTTCCTATTTGTGTAAAATAACAAACCCCACATTTTATCAGCTGTCATGTCACGGTATTCAGAAAATAGATACTTGTAGTGCACACATCTATACGTCACCATTCGACACATTCTGTGCATAAGTGTTTTAAGGTTTCTGCATATTGATCACAAAATCGACATTTAACATTCAGACTTTCAACAATTCTGGGCCTATTCAATAAATCTCGGGTTAACCATAAATTTAAGCGAAACGGCATGAAGCCATCTCGATGTAAGGGGCTTGGGGATTTCACCATATCATTTGTGACCTCATTATAACATTTCATCTCAATGGGGTGTGCAATGAGGTTTTGATATTGAGAGCATGCGGTTCTTGTTTTAATCCAGTCTATTGCCCAAATTTTCGTTTTAGCTCTATCCGGGTTCTCGATCAGCATTGCTGCATCGATCTGTGCCTCATCTAGTATTCTCTGAATTTGCAAGTTGCCAGAGCTTCGGAAATGAATCTAGAGAGTTTAGTAAATAGATTGCTATAATATTACAAATACCTGTAGTTAATTTATTCATGAGACATTTGCGGTACAGCGAGCATAATTTCCACTTATAGATGGCATATAGAGAAATTAGGCCAAGCTCGTATCTTATTAGTGGTACTGGTTGAGAGTTGGGCAATTTTAACAGATGCTTCCAATATCGTCCTTCTTTAATCGCCCAATGACTATAAGATGGCATTTTTTTTGTTTCAGCACCATACTTCATAACTGGCGTTACTCTCAATTTATAATAAGTGATTAACGGCATTATTGAAAATCTACAGAACCTTGCTTTAATAATGAGTGCTTGAGAGATTGCTGTTTGAAGTTTTAGCTTTCCTTGTTGATGGTATGTATCATCTGCCCATTGATTGGAAATGGTCATACCTAAGTAAATGTAAGTTGTTTCCACCGAAATTTGACAATTTTGTAGAGGCCACTGTAGTCTGGCTGTTCATTGCTTTCGTGTCCCAAATTGGATTATTTTTATTTTTGAGATATTAATGGTTATGCAATTTCTTTGGACATACCCATTCAGGGCTTTCAGCAATGTACGCAAGCCTTTAGGGGTTTGAGATATAAGAGCCATATCATCGGCGTACAATAACCACTGTATTTGGGATCCCATAATCCTGGGGGAATCAGTACGGAATTTCATGAAAGCATTACTCACATCCGAGATGAAAAAATTAAATACTGCCAATGCTAACAAGCATCCCTGCTTTAGGCCCCTGGCAGTTTCAATCGGATCAGTCAATAATCCACCCATCGTCAGTTTTATTTGAATAGTGCTGTCTCTGTGTAACTGTATTATCCACTTCAGAATTTCCCAAGGACAATGTGCATCAGCAAGTTTTTCATAAAGAAGCTCTCGCGGAACTGCATCGAATGTCATCTTAAAATCAACGAAGGCAATGTATAGTGCTTGTTTATAATGACGGGGTCTCTGTACGATACTGGTGAGAGTGATCATATTTATGGCCGTGCCTCTAACCGGTAAGAAGCCCGTCTGAAATGGATCACGGATATTCTGAGTATCCAACCACTTGTTGAAGGAATTCAATAATAGTCTGGCAAATAGTTTGCCAGGACAATCCAGAAGCACTATCGGTCTATAAGACCTAGGATCATCTCGATTTCCTTTCTTGAATATTGGGAGTACAATTGATTTTTTCCAGCTTTCAGGAATACTACCAATTTTAAAGACATTGTCATACATTCGAGTTAGGATACCAGCCCATTCATCCGGATGATTTTTAAGCCTGGCATTATGTAACACATCTGGACCTATAAAGCAACATTTGATATCGTCAATGTCGAACAGGAACTCATGGAACACAGACTCCCTTTGAAAGGTTAAGTTCATACTAGAGAATGGTGATTGATACAGGTCTCGAAAATAAGCCTGCCATGCCTTGGATGATATTGAGTTTGATTGCACTGCCACTTGTGAATTGCCTGTGGCCTGTTTAAGTGAGGACCAGATGCCAGATGTGGACTTAGTAATTATATGTTTTAACATCTCGGCACCGTCTTTTTGATGTTGTATGAATTTTCTAGTTTTAAGCCACATTTATACTGGCTTTTTAGATATTTGATCTTTGTGATTGTGCCTGAGTTATCCGCTAGGTTCAAATGGCAAATCTCTCACCTAAGTTGAGCTTTCTTATGCTTCAACTCAATATCAAAGGCATGGACATGCTGATACTTGATGCTGTTATCTAATAGGGTAACCTGTCTGAACATCTGCATTGCATGAGTATAATCACCCTTCTCTATTCCTATACTATGAAATTCTTCGTGAAGGTTTTGGTGAAACTTATGTAACTTAGATCTCGACCACTTCAATTGATGCATTAGAAATCATTTCTTGTGTTAGAATGAAGCCCACATCAAATAGTGTCATTCTTGCTTGTCAGAATGTATTTGCTACTAGGGCTGAACGCATGTACATTCGGGCTTCCGTCAGGTCACTATGATTAATAAATTCGATTAGGTCAATGTCTATTGTTGTTATTTTGGCCAAGTCTGGGATCGCTATTCATATATTTAGAATGCTTGTTCTATTCAAGTGATATATTTTATATGGAAGATCTCTGCATTTAATGATTAATTCATGCTGACCCATATTTTTGACTTCTTTGTTGTTAAGGGATTTTTCCCAAGCACGATAACCAGCTCTATCAGTGTGTGGACCATGGTGCTCTTTGTTGCTCACTGGAGCCAGTTGGGGTGGCCTGAATACCAGGTGATCAGAATTAGTTTGGGGACCAGTCTGAGGCCCTTTTAACAGTGGTGTTATTGATGGAAACATTATTCCTGTAGATTGTAGGTACTCTACACTTTTTAACAGTGGAATGCGTCATGTAAGCTTCACTAGAAGATCTCATTTCGTCACGTAACTCCTGCCTGGTAGGTATCGTCAGAATTACAGGAAGTGTCGTGAGCGTGTGTACCATCTGTTGTTGCTGGATATCAGATGGATTTTGAGCTGTGTTCTGTGTCATATAGGCATCAACAGACACCCTAATTTCATCACGTAGATCTGAGATGGAAGGCCCAGAGGAACTGCAGGGCCTTTGGACACGACTCAGCTAGATAATTTCAGCTCAGTTTGACTTACAACCGATGATACACCAACGTTATTATCTTTGCAATGGATAGACTGAGGTATATTGTTAATTTGTGGATTACCCTCTTTATCCTCAGCATTAACCTTTTGGGGTTTAGAAGAGTCAAGTTTCATGTAAGATTCAATAGAATTCTGAATCTGTTTCTGTATGTCCAACATTGAGGGATATACAGAAACATGTGTCTTTAAATCATTTCTCTCAATTGGGGAAGCATTAGCAACAGGAATTCCAGGTAGAACTGGGGTACAGGTGGAACTTGAACATTTTTGTGCATTGCCACCCTTCCCTGATACTCCCTGATTATCCATAGAAACTGCTCTTGTCAAACCTTCCAAGTCATCAAGTGGCTTATATGCCAAGCAATTCACCTGAAAAGGTTCTACTACATTTTCTTGGCTACTATTTTTAAGAGTATCCATTCTATTTTTGACTGAGTTTATTTGAATACATTTTCTTGGTTTGAGTATTACTGGCTTGCTCTTACATTTCGTTCTTGGTTGGGTAGTTTGTGACACCATGGTCATTGTTTTTCCAAAATGAATAATGCTGTGTTCATGGCACTTAGGGTGTTATTCAGAGCCGGGGCCTCTAGAAAGGAGCCCCTTCCTGGATGGTTAGTGTGAATAAAAAACTCAGAATCACATACTGCAGGTTCAAATCTTGATCGTCTGGGAGTAGGTGCTATAAATGACACAGAGTCGTCTGCAAATTGTGTATGTGATTTGTCATTGTGCATAGATGTTTTCGTGTGCCCCTGATCTTGTTCATGAATGTTAGCCAGAACTGGCGATAGTGTTTCCAGATCAGGTTTTGATGTATTTTTTAACCTTTCCCCTTCTTGTAGTTGAATTAGATCTCCCGTATTAGAGAAAATATAAAGGATTTCATGATCACTTTCCTGAGATTTATTGGAAATGTTCATGAAGTCCATATCGTCATCATCAACTTCGCCTGCTATAGTTAATTGTGCATGCGCCTGCCAAAGCTTTTTCTGAGCTAAAACAGAGCAAAGCACAGGTCTCAGTATATTTTCAGCAGCCACGAGATCTGACAATTGCTGATTGTCTTCAATGAGGCTGGCAGCATTTAAAGTAGTATCTGTTGGAGCTCCACTATTTTAATTTTCGTCTTCTCTAACTAGATAACATGGTTCTGTATGTTGGGTGGCCATTTCACTTTTCTGGCCCTTATTAGAGACCTGTTTACATGAGGCATTCTTAGTGGGGGACACTGTAAGCACAGAGGGGAGGGCAACTTCAGAAACACTAGTACCGGTATGATCTCTACTGCCGGTACAGAACAATCTGATATCCACAGTTACAGATGCCGACCCCTGAGAAATAGAACGCATTGCACATGGATAGAGATTTGTTAGGCGACTCTGAGGTAACGCTTTGGCAATTTCATTGACCCGCTATATTGCGCCTAATTTCACCCTTAATAATGAAGTGGGCGGCATTTTAGAAGTCAAAGTATATTGTTTCATTTGGTACAAAAAGAAATACAATCAATAAAAATTAAAAATAATAAAAAACACTCACTTTTATCAGTCCCGTGAATGTATAATTTAACAGAACTCACTCACTACCTCGATATCTCGCTAGACAGCGAGACAGCAGCAACCACACTTTCTCAACCGCACTTCCACAATGCGCGCACACTAATGCAGCGTTGATAAGGTTGCTGGGAGCAGGAGGTGGGGCAAATCTCTACAAAGTAAAGATAAATGTATAAGTCTTAAGCACTCCAAACCACTGTTGGATGAGCATTCGTAACTAACGTTATCACGTTAGCCACCCACCCCTCAAACCAAAGTCAATTCAAAGTCCAGGAAAAAGCGCGTACCCAAAATATGGTCCAATGGGATGCCTCCTTCAGTGAACCAGGAAGTCCACAGGACTCGAAGATGCCGGGCTGATTCAGCGATCAAAGTCAAAGTCCACAAAGTGAAGAAACAAAAGGCAATGTAGCCCGCAGCAAGACAGCAGAAACCACACTTCCACAATGCGCCTGCACTAATGCGCGAGCGCGGAGGTGATAATGTTACTGGGAGCAGGAGGCAGGGCAAAGGTCCAAAATATGGTCCAATAGGATGCCTCCTTCAGTGAACCAGGAAATCCACAGGACTCGTAGATGCCGGGCTGATTTAGCGATCAAAGTCAAAGTCCACAAAGTGAAGAAACAAAAGGCAATGTAGCCTGCAGCGAGACAGAAGCAACCACACTTTCTCAACCGCACTTCCACAATGTGTGTAGTGCTTGTAGCGCTTGCAGGATAGTGCCCATGAACATGAGTGACTTTTGAGTGGAAAGCTTTGCAGGTTTTGTCGAGTTGATATTTTGCCCAATGATGTCTTTTAAGATTGGTATGGTTGATTGGAGAAGAGAAAGGGGAACAAAGCACACAATACCCCTTTGTATTTTGCAAGCTTTGCCTTTTTTAACTGCGTGGGACCCCTGCCGAGTTCACTTTGAATCTTTTGTGTGGAGGCCTCTGAACCAAAGGGTTAACTGACCTTCTGTGTGTATATGCACTGCTGTGTTGTGCTTCTGGAATGGTGTTGTCCAGGAAAACACATGGCGTTGAGCTGCTTCGTGTTTGACTTTTGTCTGATTTGTGCTTGCCATGCATTGTCTCCGGACCGGATTGTCTCCGGTGCAGTATTTTGTTAACGGCAGATTTCCGCTGCTTCGATGCGGCCTGATCCAGTAGGCGGAGGCAGTGCACGTGGGCTTCAGCTTCCCTGTACTCCTCGCTCGCCTTTGTGAGAGATGGGAGCAGGGCCAAACAGGAAACGAGTCCTATGCTCCATTGAGTGGAAAGCTCTGCAGGTTTTGTCGAGTTGATATTTTGCCCAATGATGTCTTTTAAGATTGGTATGGTTGGTTGGAGAAGAGAAAGGGGAAACACACACAATACCCCTTTGTATTTTGCAAACTTTGCCTTTTTTAACTGTGTGGGACCCCTGCCGAGTTCACTTGGAGTCTTTAGTGCGGAGGCCTCTGAACCAAAGGGTTAACTGACCTTCTGTGTGTAGATGCACTGCTGTGTTGTGCTTCTGAAATGGTGTTGTCCAGGAAAACACGTGGCATTGAGCTGCTTCGTGTTTGACCTTTGTCTGATTTGTGCTTGCCCTGCATTGTCTCCAGACCGGATTGTATCCGGTGCAGTATTTTGTTAACGGCAGCTTTCCGCTGCTTCGATGCGGCCTGATCCAGTAGGCGGAGGCAGTGCACGTGGGCTTCAGCTGCCCTGTACTCCTCGCTCGCCTTTGTGAGAGATGGGAGCAGGGCCAAACGGGAAATGAGTCCTATGCTCCGTTGACAGCGTCTTCCCCTCTGGTAGGCGGAGGCAATAACGTGCAGGCCTTGACTGCCTGGGACTCCTCACATGCCTTGTGAGGGATGGGGGTTGGGCAAACGAGCCTCTGTAGTCCGGTTCTTTTCCTCTCCATCCCTTGACAACTTGCACCACTGCAAAGAGGGAACACAGCACTGTCGGTTCGATCAGCTTCTTTGTCGCCAGTGTCGAGCTGGACCAGACAAGGTCCAGGCATTCAGCCGCATGGCCTCACTCATGCAGACACAAAATGAGGGGACGGACACAGGAGGAGGAATCAAACATGACTTTATTCCTCGAACTCCAACTGCAAACTGGAACTTCCCATCTCCTGTCCCTCCTCTTCCCATAGCCCTGCGTCCCTCTCCATGTGATGTGGAAGCTGGCTGCTTTCAGCGACTTCACCCCCACGATACTAAACATAAAGATGTACCTTAGTTCATTTCTTCTATGAGTCTCTGAGGTCGATTTTGGGTCCTCTGTGTCTGAGCTGTTGCTCCCTGGGTCTAAGCGTTCTCACTTTCTCTCTGAGGTGACTGCACCTGTTCTTCACACAAGTCTTCACCATCACCCTTGTAGCACAGGTCCCACCCTTGGGTTGCAGGATCTGTAAGGGATGATCCTGAACAGATGACTCCTGGCATTCTTTTGAAGTGTGAAGAATTTCTGGTTATGCTCCTCCTTTCTCCTTCTAGTGAGATGAGAGATCCCTTTACATGTGTCACGGTCAGGGGTTCCTTGTCAAAGGCAGCCACATTCTTCCTGGTTTGTGGTTGCCGCACAATTATGACATCTCCTGCTTCCAGATCATTGTCTCTTGCTCTCTTGTTCTCGTCCACTCGCCTTTTCATGCTTTCCTTGCATCTGGTGTCCTGTTCCCGCATTTCGGCATTCCCTTTCTATCATTCTTCTGACTTGGTGGCATGAGGTATTCTTGTCCGTATGTTCCTACCGAACGTTACCTCCGATGGAGTCTTTCCTGTAGTGATGTGTGGTGTGTTGCGATAGTCTCACAACAGCTGGTGTAAGATCTTCTCTACATGTTCCCCCATCAACCGTGTGATTTGCACATTCTTTTTGATGTTTCTCATAAAGGGTTCCACCATTCCATTGGCTTGTGGCCATAGCGGTGTGATTCTTTGGTGCACAAAACCCATGTACTCAGCAAACACTCTAAAATCTTTTCCCGTGAAGGGGGGTGCGCCCAGCGTGACAAACATCCTGCCGAGTGCTGGTATGGTGTGGAATGCTAGGTGGATGGCACTAGCTGCAGATCAGGGAAACAAGAGTATATGTCAACAGCCACTATTATGTATTCACCCCCTCATAATGGTCCAAAGAAATCTACTTTCATTTGTAAGGGCTCTGGTCTTGTGTGGGGATTGATGACAGCACATGTGGCACATAGTTTGAGCAAGTCTTCCACTTGGGAGTCTAGCTGGGGGGGACCACACTTTCTGCCTTAGCATTCTTTTTGTTGACACAATGCTTCTATGTCCTTTGTGCACTAGTTCCAGAACTTTCTTTCACAGGGTTCACAGGATTACTATTTGTGTTCCTTTTAGTAGGAGCCCTCCTTCCGTCTTGGCCAACTCATCCTTGACAGACACCAGGCAGCTGATTTCCTGCCTTGCTTCTTCACATGTGCTTTCTCCCGTTTGTTTGGCCTGATTCCAGCAGCCCATCTCTAGACATCTGAGGATGACCTGCAGGCCCTGATCATTTTCGGTTTCTTGTGCAATCTGATGCGGGCTCAAGCCACTCTTAGTGTTCTCATGCACGATGTAGTGAATATATTGATCTGCAATAGAGTGGGTGAGCTGTGATTCCTTGCAGGGGTGACATGATAGGAAGTCTGCAGGATTATTGTCCTTTACTTGGCGATAGATAATATTGAAACTGTAGTCTTGTAGCCTCAGTGCCCATCAGGCGATTCTAGGAGGCATTTTTACTTGCGGATTTCCATATATAAAGAGTAGCGCTTAATTGTTGGTGACCACCGTAAAAGGTTTTTAATATAAGAAGAGGTGGAAGTGCTCACATGCCCACACCACTGCAAGTCCTTCCTTTTCTGCCTGCGAGTAGGCTTGCTCGGTCTTCAAGAGGCTCCTGTTGGCATATGAGACTACTTGCCTCGTGCAGTTGTCCTTTGATTCAATTTGTGTGAAATGGCACCCAGACCCACCAGACTGGCATCGACAATTCTGTCTCTCTCTTGGAGTTCAACCAGGCCATGTTTTTGGCATCCGATATTCTCTGCTTGATTGTTTGGAATGCTTCGTGGCACTCCTCTGTCCACTCAAAGTATGTGTGTTGCTTCGTAAGTGCTCTAAGAGGCTCGCTTATTGACACGAAGCCCTTAATGTAGCGGGTGCAGTAGCTGGCAAGCTTGAGAAACGAGCGCAGGTCTGAAACGTTCTTGGGCAGTTCTGTGTCTGTCAGTGCTTTTAACTTTTCTGGATCTGGGGTCATTCCCTGCAATGAAAATAAGTGTCCAAAGAAACAGAGGGTTTGTTTCCTAAACTCACATTTCTCTTTTTGAGAGTGAGCTATGCTTCCTCCAGGGCCATGTATACCCGGGTGAGTGTGTTGTCGTGTTGTTCTTGATCTTGCCCGAAAACTAAAATGTCATCACTGTAGTTCAGGCAGTTGAGTATTTGCTTTATGATGTTATGTGCTTCTGCCTGAAAGATTTCTGCCGCTGAGGAAACCCCAAAACGGAGGAGTTTGTACCTATAAAGTCCTAGGTGAGTGACAAAAGTGGTGATGTAGCGTGATTCTTTGTTTAGCTCCAGCTGGTGGTACCCCTTGTTGAGGTCTAGCTTTGAAAACATGGTTGCACTGTGAGCAAGTGCACCATGTTGGTGATTTGAGGGTTTTGGTAACCTTCACGTAGTATGGCTTTGTTTGGCCGTCGCATGTCCACACATATGCGTATGTCTGCGGAGTCCTTCTTTGGTACGGGGACGATGGGTAACACCCACGTGGGACATTCCGCGGGCTCTATGATGTCTGCTTTGACTAATTTGAAGAGTTCTTCCTTCACTTGTTTCTGTATAGTTATCGGTATCCCTCGGTAGTGTTGCGCTATGGGAGGCACTTGGAGGTTGATGTGGAGTTCAATCTGCCCCCTCTTGAGTTTTCCTAAACCTTTGAATAGGGTAGGCAACAATTGTTCTATCTTTGCGACTGGGTCAAGATAATTGTGAGCCATGAGCCGATACAGTACATCTATGAAGCCCATGTCAATGGCAGCTTTGAAGCTCAGGATACACCCCCTTTCTGTGGTTGCCTCTATAACGTGCATTGGAATTTTCTTTGTCTGTCCTTTGTAGCTGCATGACACTATTAAATATTCCTTGCATGGTAGTGGCGTTTCTGACCTGTACAGGTAGATGTGGACTTCTGCTGGTCGAAGTCGTGGGGCATATGGCAGGCTGTCAGACATTTCTTCACTTATGACATTTACAGTCACTCCAGAGTCTACAAAAAATGTGCCCGCCATTTTGTTTATCTGAACGAGCAGGATTGGGCTATCTTCTTTTGCTGTCTGGCTGCCTAATGCGTATAAAGACCCTCTCTTTTTAGGCTCCTCCCAATTTCTTTCCTTTCTCCTGCTGTCGTCTTCAGATGATGCGCTAGACCTACTGTCAGTCTGTGATTTTTCAACAAGGTACTGCATACAAGGTACAAGACCTTCTTGGTCTTCTCCTGGTCCTGGATGATGTTGATTTGTTATCTTGCCAATCTCCCGACGTCCTATCTTGTGATCTCTTCTACACCCTTTCCTCTCTGGATCTTCTCTGAGGAGGCTCATATGATTGACTTGATGTTCTGAGGGGATTTGCATTTGTCACTCCTTGTCTTGTGGTGCCCTTCGCCCACTTCCTTCTCCTCCTAGTTGGCTGTGGTACATGAGGCATACAGCTTTGAAGTGGTTGTCTCCTCCACAAGCTGATCACTGCTGGCCACTGGAGGGGCATATGCCTTCATGTGGGAATTCATAGCCGCAGCTGTAGCAGAATGGTTCACCATTTCCTTTGGCTGTGTGCACCATTTCCAGCTTGTTAATGCTCTCGACTTTACCGTGAGAGATTTAAATGTCACTTAAGCCCTCAACTTGGGATTCTAGGGCTGCGTCCGATGGTGCAAGACGCAAGAATTGTTCTAGGGTATGAGGCTTTTGTAGCAGTCTTTTTCTGAAATCTGCACATTCACACCTGGCTATGATTTGCGATCGCAGTGCCTCATCATTGGAGTAGTTGTTGAAATTGCAATACTTCAATTTTAGCCTCAGCTGCATGACAAATGTGTCCATTGATTCCCCTTTGTTTTCTTTGGCTCTGTGGAAAATGTCTTTCGCAGTCCAAATTTGTGTGTGAAGTGAAATAGTCTGTCAGGGCTGTATTGAGATTGGTTTATGTGTCTGTTGTACCAGTAGGGAATTCATCTACAATGTCTCTGATGGTGGGGGCCTATGGACAGTGTAAGGAGACTGTGCTTTTTTTCTTCGTCCAAGATTCCTATGGCTTTGATACATACTTCAAAATCCCTTACCCATCTCTTCCATCGAGGCCCTATACTGCTGGATTCAGATAAATCAAAATGTGTGGGCAGTTGCGTGATAAGACTGTCCTGAATCCTTTAGGGCAAAACTGGTGCTGGGGTGAGGGGTAAAGTGAGTGTTTTGTCTCCTGACATTTTGCCCAATGATGTCTTTTAAGATTGGTATGGTTTGTTGGAGAACAGAAAAGGAAAACAAAAAGCACGCAATACCACTTTGTATTTTCCAAGCTTTGCTTTTTTAACTGTTTGGGGCCCCTGCCCAGTTCACTTGGAGTTTTTGGGTGGAGGCCTCTGGGCCAAAGGGTTCACTGACCTTCCGTGTGTAGGTGCACTGCTGTGTTATGCTTCTAGAATGGTGTTGTCCACAAAAACACGTGGCGTTGAGCTACTTCGTGTTTGACTTATTTCACGAGTGCTGCTCTCTGTGTGCGTCAAGAGTCAACGCATCATGCGCATCTGATTTGTGTTTGCCCTGCATTGTCTCCGGTCCGGAGACAATGCAGTATTTGTCTCTGGTGCAGTATTTTGTTAACTGCAGCTTTCCGCTGCTTCGATGGAGCCAACTGGCACATGTGGGGTCACCACGCCTGCTAAAGGCCTGATCCAGTAGGCGGAGGAAGTGCATGCAGTCTTCAGCTGCCCAGGACTACTCGCATGCCTTCATGCGAGATGGGGGTGGGCCATAGGGGAAACGGGGCCTCAGCACTATTGACATTGTCTTCCCCTCTGGTAGGGGGAGGCAGCAGCACGCGAGCCTTGACTGCCAGGGACTCCTCACATGCTTTGCGAGGAATGGGGCGGGGCCGATGAGTCTCCTCAGTCCGGTTCTTTTCCTCTCCATCCCTCAACGACTCACGACTCACACCAGTACGAGGAGGGAACACAGCACTCTAAGTACGATCAGCTTCTTCGTCGCCAGTGTCGAGTTGGACATGACGAGGTCCAGGCATTCACCCACATGGCCTCACTCATGTAGACACACAATGAGGAGGCGGACACAGGAGTCAGAATCAAACACACCTTTATTCCTCGAACTCCAACTGCAAACTGGATCTTCCCATCTCCTGTTCCTCTAGAAGCATAACGCAGCAGTGCATCTACACATGGAAGGCCAGTCCCTTCCCGTCCCTCCTCGTCATGTCAGCCCTGCCCCTGCTCTTCCCGTAGCCCTGTGTCTCTCTCCACTTGATGTGGGAGCTGGCTGCTTTCAGCGACGTCACAGGGTTGTTGGAGGAGCCATAAAGTGAATGGCATGCAGTGGCAGACTGAGCTTTAGGGAAGTTTGGACATTTCCCAGTGGGCCTCTGCACCACAGACCTCTATTTCTGAGAACTCTCAGAATTCTTTGTATTTCTGCATGCAACAACACGCACAATTAAGGTGCTATTTACACTTGCAGACTGTAAAATTGGGCAACATTGTAAAATTAATCCTGGGCTATTTTGATTCCTAGTCCACTCCTGCTTGACAGACCAGCAACGTGTCCAGTTCAGGAGTACTGAGAAGGGCGGGCTGGTGGGGCATCAGGCCATTGTTGGCTGAGTTGGAGAGATGAGAGAGTCAGCTGGGCATGGAGCCATGAGCAGTTTGCGGAGAACTGGAGTGGCTGTAACGTGCTTCTCTAACTTACTGCTGCTGTGAGGAAAATGAATCATCCATGCCTGCTTGCGGGTAAACACTCCAGTGATTGAACTATTGGTCATATGTGCAAACAGGGTATCAACAGTCCCCTTTCCCTCCCCCCACCTCCTCACGGCCATGCGGCAAGATACTAAAACCTGTTCGCAGCTATTACAAATCTACACGTCAGCAGCGCTGGTCTGATAAAAACGTCCACACGTTTTTATAGTGGTTGCTTACTATTTATTGGCATTTATAAAGTGCTTTCGCAAAAGCACTGCAGAAAATATATGCAACGGTGCATGAAACAGTTACTGATGGAGGCAACACAATAATGCCAGTGGAGCAGGATATACAAGTTAGTTATCAGAAAGCAGGGGGAGAAGGTGAGTTTTTAGACGGACGCAAGGGATGTGGAGGCATAGCTGAGAGCAGAGAATTCTATTATTTGGGGGCAAGAAGAGAAAATGAATGAAAGCGGTAGGAGACTCGCGGGGGTTTCTGGACAGAAAGGAGAGGAAGGGCTTGAGAACAAAGAGGTCAGGTGGGAGAATAGAGAGATATAAGGGTGGAACGATGGATGGGAGCAAGACCATGGAGACATTTGTACACAATGCAGACACAAAGAAATAGAAGTCTGAAGTCGAACGGCAAGGAAGAGGCAGGGATAGAAGAGCGAGCAAGTAAAGAAAAAAAGGCAGATCACATAGTTATCAACAGAATGAAGAGGGGTGAGGTTAGAGGAGGGAAGTCCAAACAGAAGTGCAGAGAAGTCAAAAGTATAGAACATTAAGGAAGTAATGAGCGGTTTAGTTGTGTATAATGAGAAGACAGGGGCGGACAGGGTGTATATTATACAGATGGAAGCAGCAGATATGAGCAGTGTTAATAATGTGCGAGGAAAAGGAGAGAGTAGAGTTTATGTCCAGAGTGGGAGAATGAAAGGAAAGACAGATAAAGGTAAGGACCAGGTGGGGAGAAGGGTGGCGGAGGGTGAGGATGCAGGGAAGAAAAGAACGTCAGCCTTAAAAGGGGGTGCAGAAATTGAAACACATCCAGACTTGATGGCCAAGAGACCAGCAGAGACAGCAGAATGAAGAGTGCCTGAAAAAGAGGAGAAGGAAAAGAGAGTCTGAGAATCGTCTGTGCAGAAGTGACATACGTGGTTAAATAAGTTAGTGCAGAAAGAGGGTTGATGCAAAGTAAAAATAATACAGTTTCAAGTATCGAACCTTGGGGAACACCACAGAGAAGAGCATGTGATGAAGAGGTGCGGCCAGCAAAAGTGACGGAGTAAGAACAATTCGAGAAGTAGGAATGAAACCACTGTAGAACAGCACCCGAGAGACCACGAACGGAGAGAGAAGAGGAGTTGAAATGTTCACAGTGTCAAAAGCTGCACATTGATCTAAGAGAATAAGCATAGAAGAGAGCTTGCTATGATGAGCAGAGAGAAGAGAGTGGAAGATATGCAGGACGGAAACTAGATTAAAGAAGAGGAAGTAGAGTGTACATAAAGAAAAGGATAGACTTCATTAGAATGTATGTGATCACTGCGCCACCTGCAATTCCGCTGACAAAAATGTTGACTCCAATTGCGGCACAGTGATCAGATAGATCACTTTTGCCCGCATACCCAACCCGCAGTCCCCCAAGCTGCATCCCCCCCACACTTACCTATACCTCTGTGTGCGCCGCCAACTTCCCTGTAACCCTGCAGTGTCAGTTCCTCCCACTTACATAGGACGGTGCTGGCGCCGTTGGGTCCTTTTTTATTCATTTTCTAATTTCTTATCCCCGTTTACCATAGTGATAAGTGGGGGACACCCCTGCAACCCCTGACCCCGATTACACAGATTAAAGGGAGCAGGGGTAGCCCCCGCAATCACCACTCATTTCAGTTGGTGTAATGGGGGGTCAGGATTTTTGTACATCGCTCAGGCGCAGTATTAGCAATGTCACCACAATCATGGCAACATTGTGTTATGATTCCTTTGATTATAGGTGGCCCTTTTGGGGACTTTAGAGAGGAAAGGTAGGGTAAAGATAGAATGAAAGTTTGAGCGCAGTGAAGGATCAAGAGATTCCTTTTTTCAGTATAAGGATAATGATTACATGTTTAAAAATAGAGGAAAAGGAGGAGGCAGAGAGAGAGAGAGAATGAAAATGCAGGTGAGGCAAGGTAGCAGATGAGGATAAGTGGATCATATTAGAGAAGAGGGAATAAGATTAAGAGGAGAGACAGTATGGTAGACGTGAGATAGAAAAGAGGCAGTCTCAGTGTGGCGAGAGGTGACAGAGAAGAGAAGCCAGGGGAGTGATGGGAATCAGAAAGAGATGGGGTGAGGGAAGGAGGAGCATAGACAGAAGACTTCAGTAGTGAAATAGTCTGTAAAGGCAGTGGGGGAGTTCAGTTGGAAGGCGAGAAAGTATATTGTGTAAGAGCTAAAATATGCAGCGGGATGAGATAAAAGCAGAGAAATAGTGCTGTGACTAATAAACTTCTGAAGCACCAGTGGTCCAGGGATGAATATCGGTTTCTAAACCATCAATCAGCCCCTCACCTCTAGTACACCAGAAGGGATCCGAACAGATTGGAATCAGAAGCAAATTATAAACCCCCTTGCCCAATTTTGTTAAGGTGGACTGAACAGCAGCAAGGTCTTGGATCGTTGGTTAGTTGCAACACAGCGAAAATGAAATTATTACCCAATGATAAAAGGTACTGTCCAGTCAAGGTTGTATAAAAATATCTACTTTATTAGTATTCAACAAACAGTTCAAGCGCACTACAAAATACACGCCACCCTATAAAGGATTGCAGAGGACAGATAGTTTCAAGAAGGAAAAGGGATGCACTCTGTATATAGACAGGAAGGTAGTCGCTAAAGTAATTAATCTCAATGGTTCAAGGATACTTGGTTTCAACACAAGGGGAACAATGGGTCATAAAATGTCACTAGGGGCCTTGGGAGAAGAAACAGGGGAACCACAATGCAGAAATTCTTGGTGCGTGACAGTGGCAAGCCGGTTTCCGGGTGCTTTGCAGCTTCTGTGACAGAGTTCAAGCTGGGAGACAGCTGAGGGTATCCGGAGGCAGGCAGTTTGGCTAGCAAGGCTGGATGGATGGCTACAGGCTGGCCTACAATGTGACTCGGGGTCAGGACTTCTTATCTCAGTGTTAGTTGGTGGGTCTGAAGCACTGGTCGAGGCGTCTTGGACGGGTGAGCAACAGTGGCGTGACAACAGTCAGCGTTGCATTTGGTTGCAACTCGAGGAGCTCGACTGCCTCGAAAATGTCCATTAAGGTGGACACTGGTTGATGCTTGTCGGTGCACTAACCCTAGGAGGCATGCCTTCAGAGCCTAATAGGGGACGCTGTGTGCTGGCTGGGTACCAGTTCTGGAGCCACTGGAAGGTCCTCTGGATTCAGTGTCTCCCTCTGTTCCCTGGGAGAGGTTTAGGGGAGGGATATTGCTTCCATCTTGGAATTCCTGGCCTTCCTTCACAGGTAGAAGATGTAAGGCAGACTGTACCTTCAGCCAGGGTCCCAATTAGTTTCTTGCTACTCCTTGAAAAGTCTTCAGATGATTTGCCAAAAAAGGGGCTCAAGCCTCTTTTAAAGCCAAATGGGCCCTAGAGATTGGTGTAGGCTAAGCCTACATTAATGAAGCAATCCTGGGTCCCCACCAACAATCTTTCTGTTATGTGTGAGGTCCTAACCAGAGTGCTTTGCAACAGGAAAGGTAAAGGGGTGAAACCATGTACTACTAAAGGTCTCTCTGGTTAATTGAGCTCTCTGTGGTTCCTGATTTAAGGAAGGTCTCCCTTGAAATTGTGATGAGACATAATTTCTGTCTCCATCAAACCACATACTCCTACCCTCTGAATGGGGTCCCCCTGCAGGGTTGCCTACTGTAAAGACATGTACCAGAAATGACACTTCACTTCCCTTGATACTGAGGAGCGGGTGATGGCTTCAGGTTTGCACAGTGCATATCAAAGGTTTTTGGGGGTTTTCCTGTCTTTTGTTAGCCTCTGCAGCTAGGTCCCATGCGGACCTCTTTGAAGTATACTCTATATGTATGCAAATAATGTTTAATTGCTGCCACCATTCTGCAGGGCCAACAAAGGATAGGGCGGATCCATGGAGCTTTTGTTCTTTAATTAGACTGGCCATGGCAGGGGGAAAGTATTGCCCTCCCCCTTTTGAGATGCCTTGATGTTCTTCTGGGAGTCACATTCGAACTAAATGTGACAGGGAGCAATGTGCCTGTAGGCTGTGTCCACCCAGAATACAGAGGTCTATGTGTATGGCAAGCGATGAGCATAGGAAAATGGGTGCTGATTAGCCCCACACATTTTCCAGAGGTTGACCTGCCCTCGTTCAATTTCACATACAAATGTTTTATAAAGCCCAGTTGAGCGCACACCCACCGTGCCAATGGTTGAATTCCTTTTTGTATTGAGTAAGAAGGAATCATAGGAGGAATAAAGAATGTAGAGTGCACCAACCACAAAAAGGATTGTGATCTTATCTGGCATTCAGCTGTGGAACAGAGGTCCAGAGGGAAAGTGGAGAGGGAGATAATCAGGACTATGGAGGTTTACGGGAGAGGGCGAAAGGGCTAGATGGAAATTGTGTGTCTAGAGTAGAAAGAAGACTAGAATATGCCTACAAAGAAGTATTATATGGAAGAGAAGAGAAGGTCAACAGTTCAACCGGGAAAATGCCAAAAGGAGATGGAATTTGCTTAAGATTAAATGGGTCATTAAGAGGTAAGAAAGGAGAGGAAGAGCGAGTAGTATTAAGATTACATTTGCTAAGTGTAACGAATGTGGAAACTAGAGGAATGAGAAATGGAAGAAGAGAGTCAAGAGCATCGTTGACAGTTGAAAGAGGGCCCAGTGGTCTAAATAGAATGAGAAAAGAAAGTGTATGGGGTTTGGAGACAGTAGTAAAGTGATTTTAAAAGGAAGAACATTCAGGGAGATTAGCAGGAGGCGGAATGGCTCCCAGCGCAGAAATGTATGCATTTCTCGGCAGGAACATTTTTAAGCCCTTTTCAAATTGTGAAGAAGTCATGTGAGCACAGTGAAGACCCAGATCTACCTTAATCATGCCTTCGGGTCATGCCTTGTGCTGTTGTCATTCCCACCTCCTGTCTCCCGGCAGAGTTTATTTTGTGAGGTCTTGCCACCTCTGCCTGCCTAACTGAAGGGGCAGCATGTTCCCATGGTGTGCCTTGTGGCTTTTCTGATTGCTGCATTTGGCAATCAGCAAAAGTGAGTAAAACAAATGGTGCAGGAATGCGAATCCCCTTCTGCGCGGGACCTGCAGGGCAATGAAAGGCACCATGACACAGCATGATTAATGAATACAAATGATTAATATCACCAGGGTTCATTCAATGTCACTCACGTCCATTTTTGTTAGGTCTTTGTTAACATCAGTGAGATTCCTATGGGCTTCAGCTCCCCCTGATCCGCTTTGGACAATGTATACGTTTCAGGATGAACTCAGTTTGAACTCATTTTGTGACATCATCATCTGCGATGCAAATAAAGGGGCCCAAACATATTTTGCCACCCAGGGCTCCGCAAATCCTAGGGCTGGTCCTTCTCACACCTGCATTCGTTTCAGGATGCTCAATTATTTTGGTGAGTGTGATTTAAATTTCAGTGTATGTATATTTTTTTATTTCAACAGGGGTCATTGACTTTCTTCAGCCATATACGCTACGTTAGGACGTCCAGGACGTGACGTCAAGGGAAGGGGAGGGGCGGGAGGGGAAGTTCGGCAGTTGCAGCTGGGAAAGAATAAAGTGAGGTTATCCAGCACCCCGGCTCCCGCGTATCATTGCCGCGAGGCCCGCGCGCGTGTGTTGCGCACCTGCAGTCCGCGGCCGCTCATCGGCCCGACAATGGCGACGAGATAACACGGCCCACGTGTGCCGTAGGGAGGCCCGCAATCGTGCGGCTCGGCGTGTCGGCGCACCTCCACGACGAGTGACAGCTGGGAGCTGCCAACAGCCGACGGCGGCGCCGGAACACACGAGCAGACGCACCCCACAACCACAGCAGGGGTGCGGAACCAGCAGACTCTGCCCCACAATCACGGCAGAGACACCGGAACGGCTAGCACAGCATCACAGCCTCATCAGGGTGCAGGACCAGCAGGCACAGCCCCACAGCTACAAAAGAGGTGCAGGCACACCCCACCGCTAAAAGCACACCGGTCGGCGGCAAGCGGGTAAGATGTCAGATACCGCCAGCACGCCTGCCTCATCCACAGGAGGGGCAAGCACCGCAGCGGCCACGCCAGGAAGTGGCGCCAATCAACCCCCTCACACAGAAGCAGCGCAGGTGATCCACATGCCAAACCCCTTTGACATTAGAGACACCTCAAACTTGGGGCCCCGTTGGACGATATGGCTAAGGGACTTCAAATTTTACACGGGGGCGATAGGACTTACCGATGACGCAAGACTGAAGAACACACTGTTCATGGCGGTTGGGCCAGCAGTGAGAGACATAGCCGGAGAGCTACTCGACGTCGACACAGTAACCTATGGTCAACTCCACACCAAACTATCCGAATACTTCGCTCCACACACAAACGTCGACTACGAACGCCACGTATTTCATACAACCAGGCAGGAAATGGGCGAATCCATCGACAATTTCGTGATGCGCCTGCGCATAAAACTAAAACACTGCGAATTTCACAGATATTCGAACGAAGAAGCTCTCAGATCACAGGTGATCGCAGGCTGCATCTCGCAACCTTTTCGTAAACAGCTCCTGCAAAAACAAAGGTCACTTGAAGAGATCCTAGCACTGGCTCGCATGGAGGCCGCCGTGGACTCACAACTAGACAACCTGGGGAAAGTCTCCATTCAACAGCCAGGGGAACCCGCAGAATCCGTCAACAAATTATACACAAGCCCCAGCCAGAGCGGAAGACGCACAGAGGCCACCTGCTACAAGTGCGGGTACGAATATCCGCACGTTGGGGACTGCCTGGCCCTGGGACAACAATGCGCTGCATGCGGAGGCATGGACCACTTCAGGGCCATGTGCAAGGACGCCCCCATGACTGCACAGGGTAGACCCCGAACTCAAGACAGACGCCGATACAGCCGGCAAAGCCCGCCCAAGCCCAGAGGAGAGAGCGACAGGAAGCCGACAAAAAGAGAGGACAGCAGCAGATCCAGCCACTACTCCAGGGACGACAGGCGCTCGTCAGAGGACACGCGTCGCTCCCACAGAAGACGATACGTCCGCTACATAGAAACGCGATCCCCCACCAGCAGCGACACCCCATCTTCAGGGGATGACCTGAGGAAAAAGGGCTACGTATGGGCCGTCAAGACCAACACGTCCGCCACACAGCACAGTCCCATACTCACATTGACGGTAAACAACACGCCAGTGAAATTCCTTATAGACACCGGGGCCACGGTGAATATCATAAATGAACAAACCTACGAAGCACTAACTCCACCTCCCAAAATCAAGAAGGCTGAAATAGACATTTACCCATATGGATCCATGACGCCCCTACCGTGCAAAGGCACCATAACAGCGTGGTGCTCCCACAAGCAGCACTCCGCGAGAATCCCACTGCACATCCTCAAAACGGAAGCAGACAGTGGCTGCATCCTAAGCTTCAGGACAGCTGTGGAGATGGGCCTGGTACACATCCTCTATCAGTTGATGGCCCACAAGTACTTTGCCAAGCTGGAAATAATTGAACAGACCTTCCCTAAACTATTCCACGGCCTAGGAAAACTAAAACACCGGAAAGTACACCTGCACATAGACCCACTCGTCAAACCAGTAGCCCAACACTACCGTGGCATTCCATTCAACATCCAAAGACAAGTGGAAGAAGAACTGGATAAACTGATCAAGATAGACGTTATTGAACCGGTTTCGGGGCCCACCCCCTGGGTCTCACCCATCATCCCAGTCCCCAAAAATTCGCCGGAAGGGTCCATCCGCTTGTGCGTCGACATGCGCAGGGCCAACACTGCCATCGAGAGAGAGAGACACCAGGCGCCCAGGATCACAGATATGATCCACCTTCTACACGGATCGAAATCGCAGCCGAATCCAGATACAGCACCACGTTTGTCACCCACCTTGGATTATTTCAGTACAAACAACTCAGTTTCGGTATCTCGTCGGCGGCCGAGATCTTCCAGGAGGAGATCCACAAAGTAATTCGACACATACCAAACTGTCTGAATTACTCAGATGACGTCCTGGTATACGGCAAAACGCAGGAAGAACACGACAGGGCGCTCCACAAAGTATGTCAGGCAATGGAAGAGGCTGGCCTCATGCTAAACAAGGCAAAGTGCAAATTCTCCAAGGGGTCGCTGAGGTTCTTTGGTCACATCTTCTCGGAGAAAGGCATGAGGCCGGACCCAGAAAAAGTTGAAGCGCTAAACTCTGCCACCCCCCCCCATAAACACAACGGACCTGCGCTCATTCCTGGGCCTAGCCAGCTATTGTTCTAGATATCTGAAGGACTATGCCACGGTCAGCAACCCCCTTCAACTGCTCACGCGGAAGGACACGCCGTTCGTATGGTCAAAGGAGTGTCAAGAGGCGTTCAAAGCCATCAGAAGCGCCATTTCACAGGCAGAGGACATGGCGTATTACGACGCCCGGCGCGACACCGAGGTGATTGTAGACGCCAGCCCGGTAGGCCTTGGTGCCATCCTGACACAAAAAGATCCGGAGGACTCGCGAAACGTCCACATAGTCGCGTACGCCAGCAGGAGCCTGACAACCACAGAACAGGCATACTCCCAGGCGGAAAAGGAAAGCCTGGCGGTAGTATGGGCCTGCGAATACTTTCACCTGTTTCTCTTCGGCAAGAGTTTCACAATAGTCACGGATCACCAGGCCCTCCTGACTATCTATGGAAATCCCAAAGCCGTCATGCCACCAAGGATAGCCAGATGGGGTCTGAGACTACAAGACTACCAATTCACGGTTAAGCACCAGCCCGGAAAGGCGGACAATCCAGCCGACTATCTCTCTCGTCACCCCACGGCATCCACGGCATCTCAACCCTCCATCGCAGACGCGTATATTAACTATGTCATTCACCACCTACAGCCGCTACCCATAGGATGGGCAGAGATAACCGCTCAGTCGGAAGCCGATCCCGCATTACGCATCGTCAGACATTGCCTTCTAATGGACAAAAGGGCCCTCATGAGGCAGCAAGCGAAGGCAGAAACAGACGAAGTCAAGGAAGAAGTCAAGGGACTACACCTAGTCCGGGACGAATTGACAGTGGTGGAAGGCATGGTACTGTTAAACGGGTGCAAGGTCGTCATTCCGAGAGCACTCCGGGAAAGGACGATACACCTGGCCCATGAAGGACATCGTGGGATAGTGGCCACGAAACGGCTTCTCCGGCAGAAAGTGTGGTTCCCGCAGTTTGACAACCTAGTAGAAGCAATCATAGGAGGATGCCACATATGTGCACAGGTAGCTCCGCCGCCACACCCAAATCCGCTACAAATGTCACTGCTTCCCACTAAAGTATGGGAGGAACTGGCAGTGGACCTGTTCGGACCATTGAATGACGGAACGCACGTCGTGGTACTCATGGATGAACATTCGAGATACCCCGACGCCCAGATCGTAGACAGCAGCGCAACATCGAGTGTTATCCCCGCCCTCGACCGGATGCTGTCAGCGTACGGGATCCCCAGAGTGATAAAGTCAGACAACGGCCCCACTTTCATAAGTCATGAGTTTCAGAAGTTTGCACGATACATGGGATTCCAACACCAAAAGATAACTCCCCGATGGCCTCAGGCAAATGTCATGGTCGAAAGATTCATGACCAACATCAAGAGAACACTACAGATTGCCCACATCCAAAACAAACCTTTCGAGCAGGCTCTCAATCAACTGCTCAGGGAGTATCGTCACACACCACACAGCACCACCGGCATATGCCCAGCAGACCTGCTATTCCGGAGGCCAATCACCACAAGGCTACCAGAGGACCCAAGACCCAAGGGTACGACAAGCCTTGAACGAGAAGCAAGAGTCAACAACGAGAGAAATAAGGCGCAAATGAAGGAAGCAACGGACAGAAAGAGAAGGGCGAGAGAAAATCCGATGCAGACAGGCGATGAGATATGGGTCAGACAACCCAAACACAGGAAGGAAGAAGCGACATTCGCACCCGACCCCCTCATCATCACCCATAAGAAAGGAACAATGGTCACAGCACAAAGAAGCGACGGCACATCCATAACCCGAAACAGCTCACAATTCAAGCGGGTAAAACCCCATCATGGAGAGCGGTGGGAATGGGACAGAGACAGTGACAGAAATGGCCTTTCAGAGGAACCCTACCAAGGAGACGCCGAGGAGTCAGAGACAGAAAAGGACGGTGCAACCCCGGCCAGAGACTGCTCGACACCGTGCGGGGTGAGGCGCCCTCAGAGGAGTCGCATCAAGCCGCTTCGCCTGATAGAAGAAATGGGGTAAGGAGACAGGAGCACCCCTCATGTTAAAAAGGGGGGAGATGTCAGCTCACCCGCATCGTTATGTGTGGGCCGGCCGCCGTTGCGGCCGCTACGTTAGGACGTCCAGGACGTGACGTCAAGGGAAGGGGAGGGGCGGGAGGGGAAGTTCGGCAGTTGCAGCTGGGAAAGAATAAAGTGAGGTTATCCAGCACTCCGGCTCCCGCGTATCATTGCCGCGAGGCCCGCGCGTGCGTGTTGCGCACCTGCAGTCCGCGGCCGCTCATCGGCCCGACAATGTCTTGTCACTGTTTGGACATACTCATCTACTCTGATGTTTTATTTTTTCACTGATAATGCTATTTATTCTAACTGTCATTTTGATTTTAGTGGGAGTAAGGATAATTTTAGCATCAAATTGGTTTGTGTTATGCTTATATAACAGAGGCTTGTGTTTTTTACTGTGTCATTTCAATTTGTATCATGCAGCGCTCGGAAGGCCAGGTGCCAGAGGGAGCCGATCTACCAGCGAATATACAACCAAGGACCCGAAGAACACCAGCCTGCGCGCTACAGCACAAGTCATTTGAATCGAAAATCCAAGGTCTATTATATGCCATAAGGCCCAATAACACAGTGGAACCCGCAGATCAAAGGGTTGAGTGTGGAATCAGCCACTGCACAGCCATGTCCTATCAGTTATGATCCCCACAACCAGGTCGGGCGCGAGGCATGGGCAGTCTGTGCCATCGACTCGGGCACCGTGCTCTTGGGGGCACTGCAATTACCAGCTGCCATGAGTAAAAGAAGTAATGAGGGCTGGGCTGCTACCAGACACAGGACTTTTCTTTGGGCCTGTTTTAGCGATGCCATGCTGTCAGTTCCCATCCCGCTGTGAAACGCTTATAGACACAAATACCTCCCCGGCACCCCATTTGAACCGTGGAGCTTCACAGATAGGGTTATCATTCTCTGTCTTTAAAGTATTGGTCCATTTCACAACCTTTGTTTCGGACATTGGGTTGAAAAGGGTCATTTTATTCAGTATCTGGTGTTTCCATCGAAAAGGTTTCCAACAAAACCTTTTCCATCAAAACAGATCCATTGAAAATATATACATTGAATACCCATATGTGTAGGGTAAAGGGTTAATTTTAGTTGGGGTGAGTTTTTAAGGGTAAAAAACAGAGGGTTGAAGGGGGGACCCCCCCCAAAAAAATACTAAAAAATGCATTTGATGCAAATATTTTCGAAGTATAGGTTTCGATGCTAAAAACGTTTGTTGAAAAGTTTTCATTGGAAAGACCATAAACCTTTTATTCTCAAAGCACATACAGAAAATCGAGTTGCCGCCCAAATGAAGACAATTAAAATGTTGACAAGAAAGAGTTCTGCACTATCTCATTAGTAATCACATGTCCGCTTTTGGTGGGTTAAATACGTTTTCCTTTTTTTTTGGGAGAATGTCAAATTTCACTCAACTCGCATCATATAAAGCATGCCTTTGTCAAACGATGCAAAAGGTTAACATTTCACATTATCTTTACTTATAGTTAAGTCTTGAGAGGCAGCTATCAAGCCATTTTTGATAATTTTGTGGAATTGCATTCTGGTTTTTGTAGTCTTCAAAATGGGGTGAAAATAACACAACATTTGTACTCTTTTGGTATAACATGTTTCTATAAGAATTCCTATTTTTCACGAGTACTTTAATAATGATGTGTGCTCTTTTCAAGGCGGTTTTATAAAAACAGAGTATTGGTGAAAGCCAAATGTCGTGGTGAGGTAGGCAAAGGATCAAGGGGCAAATTGGTTGTGATGATTTACCAAGCCCATGGATGTGGGAAGAGGTTGCTGGACTGAAGATGTTCTCCCTGGCCCTGTGCTGATTTCCAGTGTACAAGTTGAGATTACATGTGGGTTGACAGTGTCCGTCCTCTTTTTTCACAGTGCTGACTCCATCCCCCTTGCGTGTTTTGAGACCAGCATGCAAGAAAGCTTGTTGTCTTAAATTTTTGCCCACCAGAATTTGAACCTACTAACTAACAAGACCACATGAAAGTGTCTTCAAAGCACACGCCTTGTATTGACATTTTGCTTTCCATAGAATATTTCAATACAGATTTTTTGGTTAAAAGGGTGCACACCTTTCATACTTTGCCAAGAGTGTTCTAGGAAAATCTCATCTAGCTGGTGTTTTTTTCTCCAGGTATTGACAATTCATTTTGTTAGACAATGCTCATTTCTATTTTTAATTTTCTTCTTTTAGGAAAGGCCAGTTGAATTAAATGTGTGTATTTAACTTTAGGAAACGTTAAGTCCCTGTGTGTATGTTAATGATCTCCCTGACTTTTTCTGGACTTGAGCCCTATTGACATAGTGCTTACTCTTACTGCCTAAGTACTTTTCCGGTAAATAGGCTTGGTTACGATTGTACTATCCTGCAGAAAAAGAACTTTGCCTTGCTTGGCTCAGAGCCAATCCCTTCTCTTACATCCTTGGAACGTGCAGTCACATTAGGTATGTTCAGATTACTTTCCAGTGATCTCCATTACTCGTTGTCCTGCTCTTGCTCATCACAAAACTTTCTTTTGAGGTACCCACCTCTACAAATGATTGCGCTCACTTGGTCAGCCACTCCTAAATAAGCCTCACTCCTGATATTGCTACAACTGTAATATTAATAGTTAAAATTCAGGTTTTGAACTTCCGTTTATTTGCTCTCCAAGGATATTAATGACTCATTTTGTGACCTCATCATCTGCAATGCAAATAAAGGGGCCCACACATATTTTGCCAGCCAGGGCTCTGCAAATCCTAGGGCTGGCCCTGCTCACAACACCTGCAACAGCCACCCACGTGGGCGACAGCAACGCAACGTTCCAAATGCAAGATGCCACACACTGCGCATCCAATGTCTCAGTCCACTGTCTTGGATTATCATTGAGCCATAACATTTGGAAGCCAATATCATCCCTCAGAAGATTAGGCTGAGTATTCAGTGGAAGCCGTGCTGTTCATCAGAGTAATTGGTGAATGGAAGTGATGTATCGGTTAATCAATCATCACCAATCCTGCGACTGAGACCCACCGACCCACTCGAGTAAATCATGCCAACACTCCTGGAAGCATTCATGACTGCTAGCAGCACCCATGCCATCAGTGTGGCATCTGCCCTCCGCTCCCTCGTTCCAAAATCTATTAAGCATTAGCTACCAACGGCCCAAGATCACACAATTCCAGCAATGAAAAATGTAAATGATTTCTTCTGTATAGCGCTATCGCCAAAGCACTGTAAAAAGAACATATGGCAATAGACTAGCACTACTCATACAATCAGTGTTCTCTCCTGCAGTCTGCTGGGGATATCCCTAGCTCCAGGCTCTGTGAATGCACTTCACTCCAAGAATGGCTCTTTTTCATGATGGCATGAAGCCACCCTCTGCACATCCCTCCAGCACAGTCTCAATTGATGTACTCCGTCATGTATGGCATTGCGCCTGGTCTGATAGGCCCTGGTTCCTGTTTATCGGTGGTGGCACAGAATCTTCTACCCTATGTTGAGAGGGTGTTCCCTTTTACCTATAGGAACATATGAAAGTAACAGACTGCATTCTGTTTAACACCATCTGTGTATGCCCTCCTTTGCACCCTGTTTTTCCCACTAGTAAGGTGACGTGGCTTCTGCTTTTGCACACATTTGAGCATTGACCTTGTATCCAGAATGGCTCTATCATGCCATGAGGCAGGATATCTGTAGACGTAGGGCAGGAAATTTAGGAGGGACCCCTCAGCAGGTTATGTTGAGGTCTGTGTACCCTTTCTTAATACAGGCAAAGTCGCTGGCTTCAATCTATCCAAGAGCACATTCAAATGCCTGTATGGCAAAGGTGAAACCCAGCAATTATATGAAACTCTCTGGTTGTGTCTCCTTTTCAATGGAACACATGCAGGACAGTGAGTCGTTCTGGGTTTCGAGTCCATTTGTGGCTTGCCAAATCTCCAAACAGATGGTTTGGAGACTGAGGAACTCTCAATGGACATTGCATTGAATGCTTCAGAGAAGCTTCATTAGTACACGGCCAGCGGGGTATGGCAGCCTCCCATCCAATGAGGAGGCTTGGCATGGGGTCCTTACCACACAGGGAAAGACCCTACTCCAAGCCTCCTTGGTCCCTGGCTGATACTCATTTTCTTTTGTGTTGTTGAATATTGTGTAATGGAGAGCAGATATTTAACTATTAGAGGGAGAGATCTGAGCACCTCTGTCCTTGGTCAAAGCTATTAGCTATAAATGAAGTGAAAACTACCAATATTATTCAAACTTATTATTATAAGACATACATTATACAAAACCTTATTTAATAAAGCGGTTTTCCAAAACTTCATAACAAACATGTCAAAACTTAATACATCCTACATACACACTTGAATCCATATATACATGATTCATAAATATATACATAAGTCATATAGTGTACAAAATGCAATTTAAAGCTACAATATATAGATATACTAGCTGGGGTACCCGGCGTTGCCCATGTCTGGATCGAGTGGTGTCTCCTGTGCCCTGGAGGATGTTGCTCTGACAGCAAGTCTTGCTTCAGTTTGCTCTGGTGTTTCATGTGCCCTGGAGAATGTTGCTCTTGTCCTCATGTCAGCAAGTCTTGCTTCAGATTTCTCTGGCATCTGATTTGCCCTGGAGAATGTTGCTATTGTCCTCTGGTCGGCAAGTTGTGCTGCTATTTGTTGTTGTTTTTCAGAAGCTCTTGATATTGATTTTCGCTTTGCATCAGATGGAACTTTTCCAAGTGGTGTTCGTTTTTTTTGTGCAGCATGTTTCAGTCACTCAATGGCTTCAGCAAATTTGAGAAAATGTCCAAGAAAGATTTATTGATTGTGCGCTCTTCTCGTGAATGAACTTAAGTAAACTGTAACCTTGCCATTTCCCATATTTGGAGCGACGTGATAATTTTCTTTTTTTTTATATTTCCCTTTAAAAATGCTTTAATAAATACTTTCGAACTGTATACAGTAGTAATAAATGTCAAAGGAATAATCAACACATCAAACATTTTGCTCCAGACACTTTTCCAAAAGTTGCCTCCTTCTAGCACCTACTGTAGTGAATCGGGGTGAGCATCAGTAATTGAGGGTGTGTACGGAGTGATTTATTTTGCATCCAAACAGACTACAATCCTGACTTTTTATCAGTGGGTTCAATTGTGTGTATTTGTATAGTCAGACAAGAATACACACACATATCCCAAAAAATGTTTTGCATATAAGATTTTTGCATCCAAACATAGACTACGATCTTGCCCCTGTCAGAAGACAAATTCATGCAAAATTTCGTAGACGTGGGTTCAACAGTGTGGATTGTTTAGCTGGACAAACATACACACATGCATACATTCAGCTTTATATATAAAGATTGCAATATCAAGAATCAGCATCACACTCACAAAGTGCAACATTTCGATTGAGAGCATTTCTATATGCCTAGACCCACTTTTGTCTTTCTTTTCGAAACAACAGAATATCAGATTTACAGATATCAGTTATGTCATATCTGTAAAATATGAGGTATTTTATTAGAGCCTTTTAACTTTAGATACACCAGAACAATGGGTGTAATCTTCGTTAAACCCTGTATGTTTCAGTCCCTAATTGCTCTATGTGGAGGACATTCTTCAGGGGAACACCCTAAATTGCTTTAACCTACCTCTAATGTGTCAAGAATTTTGCAAGATGACAATGTGGATATTTTCTTCTGAGCTCTTTTCAGTTCGAGGAGCCTGCTTTATATTATTCCAGCCTTCATACTCCTACTGTAAGTCATTTAACTTTTCTTTTAGTCTCTTTCTTAAGCAGTTGGCACATGGGTCAGACCTGGCGGGAAGATCACCTCCCGCCTGCAGGATTCGGGATCAGGCTGTCCAGAATTAACAGTGGCGGCGGGTTTACCGCCACTGTTAATTCCGGACCGCCCGACCCGTAATGAGGCCCAATGTTTTGACTACTTCCAAGCACGACACTGTCCCTTTTACAATTCACTTTAATTTATTTCCATATCATTTCATCAATACGCTCTATATATGTTCTACTGTGAAAAATAGGTCAGAAAATATAAACTTAAACACGTTCTTAGTTGGCAAAGTACAAAGTTGAACTTTTGCATACATTTACCGATTCATTAGCTAAAAGTTGCTAGATCTATTTTCTCCCTAGGCAATACAAAAATGAAAAAGTTGGAAACTTGACACATTGCACATCATGCTTTGTCTTAAACTTTTCTATATTTTTATGGGTTAGCTCTTCAGTAATGAGTGTCAAAATGTCTCTAATTGTTCTTAGTTTCAGCTAACCGCAAGCATTTATAGTATTCTAGTTAATAGGCCATGTGTAAAATGGAATACGAATATCATTGGGGTGGAATGATGAGATTTCAATTACTATGAATTGCTTACATTTGATGTTCCTCTAATCCTTTAATCTAATTGCGGAAATAATATAAGTAGGCATTTAGAAAGTTGCCATGCATCTTGCCAAGCTTCTCAGTGGGGGCCTGCATATCGTATATCGATCGTTTGCAGTGTAGAAAGCTTTGTAAAAAACACAGCCATGCTGCAAAGTGCCAGTACCTATTTTCTTTAACTTGTATTTAATGAATACTCATTTTTTGCAGCATTCCGAGTCTGCTTGCAGGTGCCGCTCTGGACGCCTGGTCAGACCTGGCGTGCAGAGCGGCACCCGCAAGCAGACGAGGATGGTAGCAACGGTACCATTATGAACGGTACCGCTGCCTCCATCCTCCCCATTCCCATTGAGCCCTGTGGGGGCTCAAATGGGAATGGGGATCTACCGGGTCCCGCAAAAGGGAATTACCAGGCCCTTCAAGGTTGGAATGGCCCAGTAAGTCACCTTTGGCGGGACATGGATCCAGACCCGGGTTTGGGGGAAGCCATGCCCTTATTTAGGGCATGGTTTCCTCCAAACTCGTAAAGAGGCCCATTGATTTAAAAATATATCATACTTTCCTGTATAAAAGATAGAACAATGGTACCCATAGTGGCATTGAATGTTGGTGACATTACTTGAACATGTTTTCATGTTTCCCTGGAAAACATGTATCTGGTTCCCAGCTCAGTAACCTTCCACAGTCCAGGTAATCTTTGCCTCCAAGCGCTTCCATGTCTCTTGCACTCATCAGGGAGGCAGTTTGGCCTCAGGGGATTCTGGTTGCTGTTGTAAATGCAGGTAGTCAGGAACAATCTCTCTGACCAATTGCACAGTGTACATCCCACAGTGACAGAGGGGGGAAAGCGGCAGTGTGGCTCTCCAGAGTGGGGCATATGTCACCCTGGTGCTGCCCCTCTGGAGTCTGTAAATCCCAAAAAAATGTCAAACTATGGGGGGGGTGAGTTGCACATTCTTGTTCCCATCTCAGTAACCTTCCAATGTCCAGGTGATCTGCTCCTCCTAGCAATTTCATGCCTCTTGTACTCATCAGGTAGGCAGTCTGTTATGGTGTTACTTGTTAGTACCAAATATGGCCCCAGGGGATTATTGTCGCTGTACTCAATGCAGGTAGTCAAGAACCAACTGTTGCGTTTCCTGGCCCACGTTTGGACTATTATGCTGCAACAATTGGTGCTGTGGGCTTAGGAAATCCAAGAGGGCGGAAAAGCCCACATTTGCGGCAGAATCCTGGAGAACCGTTCAGTTTTGCGCACAGCAAAATGGTCCCCTGACCTGCCACCCACCAGTGCAAAGAAAGACGGTTCTGTTCAAAACCCGTTTTTATTAATGTCAAAAATTGCTAAGATCATGGGCCCGGAACCACCAAACAAAAATCCAACTATGGTTGAGTGTTGTACTTTACTCTACTACAGATCCACATCAATGCCATGTCAAGCAAGGATCATATACTATCAAGTAAAATCCTTTCTTTTGGAAATGTATTCATTCAAGACAGATCCCAAAAATAGGTGCAGTACAGGCATTTTCCACAAACCGGCACTAGCAGTCTAAACTCTGACTGGGGACCTGTATTGCAGAAGCTAAACAGCATCCTGAGCTAGCTGGGACTTCAAAGGTTTGTTCCCAGGAGGCAGTCTGATTCAATTAAAACAGTTCAAAGGGCCTCTGTCCATGGGAAGCATTCACACCAGCCCTTACCAGCAACAGCCCAGGAGATCACATGGTCATGCTAACCAAATGCAGAGTGGCCCCCTGGTCTGCTGACCTCAGTCAACACAATGGACTCTTTCAATTGAATGGAGTATGCTGATTTGGGTGTGGACTGTAAACAGAGCTCTGCTTGGAAGAAGAGACATGTGATCCCTGACTCACCCAGTTCCAAGGGGCGGGCCAGACACTTTTTGTGAATTGAATTGAAGGCAAATATATGTTTTATAAAAACACTGATAACTAATTGTAACCAGATGACAGGAATGTACAATTTGAAGATCCTTAAAATGAAAAATGTACCTACAATTTGAGTTTAAACTAAATTCCGTACGATGCTCTGGGACCGAACCCCACAATTTATTCATGTTGCAGACACTGGGTTTAAGCTAGAGACATGGAAATTTACTGGAATATGTGTAGAAAGGTGGTGTACATTTGTGCCATTTTTGGTAAACGTCCGATATTGGTAAACCAACTAAAAACGAAAATAAGTTGTCATTTTTGAATGCAAGCTCTTAGGAAGATCAGAGTTGAACAAGAATGTACCTCAAGTCATCTGCAATCTGTACATGTAATGTCAAACACTTGTGTATCTGGGAAATGTGTTTAGTTATGAAAATGATTTTCTAAGGGAAAAGGAAAGGGGAGTGTTCTTTCTGCATTCCATGAAGACGACACCTGATGACATAGGATGACTCACTGCTGCCTTCTCAAATCAGGTCAAGGAGAAATCCTTGACCTATCAAATCGTGAGTGGGTTGGGCAAAGAAAGTTAGCATCCACACCCATTTTCAAAAGACATAAAAAGAGCCACTGGAAGCCAGACAGGGAGATTCACTTTCCACTTTCTTGCGGGATGCTTTGCCGGGAGACTCCAGACTTCAAATCCATCAATCTCCAGAGACCAGAGATCCAGAGAGACCAGAGATCCAGAGAGACCAGATCGCTGTGCAGTGCTGAGAGCTGACCCAGATCGCTGTGATCAGAACCAGAGAACCAGTACCCAGTGGCGAGAGAACCGCAGCCAATCCTGACCCGATCCGTGAAGAAGTCGCATTCCTGTCCAAAATATAGTGTGAGTACTCAGCCAGAACTGTGCAAAACCAATCTTAGTTTAAAATAATCTAATTCAAACTATTTTAACCTATTGAGAACTGCATCATAGAAATCGTGTCCCTCCTGTTGATTCAAAGCTGCAAAGCTGTCATTTGTTATTCTGAGCTTTACTTTTATTTTGAGAATCTACCTTCACAAAATCGTCGTATCTCTTGAACCGTTCATGCTAAAAGTGAGATTTCTATTCATTATACTTGTTCCGTAATCGCGCTCGACGCACTCGGAAAAAGTGCCACGATTTGTGATTTGGCTCAAATTTCTTCACGTGTCAAAATAGCAGCTTCTTGCTTTCCTTTGCTGAAATTCGTTTGCAACCTGACAATCATTCATAGAGCATTGCTAAAGTGATCCTGAACTAATTTAAAGTAGCTATCACTGTCATGATGCCCGCTCCCGGGGAGCCGGTTCAAGCCCTGCGTCCCCGAAAGCGGACATCCAGTCCCCAAGGAAGGACCCAGCAACCCCATATAGGGGCCCTTTGGACAGTGTCCTGGCGCCTATGGCGCCAGGCTCATAAAAGACATCAGTCCTGGCGCCATAGGCGCCAGGCTCATTATGGGAGTGCTTGGGTGCACTTACCTGATGCAGACCATGCTGCAGTATCCCGGCCTCCTTGAGGCCTGAAAGGAACTACTTTACCTGTGGGACTAATTTACCATCCGGGCGTGGTCAGGGAAGGATACATACCTGATTGGAGGAAGGATACATACCTGGAACTTCTTCCAAGGCTATTTAAACCCCACCCGAACAGCCACACATGCTTCGCGTTGTTCTGCATCTAGCAGCTGGACGCTCACCGTGTCTGCTCCTGCATCCTGACTTCTGCCACGCCTGCCAGCATCCTGGATCGCCTGCAAAGGAAGAGAAGAAGAGAAGAGAAGAAGGAAAAGTCCTTACCTGCTAAATCCGCATCCCGGAGACATCTCGCCGACAATCCTGAAAAGGAAGACTTTTATTTAAAAGCTCATCGCGTCGATCGCTGCAGCGCCGCATTCCACTCACCTTTTCAGGGCGCCTCCATGTTCAGCAGCGATCATCCGGATTCGCAGTCACGCCCCAGCGCCTAGGGAGAAAAAGACCAGAACAAAAGGTGAGAGAGAGAAGGGAATAAAGAAAGCTAAATCTCCATGCTAAGACTTACTAGTTGATTCATTCCCTCTTCATTTCGGGTCCGCGCCGCATCCTGGCATTTCCGGCCCCCGGCCCCTAAGGGGAAAAAGAGACATCAGCGTTAATGAGCGAATGAAAAGACATTACCAAAAAAGGCTCATTAAAGACTTACCTGATTTCTTCAAGGATTTCATCTCTCATCTCGGGTCGGTGCCTGTTCCCCGGCATTCCGTACCCCGGCCCCTATGGGGAAAAAGACACTAGCATTAGTACATTAATGAATGGACACAAGGGGAACCTCTTATCAAAAAACGTACCTGGAAGCCAAGCAAGTTTTGTTCTCACCAATCCGAAAATCCAGTGAAGTAACTGGATACCAACGCGCCCCTGCATAAGAAGCAGGATGGAGAGCTTGTCCTTCCAGACCCTAAGGTGAGACGCTACGAGGAATCACAGAAGGGTTTCGAGGAGGGTGAGAGGGGAAAGTGGGAGGCCGATTGCATTACCCCGCAGACAGTTAATCCCCTATTTTCACCTACAGAAGGATACTTCTGCGAGCCAGACAAGCCAGATTTGGGGGCCCGGTCCAGTCCGTCTTCCAAACCCTGCGCATCACCTTAGGAGAGGTCACAGCAGCGCGAACCAGGCCAGCGCCTCCGTGGGAGTCAGGTGAGCATTACAGAACGCAAAGCCTTCCTACAAATTCCCACCCAGGCGCTATGGAAAGTTCTGAGACTGATCAGTTGGCCCAATTACTGGGGGAATTACGGGCCGAAGTACATGCCGCACGTCAAGAGACTAATGCCCTCAGGAGGGAATTAATAATATCAAAGGAAAGAACTGAGGACCTGGCCAGACAGCTTTTGCAAGGTCAAGCTGGGCAAACTCCTCTACCCAGTTCCGGAGGGAACCCCGCTCCTGTGGTTTCCAGTAACCCTGTGCAGATTAATCTACCTGGAAACATGCCGCTGGCCCCACCCGAACGCTTTGCTGGGGACCCCAAACGATTTGCCGTATTCATGAATCAGTGTCGTTTGCACTTCCTATACAGACCTGGGGCCTTCCCTAATGATCAGACCAAGGTAGCCTTTGTATTGTCATATCTCAGCGGCTGCGCTGCCGATTGGTCAGTTCCACTGGTTACTCAAGATGACCCGATTCTCCGTGATTTTCAAAGGTTTCAAGCAAGCATGGAAAGGTTATTTGCTCGACACTCTCGGGGGCAGGCTCTGGATGATGAACTTCTATCCCTGCGACAGGGCAATCAGGACCTCCTATCCTATATTGCAACCTTTAATAGACTAATTGTGGAAACGGGATGGCCAGAGGATAAAAGAGTCGTGTTGTTTTATCGAGGCCTACGTGGAGAACTTAAAGATGTCTTGGCCCAAGTTGTAAATCCGCCCCAAGAATGCACAGAGTATATAGACTTAGTGGTCCAATTGGATCACAGACTTCAAAACAGAAAAGCAGATCGGTCCAGGTTTGAGACCCGGGTGTTGGTCAAGACCCATGCTAATCCCAAGGGAGTTGATGTCTCTGAACCTATGCAAATTGGAGGGGTTAAAGGACCCTTAACTCAAAAGGAACGTGAAAGGAGGCAGCAGTTAAAATTATGTCTTTATTGTGGGAATTCTGGACACTTTCTACGAGATTGCCCGGCAAAACCGCCCCGAAAGGCGGTAGGAGCCGCTGATAAAAACCATGAATACTCTGTTTCGGGAAACGACTCCGCCCGACAAGTGTAGGGGTCCGCTTGCCGAGCTTGAAAACTAACTCTCAGACCTCGCATTTCATTGTGCCAATGGTTTTCGTAGATCCAGAACAGCCTAAGCGGTTGCATGCAATAAAGGCATACATCGATAGTGGGGCTATTGGAAACTATGTGGATCGTGAATTGGTCTCTAGGATTAACCTCCCTCTCCGTCCTAAAACCAGCAAAGATGTCATCACCACAGTCGATGGAACTGAAATTGCCTCTCGACCGGTAACACATTCCACTACTGAGGTGACTCTTATTGGTCCCGACGGCCATCGGGAGGGTGTTGTGTTTGATGTAATCAAGGCTCCACAGTTTCAGGTTATTCTTGGAATCCCTTGGTTAGAGACACATAATCCTCAAATTGATTGGCGAGCTAAGAGAATAACCTTCCCGGATTGTACACAAACCTGCTACCCAGAAAACCTGAAGATTAATCTAGCATCTGTAACCTCTGCCTCCATGCAACTACCTCCGGAATACCAAGACTTTCAGGACGTCTTCCAAAAGGAACAGGCCAACACGTTACCTCCTCACAGATCGTACGATTGCCAAATCGATCTGGTGCCCGGTGCACAACCCCCTTGTAGCAGGATTTATGCCCTTACCGAACCTGAGAATCTGCATTTGAGACAATATTTGGATCAATACCTAGCTAATGGTTTTATTCGCCCGTCAAAGTCCCCGGCATCCTCGGCTTTGTTCTTCGTGCCCAAAAAAGAAGGCGACCTTAGAACTTGTATCCATTACCGCGCATTGAACCAGATAACGGTTAAAAACCGTTATCCTCTGCCTCTGATCCCTGAACTCCTTGACCAGGTGAAGGAAGCTCGCATATACACCAAGTTAGATCTCCGGGGGGCTTATCATCTGGTACGAGTTAAAGAAGGCGACGAATGGAAAACTGCCTTCCGTACTAAATACGGATTATTTGAGTACCAGGTGATGCCTTTCGGATTGTGTAACGTGCCGGCTGCCTTCCAATACTTCATGAATGATGTCCTTCGGGAACTCATCGATGTTTGTGTTGTCGTATATATCGATGACATTCTGGTGTACTCCTCTTCGGAATCTGATCACAGAAAACACGTCAGGGTAGTACTTGAAAAACTGCGCCAACACAAACTATTTGCTAAATTGGAGAAATGTGTTTTCCATACCACAGAAGTCGAGTTTCTAGGTTTCATCCTGACACCCAAAGGAGTCCGAATGGACTCAAGAAAAGTGGATGCCATCCTCAAATGGCCATCACCTAGCTCTGTAAAAGGGGTTCAAAGCATGCTCGGCTTTGCCAATTTCTATCGCAGGTTTATCCCGGAATTTTCACGCGTGGTACAACCCATTACTGCACTCTTGAGGAAAAATAAACGTTTTGAATGGTCTGAAGAAGCCGAGCAGGCTTTTCAGGTTTTAAAAGCTAAGTTTACCTCCGCACCTATATTGAAACACCCGCGTCCAGATCTCCCTTATGTCGTCGAGACTGACGCATCCAGCCTAGCCATGGGAGCTGTCCTGTCCCAAAGAGATCCCGAAACCAACCAACTGCATCCCGTAGCATTTTGGTGCAGAAAATTCTCGGCACCCGAGGTTAATTATGCAATCACGGACAAAGAACTGTTAGCCATTAAGTCCGCTTTTAAAGCCTGGCGGCATTATCTGCTTGGAGCTCGACATACCATCACAGTGATCACTGATCACCGGAATTTACAGTATTTGAAAACCGCCAAGGCTCAGTCATCACGGCAGCTCCGATGGGCTTTGTTTTTCACTGAATTTGATTTCGTGATTACCTATCGACGTGGCTGCAAGAATGGCAAAGCAGACGCCTTATCCCGAATTGGAATGGGAGAATCTGATACAAACTCAGAACCAGTACCGATAATTCCCGAACAGAGGATTCTAGGTATGACTTCGTTACAGACGCTTGAAGACATTCAAGCCAGAGTGAAACAACTCCTGGACCCTACAACCTTACATGATTGGATACAAAAGGGATCAGACTTTACCATAGATAATGGTTTACCTTATTTCCATGGACGCTTATTCCTGCCACATAAGGAATTACACAAACTAGTTATTTCCGGTTATCATGATACATTAATAGAGGGACACCCCGATATTGCCAAGACGGAGGAAAAGGTGAAACGACAATTTTGGTGGCCCTCTTGGCGAAAAGATGTTAAATCTTTTGTGATGTCCTGTGGTGTTTGCGCCCAAAATAAAAGTCAAAAGAAAAGACCAGCCGGTCTCCTTCAACCTCTAGACATACCGCCAGCACCCTGGCACACCCTATCAATGGATTTTATTACGGACCTGCCTCCTTGTTCGGGGTACAATACTATTCTGGTAATTGTGGATTTGTTTTCCAAAATGGCCCACTTTATTCCTTTGAAAGGTTTACCTTCAGCTTCTGTCCTAGCCAAAGAATTCCTCGAAAATATTGTTCGGCTACATGGATTCCCATCTATACTAATCTCTGACCGGGGAAGCCAATTCATTTCCCACTTCTGGCGCAAATGTTGTCAAATGGCGCAGATGGATGTAAGATTATCGACCAGTCACCACCCTCATACCGATGGTCAGACCGAGAGGACAAATCAGAACCTTGAGCAGTACTTACGGTGTATGTTACAGCAATCTGAAAGCAACTGGAAAGACATTCTTTGGATAGCCGAATACGCATATAATAATTCGGTACACTGTGGAACTGGCCAGAGTCCTTTTTATACTTTGTTTGGGCATCACCCTCGAACCTCAAACCTTGACTCACCTCAGAACCTCGGAATGCCTGCAGTAGAACATCTGCATTCTACAATTACCCAAGCCTTCAAAGAGGCAACTACGCATTTACAATAAGCCAAGAGAAAATACAAGGAGAATGCTGATCTACATCGGAGTGAAGCACCTCCGTATCAGATTGGGGATCAAGTGTGGTTAGCTAGCAGACATTTACCACTCAAAGGGCCTCGAACTTTTAACCCAAAATATCTGGGACCTCATTCTATTACGGCAATAATGAACCCAGTGGCTGTTAAACTTGATTTACCAGCTAGTATGCAAATTCACCCTGTTTTTCATGTGTCACTTCTGAAACCAGTGGTACCCGGAACCCGACTACTCAAACCTCCAGAACCTATTCTAATAGATGGGGAGCCTGAATTCGAAGTGAAGAACATTTTAGACTCAAAAATGTTTAGGTCAAAACTGTTCTACCTAATTCATTGGAAGGGGTACGGACCTCAGGAGAGGTCGTGGGAACCCAGCGACCATGTGCATGCACCTCGATTAGTCAGGAAATTCCAACGACTCTTCCCAGACAAACCAAAACCCCCGGAGGGAACAACCTTGGGAGGGGCCTTGGGGGGGGGGGGAGTGCTGTCATGATGCCCGCTCCCGGGGAGCCGGTTCAAGCCCTGCATCCCTGAAAGCGGACATCCAGTCCCCAAGGAAGGACCCAGCAACCCCATATAGGGGCCCTTTGGACAGTGTCCTGGTGCCTATGGCGCCAGGCTCATAAAAGACATCAGTCCTGGCGCCATAGGCGCCAGGCTCATTATGGGAGTGCTTGGGTGCACTTAACTGATGCAGACCATGCTGCAGGATCCCGGCCTCCTTGAGGCCTGAAAGGAACTACTTTACCTGTGGGACTAATTTACCATCCGGGCGTGGTCGGGGAAGGATACATACCTGATTGGAGGAAGGATACATACCTGGAACTTCTTCCAAGGCTATTTAAACCGAACCCAAACAGCCACACGTGCTTCGCGTTGTTCTGCATCTAGCAGCTGGACGCTCACCGTGTCTGCTCCTGCATCCTGACTTCTACCACGCCTGCCAGCATCCTGGATCACCTGCAAAGGAAGAGAAGAGAAGAAGGAAAAGTCCTTACCTGCTAAATCCGCATCCCAGAGACATCTCGCCAACAATCCTGAAAAGGAAGACTTTTATTTAAAAGCTCATCGCGTCGATCGCTGCAGCGCCGCATTCCACTCACCTTTTCAGGGCGCCTCCATTTTCAGCAGCGATCATCCGGATTCGCAGTCACGCCCCAGCGCCTAGGGAGAAAAAGACCAGAACAAAAGGTGAGAGAGAGAAGGGAATAAGGAAAGCTAAATCTCCATGTTAAGACTTACCAGTTGATTCATTCCCTCTTCATTTCGGGTCCGCGCCGCATCCTGGCATTTCCGGCCCCCGGCCCCTAAGGGGAAAAAGAGACATCAGCGTTAATGAGCGAATGAAAAGACATTACCAAAAACGCTCATTAAAGACTTACCTGATTTCTTCAAGGATTTCACCTCTCATCTCGGGTCGGTGCCTGTTCCCCGGCATTCCGTACCCCGGCCCCTATGGGGAAAAAGACACTAGCATTAGTACATTAATGCATGGACACAAGGGGAACCTCTTATCAAAAAACTTACCTGGAAGCCAAGCAAGTTTTGTTCTCACCAATCCGAAAATCCAGTGAAGTAACTGGATACCAACGCGCCCCTGCATCAGAAGCAGGATGGAGAGCTTGTCCTTCCAGACCCTAAGGTGAGACGTTACGAGGAATCACAGAAGGGTTTCGAGGAGGGTGAGAGGGGAAAGTGGGAGGCCGATTGCATTACCCCGCAGACAGTTAATCCCCTATTTTCGCCTACAGAAGGATACTTCTGCGAGCCAGACAAGCCAGATTTGGGGGCCCGGTCCAGTCCCTCTTCCGAACCCTGCGCATCACCTTAGGAGAGGTTACAGCAGCGCGAACCAGGCCAGCGCCTCTGTGGGAGTCAGGTGAGCGTTACAATCACCCACCCTGATTCTCTTATAGGGAATTAAAATCATTTTTAGCATATTTTTCCCTTCTTTGCATACCACCTTTAAAGTACTTTGCCTGTGTTTAAAATCATCCCTGTTTCTCAGCTTGCTAGGGGGGAACTGAATTCGTATTGTACTGTGATTGTATTCCTGAAGACTGTGGGCCTCATTACACGGATGGCGGTGAACCATGGCGCTATTAGCGCCATGGTTCATGCCGGTAAAATACCGGCACCGCCTTGGTGGAAAGGGGAATTACCGCCCTATTCCAAGGGTGGCGAGGCGGTAATTCCCCCTTCCACCATTGCCCTTCCCGATTCCCATTTTTGCTCCATAGGGCTCTATGGGAATGGGGAAGCTGCTAATTACGGTACCGCAAATTGCGGTACCGTAATTAGCTCCCTGGTCCCTTTGCAGGTTGGATTTTTAACGCCTGTACAATATATAAAGCATTCTCAGCTACCTTATCCTCTATACTACTCCTAACTAATTAAACCAGTGTGTTAGTATAGCATCATCCATTGTTGATCACTCACTGTCATATGTCTAAGTTTGATATCAAATATTAATTCATTATAAAAGTGTGATATGTATCTATTGTTTAATTTTTCAAATAAACATTTTTAATTTGCAAAACAAACCTACTTCTTGGCTCAGTGGGGTCAGGGGGATTCTAAGAGAGCAGCGTTATATAAGGGTTTATCATCCAGAGTATAACTTGTCATAAAAATATATAAATAAGGGCTTCCCTTGGGCGTCCCAGACGAGGCACTGACTTAGGGGGATTGCTGAATTGAAGTCGCTTAACAGAGTGGGGGCTCGTAGCCGGGGATTCTGGATTAGATCTATCACTTGAGCAGATTAATACAGTGTGCTAACTGACGGAATATATAAATTCTGTTGGATCACCACGCCGTGTTACACTGTAAAGACACCCCTCAAAGGAACACTCTAAGGAAACGGTCTGTTTTGCAAAATAAAATACAAACTTCTGTAAGTCAGGAAGGAAATCAAGTTCCAGAATGACGACCTTGGTAGATATCAAAATAGCCAGAGAACACCTCTTACATAAGCTATTTGTGAGAGGTGAGTGGGCTCATCAGGACCAGGTGGTCTGGTTGCAGGCAATCGCACCCCAGATCACTGAAACAGGGTTAGATATATGGAGAGATCAGTGTCCCTTACATGTGGCCCTGAGTGAACTATATATGGCCCCTAAGGCTAAGGATGAGCACAACAAGATTGCCAGGGCAGCGCATATTTATATTTACATATGGGAGCCATACAGGACAAATGTGCTGAAGGCCAAGATCTGGCAAATAGGCAACTGATGGCATTAGAGAAGGCCCAATCTCACCTGGTCTCTTCTGAGCAGAGGCTGCAGAGGAGCCAGGAGTCAGAAAATGATAGTAGGCAGTATATTATTAAAATAAAGGAGGATATGGATATCCTGCAACAGGAAAGGTCTGACCAGGATAACAGATTTCTGGCCTTGCAGAAGGAGAACCAAGAAGGTTTGGACGCCCTATCGCAGAGCCAGAAAAAGCTGGAGCAACAACTAGACTTTAACAGGGCATGCACAGAGCAGGTAGCCACCCTGCAAATCCGACTAGACAGAGAGAAAGAGGAAAGCAATAAATATATTTTGAAAGACCTGGATACCCAGGCAGAGTTTGATCAAGAGCGCCAGAAAGCTGGTGCCCTTCAACGGCAGAGGGACAACCTGGCGGCACAGATGAAGCTCTTACTCAGGAAAGGGATACCTTAGGCCAGGAAGTCTGCCACTTAAAAAGAAAAATTAAGAAAATCACTTGGCCGTCCAGGGACTGGGTTACCTCCAAAAAGAGCATCAGAACTTGTTAGAGCACACCAGGAGGGTGGAAGATGCTCTGACAAGAAAGGAGCAGGCCAGTAGGGACGGTGCCCAGGAGGGAACCACCCTGCATCAAAGACTGACCCAGTGCTCCAGGACCAATCAGGAAGCACAGAGGGAAAATGAGGCTCTCTGTCAACACAATGATAGGCTCCAGCAACAGGTAGCCATGCAGGAGAGACTGATAGTCTAGTAAGGCCTTAACTGAGGAACTGAAAGCGCAGGCTCTTGCATTGCAACAGGGAGCAGGGGCTGATAGAGATAAAGTTCGCTGGGAAAGGGAAACACCGGAGCATAACCTCAGGAGCCCTAGTACCAGAGGCCTTCATCTCTCCCAGTCCTTGGACTCTGCCTCCCCCATGTCCCCTGGCGCACATGAGCACAGGGCCACAGGGAGGGCAGATTACTATCCAGCCAAAAGTATGGGGTTCTTAGGCCAGTACCTCCCAGGAATGGATGGGCGGGCATCCGGGTATGGGCACCTATGCACAGTGCAATTTAGTGGGGAACCCCAGGAGAGTAGGCCCACTAAGGGCATCCTGAAAACCTCCGCCCAGTTAGGTCAGTGGGGGGGTACCCATCAAATCCTGGCAGCAAGGAGGGATCTGAAGACTCCTCTGAGCGACCCAGGAAACAGGAGACCAGGTCCCCACATTCTGCCAGCCATTCCCGGGCTCGCAGAATCTGGGAAAACTTGGAAGATCAGACGGGCACCTCTGGGAGCAGTGCCTCTGAGTCAGAGGATGAGTGGACCAGGGTTACCCGAACCAAAAAGGCCAATAAGGCAAAAAAGGGCCTTGCTTAAGGACCCCTTAAAGCAGATCAAGGCAATAAGGAGTGTCATCACGCCTTATCACAAGAACGGCAAGTATTCTGTTTGGGAACACTTGGAGCTCTATGAGCAAATGATGGAGACTTTCCATTTGAAGGACAGCAGTAGCTGCATTCAGTATGTCAAATGGACATTCTCCCCAGAATACTCCAGTTTCTTTGCGGGGCTGGAGGACCAAAACCATTCAAGATGGTCCACATATAGGGCGGCCATCTTGAAACATTTTTCTGTTCACCGGAATCCCCAAGAGGCTCCCAAGGCAGCCTACAATTTGCAATGTGGGGAGGATCAGGCCCCACATGAATTCGTACAAGAATTGAAGCGTGCCTTTGCGCAGACCACCAGAAGGGTGCGCACGGACAGCAGAAAATTCATCAACACATTTTTCCATGCTCTCCCCAAATACATAATGACCCAGCTCGTGAGAGATTTTCACGAGAAAAGATCTTTAGACTAGGTCATTGAGCAAGCCACCCGCATCTATAAGGGGCAGAAACCGGTGGAAAATAAGAATCAGCCCAAAAACCCCAAAACCAACAGCACCCCTGCTTCTGCCAAGGTGGCAGAGGTAAAGGTTGCCCCCATTTTAGATTTGGAGATGGGGGGACCTAAAAACCTGCCTGCACCAAATAATTCACAGCCCAGAAGGCCCTCGGGCTAGTCACAGACAGGGAGTCAAGGAGGTAGTCCCACAAATGGGGTCCGCCGCTCCCCTGACTATGTAAGTCCCCGCTATAAGAGGAACAGTCCAATCCTGGGTTATGTGTGGACTCCTCCGGCCCAAGGGGAGGATCCAACCAAGCGCCCAACCCAGGGAACTTCCCTCCACACTTCCCCCAGGAGGGCAGAAATTCACCAAATCCTGGGCAGAACTTTTCCACCAGGTATCCACCCAACTTCCAGCCCCAAAATCATCCATCCTTCTTTCCCCAATTCCCTGAGCCCAGACAACCGAATCCGGGAGAGGGGAGGCCAAGGGTGGAGGGGTACCCAAATCTTCCCAACCCAGGTTACTACCAGAGAAGGGATAGCTACCCTTCCCGGGATCAGCCCAGGGGAGAAAATAGAACCCCGTATCAGCCTGAGCGGGTTTCACAGTTAGAGCGCCAGGTCCAAAATATGGCACGGGATCTGGGTCACATCCTGAGGGCTCAACAGAACCCTCAGATGAGCATGCCAACGCAGAAAGCCCCAAACACTGGGCCTGGTGTTCCAGAACAATGACGAGGGCAGCACCCCGATATCCCACCGGTTCCCAGGGAGGAAGTACAAGGGGAAGGGGGGTGTAAAGCCTTGGAGGAAGCTTCCTTCCCAACTTGTAAACAGCCCCTGGAAAACCAGGAACCGGAAACAAAATCTCCTACCCGAGGAGCAGAGAGGAGGTAGGAGAAACAAAGTACCCAAACAGACCCATTTTGTGGAGGAGGTACAGGTCTTCCAATTTGAGGGAGAGGGATCCCAAGAGGATCCTGATGAAAGGATCTTCTCCTTAAGAGATGGTGGAACTCCTCCCAAGGAGAAATGGGTCCCAAGGGATTCCAATCCAGACTGGGTAGATGTGGGGATCGAGCCGTCTCCGCCCATCATCCTATCACAGAACCAACAATACCAAAACCCCCTTGTTCAAACCCATCCTGATGACTGCCTCCAAAAAGGGGGGGGCGACCCAGAACCAGGGGAACCCGAAACCATTTCAAGTTGCCAACTTTTTCTTGCAGATTCCCACGACTCTCCACAGAATTCTGCCCAAATCTCTTCTCTCCCAATGTCCAAAACCAGAAAATTAGCCCACCAGCTGTCCAAAAATGTGCATTATCTGTGCCCCCTTGAGGAGAAGCAGGGAAGATACTATGCCCCGGTACAGGTACAGGGGCAGGGTACAATTTTGGCGCTGGTGGGCACTGGGTCTCAAGCTACCCTTCTGTCCAGAAGGGCCTTTGAAGAACTGAATTCAGGTAGGGGGGAGAAGTACCAAATTCACCTCACCTCTCTTCCTGGACAACTCCAGAACTTTGACGGGAAGGAAATTCCCGTCGAGGGGACAGCAGATTTCTACATCAAAATTGGGCGACACAAGGTGAAACACCCGGTCATAGTAGTGACTCCAGAGGGCACCCCTTGTTTACTAGGGAATGACCTCCTGAGAAGGTTGTCACCCCTAATAGATTGCGTAAACAAGGTCCTCTGGATTCAGACTAGCCGACCAATAAAATTAGAGTGTCAACCATGTTAGTTTAAACGGCACGTGCCACATGGTTGAACAAAAATCTGACCAAGTAGAATTTCACTTCCAGAACAACCAAATTCCAGACGTGACAGTAATAGCAGTAGGACAACAGACTGGTGATGGGGGGTCCTCTCTATTTCTGAAAATCAACCTTCCTTCCAGTTTAAGGTGGTATTCCACACTGGAAGGAAATACTCTCAAATTCTTTACTAATCCACAATCAGACATTCCCACTCCGATATTCCAGAAAGATGTGAAATCAGCTCAGAGCCTGGCTGATATTCAGCAAATTGGAGAGCAGTTGTTCATTGCTGTTCAGTTAAATGATGGGAAGGACTCTGTTCTCACCCGAGTGTGTGTGAACAACAGTAAGAGCTTCATCAGCGAAGCCATGTTCCGCCAACTCCCAAAAGATCCAGCCATTACCGCATTCAAACTGGGAAATGGACCTGGAAGCACCTAATTCCAAACATCTCCTGCCAAGCAGGTGTATGCTCAAAATCTCCATTGGCAACAAGAGCATAGTCCATAATTGTTGGGTCGTGTGAGACGTCACTGCCGCCTTTTACTTAGGCAGTGACATTCTCAATCGCTTTGCCATTAGTTTGGACCTAATAAACTTCAAAGCTTGGTCCCGATTAGCGGATAATCCCGTGGGCTTTGATGATCCAGAAAAATCGTTTAGGTCAGCTCAATTGCTACCTTATGCAGTTGAAATTCAGATTAAGGAGGAAGTCACCATACCAGAAAGGACACGACAATTCTTCCTGGAAGTGAAAGTTAAAAGAGGACAAAAAATGAAAAACCCTGATGCTTACATTCATCTAAATGCTTTGCACCAACAGCAAGGGTTAGGGGTAAACCCAACACCATTAGTCAACATAGAACATGACACCATTCCAATAGAGGTGGATAACAGCGACTTACAGAGTATTACTCTAGCCGCAGGCACCATTATTGGAATGGCAGTTGATGACCGACATTTCTCCATTGATTTAGGAAATGAACTGTTAGGACCGATCCCCAAGGACTGTTTTGACAGTGACAGTGATGACAATACAACACCAGACAGGATCTTTACCCGGCATGGGGGGATCTTCCTGGTGTACACTTCTTGCCCTTATGGTAAGGAAGATGTGACTTGTGACTTCAGAGGGGATGAGGTGATTTTCCAGGTCCATGAGGGTTGTCCAAATCAGCACTCTGACCATGGACTTCTCCACGCAGCTGGAGGAGGCCGCTGAGATAGCAAAACCAGAAGTCTTTCCAGGCTTCAGGCAGATGGTGGAAGAGAGAGTCAACCTAGCTGATGCCTGTGTGACTCTGGAACAGAAGCAAAAGTTGAAACAAGTTTTCTTGGATTTCCAAGATCTCTTTGCGGTAGACTCATATGACTGTGGTCGCACCGACATCCACACAACAACAATTCCCACGGACCCTGGCATGACTCCAGTGTTTGTGAAGCAATATCGCTTGCCTCTCGCATCCATGGAGTCCCTTACTGAAATAATTTAGAACCTTGAGTCCGGGGGAATAATCCGTCCAGTACACAGCACCTTCAATAATCCGGTGCTGGGAATATTGAAGCCAAACGGCCAGTGGAGACTCTGTGCCGACCTTAGGGAGTTCAACAAATGGGTCCATACTTCCCGATGGCCTCTGCCCTACATTGACCAAGGGCTGGCCCAGATTCAGGGGTCACAGGTATTCACTGCAATAGACCTGACCAATGGATACTGGACCGTGCCTGTCAGTAGGAAGGACCAATACAAATTGGCTTTTACCTTTTGGGGGCCAGCAGTACACATGGACCCGGACTCCCTTCGGATACCTCAACTCCGGCAATGAATTCAACATTTTCCTACATAGGGCCATGCCCGACCTGGGTGCGAGGGGTAACCTGGCTTATGTAGATGATGTCCTCATCAAAAGTTCATCTGTGGAAGAACACATAGCGGAGATCTGTTGTGTTCTGACACAGTTGAGGGCCGCCGGAGCAAAACTTTCCTTTCTGAAAGCACAGTGGTGTAGAACCAATGTTAATTTCTTGGGGCATGAGATTACTCCTCAGGGTCTCTGTCCCCAAGAAAAGAAAGTGGAAGCACTTCAGAAACTGAAGGATCCCACAACTCTGCGGGAACTAAGGAGCCTCCTTGGACTGACTAATTACAGCAGAAAGTTCATTGAGGGCTACGCAGAGATCACCAGACCCCTGATTCATCTGTTGAAGGGGGGGTCAAGTGGGAATGCGGTCCAGAACAATCCGAGGCAGTAAGACAACTCAAAAGAAGCCTCTCACAAGCGCCTTGCCTAGCTTACCCTGTCAGAAACAAGGAGTTCTTCCTCGAGGCAGGGTTCTTGACGGCAGTATTATACCAAAAGCATGACAAGGTCAATAAAGTAATCTCCTATGCGAGCCAAACTTTATCCTCTGTGGAGGAAAAATTCAACGATTGTGAGAAGGCACTCCTGGCAACGGTGTGGGCATTGAAGAATTAACGCCCGTTCATTCAGGGGGAACACATCATAGTGGAGACTCCACACCATCCTCTGCAATATCTCCAAAGTGACAGAATCCGGGCCGGAAATGTGAGTAATTCCCGAATTACTTTCTGGATTCTGTCAATGCAAGGCTTTCCTGTGGAGGTCAGATATGGCCAAAACAAGAAGAGTCCCCTCGCGCAAGGTCTGGCTGACTTGCATGATTGTGCCAGAGAAAACTGTCTCGAGGACGAACGTCTAAAAATCAAGGACAACATGGAGGCATACCTTAATTCCCCACACAAAGTCTTTGAAGAAGACAAGTGTCAGGGAATGCCCACTATCTATGTGGATGGATGCTCTTACCATGTTGAAAACAACAGGGAAAAATAACTGGTGGCCGGCGTAGGGAATGCGTGGGTGAATGAGTCTCCAGAACCCTCCGCTGGGTACACAATCGGTCCCCGAAGTAGTCAAGTAGCAGAGTTGATGGCTGTGCATCAAGCCATCCCCACTGCTGTCCAACATCAACTCCACAAACTGGTCATAATCACAGATTCAGATTATGTATGGAACGGGTTCGTGGAGCACCTGGTTAATTGGAAAACCAGAGGCATGTTATGTGCTAATAACAAACCCCTGAAACATGGGAAGTTAATCCAAAATATTGATGATCTGGTCACATCGAATGGGATGACCATCTACTGGAAAAAGATCAAGGGTCATTCCAAAGTAGAGGGACCAGACAAAACTGGAAATTACTTAGCTGATCAGCTGGCCAAAACCGGGGCCATCCAAGGGGATCTAATAGAAATAGAGTCCCTGTTGGGGGAAATCCAGGTCACTGCTATCACTAGGTCCCAGACAAATGCTCATAATTATCTTTCAACTGCACAATGGAGTAAGGAGACCCCAGATGCTGATTTGATTACGGCTCAAAAGGCGGATCCAATAATTGGTAAGATGTAGCAACACATTGAGGACCCTGAGAACTTTCCCCTGACGGATACCGATTACATTGGGAAAGAGGACCTTACAGTGTTGATGAAATGTCCAAAGATGTTCCGAATCCAAGACGGTTTGTTGGTAAGGAAATCCCAAGCTGGCCATGATCAGTGGGTGGTCCCTACCTCATTCTGAACCCTGATGTTAAGTCACGCCCATGATGCGGCCACCGCTGGTCATAGGGGGTTTCATACAACACTTGAGATCTTAAGAGAGGTTGCATACTGGCCACACATGGGGCAGGGCCTCGACCAATACTTGAAGGGGTGTCTGGTGTGTGCACAATTTCAGCTATCATCCCTCACACACCGTGCGCCTCTCCAAAAGAAGGGGATGACACTGCCATGGTCAGATTTGCAAATCGACTTCTTAGGCCCTGTGATTCGCTCGTCTAGGGGAAACCAGTACATGTTGATGGTCACATGCTTGTTTACCAAGTGGGTGGAATCTCTCCCGCCCCCAAACTGCAAGGCAGAAACAGCAGCTGCCCTGATGATTATCCACATCTTTTCCCGTTTTGGTCTACCTCAAAGGATTGAGTCAGACAGAGGTATCCATTTTACCAGCAAAGTAATGACTAAGATGTGGGAGATGCTGGGGGTCAAAAGGAAGCTACATATTGCTTACCGACCAGCTTCTTCTGGGGCAGTAGAACGCTATAACTGAACCATTGTGAGGATCTTAAAAAAGTTTGTGGCAGATTCTGGGCCAAGTTGGGATATCCGATTACCTCTGGTCCTAATGGCCATCCGATCTACCCCTTCATCTGCAACCAAAATGTCACCATTTGAGTTGATGACTGGACGCAAGATGGTTCTTCCCCAGCATTTGCTATACAGGACCCAAGAGCAGATGTTGATGAATGCCTCCACAACTCATGAGTATGTGGAGAATTTGATGAAACACCTCCAACATGCTTTTGCCTACGCTCAGCGGAATCTAGAAAGATCAGCTGATAGCATGAAAACTCACTATGACTTGAAAACCACCAGGAAGGAATATAAGGTGGGGGACCGGGTCTATCTATACAATTTCCAAAGGAACCAGGCCAAACAGCGAAAATGTTTGCCTACATGGAATTGACCCTTTGAATTTATAGACAAGGTCTCCCCAGTTGCATACAAGATCCGCATCCCCAAAGGTAGTTTGGCGGAAGGGGAAGACAAGTGGGTCCATATAAATCAGCTAAAGTGTTGCCATCCCAGGCAGCAACTGTAGGAATCCTCTGGAATCCCAAAGGGGGCCTCTCCAGAGTAATTCAGTTCCAACCCTAAAATATCCTGCATATAGGCCCTCATTACAACTGAGGTGCTAAGTGCACCAACTTTACCACCATGGTGTAAACTACGTTTACACCATGGTGGATGGCGGATTTACCGCCCCATTACAAGGTGAGTGGGGCGGTAAATCCCCATTTCCCATTTTCCCTTCCCCATTCCCATTTTTGCCCCATAGGGCATAATGGGAGTGGGGAAGGCGCTAATTACGGCACCGTAAATTACGGTGCCGTAATTAGCACCAAGGTGCCTTAGCACCATGGAACTTAACGCCTGCAAAAAGCAGGCGTTAAGGTGGGAATCAGGCCTTAAGGGTTAACGGGGGCGTTAACCCTTAACGCCTGAGTTGTAATGAGGGCCATAGTCTCTAAAATATCATGATTCTGGTATGAAAATGTTTCCTGTTTTATCTTGTTTTTTAAAATAAGACTGCAAAATGTATCCGGATGTATAAAATGTATATGTTTGCCACACCATTAATAGTGGTGGAAAAATATCTAGGAATGTGTATTGCCACTTTGCTTTATCATCCTAGGAGGCATGAAACCATGGAGACTGACCAAGGAGAATGACCTGGGGACCGGGAGCAAAGATCCGAGGGGCCCGGGGTACCGCCCAATATTCCCATCAGGACAGGTGAGGAGAACCGATCGATCCAACCGGATGGAGGAAAAGATGCTGAACTGTGCCATCTGCGGAATTGGAAGAAGATGATGGGGGCACGCCAGCGCGTGGAGCAAAGCATCCTTTGCACCTGACTCCCCCTCGACTCGAAATCAAAGCGCAGTCGGGCGGGGGGGCTTATTGGGTGTCCTGACCCACGTTTGGACTATTATGCTGCAACAATTGGTGCTGTGGGCTTAGGAAATCCAAGAGGGCAGAAAAGCCCACATTTGCGCCAGAATCCTGGAGAACCGTGCAGTTTTGCGCACAGCAAAATGGTCCCCTGACCTGCCACCCACCAGTGCAAAGAAAGATGGTTCTGTTCAAAACCTGTTTTTATTAATGTCAAAAATTGCTAAGATCATGGGCCCGGAACCACAAAACAAAAATCCAACTATGGTTGATTGTTGTACTTTACTCTACTACAGATCCACATCAATGCCATGTCAAGCAAGGATCATATACTATCAAGTAAAATCCTTTCTTTTGGAAATGTATTAATTCAAGACAGATCCCAAAAAGAGGTGCAGTACCGGCATTTTCCACAAACCGGCGCTAGCAGTCTAAACTCTGACTGGGGTCCTGTATTGCAGAAGCTAACTAGCATCCTGAGCTAGCTGGGACTTCAAAGGTTTGTTCCCAGGAGGCAGTCTGATTCAATTAAAACAGTTCAAAGGGCCTCTGTCCATGGGAAGCATTCACACCAACCCTTACCAGCAACAGCCCAGGAGATCACATGGTCATGCTAACCAAATGCAGAGTGGCCCTCTGGTCTGCTGACCTCAGTCAACACAATAGACTCTTTCAATTGAATGGAGTATGCTGATTTGGGTGTGGACTGTAAACAGAGCTCTGCCTGGAAGAAGAGACATGTGATCCCTGACTCACCCCGTTCCTAGGGGCAGGCCAGACACTTTTTGTGAATTGAATTGAAGGCAAATATATGTTTTATAACAACACTGATAACTAATTGTAACCAGATGACAGGAATGTACAATTTGGAGATCCTTAAAATGGAATATGTTGCTACAATTTGAGTCTAAACTCAATTCTGTACGATGCTCTGGGACCGAACCCCACAATTTATTCATGTTGCAGACAGTGGGTTTAAGCTAGAGACATGGAAATTTACTGGAATATGTGTAGAAAGGCGGTGTACATTTGTGCCATTTTTGGTAAACGTCCGATATTGGTAAACCAACTAAAAACGAAAATAAGTTGTCATTTTTTAATGCAAGCTCTTAGGAAGATCAGAGTTGCACAAGAATGTACCCCAAGTCATCTGCAATCTGTACATGTAATGTCAAACACTTGTGTATCTGGGAAATGTGTTTAGTTATGAAAATGATTTTCTAAGGGAAAAGCAAAGGGGAGTGTTCTTTCTGCATGCCATGAAGATGGCACCTGATGACATAGGATGAAGAGAAATCCTTGACCTATCAAATCGTGAGTGGGTTGGGCAAAGAAAGTTAGCATCCATACCCATTTTCAAAAGACATAAAAAGAGCCACTGGAAGCCAGACAGGGAGATTCACTTTCCACTTTCTTGCGGGACGCTTTGCCGGGAGACTCCTGACTTCAAATCCATCAATCTCCAGAGACCAGAGATCCAGAGAGACCAGAGATCCAGAGAGACCAGATCGCTGTGCAGTGCTGAGAGCTGACCCAGATCGCTGTGATCAGAACCAGAGAACCAGTACCCAGTGGCGAGAGAACCGCAGCCAATCCTGACCCGATCCGTGAAGAAGTCGCATTCCTGTCCAAAATATAGTGTGAGTACTCAGCCAGAACTGTGCAAAACCAATCTCTTAGTTTAAAATAATCTAATTCAAACTATTTTAACCTACTGAGAACTGCATCATAGAAATCGTGTCCCTCCTGTTGATTCAAAGCTGCAAAGCTGTCATCTGCTAGAAGCGAGATTTAACTTTCATTTTAGAGCTAGGATTCTGGGCTTTCCAACAAACCTAGAACCGACTTTCTATTCATTATACTTTTTCCGTAATCGTGCTCGACGCACTCTGAAAAAGTGCTGCGATGTGCGATTTGGCTCAAATTTCTTCACATGTCAAAATAGCAGCTTCTTGCTTTCCTTTGCTGTAATTCGTTTGCAACCAGACAATCATTCATAGAGCATTGCTAAAGTGATCCTGAACTAATTTACAGTAGCTATCACCCACCCTGAATCTCTTATAGGGAATTAAAATCATTTTTAGCATATTTTTACCTTCTTTGCATACCACCTTTAAAGTACTTTGCATGTGTTTAAAATCATCCCTGTTTCTCAGCTTGCTAGGGGGGAACTGAATTCGTATTGTACTGTGATTGTATTCCTGAAGACCGTGTGTGTTACTTCCACCTCCTTACATTGCATAGAGGGGGGGTGAATTGCCAAAAGGAGAAAAGTTATTATATTACTTTTTTCTGAAATCCTATCGAGTTCATTCCTGTGTTGCTTCTTTTTCCACCTTGCATTTCCTTGTACCATATAAAGCATTCTCAGCTACCTTATCCTCTATACTACTCCTAAGTAATTAAACCAGTGTGTTAGTATAACATCATCCATTGTTGATCACTCACTGTCATATGTCTAAGTGTGATATCAAATATTAATTTATTATAAAAGTGTGATATATATCTATTGTTTAATTTTTCAAATAAACCTTTTTAATTTGCAAAACAAACCTACTTCTTGGCTAAGTGTGGGCAGGGGGATTCTAAGAGAGGGGCGTTATATAAGGGTTTATCATCCAGAGTATAACTTGTCATAAAAATATATAAATAAGGGCTTCCCTTGGGCGTCCCAGACAAGGCACTGACTTAGTGGGATTGCTGAATTGAAGTCGCTTAACACAACTCTCCCTCCAATTACACAGTGTAAATTCCACAGTGGGGGATTTGGGGAATCCAGCAGTGTGGTTCTCCAGAGTGGAACCCCCCAAATTTAAAAACAAAACACAATTCAATATTTTTTTCATTATTTATTGTTTGTTAAACAGGTTTTAGTTATTATTTGATTCATTATGATCACATGGACCCACTCACTTGTACCTCTGCTTCCCTCACTGTGTCCTCCCCCCTATTATTTGCAAAGTGCTCCAATGCTTCTTGAAGCTAGTTCTGCTCTCAATAAACACTATGATAATCAATATAATAATAAAGTAGAGATGAGAACCAGTGTCTCTTTATAGGGTTACATGTTATGAAGCTGTGCTGTCAACTGTGCTGCTTAAGCTAGAGTTTAAGGGATGCCTTTGAAAAAAGTCTGTGTTTTCACAGTTTAGGATAATTGCTGCTGGTTTTACAAATTTTGAATAATACATATCTGCTTCACATTTAGTAGTTTCACAGTCAGTAGTTACAGCTGCTCTCTGGTATTCTCTAAAGCAAAGTATAGCAGGAAGGGATTAGCCAAGGAAAATGTATTGCTTTGATAAACAAATTATCTTCAAAGTTATGGACATTGCGAAAGAAAAATTGAAGGGTGTGAAACATTATATTTCTCCACTTGAACAAATATTGTCAATCCTGCATATTTGTCACTGGAGGCTTATCCATAATGGGTGAGGTGATGCCACCAATTAAGACCCTTGCCCATCATTGATGAGCCACGCCATTCCAGGAGCGCTCCCCCAGTTACAACTAGCAGCTGAGAGAGCGCTTCTGGGATGCCTTGAACTGGCAAAGGGAAACGTTGTTTCCCCAGCCACGCATGTCCAAAGGACCGTGCGAGGCTGAGGGTGTTTTGCTTCCCCAGCCTTGCATGGCCCATTGTGGATGCTGGCTGGTGAACTGCATAAAAGGGGTGCCGCGTCATCAGCACTCCGGCTCCTGCACACATGAGCAGGAATCAGGAAGTGCTCTGCTTCCTGGTTCCTGTTCATGCTTTGAGGGAGAGAGAGGCTCTCTGGAGGCTGTGGCAGAGCTGAATCTGGACCAGATTCAGCTCTGGACCAGAGATACCTGCAGGTAGGATTTACATTTTTTTATAAAGGATGAACAGCGGTTAAATGGCCTGCTCTGACTTTACACTTCTACATACCAAAATACACTGCAATCATAAAGGTAAAACGGGGCCAATCAAGAGATGTACCTCCTTTTTCTTTCCTGTAACCAGGGCCCAGGGAAGGCTATTCTCTTAAGAGGAGTGTAAAGGTGAACCAGTAGTGGCCCAAACACACAGTATCACAGTCCAAAATGAAGTGAATGTCTAATCAAGGGTCCAACAAATATAAACACTTTAATAAAACAAACCATCTGCACGTAGAAAGAAAGAGATTGCTATAGAAAAACTGCCCCCCAAAAGGAAAAAACAGAAGATGCTACATACTGGAGAAAGTATTACTCTGAGTGCAGTTCCAGGGTGGTAAGTAAGGTACTGTCACAAAAAAAATATCGTACTGAAAACAGGAGCGGTTAGAGTCAGCAAGCAACCCTCCAGTGTTTCAAATTGGTTTCCAGTGTTGAGAAGTCTCTTTGTGCCTAGATGGAGACATGCTTCACTAGGGCACTATACCATGTCGAGCTGGTTTAGATAAAAGCAAGAGTTTGGCTGGTTAGAGGAAAACTGACACCTGTGCCAGCTCCTTCCCTATGGCTCAAGATGTAGAGAACAAGGAGCGACTAGTCAATAGAACAGGGAGCTCAGTTTGGTTTGGTCTTCTGGTTTGCGATGAGGATGTTGCAAAGGACTCGAGAACAGGATGTTTCTGTTCAGGGTCTGCTATCCAAGCTTAGGATATCCATTGCAGAATGCTTGGTCCCGGTCCAAAGCACTGGTCACTCCCAATGTGCCCTGAGAATGGTTAAGGGACAGATCTTCCTTATGTCGGGAATGGCTCCTTCTTCAACTCACACTGGGGGTTTTGGACAGCACAACCACCCCCACCGCCCCAAAGGAAGTCCAGTGAGAATCTTGAGAACACCTCTCTGGCCTTAAAGGACTCTTGAGGGAATTTGTTAAAGGGGTGCTACTCCCCTTCGTTTAAAGGCACAAGTCTCCAGGTGATTGGACTAAAGCTTGCTTTGGGGGACCAATCCCTGCTCCTGGCCTGAGTGGACTTTGCCCTGTTGAGGACACACCTAAAGTGCTTTGCTCCAATGAAAGTGGAGGGGACAGAAAGGAAAAGACAGCGAGAAGCAAGATGGTGGAAGGCTTCTTCCAGTGTCCAAAGCCATCCTTACTATCCTACTCCCACTCCCTTCCCTCCTTCTGACAGCAAAGGCCTTTTGGACATGCAGCACCCCGGTGTGAGGCTACTCCTCCTGAAGCGGTGTGAACCTTTGATACCAGGACACAGGACAGCTGCCTGCTGTGTGGCTGTCTCTTCTGGGGGAGGGTGCTACTTACCATCTAAAAGGGGATCAAAGAGAGGCTGGGTTCTCAGGGTTTCTGTTCTGCCATTTGGCAGTATCGGTCCATCTGACCCAAATACACATTCCCTTCCACAACACAGCTGACTCACAGGAGCTGACAAATGTGCAATATCAATTGGGACATGGTGACCATGATCATAAGTAGTGCCATGAGCTATGCCTGAAATCAGGCTTATTTTGAGAGATTACCTGCCACCAGCATGTGGTACCCATGATTATTGTTGTTTTAATACAGGGGGCATATCTTAAATGCCACACCTATGCTGCAGTGTCTTGGCTGTTGCTGTGGTGTGAAGTGGGCATCATGCAACCGCTGAACCTGCTCTGCACGACCGGCAAAATGGGTGCTGAAGATCAGGCTATGAGGCAGCAGAGAACAAGTACACTAGGCATATTGGCATGGAGTTGCGACAAAGGGGAAACTGGTTAGCAGATTACCTCTTTGGAGAAGGAATCACTTGCATCATCTTCTGAACTAATCAAATGAAAAAGACAGGGCTTTGCATCCTTGCCAGATGTCAATTCTTCACAGAATTCTGTGTGTGAATGTTTTGAGTAAATGTGTCTGTGCCCATCTGTTTGTGGTGGGCCATAGAGTGGGTGGGTGCATGCAACAACACATTTTCTACGTGGTATCTATTATAGATGCCCAGTAAAAAATCATAATCCCTTCTTTCAATCAACAACCAGCAGTTGATAAAAGAAAGGATGATGTGTTATTACATGGCTAGACTGGTATTTTGGGGCAGCGAGTCTTGCCATGCCTTACTGTGGCATGCCATTATTTACTGGATAGCTATGAAATAGCAAGCATGTCAATTGTTATCACTTGGCTAGACTGCAGTTTGGAGCAGCCAGTCTAGCCATTTCTTACTCTGGCATGATGTGTGTTAGTGCATAGATATGATAAACTAAACATGATATGTGTTATTAATTGGCTAGACTGGCATTTTGGGGCAGCCATTCCAGCCTTTCTTACTGTGTCATGACTTTTTGTTCCTGGGCGTTTATGATAAACTAAGCATGGTATGTGCTATTACTTGGCTAAACTGGCATTTTGGGGTCAGCAGTCTAGCCCTGTGGCATGATGCTTATTTCTGGACATCCATGATAAACTAAGCCTGGTATGTGTTATTAATTGGCTAGACTGTCCTTTTTGGTCAGCCTGCCTAGCCCTTTCTTACCATAGCATGAAGTTATTTTACTGGGCATCTATGATAAAACAAGTATGATGTGTGTTACTTTTCTAGACTGGCAAATTGTGGATGCCAGTCTAGTCCTTTCGTACTGTGGCATGCCATTTTATAATTGCCATTTATGATAAACCAAGCATGATATGTGTTACTTGGCAAGATTGGCATTTTGGGGTGGCAAGTCTACCCCTTTCTTACGGTGGCATGCTTTTTATTCTGGGCATTTGTGATGAAGCAAGCATGTACAATGTTATTGCGTATCTAGACTGGACTACATTGAGCAGCCAGTTAGGACATGTTTTCTTATTGTATCATGGCATTTTTAAATGAAAAGCCAACATGAGCATCTTCTTTTGTGGGGATAATGCCATAAATTGTGAGAACCAGTGTGGACATATTTACCTATAGAGTCGTTACTACTGTTATATGCAAAGCAATCTTGAGTATGTTTTCATATAGGGATTCTGGCATATGATGGTGCTGGCAGCATGCAAATGTATGGGCACAGCCAGTCTAAATTGTTTTTTAAACTGGCATATATTGTGGGCAAAGTCATCATGAAATGTTCCAGTGCATTGTTGGTGACTCGCAGCTATTGTATTTTTGGATTGGTGTTACCCTACGAAGCAAAACTGTTTTGCTTTTTACCCAGTTTTTCTTAGAAAGTGTGCTATATAATGCACCACTTTAAGCCAATATCAACAAAAAGATTTCTCGGGTAGGCGTATATATTTACATCCGTCCAATTAAAAGATTCACTAACCTACACTGATATTTTTTCAAATGAGTAATATCAATTTAGTAGTATCAAGGAAAAAATGCCTTTGCAAGAGACATTTCACAACCCGTTGTCTGTGCAATTCTGGGGCCTTCATTGACCAATTTTGCAATACGAAATTGTGCTGGTCATAAGACAATGCTTGTGTTGTCCTGATGTCTGTAATATTTTGGTTTTCTACATTTAACAGTAACTACACACGTAAGCTATGGCTTCTGACTCCCATGAAGCACCCAATTAACCAACAAGTACAAGAGTGCATACTTAATAACAAGGAACTTAAATGAGTATGCCTTTACGCTACTGAGGAACCGTTTCAGTAGTTTACAAACTACAGTGGGTAATGTATTGTATGCTTCTGACAAAGTGAATAAAACAGTGACCTTTGTTGCATGCCAACGACCCTACCAACCGTGTGGGGGTGTCTGTTGACTGTGAGACATGTTGTAAGTAGATTATCCAGTGTTTTTTGTTGGTTCAATATTTGTAACATATTACTGGTTCTACTACTGACTTTGTAACTAGGCAAATGCTTGATTTGGCTACCTTTTCCAAGACACATGTTTTACTCAGTTGTATCCGGTTTCACTATTTGTACAGCCATTTGACATGAACATTATTCAAGTTACTCTCACAAGGTTAAAGAAAAATACGTTATAGGCAATTCTGAGTTACTCTGACTTGCCACTGCATACATTTCATTCTGCGTGCCACATTGTAGAGAATGACAGTAACTGAAATGAACTTTCACAAAGTGCAAAGGTTTCTTTTTTCAAGTACATAGAGATCTGTAATTCTGCTGTGAGATGTGTAGCTGCAGTGAAACCAGCATAACATGAGTAAAGTAACCCCAAGCTCCTGGAACATGGAACAAGATGAAGATTGTCATATTCAAATTTATTAGATCACAAAAAGAACTTGCAGTCCAACACAATGGGAGAAACCCAAGGCAAATGTAGTTAGAAAAAATCACATTGCACCCCTGAGTCGACTTGTTGTTCCAGAAATAGGTCAGAATCGCTCAGCACATTATGAGGCAGCAACCCATTTAAGTAAGACAATAAACCTCAATGCGCTTTTTAAGGCATATTGAAAAGGAGGCATCTAACCGTAATTGTACGACTTTGTGACATTGCACATCTTTTTTTCCCATTTATGAGAGAGTATGTTATCACTGTCTTGCAACGATTTGCCCAGATTTACCCTTTGTGGCAAATTGACCACATTGATTTCACCACCTCGACCTGGGTATGGTGTCCCCAGTTCCAAAACAGCAGGTGGATGCAGTGAACGCATTTCCCTGGACTAGACCAAATCCTTTTGGAAAAGCACACCGACATCTCCTTCCCAGTCAGCAACAAGCACAGGCTAAAGTGAAATCCAAAATGGTGGCATCTCCATTTAAAGACTTCATTCATTAACTCAGGACTACAACGCATCCCTGCCATGCGGCCACCTTAAATAAAAAGCATCAAATTGAATATCATCGTGGCATCATTTTTGCAACTTTTAACAACTTACAAACATTACTGTACTTCGATCATGTCCCACCAGACGGATTCTTTTCTATGTGATGGCACTAGTATTTTGTTTTTCTTTATCCTATCTCCCATGAGGGGAACATTTCCAAATTCAACAGATCAATTTGTCAGCTCCCAGAACATCCAAGGTATTCAATGTGCTTTGAATTAATAGTTTGTTTCTACTTTTTTTTTTTTCGTCAGGCAAAAAGATTATTCCAATGTTCATTTTACATCACTTGAGACAGTGCTCCTAAAGAGTTTTACATATTGTATGACTGTTATTTGTATTCCTGACTTGTCCCATATTTCTCCAAACATGACTCATGGATGAGAAACATGCAAAGAAGCTGTTTGAAAGTCAAACATTCTAATGCTCTTACAAATGGGTGAACTTTGTGCGACAAAGGTAAATTGCCAATATTGCTTGAAACAAGACAGTATACCGTACCCAATTGAACAATTAAAGAATATACTCTGTAATAAGTTACATCTCAATTGTCACATTGACAAACACAAAACAGTTAAATAACCACACTGTGAGCCTGATTCACAGAGCGTTTTTCTATGGGATTGCGCCATTATAAAACGCTTCTGTGAATTAGGCCCTATGTGTGTGATTTTCCTGCCTGATGTTTGGGCTTCCAACTATATAGACTTTGGCATTGTTTTCATAATAGGTATCGAAACTGCTTTACAGTTCTTTGACAAGCTGCTTTTACTCTGCATAGCAGCCTGCATCCCATACCATGCATTTTGTGGGGTTACTAAAGATTTGGTTTCGCTCAAGCATCACGTCATATCCTATCAAAACGTTTAGCTTTCCCAACACCCTTCCCCTGAAGAAATGTTGGCATTGTCAATCTGCAGAGTTTGTAATGCATGGATACTTTGCTGGAGACATTACAAAAATGCATTAAACAATTAGTATTTTCTATCTATCGATCTATGTTATAGGGCGGTGGTCACCGCACTATAGTTAAGGTGAGTTGGACTCCCATAGGAACCCCAAAAATAACTTGACTCATGTGACGGCTTTGGCCGAAATTTTGAAGTCAATTAGGGACGCATTGGCTAAAGTTTGATAACAATGTGTTACAAAATAAAAAAGTTATGAAGAAAACAAAAAAACAAACAAGTTGTGGCCTACTTCCCATTCACAGGGTAATTCATAGAATTTCGCAGAAAAGTGTCGCAAGCGGCTGGCTCAGAGTGTCCGCGTGCGATTGTCTGCGCCAGGCACGTGCGCTAAAACCGATTTCCGCGCACAGCGTATTCATGGATTTTAGGCTCCCAAACCAGCCGTGGTGCAGAGTATCGCAGCGACCCTGCAGCAGCGCCAGTAACGCCCCCAAGAACGCCCTCGCGCAAGGAAAAGCCATCAAAATCGCTAAATCATCGCAAAGGGCTGCGCTAACCCTGGACCAGTTTACAGGGCTGGCAAACAAGGAACGCAAAGCGGGTAACGTGCATATCAGGGGTACGCGTGAAGTTATACACGCGATTAGCCAGGGTACGTGTATTACAGGGGTACGCGGGAAGTATAACACGCGATTAGGCAGGGCACGTGTATCACAGGGGTACGCGGGAATTATCACACGCGATTTGGCTGGGTAAGTGTATTACAGGGGTACACAGGAAGTTTCACACGCGATTATGCTGGGTACGTCTATTACAGGGGTGCGCGGGAATTCTCACATGCGATTTGGCCAGGTACGTGTATTACAGGGGTGCGCGGGAATTATCACACGCGATTTGGCTGGGTACGTGTATTACAGGGGTGCGTGGGAAGTCACACACGCGATTAGGCTGGGTGGCTCCTCACAGGTGTTCCCTGTACACCCTCCACGGCCCCTGCAGGCAGCCCACAAAACAGGGGACTACCCTGCACACCTGCTCATGTCCCCCTGCACCCCCACCCCCCAGCAGTGCAGGGGCAGCCTCCACCAGGCCCCCACCCATGTCTCCCACCACCCCCACCCCCCCCGCCACCAGGGGCACCCTCCACCAGGCCCCCACCCATGTCACCCACCACCCCCACCCCCCCGCCACCAGGGGCAGCCTCCACCAGGCCCCCACCCATGTCTCCCACCACCCCCACCCCCCGGCAGTGCAGGGGCAGCCTCCACCAGGCCCCCACTCATGTCCCCTATCACCCCAACTCCCCTGCCACCAGGGGCAGCCTCCACCAGGCCCCCACCCATGTCTCCCACCACCCCCACCCCCCCGCCACCAGGGGCAGCCTCCACCAGGCCCCCACCCATGTCTCCCACCACCCCCACCCCCCAGCCACCAGGGGCAGCCTCCACCAGGCCCCCACTCATGTTTCCCACCACCCCCACCCCCCAGCCACCAGGGGCAGCCTCCACCAGGCCCCCACCCATGTCTCCCACCACCCCCACCCCCCAGCAGTGCAGGGGCAGCCTCCACCAGGCCCCCACTCATGTCCCCTATCACCCCCACACCCCCGCCACCAGGGGCACCCTCCACCAGGCCCCCACCCATGTCTCCCACCACCCCCACCCCCCCGCCACCAGGGGCAGCCTCCACCAGGCCCCCACCCATGTCATCCCACCACCCCCACCCCCCCGCCACCAGGGGCAGCCTCCACCAGGCCCCCACCCATGTCTTCCACCACCCCCCCGCCACCAGGGGCAGCCTCCACCAGGCCCCCACCCATGTCTCCCACCACCCCCCAGCCACCAGGGGCAGCCTCCACCAGGCCCCCACTCATGTCTCCCACCACCCCCACCCCCCAGCCACCAGGGGCAGCCTCCACCAGGCCCCCACCCATGTCTCCCACCACCCCCACCCCCCAGCAGTGAAGGGGCAGCCTCCACCAGGCCCCCACTCATGTCCCCTATCACCCCCACTCCCCCGCCACCAGGGGCAGCCTCCACCAAGCCCCCACCCATGTCTCCCACCACCCCCACCCCCCAGCAGTGCAGGGGCAGCCTCCACCAGGCCCCCACCCATGTCCCCTATCACCCCCACCCCCAGCAGTGCAGGGGCAGCCTCCACCAGGCCCCCACTCATGTCTCCCACCACCCCCACCCCCCAGCAGTGCAGGGGCAGCCTCCACCAGGCCCCCACTCATGTCCCCTATCACCCCCACTCCCCCGCCAACAGGGGCAGCCTCCACCAGGCCCCCACCCATGTCTCCCACCACCCCCACCCCCCAGCAGTGCAGGGGCAGCCTCCACCAGGCCCCCACTCATGTCCCCTATCACCCCCACTCCCCTGCCACCAGGGGCAGCCTCCACCAGGCCCCCACCCATGTCTCCCACCACCCCCACCCCCCAGCCACCAGGGGCAGCCTCCACCAGGCCCCCACTCATGTCTCCCACCACCCCCACCCCCCAGCAGTGAAGGGGCAGACTCCACCAGGCCCCCACTCATGTCTCCCACCACCCCCACCCCCCAGCCACCAGGGGCAGCCTCCACCAGGCCCCCACTAATGTCCCCTATCACCCCCACCCCCCAGCATTGCAGGGGCAGCCTCCACCAGGCCCCCACCCATGTCCCCTATCACCCCCACCCCCCAGCAGTGCAGGGGCAGCCTCCACCAGGCCCCCACTCATGTCTCCCACCACCCCCACCCCCCAGCCACCAGGGGCAGCCTCCACCAGGCCCCCACCCATGTCTCCCACCACCCCCACCCCACAGCAGTGCAGGGGCAGCCTCCACCAGGCCCCCACTCATGTCCCCTATCACCCCCACTCCCCTGCCACCAGGGGCAGCCTCCACCAGGCCCCCACCCATGTCTCCCACCACCCCCACCCCCCCGCCACCAGGGGCAGCCTCCACCAGGCCCCCACCCATGTCTCCCACCACCCCCACCCCTCAGCCACCAGGGGCAGCCTCCACCAGGCCCCCACTCATGTCTCCCACCACCCCCACCCCCCAGCCACCAGGGGCAGCCTCCACCAGGCCCCCACCCATGTCTCCCACCACCCCCGCCCCCCAGCAGTGCAGGGGCAGCCTCCACCAGGCCCCCACTCATGTCCCCTATCACCCCCACTCCCCCGCCACCAGGGGCAGCCTCCACCAGGCCCCCACCCATGTCTCCCACCACCCCCACCCCCCAGCAGTGCAGGGGCAGCCTCCACCAGGCCCCCACTCATGTCCCCTATCACCCCCACTCCCCTGCCACCAGGGGCAGCCTCCACCAGGCCCCCACCCATGTCTCCCACCACCCCCACCCCCCCGCCACCAGGGGAAGCCTCCACCAGGCCCCCACTCATGTCCCCTATCACCCCCACTCCCCCGCCACCAGGGGCAGCCTCCACCAGGCCCCCACCCATGTCTCCCACCACCCCCACCCCCCCGCCACCAGGGGCAGCCTCCACCAGGCCCCCACCCATGTCTCCCACCACCCCCACCCCCCCGCCACCAGGGGCAGCCTCCACCAGGCCCCCACCCATGTCTCCCACCACCCCCACCCCCCGCCACCAGGGGCAGCCTCCACCAGGCCCCCACCCATGTCTCCCACCACCCCCACCCCCCAGCCACCAGGGGCAGCCTCCACCAGGCCCCCACTCATGTCTCCCACCACCCCACCCCCCAGCCACCAGGGGCAGCCTCCACCAGGCCCCCACTCATGTCTCCCACCACCCCCACCCCCCAGCCACCAGGGGCAGCCTCCACCAGGCCCCCACTCATGTCTCCCACCACCCCCACCCCCCAGCAGTGCAGGGGCAGCCTCCACCAGGCCCCCACTCATGTCTCCCACCACCCCCACCTCCCAGCCACCAGGGGCAGCCTCCACCAGGCCCCCACTAATGTCCCCTATCACCCCCACCCCCCAGCAGTGCAGGGGCAGCCTCCACCAGGCCCCCACCCATGTCCCCTATCACCCCCACCCCCCAGCCACCAGGGGCAGCCTCCACCAGGACCCCACCCATGTCTCCCACCACCCCCACCCCCCAGCAGTGCAGGGGCAGCCTCCACCAGGCCCCCACTCATGTCCCCTATCACCCCCACTCCCCTGCCACCAGGGGCAGCCTCGACCAGGCCCCCACCCATGTCTCCCACCACCCCCACCCCCCCGCCACCAGGGGCAGCCTCCACCAGGCCCCCACCCATGTCTCCCACCACCCCCACCCCCCAGCCACCAGGGGCAGCCTCCACCAGGCCCCCACTCATGTCTCCCACCACCCCCACCCCCCAGCCACCAGGGGCAGCCTCCACCAGGCCCCCACCCATGTCTCCCACCACCCCCACCCCCCAGCAGTGCAGGGGCAGCCTCCACCAGGCCCCCACTCATGTCCCCTATCACCCCCACTCCCCCGCCACCAGGGGCAGCCTCCACCAGGCCCCCACCCATGTCTCCCACCACCCCCACCCCCCCGCCACCAGGGGCAGCCTCCACCAGTCCCCCACCCATGTCTCCCACCACCCCAACCCCCCCGCCACCAGGGGCAGCCTCCACCAGGCCCCCACCCATGTCTCCCACCACCCCCACCCCCCCGCCACCAGGGGCAGCCTCCACCAGGCCCCCACCCATGTCTCCCACCACCCCCACCCCCCAGCCACCAGGAGCAGCCTCCACCAGGCCCCCACTCATGTCTCCCACCACCTCCACCCCCCAGCAGTGCAGGGGCAGCCTCCACCAGGCCCCCACCCATGTCCCCTATCACCCCCACCCCCCAGCGGTGCAGGGGCACCCTCCACCAGGCCCCCACCAACCTGGATGACTCCGTGCCATCTTCCCCCTTTGGGCCCTGTGGGGTCCCAGCTGCCCCTTCTGCTGCCGAGGAGTCCAACTCCGACCGCTGCCTCTTGGACCTCCCCTCGCCAGCTGCGGCCTGGGAGGTGGCACCAGACTCCTCACTCCCCGACGAGATCACAACTTGGGAGGGGATCCGGGCCTTGCGTCTCCGGCTGGTGGTGCGACCCCTGCCGCTGTGCTCCACAGCACCTTCTCCACCCTCTTCATCAGTTGAAGCTGCAGACAGGGAGAAAGAAAACACAGGCATCAGGGCACTGTAAAATGGACTCATACACACATGACAGTTATACATGAGTGGCATTGGTAAACCTCACAGATGGCATCACAATCCCCAACACACATGTCATTTCAACTTGCACACATGAGCCATACCACAGCCATAATGCAACAGCCAGCACCATCCATTCACATACAACAGCATGGGCAGCCAAAGGTCTTCCACACATCACATGCAACATAGGGAGTACACCACACATGCACACACAACACCAAACCTGCATGCATGTGTACACCTCCGCCAACTGTCGCAGTGTCTCGATTGACATCCATGTCACACCTGACAATCATACCTCCACATCCTGTGCCATGCAAGGCCACACACACAAGCACCATCCATGTGTCACACATGAGACCCCTCGCATGTGTCACCCTCACAGCCCTGTACACACCCCCTACTTGGCCACATAAAAATACATGTTCAACCTGCACACTCCTGACACACCACCACACGCACAGCTTACAATCAGAATGCATGTACACTTACCGCTCGACTCCAGACGAGTCTGCTTCTCAAGGACCTGGATGTGGAGCGCTGGGGATATGCGTTCCAGGACACTCATCTGATCTTCCGACAAGTGGCCCCGCCCGCCCCTTAGCATCTGCTGCCATCATGAGGCGCCGGGCCTTGTTGAGGGTCCTGGACCTGAAGTCCTCCCAGCGCTTCCTGACACGTTCGTATTCGCGGACTGCCACCTCCTCCGCGTTGATGGCAGTCACGATGTCCATCCAGATCCGAGTGCGTCCTTCCTTGTCGGCACGCAACCTTCCGAAGAGGGCATCATACTGCCCCAGGACATGCTCCACCAGGACACCAACTTCCCTGGCACTGAAGCTGGTGCCCCTCTGCCTCCTTGGCCGGGGGTTGCCACTGGTGCCAGATGTTGTAGTGCCCGACATGGCAACCCCAGAGGCAGGAGTGGGTGGGCAACTGGGTCCTGGGGCTGGGCTGTGGGGCGACGGAAAAGCAGTCGGGAGCCTTTGGTTCCAGCAGGGGTGGTCACAGCAACAGCACCCCTGGCTGATGTGCAGGCAGCAAATGGCAGGGCACGTGGGCAGCAGGCAGTCAGGCAGCAGCAGATGGCAGGTGGGAGCGTGCTCAGGGCTCTGGGGGGCAGTAATTTGGCCTCCTGGGCAGGAGCGTGGTCTTTCGTGTGTGTACGCGTGGAGAGCTTGATACGGAGTGATTTTGCACGTGAAAATCCCACACGTCTGCGTGTAAATCGATGAAAGGCCCTTAGCGCGTCACCAGCGTATGCGCGTCTATGAAGTCACGTGCACGCGTAGGAATAAGTTGCGTGACACGTCCGAGTCTCAAAGCGTGTTATTGGTGTAAATAGCCCTACACGCAGAAGTTACAAAGCGTGTTATTGGTGAAAATGGACCTACACGCAGAAGTGTCAAAGCGTGTAATTGGTGAAAATGGACCTACACGCAGAAGTGTCAAAGCGTGTAATTGGTGAAAATGGACCTACACGCAGAAGTGTCAAAGCGTGTAATTGGTGAAAATGGACCTACACGCAGAAGTGTCAAAGCGTGTAATTGGTGAAAATGGACCTACACGCAGAAGTGTCAAAGCGTGTAATTGGTGGGAATGGGCCTAGCACGTACACGCCGCGTAAGTGACGCTGTACGTGTGGGCCTGCATATAAAGTACGTGTAGAACACCAATTCCTTGTACGTGCTTTTCGTGGAGAGCGAGTGGGTGAATTCTGTACTTCTTGTCGTTTCACACGCGATTTACTTCACGGCGTTTCCAGTTCGTACTCCCTGTTACCTCTGACAGCTTTTTCTCTTTTTTCTCTTGTACTGGTTTACCTGGGCCTGTTCCCTCAAACAGTGTTCCCTTCTACTGTTGTCCTGTCTCCTCAGACAGCGTACATATCTTCTTTTGGCCGGGGTGTTGCCAACCAAACGCGCTCATTTTTCACGCTCTTTTACCTGGCAGACGGTGAGTCACGCACGTATCTAACATCTGTGCTTGCCCCGTGTGTAGTCTACCCCTTCAGAGGTCATTCTAGGCTGCGTGTGACACGCATACGTTCATTCTTGTGTTACTGGGTGCCACAGCGTAGTGCAGGTTTTTCTTTCTGCACACGTGGTCTAGGAGGGGTTGCGTGCACGTCATCTCCCTTTTTTGGGCCTCCTGTGCGTTGCGTGACCCGTCATCTTTCCCCAGGGGTTACATTCAGCCTTGCTAGAGCACTAGGGTACAATTACCATCTGGTACCCAACCCCTTTGACCCCCAATTGCCCAGGACAATAGTCTACAGCCACTCCCATACGCACATTAATATCAGTGCCATGGCTGGGAGGCGAGGATTCCGTAAGGGTGGCAAAGGTGGAAGAGCCACAATTGGTGGCCGTGGTGGATCCGGTAGGGGACGTGGTCGTAACTTGCAGGGTGAGCCTGTCCCCCCATGTGTGGAGGACCAGTCAAGGGCACCCATAATCCCCCCTCTCCCCCCTCCCGTTGAGGCTGATGTGGCTGACACCATCCATGCTCAGCCCTTGTTGGACCAGCCCATTGTGGCACCAGACCTGGCTGACTCCATGGCTGACTTCCAGGTCAGCAGGGCTACGACACGTGCGCTGGTGCACGTTGATGCCATCATGCCACGTGGATCTGGGGCAGCAAGGTCATCTGCTGCCCCAAGTAGGCAGGGCGGAGAGGCTGCAGGGGCAGCTGCGGCTCCATCCACCCCAGCTCTCACACACCCAGCCAGGACAGTGTCGGTCCTAGTCCATCCTGCTGACATTCCCCCTGACACCATTACACTTGAGCCAATGCCTGCATCAACTCCTATGCTGAGTGTGCAATCCCACACACCTGATCCAGAGCCCACCAGGGCTCCTGCCCCTAGTGTCCAGAGCGGCGCAGGACACTCAGGATCACCACCACCTTCCAAGCGGAAGAGGAAGAGTGCTCGTCCGGCACAGGCTGATGCCCCAGACACGGCTACACAGTCCGGCCCGTCGAGGAAGCCCAGCTTCACGGATGACGAACTGAATGCACTTGTCGAGTATGTGTCCGGACATGATAACGAGATGGTCATTGTTGCAGGATCCAAGACCACACCTGCACAACGCCAGGCACACTGGCAGACCGTTGCGGACATCGTAAGTGCCCTTGGAATCGTGAGGCGCACAGCCAATGATTGCTATAAGCGCTGGAATGACCTAAAGCGCAGGGCAAAGAAGAAGCTGGCCTCAAGTCATGCCGCAACTCTAGTGGCTGGAGGTGGGTCTCCAGTATTAGACATGGAACTCACTCCACATGAGTCAGTCGCTGGGACCTACGTCACGGAGGAACAGATCCAAGGCGTGGGAGATCTGCCTGATTACGAGGCATTGTCCGGTGAGTGCACATGCATGTGTGTGTCATCCATGTGCATGGTGTGTGTGTGATGGCATCTGTTTGTGTGCCAGGTGAGAGTGTGTGCGCCTGAGTCGTATGGGTCAGCCATGTGCTTCATGCAATACATCCTGCGCAGCTGCATATGGCCATTGCAGTATCCCTTCTGCCAACAGTAGACATCTAGCCCAACAGCACCCCAGTTGCCCTTGAAGTGTCACCTTGCCACAAAATTGTTGATTATTTTTCTATGTTCATTCAGACAGATTGTTTGCATTCCACCACTTATACTAGGCATTCCTCAGTCCTCTAGTCACATGTCTGGCATTGCTATGGTAAAGTGGAGTGACTTTGTTACCTGGATATCATATGTTCACACATATCCCTGTGCAATTGGACCATATTGGACTGGCAGCTCCAGGTGAAAAATCAGACCTGTTTGAATTAGAAAAGCTATTGCATGCGGGAACTGGACTGAATGAATAAGTGCTGCCCTCCTCTCCATCTTCACTCAATAGCAATGGTACATGCCATCTGTGTGATGGCATGTGTGTGTCACCTGGCAATCACAGGCCAATGTGTGATGCCACTGCCAGGCAGCATGCAGAAAATGTGTTCTTCTTCCATCTTTGTGTCATCAGTGTGTGCCATTTGCCTGCCCTTCATACGCAGTGAGGGTGCATGCATGGGAGGGTCTTAGTCATGTGGGACATATGTCAATCAAGTACTGGTTCTCTTGCTTCTCAGCCCTCATTGTGTGCCATGGTGCTAATGGCTGTTTCCATTTCTTTGTTATTATGTCTTTGCAGGGGAAGACGCACCTGATACTGCTGGGGTTGTCGAGATGGTGCAGAGCCAGGAGGGGTCCGAGGGCCGACCATCCACCAGTGAGGGACGTGGTGTGCTGGTGGGTGAGAACCCACAAGTGCTGCAGGTCGTTCTCTCAAGGGGTGTCTCTGGCTGCACCTCCCCCGAGCTGTACTCAGCTGTTGATTCGGATGATGAGACCTACGTGCCGTCGCAGGTGAGTGTTCCAGGGAGGGATTCTGTTCTGTCCCACCCACCTGCACCAGGGTCAGTACCCTCAATGGGGATGTCAGTGTTGGCAGCTAGGCCTTTGGTGGTTACGGATGCAGGGTCACACTCCGCGACATCTGATCCTGTTCCTGGGCCAGCAGATCAGAGGGGGAATGCAGTCCTGCAGCCTCAGGCAGTGCTGGCACAGCAAGGCGCAGTCCGCCTTGCCCCAGACAGGTGTGGTGCCCGCCGAAGTGGTGGCCGTACGCCACCTGGCAATACCGCATGGGAGCAATCCATTTACGGTATGGCTACCCAACAGGCAGCATCATCCGAGATGATGGCTCAGGCCATGGATAGGGTGGCCACTTCCATTGTCCCCCCTGAAAGGCTGATGGAGCGACTAGAGCAGGCAACCGACTCCATCTGCCAGTCACACAGGGAGGACATGTTGGCGTCCAACAGGGACAGGCGGGTGGCACTGGCGACTCTGCAGGAGGCCATCTCCATAGAGTCCCAGGGCCACAGGGAAGCCCTGAGGCAGGAGCTACATCAACTCAGGACGACTCTTGTTGAGCTTGAGGCTTCAACACACCAAAGGACAGAACAGCAGCTGGAGCGTCTCACCCGCACGCTCTCAGCTGAGATGCAAGCAACGAGGGCGGAGGTCCGGGCATCCCGTGAGTTGTTGCATGGGGACCTCCGCAGCCTCATCCTCCAGAACGAGACCTACCACACCCGCATGCTTGCAGCCATGGAGGAACAGAGTAGGGCCTTGCGTGGGCTGCCTCCCATAGTGCAACCACCTCCGGATGCAGCTGCACAGGGTAATATTAGCGACAGCAGTGATACTCCCACAATAGTGTAGCCGTGTGGGCCATGAGCCCATGGAGGCGTTTTTTTTTCCCAGGATCCACACAGGTGGGTTTTGGTGTGCACCTTGTCCTCGGACCTCCTGGGTGGCCTCCCCAACCCCCCCCCCCCGGGCCCATTAATGGCCATTTTTGATTTTTTTAAATTTTTATTTCTATTTTTATTTTTATATTTTTCCCAATTTTTTTGGGACAATTTGTTGGCTTCCGTGGTTCCTGTGGGCATACGCTGCATTGTGGCTGGGCACATGCAGGCTTGTCATGTATTAGGTTCAGATGCCTGGGTTTGAGTCACACACACCCCTCCTGCTTCCCGTTTCCATGGGCTTGCAAAGGGTGTGCCCAAGTGACATTGAAGTACATGGTGACATTGGACTCCCACTACATGTGTGGGTAGTCTAGTCAATACTGTGTATACATTCCTAGTGCATATTGCTGTTGTGTTGTACACTGCATGTTGCATTGATGTGTAACTCATCATCTGTGTCTGCCTCCCAATTTGCAGGTCCCTTCCTCATGTCTACACAAGGCCCTCTAGTCTGGAGATGGGGTCCTTGTTGGCAGCAGTGCACCTACAACTCTACATGGCGCCAACACTGTACAGTTGGAAGTGGTGGGAGTGCAGGCATTTCCAGGTGGTGAGACTACTGATTTATTACATTAGTGAAGTCATGTCAATGGTAGTACCTGCTCAAGTTTGTTGTTGGTCCTGCATTACAGTGAGCATTTCAGGTGTAGCAAGTTTCAATTGGGGACACTGTACATCGCGACACTTGTCATGTTGTGGGGATTACTTTGTTTACCTGCACATAGCATGACATGGCACGGTGTGTTGTGTGGCGGTGCTGGGGATGGGTTGGGTGACATGGCACTGTCCTCTTGTTGCATTTAGCAAGTGGGTATTCATTTTAGCTGCTTGAATGTGTTTCTTCACAAAACTGCATTGGTGGTGTGTGTGGGTAGGGATGCACACATTGTAACACTTCCAGGTGAACAATCTCAGGCTGATATGCTTTTCACGGTTGAATCTCCAGACATTCAGGATCAGTGTCAAGTTGAGTCATCATTGATTGTCAGATGGAATGTGCCAGGCCAGTGTGCAGTCCACAGGGGTGTGATTACTATGTGAAGTAATTAGCCACTAGCTGTGTACGGGCTGCCTCCCCACGTGCCCTTTCCCCTCCCATGCGCAGCGGCTGTGCATGTGGTTGGGGATGTGGGGCCACCACCATGTCCACGGCCAGGCCCCGGCGTGTTGCAACGTTGTGCAGGACACATGCTGCCACTATGATCCTGCACACTACTGGGGGAGCATATAACAGCTGCCCGCCAGAACGGTCAAGGGAGCGAAAGCGTGACTTTAGCACTCCAAATGTGCGCTCCACTATGCCCCGGGTTGTAATGTGGGCTGTGTTATATCTTACCTCGGGTGGCGTGGTGGGGTTCCGAATTGGCGTCATCATGTGGGGGCTGAGAGGGTAGGCACTGTCCCCTGTGGAGGTGGTGATTGGTATCATTGGTGGGGTTGTGACCTTGCTCAGTATCCAACATGCATGCATGTGCAGTGGCATACATACTCACCAAGCAGCCATGTATCGCCATGCCGCCCAGCTTCTAGGTCCCGGCATAGGGTGGACATTCGGTAAATGAAGCTGTCGTGGGTGGACCCGGGATAGTTGGCATATACTGAGGTGATGATTCCCTTGGCATTACATACTACCTGCACGTTGATGGAATGCCAGTGCTTGCGGTTCCTATACATGTGCTCAGATGCCCTGGGAGGATGTAGAGCCACATGGGTGCAGTCGATGGCACCTAGCACTTTGGGGAATCGTGCCACACCGTAAAAATCCAGGGCGGCAGCATGCCTTTCTGCAGGTGTTCTGGGCAGGTATATGTGCCTGCGGACTGATGGGCGTGCAGTGATGATGTTCAAGACCTGGTGTAGGCAGCGTGACTGGGTGGCTGTGACACCCCACCCACTATGGCACTTGTCCGCTGAAATGATCCAGTGGCTAAGAAGTGCAGTACATTGAGGACCTACTCCAGGGGGCTGAGTGCTTGGGAGCACAGGGTGGGTGATGTGAGGTCATCCTCCCACTCACTCACCAGGTCCAGTATTATGTGTGGTGGAAACCTGTACCTTCCATACACCTGGTCATCAGGCATCCCGAAAAGGCTGGTTCTGGGTGTGAATATTCTGGCCCTGACTATCCTCCTCCTCCTCCTTTGGTAGCCCACTGCCACTGCTGCTAGGAACGGTATGTTCATCCTGGCGTCTGAGCTTGTTATTGTTAAAGTGCGCAAATTCATGCTTTGCGCGTGTTCTAGGCGAGCGTGTGACCCGCGCACACCTGGTTCCCAGTCCAATAGCGTGTGAAATTCCCACGCACCACGGGATAGAGGTGCGCTGACGTACTTGCGTGTGTAAGTGCCCGCGCACCCCTGAAATACACGTACATAGGCCAATCGCGTGTACGCGCACTTTTGTCCAATTACACGCGATGACACTCTGACGTGCAGTATTTACACGTGTGCTCCATCATCACGTGCTGAGTGGGGAACACCCGTGCGGGTCTCGTCACATACGCGCTTACGCGCTGAGGGACTCTGGACCAATAGAATCGCGTATGCGTGCTGACGCGCTTACGCGCTAAGGGCCTTTCCTCGGATTTCACGCTGACGTGCCGGATTTTCACGTGCCAAATCACTCCGTATCAAGCTGGCCACGCGAAAACACACGGAAGACCACGCTCCTGCCCAGAAGGCCGAGTTACTGCCCCCCAGTGCCCCGAGCAGCCTCCCACGTGCCATCTGCTGCTGCCTGCCTGCCTGCCTGCCTGCTGCCACCGTGCCCTGCCATTTGGTGCCTGCACATCAGCCATCTGCAGGGGTCCAGTTGCTGTGTCCACCCCTGCTGGAACTGAAGACTCCCGACTGGGATTACATGGCTCCACAGCCCAGCCCCAGGACCCAGTTGCCCACCCACACCTGCCTCTGGGGTTGCCATGTCGGGCACTTCCACATCTGGCACCAGTGGCAACCCCAGGCCAGAGGGGCAGAGGGGCACCAGCTTCACTGCCACCGAAGTTGGTGTCCTGGTGGAGCATGTCCTGGGGCAGTATGATGCCCTCTTTGGATCGTCCCGCGCCAGCAAGGAAGGACGGGAGAGGATCTGGGCCGACTGTGTGGTTGCCATCAACGCGGAGGGGGTGGCAACCCGCAACATCCAGAAGATCAAGAAGCGCTGGGAGGACTTGAGGTCCAGGACCCTTGTGAAGGCCCGGCGCCTCGTGGAGGGGGGCCGGGGCCGCATGAGTTCCATCCAGATGAGGGTCCTGGAACGCGTACGCCCAGCGCTCCACGCCCAGATCCTTGAGAGGGAGGCCCGTCTGGAGTTGAGCGGTAAGTGTCCAAGCATTACTGTGTGAGACAGGGCATGTTGCGGTGTGCTGGTTCTATGATACTTGCCTGTATGTGTGCCATAGGCCATGTATGCATGTATGTGTGCAGGGACATCATGGTAATGCATGTGCGACCAGTGATGTGTGACCCACATGGTTGTTGCATGTGTTCAAATGCCGCATGGGGAGCCCTATGCAGATTTTGAACATGAGAGCATGCCAGTCTCTGTACCTGGACATGGGTGGGGGTGAGGGGTGGGTGCTGATGCCAGGTACATATATGGTAGCCATGTCTGTGTGCCTGACCTGCGTGTCTGTGACTTGTGCATGCCATGGATGCATGACACATGTGTGTGACAATGCACAGATTCAGTGAAGCAGCCAAATTACCCTTGTATCCGCTGTGTTTGGTGTGTTTGGGCCCAGATGGATGTGACTGAGGTGAAGTGTGTGCATGTGATAGGGATGAGCCATGATGCATGTGAGTTACATATCATTGAATGTTTCAAGAGTCCATTGGACATGCATGGAAATGTCCATGGCATGCACCATGCCTGTTACTGTGTGTGTTTTGCCTGGACTCACCCATGTGTTGTGGAGGGACATGATGGAAGTGTACTTTGACAGTGGTGCTCATCTGCTATTGCTTCCTGTCTAGGGGACCATTGTACAGTGCCCTGATGCTTGTGTTCTTTGTCTCCCTCTACGCAGCGGCTAGTGAAGAAGAGGGCGGAGACGGCGCTGTGGAGCAAGGCGGCGGGGATGCCCCCACGGCTGCAGCGGAAGGGGTGGGTGAGCCCCCACAGGGGCCTGCTACGGTGGGAGACGGTGAGGAGCCATCCAGGTTGGTGGTTTGCACAGAGGAGGAGGAGGCCGCCACTGGGGCACACATGGGGCCTGGTGGGGGCATCCTTGCTGGTGCAAGTGGTGCAGTCCAGGGCCAGGGGCAGGAGGCAGCACAGGTCACCGTGGAGGGGCCTGTGCACGTCGCTGTCCCTGACCCTGGGAGTGCACCACCATGCACCAGCAGGGATGCCCCGTCCCAGGCCCGTCCGCAGGTAGAGGGGATGTCCATGTCACCTGACTCCCCTCCACCTGCGGACGTGGGAACCCCTGGCCGTGTGGAGAAGGTCCTGATTGGGGTCGCGATGCGCACGGCTGTGATTCGTGATGCCGTGCATGCTTCCCGGGAGGAGCACGCATGTCATCACGAAGTGCACCGTGCCGACGTGGCCCAATTGGGATCGGCCATGTTCGGGGGTTTCCTGCATGTGTTGGCCAATCTGGCGGCCCTCTCCTCCTCTGTGCAGGCTATACACCAGTCGTTCTCCTTGCCGTCTTCCGGCCCAGATGCCACCAGGGCCCCCTGTGGACCTGCCCCGACCAATGCAGCCAGCTCGGTGGGGATCCCATCCCTGCCACAGTTGGGAGTCGGAGGTCCAGTGGGGTGGACAACAGAGCAACTGGACCCCAGCAGATGGGAGATGTGACAGCATCATCGGGCAGGGCACGTGCACGACGGCGTCGGTGGTTTCCATCAGCCTGGATGCCGTCGTGCTGGCAGAGGTAGTGGCGTCGGAGGCAGCAGCGGGCTCAACGTGGGATTAGAGGGGCACGCATCGGCCGGAGGGCAGGGCAACCCTGGGATGGTGGTGTCTTCCGTGTGGGAGCAGTTGGTCCAGCGGATAGGTGCGGAGCGGCAGCAGGCGGAAGAGGAGCGGCTCACCATGGTCAGGGCGGAGTTCTCCATGCGTCGGGCGTTGAGGCGGGCTGAGTGCCTCGAGGAAGCTCGTAGGGAGTTTGAGCTGGACATGGGGTTATCCCTGCGAGACCTCGGGGCCAGGACAGAGTCCCGCCTCCAGGACATCGACATGGAGTTCGATGATGCCCTGGCCAGCAACATCACCGAGTGAGCCGCAGGACTTGCCCGCTGCCTTTGTATATAGTTATTTAGTTAGTTAGTGTTAGGTTTCCTTTATTAATTTTTATTTTTTTGGACCGCTCGGACAATGGCCACTTTTTGTGTATATTTTTTTCATTAGGTAGTAGTAGGTTTCATTTATGGTGTTGGGCTCATGGACCCTGGAATATTCGTGTATATAGTTTGCTTTTTGAAGAAATCTTTTTTTTTATTAATTATTGTGTTCTCCATGAGGAAATGGTTTTTCATTATTTTCCTTCCACATGATATTGCTTTGGACAACATTTGTTTTTAGATTACTTTGTTTTCTTTATTTTAACATTTGTTCTCGGACATGGACCATTTATTTTGTTATCCCCATTGTTGTATGTTTGATTTGTTTACTTATTTTTCATCTTTAATACATGTTTTTTTAACTTCCACTTGTGGTATTTTCTCATTGGTTTCATACATGTCATTATATGGGTTTTGACATTCACTTGCACCCATTGTGTATGTGTGTGTGACGGACATGTGTTCATTTACATACTTGCCATTGGGGTTGTATCATGTAATTGCATTCACTATGTGGGTGGATGCAATCCTTGCCTGGGTGTTTGTGCTGGGTATGCTGCCCATTACTGCCATGATTGAGTATCGTCAGGACCTGGGGGCAGGGGGACATGTGTGGGTGCCTGGTGGAGGCTGCCCCTGCACTGCTGGGGGGTGGGGGTGGTGGGAGACATGAGTGGGGGCCTGGTGGGGGCTGCCCCTGCACTGCTGGGGGGTGGGGGTGGTGGGAGACATGAGTGGGGGCCTGGTGGAGGCTGCCCCTGCACTGCTGGGGGGTGGGGGTGGTGGGAGACATGAGTGGGGGCCTGGTGGGGCTGCCCCTGCACTGCCGGGGGGTGGGGGTGGTGGGAGACATGGGTGGGGGCCTGGTGGAGGGTGCCCCTGGTGGCTGGGGGGTGGGGGTGGTGGGTGACATGGGTGGGGGCCTGGTGGAGGGTGCCCCTGGTGACTGGGGGGGTGGGGGTGGTGGGAGACATGAGTGGGGGCCTGGTGGAGGCTGCCCCTGGTGACTGGGGGGGTGGGAGTGGTGGGAGACATGGGTGGGGGCCTGGTGGAGGGTGCCCATGCACTGCTGGGGGGTGGGGGTGGTGGGAGACATGAGTGGGGGCCTGGTGGGGGCTGCCCCTGCACTGCTGGGGGGTGGGGGTGGTGGGAGACATGAGTGGGGGCCTGGTGGAAGGTGCCCCTGGTGGCTGGGGGGGTGGGGGTGGTGGGAGACATGAGTGGGGGCCTGGTGGAGGCTGCCCCTGGTGGCTGGGGGGGTGGGGGTGGTGGGAGACATGGGTGGGGGCCTGGTGGAGGCTGCCCCTGCACTGCTGGGGGGTGGGGGTGGTGGGAGACATGGGTGAGGGCCTGGTGGAGGGTGCCCCTGGTGGCTGGGGGGTGGGGGTGGTGGGTGACATGGGTGGGGGCCTGGTGGAGGGTGCCCCTGGTGACTGGGGGGGTGGGGGTGATAGGGGACATGGGTGGGGGCCTGGTGGAGGCTGCCCCTGCACTGCTGGGTGTTGGGGGTGGTGGGAGACATGGGTGGGGGCCTGGTGGAGGCTGCCCCTGGTGGCTGGGGGGTGGGGGTGGTGGGTGACATGGGTGGGGGCCTGGTGGAGGGTGCCCATGGTGTCAGGGGGGTGGGGGTGGTGGGAGACATGAGTGGGGGCCTGGTGGAGGGTGCCCCTGGTGACTGGGGGGGTGGGGGTGGTGGGAGACATGAGTGGGGGCCTGGTGGAGGCTGCAACTGGTGACTGGGGGGGTGGGGGTGGTGGGAGACATGGGTGGGGGCCTGGTGGAGGGTGCCCATGCACTGCTGGGGGGTGGGGGTGGTGGGAGACATGAGTCGGGGCCTGGTGGGGGCTGCCCCTGCACTGCTGGGGGGTGGGGGTGGTGGGAGACATGAGTGGGGGCCTGGTGGAGGCTGCCCCTGGTGGCTGGGGGGTGGGGGTGGTGGGTGACATGGGTGGGGGCCTGGTGGAGGGTGCCCCACAGTGCTGGGGGGTGGGGGTGGTGGGAGACATGGGTGGGGGCCTGGTGGGGGCTGCCCCTGCACTGCTGGGGGGTGGGGGTGGTGGGAGACATGAGTGGGGGCCTGGTGGAGGGTGCCCATGGTGGCAGGGGGGTGGGGGTGGTGGGAGACATGAGTGGGGGCCTGGTGGAGGGTGCCCCTGGTGACTGGGGGGTGGGGGTGGTGGGAGACATGAGTGGGGGCCTGGTGGAGGCTGCCCCTGGTGACTGGGGGGTGGGGGTGGTGGGAGACATGGGAGTGGGGCCTGGTGGGGGCTGCCCCTGCACTGCTGGGGGGTGGGGGTGGTGGGAGACATGAGTGGGGTCCTGGTGGAGGCTGCCCCTGCACTGCTGGGGGGTGGGGGTGGTGGGAGACATGAGTGGGGGCCTGGTGGGGGCTGCCCCTGCACTGCTGGGGGGTGGGGGTGGTGGAAGACATGGGTGGGGGCCTGGTGGAGGGTGCCCCTGGTGGCTGGGGGGTGGGGGTGGTGGGTGACATGGGTGGGGGCCTGGTGGAGGGTGCCCCTGGTGACTGGGGGGGTGGGGGTGGTGGGAGACATGAGTGGGGGCCTGGTGGAGGCTGCCCCTGCACTGCTGGGGGGTGGGGGTGGTCGGAGACATGGGTGGGGGCCTGGTGGAGGGTGCCCCTGGTGACTGGGGGGGTGGGGGTGGTGGGAGACATGAGTGGGGGCCTGGTGGAGGCTGCCCCTGCACTGCTGGGGGGTGGGGGTGATAGGGGACATGGGTGGGGGCCTGGTGGAGGCTGCCCCTGCACTGCTGGGTGTTGGGGGTGGTGGGAGACATGGGTGGGGGCCTGGTGGAGGCTGCCCCTGGTGACTGGGGGGTGGGGGTGGTGGGTGACATGGGTGGGGGCCTGGTGGAGGGTGCCCCACAGTGCTGGGGGGTGGGGGTGGTGGGAGACATGGGTGGGGGCCTGGTGGAGGGTGCCCCTGGTGGCTGGGGGGTGGGGGTGGTGGGAGACATGGGTTGGACATGGGTGGGGGCCTGCTGGCAGGTGCCCCACAGTGCTGGGGGGTGGGGGTGGTGGGAGACATGGGTGGGGGCCTGGTGGAGGGTGCCCCTGGTGGCTGGGGGGTGGGGGTGGTGGGTGACATGGGTGGGGCCCTGGTGGAGGGTGCCCCTGGTGACTGGGGGGGTGGGGGTGGTGGGAGACATGAGTGGGGGCCTGGTGGAGGCTGCCCCTGCACTGCTGGGGGGTGGGGGTGGTGGGAGACATGGGTGGGGGCCTGGTGGAGGCTGCCCCTGCACTGCTGGGGGGTGGGGGTGGAGGGAGACATGGGTGGGGGCCTGGTGGAGGCTGCCCCTGCACTGCTGGGGGGTGGGGGTGGTGGGAGACATGGGTGGGGGCCTGGTGGAGGGTGCCCCTGGTGGCTGGCGGTTGGGGGTGGTGGGTGACATGGGTGGGGGCCTGGTGGAGGGTGCCCCTGGTGACTGGGGGGGTGGGGGTGATAGGGGACATGGGTGGGGGCCTGGTGGAGGCTGCCCCTGCACTGCTGGGTGTTGGGGGTGGTGGGAGACATGGGTGGGGGCCTGGTGGAGGCTGCCCCTGGTGGCTGGGGGTGGGGGTGGTGGGTGACATGGGTGGGGGCCTGGTGGAGGGTGCCCCACAGTGCTGGGGGGTGGGGGTGGTGGGAGACATGGGTGGGGGCCTGGTGGGGGCTGCCCCTGCACTGCTGGGGGGTGGGGTGGTGGGAGACATGAGTGGGGGCCTGGTGGAGGCTGCCCCTGCACTGCTGGGGGGTGGGGGTGGTGGGAGACATGAGTGGGGGCCTGGTGGAGGCTGCCCCTGGTGACTGGGGGGGTGGGGGTGGTGGGAGACATGGGTGGGGGCCTGGTGGAAGGTGCCCATGCACTGCTGGGGGGTGGGGGTGGTGGGAGACATCAGTGGGGGCCTGGTGGGGGCTGCCCCTGCACTGCTGGGGGTTGGGGGTGGTGGGAGACATGAGTGGGGGCCTGGTGGAGGCTGCCCCAGTGGCTGGGGGGTGGGGGTGGTCGGAGACATGAGTGGGGGCCTGGTGGAGGGTGCCCATGGTGGCAGGGGGGTGGGGGTGGTGGGAGACATGAGTGGGGGCCTGGTGGAGGTTGCCCCTGGTGACTGGGGGGGTGGGGGTGGTGGGAGACATGAGTGGGGGCCTGGTGGAGGCTGCCCCTGCACTGCTGGGGGGTGGGGGTGGTGGGAGACATGAGTGGGGGCCTGGTGGGGGCTGCCCCTGCACTGCTGGGGGTTGGGGGTGGTGGGAGACATGGGTGGGGGCCTGGTGGAGGGTGCCCCTGGTGGCTGGGGGGTGGGGGTGGTGGGAGACATGAGTGGGGGCCTGGTGGAGGCTGCCCCTGGTGACTGAGGGGGTGGGGGTGGTGGGAGACATGAGTGGGGGCCTGGTGGAGGCTGCCCCTGCACTGCTGGGGGGTGGGGGTGGTGGGAGACATGAGTGGGGGCCTGGTGGGGGCTGCCCCTGCACTGCTGGGAGGTGGGGGTGGTGGGAGACATGAGTGGGGGCCTGGTGGAGGGTGCCCATGGTGGCAGGGGGGTGGGGGTGGTGGGAGACATGAGTGGGGGCCTGGTGGAGGCTGCCCCTGCACTGCTGGGGGGTGGGGGTGGTGGGAGACATGAGTGGGGGCCTGGTGGGGGCTGCCCCTGCACTGCTGAGGGGTGGGGGTGGTGGGAGACATGGGTGGGGGCCTGGTGGAGGGTGTCCCTGGTGGCGGGGGGAGGGGGTGGTGGGTGACATGGGTGGGGGCCTGGTGGAGGGTGCCCCTGGTGGCTGGGGGGTGGGGGTGGTGGGAGACATGGGTGGGGGCCTGCTGGCAGGTGCCCCACAGTGCTGGGGGGTGGGGGTGGTGGGAGACATGAGCAGGTGTGCAGGGTTTTCCCCTGTTTTGTGGGCTGCCTGCAGGGGCCGTCGAGGGTGTACAGGGAACACCTGTGAGGACCCACCCAGCCTAATCGCGTGTGTAACTTCCCACGCACCCCTGTAATACACGTACCAAGCCAAATCGCGTGTGATAATTCCCGCGCACCCCTGAAATACACGCGCCCAGGCTATTCGCGTGTGCAACTTCCCGCGCACCCCTGAAATACACGCGCCCAGGCTATTCGCGTGTTAAACTTCCCGCGCACCCCTGAAATACACGCGCCCAGGCTATTTGTGTGTGGAACTTCCCGCGCACCCCTGTAATACACGCGCCCAGGCTATTCGCGTGTGGAACTTCCCGCGCACCCCTGAAATACATGCGCCCATGCTATTCACGTGTGGAACTTCCCGCGCACCCCTGAAATACACGCGCCCAGGCTATTAGTGTGTGGAACTTCCCGCGCACCCCTGAAATACACGTACCCTGCTGAAATCGCGTGTAAAACTTCCCGCGCACCCCTGAAATACACGCGCCCAGGCTATTCGCGTGTTAAACTTCCCGCGCACCCCTGAAATACACGCGCCCAGGCTATTCGCGTGTGGAACTTCCCGCGCACCCCTGAAATACACGCGCCCAGGCTATTCGCGTGTGGAACTTCCCGCGCACCCCTGAAATACACCTACCCTGATAGAATCGCGTGTGGAACTTCCCGCGCACCCCTGAAATCCACGTACCCGGCCAAATCGCGTGTGAGACTTCCCGCGCACCCCGGTATACACGCACACATTTGTCCTGGAGGGCCACAGTATAGGACATTCATCATGGCAGTATATAGGTGCTATTTGTTGGCGCACCTTTTGGCGCACATTTCTTACAGCCGCAGAGACGCTACCGCCTGCTTTCTTGTGGCGGTCGTGTTTGTGCCTGTGCGCTGGTTTGAGCGTGCGCTTTTTTGCCCTATTCTATTCCATGAATACGTGTTGTAGGCGAGCGTGTGGGCGTTCCGCGCACTTGTGCCCTGTACTTCCCCCGTGACGCCCACGTTTTTGCAAGTTGTTCCCCATTCCGAGTGTTACGCCCGTGTTCCGCCTACTTTTGTTGCGTGCGCCGCGCTATGTGCGAATTTCGCTGTGGCCTGTGCGATTTTCGCTGTGACCTGGCGCACGCTGTTAGATGGCCTGTGCGCCAACGTGCGCAGCGCACTTTTTTATCGCACATCCGCTGGTTTTCTCGCGCACGGACTTCCATGAATCGACGTGCGCTGCTTTTCGTGCGATTTTCGCACTTGCACTGCGATTTTCGCTATTCCACTGCGATTCGCACCTTTTTGCCCACTTGCGCCGCGCTAATTATTCCATGAATCGGCCTGTGAGTTTCTCATAAGCAAAAAAGGTCTGTTTTTGCCAGACTGTACTGTCCAAACCGCTGGGCGGAACTATATCAGGTCCTAAACAACTTGGGCACAAAGCATTAACTTGAGGCTTTTTTGTGGTGTGAGGTTATTCTGTCCAGTAGATTATAAATATTTGATGGAGAAGAGGGTACCCCTTTCTCGGCCAAAACATAGTTATATCTTTCCGATGGTGTATTGCAGGATCATGATTTTCAGATATTGAAAAGCTGCCACCTTTTTTTTTCTTGATGCGAGCGATAGTCGTGGCTATAGCTGATGGTATCGGAAAATGAAATGCAGGAAAAAAGCCATTTTCAGGTCAGAAAACATGCAAATGGCATCAACCTGGAGGTGGGGGGAGCTACGAGGACACAGAGTAAAATTTAGGAGCTGGAGGAGGTCTAGGGACTGAGTTTGCAATGTATGAAAGACTTGTGTATAGGCGCGTTACAAATACCATATCGTATCATAAAGCTCTTCTGCAACCTCTGCTATGGACAGAATAGCTGCAAATAGCCAATATTTCAAAGCAAACTGCTTCACTGAAATAGCATGTGTTGTGGGAGTAATGGGAGAGGGAACGGGAGGTGAGGAGGCCATCATGGTTGTGTGGGGAGCCGGCACAGAGGAGGGAGACACTTGGTGAGGGCCTGGAGGGCAGGGAAGCATTATTTTTTCCAGCCATGTTTCCGTTATTCGCGGCTATAAAAATGACTAGAGGTAGCCAAGGGCATTGGTAGTTCTAAACCAGCGGCTATGGAATTTTTTTTTTTAGAAATAGATATTTTTTCAGCTACAGTGACATCGGGGGTGAACAATCGCTGGCAATTGCCAGCGACATGATTGGGACTCGCATCCATGCAGTAATCAGGATTGACCCTGCTTATCTTCAAAGGGCTGGCCCCCTCAAGCCATGTTGTCTAATAAATGAGCACACATCACAAGACCACTTAGAGCAACATGGCCTGAGGGGGCCAGCTCCTTCCTTGCTTTGAAGCTAAGCAGGGTCCATCCCAGTTACTGCGCAGAGGGGAGACAGTGAAGAGTCCTGGGTGCTGTGTGCTTTCTTAGTTTTAAAATGACCTGTTGTTATTTATATGTATATATATTATATGCTCCATTATGGTTTAAAGATGTTCTGTGTCCCAGTGCTCTCTGAAAGCTCTGAGAGAACACTTGTTTGCCTTTTGCTGAATTGAATTATGGTAATTGTTGTTTCCTAGTGAAGATGGGGTAATAATGCTACATTTGTAAATTTAAATAGTTCTATAATGATTTATATATTTGGGTGACACTATTGTATGTGTACTTTTTAACTTATCTTTTATAAAGCAGAGTATTGTTGAAAGTCTGACATGGGGATGAGGAGGGGAAATTATGAGAGGCAAGTAAGTCATGATTATTTGCCCGGGTTGTTGCAAGACTTTGCCATACTGAACACTGGTGCAGTTACTTTCCCCTGATTGTGGCTGCTTTTCAGGGTACAAGTAAAGGACACATGTGGGTGGGCAGTGTAACTTTTTTTTCAGAGGGTGGATGTAATCATTTGTTTAGTTTGGCATGCTTGCTCAAGTATTTGTCAACCAGGATTTTACTCAGGTTGTCATGTTCACAGTGCATATGCTTACACACAAGACTACAAGCACTTGTCTCATATTTGGATTTTGTTCTCTAATTGATATATTCTTTATTTCACCCACGATACCCCCTCCCTCTTTATTCTCTTCCATTTTACCTAACCCTGACTACCCCACCTACTCAACCTACTTACATCTTTTGTACCACCATTGTATCCCCACCATGTCTTTCCCCATCCATACACTCTACCCTTACCCAGTCTACCCCACCCTCATGACCTCAACCCACCACCTCTATCGCTTCAGAATATATTCATGCTTCTGTTCTGCTCTCCCATTATCTCTTATACTGTATCTATCTCAAATTACAACTTACAAGGACCACTGAAGACACACATAGACATGTAAATAAAAAATGTTTAAATCGTGGATAATCACAACAACGACTGGAGGGTTTAACTGCGGCTATGAAAGCGGAAATCACTGTGTGGCATAAGTAGTCACGGCTATCCGCAGGGCCATTTGTAATTGCTGTTATATTTAGTTGAATGATATGCTGTCTATTTTGGTGGATTGCATAGCCGCGGCGACCCGACATCTCAACCAAAACGGTGTCACAGAAATTATGAGTATTATAGGAGAAATAGGAAAGGGCAGGGGAGGTGTGGAGGTCATCAGAGGAGTGGGTGGGAGCTGGTAGAGGTGTGGGGGGTCCTCGGAATGGTCCTGGGAGAGCAGAAACGTGTTTTATTTTTTCCCTTTTTTTCCAATAGCCACTGCTATAAAACAAACAATTCCATTGAGTGTTGGTAGCCCGCGGGTATACAACATGCAGCCAGGTGTAAGTAGGAATGTTAACCTATCATACCAGTTGTATGGTTGCTTCTGTACTCCTGGCTATGTAAATAGTCACTGTGATGAAACCATACATTTCTGTGCAATAAACATTATTTTTGGGATGTTAGACCACCACAATTTTACATGTGTTTCTGATTCCATGCCCTCACCTCTACCCTTGTGTCATTTTAACTTTGAATGGTTGGCGATGTGTTTTTTTGAGTTTGTAAAAAAGAACTTGCCAGAAGGAAGGATCGTTTTCAGGGAATTCAATTATTTATAACATAAAATATTGATGGTAATGTTTCAAGATTTGTACAATTTCATTTCAATGACAATATACCCATCCTTGTTCGTGATAATATTTTTGAAAATGTCCAAATTCAGACAGTACATATGTCAACTAATCAATTGAATGGAACCAAGCATATTTGAATGCAAAGTGATCAAATGAAAAATGTATCAATACCATTAGTAGTAAGTAAGAAACAAAAGGTTTTTAAGAGAAAACAAACAAAAACTATTTTTGGTTCTAGACAGAGGAACAAAGATATTTATAGAAACATGTTCCACTCTCAGGTCTTTACAAATCTATGTGCGAAATCAAAATCTAGGTATGTGGTGAAGTGTTTTTTGGGAAAGGAAAAAAGTTGTAGATGAGCTTTTCATATAAAAATAAAATCATTGATTTTTCTTTTGAACAAACTTAATTAATGTAGGTCACTATGCCATTGTACACATAGATACAAAGAGTTAATGTACTTACATGTGAACACATTTGTGAAGTCTTTGGAGGAGTGTGGAAACACATTCCTCATACAGAATGAATTGTTAATGAAGAGAGTTACATTCAACAATGCAATGTAACCCTTGCTATTGATGAGAGAGGACGTAGCTATGAAGTCCAAAATGGTGTGATATAGGAAAAAGAAGAAATCCTAAAGACAGTCAGTAGAGAAGTATAACATTTAGGACTGTCTGCAATAAGTCCTGGGATGCAAACTGTGGTATGGATGTGCAATACTGGTAAGTTTTCTTGTAACATTTTAAGAGACTTTTGCACAAAAACTATAATGTTCAAAGACCGATCAAGATGTTGCAGAGAATAGATAACTGTGAAGGTCATGAGAAAACAGGACTTCTGGGTCACTCTCTAGCCTGTCTTGATAAAAGCAGATGTAAGAATCAGTTTCATCATATACAGATGCTGGCTGCATAGTATACTAAAATGAGAATTCTTCTAGTTAAATTGTATCAGTGCAAAACACCATGTATGAACCCTTGAACTTTTTAATCAAGCAGTGGTGGCTGGAACTCAATGCACCTCAATTGACTCTAGATTTAATGTATTTTACATTCAATGCACTTTAATGTCTTCATGCTCTTTAATCAACTCTAGAATCAATGTATTCTAGACTCAATGTACTTTTATTGATTCATTTGAAGTACTTTAGAGTAACTGCATTTCAACCCATTTAATGCATCTCAGAATTGATTGACTTTCTCCACACCTGCATGTTGCTCCATTATTTAATTTAGAGAGTCACAGCCTCTTTCCACATGAACTCGGATCACGCAGAGAGAGATCTGTCCCTCGGCCATCCCTTCATTGGCATAGATTGCACAACAGGTTTATACTGTGCGATTCTAGGCACTAGTTCCTATGATACTTTTTGTGTCTTTTTAATCTATTTTGAGGCCCTACATGGGCAGAATATTTAGATCAATAGTTTTTTACTTTTATGATGTGAATATAAATAAAAACTTTAATTGTTTGTTTTCATGTCGTTTTGACTCTGCCCTCCTCTCAGCCATCCTTTTGAAGTCTGTTCTATATCATCAAATAACACTTGATGTATAGTTCCGCGAGACATAACCCCCTTTTGTACTTTTGGTATAGTAGTTTCCCCCATGTCTGCAATGAAGGGGACACCCATCTTTTTGTTACAGTGGCTGGTTACTTTCCACACTTCAAATGATAAACACAATGCATTTAAAAGATGATTTATATGCAGATGTATACTCAGATGAAACACTTACAGAAAGTGGATATGATGATCCGATGCTTTCAAAAGGATATGACTTTTCAACCGTATAAAAAAAGTATTGCAATGTGTGAGTTGTCTTCTAGCGAAAGACCTGACATTGTGTGCATGTCTTGTCAATGATGATCTATAAATCCCAAATACAACTAGTGTACTTCAAGGAGGAAAGATAAACGCAGTGTAGTAGATGTTTGGAAGGAGCTTTACCTGTATTTGTAGAAGGACGATTTGACACAAGTGAGGCACTATACGTTTGTAGACACTGCCTTCGCTTTTACAGAAAATGCATTCCTCCTATTTGGTTTTTTTAATGATATGCTAGTGCCTGATATCCCTGTTGTGCTTCAAAAAGTTAACATGTTTGAAGTGATTAGATTTCAAACTGTACATCCTTTCCAAGTTATTGTTACACGGCAAACAAATATGTAAAAAATGCCTAAATAGTTGTTAGTGCAAGGTGTGAGAGGCAAAGTTGTGTATTTACCTCTCAATTTGCAAGAAAATGTTAACACTCTAGGAGTGAAGCGTGACATTACAGATTCTTTAGATAAGCAAGTTTGGCAGCCGCTTATAGATATCAGAAAGGTGAAAGATGCATTAGAGTTTCAAATGAAGCACAAGGATTTGTACATGGGTTTGTCTAGTCTATGCTTGATGTTGAGTCAACAAGCAAGAGCAGTGAAAGCCAATTCATACGTCTAACTGTTGCAGAAGGGAATAGTTTGTATGAACATTACACTATTCATCCTCTAAACTCATATAAAGTCATGGGTGACAGGTTAGAGTGTAAAAGCAAAAGGAAATATCGAGGCTGAGCACCACAAAAGGAAATGCACCAAACAAGGGCTTATAAAGATTCACCAACCTTTATTCTACTGCGCAGTTACAAAGAAACAAATTCAGATAGCTATCTGGCCCTCAGTACATCACAATGAGTACCAGCCCTTCAGAGCGAGGAGTGAGGGGTACTGGACATTCGCATATTTATACATTCAGTAATGATGTCCAGCCCCTCTACAGGTTAATAATCCGTGGTCTAGAGTTTGTGCCGGGTTCACTTATGGCTCATACAATAATATGCACATGGATTACTTCGGTTTGAGTTTCTAACAAGTTACAATGGCAAAGTGTATTTCTGAATTTAGCAGCAAGCCTTAGCACATATCCCTGCACAATGTGTTTCTGCCAGTGTCCATGCTCGACATTTGCATTTTCCTTGATGTATGTTTGTGGATGAGGCTTGTTAGTGCAGACAATCCTAAGACCACAAGTCATGTACGGGACAAGATCTCATTACCTAGTCTAAACATTCAGCCCGCGGACAGGCTAACCATTAACTTGGGCACAAAGGTCGGGAAGGCTCGGTTACAAGTTGGAAACACAGTCTACCATTTTAGAAAACAGAATTACATATGAACAGAAATCAAAATGGCGGATGATCCCAAAATGGCGGCAAAGTCGATCTAAAATCAGAACTTTGCAACGCAGTTTTCTTCGCAGAGATACTAGGCTTAGGCCAATATATATTAGAAGGAGGCACAATATGATTTCCCGTTTAACAAGAGTTATGCCAGATGAAAGCAGCAAAAGTGCACCAATCAGTGTCTGGGAAAAACTTTAGAGGATTGCTATTTTCCTATGCTTTTTCCTGCTTTAACAGGAGGCAGATTGGATGATCGGAAGGTTCCAATTTCATCTTCAGAACATCATTGCACACACATGTATTCTGAAGATTCCTGATTCTGCACCAATGTTGAATACATTGTTCACTTACCGTATGAAAGTGAATGTTCAATATTATGTTATGCTGTTGCTCCTGCATTTCAAACAGGAACGAGATTTCTAAATGTTTCTTTATGTGAGTGGCTGTGACAGGTAAAAGAAAAAAATGAAAGGAAAGATTACCAATATCCTTGCCACAATGAGAGGAACTAAGGAATATTGATATAGAAGACTCTCAGAGGTTAGAGGGTTTTCCCCTTCAACTAATCCAGAATAGGACTGCAAGACTTATCCTTAGCCCGAAGCCCAGAGGCCACATCTCTCCAGCCCAGAAATCTCTCCATTGACTCCTGGCTGCTTTGAGCATCAAGTTAAAGACCCTCTGCATCATCCATAAGGCTTTCTGTGACCAGGGACTTCTCTCAATTCAACTTTCTCTCCGTAAATATCTGTCTGCTAGAGCCTTTGGGTCGTCTAGCTCTAACTCTCTGCAGATCAGAGTCTTCTCCAAGCAGAGAGTGGAGGGTAGTGCTCTCTCCTCCGCAGTTGCCTTCCCCTGGAATGGCCTCCTTGCCCCTCTCAGACCTTAGCCAGATCTCCATAAATTCTGGAACCTTCTCAAGACGTTCCTTTTCTCTTCATCCTTCCCTGTCCCCCTCCCTTGTTAAAGTCCCTGCCTGCTTTTTGACTGGCTGCATTTTTCCTTCAGAGTCTTCAGGGCACCCCTGCACTTGGTCTCCCCGGAACCCACTCCCTCAATCCTGCACTTGCCCTTCCAGGCCCCTTCCCCGCACTTGACTGGTTGGGTCTGCACCCTTGTAGCCCTTCCAGTCTCTTACCTTGCTCAAGCTCGTGGACCTTCCTTCCCATGCACTCTCTGCTTTCTCTCACTTTCAGACAACATTGGTGAGAACAGGCAATGCCATCTCCACAAGTCCCAACCAGGATTCATCAACCCACAATGTGACATACCCACCACATTTGGGGGAATCCTCAAAACCTCTAGCCTTGAGAAATACCCAGTAGAGTTGAAAGATGCCTCGGCTGACTAAGTAAAACTGACAAATTAATATTGTTGATTACTTTATTCTACTAAGCAGCAGAAGATATCCAGGTAGAACCCTTATTTATAAGTGCATGAGATGTGGGCAATGCCTCCTCCTCCTCTGATCTTGCTTCAGGTTTAACCAAGACAATTTAAATTGATATAACATACACCAGACAATCAATCTCTAAGTGCTGTGTGAGTTGATTCAGTTCTAGTGCCCAACCAACACGTTTACTTGCTTCTTATATGTGTAGGTAGCCATAAAAAAAGGACGCACAGAGATTTGAAAAGAAGTATTTTGAGGATAAGTTAGAGATAATTAGAATATTTGAAAGTGAACTTTGGTTTACTAGAAAAAATTCCACACTGCACACACCTTTCTGTGCAAATATAAGTATTAAATAAGAATACACATTTTAAATTTATTTTGAAGGTGATGCGTAATTATGAAATGTCATTGTTAACTTCTTATGGGCATAGGTGGCCAAAACAAGGACACAAACAGATTTTACAAGAAGTATTGAAGTGACATTTCTAAGTGTAGATTGTTGTAAGTACTCATGTATTTACATTCAGAGAACTTTTTCTTTTCTACCTATTATTTCAAATAATGGTACGACTAGACATTAAAATGATTTACACTCAAAATAATTGTATGAAGTTGGCATGTATGTATATTTGTTTTGGTAAAACTAATGACATAGTTAGGTTATATGTCTCAGTTTCCTGGTTAAGGTTGCACAAACTGTTCTGTAAATTTCACATGCTTTAAAATGAAAGAAATTTTGTTCAAAAATGAAACATATGCTTTGTGTGTTATTGTTATTTATTTTTATAATACTTTTACTTTTTATAATACTTTTAATGTGTATTTTTTGGGTACCTACAATGTATAGAAGTAGCTTTGTAGGTAAACGAATGCTTGAAATTGCTGCAAATCTATTTAGAATGTGCTGATGGAAAACCAGGTTCATAGTTACCTTAATCCATAGTGTAGCTGCTGTACATTATTAAGGCGATTCCCACAGAGGGAGGGGCGCTCAGCCAATCAGGTGGCTGAAACAATGGCAAATAATACACATTCTCCAACCGCTATCCCAGCCACCTTCCCCAGGTGGCACCATTTATTTTTTGTATATGGGGAGGGAATAGGGAGCCTCTCCCTGTTGCCTTCATAATCGACCCTCTCCAAAAATCCCTCAATCATCTCTGCTACCCCCCTCCATCCCTACTTACTTGAAGTCTAGAGATCTATCCTCTGGTCCCAGCACTTCTCCACTCTCCTGGCCACCACCATAGACATGGAAAAGAAGCTTTATCCCTTTTCCATATGGCAGCAGCCATTCCCCACCTCTCTTCTCCCTCCTTGGGAAATTGCAAATCTCTTTGCGGGAAATAAAGACATTTGCATCCCTGATAAATGCTGTTATCTGAATGTCTTTCACCCTCTTTGGGGGGGGGGGGCTGAAATGGCCATTAATGGTCCTCAGAGATCACCATGGCCATTGCTGAACTTGTGCGTACCTTGGCCAGGTGTGGTAGGCTATTACCAGCCATGTCAGATTCCCACCACGAAGGTACATTCATGCAAAGAACATTTATGTTTTAGCAATACTTACCATACATAGTGCTGTCGTTTTTTGGGAAATATTATACAGTTAAGTTGATTATTTTTAATAGTATTGTTTTAGATTATTACTATGTCACAATTTAGTTTAAATAGTAGAACTTATATTTCTCTTGAATTAGAATAATTTGTTCTTCTACGAAATGATTATTAATCACAACCTTAATTGGATGCGTACTGGAAAACGTTCTATGGTCATAGAGTAATATTATAGAGAAAATAACTTCAGTAATCTTCTTCTTCGTTCTGTTATGAAATATATTACATTGGGCCTCATTACGACCCTGGCGGAAAGTGACTGACCGGACCGCCACAGCGTAAATAGCGTTTCCGCCATTGCACGAAGGAGCAAAGTGCGGCCCATTCCGACCCATCGGGCACGAGCACCACGGCATGGCGGAAGTGCAAAGTCCGCGATGGCGGAAATGACCCCAAAACGGCCAACACCGCCGCCGTACGGCGCCCTGGGTGCAATACCGCCACCCATCACAGCGGACACCGCAGTGAGCGCCTACCGGAAAGTACGGTGACCGTAAATATACGGAAACGGAAGCAAAAACATGGACCCGGAACGGGAAACATCCCGCCGTACACCTATAAAACCACAAAAACCACACAACCACTAAAAACACTACCCCGAGACACACCCCAACCCGTCATCCACCCTAGCGAAACCAAGAAAAATGGGAAAAGTAGCGAAGAAAGCGTGCGACCGCAAGCGGCAGGTCCACTTCTCCCGTGAGGAACTCACCGTGCTAACAGAGACCCTCCAGGAGAATGCTGCCGTCGTCTTCTCCACGCAAATGACCAGGACGGCACTTGCGAACAAGAAGGCCATATGGGCTCTGGTGGCACAGCGGGTAAGTGCGGTGGGGACCGCACCCCGCAACCCACAGCAATGCAGAAAGCGATGGGACGACCTGCGGATACGCGTCCGCAGCATACTCTCTGCCAACCGCAACATTGCCACAGCCACCGGGGGAGGTCCAGAATCACCCATCAAGTTGACCCCCTGGGAAGAAATCTGTGCCTCCACCATCGGAATGGAGAGCATAGAGGGAGTCGGAGGGATGGAGAAAGGAGTGCAGACATCCGAAGATTCAGGTAGGTGGGCCAGATAAAACAATGCTAAATCCACAATGTCCAATCATGTGAAGTACCATGTGTCCACATAGTGCAACAGAAACACATGTCCAGGAGAACGTCCACACACATCGCCCTGATAGCGCTCTTTAAAACTCACAATAAATACATAAATAATTAAAAACACCTAAAACAACCACTACACGTGCAGCAGGCACACCCTAACTGCAGGCTGCCAAACAACTGCACCCTCACTCCACACACAAATGAAAGCACCTCCAAGGCCCCGACCCAAATCACACTCAGGTACCACCCCAATGCATGTGATACAATGCCATTCCAATACCCACAGACCCATCAATAACCCTCGCCCTCCTTTACTCCACCACAGGGTCCGATCCAAACGACGAGCATCAGGACACCCCTACCAGCACACCTGCAAAGAGGGCCAAGACCAACGGCCAAAGACCCTCCACCTCAGCTGCACGCATCAAGACACGGCAGCAGCACAAATCAGGTGGCAGCACAGAGGAGGGTACATCAACAGGCACCCCAGCAGCCAGCATGCCCACAACACCACCACCACAGGTCCCCCCAACGGATGCCACAGAACGCACTGCCTCTGGTGGCAGCAGCACCATAGGTGACACCCCATTGATGGCAGCATGCTCCGACACAGAAGACGGGGATGTCGAAGTCAGATCCATCCATGACCTGTCCCAATCCCCCTGTCTGTCCCATCCCGTACAACATGAGGATACCACGCAGGGGCACCCACAAGACGACGACTGGCCATCCCCCACAAGCCCTGTGGCAAGGCAACATGAGGACAACAGCCCCTCTGTGACACCCCCGCAAATGGCCATGGCCCAGCAGAGGCAACAGTCCCTCGACCAGTTAATCGTGCAACAGCAGCAACTGGCCACGCTCCTCAAGGACCATGCCGATGAATGTGGGGGCACTAAGGCAGACATAGAAACATCAACTGAGACACTTAGGGCAGAAATGGTGAGAAGTACAGAGACACTAAGGGCACAAATGGAGAGTAGCACCGAGAGCCTGAGAGTCCAAATGGAGAGAAGCACCGAGAGCCTGAGGGGGGAACTGCATGCGACGTCCAAAGACGTATGTGCCGAACTTGCCGCAGTGCGCCGTGTGCTCATTGAGCTCTCACAAACCCTTAGGGACATGCATGGACGTGAGCAGGCAGAGACATCATCCGTTGCAAGTTCCGTCCAGGGCAGCCCCCAACGTAGATCTGGGAGGAACCTGCGCTCCACAGGCAGGGGTGCCCCTGATACCCGCAGAGGGGGCTTGCAATAGCGACAGCCCACTGACAATGAGCATCTTTGGACACTGGTGTTCTGGGGGGAGGTAGGAGGGTGGAGGGGGTGTGTTGGGCTCACTTGGGTGGCGGGTCGATAGGGTGTTCAACATGATATCACATATGCCATAAACAGTGCACGATCAACCAATGAGATGTGTGGACAATGATCTTTGTGTACTAGGCCATCATAGGCGTGCAGTCCATATTGTGCATGTACCAGACACACACAGTGCCACGAGTCCCGTGTCCATGTATCAGCCACCAGGCGTGAGTGCTAGAAGCATGCATCAATGAGATGCTGACGAATGTCACGGCCCTCCGGTGCCTCGCAGACTCCATGAGGTGCTGCCACATCCCCACCCTCATCATGACCATCATCAGGTGCTAGCAGTTCTGCGTCAGGGGGCATGGGCACATTTCTACGTACACACATGTTGTGGAGCATGACACATGCCATGACCATCTTTGCAACCTTCTCATGGCGGTACAGGAGTGCCCCGCCAGACCTGCTGAGGCAGCGGAAACGAGTCTTCAGTAGGCCGAATGCCTGTTCAATGACTACACGGGTACGTGAGTGGGCATGGTTGTAGTCCTCCTCATGCTGGTCCCGTGGGTTCCGGACTGGTGTGAGGAGCCATCTCTTCAGTGGATACCCAGCATCACCTGTATGTGGACGATAAACGTATGATGTGGAATGCCATTGCTACGTACGCACACCCCCCCCCCTTCCTGCCAGGTCATTGCCGCATCACATACCCCACATCATCATGCATGAAATGAGACTCACCGAGTAGCCAGGATCTGTTCCCTGCGTGTCGCTCCATGTAGCGTGGTATAGTGGAGTTCCTCAAGACCATAGAATCATGGGTTGATCCAGGGAATCTGGCACAACAATGTGTAATGATCCTGTTGGAGTCACACACCATTTGTACATTCAGGGAATGGAATTGTTTTCGGTTGCGGTACTGGGCCTCCATGGCATGTGGGACGACCAATTCCACATGGGTGCAGTCGATGGCACCAATGCAACCCGGTATGCCGGCAAGTGCATGGAATCCCACTTTTGTGTTGGTAATTTCCTGCTCCGAGCGTGGTAGAGAGATGTAGTCGTCTGCGTGCTGCAGGAGGGCATCGAGCACTTGCAATAGTGTCCGTGAGAACAGTGGCTGAGAAATGCCATGCAACTGTCCGACTGTGTGCTGGTAGGTGCCTGTGGCCAGGAAGTGGAGTACAGACACCACCTTCAGTAGGGGTGGGATGGCGGTTGGGCTATCTATCATGCTGACAAGGTCAGCCTGTGTCATGTCCACAAAGGCGGCTATTGTGTCCCGGTCCAAACGGTAGAGGGTGTGGATCTGCTCATCAGTGAGGTTGAACGGATGTGCTCGGAGGCGTGGGATTGCGGGCTGCCTGCGTGGTGGTAGTGGCTGTGCTGGCGGCCCTTGCTGGCCCTGCCTTGGCCTCCTCCTCCTCCTGCGTCTCCTCCGTGCGGCCGGTTGTAGTTGGTGTTCGTCTTCTTCTTGGAGTTGGAGTACTTGCAGTGCTATCAGGTCCCCCAGGGCCAACATCGCGAGTCCTGCCGGTAGCATTTCCGTGTGGTTGTGGGAGGAGACCGGGTGTGCAATTCATGTGTCTTCAGGCTGTTTGGCCTCCACCTGTGGTGATTCATTCCACCTGTGCAAGCAGCTCTCCCCTTTGGGCGAGCACGTCCCGCACACAACGCTGCAAATCGAGGAATGGCATCTTGCAAATGCAATCATGTATTTGTACCCGATGGCCGTGTAACATTTGTTGATATGTACAATCGGCTATGGTCCCATTGTTTCACATACATTCTTTGCAGTCGCGAACAGACTTGTGATGGGTCAGTGGAAAGTAGTACTCGAGTAACGGTGGGCCCTCATGCATCACTGTACCGAGTTGCAACGACGGGCGGGGCGTCCCATTAGTGGGTGAAGGCAGTTGCCATTTTCACACACAGCCGCACTAGATGGATTAATTTGTGATTTCAAACGGCCACAGATGCCTTTTCGACGTGATGTTGCAAATGAGGAATTCGAAGGGCGGCGCTTTCGGTTTTCAGCTAGCGGCGAGGAGATGCCCACAGGTCTGACTGCAAATATAACGTTCTATTGTTCAATGTCCTTGAGACAGGGGCCATGGCGAGGAAGCAATGATTGATATGAATAGTTTGGGATGCGCAATAGCGACGTGGGCGATGAGGCCGGACGTTCCCAAATACATGTTACTTCACAACACTTGAATTACGGGCTGGGGCACTGTGGATTTTGCAGGCTGCATGACGCACAGACTCAATGGAAATTTCTAATGTTATGTGAGTAAATATTCAGGCGTTTTTATACCGGGATGAGGGAATGATGAATGGATGCATGGGCAGGTGATTTGATACAGGGTTTGCCATGTACAGGGCTTGTTGGAATCTATCCGCCTCCCCTGCGCTATGTGATGCAGGGCTGCCATAGTGGGACCATCGTCTATCTGGCCTTGTTGAGCCCTCCCTGTCTCGACGCGCCTTCAGACACTTGTGTCCATGCACGTTAACATTCCCCTCTGATGGAATCTGTTTTGACTGACGCATGCACAGGTACACTCGTTTGTGATGGTGTTTACACCTCGATATAGATGGTTATGAGTCGCAAGTGGTTTTGGGGTGGTGATGATCCTTTGGAGTGGGCTAGCATGCATATGGCTGTGGATTTAGTGTGATCATTGAAGTGAGTTGTTCGAATGTAGTTCTGATGGCCATTCTGTTCTTTTTCTTTTCTTTTGGTTGACAGGTATCTCCTCCCCTTTTGCCACTGCCATCTGTATGCCACTCCTGCAGATGGCTTTTACTCCCGACACCTGCTGCTTCGTGTTAATCAGTGGAGCAGCATTACGATCTTATGGGACGATCGCCAATGGGCCACATGCCCTTACGCAGTACTAGTGGCTCGGAGCAACATTTCGGCCTTTCAGCTGGACTAGTGCCTCCCCATTGGGACGGCCCTGCGGTTCTGTGCGCTTCCATGTTGCCTTTTCGTACGTGAATGTGGCTCTGTGTACCATGATGGAACAGGGCGTCTCACAAGTAGTAGCTGGTCATTCCTTGCGGATGCAGCCCACAATGGTGATATGTGTTTTGGAGTTCATGGACTAATGGCTGTATGGGCTTGGTGATTTTGTTGTGCATTAAATTTCGATTCTGATATGGGCCGTGTAGCGTTCTTCTTTGCGAGTGATGTGGCATATTCCTATTTGGGGAGCGATGTATTGTGAGGAGATCTGCATTGGGTTGCAGCTTCGGAGTTTAGATGCGTGGTACTGTGCTGGGCGCGTTTGCCTACGGAGCCCAGTGAGGTCAGGGATGGGGGCTGCCAATATGACTGTTTGAATGTTGTCATGCTCAGGGGCGGGGGATTGGGTTTTGTGTAACAGATGCCGGTCAGCCAGGTGGACTGGTGGAATGTTGTGCTTTTCGGAATATTGCTGGTCACAGGTGCCTGTGTTTGCGTGCGTTTCGGGGGGGGGGGGGACTGTGGTCATGTCCATTGGAATGGCTTCTGTATTCGTGCCATCTGTGCCCTGCAGCTCCCATTGGCCCCTCTTGTGATTCTTTTGTTCGTTGGCATGCATGGGTGACTTGTACATTTCACTGGTTGCATTGTGACTTCATTGCACCTACGGGGAGTTGTACTTTGTGGGCAGGGAGCGGTGTACAGGCACTCAGTGGGGCCGTTTACGGTTGATTCGCGATGCCGTACTTCTCACCATGGCGGAATGGTACTTTCCGCCATGCTTGATGGCGTTAGGTATATGTCCGCTAGGGTCGGAATTCGCGTACCCTTGCGCCATGGTGGTATTTACGGTTTGGCATGGCGCGCGCGCGCGTACTTGGTGCAGTTAGCGTTGGCGTTCACTACGGTGTCGCTAATGGATTCGTACTTTGCGGTGACGGGTCATAGTCGCACCGAGCGCTATTCGATGGCGGTATTGCATTTCCGCCATCGTTTTCCGATTTCCGCCAGGGTCGTAATGAGGCCCATTGTCTTTGACAGATGTTATGGTGACCAAGCAGGCCAAAGGCCCTGACTAGTGCTCCATTAATGCGTTAAGATATATTTAGCCATGCCCACTGACCATGGCTTAGTGCTGGTTACTGTTGTAATTTAATGAGGGGTGTCATCACTGATATCAAAATTGTGGTCATAAGCTGTGCAACAGGGGCTGCACAGTTAAGGTGGCTTGAATTTCAGGAGTGTTGTTGCATTAATTTCTCACCTTAATGTCCATGCAACTAAAACATTTTCCTTGAATATATTGAATATGTGAAGCAGAAAATCTTTTGGTTTGTTCCTTAAACAATTCCATACCATTCCACCAATCTGCACCAAATGTTGCATAGTTAGGACCCTGCTGACAATACTGGCTACATGATTTTTGGACACCCCACCCCTTTCCCTGAATTTCAGCCCCTTATACATGGCACGGTTGCCTGTAATCGGTTCGGAATGTGGCGTGCTATCCTGTTGCGAGTCTGTTATCCCCTTCTACTACTTTGGAGGTGGATTTTCCTTGGAGCCCACTACAAACGCTTCCTACATAGCGTAGCATCTGCGGCTACTGAGCTGACTGGCCCCTCTTCTTGTAGTCTTTCAGTGTCTTCCTCGCGGTACCCCTTTGTTCAATAAGCAAAGAGAAGAGTGTCATTGTTTATTATTCAGTTTTCACTTGGCGATTCAGGTGACAGGGAAATGTGTTGGGGGAGCCCCACACTGCTACATACTGCTGCATTGTAATGCCTGGTGACAGCAGGATTATGGAATCCACTGAGCTAATTGTGTGTATATCCTTTTGTCGCACTGCACTGACTAAAGTTCACCATGACTGTGGGGTTGAGATGCTCCCTTCCCTTTGAGCCATGCACGTGTACGTGTACTCCCATCTGGATTGTTGAGACTCTTTTCTAAAAAAAATAAAAAGGTGCACAGCGACTGCGGGGTCGAGAACTTCTCTTCGAGCTGTGTGTGTAATCACTTATTCATCTGGAGAAATATTGCATTTGTTGTCTTTTGATTCCTTTTTTCCTTTCATTACTATGTCCCCACCCATTATCATGGTGTCTGGCACTGGCCTTAGAATTCAGGCCAGTGTGAGCTCTAACAATAAACTGTTGACTAAGACTCCTCATATACAAGTAGAGGCTCCATGTCGGGGCCCCCGCATGGTTAAGGCTATTGTACATCACGAGGACCAGCTGGTTTCTGCACTCAGACGAAATTTGGGTCAACAGACATGTATGTCTCTGGACTTGAAGTAGATGCTGGGGGTGAGGCTGAACCCGTATTCTCAGACCTGAATCAATTATTTAATAATCAGACTCAACCTGCTGAACCAATTCCACCTATTCCCCTATAGGATCCTTACACCTCTCATACTTTGTGTCAAAATGTGTTAGACCTGCTCATACTAAAGTTTTTCATAAATTAACTGGTACTTTTACAAACTGAACAAACTAGACCTTTATTGCCTACAAAGTGGGCAGTATTTTGTTCCAGAAGGTGGGGAGCCTGCGCAGAGAAATTACCTCAATGACTTGAGTATGATTGACTACGCAGATTCACTCCTGCAGGGTCTAGCCTTCTGCATGCCAGACGGGGGATGGGTGGGCGTCAGCAAAGCTGCAATGCTTCTTGTGCCAGCTCCCCAATGGACTTAATTAATTTGATGGAACATAATTGGGCGTAATGTCCTCTATTGATAGCTATGGAGGATAAATTCCTAAATTCCCAACTTTAAAAGATATTGATGACCATACACGCCTCGTGTCCCCTACGGTATCAGCGCTTAATATGGTGCTGAGTTTGTTTGTGAATTTATATGAGAAAATGTAGAATGAAGTTGAGGTGCACACTCTGATCCTTAGCTCCATTAATGTTAAAATCGAAGAACTGGAAACAAACCTGGGTCCTTGCGTACATATATCGAAAAAGTAACAATAGTTGAGTCGATTAAAAGGGCACAGGATAATGGAAAGGAAGTAAAACAGCCTGCAGCTCCCCTAGCAGCTTCTCCAGAGATTGCAATCTGCCCTACTGCAAAGGTAGATACTGTTGTACAATGTGATATGAGTGTGCATGATTTGTCTCTGAATGAGCGGGTGCTACTGGAGGAAGTGGGGGGCATTCAAAGTTGGATGTGGGGAGTCAAACAGATCCAAAGCAGGTCCATTTTCAGGAAATTATTGTGCCTAATGGCAAGAGTACTGATTGACAGTCGGTGGTACAAACAAAGGCTGAGCAGGCATTAGATGGGGTTTCCTACCCTATTCCTACCAATATTATACTGGATACTCATTTAGGAATTATGGAAATAATGGGAATAATGTTTGGCATGCGTTGGCTGAGGTGGATAGATCCATACTCGGATTTTGAAGGAACTTTTGGGTTGATATCACTTAGAACCCCGCGACCTGATTAAATGCAAAAATTTGCACTGTCGCATTGGTGTGCCATAGAACGGAGACTTCGAGTTCCTCAACTCCGTTTGTTTAATTAGGAAACCAGGCTGCTGTGGTCACACCTTATTACTGCGCCAGAAAAATAATTATGCTGGAGACTAAGTCCAATTGCTGTTGTGTGATAAGAAAGTTTAATTGATCTGCCCAATTGGACTTAGTCTCCAGCATAATTTTTTTTCTGGCGCAGTAATAAGGTGTGACCACAGCAGCCTGGTTTCCTAGATCCATACTCGCCTTTACAGTAAATTTGCAGCTCACTACTTTGTCCAACCTTCATGGTACTAAAGAATCTCCAACGCTGTGTCAGAAAGAGAGCACTTCAGCCTTAATGCATAGTCACCAATAGTGAAATGTTTTACCCCACTGCCCTAACCTCGAACCTGTTGAATAAACTCCATATACCGGTGTCCCTGAAACCAAAATATACAAATAATCGCTCTCATTCTATGGACAAGATGGATAACTATAATTATGCCTCGGAACTCGTTGATACTGAAAATGATTGCCTACGCCAATATATTCATCTGCTGCTAGAAAACCCAAAAGCATATTAAGGCAAGATCGAAGTCTCGATGTGTCTTATAGAAATGGGCAAAATTTTCCACAAATGAATATAAATATGTTAAGGAATGAATCACAAAATTATAGTACTAGTTCTGATAACATCCTTTAAACAAAAGTGTACCAGTACAATTATGGTGTCTAGGTTCTTGTGAGATAAAAATCCAGTTTGCTTAAATCAAAGGTCACATCTTAGTAATTTTTTCAACCATATCAAATCTTAGTGCCCTTTCATTGGATGATATTAAGAGGTTAGAATGTCCTGATCGAGGAAGGACAGATCTATGCATACTCCACTTTGGATCCAGACTAATTTGAGATTTAACTCTTGAAGAAAGAGACAGCATAACCAGCTCGGGTTTTGTAGGGGAGGCATGATATCACAAGGATAACACTGACACAAGACACATTTCTAAACCTTTATTCAGTTTTTGGGGTTTGGAAAAAACCCTACTTTGCCCTATAGCTAGGATGGGAGTAGTCTATACCATCAAATAATAAAGAAAACACAGTCCTAGTCAATCTATGTCAAATCAAATAGACATATACTAAAAGACCTAATGCCTGCCCTATTTCTAATACTAAAACAGTGTAAAGGGGAATGTGTATGCAAAGGAAAGTCAATGTTATAACATAAAGGATCAAGATGGCTGAGTCAGCTCTCCTCCCCACGTTGGACAGCACGGAGTAAGGCGGCCCCTGCAGAGAGGGCAACCTACTCTGGCCCAGGTCATAAAAAAAAGGCAGTTCAAAATGCGGGTCGAGGCCCGCTTGGCCTTCCAAGTTAAAGTCACTTAAGTTCGCTAAAAAATGTACTTCACAGTTAAACAAAATTCTTGTACATCTCCCTGTGTCGGGCTCGGACCTCTCACTGCATCAGTGGTTCACGTAGGTCTCCCTCAGTTGGGCTCAGACCTCTCAACAAAAAGTACCTGATTTAAGGAAGGTCCCCCTCAGTCGGGTTCTGACCTCGCAATCGCAGCACTTGCAGGGGTTCCCTTCCCCAAGCTTTATTCACACCCAAAAAAGTACTTGATTCACATTAGTTAGGGATACCTTTCCCCAAACTTGTTTCAGGTTCGAGGTCTCCCTCTGTCGGGCTCGGACCTTTCAATGATGTCAAAGACTTTTGAATGTGCAAGGTTTTTCCATAAACCTCTGCAGGACCACTTTGACTAAAGCAATCATCTTTTAACTTACCTTTTCATCTGAGTTAATATTGACTATTGTGTATTTCAAAGTTCATTCACTTTTGTTGCTTCATGACAAACATTATACAGTTCGCAGAGACTTTCGAGTGGGCTGTTTCCTTTCGACGGACCACCCCACTACTGTGTATCACTGGATTCACAGTTACCATTAACTTTAAAGTTCACACTGTAGGTTTGCTTTCTTTTGTGTCTCATCAGCACGCGCGTAACCTTAAATTGTGAGATACACTGTTGCGGCTTCATCTTTCTTTTCTTTGACATAAACCAGCCTTTCATTTCTTTCATCAACTCACTGGTTGTGTGCTTTCGTCTCTGTTCTCTGCGGCTTTGATTCATGAGTCAAGGTTAATACCACAGGCTTGACCCCGCCTCCCTAACTCTGCTGTTCACCCGGCAGGGTTGATGGTGTCCTTGAAATGCAATGCAGGCTTCTTCTTGTCTGGGTTTTGGCTTTCTCTGCATATCTCTTACAGTTTCCCGCAGGCAACAACCTCCTGCAGGGATGGTCAGGGTTTCCCAGCCCCTCACTCTGGTTCCTCGATCGGTCATCCTGCTCTAGTGGGTTCAGCTTCACCCCGGAAGATCTGCTCCTTCTCATGTTCCACCTTGCTCAGAGTGTGTCTCCATGCTGTCGCTTTTATCCGTGTGGGGAGAGTTAATGAGTATCAGATGTATGTGATTAAGGTCAAGTGCCTGACTTTTCCTGACTTTATTAACGGGACATGTCCAATGGGATATGTAAGGGATAGCCTCTTTTCTCTCGGTCCCCCTTTTCCTCAACCCAGTGTTTATTTAGAAAGGGGGGAGTTGGGATGTTGAAGAATCCTATAAAATAGGATGGGGTAATGCAACAGGAAAGAGGGGGTTAGCGCATCTCAGCATTGGTAGTCTCACCCTCACTCCCTGAAGATCCCTCACCGAGGTGATCCTCCTGCACTGGTCCACCCACAGGGTTTGGATCCAAAGGCGATGGCCATGCCCTGGCCACCTGAGAGAGAGAACCCTGGGGACTAGCAAGTGTTAAACCCTTTGGTTTCTCACAGTTTTTAAGATAACCCACTGCACCAAGAGTATAGTACCCCCTAAGGGCGGCACCATAGCTGGTAGACTATCTATAACAGCCTTCTCAGACGAATCCAGAGCTACTAAATTAACACTGTATCAGGAGAATTCTGTGACGGGGCAAACTGGCAAGCAATAATAACAGCTTTGTGGAAATAAGTCTCATGATGATAGAAGTTGTGGTATCGAATATACTCCTATAATAGTAGGAATTAAACTCCTGACATGGAATACACAAGGGAACACACATTTGCTGAATAATGTTGATATTGGGACATTTATAAGAGAATATAATTGTATTATGCTGTAGGAAACATGGTTGGTCACTCCTGTGGTTATGGATGGTCATCTAGTTTTCTCCCAGCCAGCAAAACAAAGTAATATGGGTCGTCCGGCAGGAAGGCTGAATATTGCAGTTCAGAACTGTGATGCTGGGAATGCATTGGAGACAGAGCCTCCATTTACTTGTCCTGTACTCCCTTATCATGTGTGTTATGTGTTGTTTTCTGCACAGGAGTCCATTTGGGACTCCTGTCAGTGCAACCCTTCCCCTTTTTGGTAATGGTGAACAGAGACCCTTGGGATACCTTTATGGCACCAATGGGTAGGGGTACAGCCTACCCATTGGTGCCAGATCTAAATGCCAATTTTTTTAGTGTCAAATGATGATTGCAAGGCATAGGACATTACTTCAGACATGGTCCCCCCAAGTGGACAGAAACTGAACTGTTGCTATGTCAAGCCTAGGACATAATGCTCTAAACTGCAGGGTGGGCCCCTCTGGAGGTAATCAAGTAACCTGGTTTTGTGAGTCAAGTGAATCAACCTTAGATTATATTTTTGCTGACGATTATGTACTTGATAACTGTTGAATTTACTATTCTAAATAATCCTTGGAGCGATCATTACATGGTCAAGGCAACAATTATAGTAGGCAAAAGCATTTGTAAGGCGAAAGTCCCAACCTATCTAATTGTTAACCCTGGGAAAAATGCAGTACAGTGGACAGCTATGATATGATATGAAATGCTATGGCATTTATAACGCGCCTATACACAAGTGTTTCGTGGCGCGACGAGGCAAGGGAGGGGGAACAGAGGGAAGACAGAGACAACGATCTTACTAGGCCAGGTGACATTGAGATCATGCATATGTAGGGGAAGGGGAAAGGGCAAAAGTGCTGGGGGGAAGGGGAAGAGGCCAGTGCAGTACATGAGATCAACAGTAGAAAATATAGAATAAATAGAAAGCCATAAGTAAAAGGTGCGGCCAGCTGGCGGCAAGTGCAAGGGTGAGTGAAGACATCAGGTGTCAAGTGCAGGTTGTGGACTGTAGGGATACAGAAACAGTCCACAAGTGCGGGTGTTGCCATGGAGGCAGTGCAGATGTGCAACTAGTAGGGGAGGGGACCTGGGCTCGAGATCAGAGGGTGGCCAGGCGACCAGTGGAGTTTCCGTTTCAACCAGGACTTCAGCAGGGGAGAGGAGGAGAGAAAGCAGAAACAAAGAGGAAGGTTTTCAGGTGCTTCCAGAACCAAAGATGGTTCTCCTCAAGTTTCAGATGGGCAGGGAGGCTGTCCCAGAGGGAGATCCCAGCCAAAGACAGAGATCTGCCACCAACTCGTTGCTTGGAGAAGCGACTGACCCTGAGGGAGTTGGAGGCGGATGAGCTAACAACATTGGTATACTAAATATCTACTTGAACTGGCTTATGATGCAGAAAGCGTTATTATGGAAGCTGGAATCTTTTAATACGGAACACTATGAGACCACAAATGATAAAATAATAGTCCACGCGATAGAAGATTGTGGGACAAAGTATCGGAAAGGTCAGAAAAAACATGTACACGTGTTTGATGAGAAACTAGCAATTGAAAAAGGAAAATGTAAATGTTGGGATTATGCATTCTGATGCAGGGAGTGCTCCGTAAAAGGTAAAACAAAAATATAAAAACTTTTGTAAATTTAGGCAGGCTAAGCTCATCGAGAAGGATGCAGAGTTCATGCTTCAGATCCTAATTAAAAAAGATATTGGGGCTTTCTGGTCAACACTGAATGGGCAAGGTGAGGTGTATTTTTTATGACAGCTGAATGCCCTTTCGGAAGTTGACTGGGTTCAGTTTTTTGAGGAACTATATTGTGGCAATAAACTAGTGCCCAAGTTCTGCTCTCCAAATTTAAACATTTATGTGACTGCATATCCGCCACTTAGGTTTGAGGTTAATGATGTAACATCTGCAATAAGGAGAAGTAAAATATCAAGAGCTGCATGACCAAATGGTCAACTAATAATACCCTTTAAACTGGGCTAATGTCCTATGAATTAGCATCATTGATACAGGTAATTTTCCAAAATCATGGTGTAGAGCATACGCAGCCCCCATCCATAAAAGGGGACGAAGGTTGGAACCTAGAAATTACCAAACAATGGGCCTCATTACAACCCTGGCGTTAAGGGGTTAACGGCGCCGTAAAAGGCTGCAGTGCCGTTAAACCCTTAACGTCAGATTCACACTTTAACGCCTCCTTTTTGCAGGCGTTAAAGTCCAAGGCGCTAAGCAACCTTGGTGCTAATTACGGCACCGTAATTTACGGTGCCGTAATTAGTGCCTTCCCCATCCCCATTGAGCCCTATGCGGCAAAAATGGGAATGGGGAAGGGGCAATGGTGAATGGGGATTTACCGCCCCGCCAACCTTGGAATGGGGCGGTAAATCCGCCATCCACCATGGCGGAATCCGGCATGGACCATGGTGCTAATAGCACCATGGTCCAACGCCAGGGTTGTAATGAGGCCCAATATCTCTGATAAATGTGGATAGTAAAATATTGGTATCAGGTAATATTATCCCCACCAAAAATATTGCCATATATATGGTCGTCGGCAACGGCCATAGGCGATATTTTTAGTGGGGATACTATTTGTTTTTTTGGGAGCGGGGTTTGCGCGGGTGTCCCCTACTCCTTTTGAAATAATACAGTGGTTGCAGGGGTGTCCCCTGCAGGTTCCATACCTTAATATTGCCGCAAAAATATGGGGATATTTTTGTATGTCGATATTTTTGCAGCGATATTAACATATGGAACCAAAATATTTGCGTCTCTTTTGCTCCAGCACCTTGAGCTCTATCTACTCAAAGACTAAATATTCTGCAAATTGGCTTTAGAAAAGGACCCTCCACAAACATTGGTGGCCTTGCGGTCAGAGTCATACAAGATTTGGCTTAGTTACATCGAACCAAACCTACCTATATGGCCCTGTGGAACTTTCCACAGCATTTGATAATGTATAGCGGCTTTGGAGGAAATCGGATGTTTGGGATCCCGCGAGGTCTCTTAGAATTATTTAGGGGCCTACATACGGAGTCAGGTATTTGTGTGAGATTGGATAAAGAAGGTACCCTCACAAGAAGAATTAAAAATGAATTGGGATTGAGGCAAGTGCATTTTTTTTTTCTGCTCCTCCTTGAACACTCAACGACTGAGCTATTTTGGAAAACTGTTTTATTATATCCATTGGATTGTCATGGATGGTCGAGGACAGCAGTGTCTACGAAGCATGAATGTTGGGGACTCTTTGGCTGTTGCAGCATTCTTTTATGCAAATTTATTTATATCAGCTAGCTAAATTAACTCTCGAATCAGCTGTTAATATAGTGAAATGTGTTACATCAAGTGTTCCCTATTTGCCTGTTCATGCTTTATTGATTGCTCTTGGTGTGCTCTTTTTCTCTGTTTTGTTGTATGAAGAGATTGTGATGTTTTAGATGTTTTATCGTTTTTAACTTTTATTTCCTTTTCTCTTTTCTGAAATAATGTAAAAATGTTCTATTTGGGCAAAAATAATTCTGTTTTTGTAAAGGTTTTATTAACCACATACATTAAAAATCAATTTAAAAAAGAAATCGATGAAACATCAATGTGGTCGTAGAAGGACCAGAGGGAGCTCATGTTGAGAATCTTGACGCGACCAACACAGCTGTAGGTCTGTGTAGGACCTTGAAAACCATGTTTCCAGGCCCTAGGATGTACAGTTTCTGATATATTTGCCCCACTATGCACCACATCGTATCGCACCGCACCATGAGGTGGTGACAGGAGGGGAGAGCGCACAGAAGGTCACAGTGTGTTGCAGCATGCCAACCCTCGCCTCGCCACCACCTCTGCTCTGGGTTATGTAAGCCAGCCATACACGCCCATTCTCAGTGTGATTCACTTTCGAGTGCAAAGCACATCAAGCAATAAGCGACTTGGAACAGCGAATGACAGGGTCACTTATTTTCAGCAATTGATGAGTGTTATCAGGTCTATCTAAATAACCCGTGCGGATCCTGGGTACTATTTGCTGGTGTAATATAAAGCAGTACAGTTTTCTCAGTGTACACACCAAACACTTCAAGGCAAATTGGAAATCGAGAGTACTTTGAAAAGTTACACTAGAACATTATGTCAAGTAATGAATGTAATAAATGAGCGCAGTCCTCTGCAGTCTCCCTACGTTCCGTGCATCCTGTCTGCATCTGCATAGAGTCTTTCCTTGCTGCTAATTGTGTGAGTGCAACCCACTTAACGTCTATCTGTACTGCGGAGCGGTACGCAGAGTTGTGCACTGAGTTGAGCGCAGTCCTCGACAGTCTACAGAAGGCGATGGAAGCAAGGAGCTCCATCATTCCTGCTATGGAGTCGGCTGGGTCCTCTGACCCCTTAAGGATTTCGCCTCCTGACATAGAAACAGGCCAGCGCTGCATGAGAAGCCACAGCACTCAATCTGATAAAAAATCACCGTTCAGGAGAGGTAAGACTTTACTTCAGCGGTTACCAGAGACAACGTTTCTGACCTGTTAGCTTGCATGCCAGTTTATTCAATGTTTCCCCAGCGACGCTCGGCATCATCGACAACACCAGGGACTACTGAAAATGACACAAAGCCTGATATCATTTCACTGCATGGAAAAGGGCTAGATGCCCTCGAAGTCCCAAACAGTGCTGGCGAGGTTTCAGAGCTGCCGCCTGTTTCTTCCTCGGCCGATGCTGACCGTCTTGAATCATTACCTTCATCGCCATCAGCCCCTCAGCAATGCCCCTGTCTGTTGACTCCTGTCCCCACCCCTCCAGCCACCAGACTCCCGCTGCGGCGAGTGGTGTCTCAACCAAGGCTATCGAAGGACGGCCTTGGTTGGACCCTAATCTGGTGGAATGGAGGAGTGTCGGGAGAGGAGTCATGATTGCCACAAGCAAAGACGTGGATTTAAAACAACCAATCCTTAAAAACAGGGAACCTTGGCACTGAAACCAAGACACTGCCGACATACCCCACAGGGGGCCGAACCTTCTTCCGATGAAACCTCCAATGGATTCTACCCATGGAACGGACGAAGCCACAAGGCTACCTGTTGGTTCGGCCAGTTTTTCCTTCAATGTAACTGCCCAGGTCCACCGGACCTCTTGGCAGCGACAAGTCTGAACATTCAAAACTCTCAACTTCACGAAAAAGGCTGTGATCTACCTTTCAATCCTGCTACCTCTGAATCTGATGCTGTAAAACTCAACGCAGACCAGGACTCACAAGACACACGCAGAAGCAACGACTGCTCAAACCACGATCCCTTCAGGCCGCCTGTGGAGCTGCCTATCTATAAGAGATCGTCTGTTTCCACACAGAAAAAATAGTTTATAGAAGAAGAGGAAAGGAAGAATCAAGCATGACATCAAACATTGCAAACCATGACACACGAGAACCAAAGAACAACGCTTTCAAAGCCCCAAGAAGAAAACAACTCGGGTCCAATAAGAAAACTGAATTAGGGAAGAAACTTTTACCCAATCCACTGATTTCAAGCGCTCGAAAGGACTTTTTCAAAAAGCAATACAAGCACAAACTTGATATGGACGTCGAATTGTCAAATGCGGAAATACTGGAGGCAATCCAAGAAACGCCCCCAGTAAATAAATCAAGGAAAACAGTGGGCAACTCTAGCATTCAGGACGATCTTTCTCCATCAGTGCCTTGTCAAAGTCCAAATTTAAGCCTTTCCCCATCAGGCCATCAATCAGGGAAACAACAAGTTGACAATACCCTGGCACATTCAACTATACAAGTGGACAAGGTCCTTAACAAACACAAAAGCCAGGGTCAGACTGCCCGGTCACCCAGAAAAAAGTGGCCCACCCTCGCCTCAAAAAAGAGGCCCACCCCTCGCCTCATGACCCTTGACCTCTGATGACATCACCAGAAGGGATGTCATTTGACCCCACCCCAAAGTGACATGCCGGGAAGCAATGAAACACGACCTTTTACCCCTTGACAAAACAGTATGTGGCATCAAATAGCATTGTTCCTAAGTACACTTAATTACTGTGAATCCAAGCAGACGTCCAAGGCCAAATGATAATATGTTATTATATAGCACTTAGTCTTAAGCTCTTTTTTATAGAACAAATAAGCATACAATATCACCCAACCTGTGTTGGTACTCATTTAGCGACATAAGAAGGATGAAAGGCTTTTTGAAAAAAAGAAATGTTTAAATGTGGAAAAAAGAAAAAAGATATGTTTACATTTTGTTTTTTTCCAAACCAGCCCAGGCATGGCCATAAACCGGCCCCCACTTCCTAGGGACGATTTCTTCCCGGCCACGGGCAGAAAGGCAGAGGGGTCAATCTGACCCTGACAAAAGCCGAGCTGGCGAGAAGGGAAAAGAGGACCCTTTTTCCCTCCCACGTTCAGTTATCAACCGCCCAAGTGATGAGGCTATACCATCAGCCCGCCCGAACTTCTTGCCGGAAAGCGTTATTACAAATCGCAACAAGTGCCATGCATGGGCCAAAGTACACTTCTATCAACCTGAATCAGAAAGAAACTCAGGAGTGAAGAAAACACCACTATCCCTAATGCCAGACCTAGACGCAACCCACTTGATTGACGCTCCAGTCTCTTACTCTCCTTCAACCAACCACCGTACATCTGCTATGCGCACACCGCCAAAAAATAGAAGACTAAGCGAAATTCCATCGGAAACTCAAAAAGACTCGCCAAATAAAAAATCGGACCTTCTGACAATAATGTCAGCAGTAACAATCGCCTTGGATCTGTTCAGAAAGCTTTATGTGGCAATCAACGACTCAATGAAAGACAATACAACATTGATTGCTATGATGCATTCTAAACTTATCTTTGTTGGAGGCTATCGAACAGCAATGGAGACCAAGAATACTGAACAGCAAGCCCTATAGGAATCAAAACCCATCCTACTTGAAGCCAAATTAAATGCTAAAAGTTCAACAACATCAGCTCAAGCAATCCAAACCGAAAAAGAAATGCAAACATCTCTAGATAACTGCCATCTTGAAATGGCCATGATTATTAACAAAACCATGTTGAAGGTGAGTCGAGCTACGAGTCCTTTTCCAACTTCAATTACATCAGGATCCAAGACAATTTTGAAACAAGATCCTAGTACAAAGCACAAAGTTACATTGCAACTAGCCGGAATGGGCCAGCCTGCTGCAATTAATGTGAATAACTTGAAAGTTCAATCTTCTGTCAAAGAACCCACCTCAAAAATATCCACAAACCTTGATGGCCCACAAGCAAACTGTCAGGTTGATCATGAGGTGGTGGATCTTGTCAAATCACCTAGGTCAGTTGATGACTTCATGGTATCCAGCACCTTGATCGATTTAACCCAACATTGGGACCCAGTGGTCAGACCGGAAGGCATTCCCGAAGCCAGCTGCCGGACTGACAAGGCAGTAGTAGGCCTTGCAACCTCACGGTCGACGCTAACAACTAACAACAAAGCCACTACTCGCCCACTTGCCCATAGCCCTGTCCAAACTAAATCTATGTCCTGTCATCTCAATGACTGAGTTTTGCAACCAGTTTGTCAATCAAATTCAAGTTGTGAGGTCTTTAAGTCACCAGACCCTCCACATGCGGAGAGACAGCACACACCAGAAGTCTTATCCAACAGTCATCCACCTCACCCACAATCAAATAGATTCGACAAACAAACAACGGAAACTCGCATCTTTAAATAAGAGCAAACATCGAGTAAAGGTAGATACATGGTCCTAAATAGGAAATCAGTACTCAAAACACTGGGCAAAATTGACAAGCTGTGAGCATTAAAAACAGAGGATTTCATACTAATTGAGCCATACCACAGAGATCAGAAAGCAAAAGCATACTTGCATATCAAAGCCTCTGCATTACGTGATGTCCCACTAGAAGAGTATAGGGATCTCGAACACTCTGGCTTTCTCCTTTCTGAACTAAGGGGGTTACATGTGGAGACCGAAAAACCGCAAAGGGTCAGTGACAGTCTGACAAAAAAAACATCGCTATGTATCACGAATTGAAGACCTTTACAACCATAAGCGATGGGAGAAAAATCCTAGATCCAGGGAAGAAAACCTCTACAGATGAAATAGGTTCCAGCCGGTAAGGCTTGACCTCGCTAAACAGCGTTCCCATCATGAGAGTGAAAATAGAAGAAGTGAGAGACAAAAGACCGACAAGAACTTTGAACGCCCATGACTCACAAGTACTCAAGCAACCTCGCCTCATTGGGAACAACAAAAGGTAACAAAAGGATTGGTGCAGTTTGACTCCAAGAAAAGAGCACCCAAAGGAACATCATGACATGACATCCGGCAGATAGCAACGACAACTGGATGACGCATTTGTGCTCATGCCACCCCAACAGAAACTGAAGGATCCCTTTAAAAAAGCTTTTAATATGGGCTCATGGAACACCAGAGCCATGTCCATTTGACAAACCCAGAAAACCAAGACTTGGGGGCATACAACATATTGTGCCTCCAAGAGACCTGGCTGGTGGAGAAGCCCCCCTTGGAAGGCTTCTGCATTGAGATATCGCCAGCATCAAAGGGCCTGTTTAGCCGCCCGTCCTCTGGTTTGTTGCTAGCTGTCCGTTTGGGCTCAGGGATAAGCGTTACTAAACAATTGGTCGAATTCTATGGAATTTTGGCAGTACTACCATCATGCCATCACCAAGAGCCAGGTTCCGAGCTATGGATCACCACGCAGTTAGCCATCGTCAATCTATATTGGAACATGCAGAAAACAACAACCGCAAAATGTTGTGTTTCGGTGGGTGATGTTATCGACAAAATCTACGTCAAACACAAGACTACCCACATCATTATATGCTGTGATTTAAACGCCAAATGTATAGACTCCGCTACTAATACCAACAGACACTCTACCAGCTCTTTAGAGGAAGAAAGAGGTATGGCATGGCTAAAATTAATGAACTCCCTAAATTTACAAAATGTGGCATGGCTGAAAGCCTGCCAACCTCTGACACCAACATGGGAATGTGAAAAGTCTAAAGCAACCCTTGATTACATATTTGTCGCCCATGGATTACTTTCATATATAGCAATGTTTGAAGTCATAAGAATGAAAAAAAAGCTATGACAACTTGCTGACAATGTCTTGGTCCACCACTTGTCCCCAGAAGAAAACGTACAAGTCCAACATTGAAGCAAACTGCCAACAAACACATCTTCGTCTGACTGCATCTAATATAACAGATCTAACTGAAAAAATACAGAAGAGAAGCATCAAGTATACCAGCACAAAATAAATCAGTAAGACATAACTACTTGCCACGTCTGTCGAGATACAAAGTAGGGCTGATCGGAGCAAAGAAAAGTCCTACTCAACCAGCCAACAACAAGAGTGTAGTAGTTAAAAGAAGAACTCTGAGAAAACTGAAAAGAACTACCTTAATGCTCAACACAGAAGAGGCATGGTGTGCCTTTCGTTATGAGACAAAGAAATACAAATTGTGGTTAAAAAAACCATAGGGCCATTCTCTACCAAAATGATGTGGAGGACATGTTAAGGACCCTAAGTACTAAGACGTCTCGTGATTTCTGGGCTTTAATTAAAAAAACAGATTTTCTAAACGATAACCAACTTTCCAACTCAGTATCGGAAACTAACTGGGTAAGCTACTTTTCAACACTGTTTGATTTTCCTTCAATGCGGTCACCAACTTGCGAGTCTGACCCAGAAGTGTCCTGGGTAGATTTAACGAATAAAGAGAACATCAGAGAAGTAATATCAAAACTCAAATCTTCGAGAGCGCCAGGCCCTGACAGCCTAACAAACTCTGATCTGAAACAGCACCCTAAGTAGTGGACTGTTCTTATTAGTAAGATCTTTGTTCAATGCAGGAAAGCAAAGTTAATCCCGGACTCCTGGACTCAAGCATTTGTTGTCCCGATCTTTAAGAGGGGCAGCAGAGAATATCCTGACAACTACCACCCTATTGCCATCTTAGACATCATTGGAAAGATATATGCAACCTTACTCCTCAAACATTTTCAGATCTGGGCTAGAAACTCGCCTAGTGCAGATCCTTTACAAATGGAATTTCAAGTAAATGCAAGTACGGCGGTGAACATCTTACTTCTAAATATAATAAAATCACACATCAAGACAGGTGCCCCTAGAGTCTTCCTAGCATATGTAGATCTGTCTCAGGCATTTAATAAAGTGGACAGACTGAAACTCTGGACAAAATTAAAAACTTAGAACTGCCCTCTTTCAATTTATGAGCCGCTGATCGCTCTTCACACGAATACCATACTACGTGTGCGCTTAAGTCGACAAGGTATACTGTCAGATGAAATATCTTCGGAACGTGGAGTAAAACAAGGCTGCCCTCTAGCACCTGCCCTTTTCATTGCCTTCTTGGGAGATTATAAAGATACAGAAGCAACAAGGAGATCTTTTCCTCCAAAAATAGGTAAAGGGGCTGTCTCATGTATTCTATACGCCATACATCAAGGCAAACAACCTTGAAATTAATAAATCAAAGACAAAAATTCTGGCCTTGGAAAAACATCCTGAAAAGAACAAGTAGTGCCTAAACTGGTTTTTAGACACCAAAATCGAAGTTGTGACTAATTTTAAATATTTGGGAGTTTGGATCGATGGCTCAGCAAAGGAGGTGAAAATGCAGCAGGCCCTTTGGGAAAAAACAAGAAATCTTACAGCCCAAACCAGAGGCATCGATAAAAAATATGGAAGATTTTCACTGCTTTCGGCAATCCAATTCTATAAGGCCAAAGTGGTCCCTTCTTTGACATATAGAATGGACGCTACCTCAACCATGCCAATTTCATTATGGACAAAACTGGAAGGCCACTTGTGGAAATCAGTTTTGGGAGTCGCTAAATCTACCTAAATGGCAGAAATCAGGTGTGAACTTGGTTTTCTCTCTCTTGCAGCAACAGTGGAGCAGAGCACCATGCAGCTATTCAGGAAAACCTTGTAATCAGACAGCTTGCCAGTATATCAGCTGATCGCTGAAGACATCCAAAGCGGCCACTGCAAAGTACTCAATACATGGGCGATAGCCCAAAAAAGCAAATTGAGCCGCACCGAAGAAGATTTGAAAACAAATCCACAAAGAGTAAAATCCAAAATGGAAAATCAAGACTGGATCCTTACAATTGAGAAAGCAGAATCAAATAAACCCTTAAAGCATCTCCCAACAACCTACAACAATGTAAAGGTTCCTCTGACATACTTTGCTAAATTTCCCCGACAAATCGTTCAGGAAAACTTTCATGAGAGCGTGCCTGAATTTGCTATTAACACACGAAATTTTGGCCATCAGACTGTCTCCCAACTTCAACGAATGCAGACTATGTGAGGTCTGCAATCAACCAGAAACTATAAGACATCTTTTGATGGCGTGTCCACAAATGAGACAGGAGAGAGTCACCTATCTGACGCCTCTCTTGGTAGGCACTTCCATTACTGAAGAAGAAGTATGGTGGAACCGCTTGATTGCGGGGGAAAAAACAAGATGGACCATGGCGGCGGCAAAGTTTTTAGAAACTGCCTTAAAAAAGATAAAATCCTGAATAACTTTGTCGGAAGAACGTCTTCTGTAAATGTTCCTTTTACTTTTGTCTTTGCCTTCGATGAACATTGAGTTCCTCTTTCTTCTCCAAGACCTTTGCTTTAAGACCTTGTAAAAATCTTATGGATTATATACAAGTAAATAATTTTTTTTTTTAAAAGAATGTAATAAAAGAGGTTTTTCCGAACGAAAAACATCATCGTGCTTAGTATGAGCTATGTTGTTTCTCTAGGCAAATTTCACAGACAATCCGTTTGGAGCTCCATGTAAACATTGTGCATTCTTCAATAATACGATGTTCTGTATCAAGACGAAATGCAACATGCAAATGAAAAAATGTCAAATTGTTGCACATGACAAACTTACCCATCTCACGTGCGAGAGCATGATTTCAAAAACTTTTATTAACAATACCAACATCACATTAATTTCAAATGCTCATGATGAGTCTGCTTAGGTTTAATGTGATGCTACTGTCTCCTCCACTAATTACACAAAGAACATGTTTTTTTTCGGGTTCTATGTGTCTTAAACGATGATGTCTACATTCCTTGCCACATGTTTTTGTCCGATGTTAGCTATGGATATTGAACATTTCATTCCAGTCTCAAATGGCATTAGTGCAAACAGCACCAAGACACTTCACGCACCATCTCACCATCTTACTCTGAATTTGAAATTCAAGAAATTATGTGTATTATGCTCTTCTTTCAATGCTTTTGCCCCATTGGATTTGGTAATCAGTGCCCAGTCACAATACGCACATGCACACCACTTGCAGCTTTACAAATGACGTCCAGCTGTGAATAGGCAGAACACCTATCTAAACAGCAACAAACCTACAGCCATGGCTCTGCACACATGTTTGATAACTAGTTCAAAATACTACTATGTAAATTAATTAGCACTTGCTTAATGAATTAATTACGAAGTCTTAGTTGATGTGCCAAGTGCCCACATTGCAACATAAAATGTATTTGTCAAAGCGATACAAGCTTCAAATGCATGAAAATAAATGCACCCACGCACAAATATTACAGCCTCATTCATGGAATTATTGCATGAAAAACGCAGATTTGCGAGCCTTTCTGCCTGAAAATCCCTGTTTGAAGGATGGGGATTTTCGTGCAGAAATGCGCGCAAATATGTGTTTTTCGCGCAAATAATTCCATGAATCAAGCAGTTAGTGTCTCTTGCTTGTCAAAACTAGACAGTGTAAATCCACATGCATTTGTCGAATCAACTCTCTGGCTTCTGGCTAGAAGTTGCCTTCACCACCAAAATGTTATTTGTAAATTATATAAAATATCAAAAACAAAATCAATTCTGCATCCAGTGCCCACAAGAGTGAGATACGTGTTTGAGAAGATTCTGCTGCCACATGCATGGTGCCTTTTGCTAGTATAATACAGACAGTGTAAATAAGCAAACATATGTGACTAGAACATCCTGGCTAAAGATAGGGTAACTTCACATCATCTGGAGACCCCCACCAACAAAAAAAAATTGCATTAGCTAATTTGGCAGGATCTTACACTGGGGGTGTTCCCCATGTCCTGGAAGATGTGAAAACAGTCCTCGTTTCATAGACAATTGACTACTCAACGGAAAACAATTGCAAATAGCATTTAAGTGTCTGGCCTTGCAGAGGTGGTGTCTCATAAAGGTCAAATGCTTAAGTTGTCAATACACAGAAATATGTGAATTGACCCGGTGGGCTCAAGCTAAAGTTCCCATTGAATCATTGACATACCACCTCAAACACTGGGCCTCATTATTAGGTTGCCGGTCCGGTAACAAGGGTACTGGTAAGCTTGCCGGTACTGTTGTTACCGGACCGGCAAACTACGAGGTCTACTCGCGGGTGCCGTTTCGCCTGCCAGGTCTGACCTGGCGGGCAGACCGGCACCCGCAGCAGACCATGTCGGATGCATCGGCACCATTCATGAAAGGTGCCGGTGCATCCGGCCTCCTCATTCACATTGAGCCCTATGGGGTTCGAATTGGAATGGGGAGCATTTTTTTCCGGCGCCCCGGAATAGGCAATTACCGGGGTCCACTGGGGCGGCAATGCCCCGGTTATTGCCCATTCCTGGGCGCAGGAAAAAAAATCACTCCAGCGGCATGGCTACCGCCAGAGTCATATTGAGGCCCACTGAGTATCATTGCATCTTGGCTGGAGCCTAAAGTCAAGGTGCAAACATATAACCATTAGTTCTGAATTGCATATGAATTTTACATTGATTCAGTGCTGCAACTTTTGTTTGCAAAATGTGTATACGGTAGCTCATAGATCTTATATGTGTTACATGTGTGAAGTTCAGACATGGAGCCCTATTTAAGAAAGCAACAGTCTCACAAATGTTGGCTTTTATGTCATTGGAAGTGGTTAATGTGTTGCAAAAATTTGAGTGACATCCTCTGTTCCAAGGACATCCTTCAAGAAAAGGGTACATGTGAAGAAAGAGCTGGTCCAATTGTACAAACGCCTGGAATAGAAAGTAGGTCTGACATGAGTGATATGGCTTTGCAGATTTCAACATGCTGGGGCAAAATCCCCCGCCTGGTCCTTGGGGAAAAAGGGTGTGGGAGCAAAGGGACATGGGTGCTGCCTCCTGCTATAATATGCTGGCAGTGAGGGGAGGATACCCTATCTTACCCACAATGCATCAGTAATTTGGCTGGGTCTTATCACAATGAGTAGATGTCTCCCAGGCAGACTTATCGGAACCCCACCTCCTGAGGGAAGTTCAATAAAATCCCAAATCTTGGGTTAATTACAGAAAACAGCTTTGTACACAAAGCAAGGAGGATTTTTGAAACACCAGGATCATGAAAGTGTTTGGCTGGACTCAAAAATGTGAAATCATACTGTCATAAAGAACATATGGGCAGCCCTACATCAAGAAACCTTCAGCTTCTTGACTTATATTTGCAGGTGATCAATACAGGCTTGGATCAAACGGAGCAGAGCTCTGAATTTGTAGCACCACTTCACTCACGCATAGAGGGGCATTCCAAAATGGTAGTCAGCCTTGATAAAGACTTGTACTAACCTTCTGAACACTTGGGGTAAAGTGGTAGGGAGTGAGAAAGAACCAGCCTTGTTTATAAATACACCAATCCATTTGTACAACTAATAATTATGTATATTTGAATATGGTTAAGCAGAGTGGTCTCAGGGCGTGGGGCTAGTCCCGTGCATAAACTACCAGTGTTCAGACAGAGGTGTGAAAGCTTGGAGGCAGAGGAGGAGCATCTTGGAATGTGTTAGTGGTCAAAGAAGAAGGAATCTGAAATGGAGCAGGAGGAAGGAGACTGGAGAGTGGGAGCTAGTGGAGAGGAGGAGTGCAAGGAGGAGGTTTGAGAGTAGAGAGGCCAAAAGGGAGGAGGGAAATGAAGAGAAGAATGGGAACATCAAAAGGAATGAGGAGTTTGAAGGAAATTATATAGGATTTGAGGAAAGAGGGAGAATATAAAGGTAGTTGAATATAACAACAAGAGAGTAGAGGTGGAGTGATTTTTTAAAGTGGTTGAGAGAAACATCATGGGAGGTGAGGCGGAGAGTAGTGAGGACGGGGTTTGGAGAAACATCTGGAGTAAGGATCTGAGTAGCAAAGAGGAGTTAGTTGGAAGAGGTGCAGGAGGAGGTGAGATTATGACCCTTGGAACGTGCATTTACAGCTGAATGGGATTACACCAGAATAATTATGAGTCCAAATAACCAGACAAACTCAAGAACATGGCAAGTTACTGTTTTATTAACAATTATCTAAAATAGGGAGCTTACAACGAGCATCAACGGATTTACGCTCAGACTCTCAATGATTTCCACAAAAAATACAATTTATATACTTCATTATGCATCAGAGTGATGTCATACTACGTGGCAACAGTGAAAAACCTATCAGGGGTTGGGATGGGTTGAGGGAAACATATAGACATACAATCATATAAGTGCTAGGATTGTTATTGGCTGTCCTTTATCAGGTGTACAACATTTGCCTACCTCTTCAAACATGTCATTTCAGAAAAATCAGATACACAGTGTTTCATTGGTCTCACACGCTATAAGGTCCTTTGTTGTACAGACTAATACAATTGGTTGGCACGCTTGTGCTATGTCTGGTACATTCAGTTCATTTAGCAGCACTTAAGCCAAGACCCAGGTGCAGGGAAATAGGACATGAAACTACCTCACCATCCAATTAGCCCAGCATCTCTCATCATCCATGCCTTCTGCCCTGACATTTTCTTTGTCCTTGGCCTTGCAGAGTATTCTCGTCCTGGGAATGCATAGAAGTGAGGGCACTTGTTATCGTATCTGGAATTCCAAGTTTAAACTCTATTTTCATTCTCACATGACAAGAGAACACTTGGCATCCTATGTGTTCTGCAGTACACCTTAATGTGAGAGGAGTCATCCGCTGCACACTCAATCTTCTTCAAAGTAGATAGCTCACCTCGACTTTTTAGTTCTTGACTTCAGTCCAGACGGCTTCACTAAGCAGCTCCACTAGCATGCTATTCTACTGCAACACAGCTTTTCGTTCATTCTCAATGATTCCTTGGTTTACTATTTCATGATACCAATGTCCAGTTTCCATACAATGGCGTCTTTGCCTGCATTCAATGTGCTACTTCTAGCTAGCCTATAGGATGACTTTATCTAGCTTGCATTTCAGTGTCTGTACATTCTTCATGCTTCTGTTTTCTGCAGCACTTTGTTAACGTGTAATCTTCTTCTTTCCCACCTTGATAGTTCACTCAATTCCTTACTTCCTCATTTGTCCTCTAGGGTCCATCCTCATTCATTATCTCGGGACGTCATGCACACTTTATTATAATGTCATCAGTTCATCTTCTCAGTTCTTTCTCATATTTCTTCAGGGAGTTCCTCCTGTAGGCTGTCATCAACTTGAGGGTACATTTGATATGGTTGGCTTAATGGATACGTTCTTCAATATGCTTGCTGTATTATTGGTACAGTAGCTGAATTTAGACAGGGCATGGTCTCATGACTCCAATAGAGGGGAGGTGGGGGCAGGGGTATGATCTCCTGCAGAGGTATATGTCTGCTCCTCTACATTCCCCCCGGTTGAGTCCTCGACCACCTTCTTGAGTGTTTCTGCTTCTTTGGATCCTTTCTTGAAGAAAGGTATCTATGTTACCCATATCTTGGTCACCACCCTCAGGGTGCCCACACTTTTGATAGGTTCATCCACACTCCAGGTCATGTGATTGCTTTCTCCACTGGGGGTACAGAAGACCAAATGTCCTAGGTAATTTTTATGATCCTTTGGGTACCCGAATTTTGTTCATTCAGGTGCTACAATACTTGCCTTAATATGATCTCTAATGGCACTATTGGTCAGCACATTGTCTTCTGGTTCACCCTTTGTGTCAATCATGATCTTCATTCCCACTGCTTTCTTTGCTGATTTCTGGCATTGTTCAATTATTATCCTTATGATACAGAATCCAAACATTATTATCATCAATATTGCTCCAAGGAACTTGAATACATTTGCCATCCAATAAGGAATCCATGAAAACAGGAGTGAGAACCAATTGCCATCTCCAATGGCCTCTGTGTCCTCCTCCATTTTTGTTTGCAATTCTGTCAACATCGATATAGCCTCCATCAAAGTCCCTTTCTCACCCTCATGAGATGGTGTGAATGTACAGCAGGATGGCTCAATCTTGGCATACACAGGTCCTTCCATTGCTGTAATCATGTTGAGGACATACCTATTCTGGAGGGTCATCAATCTTATGGCCCTCAACTCTTCGTTTATGGCATTAAATCCTTATATAGTGGCATTTATTGTTAGTAGCAGCTCCCACCTGGTGATCTGTAGCCTTTTGATATTAACTGCTATTTTAATTCCAGGAATTAACATAGATCTCAGCATCATCACAGTCTTGCTGAACAATGTGTGCTCTTCAGGAATGTCTTCATACGCCTTTGGTGATTTTTATGAGGAATAATTCTCTTTATCTATCTGTTCAAGTGACCTTCTTTTTCTCAGGTGCTTGTCGACTTTTGGAAATCCTTCAATTTTCAGATCCCTCTGAGAAATCACCAATGCTGGAACATGGTTTTATACCAAGGAACACACTCCACTCCAAATTCTGGGCATTCTCATACATGCACCAGATCTGCAGGCCCAGTATTGATTGATTAAGACAGCCATCCCTCTCGTCATTCCTGGAACATTAATTATGGTTTTGCACCTTTTATTCTCTCCAACTCAGATGTTTCCCTTGCTCCGAAAGCACAGTGTCACATTAACCAATGGGACTACAGTCACTGGGCCTGCTTCGTCTTCCACACATTTCAGCAGTTTAGAGTTCTTGGCCCATGACTTTATATACTCATCATTCACCTTCTGCACCTCTTGCACTGCTTCCTTCCTCAGCAGATGAGCTGCACAGGACATCATTCCATCTTCCCATCCTTTGTTAGTACTCACTCATCCATAGATTAGCAGCTGAGAATGCTCCCAGCATCCAGGCATTCCAGCCCTTTCCAGCATGTCAGAGCAATTTATCCTCTTAATTTATTCAACAATCACCTTGTCTTGTACTGCAGAAGGATACACAATCATCTTATCTGTCCATCTAGGCTCCTTTTCCATTTGCGTTGTCTTGATATAATCATTGTGGTATGGAAATGTCTGTCTTGATCGCCATTGCAATGTTTCCCAGTTCCCTTGAAACTGTCTTCTAGTGGTACATGCAGCTAGATGACAGAAGCTCTTCGCAACTTGCACCTGCACCTCTTTTGAAATGAATGTTATTACTGTACTCATGGCACAGGGGATGAGAGACCAGATGTAGCAGTTCTCATCAAATGCTCTCTCCCCCACCTTTCTCCTGTGTTGGTATCACATGTTATTCCCCAGGTCAGCTGGATTATCAAAGTAGGTATTTATTCCTTGATTATCTTCTTCTGCATTCCTCTTATGCTGTTTGACATGGCCAAAGAGGACAAAGAAATTATCATGATTTGTACTCATACTAGGAAAAATCATAGGTGTCGTGTTTTCAATTGGACCATTAGGATAATAAATACTTCAAAATGTAAGGAACAGAAAGAAGAAGAAAATACACATGCATATATATATTTGGCATAAAAGTCTAGAGAAACATTTGGTGTGCCATAACAATACTCATTTCATTCTATGGGCCTCATTACGACCCTGGCGGTAAGTAATGTACATTACCGGCATGGTGCAACTAACGTGTCCGTGCTGTCCTGAAGGCGCAAAAAGCGGCACATTACGACCCATCGGGCACGAGCATTGCGCCATGCCGGTAATGTAAACTGCGCCATGCCGGTAACGCCCCCAAAACGGCACCTACCGGCATCGTATGCCGCGCAAGGTGCACTACCGCCACCTCACCCACCGATATTAGTGGTGACCGCAATTAGCGGTGACCGCAAATAAGCGGAACCGGAACTTGCGTCATCGCGGCGGAACGGGAAAGAGCACGGCGGCCATCTTAAAAAACACAATCCATTGGCATCCTCTGCAACCAGTGGACATCTGACCCTGAGAACCGGCACAAAACATCACCTACATCTACCCTTCGAGAAAATGCCTAAAGTTGTCAAAAAAAGTTGTGATCGCCAGCGGCAGGACCGTATCAGCAGGGAAGAGCTGAACATGTTGGCGGAGACCCTCTAGGAAAACGCTGCTGTAGTCTTTTCCACCCAAATGACCAGACCGGCAATCGTACAGAAAAAGGCCATATGGGCCCTAGTTGCACAGCAGGTCAGTGCAGTAAGAACAGCACCCCGCAATGCGAGACAGTGCCGTAAGCGGTGGGATGATCTCCGGCTCCGCGTTAGGAGCATCCTGTCTGCCAACAGGAACATGGGCATGGCAACCGGCGGAGGATCAGAGTCCCCAATAAAATTTCAGCCCTGGGAGGAAATCTGTGCCACTACAATCGGCATCGAGAGCATCGAGGGGGTAGGAGAAATGGAGAGAGGAGCCCCGACATCAGGCGATGCAGGTAGGTGACTCAAATCAAGCCATGCAAAAGTCACTGAAGTCCATATTCATGGGAAGCACAATGTTGCCTAATAGTGTTAATGCGACACATCAGCAGAAGACTGCCTACAGCCATTTCTGACCTCCACCCTGTACACATGCAGTATGCACACCCTAACTGTAGGCACCCACATACCTCCATGCTACTTCCACACAAAAGGGAGACAACCTGTATGTCCCTGCCTCCAATGTGCAGCATCTAGTAATCAAAATGATGGCAGTCATCACAATGCCCGCTCAATGTCCGCAGACCCATCAATAACACTTTCCCTCCTTTGCTCCACCACAGGCTCCCATTCCGACCTCGACGAGGAAGACACTACTGCCACCACACCTGCCAAGAAGGCCAGGACCGCATTGCCAGCACACCAACCCTCCACCTCTGCTGTACAGACCAAACCCCAGCAGCAACCAAAATCTGTGGGAAAAACACAGGACAGGGCAGTGACAGGCACCACAGCAAGCAGCACAGTACCAGCAGCAGCAGCAGACAAACACCAACTGGTGGCCACAGAAGGGACTGTGTCTGTAGGAAGCAGCACAATCGGGGAGACTGCTGCCATTGCAGCTTCCTCTGACAGTGATGCGGGGAATGTTGAGGAGATCGTTGTAGGACCCCCCCACTGACCACCCTCATTCCCCCTACCTGTCCCAAAGCAGCCAGCATGAAGATGCCACACAGGGGCAATCAGATGATGAGTCTTGGCCAGGCTCTCCATGCTCAGTGCAAGATGTGCAGGAGGTGAGCAGCCCAATGGAAACACCACTGGCAATATCCATGGCCCAGAAAAATCAACAGTCGTTGGAGGAGATTATCACACGGCAGCACCAACTCTCCTCACTCCTGACTGAGCATCTGGCAGAATGTGGGGGTGCAAGGGCAGGAATGCAGCAATGCGCAGAGACTGTGAAGGCTGCATTACAGTCCTCCACAAAGGACATCTGTGCTGAACTCGCCGCGGTGCTGCACGTGCTCTCTGAGCTTGTTCAGTCAATTAGGGACATGCGTCCCAATGAGCAGTCAGGTACCTCCTCCGCTGCCAGTTCAACCCCAAGCAGCCTCGTCCGCTGATCGGCCAGGAACCTGCGGAGCACAGGCAGGGGTGCCCCGGGGGCCGGGAGAGGGGGCTGCCAATAGTGGCTGCCCAGTGGAAAAATCCAATATTAGCCACTTCATCACAGGCATCCTCACACCTTTGCAGGGAGTCCAGGGGGGAGGGGGGAGTGGGTGTGCTGGGGAGTTCAGGGGGGAGGGGGAGTGGGTATGTTGGGGAGTTGAGGGGGGAGTGGGTGTGTTGGGGAGTTCAGGGGGGAGAGGGAGGGGGAGTGGGTGTGTTAAACCAATTTACATTTACAATACACTTTTCCCTTTTGCACAAATCAAATGTGTGGACATTGCTCATTGCGTATGTGTGCTTTATTGGTGAACAGTCCACAGTGTGCATGTCCCAGACACACACAGTGCCCCAAATGCTGTCTCCATGTGACACACACCAGCCGTGTGTGCTAGAAGCATTGGTTAATGATCTTTTGACGCATGGCACGTCCCTCCTGTGCATCGCCTCCTCCATGAGGTGCGGCCCCATCTCCACCCTTCCTCATCCTCATTGTCAGGTGGTTGCAGTTCAGCATCAGGGGGCAGGGGCACATTTCGTCTGATGCACATATTGTGTAGCATTACACATGCCATGACCATCTTTGCCACCTTCTCATGGCGGTATTGGAGTGACCCACCAGACCTGCTGAGGCAGCGAAACCGTGCCTTCAATAGGCCAAATGTCTGCTCAATCAACACACGGGTTTGTGTATGTGCACGATTAATGTCCTCCTCGTGCTGGTTCTGTGGGTTCCAGACTGGGGTAAGGAGCCACCTCTTCAAGGGATAGCCTGCATCACCTGTATGTTGGCAACAATGTATGTGTCAGTCATGTCATCAAATTCCATTAATGACTTGGCATCATGGCATGCATTCATCTCTCACTGTGTACTACATTTACATGCACAATTGGAGTCACACTATGAGACCGGTATATGTGTATTCCTCTCATGGACTGTTTTGCATGCCATCAGCCAGTGTATGCAGGGGGGTCCAGTGCCTTGTGTGTGCCCATCCACTGTGTCAGTCCATAGCGTTTCTTTTGGTGACCTGGCAGGTGTCCAGTGATATCAATGCTCTCATCATGGCAACATTGCTGTCAGCCTCATGTTGACCTCATTGGGGACTTCAAATGTTGTTATGCTATTTTGATGGTCCTCGGTGTCTGTGTAGTGGTGTATTGATGTTGATGTCCGTCATGTGCCTCCTTTGTGCGCAGTTGTTGGGGACTGCCCTTTCAGTTGATGGTGTTTGGTACCGTGTATTGGCTGGAATCATTGCATGTAGGTGCATTTCGTTGAGGTGGATGGGGTCTGATTCAATGCAGTGCACTTGCAGATGGTTGTGTCATGGTTGGGAGACACCTTCAATCACATGGTTGGGCTGCTTACATCGGGCATTATGTGTTCAGGTGTCGACTGAATTTTGGCCTGCTTTAGGGTATAGCTGGCTCCATTGGCTCTGGTACTCGCAGCCAGGTAAGGCATGCATCTCCCTGCCCCCTTTCAGCCAGGTAAGGCATGCATCTCTCCCCCCCTTTCAGCCAGGTATAGTATGCATTGGTACGTCAATCACCTACCCACTTGACATTTCCATGCACATGACATGTGACTCACCGAGTAGCCAGGATCTTGGCCCTGCATGTTGCTCCATGTAGCGTGGTATAGTGGAGTTCAGCAGGACCATTGAATCATGGGTTGATCCGAGGAATCGGGCACAACAATGTGTGATGATCCTGTTGGAGTCACATACCATTTGCACGTTGATTGAGTGGAATAGTTTACGGTTGCGGTACGCTACCTCAATGGCATGTGGGATCACCAATTCCACATGGGTGCAGTCGATGGCACCGATGCAACCAGGTATTCCGGCTAGTGCATGGAAACCCACTTTGGTGTTAGCGATCTCCTAGGCAGACCGAGGTGAGGATATGTGGTTGTCTGTGTGCTTGAGGAGGGCATCGAGCACTTGGATCAGCGTACCTGAGAATAATGGTTGTGAAATGCCATGCAAGTGCCCCGCTGTGTGCTGGTAGGTGCCTGTGGCCAGGAAGTGAGCACGGACACTACCTTCAGTAGGGGAGGGATGGCGGTGAGTGTTTCAATCATGCTGACGATGTCGGCATGTATCATGTCCACAATGGTGGTGATGGTGTCCCGGTACAAGGTGTGGATCTGCTCAGCGGTGAGGTTGAATGGACTGGCTCGGATGCGTGGGATTGGGGGCTGCCTGCGTGGTGGCACTGGCTGTGCTGGTGGGGCTTGCTGGCCCTGCCTCCTTCTCCTCCTGCGTCTCCTCTGTGCTGCCTGTTGTTGTTGTTGTTGTTGTAGCACTTGCATTGCAATCAGGTCCTCCAGCCCCAACATTGCTAGTCGTATTGGAATCATTGTGGAATGTGACTGGGTGTGGGAGGGGGTGGGGTGTGCTCTTTTTGTACTTGGTGAGTCTGTCTAGCCTCCACCTGTGCTGATTGTGTGCACCTGTGGCAGCTGGGAACACTGCACATGGCCATTTGCGGTTGGTTCGCGATGGCGGAATTAGCACCATGGCGGTAAGGTACTTTAGGGGCTTCGCGAGGGCGTTAAGAGCATGTCCGCTTGGTTCGTGATGTTACCACCTTTGCGCAATGCCGGTATTTACGGCTTGGGAGGTCGCGTGCGTGCAAGCTTGGTGCTCTTAGCAGCACCGTTAAGTACGATGCCGCTAATTGCACTTTCTCGGGTCATGATCGGACCTAGCGGTAAGCGATGCCGGTAATCATTTACCAGCATTGTTTTTCACTTACCGCCAGGGTTGTAATGAGGCCCAATATCTATAACCACATTACCTTCTTCCTGAATCATTTTAATACACATGCTCTATTTACATTTGTAGTTGCATAATCTGCTCAATCTGCTCAAGTATCGCAATCAGAAGTATTCTTATAACTGGACAATTCTTTGGGTCATGGAGAAAGGTGTCAATATTAACATCTCACCCAATGATAGTGGGGTATGACTGAAGTATAAACACATAAATTGCAATTATAATCCAATGTGTATCGCTGTCGACGGGTATCATGTATTATCCTTGAAAAAGATATGCTCCTAAAAACGAATCTGGGTATTGCTCTCTCTTCCAATTTCTAATAAGGAATTGTTGTTTAGGCATAATACTGATATGACTTTACTTTTTCATTCAAAGAATCTCTAAAAGTTCATGGCTCTGGAATTCTCTGCAAGTCCTTGCACTTATTTCTGCAAAAATATTATGGCGTGTCCAAAGAATTCCAGTCCAAAAGAAATGTGTGTTAACCACACAGTGTGTTGTCGTCCTTTTTCTTGATAATCGTTTGAGTCTGCACATGCAGCAATTCTTCTTCCTGTCTTGCTTCTTGGTGAACGGGTGCTGGAGGGAGGGTCTCGCCTTTGTAGATTTTTACATCTCCTAAATGTAACCAAGCTCTTCTTCCAGTCACCCTAACTGCAGTAGGGGAAACTTCTTCTACACAGAATTGACAATTACATCTTAGTTCATGCATCTACAAGTACAAATCTTTTTGGTGGTGGCAATAATTCACATGGGTTGGTTACTGTGCCATCCTCTTCCAAGTTCCTTGACCCCTCCCTCTGATGCTTGACTTAATCTGCAATGAAAGCAACACTGGTAGTCATTCATGTCAAATAATCGTGCATTTTATCACGTAGAGCCTGCGCTATACACCAGTCATCACTCCTGACTCTAGATGGGGGCATAAGAGGTGTCCTAAAGCAACGCCCTGTCACTAACTCATAGGGCGTAAGATGTTGGTCTTAACCTGGCTGGTTTCAAAGGGCATATAAGGCTAGAGTTAGGAAATATAGCCATTCCTTTTTCAAAGTTAATCTGATATTGGCTATCCTTTCTTTTAGGAGGCAGTTGAGTCTCTCACATATCCCATTTGCTTGTGGATGATAAGCATAATAGAGGTTCGATGTGTTTAAATTGCTCACTGACAAAATGTGGCCCATTATCGGACCTCAATACCATGCACACACCCCATCTCAGAATTACTCTGCGAACTAGAAACTTTGCTGTGCAAGTGGCATCAGGGTGTGTACAAGGACCGGCTTTGATCCACCTAGACACGGGACAAACCACCACTTGTCTGCAGCATATCAACGATATTGATATGCAAATGTTGAAATGGACCATTGGTCGAGGTATTACTCCTCCCATTGTTCTCAGTGTATGCCCAGCTGTAAACTTCTGACACACGATGCAATTCACAATGAATTGAGCAATATGTTCCAATAGATTGGGAACAAACCAGTCTTCTGCAATGGTGGCAGCAAGACTTTCTCTGGTTATATGGATGGGGTAATGCATCTGCTCGGGTGCGACTTTCAAAAATGCTGCTGGCATCACTGGCTTTCCAGTGCTTTCCTGTCTCCATAATGCTTCCGTGGGGGATAAAGAACACCCCCTTAATTTCCATTGCTCCTGCTCCTCTTGTGGGGCTCTACCCTGAATCTCTATTAGTTGTGTAATTGACAGTATATTAAATCCTACTCTTATTAGCAGACTTCTCTTCAATACTTTTTTGACATTCTCAGTATCGAAACTTGACATTTCGAAAGAATATACAACCCTTTTGGCATCTACTTCTGCGGCTTTGTTTCCATGAGAGATAAAGTGTGTTAATTTAGTATGTGCTGAGCATTTTATGACTGCATTGGCTACTGGGAGTTGTAGTGCCTTAATAAGCCTGTCCCATTAAGACGCATGTTGCACAGGAAATAACCCCTTTTTTCCAGCATTAAAGCCCTTCGTGCACAGTTGATGTCACATAGGTAAGGAGAAGGAGTCACTGTACACAATCAGTTACTGACCTTCGTATTTCTCGAGTGCAACAATAAGCGCCACCAAGCTGAAAAATGGGATGGTAGTCTTGCACAATCCTGAATGCCTCTCCCCACTAGTTTGGTAGATTTGTGAAGAACCATCAATAAAGAGAATCTCCCCTCCCTATAAACCATTTTCTTTTATCCAGGGTATAACATCATAAAATTCAACATAATTTGAGCAGTCATGCACATGATCCCCTTCTTCTACAGGTTTATCTACAAACGTGGCTGGAATCACTATTTTACACCTCACTATTTTAATCGCTGGATTGGAGATCATCACCTCGTATGATGTTGCTCTTTGTGACATCAATGTAACTTTGGATTTCTCTACAATAGCAACTAAGGCGTGCTCCATGTATAGAGTCATGGAACAGCCCATGGTAATACTTGTGGACTTCTCAATTGCAAATGCGGCAGCAGCCAAAGATTGTGCACATGGAAAATGTCCTCTCATAACTGGGTCCAAAATCCCACCTTAATACGGCAAAGGTTTATATCCTAATGTTCTTTGTGTGAGTACTGCTGTCATTACAGACCGATTGATGTATGAAAACAAATAACATTCTTTGCTATAATTGGGAATTCCTAAAACTATAGCTGTACAGATTGCTCTTTTGAATTCTTCAAATCCTTCCTCCATTTCTTCAGTCCATTCTATCTTCTCCTTACCAACTTATGCTTTCTTAAGTGCTTGCAAAAGTGGTTTTGTGTATGTGCTGTAATCGAGCACCCAGACCCTGCAATAATTGCATACGCCCAGAAATTACTGCATTTACCTCACTGTATGTGGCTTTGGTGTTTTCATGATAGCCTCAGCTATTTCAGGTGTCATCTTCTTTCCTTCATGTGAAATTAACTGGCCTATGTACAACACCTCTTCCTGGCAATATTCTAATTTCTCCTTGTCTACCTTGTATCCCTTGTCTGCCAATATAGTCATCAACTGAACAGAGTCCTGCCTACATTCATCCTCTGTTTCGCTGCAGATTAATATGTCATCTACATACTGAATTACTGTACTCTTGAGTTTAATGTTACCGAGATCCATCTATAGGACCCTATTAAAGATTGACAGAGACTCACAGAACCCTTGAAATATACAAGTATGTTTTAGTCTCTTTGTTTGAACGTAAAGGAAGTAAGGTCTTGTGAGTCTTTTTCCAATGGGATCGAGAAAAACACATTTTTCAAATCGATCACCGTGAAGTACTGAGCTTCAAATGGGATGCTACACAATATTGACGCAGGATTGGGAAATAATGGGAACTCTGCTTCTAAAATCTGATTAAGAGGGTGCAAGACCTGGATAAAACTCCATGAGCCCCCTTTTGATTTTTTAACCAGATACACTGCAGTGTTGCACAGGGATTCTGATGAAAATAGCATTCCGTGATTCATCAATGCTGAAATAGTTTTAAATATGCCTTCATCAGCTTCTCGAGACATAGGATACTGTTTTGCTCAGGGAAAAATTGCTCTTGGCTTGAGTTTTATTTTAATCTCTCCTAGACCCTTCAATAGGCTTACACACAATGGGCCCATTGTCCAAAGGACACTTGACACTTTTTCCAAGTCTTCCTGAAAGAACGCTTCTCGTTGGCGCATTAGTGCCATTCGCTGTGAGACTTCACTTTTCTCAATTCTTATCCAATACATATTTATTAAAAAAACACTACCTCATTATCTATACATTCATCTCTGAACATTTCTTCATCTGTTATGTCAGTCAACCTGTATCCCTCCTCAAGAACACTGTCCTCCATGATCTACCTTCGTCATCTAGTCCTTCAAGCATTGCTATTTCCCCTCATACCATAGCCGCTAACAATTCTATAGGAATAGTCTGCCCTTCTTCCTCGTCCATAGGTACTTATGAATTCATCAGGTATCCTCATATCTTTCCCCAAAAATCCAGGTAGCCATGTTAATAAAATGCTTACCGCATATATGAAGACTTACGGATCTACCGGGACCCTTTGTAGATCCACTTGCCCTGTGAATGCCTGTATAAACTCTCCCATGTTTAAATAGTGTATTGCTGGAGACGAGCACACTATTCCTTGGTCTGTGAATGAAATGGTCATGTTAAAGTTTCATGATCAAGTCTCCACAAAGAATGTTAACTGGCTTTTGTCATGAATGTAACAAGGGGAAACATTCTCCTATAGAAACAGGCAATTTGTCAGTAAAAAGGAACTAAATTCGTAGCTCCAGAGAACCCTTAAGCATTCATGGCAATACCTGAGATTGGATATGTTCCCTCCCCTATACAAGAGTGAGTCACCCCAGTGTCCACAGGTGAAGAAAAGGAGTTGCCTCCTATCATCACATCAACCCTTGGTTCCTCTTGGGGGTCTGGTGTTACTGATAGTACTGAACACATCAAATCATTCTGTGAGCTGTCCTATTGAGGGTACAAATTCGACCCTGTCCCCGTAAAATGATTCCCTCCTACAACAGTTACACTCCCTATCCTAGGTGTCAGTATTTGCGCTGTGTTTGCATTCTGTTGTGTTTACATAGGTGCTTGTTACGATTTGCCTTGTGGTGGGTGCATTTGCACTGACCCCTGCTGCTGAGCCTGCTCTGATTGCAGCACCTGTGTCTGATAGGATGTGTGATCCTGGACAAAGCTCTTTCATGTTTGTTTACTGTATGGTGGTGGATAAACTGTCCCCCCTCTTAAAGGTTGTCCATTTTGTTGTGCATTTCCTCAGCCTCCACATACAGGCGCAATATGCCCCATCATCCCACAATTCAAACTGGGGCATTTTGAAATACACCTTGGTTGTTCTGAAATCCACCTCTTCCTCTGAATCCTCCACCTCTTCCTCGTGGCCAAAACACATACCCACGTTGATCCATTGGGTGTCCATTATTCACCTGTGATGCACCAGTTACTTCTTGCATCCCTAATCCTTCTCCACTTGTCAATACTGAGCCTTCTATGCCAAATTTTGACAATTTTTCTGAACTAACTTAACTTCCTCGATCTTCCTGTTCTCATCTTTCTTTATGTTCTTCTCTTTCAATAGCTGAAAATGATGCACAATAGTTAATTGTATCTTAGCCCATGGCTTCGCTTCCATTCCTACTTGTTTTTTCCTTTGTCTCTGTACCTGTTCTGGCAACCCCTGACACAAAATATGATCGAATAGTGCTGCTGTTTTTCCCCAGGGTTCATGCATTTCAAGCTGCCATCTCTCTTGAATTCCTGAATATGAGCAATAGGGTCCTCATCGTCTTTCATTTTACGTGTCATAATTGTGCCCATATCAGACGTATCAGGATACTGTACCCTGAGAGCCCTCCAAACATCTGCCCTGCAATTATTAAATGGTGCTCCATCATGTTCTGTGTTTTGTGCTGTCACACACGCATATCCCGCTCGTCTCCAAATGTCATCAGTTATCTCCCCAAGAATAGCTGCCAGTAGATCCATATCCATCTGGAGCCATGGAATATATTGCAGTCTTGCCCCCCCCCCTTTTCTAGCAAGCGGAACTGTGAGAAGCCCATCCCATAATCGGATACCATTATTCGTTTACACAATGTAGGGGTAATCGTCCCTATTCATCTTCGTGCTGGTAACAACCTTAACCTATTCACATAGGGTGGGGATCTCCCCTACACTACATGGTCATCTTCTGGAAAGTATGGGATATGGTATAGGATCTGGTCTTCTCTCCTTAGGGTGTTCCAGATCTGACCTACTTACCTCCTTATCCAAATCTTGACTTCCCGAAGGGATGCATGTACCTGTAACGCTTACCTTGTACCTGTTTTCAGCGGGAGCGCCTGGATCATCGGGCGGTTGGTGCCTTTCTGGGCTACTGGCGTGGGCAGCTATGGCTTCTCCTAAAGGGAAATATAAGTGTGACTTAATGGTTTTCTGTATGTCCCAGACCCACCTTCCCAACCTTTTTGGTGTCTTTCCTATGGTTGCTGGGCTCAACTGTGTGCATATGATGCCAAGCTCTCCGTCCTGCTGTCTGTAGCAGGGTTGCTATTCTTTTGTCTGCATGCACACCAGTTACTTCACTGGTTTACATGCCCAGACCGGCTGTGGCCCATTAGTGCTGTGCATGGTTATCTCATTATTGTTAATGGACCTTTGTAGGCTGGTCTGTTGCTGTCCGGTTACCCTGGGCCTAGGGGTGCTCAGTGGCTTGACTTGAGCCATTGTGGATGGTTGCACTGGCCCCAAACTGTCTTTCTGTCATGATCTCTGCTTCCAAAAGGTCAGGGTTTTCCCAACTCCCTTGGAAGCAGATCCATAACCCAGGTTCCGAGTGCCAACCAGTCCCAATTGGGACCTTTTGGACCCAGTCCTGGCGCCAGTGGCACCAGGCTCATAAATATGCCCAGTCCCAGCGCTGGAAGCGCCGGGCTCATAATGCTTGGGTGGACTTACCTGCAGCAGACCATGCTGCTTACTTGCCTGCCAGTTGAGCCTCTGATCATCTTCTGTTTGGAACTACTTTTCCTGTTGGGTGGGGCTGGAGCCACTCCCTAGATTCAGAACACTGGAACTCTTCTGGAAGGCAGGAACTCTTTTCTTACCAGGAACTCTTTTCTTACTTAGGCGTGGCTGTGGAAGGAGACACCTAAGCACTACAGGAGACTATTTAAACCACACCCGGTGGATTAATCTTGCTTTGCGTTATTCTGCACCCTCTGCAGCAGAACGCTCATCGTGTCTTCTGCATCCGGTCCTGGGCCTAAGGAAAAAGGCTTACCATCCTGAATCCAGTCTTCAGCAACACCTATAAAGACAAGAAAGAACAGGTTAGCATTCCGGCATCTGAAAGGCAAAGGCTTACCTACTCTTCGTGCGCTCCGGAGGTCTTCACACTGCATTCCGGCATCTGAAAGACAAAAGCTTACCAACTCTTCGCACGCTCCTGAGGCCTTCGGCGCTGCATCCCGCATCTGAAAGGCAAAAAAGGTGCGTTTAAAGACATTGGGGAACTTTAATACTCACGTGCCATTACTCCTTTCCACATCTAACCCAGTGGGTATTCCGGCACCCTGCAGCCGCTCCGAACTCGTACCTGCAAAATAAAAAGACAGTTAGAGCGCATCGTGAAGCATGCAACAAGCGCTTACTTACGTGCTTCCAGGCGCTTCTATTCATCACACGGGCTCCATCTTCAACTCACTTCAGCCCGTCATCCGCCATCGCCGGAACCCTGCAAAACAAGAGACATCATTACTAAAGACTTTAAAGACATTTGAATGACTCGAAACTTACCGTTCGTGCAGTAAATGACGGACAGCAGTCCTCTGAAGTCAAGAGGCCTGCGCTACCTACCCAGTGAAGAAACTGGTTACAGCACCCTGCCCCGAGGCAGATGGAGAGCTCGGCATTCACTTACCTAAGACATCTTACTCTACACGTCAGGCATACAGTGCACAGAGGTCCAGCCCAAAGAGCCAACCGGGTGCTACACATCACCTTTGAAGATACGGTAGTCGCCCAGTCAAGACCGGCGCCTCTGCGAGAATCAGGTGAGTGTTACACTTTCTGCACTCCCACGGAGTGCGGGCTCTCCTTCATGCTCCTTCCAGGTACCTTTCTCAGCTGCTGGCTGTGTGCGATGAGCCAGGGTATAGCTGCTCCTGCATCAATGCGCAGCGTGTTTCTTAAAAAGTAAGTACAAATAACAGCTGCCTACTGTATTGTCAAGTTGTGTGCTTGCCTGTGTTTGTGGTTATGCTTAATACTGTGGTTATGCTTAATGCTGTCTTTCTTGGTGCAGGTGTCTGTCATGACATCTGGGGCCGGCCGGTGAATGAGGGATGAACCCTGTGCTGACACAGGAGCTTCAGGGAGAGCCGCGAGAAGCCGCGTATTATTAGGTAAGTGTTCGAAATTCAAGTCTTCATTGCTGCGATCCGATGCTCGGAGTCTTCTAATCTTCTTTACAGGTTGATGAGCTGAGGAGCTGGAGTCTGTGGTAAGCGTTATGCTGCTTTTGCAGAATAACACAAAGCGGAGCCACATGCGTGCCGTGTGGCTTTTATAGGAACTGCACCCATCACCTGCTGTACAGCCTGCAGGGATGTCCTTGGCCTAATGGTCAGCCATCTTGGGGGAACCAGGAAGCGTACTGGAGAACTTGCTTCTAGCCTGCACTAAATGCCAGTTGTGCCATAAGTGTGACCATCTAACCCTTACCCTAGCCCTCCTGGATCAAATAATGTCCTTCATGTGTGAATGAGAGGGCGGCCTGGCCTGTGATGATGGAACGGTGTGCAAGTGCGGGATGGTTCTAACAGTGACTATGACAGTACCCTCCACTTCAATCTCACAACCTGACTCTCTATCCTCATCTGACATTGCTACACCACAACTGGCCATCATCCTCCTCTTATCTATCTAAATTTAATCTACTTAACGCCAATGCTCTGCGCTCATCACTGAACATGTTTTCCTCCTGCCGCGGTTTAGGTATCAGCAATCATTTGCCACCCCTTGGAGTCCCATGATCACTATTCTGCCTTATTTGCTGATATATTTGATAATTTGTCTTTTGAATACTTTGTGCATCTTATCTTTCCTCTTCCTGTGTATTTCATCACTCGGTCTTACTCATTCCTTACGAACAAGACTGGCATCAAGAACTTGCTGCCTTCTTTCCTGTTCCTGCTTTCACCTCCCTTTGCTCTCTCGCGTCTCTCCTTGCCCTCTCTTCTTCTTGCTTTTGTGATTCTCTTCTTATTTCTCACCTTAATTTTTCTTCTTCTCTTCTTCTCTATAATCATTCTTCCTTCACTCTTAGTGACTCTTCTTCCTATCTCTTTCTTTCTCTACTATCCTTTTCTTCCATTGCTTCCTTTCTACTGTCGTATGTCCTTTGTTCCTCTGCCTGCTTTTTGTCTTTTTCCTGTTCTTCTCTATATATCTGTTTCTGTTGTTCACTGCTTTTCCTTCCTTGCCCATCCTCCCTCAAACTCTTTTCTCATTCCCTATCCTTCTTTTCTTGCTCGCCTTTGTCTTCCTTTTGCCCAACCTCCTCAATACTATTCGCATCTATTTGTATTTTGTTTATTTGTATTGCACACCCTGCCCAGGGGCATCAGGCTTCATGTTTGGAAAGATAGTTACAGATAAGTGTTACATAGATAGGTACAAATTGCATTTTAAAGACATATTTACATCAAGAATAAGGACATGAATCAGAAATATTACACGGAATGGCAAAATGGTCAAATATACAGTATATACAGTGAGTAGCCTGTTTTGCGGGTGACCGTGAAGCCACTGTTTAGTTCTGTTTTTAGGATTGGATGGCTGGCACTTTCCTAAGATCATTGGGTAGGGAATTCCACAGTTTAGCAGCCAGGACTGGGAAACTCAAGCCCCTAGCTGTCTGAAGCTTGAAACTGGGGATGGTTAGTGTGTGCGCCTGTGCAGATCTCAGTGGTCTGGATGATGTATGTTGTGTGAAGCGCGTGTACAGGTAAGCAGGTGCAGAATTATTTTGTGCCTTGTGTGTTAGACCAAGTGTTTTGAGTGAGATGCAAAGTGTAATGGGTAGCCAGTGTAGGTTGCGCCTGGTAGAGGAGATGTGTGAGCGCCTGGGGATGTTGAGAGCAGCCCTAATGGCATTGTTCTGGGTGACCTGAAGTTTATCAAGGTTTCTTTGACGGGTCCCTAAGTAAAGGGCATTGTGTAATAACTTGTGTAATATCTGTCCTCCCATCCATTTGTTCTGTACAAGCGTTACTTCATCAGCCGTATCCTTTTCTCCTTTCTATCTCTTAATTTCTCTGACTGTATCTGTTGATATATTTGATCTCACCTCTTTTTTCTTTATCTTGTATGAATTTACAGCCATCTTCCTTTCTTTTGCTCTTTTCTGGTCTGTCATCATTAATGTAAGCGGGGGTTCATACGTTGGGTTACTGTACCACGCCACCACTTTTAATTCCTTTAATGGGTAACATTCTGTCTCCTCTGAATCTACGCTCATAGTTTCAGGCAGAGGAAGAGGAGCCGAGGGCTCGATGCTCTCCCCTTTATGTTGGTTAATCAACCACTCCTCCAGTGGCAGGTCCTCGTTTTCCTCTTGATACATTTTCCAAAGTTCTAAAACTGCCAGTCTTTTTCTCTCATTTCTTCCCTGTGGCCATGTGTTGTAATACTGCCTTTGACAATGATCCCCATTGTGGCCATGGCATTAACATTTTATCAGCTGTGCCCTTTACCCATTCTGCACTGTACTGTTTGAGCTTGGGCGCATGTTGTAGTAATGTTTTTCAAAGGTACATAAGAGGAGTGTCTTCTATAATGACAAGTCACAATTGACTGCCCATACTTACCAGATCATTAATAAATCTCTACCTATCTCAAAGCTTATTGCTCAACACTTTTAATCTCAAAACAATAAATATGAGCAAGCACAATCAATCACCATTCAATCCTCTTTTGTTTCAACAACCTATCTGTCTTCTTATTGGCGCCAATCGTTTACTATACTTAACTCAAAACAGCGTCACTTCCAACCTTCACAGCTTATTACCTTTCGAAACTTCGTACCTCAAATAATACTCAAAATAATAACACAATACACATTAATAACTGATGTGATCACCTTCCCCTTTTCCTAAAATCATTTATAGTAAGAGGTATTCATTCCTCGCCTCCAGTTATATTACCCCATGCAGAGTTTAGGACGTCACCTTACACAGTCCTGACTGTGCGTATTCGCTCTCTTAATATTCAGACTGGAATTTGAGATGTCTTCTTCTATCTCCCTTGAAATCGGATTACCTAGGTGTTTCTATATCCACACAAAATGTTCCATTACCCAAAAATATCACAATCCGACCCCATTATATTGCCATTTTCCTTAGTTTACTTACATCCATTTAATCAACTCGAGGCCTTCGGTATTGACTCCTGCTCCAATCCGACCACTTTGCCTTCCATCCACGGAGTGCCCGTAGAAACCGAGTAGGGATTTCTTCAAAGATGGACCTGCCAACCGACTGGGTTATTCTTGCAAGTTTATTGCTATCGGTGGCTCTCCATAGGAAATACATGAACTTCCAGCTAATGGCAGGGGATGTCCGATTATCTGAAACTTTAAATTCAAACTAGTTTAGATCTGAAACCACTGGCACTGCTACCACGTGAGCTTGTGGTCCTTGGACCGTGCATTTATAGCTGGATGGAATTACAAACTCAAGAAGATGGCAAGTTACTGTTTTATTAACAATTATCTAACAAAGGGAGGTTACAACGAACATCAACGGACGTAAACTCAGTCTCTCAATGATTTCCTCAAAAAATACAATTCATATACTTCATTATGCATCAGAGTGACATCATACTACGTGGCAAAATTGAAAAACCTATCAGCGGTAGGAATTGGTTAAGGGAAACATCTAGATACACAATCATATAGGAGCTAGGATTTTTATTGGCTGTCCTTTATCAGGTGAACAACGTATGCCTACCTCTTCAAACATGTCATTTCAGAAAAATCAGATACACAGTGTTTCATTGGTCTCACAAGCTATAGGTCCTTTGTTATACGGAATAATACAATTAGTTGGCATGCTTGTGCCATGTCTGGCACATTCGGTTCATTTAGCAGTACGTAAGCCAAGACCTAGGTGCAGGGAGATAGGACATGAAGCTACCTCACCACTCAATTAGCCCAGCATCTCCATCATCCCTGCCTTCTGCCATGAAATGTTCTTTGTACTTGGTCTTGCAGAGTATTCTCATCCTGGGAATCCATGGGAGTGAGGGCACTCACAATCATGTCTGGAACTTCAAGTTCAAACTCTATTTCCATTCCTGACTCACATGACAAAAGACCATGATTTGGTTAATTTTTCAAGCTACTAAATTAATTAAAACTTGACATCCTTTGTGTTCTTCCTTGCACCTTAACATGAGAGGATTTGTCTTTCACACACTCGTTATTCTTCAGAGTAGATAGCTGACCTCGACTTGTTAGTTCTTGACTTCAGGTCAGACAGCCTCGCCACGCAGCTCCACTAGCCTGCTATTCTACTGCAACACAGCTTTTCGTTCATTCTCAATGATTCCTTGGTTTACTATTTCATGATACCAATGTCCAGTTTCTATACAATGGTGGCTTTGCCTGCATTCTATTTACTACTCATAGCTTGCCTATATGAGGACTTGATATACCTTGTGCTTTGGCATCTGTACATTCTTCATGCTTCTGTTTTCTGAAGCACTTTGTTAACGTGTAATCTTCTTCTTTTCCACCTTGATAGTTCACTCGATTCTTTACTTCGTCACTTGTCCTCTAGGAACCATACATCATCTTCATTCAGTTTCTCGGGACGTCATGCACACTTTCGTATGACTGTGTCAACAAAGAATTGTACCTCTGTGTTATACTCGAGGGAAGAGAAAGAATGGTTTACTAAATAGACCCATCCATTTGGGCTATTAATCAGTCATAGTATCGGGTCTCATCCATTGGAGATCCTCGAATCAGGGTCTATGGGTACCCCCCACTCCTCCTAATGAAGCAAGGTAACAAAAAATCAGAACGAAAAAGAGGTGAGAAGATATTTTGATTTCACTCAGCATAAAGATTTAAAAGTATGAACATGAAATACAAATCACAATTAGTAGAAATTATCACAGTATCATAAAAACAACATTCATGAGTGTTTTACAAGTGGCTATAACAGTTAGTCTAGGCTAGTCAACACAATTGAAGATACGGTTCCCTAATATGGAACCGCATGAATAAGTTTGCTGTACTAGACAAGAGCTAAAGCATACTCATAATGTTCCATTTTATTTCAGAAACTCTTATTCCTGTTCACTTGTGAGTCCCGGGATTCCAAGGTCTCTATCTAATGTGGAAAGATCTGAACATAATCTTAATGTGGGACCAAATCCGGGTCAGATTGCTCCCTATAGGCATCATGTTTCGGCGGTCTCTAGATGCTTGAATGCTGCCTTTATCAGGTCTCTGTGTCGGGGACCCTACTGGTGCTCAATCCCAATTCTTAAGTCTGGGCGTACATATGGAGTTGCACATAAGTCTGTGGTAGTCTCGATGCTAATTGGCAGTGACTCATAGTTGCAATGCAGGAGCTTATGGGGCAGTCCTTCTTTAAATCTTGTATATGATCCTGCGTGTGTTCGTAGGCTCCATGGTAATTCTTATTCCATTTTGTTGGAAACCACCCATTCGCATTGCAGCATGCTCCTCCCTGTTAAGCTTTCGGGTCCGAATCCCGCTGTCTGTTAGTGTCCATCGTTTTCATATGACGTCATCCGTTCATCTTCTTAATGTTTTTCATATTCCTTCAGCTCGATGGTACATTGTACATGGTCGTCTTAATGGATACCTTCTTCCATATGCTCACTGTATTATTGATACAGTATCTGAAGTTATACAGGGCATGGTCACATGACTCCAATACACGGGAGGCAGGGGGGTAGGATCTCCTGTCGATGTATACGTCTGCTCCTCTACAAAGGAGAGGAACATTGAGGAGGACCCTGGTGAAAGAAAAGGTAGAAAGAACAAAGAGAATAAGCAGGCATACTGTACGTCTGATAAAAGGAAACTGAGGAGGGGTGGTGGCCTAAGTAGAGAGTCAAGGAGGTGGGTGAAGGACGGCTGCTAGTTTGAACTGAGGAAAAGGCCATGCATGGTTCTGTTATGCATAAGACCATTGCAACACAATGAGGATGTAGACACAAATGTGGCCATCCTCCTCGTGGTAACTCTTTCACTCGGCTTGGCAATTATCTAATCTTAGCTTTTGCTACCAGCCAGGGATAAGAAGTGCCTGAACTCACAAAACCGCAGACCTTAAAAGGGGATATGAGACCAGGATAATTGATTCAACTGAGGGGCTTTGCATTTAGGAATTAAACATGTGCTGTTCCACTTGTGGAATGTGGCCAAAAAACATTTTATCTGTTAAAACACATCTAGTTATTGAACTACATTTAGCATTAGTGTGAATATGAGTATAATTTCCACACTGAATTGGAAGGAATCCTTGGTTTGAGGGTCATAAGTAGGTCTGTTGTTTTTTAAATATGTGTATTGTATATTCACATTAAACATTTGTATTGTATTAACTTTTCCCACAACACTATCCCTGTCCAAAGGCTATCTGTGCACTCACAAAGTTCAAAAGGGAGGGTTAGAAATAAATGAAGTTACAAAGTTTCAGAATAGGGTAGGAAGATCAGGAAAAACAAATGATAGGAAAGGGGTGGTCTGGCTGGTTTAGTTGTTTTTTAAAGTAGTTTTACCTTTTATTTCAAATGACTCGCTAATGACCCAACCCACCACTTTTTGAACTTTTCTTCTTCAATAAGCTTTCAAGCAAAGGTCTACCTATTAGCACTATTGCAATTTAATGAATCAGATTGGCAGCTGAGGCATGCTCAGAGAAAATATCAGGGTGATGCATGGTGTGGGACAATCTCTCCATTAATTCTATACCTCTTAAAGGATCGTCCATTCTTGAGGACTGTTTGTGTTTATCATAGTCAAATAAAAATTTGAATTCAGTCTGATGTTGAACATGCAAGATATCCTATAGGCTCAAGATCCTGATTATATTCCTTTCTATAATCAACTAATTAGTAAACATTCCTAATTACTACCCAACATGGGTTATGTTTAATAAAACAAATGTATAGATTGGAGTGTTTGCAAGCCTTACGTCACAGTAAGCCTGCACACGTCCCTGCGTGTCCCCCGCACCGGTCTTCCGTGTTTTTTTTCTTTCTTTCAGGCCACCATAGAAAGGGAGAAGGGACTACATGCCGTCCCTTCTCCCTGTTCATGGCAGCCATTTTGTTTGTTTACTTTTTTCCCATTTACTTGACTGGCCGCCATGGAAGAGGAGAAGGGACTACTTGTAGTACCTCCGCCCCTTCCATTGTGGCCATTTTCTTTGTTTACTATGCCCACCATGGAAAGAGAAAATGGACTACACATTCCTGTCTGTGGCAGCCATGTTTGTTACTTTATTTTCCGGAACCTGTGCTGAGTATGTGTGTGTGAGGGGATATGTTGCTGCTGTACAAATTTCCCAAAAAAAAACACTATTAGTACCCCGGTATAATGGCCCAGGGTACTAATGGCAATACACCCCTCGTCTGCAGGCCATTACCGCATAATGTAATGCCCCCGGGGCCTTGGTTAAGGCCCTCACTATGCTTGGGCCTGTAGCGATGGGCCCGGGGAGCATTGCCTTATGCGATAATGGCCCGCAGGCTCGGGGCTTATTGCCTAAATGTATTATTAATCAATGAATTTCAAATGGAAACCATAGTTACAGAGGTGAGGATAGTTCTCCCCAGAAATTACTAATTGGGGCAGGTATCTTATGGGTTTGTGATAGAAGCTTCTCATAGTGAAACTTCTGCCATAGTTTCATCACAACTATATCCCGACTCACTGATTTATTGACTTTCCTGTTCCCTCTCATATACACTGCTTTACTGATAATCAATAACTACTCTGATAAACAACTGCAGCCCACCTACATGTTTTCCATCACCTATAGGCCTATGTAGAAACTACTAGCACCTCTCCTACTCCACAGTGTGTAAGGTTTTGAGTCAAGTGCATGGAGACAGATGATGATATTTTAATGCTTATCTGTGCTCCTATTGGCCTCATGGTTATGTTGCAAGTTGGGAAGTGATTTAGCAGCTCACCTACGAAAGAGGGCCAATCGTGAGAGCTGAGTTTGAATTTCCAATTCCTTTCTGAACTGGCATTTGTTTTTAATTTGTCTCAATAGACAATTGGATCAAAATGATAAACACTGTAAGCAAAGTGCTGCTTTTTGTTCCAGAGCCTTGCCTGCCATTTGTCATATGAGGATGTGTTATTGCTCATCCATGCTGGAGCAGCAGTTCACTCATTTCCCTTCATAGACTGGTAAATCCAAGGCTGAGGTCCTGTGTGACAATTCTGGACAGCCATAGGTTGGAAGTGCCTTGACATCCAATTCCGCGTTTTAGTTCCCAGGCTACAGTCACACTGTTTAATTACTAAAGAATTCAAACTACATTGCTTTTTTAGTTATTTTCCTGATTTGGCCTGCCTTTTTATACTTATTAGAAGCACCAGCCTATCATGTGCAATGACGATCAAAGTAGTTTTTGGGCGGTTCATTTACCATCACATGTAGCTTTTTAAAATAATAGTGGACCGGGACCACCAACACATAAGCATAAAGTATCTTTTGGGTAACTTCTGGGATGGTTTGCTGTGGGAGCCTGACACAATCCACAAAACTTTATTTCAATTTCTTTCATTGTATATTTGGGTTATTTTGCTGTTGAGGGACATCACCCTGCTGATATGGTGTGGTGTTCGATGGAACCTGTGCTGAGTATGTGTGTGTGAGGGCATATGTTGCTGCTGTACAATGATGCAGTAAAATTAGGTAGTACCGGCATGGATCAAAGTCATGCACAAATCTCTCCACCCGCGCGTTGGCAGGCGCCATGCCAAACGTGTCCAAATCTAGGCATCGCAGGCTGCAGTCATATTGTGTTTTCAGGATGTCCGTCATTAATATTAATGAGATCAATTTGCATGTATGCACATTTATCTCATGAATATTGATGAGGACTAACCTGAAATCTCAAAATATATGTGGCCCCTGCGGCCTGTCATTTGACAGCCCTGCAACCATGTCCTGCATGATATGTCCGTTCATGTGCCCTGTAGTGATACAGGCTTGGGGCACCTGCCTGACAATGCTCTAGTTTTACATTTGCTAATCGGGTATGAGGTAGCAGAAACAAATCTGAGATGCCCTGGGAATCTTCTGATTTGCTCTAGTGCAAATCCTTTCTGAATCTTGTCTATTGATCATTGTCTCAACATTCAAGGTACATTTGCTCTAATGAAATAGCCATTTATGCATAGCAGTTTATTCACTATCAGCAAGTTAGGCCATGCACCCTTTATGTAAGGCAACTCACTAACCCAGCTTAACAGCAACCATTGTGTGTCCCCTGGCCTGCCAATGGCAATTTATAGTGGCCTTGCTGTGCTGAGTTCAATTGAAGGTGCCCATTGAAATAGAAAATAGACCTGTCGAGTAATACTAGGCAGTATACTGTAGAACTCCACACTTTGGACTGCTCATAATACTGCATCACTTGTGTTGCGCTGTCCCAGCCTCTTTGATCAGGTATATGCTATCAAAACCCTATTATTAGTAATGAGTGTACAGTAAAGGGATTTAAGGTTATTTATTTCTAATTTTATATTGCATAATTGACTGTGTTATAGTCTGTCGCCCCCAAGCTGTTCAGTACAACTGTATAGTGTAAGGCTTGTTTTCTTCCAATGCAATACGTTATGGCATAACGTGCAACAGTAATTCAGTATTTTTCCCTTGTTCCACCGACATACAGTGGCAATTTTTTTTCTGTTGTGGATTTACATTGCCTGCCGATGTACTCGTTCCTTCATAAATAGGAGACACCTTAGTTCTCTTGAGTTCACATGCTTAAACTCTGGTTTGCCCCCGGACACAACTCATTCTATTTACTGGGGCACTGATTCAGTAACTCTCACAACACAGGGGGCCTCATTACGAGGTTGGAGGCAGTCATGGCGCTATTAGTGCCATGACTACCTCCAATACCGGTACCGAGACCGCCCTCGTTCAATGGGGACTTACCAGCCTTTTATTCCGACCTTTGTGGGACCGGTAAGTCCCCATTGAAAAAGCCATTCCCCATTCCCATTTCATAGGGGTCAATGGGAAGGGAGAAGGCGCTAATAACGGTACCGCAAATTGCGTTACCGTTATTAGCTCTGAAGTCACTTAACGGGCCCCGTCCAAAACGCAGGCGTTAAGGAAGGGACCCGCTAAAGGACCTCGGAATAGGGTGCAAAGGGATTACCGGCACCGATGTCCTTAACGGTGCCCGGTATCCCTTTGCGCCCACCTCGTAGTGAGACCCAGTGTGCATAGTAAACTCTACTCTATTGTAATGTGTTTAGTAATGTTTATAATTTCCTGTATGCGCCAGAGTTGCACGCATTCACTTAAGAAATTAATTTTCTTTTCTCTGCACTAGCCAAATTATTTGGATTTTTTCTCCCATCAGCCAGCCACAGGCAATTCAATAAGGGAGGAATCAGGGAAGTCGTTGTTCGAGTTAGCAAGCACGTGAGTAACTTACTGTAGTTATATGGGTATTACCACCTTACCTCACAGCCCAATACTGCTAGGTAGAAAACATTGAATCCTTTACAAGGAATTCAGGCAAAAATATAGATGGGACGGTGGGTTGGGGTATTCATTAAAGTGCGGGGATCTGGCAACAGGGTTCTGTAATAGAGGCAATGTTTTCGCGTAGATCCGTAATAATTCGGCTGGCTGACTGACTCAGTGACTGAGAGATTAACTGAGTTAGTGACTGCCCATTTGATTGAGTGATTCACTTAGTAACTGAATTTCTAATTTACTGTGACTGAGTAACTGATAAATGTCAGAACCTATTTTTGAGCTGGTGAATAAACAAATGTTTGAGTGACCGCCACCGGACCTGCAAAGCCAAATGCAGCACATCCTCAAAGCTAATGCATTCAGCCTTGTTTAGAGCTAATGCATTCAGCCTTGTTTAGAGCTAATGCATTCAGCCTCGTTTAGAGAGAGACTTGAATGTTAAATGTGTTAAATAAACACAGGGTATCATAAAACCTATCAAAACGCAAAATAGTGGTGTTGGGAGGGAGACAAGACAGTGAGAGATTGTCTGCACAATTTAAGAGACTGACAGCCAATTAGGACTAATGACCAAGGCAGTGGCAAGCAAGATGGGGAAATTATCACAGAGCAAGCAAGGTGCATCGGAAAAGGGCAAACATGAATATGCCTCGTTAATGGGCACTAACAAAGGGCCTGTACTACACTAGCAAGTGTAAGGAAAAATATGACAGCATATAATAAAGAGGTATTCCTAAAACATGTCCATTGGAAAGTTGACGGCTTGAGAAATAATAGGAAAAGAGCTTCAATGATAGAAGGAGCAAGGAAGTGGAACACATCATAACAAGTCCAGTTTTGTAGGTATCAGGACAATGGGCGCATTGTGTGTTGACAATTATTGTATGTCTAATTGGAACTGCCAGGTTTGATATCATAAGACTTGTAATCATCGCAAGGTATGGTTCCATTGTGCCCAGAAATTCCTATGTATGCAATGAATACAACAAAATATGTTTTCTATATATCCAGCTACCACAGCAAGCCACCACTGGTTTATGCCCACTAAGCACAGCAAAATGCTGCGTCGTTTCTCCCTTCATGCTAGCTGGTGTGCCAGGGTCGAGTGGCTGTGGAGCTAGGTTTTTTGTTGGGAGGGAGAACAGCAATTCTGTCCAGGTGCCGTGAGCGTGGGCACCAAAGGAGCTCAAGGGCATGGGGAAATAATCAGAGTGGGGGGCAGGGCAAGGAAGCAGGACACCGGACAAGACAAGGGCTGCTACGCAGCCCTTTATCACCAACAGGCAGGAGAAGGCAGCCAGGCACTGCAATGCCTAGCACCTCACCTCACAACACTTGTCACACTGCAGGGAGGGGGAAAGTAAAAAAATCCCAAGGTGTAGCTAGGAAGGGAGGGCCAAGATCACACACATAGGTGTGAATGGCCATTGGCGCCAGCCGGCCATGGGGCAGAAAACCTCTAGTATTCCTGCATGCCTTTAGGCAGGCAAAAGAGAATATAAGGGGAGACCTGGCTGTAGGGAAGCCAGTTTCTCTTTGGTACTTTGCACTTAGCGTGGGCACCCCAGTGCCTTGCCCTCCCCCCCTCCTCCATGACTCCCTCCTCCATGACCTGGCCCCTCACCCCCCCCCCTCCTTCCCTCACACCACCCGGCATATGTCATACATCACATGTTGAAAAAACAACTCAGACACCTTTTAAAGTTGGAAGAGTAAAATGCCTCAGCAGCTTTATTTTGCATAAAGTCTTGGAGTTATCTTACAGGCGATCCGTAATTCACCACCACAGGTATACTACTCTGTGTGCGGCTACCTAGGCATCCCTTGCCCTCCCCCCCACTCCCTTACCCTCCTCGTCCGGTGGACGCCTCAGGTTGAGCCCGGCCCTTGCTATTAACCTCTCTCTACCCCTGGCCGTTTGTAGATTTCCCATGAGCGACTTTTGACATAGGCCCCCCCTTTTTCTAGGTCTTTGTTGGGAATCCCCTGCCCCCTCCTCCCCCGACACTTCACTGTGTCCTGTGTTTGGGTCTAGGTAAAACCGGCAGCCACGCGGTGCCTCGCTAGTGATCAGGTTCCTATACCGGCACCACCACAAGTGCCCCAACGTTACACATATCCCACATCCGTTCGTTAAGGCCGACACCGCCCTCCGGTGCCGGCCCACAACTTTCTGCCTGCCTATATGGTCATCGCTTTGCGATGCCCGTCTAATGTTTGGCCTTTCTACTCTACTCTACTCTGTCCCCCCCCTCCGTCCCCCAAGTGCCGCTTGTACCGGAAGCCCTATCCTATCTATGCTGCCCCCCATATCTCCCTTCCGTCTTGCCGAGCCCCTAAATCCTCCCAGTACCCTCTCCCCCAGGCCTCCCTGTGGAGTCTGGCCCAGTGCCCCCCCTGCCAGCGTAATATCTCTTAGGTGTACCCTATCCCATCTCCTTCCTTCCTTTCCCTCGCTTGCTCCTCCACTCACCAGGTCCCCAGTTTTTTGGGTCCCGCCAAACCCCCCCCTCCCTGCCGTTTCTGCCCCTCCATCTCCTAGCTCCATTTCCCCCCAGAGGCAGACTTCCCAGCCCTGTTCTTCCGTACCCCGTCTCCTGTCCCCCATCTTTTGGTCCTTGCCCCCCCTTATTCCTTGGGGCTGGCTTCCTCCCCCCTGTTCCCTCTATTCGCCTAGCCGCACTATCTTGGATCCTCCACCTCCCTCCCCCTCATGCCCCCCTCCTTCCGTGAAGACTTCCCCTTGCTGATTTTGTCACCGTTACCTGAGCCCCCCGTAGTTTCCACTTGCTCCCCCCCGACAGACTTCCCTTGATGGCCTTGATTGTGAGTTTATGTTGATTCCTCCCCCCCCTGCAATTTTGGGCTTGGAATTGGCTCCCAAGTCCCCTACGTCCCTCCCCTTTTTCCCAGGGCCTCCCCTGAGCCTAGTACTCTTGGGGCGCCGTAAGATCTAAGCTGTTGGCTGAGCGTTCCCCTATGGGCCTGCCAGTACTTCGCTACAGGGATCGCAATGTAACTCCGCTGGGCGACCTGCAAAACAAAAAACAATCATTACAGACATTTTGTTTCTTGGGAGGGTGGGTGGGAAACAAAATCCACGATCCGGTGGGGGCAGGAAACCGAGGGAGAATGTGTTTGGAAAAACCTGTGCCTTTATGAGGCCGGCTTCTCCCTCGGCTCCCTGCCCCGCCCCTTACGTTTCGTGCGCTCCGTCCGCGGGCTACGTGTTCCTCCCCCACCCCTGCCCCCCTGCTTGAGTAGAGGGGGAGGAGGCCGGCTAGGCAGCCCCCACTAAGGGGCGGCGCCCGCCATGCCACCTTCGCTGGCGCGTTCGCCCGCCATAGCGTGGGCACCCCAGTGCCTTGCCCTCCCCCCCTCCTCCATGACTCCCTCCTCCATGACCTGGCCCCTCACTCCCCCCCCCTCCTTCCCTCACACCACCCGGCATATGTCATACATCACATGTTGAAAAAACAACTCAGACACCTTTTAAAGTTGGAAGAGTAAAATGCCTCAGCAGCTTTATTTTGCATAAAGTCTTGGAGTTATTTTACAGGCGATCCGTAATTCACCACCACAGGTATACTACTCTGTGTGCGGCTACCTAGGCATCCCTTGCCCTCCCCCCCCCTCTCCCTTACCCTCCTCGTCCGGTGGACGCCTCAGGTTGAGCCCGGCCCTTGCTATTAACCTCTCTCTACCCCTGGCCGTTTGTAGATTTCCCATGAGCGACTTTTGACATAGGCCCCCCCTTTTTCTAGGTCTTTGTTGGGAATCCCCTGCTCCCCCCGACACTTCACTGTGTCCTGTGTTTGGGTCTAGGTAAAACAGGCAGCCACGCGGTGCCTCGCTAGTGATCAGGTTCCTATACCGGCACCACCACAAGTGCCCCAACGTTACACATATCCCACATCCGTTCGTTAAGGCCGACACCGCCCTCCGGTGACGGCCCACAACTTTCTGCCTGCCTATATGGTCATCGCTTTGCGATGCCCGTCTAATGTTTGGCCTTTCTACTCTACTCTACTCTGCCCCCCCCCTCCATCCCCCAAGTGCCGCTTGTACCGGAAGCCCTATCCTATCTATGCTGCCCCCCATGTCTCCCTTCCGTCTTGCCGAGCCCCTAAATCCTCCCAGTACCCTCTCCCCCAGGCCTCCCTGTGGAGTCTGGCCCAGTGCCCCCCCTGCCAGCGTAATATCTCTTAGGTGTACCCTACCCCATCTCCTTCCTTCCTTTCCCTCGCTTGCTCCTCCACTCACCAGGTCCCCAGTTTTTTGGGTCCCGCCAAACCCCCCCTCCCTGCCGTTTCTGCCCCTCCATCTCCTAGCTCCATTTCCCCCCAGAGGCAGACTTCCCAGCCCTGTTCTTCCGTACCCCGTCTCCTGTCCCCCATCTTTTGGTCCTTGCCCCCCCCTTATTCCTTGGGGCTGGCTTCCTCCCCCCTGTTCCCTCTATTCGCCTAGCCGCACTATCTTGGATCCTCCACCTCCCTCCCCCTCATGCCCCCCTCCTTCCGTGAAGACTTCCCCTTGCTGATTTTGTCACCGTTACCTGAGCCCCCCGTAGTTTCCACTTGCTCCCCCCCGACCGACTTCCCTTGATGGCCTTGATTGTGAGTTTATGTTGATTCCCCCCCCCCTGCAATTTTGGGCTTGGAATTGGCTCCCAAGTCCCCTACGCCCCTCCCCTTTTTCCCAGGGCCTCCCCTGAGCCTAGTACTCTTGGGGCGCCGTAAGATCTAAGCTGTTGGCTCAATGTTCCCCTATGGGCCTGCCAGTACTTCGCTACAGGGATCGACCTGTGACTCCTCCAAGACTCTCTGCTGGTTGCCGGCGGCAGAGAGTTCCCCCACCCTGCACAGGTCGCTCCATAGCCGACCCTCATTTCCTTTGGTTGGAGGTCAACTTGATTCAGTCTTAACAATTACCCACGAGGCATTGCCAGCTCTTTGTCCCCCCACCTCATACCCTCGTCTTCCCCCATGACATGACATGCGGCACCCCGAGCACCCCACTCCCCAGAGCTCTGCTCAGGGTGAGGGGGCTCGAAGCGTGTGGTCTTGCTTCCAACAGGGGCCTTCGGGAGAAAAGGATCCAACTTGCGCGCCCTACCTTACTACCTTACTCCTTTATGCCCAGCCATTGTCCTAGCTGTTTGAGTACTCCGCACCATTGTAATATCTAACAGCTCCGTTTGGGCGACTGCAGTTATTTTCCTGTTTTACTTTACCTGTTTTTGGGCTGTTGTGTCTCTACGTCTTCCGGCCCATATGTGTCCTATTGCCTAAACCTATTATTAACTCCCTGTGCGCAAGTGCATTTGCCCTTCAGTACCCAGGACCGTCGTCTTGTAACTGTAGGCCCACCTTTACCTTATGTTGTGCCCTACAAATCACGCTTGGATGTGGTATTTGTGCTCTCACCCTTGCTCCCCCCCCCCAATTCCCGGTGTCTGGTACTGTACCCCTTAATACTGTGCCCCCTTGCTCCCTGTTACGCCGGACCGAGCACCCCAATCCCCAGCCACTCTCTGCACGGGGTGAGGGGGCTCGAAGCGACTGTGTGGTGCTCCGTATGGTCTTGCTCCCAACACTGGTCAAAATATTACCCGCAGTGAAGTAACTCGTCATCCGTGCCGTGGAAGTGGTTTAAAGTTGAAATCATATATAAGGAAATTGCGCTGTTTTACAATATTATTTTGTACGTTTCATTTGGTCGGAGGTCAGCTTAATTCAGTCTTAACACTTACCCACAAGGCATTGCAAGCTCGGTCAAATTTGCCCAACGAACCCTGCTGGGTACGTGGTAGCTACTTACGATGCACCCCGCGTTTCCCTTTCGCACCAAGCCCTCCTTTCCTACGGTAACTAGTTGAAACGGCCATATGCACTTGCCCGACACTTAATTGAAACCCGGCTGTAACATACTTAACCCTTAATGACACCTGCAAAGCGTTTGTCCAACATGAAGCCCATCTTCACACCCAATATATAAAGGGGGGTGGGGCACTTATTATCCTGGCCTCACACTCCTCCATGTACCCCCCCCCCACACGCAAGAATGCTCCATGCTTCGCCCTCTTGTCCAATTGCATTCTGGTATTTGTAGTCCCTTTAATTCACTACCTTGTAAAGGCCCCGGCCGGCATGTCCAGCTCTGGGGTACCCGTGTGCGTCATCCACCCCGTTACAACCTGTATTGACCCGTAGTGGCCGCAATGCGGCCTGACCTTTAGCGGTCATTGACAGCCACGATCCTACCGAGATTCTCCTCTCCTTCAACTTTTATGTAAGTCATTTCCGACCCTTTGCCCATACACGGCTTGTCCTCTTTGCTGTGCGCCTGAACCTCCCCTGCCCTGCTCTTCCGACTTTTGGAGAGGCACCCCCCCCACCTACAATATTTTATATCAGCCGAACCTGGCATGGTCTGAATCTACATAACATTTAGCGGGTGGCCTTGGCAGAGACTCTGCCCTGGTAGTGGAAAAGGGTGGGAGGCGTGGGGGGGGCTGGGCACATTGTGCACAGTAAAGCATGTTTTCCATGTTTTCTAGACTTCTAAAGGGACTGTCTCAACTTCTTGGAAATATCTTCAGCATTTCTAACTGCCTCGGCTTTATATACCAAATGTAGCAGCAGGAACAGTCGCCTGCTCAGGAGACATAATCAAATAGCACAGATGTAACATTTTTTAATGAGCATTTTTATAGCGCTTCCCCGACCCGGTGGCATCGAGGCGCTGTTAGAGGAATATGTCTTAATTGTGTATTTATCACGCGCTTAATACCCAGAGGTTTCTAAGCGCGGACTCAAAACTGTTGCTTCGTGTCGTCTTGCTTCCAAGGAGTGCAAGGAGGACGACAACGAGACATTAAGAAGTAGAGACCTCAATCGGACCCATGTCAGATGGACACACCTCAACCAGAATGTAACGAAGAGAATCGGGGCTGGGTGGGTTGCCCCTGCCTAACATGGGCCTGTGTGAGGCATGCAAACGTTTCACCGAGACGAGCACCATGTATGCACCACAAACCTTATGCCACAGTAGAATTAGTGAGTGTCTAAGCACTGTTCCCATCTGACACAAGAGCGATAACCAATCACGTGTCTGAAAAATTAGCACCTGATGTAAAGATTGTGCCTGGCTCTATCGTTTTCCCTCCATCAATGAATAACAATTTATTTATTTATTTATTTATTTTTTTTAAGAAATCCACATAACATCCGTGTTGGTGGCACTTTAAAACTGTAAATTTATATCCGGTATAACACATTTGCATACCCACCTCTACATTCCGCCACAAACCCCACCAACATGGTTGAAATCATTTAACCCAAAGGAATTGAAAACCCCGGCCGCCACCGCCTGGGGGCCCCTCCAAGCACACTGAGTGGCCCGCTAAAACATCAGCCCTCGGATGCGGACCCAGGAACATAATCTCCCCAGCTGACCTTCGTTATTTACACAGCTGGTACCCCGCATGCCGCCGCCACACCTGTAACTGCAACACATGTCCGCTACTTCGGTTGCGAAATATTACAGCCCCCAACATGCCCAACGCGACCCCATCCCGGCTACCGTGTGCACCCAATGACTCTTCACGATCACAGGCTGGCCTCACTACACGGCAAGCAGATTTCATAACCATTACTGCCCCAGAATGCCAGTCACAACGCAGGCAAGACGACCCAATTGTTCTTCAAAACCTGCCCCCCGACCGTACATATGGATAACATTATGTGGCCACATACTTTTTAGCCTTCCGCCATTTTGTTTCTGCACGCCTGTCCTATGGTTTAAATTAGAGCTGGCAGTTCTGCGCTATGCGATTAATCCCCCACTCTACCCCAAGGCAAAGTGAGCCCTCTACTCGCTGCACTATCTGGCCGGCTCTCCCTACTCTGGCCGACCCCCCTCACTTACTCCCTCTCTCCTTGACATCGCGACCCGACGCTCCTTACCGACCGGACACCCCCATGCTGGAACACTGGCCTACTCTTTCACGCACGCTGGGCTTCCTCCATCACCAACATCGCGAACCCTGGAACATCAGCGACCTCCAGCATAACCCGCACAGTGGATGCACCGTCCTAAACCAGTCATACTAAATCCTCGTAACAACCCACGCCTTGAAACGCTTAACGTGCCATGTGATAATTACGGAAACCGAGTAATCATGCGACGCCCGTTAAACATGTTTGTGAAATGAACAGTTTGAAATGCATGTTTGTATAGCCGTAACGGACTGCCTGCCTCCCTCCTTAATTGCCCACGTTCGCCCGTGTGGAATTTAAACTGCACGAACGCGCCCAGCTATTTACCTCTATTTCCCAGCTGCACCGTCAACGTCTCCTTCTCCCTGGAACTGGGCAGCACCTTCTCTGGAACCTATGGAACTTCCAATACGGGACCTCTTCCATTTCTGTGAAAACACGAAACCCTTCGCCTGGTCACCGCATACGAACTGGAAACGAAATCTTCCTTCCTGCTGCAACGGGCGACTGGAAACAAAATCCACGATCCGGTGGGGGCAGGAAACAAAATCCACGATCTGGTGGGGGCAGGAAACCGAGGGAGAATGTGTTTGGAAAAACCTGTGCCTTTATGAGGCCGGCTTCTCCCTCGGCTCCCTGCCCCGCCCCTTACGTTTCGTGCGCTCCGTCCGCGGGCTACGTGTTCCTCCCCCACCCCTGCCCCCTTGCTTGAGTAGAGGGGGGAAGAGGCCGGCTGGGCAGCCCCCACTAAGGGGCGGCGCCCGCCAAGCCACCTTCGCTGGCGCGTTCGCCCGCCAGAGTACCAAAATCAAGTCTTCTGCGTATGCAGAAGACTTCTCTTCTTTTGGCATAGTCCTGCCAGGTTTGAGCCTGGAGCTTTGACTTGCTCCGGCTGTGCAAAATAGATTTTTCATGCTCAAGAGCTTTACCTTGCTCCGAGCACATTTTGCTGGAAATCGCACTGCAGGCGAATAACTGCAAGGAATGTACTGAACACGCCAAGAACAAACCCCTTTCCAAAGAAACAGGTTAGAAAACATACCAAGGCCTGTTTCACGAAGCTGAGCGGGGGGCTGCCGTTGATTATGCACACCAGGCAACATAAAAAGTGATTGGGAAGCACCGCGGTTGGCAGTTTTCAAACTATATACACACTTACCTGAAGCGCACCAGATCGAGCGGCATCGGGACGCAGCTTGCAGAAAGAAAGTCGTGAGAAGACTGAATGAGATACCGGGAGCTGCTATTGACGAAGGAGATGCCTGGACCTGGCCGGTGTTGAAGGGGAACCAGGGGCAACGTGTGCGAAAGAAGAAACCAAGTCAGTTTCACGTTTTTCCAAACCCTGCAGAGCCTGCAAGGTCATTAAAGAATGGGACAAAACAGAAGCCGCGGCATGGAAAACACGCAGTGCAGGGAGCACCGTGTTTTAAAAGGCACACATAATTTTAGACCTTGAAATCAGCAGCTGAAAAATAGCACACATTTTTCACGGGATACAAGGGTAAAACAATCACAGCAAATAAGCACGCAGTGCAGAGAACACGGTGCAAGGCACACGTAAGTGATATGTTTCGCTAGTAGCTCGTCATGGGCAAGATGGCAAATGCAAGCAAAAAGGAAGCGCACCAGCGCGAAAAACACACACACACCAGATGAGAAACGAGGCAAGAAGCTGGTAGAGTGGGCAGCAGAGGCTGAGAAAATTCATGGATGGCCATGGGTACGAGAAAGATTGAATGAGGACTCTGACGTACAGGATGACATCGTGTAGCTAGAGGAAGAACTCCCAAGTAAGAAAGTGAAAGAAGGGGAGATGACATCTTCAGCAAAGGGAATGAACATTGAGGGCGTGAACAAGTTAAATGACAGCAATAATGCATCTGATATTAATGCCTCTATGTAAATGTTTGCCAAAAAATATATGGCGCATCAAGAAGTTATGGTGAATGCAACATTTTATAAAAATGGAAAAACTGATGACTGAACTGGGGGGAAAAGGCAAGGTTTTAGAGCACCCAGATAAGGATGGGCCACCCATAGGCAGCTGTCTGCAGGCATGGTTGGGAGAACATGACAGTCAGAACACCTCAGTAAGACAAAATGTCATGGAAGGGGGTATGGCACTCTCACCCACTGTAATAAAAATCAACCTGAAAGGGGGGCCGGTCACAACAGGGGTTTTTCCCACCTCAGATTTGAACATAGACAACCTCAAAAACAGCGCTGCTAGCAAGATCAACAAGGGTACTACTTTAGAGGTGAACGCAGAATTACACGCATTAATACCTTCAATAATCAAACAAGTAGAGAAGGTATTATAGGGAAAATTCAAGAAATCGCTAGCATGGAACATTGACCAGGTAGCCAAGGAGAAAATATGGAGAAAGGACTTTATTAAAATGTTTTCATTACTAGTAGCAGGGTTAAAATGTTTTGATGTTTATAGAGATCCCAAAAAGATAGAAGAAATGAGTTCAGCACACAAATCTCAGGTAGCACATAATTATGCTAATTGGTGCAAAAGCATTTAACATCATGGCATCTGTCATATTGGAAAAATGTCCAAATGCAGGCATGTCGCTTTTTGCGTATCAAGACAAGATCAAGCAGGTAAGAGAGTCATGTGGAGGGGAGGCATGGCTTACTTATGATATTGAATTCAGAAAACACATAGCAACTCACCCAGAAATAGAATGGGACCAAGTGGATGCAAATATATATATACACACAAGGTATTGTAAACCAAATCAACATGATGTGCAGACAAAACCCTGGTACAGACCAACAGCACACAAAACAACAGTGTGAAGGTCACTGACAATGAGCAAAAAAGTAAAGGAGAACAGCCTTTTCGGAAGAAGCAGCCATGGGGGGCTAAGTCAAATACTCATAGCCAGAGCAATGGCAAAACCTATAACACTGGGAGAAGTAATGTTACATGCTGGAAGTTTGAAAAGGGTTACTGTTCATGGGGCAAAGATTGCAGGTACAAGCATGCTTGCATTAAATGTGGGGGGGAGCAAAGCAGCAATGGGTGCACCAAGCTACACAGCAAGAACACAAGAAGAGAAGAACCATAAAGTAAATAAAGGGGCAAGAGGGGTCGGGAAAGAGGCTAAACAACCCAGTCACCAGGACACAAGGCAAATGACTCCAGGTAAAACACCCATAAGAATAAGCAGTTTTAAAAAACCTCTTGGAAATCTACCCAGGCAAGGACATAAGCCAGTCCAGAAAAAGGGTCTTCACGGATGGGTTTTAGCATCCCTTTCAAAGATGAAGGGTTCAATATAATACCAGCTAATCTAATATCTGCCAGAGAAAATCCTGCATTGGTGGAACAAAAAATACAAAAAGAAGTCAAATTGTGAAGAATTGGGGGTACCTGGGAAAAAATGCCTTTTAAGAATTACATATGTTCACCCCGGGGTTTAGTGCCTAAAAAAGAGCCAGGGCAATACAGGTTGAATCATCACCTATCATAGCCAAAGGGCAAATCAGTAAATGATGGAATACCCAACACAGGGACAGCAGTCTCATATACACACTTCCAAGAAGCGCTCAGAATGATAATTAAAACATGGAAAAACACATTGATGCAAAATTAGACATAGAATCCACATTCAGACAACTGCCAGTGCATCCCAGATCACAGCCTTGGCTGGGTTTCACATTGGGAAGAACATTTTATGCAGACCAATGCTTACCCATGGGGTGTGCTATACCATGTGCTTTGTTTGAACAATTCAGTTCATTTTTCCTATGGGCATTTTTAAAACAGAACCCAAGGGCACAAGCAATCCATTACTTAGACGATTTCCTACTGGTAGGTCAGCCAGGAACAAAGGAATGTGAGCAAACGCTGGAAAAAATTATAACTATGGCCAAGTCCTGGGGCATCCCTCTAGCAGAGGGCAAAACAACACAGCCCAATACAGACATCGTTTTTCTGGGAATAGAAATAGATTCAAAGGCAGAGGGATGCAGGATTGCGGCAGCAAAAAGAGATGAGATACTCAAAAACATTGCAGCCTCGAAGACAAACGACAAAGTAAGGGAACTGCAGTCTTTAGCAGGTAGTCTAAATGTTGCTGCCAGGATAATACCACAGGGTAAAACTTTTGTGAGGAGTTTAGAAATAAAGACTAAGGGGATGCTGAAACCGCACCTACACATAAGGCTAGGTGAAAGATTAAAAAAGTATTTGGAATCATGGGAATCATTTTTGAAAGATTTCAACAGAAAGAGAATATGGCGGATGCCATTCGACACCTGCAACAAACGGGTTCTGCTTACAGATTCTGCAGGAAGTAAAGGCTTTGCAGCTATGTTTGATAAAGCTTGGGTTGCAGGACCATGGCCAAAACCTTGGCACACACAAGGTTTGACTAAAAACATAACCTTAATCGAGCTCATACCGATATGGCTGGCACTCCAAATATGGGGGGAAAGTATGGTCAATTCAGAGCTAACAGCATGGTCAGACAACATGGCAGTAGTGGAAATCAAAAATAAGAGAACAACATCATGTCATTCAGTGTTAAAAATTCTGAGAGCAATGACTTTGTTAACACTGAAGCACAATATCGATGTAAGAGCCAAGCATATAGCTGGCACAGACAATAACATTGCAGATGCTTTGTCTCAATTTCAGTGGGACAATTTTCGCAAATTGAAGCCAGATGCAGAATCCCAGATGACAGACATACCCAAGGAATGCTGGGACATAATGGCACGAAAAGGCCAAGCTCACCCAAGTCAATGCTGGATGGCAGAGAGCAAGGGGAGAAAAATATGACAACAGGCACATCAGAAACGGGCGCCAAAACAAACATGCCACATAGCAGTGGCACAGACTGCTGGCCAAAAAAGTGCTAAAAACAAATACTGCAAGACAGCACAACAAGTACGACAGTACAAGTATCACACAGATAGAACATGTTTAGAAACGTGAACAGCAAATTATAGTTATCAGTTTTTGAGATGAGCTTACAACCAAAAAATGTAAAAAGAATGGGCTGAGAGGCATTTAGCAGTGGTAGCATACTTCTCAAAGATACAAGGTGATGCAGATCCAATCCGCAATACACTGATAACATATGATTTAAAATGGCTGGGAAAAATAGAGGGCAAACACAAACATAAGATATGCCCACTAAACCTGGGAAAACTAGTAATAGTTTTGAAATTACTGGAAACAATATCCAGCGATGGATATGAAGTACAGCTTTACAAAGCAGCTTTGTCCATGGAACATTTTGGAGCTTTCAGGGTCAGTGAACTTGTTGCATCAAGCACCAGAGCCGCTGATGGTTTAGGCATGCTGGAAGTAAGGGTAGAAAAATAATACATGGCCATAAACATACAGATGTAGAAAAACAGGCCCAATAGGAAATGTAAGATTTATTGCATAACCATTAAATACCTCAGACTCCATCCCAAAATTGGAGGATGTTTTTCAGTGCATTTGAGCTGGAAGCCCCTAAGCCAATACCAATTTTAGGCTGTCCTCAAAACAACCATTAAAAAAGCAGGCTCGGACAGCAATGAATTCAGAAAACACTTGTTCCGAATAGGGGCGGCCACAATAGCATGGCAAGGGGTACTGAGTACAGATAAAGTAAAGAAAATAGGTGGGTGGAAATCTGATTATTATAAACAATTTATATGGCCAGAACTACTATAACAATGTTTTTTTTTCCCAAAAGAACATGGCGCCCCACTCAAATCGGCATGGATTGTACGACATTCTTTTGTGTTTAGGACAGGGAGATGGTCAGAAGAAACAAAAGAGAGGCCGGCTTTTATGAACACCATTACTTCATGGTGGGGCTACAGGGGTTTAAGCGGGGAAGAAATACATGATAGGCTAGCGGACTTGGTGACTTTCAGGGATCCACCAGAGTTTTTGATAATTCATCTCAGGAGCAACGATCTGGTTGAACAGGGCAGAACGAAACTGCTGGCAGACACATGCGCATCATTGGCGGGAATCACCTTAGACGATTACCGTTGCAGGCACTGACGGTAGTGAAAGCAGCAACACGCCTCCAGAAGTCTCAATGAAAAAGGACCACGTCCAATTGAGGACCTGGATGCATACAACAGATTTATACATTACATGCCCATCCGACCATGACGTGATGAGATTTATTAAAAAAAAACAAGTACCGAAGACGAACAAATAGTAGGAACTTCTTACTGTATCTTCCCTTTTGCATATCTATTGAATCTACTCACAGCTTCTCTACCTCAGAGATTAACCCTGATCCCACCTCTTTATTTTCATTGACTTTGCAATAAATATAGGTATATAGGTGATCACAATCCAGCAAATAAAACTGCCATTGTTCAGTGCAAATAATATAAAGGTTTTGCAGAGTTGCTGCAGAGTTTCTGCAGTCGGAGCAGCAGCAGGAGAGAGTCTGTTCTTTGTGCTATGTAAATGTAGGTGGAGCCTTTAAAACCCCATACAAGACTGCGAAGCAGCAGCGGAGTTGCTGCAGAGTTTCTGCAGTCAGAGCAGTCATAGCAGCAATGGCGGCGAGGGCTGCTAACATACACGCCGATCTGCAAATACAGCGACAGCTACAATCTGAGGACGATTCACAAAGCAGACTAAGGAGTGGTTGCCTCAGACAAGAACTTTTGCTACAAGCAACTACAAGTTCGAATTCACAAAGCACACACACCATAAGCAAGCACAAACACACGTATGTGAAGCTGCAACCAGATTTCCATTTGAAGCGGATAACGATCTAAAGCCAGGGCCGGCCTCGGCATCAGCCCCTCCTACCTTGTCTTCCCAGCCCTCCGCTCTGCTGCCGTCAAGTGGTGACGTTACCCCAGCGTGCGCGAGTACATCGCCGGCTGCTTCGTCAGTCGATGAACGAGAAGCTCTGCCCATGCAGGGCCCGGGGGCGGAGTCGGGTACGGGAGGGAAAGTGGCAGAGAAGGAAAATGAAACCTCACTAAGATCACACTCGATGGCAAGCGAAGGCGGTGACATGGGATCACCTGTTGGAAAAACGCCGCCTCAACCCCTCTACCCAGGGAAATAAGAAGGACGAGAAACACAGTCCACAACAACGACTTCGCCCAAAGCCACGAACATGAGTACAAGTCTGCAGCATTCAAAAAACGAAGAGTGCAAGAGCCCTACTTCTGCCCCTTCGAAGAACTAACAAGAGAGAGGAGGGCAGAGGCCAACGGAATCCCCACCTGCAGAAAAGCAGGATAGTGGGCTCAACACCCACCCGATACGTACAATGTCAGACTTAAACATTTTACCAGACGAGTCGGCCTGGTCGGACTCCTCATGTAGAGACATGAGCACTTCATACACCTCAGAAGATGAGACCGACAGCCCACCCACACAAAACGTGGCTCAAACCATAGCCCCTAAACACGAACATATAGTGAAAATGGGGACACAGGGGACAACGACCCAAAAAGGCCTGAAGACAATCCAAAAGAAAAAGGAAAGACAACTCAAGACTGCCGAAACCCATACGACAGCGAGCAAAACTAAGCAAAGACATGGTGCAGAGTAGACCAAACACCATCAAGAGCACGAACACTGGAAGAGAGCCGCCAAAAGACATTAAAGTAGGAGGGATCAAGGGGAAGAAACCCACTGGCTTCACATTTGGCCAATTAGACAACTTATTTCAAAAACAAATGAAAAACACATCCACGCCAACTGAAATGTTGGATGCAGAACTCCTAGAAGGAGCCGAGCTACCTATTTGGAAACTATCATGGACTACACAGGCAGTGGACGGAACCAAACCCAAAGATAATGAACATCATAAGTAAAGACAGACACCAAACACAGCCAACCAAACTAGATGGCATTTTAGAAAAAGAAATGACCTAACTACTGTTAACATCAGTGAAGCGACAAACAAAAAGCGAAACAAAAAAAAGCCTCCGACTATATGAAAACACAAGAACAAGGGAGTACATCCAGTAACATATGCAAAGACCACAAACTGATACAGAGTAACAATCAAGAGACCGAGCTCCCTAAAACAACATCAGAGGAGACAGATGAACCAAACAAAAGAGAGACGCAACTAAAAACGCCAACAGATAACAAAATCATACGGACCGATAAGAGAGGCTGTAACACAGAACCCGCATTAACAGATTCAAAGAAGTCTCAGGAGCAACGCGAAGCAAAGGGGCAGCGAGACAAATCAACATTAACCAACACTGAAGAATTCTACTCTACACTGCTAAAAAACAAAAGACTCCGCGCGGTACAACAATCTCCTAGCCTAGAATCACCAGGCAAAAGAACGGATCTGCTTTCAATAATGTCCACAGTAACCATTGCATTGGCCACCTTCAGTAAATTATATGAGTCGATAAACGATACACTTAAGGACCACACATCAATTGTGGCCTATATGCAAATGAAAATTACCTACTTAGAAGGTTACCTCATGTCACTAGAAACGTACAAACAGAACACCAGAGACTGGGGAATCCATACAGAAGACAACGAGAAAAAAACCGGGGCAGAGACAACAAGCCGAGAGACCGAAACCACAAATGAGAAGGCGGTAGAGAAACAGGAAACATCGACAACCATCCCTATCGTAGACGTGACCAAAGAAGGCAAAAAGGACCCAAAAACTAAACTTCCAACAGACAAAGAATCACAAAAAGACGCACCAACCCAAAAGAACTCAAAGAAATCCCCCTTGAAAGAAATTCGAACTCTTAAACTAGCCAAGGGGACCATTCAACGACAAATAAAGGAGAGTCTCAAGGTACAACAAGAGAAGAAACAACAAACATTAAAATGGACCATAACACAAGAAGCAAATACGGAACACTCACACCAAACAGAACTCCGACCTCACAATAAACCCAACCATAAAGAGGGGCCCGCCATATCACAAGAGGAAAACCATGAGAAAGCTGAACCAGAAGACTACGCTGAAGAGGAAAAGGACACATCAATCACAGATCTATTGAATGTCAGCCAATACCCGATGGAAGAGCCAGAACGGACATCTGCGGATAACAATCACAAAGAAAACGGCGCAGCTACACTGGAAGCAGCACACAACAAGGAAAAAAACGCCAGCAGTGACATTTGAATCCCCAACTTTTCTAACCTTAGAACAGAAAAGAAACAAAACAAAGCTCCAAGAGAAGCGAGACAATAAGTCCCAGCTCAGACACCCAGCAGAGCAGAGAAGGAGTACTGAATGAAACACCTACAAAAGGGTACACGAAACCCGGACCATACCCATTGCAACCTACAAACAGGAAGTCACCTACGACAACACTAGAAGGGCAAAAGTACCGGAAATACTCCCAAGAGACCAAAGAGGGCCGTATTCCCACAGTAACAACAAAAGAGAAGCAGGACACCATAGAAGATCGACATCAAATAAAGACCGATATCAAGATAGGTCTCAAGATAACCTAAGACAAGACAAGAGAAGGCCATTTTACCAAGCGTCGACCGGAACTACAAAGAAGCAAGAAACAAAGTGAGAAGAAATACAATACACTTCAAGAGAAGAAAAAAGATGACAAATGACACGAAGCAAGAGGTCTACAAACACAACATCTTTCGAGCTGGAAAAGCTGCTGAAGAAGGAGGAGAAGTGATCCTGAACAGGAAAACCACGTTAAAGCTCTTAAACCACACTGAAAAGTTGAAAAACATCAAAACAGATGACAGAGACATCATCGAATTCAGTGGACGGACAAAGTATACCTACACATATCATCCCAGTGGGCGAGAAAAAGACTTGCAGCATCCACAGATCAACTGCGTGTCATGGGCTACAACCTAAGCCCAACACTGCCCACAAGAAGTAGAGAGGACGGATCACAGGAGAGAAACGAAAGAATAAGGTACAAAGACACAACTCGCTCACAAGAGCGAGGAAGGGACCACATAGATGTCCTCAACGTCCACATGAACAACAATAGACAAATTGACTTAAAGCCACACAGAACGAGGAAACGCTCAAATAACAGGGCGCACAACAACAATACTAGGTCAACTCATGGACACCGAAGAGAAAGTGAAAGAGAAGAAGAAAATAAAGAAAACTCAACAATTCTCACTCCACCAAGAAAAACACAATATAAGAAAAAATACACTTCAAGAACGGAAAATCAAAGAAGGCAAGAAGATCTCAAAAACCGAAACCACAGAGAGTACGAAAACCCAAACAACGAAGAAGAGCGCCTGCCAAAAGGACCGCTCCAAAACTGGAACATCACAATCAGTAGAGAATCACTTAGGAGAACTCCACACGCCGAAACTAATTGGAACGAAGCGAACGAAAGGAAAAGAAATCTAAACAGCTGGAACTGGCTCCCAAAAGTGCTTGCAGAGTCCACAAGATCCTAGCAACGAAAAAAGCTCCCTGAACCAAGATGAATTCATGAGGAGCAGCTAATCACAGAAAAAAGACCAAACGTATCAACTCTAGGATCATGGAAGACACGTGGTGTCTCCCATTTTACGGAGCCTGGAGAAGTAAACCTGGGAAGCTACGATCTCCTATGTCTTCAAGAGACCTGGTTGCTAGACCAACCCACTCTGGATGGCTACGAAATAATAGCATCGCCTGCCACCAAAGGCACGAAGGGAAGACCAGCAGCTTTTCTGCTAATAGGAATAAGATCAGGCAGCGGATACAAGCTGGAAACTGTTGAAAGGAAAGACACATTCTACTTAGCAGTAACGATCTCCGGAAACCAACCACACAAATCAGAGAGGGAAAGGAGCAACAACCTCTTACTGTCAATAACGACTTATTGGAATCCAAAAGCCCAACCGGACAAAAGTTACCTAAGAGAACTGGAATGCACCATCGATGAAGCTGGAACTAAAAACCGCATTGGTCAAACGGTAATATGCGGGGACATGAACGCAACCAGCGTAGGCTCTCTTAACGACTTGACCAGAATCGAGAGCAGGATCAAAGCGGCCGCCCAGAGGGGAACCAAGTTAGACCGCCTCCTACTCTCTCGAGACCTTCACAACCTTCAAACCACAAGATCAAAAGAGAACCAGGAAATCTCAACGTGGGAAAAAGATGAGATGAAAGCTAACATTGACCATATCTATTTTCCAAGATCCATACTGGCACTAACCAAAAACCTAGAGGTCCGAAGAACTGCGAAAAGCGACCACAACATACTACAAACTAGTTGAGAGATACCATCAATACCGACCCGCATTTTATGAATCAACAATTAGAACTGACCCAACAGGGCAGAAATCTGAAACTGACCACCACAGTAATAGAAAATATTGCCGCAAATTACCACAGATTAAAAGGAGAGCTACCATCAAATTCAGCGCAGGGTAAACTGGACTACAGACTCCTACTGCATCCATACATGCGAGCAAAAAAGAACAACATACAACCTAAAAACTGTGTACACCTCTGGCGAAGATAAGAAAGACCATGAGATACGCAATCAGAACAGCGAAGAAAAGACTGACTAAAAAAAACATAACTGCAGCAACCACGGCCAAAAAAATCTATAAATCCTGGTTGAAACATTACAGACACACGCTGTACCAAGAGGACGCAGAAAAAATGTTAATATGTCTCAGTGGCAAAAGAACCAAAGATTCCTGGTCTCTGATCGACTTTACAAACCATCGCACACAAGACACGCTGCTGAATAGCATAGGAGAACAAAAATGGATTGATCACTTTTCCAAGCTATTCTGCAAGCCAGAAACAGAGACCCAGTATAAACAGCTACAGACAACCACACCATGGCACTTATACCACGACAGAACTCCATCGAGGAAAAAATAAAAAAACTGAAACCATCACGCACGCCGGGCCCGGACGGAATCACAAACCAAGATCTTAAAAAGAACAGAGAGACCTGGATCCCACTGATAACAGAAATTTTCGACACATGCATCAGATCAGAAAGCTTACCACCTTCATGGACAACAGCCGATGTAGTCCCCATTTACAAGAAAAATGACAAAAAGAACCCTGAGAACTATTGACCAATAGCACTCCTAGATGTGCTGGGTAAGCTATTTGGATCCTTTCTTCTAGACAACTTTCAACTTTGGGCAACAGTTTTGGAATGCTGAGATCCCTTTCAGGCAGGGTTCGTTAAAAACTCAGGGACACTGGTAAACATCTTCGATCTGAGTGTAATGAAGGCTAAAATTTTGGAGGGGAGCCCGAGAATATTCTTGGTGTTTGTGGACCAAGGTCAAGCCTTTGAGAGAGTAAATAGAGACATACTCTGGCACAAACTCACAACATGGAACTGTCCTAACATCATCCTAGCCCCAATCAAAAGCCTATACTCAGAAACCACCATGCGAGTGCGACTCAGTGCCACTGGCCAGCTCTCAAAAGAAATCAGCACGGCAAGAGGAGTAAAGCAGGGCTGCCCACTTGCACAAGCACTGTACCATGCCTACACGGGAGACATAAGGTACCACAAGCAGAATCTAAGGATCTTCCCCCCTCAAATGGGAAACGAGAAAATCAGTAGCCTACTGTACGCAGATGACACCGCTCAATCAAATGGCAATAGGTCTACAACGTAGACTAGATGGGCTACTGGCATACACAAAGGAAAATTACCTGGAAATCAACATCCAAAAAACGAAAGTGCTAAAACCTGGAAAAAAATCACAAACCAAAGGAGAGCCTAAAGTGGTCAATTGATGAACAGAGAGTGGAAAAAGTCAGATCCTTCACATACTTAGGAGTGAACTTCAACTGCAGCAGACAAGAAACCCAAATGCAAGAAACAATGTGGGAAAAAACAAAAACGGTGATGGCACAAACTAAGAAAGTAGACAGAAAATACGGCAGGTTCACGCTACAAGCTACAATCAACTTCTACAAGTCAAAAGCAATCCTGACCATCTTGTATGGCACAGAAGCGATGCCCGAGATACCAGACACAATCTGGTCGAAACTGGAAGGTTTCCTGTGGAAAAAAAACACTAAATCTACCGCAATCAGCGACAGTCGCACTAAACGGCCTGATGCTGTACCAGAAAATCAAAATCTCCAACTTCAAACCTTCGAATTGATCAGAGAAGAAATGGAGAAGAAATAAAACAAGATGCTAACAGCCTGGGCTAAAAATAACTACGATCTCCTCACAGAAATAGGAAGCTCAGAAAAAGAACTAGAGGAAAACCCAAACAAAACAAAAGCGAGACTAAAAACTTGGGATCGGATTAACACTGTAGAAGGTGCAGCAAAAAACAAACTCACCCTGCACCTCCCGCCGAACTCACAAAAAAATCAATGAGACGATTGATTATTTAAAAAAAATTCCGGACAAAAAACACTAACTACTTTCCTAAGAATCTGTTTGAACCTCCTGAAAATGAACGAAATACTGGCGATCCGAGGCAAAGCAGTCAACAACAACTGTCGCTTCTGCAAAACCGAAGAAAGGGTGGAAACCCTAAGACATCTACTCCTAACATGTAAAGGAACAACAAACAACAGAGAATCCCACATCGGTCACCTATTCCAAGACACGTGGATATTAGAAGAGCAATATTGGTGGGACCGATTGATGAGTGGCAAGATGACAAAAAGAGTCATCACAGAAGTCCAATTCTTTGACAGTCTACAACTTGATACACTAACAACAAACTCACAGGAACAAGAATAACATTTTTAAAAAAATTCAAAATTCAGAAAGGAACTAAAAAAAACAAACGTCAAGGAACAAAACATACTTCAGATACTCAAGGACAACTCAAATCTTGTAAAAACTGCAATGTTCAGTTAAACCAAGAATAAAATGAAAAAAATAAAAAATGGCGGGAATCACACACAATTGTAGAGACACTGACATATTTTATTCAGCCATGCTACCAAGGAAAGCATGGCGGGGGCATTGTCTTACAAAGCAATTGACATTGCAAGGAAAAAGCTCAACAGAGGGATAGAAAAGTTTTGCATTAAAAGAGGAAGTCATTTTTATACGGCACACAACAATCACAATGGTTTTATTGACAACCACAAGCAAAATGTCTCAGGTCATTTGTTTTATTACAACACCAAAAGGTAACAGGTTCAGACGGCTCTGGCCTCCTCAGATTATGTCCAGGTGCCGCGAGCTTGGGCACCAAGGGAGCTCAAGGGAACGGGGAAATAATCAAAGGGTGGGGGTAGGGCAAGGAAGCAGGACACCGGACACGACAAGGGCTGCTGGGCAGCCCTTTGTCACCAACAGGCAGGAGAAGGCAGCCAGGCGCTGCAATGCCTAGCACCTCACCCCACAACACTTGTCACACTGCAGGGAGGGGGAAAGTAACAAAAGCCCAAGGTGTAGCCAGGAAGGTAGGGCCAAGGTCACAAACATAGGTCTGAATGGCCATCAGCACCAGACGGCCATAGGGCAGGAAGCCTCTGGTATTCCTGCATGCCTTCGAGCAAGCAAAAAGACAATATAAGGGGAGGCCTGGCTGTAGGGAAGCCAGTTTCTCTTTGGTACTTTGCACTGAGTACCAAAATCAAGTCTCCTGCATACGCAGAGACTTCTCTTCTTTTCCCAAAACCCACACACCCTAAAACGGAAGGAAGAAGAGAAAACAACAGGGCAACGAACGGGGCTCACAAAGTCGTGGGAAGAAGTCGGCAGCACGGGCTAGGTAGAGGCCACTGGCCCAGTGCCCAAAAGATTACAGTTGTTTATCATTGTGTTTGTTTGGATAAATAAATGTACCCTATTGTCTTATGATATTACTGTCTGCAATAAAAAAAGACATGGCTGTTTTATTGGCAACCACAAGCGAAATGTCTCAGGTCATTTGTTTTCATTACAACACCAAAAGGTAACAGGTTTGGGCGGCTCTGGCCTCCTCAGATTATATAGTTCTCACTCCTACATAGCCATACAGGAGAAGTTGACCACTGGAGAAGAATGCTGTGTCCTTGCAGTGAACTGGTGCTGCTTGGCTCCCAGCCTTCCTGCTCTTGACAGACAGTGGCAGAGCAAGGGCAGGGGCAGGAGGTGGCCACCCCTTTTCTCTCCCCCGTGGTTCACAGTGTGCTCCCGCCCTCCCACTGGCAACCTATTACCCATCCCTGCCCCCGCCCCCTCCCCCCAGCAAAAGCTACTGCTGACAACATGGCCATGGAGGGAGGTAGGGTGGTGGTAGGGAAGAATGTTGCTGTGTGGCATCCGAGTCGACAGGGGGCAAGGAACCAAACAAGGGCTGGGATGATAAATAGCAGTATATGAGGAAATAGGAACACAAATCCGTGCTGCTTCCAGTGGCAGAGGCGCACAGCATCCCTGCTCTCACCACTGTGCTAAGAAATGTAACACTTGATGTGTCCAGGCACTCTGTAGTTGACTAACAAATGTGCTGTGTGTCTCTACATATCCATATCAAGCGCTATTCATCAATATTTTGCCTCTTTGCTGGTGCATGCAACAGAAAATACCCACAACTAAAAGGTCAATACTTGGCAACAGAACATCCAAACATGTGTTAATACGCACACTCTACGAACATGAAAGTCAATACGAGTTTCTAACTTTGTATCGGTTTTATATAGTATGTTATCCCTGCAAGGGCCTGGAGTGTGCAGAATATATTTTAAACTGCTGTTGCAGAAAATATCTTCATTACCTCAGAAGTAAATAGAGCACGCGCCTTACTGCAAACACCGACGCCCAGCCTAACATTTTGTTCCAAGCAGAAGGCAGCCTGGTACATCCAGGTGGTGCGTTTCCTATTGCACACCATTGACAACCACATATCTTGTTTGCTTTCCTCGTAAAGAGCGGTATCGCTTTATCAAAGCAGATGTTAATTTCGCACTCAGACATCTCTGCCCGTCCCGTCAAGCACACAAAGCAAATACGCAGGTGGTGACATCCAGTGAGCGAACTCTGAGAGAAAATGTTCGGAGGAAAAATGGTGAAAATGCTCAACATTCCTGTCAAATGTGCAGGCCACTTCCAAAGCGGTGCTTGCATTTAACTTGTGTCAGAATGAACACGCCGATGTTACTTTCTGTCAGAAAAGTAGTATCACGATCATTCTAAACAAATCACAGTGAAGTTCCCTTTCATTAGAGGCGCCAGCGACTTTACCTGTAAAAGGGACGCATGCGCATTTGCTCCTTTCCTGTTCGTTTAGTCGAACCATTTATTCCTTGACCATCATTTGTTGTGTGAAAGCGGCATCATGCTGGATACATTTTTGTACCGTAGAAATAGAATAGGCTTTTGTTTTGTTATTTTTTTGTGGCAGATTCTAGAGAGCTACATTGAATAAGCGTCACCGAGTCCTGCTCTCCATTGGTGGAAATGGAAAAAATGTGGTGGCGGATCCCACAAGTGCCGGGGCGGGGGAGGAGTTTTGGGGAGAAGGGGCGTGGTCTAGAGGGGGCGGGGTTGGTAGTGGCTGTCCAATCAGAAAAAACGTTAAAAAAGAAAGAAAAAAAAGCGCCCACCACGGCAACATTGCCTTTTACCACCGAACAGGGCTTTAAGTGGGCTGGGGCCTGCCGGGGCCCAGCCCCGGCAGGCTCTGAAATTTCGTTTTGAGGCAGGCCCACTACTCTCCCCTGCCAGCCCCGGCCACTACACGAAAATTAGTTTTTTCTGAAGCCTGAAGCTCTCGCTCATGTGCGAAAGCTTCAGGCTCCAGAAAAAAATGCCTTTCAGCCATAATGGTGGCACCGCACCTGCGAGGCATCCCTTTAAGCAGGAGATACCCGTGGGCCGGTGCCACCATTATGGAGAAAACGTGAGGCCGCTGGAAGCTGAGGCCGTTTTCCTGAAGACTGAAACTCGTGGGAGTTTCAGTCTTCAGGAAAACGGCCTTAACTTCCAGCGGCCACACCCTTTCAGCCTTAATGGTGACGCTGCCCCTACCCAGCTGGCAAGGGGCAGCGCCACCATTAAAGCTGAATAGGCGAGGTCCTGTCCCTGCCAGGCAAGCCTATAGAAAATAAATTCAGAGATCAACTCCCTCGCCCCTATGGGGAGAGGGTGTTGATCACTAGAAAAGGATGCCTGGCAGGGGTGCCAGTGGCCCATTGAGCCGGGGCTCCTCGGGGGAGCATGGACTGTAGTTAAGCCACGTCCCCTTGAGCCCTGGCTCATTTTGTAGTGCCAAAAAACGAAAAAGAAAAAAAAACGCCAGCGACGGCAGCATTGCCGTTTACCGCCGGCTTTGGTGTAATGCACAATGCTCGCTACATGTACAACTGATTCCTTTCAGTTGTACATGTAGCGAGCATTGTGCATTACACATCAGTGCCAAAGCCGACGGTAAACGGCAATGCTGCCGTCGCAGGCCTTTTTTTTCTTTTTCTTTTTTACAGCGTGGTTCATGGGCTTGGGCGGATGACTCTGGCCGGATCCCGAGATCTGGCTACACATCTAGTGACGGATCTCGGATCCGCCGAGAGCCGGCCCAATGACCAGCACTGCTGCTCTCCCATTCGCCAAGCATTTGCCACAGGAAAACAAAGCGCAAATGGTGCAGTTGAGACCTACAACCAGCCGCACATCTACCAAATGTACGTCCAATTTTGTCAAATGGGAACATGCTTGCTGGAGAAGGGCCGAGCAAGTGCACAAGTGTTATACATTCCAGAATTTCATGTGCAACAGCATTAATCATGCGCTCAATAATGAAATAGGCATTGGCTTGAAGTAACAATATGGCTATAAGGAGGGGGGGCCAGTGTCGTGGATGCCTGGCTGACCTAAACAGAAACTCAAATTACAGGGATTTCCAGGTGATTCGAGGTCGACCAAACATTTGGGTGTTTCGGTCACAATCGCACACCAATAAGTGACTGGCGCATTAAATCAAAGGTATATGTTAAATTTGAAATTGCTGTTCGTTCTGTAAAGGGAACCTTGGAGCCCAATCTTACTAAGGGAACCCAGTCTGGTAAAGGGAACAGTTGGCATTATAAGATAAACTGTGTTTTGGTTCAGGTTCTTCCTTGACAATCAGACCCAAACAGTTAAAATGTGCACCACCCTAGTGAGGAAATCAACCATCCATCCGAGACACCTCGACCAGTGCTTCAGACCTGCCAACCAGCACTGCAAGCGGATTCAATTCAACACTAGAGCTAAGTCAATGCCTAGTCTGGGATGCTGTGGGAAACCCTGATTGATATATTTTTATGTCCAGTTCGTTTACTCTGGATGACAACCCTTATATAACACCCCTCTCTTAGAATCCCCCTGACCCCACTCAGCCAAGAAGTAGGTTTGTTTTGCAAATTAAAAGGTTTATTTGAAAATTAAACAATATATATATATATATATATATATCACACTTTTATAATAAATTCATATTTGATATCACACTTGAGAATATGATTTTGATCAACAATGGATAATGTTATAGTGGTACACTCTTTTTAATGGCTTAGAAGTTGATGTAGAGAGGATAAAGTAGCTGAGAATGTTCATATGGCTTCAAAGACAATGCAATGATGAATGAAATGCAGTACAGAAAATAAACTTGATATGATTTCAACCAAAACAATGTAATCACTTTTCCCCCTCGTAGCAATTCACCCCCCCCCCCCCTTTATGCAATGTAAAGAGATGGAAGGAAAGCACACAGTTGTCAGGAATGCAATCAAATATAATTCAGTTCCCCCTTAGCAAGCTTAGAGGAAAACAGGTAGGAGTTTTAAACACAGGCAAAATCCTTTTAAATGTGGTGGCAATGAAGTGAAAAATATGCTCAAATTGCTTTTAATTCTCTAGAGGAGGTTAAGGGTGAGTGAGAGATACTTTAAATTAATTCAGGATCACTTTAGCAATGCTCTATGAATGATTGTCAGGTTGCAAACGAATTTCAGCAAAGGAAAGCAAGGACAAATATTTTTACACGTGGCTGAAATGAAGCAAAATTTCAAATCGCAGCAATTTAGTTTCTAGGTCCGTTGGAAAGCTTAGAATCTTAGCTTTAAAATGACAGTTAAAACTCGCTCCTAGCACAAACGGTTCCGGAGATACGGACGATTTTGTGAAGGTAGTTTTTCAGAAATGAAATCACAGTTTCAGAATGACAGATGATAGTTTTCAGTTTTAAAGATGACAGAATGACACAGTTCTAGGAGGCAGTTCTAATAGGTTAAAATAGTTTGGATTAGATTATTTTAAACTAAGAGACTGGTTTTGGCACAGTGCTAGCTGGGTACTCACACTAGATTTTGGACAGGAATGCGACTTCGTCACGGATCGGGTCAACCGGTTGGACTGGACTCCTGGCGGTTCTCTCGCCACGGACGATCTCTGCCTGGTTCTGCTCACAGCGATCTGGGTCAGCTCTGCTAGCGGCACTGCACAGCGGTCTGGATCTCTGGTTCTGACAAAAGTTCTTGGCACTGCACAGCGGTCTGGTCTCTGGTTCCGGGTACAGCTCTGCTTTCTGGGTGTTTCTGCCACAGGGTTTTAGCCAGAATCAGACAGCTCCGCCCGGCTGTCTGAATAGTTTGGTTTGGTTGCTAGGTTTTGAAGGCCTGCTGATAGGAGTTCAGCTGTTGGGTTCTGGAGTTCTTGGAGTTTCTGGATGTGAAGTCTGAAATCAGGATGTGGAGTTGTCTGTCAAAATGCTCAGCAGAAAGTGAAAAAGAAAGCCCTATCTGGCTTCCAGTGGCTCTTTTTATGTGTTTAGAAAGTGGGTGGGTCGGCTAATTCTGCATGTCCAACCCTCTCAACTTATCATTGGCCAGTTCGTCCTCTCTTCCTTGATTGGGGGAAGGAAATGGAGTGTCAGAGTGATGTGAGCCATTTATGATCTATTGAAGAACGCCCCTTTACTTTTGCTTTAGAAATCATTTTTCATAACTACACATATTTCCCAGATACACAGTTGTTTGACATTACCTGAACATATTACAGATTACTTAAGGTACAGTCTGGCCCAACTCTGATCTTCCTGTGGGCTTGCATTAAAAAATGACAACTTATTTTCGTTTTTAGTTGGTATACCAATGTTAAATCCGTATCAGATGTACACCCTGCCTCTACACACATTCCAGTAATTTAATAGGTCTCTAGCATAAACCCAGTGTCTGTAATATCAATAAATAGCGGGGTTTTGCCTGAGAACATGGTACAAAGTTGAATCAAGTCTTGAATTGTGGGTACATTTCTTAGATTAAAGTTCTCCAAATTGCACATTTTTGTGAGCTTAATACAATATTTTAAAAGCATTTAACTTAAAGATATATTTGCTGCAATATGATTCCACAAAAGTGTCTGGTCCGCCCCCAGAAACTTGGGAGTCAGGAAACACATGTCTCTCCTTCCAGACAGAGCTCTGTTTACAGTCCACACTGAAAATCAACATACCCCATTCAATTGCAAGGGTCTATTGTGTTGGGTCCAGCAGGCTGAGGTCAACAGACCAGGGGGCCACTCTGCATTTGATTAACAGAAACCTGTGATTTCCAGGGCTGTTGTGTGGGTCTCTGAGGTGAGAAGGTTTCACAGCCTCTTGGCCTGTTAATGCAATCAGATTGTCTCTGGGAACAGCAGGTGGTTAAGAGTTTTAATTAACAGGTGGGCCTTTGAAGTTTCCAGCTGTCTCAGGAGGCTGATTAGCTTCTGAAGTAGCAGTTCTCCTCTCAGAGTTTCGACCGCTAGCGCCGGTTTGTGGACAAAGCTGGTACTGCACCCGCATGATTTTAGCAACTTTTTGACATCAAGAAAATGAATTCCCAACAGCTCTGGGTTGCTTTTGGCAATCAACCTTGCCATTCCCAATGGTTTCAGGCTACTGTGTGTGCAGCCCAATGGTGGTTTTAGGCAGTGCCCTCCTGTGCTCACAACATAGGCAAACATGGGTGGCAGCCTATTCTTTATGTTTTCCCTGTGCATTTTCTGGGGAGTTCTGGCCATCTTGATGTTTTCAATGCCAGTAATGCACAGTTTTTTTTTTGTGGTAGGGCTCGGTTGCATGGGTAAAACATCCCACAGCACTGAGACAATGATTCTTGAACCCGATCTGCCGTGTAGGCCAGTCTGCAGCCATCCGTCCAGCCTCGCTCGCCGAACTGCCTGCTGTCTGATACCCGCAGCTATCTCCCACCTTTAACTCTGTCGCAGAAGCTGAAAAGTGCCCTGAAACTAACTTGATGCTGTCGAGCACAAGAACTTCTACGAGCACAAGGTACATTGTGATTCTGTCCCCCTGGCCCTTCTCTGAAGGCCCCTAGTGACATTTTATGATTCATTGCTCCCTTTGTTCTGAAACCAAGTATCCTTGAACTATTGCAATTAATTACTTTACCAACTACCCTCCTGTCAGTATCCAGAGTACCCCTTTTCCTTCTTTAATCTGTCTGTCCTCTGCATTCCTTTACAAGTAAGTAGATATTTGTAAACAACCTTGACTGGACAGTGCCCTCTATAAATGGGTAATAATTATATTTTCATTATGTTGCAATTTACCAACAATCCGCAACCTTGCAGAGATAAGCCTGCCATTCCATCCACGTTACCAAAATTGGACAAGCAGGTTTATAATTGACTTGTGTTTCCAATCTGTTAGGATCCCTTCTGGTGTACTAGAGGTGTGGGGCTGATTGATGGTTTAGAAACTGATATTCATCCCTGGACCACTGGTTCCCCAGAAGTTGATTCTTCACATTGGTGGCAAGCGGTCGGATCAGTTGGAGCCTATTGAGATTAATTACTTTACCTACTACTCTCCTGTCAGTATTCAGAGTGCATCCCTTTGCCTTCTTAACATTTTCTGTCCTCAGCATTCCTTTACAGGGTGGTTTGTATTTTGTAGTGTGCGATAACTGTATTATAAATAATAAAGTAGATAGTTGTATACAACCATGACTGTACAGTTCCTTTTATCATTGGGTAATAATTATATGTTCACTGTGTTGCAACTAAAATGATCCACAACCTTGTGGAGATAATAAATATTTTTTATATATTTGTTTTTTTATATAATGCTCCTAATACCGTACCTGAGTTCGGTTTCTAAGCGCAGATCCGCGATTCGAACTTCTGTTGCTCTGTGTGGTCTGGCTTCCAAGACCAGTGCGTTGCCCCTGTGCTATCCTCCTTTCACAGCTATTCTGTCCACGTTACCAAAACTGGACTAGGATGTTTATAATTGACTCGTGTTTCCAATCTGTTCAGATCCCTTCTGGTGTACTAGAGGTGTGGGGCTGATTGTTGGTTTAGAAACCGATATTCATCCCTGGACCACTGGTGCCCCGGAAGTGGATTCATCACAACCCTCTAGAACAAATAAAATCTCGTATGCTGTTCCACAGGGAACGTAACAGTCACTGATCTGAATTTAACATTTACGTGACTTCACTACCACACACCATTGAAATTCACAGCTCACAACATCGGCTTCCGCATGTACTCAGATGACACCCAGCTCCCTTTCATTCTTCAATAAGGAACTAAGTTCTGCTAAGAAGTGTCAGACTTTCTACAACATGTGCAGCGATGAATGTACCTTAATGAAGAGAAAACAGAGTTGGTATTATGGACCAGGGGATTCCTTTTCCCATCAGCTGCCCTGAATCCCTGCGACAAGCCTCCAAAACAGACCTGAAATGTATACATTTTCGCTGTGAGATCCAACTGTGACCTCTCCTTCATTCCTTTTCTCAGGTCAACAAAGTCACTGAAGTAACCTTTCATCAACTTTGGGGTATTCTCTCTTTATTACAGTACAACCAAAAAAGGGTCTTCATTCCAGCAGTGGTAACATCAATACTGTATTATTGGAATACCCTCTACACTCCAGCAAAGAAACTCTCCAACCTCCAAAGATTTTTAAGCTATGTGATGAGAATCCCTTTTCACCTAAAACACTTTGACCACATCAAACCTGCACTGAAGAACCCTCAATAGCCACAGTCAAAGCAAGATCTGATATGAAAACCCTGTGTTTTATCCACAATAATCTACTTTGCAGAATACAGGGTTTCCTTTCTGCAGTGTAACAGCTGCCATGAAGACATCTGGGAATGTCCCCTACACCCGAAAGCATGATATTCATCCATATTTCGCGTACATACCCATCTTGTAAATGTGTGTAATTAATTGCTATTACACCTAAGAGTTGAGGATGGCCGCCTTAAGTTGCAAAGACTAATTGAAAACAAACTTGATAAGAGAAAGTGTGTCTATCTCCATCACTCTCATGCCATGACACCTCATCTACAGTTTGTTTGACATCACATTGTTAGTCAAAGTCCAAGCACGATTCCACCACTTACTTCTCAAGTCGTCTCTGCAAACAAGGTTTTTCCATCAACACACTATAACAGTGGTCTTCAAACTGACCCCCTGAGCAAAATATGAGCAGGCTGAACCCCCAAAAATGCCAAATGACGAATAAGTCCAAATGGCTATGAACTATCGCACACTGTCACCACACCCTTCATCAATATAGTCTCTGGGCTCCCCTGCATTTTCCCATCACACTCTCTGGGCTACCTCAATCCACTCCTAGCCCAGTCCCTGGGCTCTCCCCACCCTGCTCCCACCAAAGTCCCTGGTCTCTCCCCAGACTGCTCCCATCACTATTCCATGGCTCCCCACCTTTCTCCCAGTACAGTCCCAGGGCTCCACTCCTGCCCTTCTCCCCATACCCCCACGTGCTCCAAAAACAATCTGAGGACCCCCACCTGCTCCAAAATCAACCTGAGGGCTCCACCACCTTCTTCAAAAACAACTCACCCCCCCATAGAAGTCCCCCACCCACTCCAAAAACAATTTCAGGGCTGCCTACCTGCTCCATAAACACTGCGGGGCTCCCCCACACCCTCTCCAAAAATAATCCCAGGACAACTCCAAACGATCCAAAAAATGTAAACCATGGCTCCCCCACCTACTGCAAAAAACAACACGCGGGCTCCCCTACCTGCTTCAAAAAGAATCCCAGGGCACCGCACCCACTCAAAAATGAACTCGGGGCAACCCAACGCCACCAAAACCATGCCCAGGGCACACTACTTATGTTATATAATCATGGTCCTTTTTCATTCCTGCGACTGGATTCAAACACCCTGGAAGCCCACTCACTGGAAAGGGACAGAGAGCGTGATTCCAGGATGTGTATTTAATGGCTCAGTCACTCCCACTGACTCCAAGTCTAGCCTCAACACACTGGCATTTGCGCCATGTCACATCCCACGCCAACTTTTTCCTTCCTCCCTTTTAAAAAAAAAAAAAAGAAAGACATTTTATTTGTTCCTTTCAGGCTGGGGACCGCCCCCAAGTCCCTCCTTGCGGGGCGCACCCCACAGTTTGAAGACCTCTGCATTACACTATTGTAACAGAGGGATCACCCAGAGCACCTTATTGGGAGACAGGTGTAGGCAGGCATACAATATATATATAAACCACTTAACTTACCTTCTGACCCGCCTCTTACCTGTCTCCAAACCCCACTTACCTGGGTTCAAGATCACCTTGAAGAACCTTGATATGACACTGGGAAGGGACGGAAAGGCAAAGGTTAGTTTTTGATGGTATTTCCCAAAATCCATAAGGAGAAGGACATTGGGTTAAAATAATTGAAATACAAAAGAAAAGGCGGACCAAGGAATGCTGGTGTAAGGCTCTTTAGCTGTTGACTTATCTATATTTTTCTCCTCCAGTACACCAGCAGGGATTTTTATGATTGTGCATAAAAGGCGGATCATGAGAAACTATATACAAATAACCTAAACCCGAGCAGCTGCCTAACTAAAAAATTAAACCGTTCAAAAATATCAAAATAAAGAGTCTTTGTAAAACATAAACAGTTCCTTAAAAATATTTAGTAAATCCTAAAAAGCATGTACAAAGTGTTTACACAGTCCACTGTAAAAAAAAAAAAAAAAAAAGCGATATATTTGGTCCTTACTTGTGAGACAGATTGCCCAGGGCTGTCTCAAGGTCATTGCTGCTGTTGTTTGATCTTCTCCTGGGTCATGGCTCTCTGATCTTCTCTGGCTCTCTGCGATGCAACTGTTCTTTGGATGGACAAACAACAGCAGCGATGTGTGGGGGCCCAACGTTTTTACTATGGCTGGGCTGCTTATGCAAGATGCAGCCCAGAAACGAGATTCAGCCACTTCTATTATGTTGGCCGGGCTGCATATTTCAACCACAGTGCAGTGCTGATTGCAGCATTGGGGGGCCCCAAACAACTCTCCTCAATCCAGGCTTCTTCTACCAGCTGTAGCCTGGGGAGTCCTGGTGGGATGCCTAGCAAGGAGCGCCCCCTTTACATTTGTATGTAGCCAGGGAGGGCTTTGTTAATTTTGGATGCTTCCCTCTGTAGGGAGTGGCAGTAATTAGAGTGCCCATGGCCGGCACCGACAATAGGCCATCTGGGAGGCAGCAGAAAGTATGGGCGCTCCCCTACATATCATGGGAGCTGCCTTATTGAGGCCCAGGCAGTGTCAGTAAATACAGCGCGCAGCGGAGTGCCTTTCAATGATGCCTTTCAACGATGATGCTTCTGTGGGTAAAATACAACATCTCTATGCTTTGTTGTCTTCACAGACAAATCTACAGGAACTCTCATTTACATCAGATTCTATTTATGACTATCTCATTGGACCAACATCCCATCATATCATCCATGTCCTGTTCAATATCCCCAGTTCTAAGTGCTATGAAGTGACTGCAAAGAAACTGGGAGGACTTTCTGAACAAATATTTGCAATAAATTAAAAAGTGAATGATTGGTATAGAATCATGATAAACAGGAAAATCCCAAAGTTATGAAAACTGAAAAAGTCAAAATTAAATAATGCATCGAAACAACCGCAATGGGAATCATGTTTCATTCCTTAAGATTGTTTCAAAGTAGATATTTATATACCTCTCTTTATTCAGCGGTCTAATAGCTATGAGTGAATAATATAACAAGTTCAGGATACTAATGGATCTGTCCTGAAGAAGTGTGCATGTATGGAATGAGTGATAACTAGCAAATGTTTCAATTCAAGACATTGATATGCATAGCTCTTATATGCAAACAATGAGGAACTTTAAAGTGTGATAAATAAACATTAGGTTTGAGTCTTTTTTTCAGAATAAAAAAGGGCAACTTTACAAACCTGAGTGCTAGATTCAAATAGAGTAAGGACATAACTTGTGGTCCTAGTATAATACCATGTTCCCTTCCTATATATTGAATGCATCAAGTAATACTTAGCAAAGATCCACAGGCTAATATGAATACAAAATCTAACAATTTTAGTAAAATTGAACAGTTGATGTCAGAAAGTTCATTGGGTCTCAACCCAGATAACTTCTATCATCTAGCAAAAGGAATAGTACAATTTACTCAAGAATGGACCATCTTAACCTCTCAGAGATATTAATCGGCACTGCAACAAAAAGTCAAAATCCTAAGCGTTCAGTTTGATGGCAATCTTTCCATGATACCACAGATTAATTCCACTCGTTATTATGTGAGGCTACTGCATCATCTGAGAAATACAAAATGCAGGTGGGCACCACAATGTTTGTTCTTGTTATTTTCCACAAATTATGTTGAACTCTTAAATATTTGTGTGACTTTGTCCTGGAGCTACTAGTCAAAAAAGGTCCTATGGCATTTGGATGTGAAACTAACAAAACACAACAAAATAAGGTGGATCCACCCTATTAGGACTAGTGCTCTCAGTGGGCCCCCAATGAGGCTGCGCAAGTAAACAATCTGATAGTGATTTTGCTCAAAAATAATATACTAGGAAACCTCTTAAAAAGTTGCTAATAGGAAATGTTTTATTCTGTTGCATATTTATGCCGTATATTTTCTTTCTAAATCTTGAGGCAAAACACAAACACATAGGTCGACTCTATTGTGTACATATGCCAATGCATTTTGGTCAAAGACCATTTTCAGGCCTGTCTATTACTACATCAACCATACTATATCACCAACAATTGTAGAATTTAAGAATTTAAAGACAGTGTATTGTATAAAAAGAAATGCAAATCACAAACCCAAAGTTGAATCCGGGTGCATCCCAATCCTAAGGTAAATGAAAAAGAGACAAGAAGAACTATGTCAACACCGCTATACTTTTCAAAGGGTACCAGTATCTGTGTGCTTACACGTACCTTTCGTGGTGTGAATCTTTACTTGTAACGTGTAAGCACACGATGCGGCTGCAGCTCCTGTCAAGTAGAAGCGGAGCCTGTCAGTATTCATAGTTATCTGGTGCTCGTCTAGACAGCACGTAGCGAAAAGCTTTCTTACCTTTCTCCGATATCTTCGTGCTCAGGAGTCCGGCGCGTGTGCGGTAACGCGGATGCACGTGAACCTCTTAGCATTTCAAGATCTCCATGGAAATAGGGGCGGAGCGACGAGCTGCTCGTACGCCTCCGGCCCCACCCTCCCGTGATTGCACTGAGGGGTGGGATAGTCTCCATGGATCATCTGAGAACATTACTAGAAGAAACTCATTGTGCCATCATTGCAAGAGCGATTATTGGGTCAAAGCTGGACTATTGCAATGCTCGGTATGCAGCATTCCGCAAATATGACATTAATCCTTTACAAGTATTGTAAAATGTATTTTTGCATTTATTCTTATTGGTCATTTATTATGCACCTATACACGTGTCTTCCAAAACGCAACAAGGCAAGCAGGGGTAGAACGATCCTACTAGGCCTTGTACATTCAGATTGTGCACGTGCATGTTACTTATAATGCACTTAATCCCAAAATCGGTTTCAAGTGCGGATCCGGGATTCAAACCTGTGTTGCTCAGCACAGTCTTGCTTCCAAGAACAGTAATTTGTCACAGAGCTATCCGCCCTTCACATACAGCTTTACGTACAGCTGGCAAAAATCTCCGATGTCACCACATGTCTCATGTTCGCAGAAGGCTCCACAGGCTGCGAGTTGAGGTTAGGATTAATTTTATACTACTTTTCTTAGCCCATAAACATTTTTATGTCAGATGTCTGTGTTACATTCGAAATTGAATGTCAAAAAACAACTGCTCTCGTGATTTAAGGTCTAGTGCTTCTCGTCTCTTGCACATGCCATGCTTTAAATGTGCCCATGGCAGGGAAAGGGCTTGTGCTATAAATGCTATTAAATGCTGGAATATACTGCCTGTAGAAGTCCGTCTCATCTCCATTTTCTATATCTTTTGTAAACAAATGAAGGCTCTCTTGTTCTAAGGGCAACCGGTGTCTCCAGGTTAACCGGGCCTAGGATAACATGAGATTCATTGTGGACTAGTAGAGCACTTACATACCTATAGGTCGGAGCGCCATTCTGACAATGAAACAACAAAATAGCAATATCATGCTATGACTTTGCCACAATTATGGATCAAAACAATACTCAGGTTGGTACTGATTCTTTGTTCATGGTTATCATTATTATGTATTCTTGTAGCATGCAGCTTGCTTGTAGGCCTCAGTGCGCACGAAGAAAAAACAGAAGAAAGACAAACAAATAAAGAAATAAGTGTCAGACGAGAGGAATGGATCAAAGTGAAGACCAAGAAGTCATGTCTAACAATCGATAGCTATTCAATCATTGGAGTTATGGTTTAGTTGCATTTTATATATTGGTATTTATTTAATTTGTAGAACACTTTCACCAAAGCACTTAAACAAAGACAAAAAGGGTACAGTGCAATGAATTTGACAATACAAATTATTAACTCATGAGAGGAAGCGAGCAGTCTTTTAGGCAGGAGCGAATGAAATAGAGGAGCGAGATCTGATTGAAAGATGGCATTTGTTCTAATGTTTTGGTGCAAGAAGCGAGAAGGAGCAGAAACAAGATTGGGCGCAGGGGGGGGCGAGGAATTGAGAGAAGAAACTGGGATTGCAATTTTAAAGAGTGAGGAGGAGAATAAACAGAGACTATAGAGGACAGATAAAGGGGAGTCGTAGTCCATGAAAATATTTTGAAAACAATACATAGAAAATGAAATAACAGACGGGATTCTAAAGACAGCCAGTGAATTGAAAAGAGAGCAGAAGTAATAGAATTGCAAGGAGCAATACAAAAAAAAGATAAATAGATGAGTTGCATAGTATGCACAGTACGCAAATGAGCTAGATGATAATCAGGGAGGAGAAGAACAATAGTCGACTTTAGAAAAACAAGAGCAGAAATCAGAAACTTAGTTGTGTGGAAAGACACATAAAGTTGAGCTTATTGAATATTAAAAAGTTAAAAGTGACAGATATGAGCCGTGGTTCAAAAATGAGAAGAGAAAGTAAATTAGAAATCAAAAATAGCACAGAGATTATTAGCAGAATGTAATTATGGGAGAGAAGACAGCGGGAAACATAGAAGTGGGAATAATAGGGGAAGAATAGATGATGAAGGAAAGAAGAGAACCTCCATGTTGGATGGATTAATATTTTGTGGACATCCAGGAATGGATTGCAAGTAGGCAATTGGAAAGAGAAGAAAGAAGAGAATCAGTGAGAGTACAAAATAAGAGAAAATGTGTGAATCGTACACATAGAAGTGTTGAGAGAAACTAAAAGAAGCAATAATGGAAGAGAGTGGACTCGAAATATAGAGAACATATTCGAGAAGCCAGGAAAGCGCTTTGAGGTACACCATACTGTAGAGGGAAAGTAGGAGAAGTGGAATTAGCTCTAAAACCAGATTATGTTCAATCAGAAATATAGCTGTGAAACCATTCAAGAACTTTCTGAAAATCCAGATGATTACGAGTTGAGAGAACAGAGTGATCCACAGTGTCAAATGCAGCAGATCAGTTGAGAAGAACAAGAAGGAAAATCTGATTAGCACAGAAAGCTGAGAGAAGAGAACTCATAATGTAAAGAAGGGCAGTCTCCATTGAGTGTTGGGCCCGTACACCTATTGAGAAAGGAGGCAAATTAAACAGCAACTCTAACGGAAGGACAAGCAGTGAAACAATTAACACTGGCTGCTCTTTTAACATTGTAGTAGAAATCAGGGCCAGCATGGCACTCTACATTGATAACTTGTCCGCCCGGTAAACTATGGATGCAAGTAATGCAGAAGTCACCTGGCAAGAGACAGGTCTGTCAGGGCGGAGTCGCAAGGAATCACTGTGCAACTTACAACCCCATGAAAGAGAATACAACATCAACACCACGGAAGAAGGATTAAAGAGTATAGAAAATGTACTTTTCCCAGAGGGCGCAAAGGAGGCAGGAAAGGTGCCACAGTGTGATCTATAGTGAGTGAGCTGCCAGTCGAGCGAGGCAGAGGGTGAGCCGGTGAACAACTCCTCAGAGAGTAATCATCCGGCTCAGAAAATCAGGTCACCTTCTTATGACATGAGAAAGCTGGGCGCAATGGCAAAAAGGAAACATTTTACCGATGTCGAAGTGGGCGTCGAGATCAGCGCGCCAAACTTCTCCCGGGACAAGAGGATATCCCTGCAGCAACAGACTTACCCAACATTTGTATGAGCCAAAAGGTAAAAAGAACAAAGTTGAGGATAGAAGTCGATGCGGCAGGTAAAGAAAAATTAGGCGGAAGGGCCAACTTAAAGAGTGAGAGTGGTGATGCTATGAATCCAAAAAGGAACATGTTCAGTCACTCAATTTAAGAAAGAAACATTTGGAAACCCCCAAGATTAGTACCGGTGGGGGACATGAAGGGGTGAAGATTTTGCTTTAATGAAATACGACTAATGGGAGGGAAAGTCGGGAACCGTGATAGTTTATTCCAAGGTCAGATCACATCGTCCAACATGGCAGGTGCAGAAATACCTGATCAGCTCTTATTGGAAAGTTCAATCAACATAGAAAAAGCAAACAACGAAACAATCTTCTCCTTCAGGGACGGGGGAATTCCTCCCAAAGAAAATGGGTCCCAAGAGATCTGAATGAAGGCTGGGTGGGTGTGGGGACTGATTCAGAGTCACCCGTCCCTGAACCCCAGAATTTTAAAACCAAATGGCCAATGGAGACTCTGTGAAGACCTTAGGGAGTATAAATGGGTTCACATGTCCCGATGGCCTCTCCCCTACATTGACCAAAGGCTGGCTCAGATCCAGGGGTCAAAAGTATACACTGCCATTGACCTGACAAATGGGTACTGGACTGTGCCTGTCAGTAGGGAGGACCAATACAAGCTGGCCTTTACCTTCGGGCAGCAGCAGGACATGTGGACCCGGACTACTTTCAGATACATAAACTCTGGCAATTAATTCAACATCTTCCTGCATAAGGCCATGCCTGACTTGAGTGAAAGGGGTAACCTGACCTATGTGGATGATGTCCTGATAAAAAGCTCAACTGTGGAGGAACACATATCAGAAATCCGCTATGTTCTGACCCAGTTGAGGGTTGCCGGAGCAAAACTGTCCTTCCAAAAGGCACAAGAGTGCAGGACATGTATCAACTTCTTGGGACATGAAATAACTCTGTAGGTTCTCTGTCCACAGGAGAAGAAAGTGGAAGCACTCCTAAAACTGAAAGACCCCACAACTCTACATGAGCTAAGAAGCCTCCTTGGACTGACTAATTACAGTAGGAAGTTAATTGAGGATTACGCATAGAATGCATCTGTTGAAGGGAGGGGGTCAAGTGGGAGTGGGGTCCAGAACAAGCCGAGGCAGTAAAACAACTCAAAAGAAGTCTCTCACAAGTGCCTTGTCTAGCTTACCCTGTCAAAAAAAAAGTTCTTCTTGGAGATGGGGTTCTCGAATACATGCTTGACAGCAGTGTTATACCAAAAGCATGACAGGGTCAATAAAGTCATCTCCTATGCAAGTAAGACTTTATCCTCTGTGGAGGAAAAATTCAATGATTGTGAGAAGGCACTCCTGGCAACGGTGTGGGCATTGAAGAATTATTGCCCGTTCATCCAGGGGGAAGACATCACAGGGGAGACCCCACACCAGCCTCTGCAATACCTCCAAAGTGACAGAATCCGCGCCAGATATGTGAGTAAATCCAGAATTACTTCCTGGATTCTGTCAATGCAAGGCTTTCCTGTAGAGGTCAGGCATGGCCAAAATAAGAAGAGTCCCCTCGCGCAAGATCTGGCTGACTTGCATGATTGTGCCGGAGAAAACTGTCTCGAGGACGAAAGTCTTAAAACCCAGGACAACATGGAGCCGTACCTGAATTCCCCACACAAAGTCTATGAAGAAGACAAGTTTGAGGGGATGCCCACAGTTTATGTGGACTGGTGCTCCTCCCATTGACAACAACGAGGAAAAGGAGCTGGTGGCTGTCATTGGGAATGCCTGGGTGAATGATGCCACAGAACATAAAATAGGTACCCGCAGTAGTCAGGTGGCGGAGTTGATGGCAGTTTATCAGGCCATTCTCACTGCCGTCCAACACCAACTCCATGAACTGGTCATAATCACCAACTCAGATTATGTCTGGAACAGGTTTGTGGAGCACTGGGAAAATTGGAAAACCAGAGGCATGCTGTGTACTAATAACAAACCACTCAAACATGGCAAGCTAATACAAAATATTGATGATCTGGTCACCTCTAATGGGATGACCATCTATTGGAAAAAGATCAAGGATCATTCTAAAGTATAGGGACCAGACAAAACTGGAAACGACCTAGCTGATCAACTGGCCAAAACCAGAGCCATCCAGGGGGATCTCCTCGAAATTGAGTCCCTGACAGAGGAAATCCGGGTCACTACTGTCACTAGTTCCCAGACAAATGCTAACAATGAACTCTCAACTGCCCAATGGAGTAAGGAGACCCAGATGCTGATTTAATCACGGCACAAAAAGGGGATCCGATTATTGTGAAATGTTATCAATACATTGTGGACCCTGGCAACCTTCCCCTGACGGATACCACTTACATTTGGAAAGAGGACATCAGGGTGTTGATGAAGTGTACCAAAATGATCCGAATCCAAAACGGTTTGTTGGTAAGGAAATCTATCTCTGGCTGTGACCAGTCGGTGGTACCTACCTCATTCCAGAGATTGATGCTAAGTCATGCCCATGACGCGGCCACAGCTAGTCATCAGGGGTTTCACACTACTCTAGAAATCTTGCAGGAGGTTGCATACTGGCCACACATGGGGCAGGACCCCAACCAATATTTGAAGGGGTGTCTTGTGTGTGCACAATTTCAGCCAACTTCACTCACACACCGGGCTTCCCTCCAGAAGGGGTGATGACACTGCCTTGGTCTGATTTACAAGTAGATTTCATTGGGCCAGTGATTCGCTTCTCTAGGGGGAACAAGTACATGTTAACCGTAACATGCTTGTTTACCAGATGGGTGGAATGTCTCCCGGCCCCAAATTGCATGGCAGAAGTGGCGGCTGCCCTGATGATAAACCACAATCTTGCATTTTGGCCTACCCCAAAGGATTGAGTCAGACCAAGGAAGTCCCTTCACCAGTGAAGTGATGACAAAAATGTGGGAGATACTTGGGGTAAAAAGGAAACTTCTCATTGCATACGACCATTCCTCTAGTGGGGGAGTTGAGAGGTACAATAAAACAATTGCGAGCATTCTAAAAAAGTTTGTGGCAGATTCTGGGCCAAGTTGGGACATCCGATTACCGCTTGTCCTGATGGCCATCAGATCTACCCCATTTTCTGCAACCAAAATGTCTCCATTTGAGCCAATGACTGGACAAAGGATGGTGCTTCCTCAGAATCTGCTCTATAGAACACAAGAGCAGACACTGATAAATGCCTCCGCAACACAAGAGTATGTTGAGAATCTAAGGAAACACCTTCAACATGCTTTTGCGTATCCTCAGCGGAATCTGGAAAAAATCGGCAGAGTGGATGAACATTCTATATGACTTAAAAACATCCACAAAGTAATACCAAGTAGGAGACAGGGTCTACTTGTACAATTTCCAAAGGAACCAGACCAAGGAGCGGAAATTTCTCCCTATCTGCCGCAGTCCTTTTGAAATTGTAGATACAATTTCACCTGTTGCCTACAGAATCTGCATCCCCAAAGGAGAGTTGGCAGAAGAGAAATGGGTCATATTAATCAGTTAAAGAGTTGTCACCGCAGACACACTTTGCAGCTGATTGAGGAGCCAAGAGAGAATCAAATAGAGGGGATATCTGGAGAATGAGAACAGGAAAAAGAAGAACCAGAAGGGAATAGGTAGGTTCATAGGTATATCTATCTAACAGGGAGTATATATTTATATTTTCATTGTCAGTGCAAAAGGACATCACCAAAAGCCCTAGTAAAATATGAATAGTTATCTTTGTCTTGTAAGGAATTATTTGTCGTTATTGTCCGATGGCGTGAATGACTGTAAGGAATGTGTGTTCCACTGCTGTCAACCTTCCGGGAAGACAGTTGGTGGGAAAATGTTGTAACCTGTCTTTATTCATCCATTAGATTAGTACTGATTCCGCTCCTGATTACCAAGGAGGACTTCCCCGGGGTTCCGGAAAAGAATGACCAAAGGAAAATCTGGGGGTGTCGGTCCACATTGCAAGGAAAGACTGAAGGAAAATCCATTGGTGTCACTCCCCACTTAAACGAAAGACAATGAGAGGATTGTGGTGTACCGCTCCCTGATGGAAGAAGGACTCCACCTGATGAACCCCACTTTGCCCAACTCTCCCTCCACAAGAAGTCTCAGGAGAATCAGGGGGGGGGATTTGTGGGGGACATTTATCCACCCAGAAGAATTCCCCTCCATCACCAATCTGCCCTTCAGCATTTACCAACAAAATTGCTGCTCTGGCACTGTTGTGCACTATCGCCTTGCCTTAAAACTACATTTTTCAGTCATCAAAATAATGGCTGCGCTGTCTTTGCCAAGCACCTATGGGGCAAGATGAAACAGGGAACACACAGAGAAAGGCTGCTGCCAAAGAAGAGAATTGAAAAGCAGTGCTGCTTGCCTGCTAGCTCCAAAATGTCCCATGAAAAAGGAAATATTTTGCATTAACATGATGGAGCCTGATGCCCTTTTTCATCTGTTCAACAATACGCAGTCCTGATCCAGTGAGATCTAGCTATGCCCAGCCATATTCAGGTTGTGCTCCAGCAAAAGAAAGTATTTGTCACTTAATGACAGGCCGTGTCAGGCAAAAATCTGTGAAATCACAAACAACTTTATTCCCAGCCGTACCGACAAGCACTTGACATTTTGCTACAAAAATCCCAGATAAACTCTTAAAAAGAAACCATATATCTCAGTGCATATGTCAGTTTCAAGGGATTTTTATTTGGACAGATGCCAGTGTATTAGAAACATGACTGGGGCTTTGGAAAGATTCAGAAAATAAATGTAAGAAGGCCGCAATTAAAAGTGACATCCAAACAGAATTAACCATGTATAAAAAGGGTTGCTTTTGCAAACAAGAGAAATGTCTGTTTTAAAAGTGTAATGTTGAATAAGGCCCTATCCTTGCCTAGAAATGTAAGGGGGGGGGGTTGTTTAAAATCTAATATAATGTTTTATTCCAACAGCCTTGCCTTTTGGGCTCAGGAAAAATAAATAAATATATAAATAAATACATGCATTGGCTGTACTGGGGAACCAGCCAAACAGGTTTTCCTGTTTGGCTTCAAAGGACATTTGTGTGCTGGCAACAGGAGTGGCCTTCCCCCAAAAAGATCCACACCCCAGGAAACTTTAAATGGACCAAGAGGAAGCATATCACATGCTCGTCAGACCTTGTGTCTGGGCTTCAGCTTGCTACATTAGAGTTCCAGGACACTTACGTGTGAAATTGCAAATAACACCTCCCCTCAACTTCAACTGGGGGGCTTCAATGCCAGCTCCAGAGCAGCCTTGGGAGTTATGCCTTTATTTGGGAGACAATGCTGGCCATCTGGCTCCAAAGACTATTTTATTAATAAACTGGAAGACTTTTTATCCCTGCAACCGGACCACACCGGAATGTAAAAGTTTTACAGTTTAAATGCAATTTTGGTGGCTTTAAATTAAAATGTGGTAGCCTTCTCTAGCATGTTGTGGACTGAAATGATGGATAATTGTATATCCTCAGGAAAGTGTATATGGTGCCACTTTGAAATTCAATACTAACATGTCTTATGATAATAGGTATACATGTATAAAGTTATAGAATTTTAGGTAAAATATTTCTCACTGAAAATGATGAAAAATTATTAGAAGGACGAAACAAAGTCCTACAAACGTGGGAGTAGGAGTATTATGCTCTGTGTCGAATATGTAATTTGCCTATATGATTTGTGGAAGCAACACTGATTTTGGCAAAAGTGAATGTGGGATGACTATGTACCTCATAAAAACACATCCCATAAAACTCAGTCCCCTCCTTCAGTTCAATCTGCCCCTAAGGAGGAGGTCGCATAACATAGGCTGACCTATCCGACTCTCAGGGGTAGGTCTAGCTTAGTTCTGCCCAACAATAAATCCAGTGATGTCACCCGCCTTATAAATGGGGGAAGCTCACAGAGAGAAGGGACACACTCTTCTGAATGTTCCAGCTGCTTATCCAGACTTTTCATATTCATCCTGCTGATTCCAGACCCACCCTGCAGATCCCAGACTCCACTGCCAGGAAAGGGATAGGTGGTTCAGGCCCTCTTATCCAGGCAGAACCTCCCTTCAGAACTAAACCCCATAACAAAATCCCACTAAATTCAGGGAGAAAGGGGAAAGGTGGCTGAGCCTGCTTTGGGATTCTCCAGTGCCGTCTGCTTGCCCTGCTACATGCTCGATCCAGCAGAGGCATTGCTGTGCTGGGACCAGACCTTTGCCAAGCTGTCTTTTGCCAGGAGAGTCCACCGCGGTGACCAGATCTTTTGGGTCCAGAAACCCAGTTGGCTGTGCCAAATCCCAAACTCAACACTGATTGTGAGTATTTCCCAATCCCATAGCAACTCATAGTATACCCTATCTTGATACCTTGTCTTTGTTCCAATCTCTTAGTAATCCCATCAATACCCTTGTTTAAGATAGTCTGAATCCTCTGTGTATTCTGTTCCTTGATTTTCTAGTGTTAGCGCAATTCTTCTACTAATTTCTGTCATTTGTAAGTCCTTAGTCATATTTGGAGTAAATTAATACATTTCCACATAAAGAGACATGTGGCGTGAGGGGGTTAAGGCGGCCGCTTTACCTGTGTCATGGGCAGCGTTATCGTCTTGATAATCTAGTTACAAAGATATAGTTGTAGTAACACTTGTCACCTTTCTTTCCAAACCGATTTTCTCTGTTAACTGCTTTTATTTCCCAAAACAGAATATCCTTTCACATTGAAAATCTCATCCAGTTATTCAGCTAGAGTCACTTTTTCACTTCCATATCATCCCTGTGATGTGCATCTACCACACAGCCTAAAAACCGCATTCCGATTCTGTCAATTTCACCTTTTTTTTCCAAAACCGTTTTGACATTTAAAACGGTAAAAAGCAGAGAAAACAACTTTCCAACACATAATTTTGGCTGCACTGTGTTCTTACTTTCAAGTACATTTTTGAACTGTATGCCCTTTGTTCATACCTTGCCTTATATTTGCTATTGTTTTTACATCGCTGATACTGTTAGAAAACATATTTACCCCATTTATGTAACTGCACATATAAATTAATTATTTAGAAATTCCGAGTGTCATTTATGCAATTGCAAAGGTTTTCAAACCTCCTATTTCGGGAGGGAAGGTCTAGTAGAAGGTCAACCAAGTGTATTTCCTCAGTTTACATTGTAATTATCACCCCATTGGTGATTGCTGCCCAATATTAAATAGTGTAATTTTCTTTGAATTTAAAATATTGTATTCCCACCACCCGGCCTAGTTCATCGTCCATTGTGACCCGGGGTATTTGTAAAAAGGGTGTGAGACGGGTTGAGTGCCAGCTCAATCTGAATTCTAGGAAATAAAGGATAAGTATTCCAATTGAGCGCTACATCCTAGGCTAAGGGCAAGGGTCCTGGTCCGGTGTGTGACACCCGATTAGAATCCTTAACAGGGCCAGCCAAAATAAATGGATAGGTATTTGCCAAGGTGTCATCTATAATACAGCAGTTAATTATATCCTAACCAGTTGGTTTTATGTTTGGCAGCATTTCTGCCTAGTGGAATAAGGTAGACAGAGGCGTAGACAGGTTAGGGCCAGAGCAGTCAATGCCCACCCAAGATCTGTACACTCCCACTCAGCAACACTGTGTGGCCATTTACAGATGTTAATGTCACTGTACTGGGCCCAGCTACATTAACCTCAGGCCCCACCTGTAAGACAAGCCTAGCTACACCTCTGATGGTAGATAAGCCCGCCAAGCCCATCCAAGCTGGCATCTCTGCGGCATCTAACAACTCGGCCAAACTCTTAAAAATCTGCACGGAGCTGGCCAACCCAGCTGCAGTCTCTACCTCTCATGTTCCCTCCCAGGCCCTCTGCACAGCTTTGGCTTCTCATTTCATAACTAAAACTCAGCACATCTTGTCCACCCTCTCTTCCTCCTCCTCCTCCTCCTGACCCTCCTGGCAAGCCTGTGACCTCCTCTCCTCCTGCCTTCTCTTTCTTTCCCTTGTTCACCCCAGATGATGTTTCTATACAAGTCTGATCTATTAAAGTCTCGTTGAAACAGGTTCTTCCCTGTTCTTCCAGATCCATCAAGGACCACATCGACACCCTTGCTCCAGTGCTGGCCGATTTCTGCAATCACTCTTTTGCCACTGGAATGTTCCACTCCCCCTGAAGCACTCCCTTGTGTGCCTCCTCCTTAAGAAGCCCCTTGCCGATCCTTCCTCTCCAGCTAACTATCCCCTGATCACTCCTTTCCAGGGCAAACTGTTGGAAAAACTGCTCATCTCCCAACTTAACTTTCATACTGAATCTGTTGGTTGGCTCCATGACCATCAAGGACCACATTCAGAGCTGCCAGAAGCACGGAAACTCCTCTCCTGAACATCTGTGAAGACCTGCTCTCCAACCTTGACTCTAACCTTCCTTCTGTCATCATTCTCCTCGAACATCCTTCTGCTTTCGACACGGTCAACCATGCCATCCTGCTCAAGCACCTCCATGATAACTTGGTTATCACTGATCAGGCCCTGCCTGGTGGATCCCCTTTCTCACTGACCAACCCTCTCAGGTCCAACTGGGGTCCTTCCTCTCTTCTATCATTCTCTTTATCTGTGGTGTTCCCTAGGGGTCTAACCTCTCGCCCTGGTTGTTCAACCAATGCCTGGCACCTCTCGCCCACCACATAGCTGCTCTCTACTCCAACTTTCAGTGTTATGCAGATGACACCCAGCTCTCTTTCGGGCTCCCCTTGGCCACCTCTACTCATTCTCTCATTCCTGACTGCCTGTCTGCAAATCAGGAGTGCTGTGCTGCCAATGATCTCTGCCTGGATGCCAGTAAGAAGGAGATCCTCCTCGGAACACAAGCTCCCTCCTTTCCTCTCTCTCTCTGGCCGCACACTCTGGGACTTCTTCCTGCTCCTACCTGTGGGGCTAAGAAACTCGGTGTCATCTACGACTCCAATCTCTCCTTATCTCCACACATTTCCGACGTCTCTAAGATGTCAAACTATCAGCTGCACCTCCTCAGAGGTATTCTTTCTTTCCTCACTTTCCCCCAGAAGCTCACTGTCTCCAGCGCTCTGGACCTCTTAAGGCTGGACTAATGCAACAGCCTCTTTCTAAATCTCTGTGCCTCTACTCTCGTCCTCTACAACTTATCCAGAACAGGACTGCAAGACTTGTCCATGGCCTCAAGCCCAAGGATTGTATCCCTCCAGCTCTGAAATCTTTTTGTTGGCTCCCAGTGCAGGCAAGGATGAACTTCAAGACCCTCTGCAGTGTCAAAAAGGCTTTCTGGGGCTTGGAACCAAACTATCTTCAACTCTCTCTTCCTAAGTATATCCCATCTGGAGCTCTACGCTTATCCACCTCCAACTCTCTGAGGGTCAGTCGCTTTTCCAAGCAGAGAGTTGGGGGCACATCTGTTTCTTCAGGTGGGGCTTCCCTCTGGAACAGCCTCCCTGCCTCTCTCAAACTCGAGCAGAACCTTTTTCGGTTCTGGAAGCAACTCAAGACTTTCCTATTCACTTCCGCTTTTTCTCTTCCTCGTCCCTGATGATAACCTGTCTGTTCCGCACGCTGGTCACCTGGCCACCCTCTGAACTTCGGTCGAGGTGACTACCTGTCCAGTCTCACCTTGCACTGCCTCTTGACTCCCCAACACCTGTGAGCTGTATTTGTACCCTACAGTCCCCTCTCTCTGCACATGGGTGCCACCCGTTGGCAGAACTTTCTGATTACCTGCACTGAGCCACCCGCTGGCTGCACTTTTTGATTACGTGCACTTCTCCACCCCTCTTTTTGCACTTCTCCCCTTCCCTGCGCTTGGGCAATCTGACTGACACAAGGCCTAGTAAGACATGGACCAGGAGAAGGGACGATCCTAACTTGGAAGTACCCGGGACTATCTAAAGCATGTCCAGGAACCAGAGTGGACCCCTCCGTCATCATACCCACCTGAAATAACAAATCACAAAATTGGGGTACAACTAGGACACCTGAAGTATTAGAATACATAGTCCAATTTAAAGGACAATGTGGGCGCAGCCAGAAGCGTGGCTTTTTTGTGATATGCCGTGTGACAATATAGAAGCACGAGTCACGCCATAGCAAAGGTTATGAAGAGCCTGGATAACAAATCCCCATCCTGATGAAGGCCGTTGGTAGCAATAGCGATATGAACTGCTATAGGCCGAAACACAGACCTGTTGACGGTTTCTGAATATTTGTGTCCGCCACAGCACTGGACACTAAATATCTTATGTTTGTCCAACACTAGTGTTAAACCCTGTACAATACAAAACGGGATGTATAATGTTAATCACCAGACAGTCATAAAGTGTGTCAACTTATGTGTAAAGTGATGAATGTGTTTTACTTGTAGGGAATATATTGGGCTCACTTACCTGTGGTGACGTTTTCGCCTATATGTAATGCACAATCATATCTTTCTGTTATAAATAGGTGTCCAATTGTGTCTTCTTGTACAACCTGGGTCACCCTGATCAATTGTTTATACAGTGTATCTGTAACCCTACAGTCCCCTCTCTCTGCACTTATGAGTCACCCAATGGTTGCACTTTCTGATTACCCGACAAGAGCCAATCTCTGACTGCACTTTTTGATTACCTGCACTTCTCCATCCCCCCTTTTTGCACTTCTCAGCTTTCCCTTCCATGCGCTTGCACGATCTGACTGACACAAGGCCTAGTAAGATCGTTGTTTTGTCCTCCCTCTCTTTCCCCCGCCTTGTCTTGTCGTGCCTAGAAACACTTGTGTACAGGTGCGTTATAAATGCCATATCACATCATATCATATAATATCATATAATATCATATAATATCATATCATGACATTAATGAGGCTTTACCCAATATAGGAGTTTTACCCACAGAAATCCAGAATTTAGAAAGATAAGAATCCTCATACTATTTAGCATTGGTGAGCTGTTGGAGTTGTTTTTTGCTGAAAAGAAAGCGTTGTTCCAACAGGGTCACACTAGGCGCTGTAATAGCCTCTGGATCCCGTTACATGGTATGTGGCACAAGAGTATTTATTAATGTTCTAGCATATTAGTCTCCACTGGCACATTAGCTTTAAACAATACAATAAAAATAAAAACATCTTTATGGCTCTTTGCACACAAAAACACACATGTTTCTTCTTCCTTTCAACCCTGCTCTTCATTTTTCTTTCTCGTTGCTGTGCCTAGCATAGATTAATGATGTCCAGGTAATAAGGTAGCTTTTCTTTTGGTTGCATCAATTTTGATGTCTATATATGCTTTACTTCTTCTTTTTATTTTTATTTTTTATTGAGGTGTTTGGTTTTACAGCAAGACTAAAAGTATAGCTATCCGCTGTACAAAATTCAATTGATTGATAAAAAAGAGTTTCAGATTCAGGCAGGTTTCTCCCTCCTCTAACTTTCATCAAAAACAGGTGAACCACCTTTTTAGACGTTCACAGTTGTCAATCAATTTGTTAACGCCCCACATTTAATCTTGCACTCGTTGATCCTGCTGAAGATCTCTTTCAAAAACCTGACCAATGAAAGAGTCGCAGTTAATCGTTCTCGTTGTGTAAACATGTTCCACCAGTCGTCAGCCGTTCTCGATTCATATTCATTAATTATCCTGCCATAATGGTAGTCCTTCTGTCTCTTATGGCTGGGCAGAATAATGCCAAATGTTTCAAAGTTTCCTTCACGTCTCAATTCCTGCACAGCCTACACACTGCATCAGACCCACTATCGTGCCCTCTTGGGCTCAAAGTTTCCCTTGTTGGGAGCAAATTCAGATGAAAGCACATACATTGCACTCTGAAATGGTGATTTGGGAACCGTTGTAAATATTTTGGCAACGTATTGAGTTTCCTGTATTCCTGCAATGGTTTCCCGTAGAGTTTATATCGTTGTCTCTCTTGTTGGGTATTAATCCAATCCTGAGTGTATAGCTTTCTTTTGGTCCGGTCTGGCTTGCTGATCAAGCTTTTATCCATTTCTCTCAGGCCTGGTAAGGTCGACTGGCAGATGTTCCTCCATTCATTCATAGTTCTTTCTGTGTTCTCTCGTAATGCTTTGTTCAGTGCTGAAAAGCCTCCCTGGGTGTTTGGCAATATACACTTACAGTACAGGGTGAGGGACCTCCACACCTCTGTCGTGTATAAAGATGTAAGGCCAAATTCCATCCTTATTGCTTAAATAGGAATGTGCTTTTCGGTAACACCAGAACTCTCTTCCAAAACAGACCTTGTAATTTGGACCAGGTTTCTGCTGGTAATACAAATGATGCTTCAGCCCCGTACGTTAGGATTGCTGTAATCTTTATGCGGTAGAATGAAACCACGGGCGGGAATGAGAAGCCACAGAACTTGATCAGGGGCAACCTTCCCTGGGCGGCAAGATTTGTTAGCTTTGTTCCTAAGGATGATCTCTCCCTGGGTATCTCTACTGCTTGTGTTCACTCAAACGCCCAGATAGCTGATACAGCTTACTTCAGTAACTTCTCCCCCACTTAGCGACCAAAAATGTTGTTTTTCCCTTTGTTTACTTCCATGGTTTCCATTGAGAATCATGATCCAGGATTTTTTGGGGTTTATTTTCAGACCATTTTCCATCATGTAATCTTGCAGGGTATCAAGCTGACGTTGTAAACCAATTGGTGTTTGGTCCAATAATACAATGTAATCCACGTAGAGCAGTTGGCTAGTTTAGGGGGAAAGCATCTTGTGGTGGTGAAGGCTTCCTTTACATCCGAAATAAACAGGTTGAACAGTTTGGGTGCTAGTGGGCATCCTTGTTTTAGAACTTTATGATTTGCCATTGAATCAGAGAGCAGGCCACTCCCATTTAGCCTCACCCTAAAAGTTGTCTCAAAGTGAAGGTCTTTCAGTGCTACATTAGTGTCAGGTGGGCATCCCCATTCATCCTGTTTCATCCATGGTTTCTGCTGGTTTATGGTGTCAAAGGCTTGTGCCAGGTCTATGAATGCCATGTTGATCTTTCCCGGTTTCTCCCTCTCTATTCATGCCTTGAAGATGTTAATCTGGAAGGTGTTAAGAGAGGGCCAATCCCTTTGACAAAGCCTGATTGCCATTTGTCCTGATGGCCAGAGGACACACTTCAGGCTGCCAGGTATTTTATAACAAGAGACTCCAACATTTTTTATGCCACATCCAGGAGGGCAATAGGCTGGTAGTGTTTGTGGTCTGATCTGTCCCCTTTCTTGAATATGGGAACTACCACAGTGGTTTTCCAGGATAACGGTACCTGTCTTGACTTCTTAATGTGGTGAGGAGGTCCTGAAGGAATGTAGCACAGAGCTCTGGGTCTTTTTTTAACATTTCATTGGTCATCACATCCGGGCCAGGCGCCCTCGAATTGCTTGCCTTTATGATAAGTTCCAGAATGTCTTCATTACCCATGGAGAAACTCCACAGTCTGTTATTTAATGGTGCCACTTGGATCTGATATTTGTCTTTATACTAAAAGAGCGAGGAAAAATGGTCTACCCATGCTCTTGCTGCTACATCGTTCATGATTAAAGCATCTTGTGGGGCGTACATTGTGTTGATTATCTTCCAGATTTTGTTCAGCATGGCCTTGTTGGAGCATCCTCTTCCTGTGTGCAAAAACCCAGTTCCGATATTGTTGCTTGAGTTTTTTCATTTGCAGTTGGCCTTCCACTGAGCAAACCTTTTTGGGGCTGAGTAATTCGGATTTTTAACGTTTTTTTCCTCATCGCCAGTTTCACATCATATTTGTGGTGATAGCCAATGATGTTCTTGTTGTTGCAAGTTTTGACTTCCACAATGTCTTTCCACATGATGGTATAACCAATCGGTTGCTCCCCAGGACCCCCACTTAAAAGCTCTGTTTGAGGTCTTAATTTGGTGATCAAAGGGTCAATTTGTTCTGGGTACATGATCAACTTGTTTCTTCCGGGTGTTACTCCCAGCACTCCAGGATGACATTTTCACTGATAATTACTCAGAGGTGTGCAAATTAGTCTCCACATATTGTGGTTACTCGATGTCATGTCTTCCACTTTCAACGATCTTACTAGTGAGGTCATGTTTTGGGACATGAAGATGTAGTCCAGAATTTGCCTTTCCTTTTTCCTGGCCTTGTAATTTGGGCTGAAATGTCCCCACCAGTGTGTCCATTCAAGATATCGATATTTCTCATAGCAAGGTTGTGACGCCACTCGAGGCCTCTTCTTTCTCAGGGTAGTCCGCACTCTGGATAAGAGAGCGTTTTTGATCAAAACAATAAATGTTCAGGTCACCACTAATGATGATCCACGGGCCATGCCACTGTTCTAATTTACAACCAAGCAGATCAGTTATGGTTTCCGTTAATTACCATGTTTCAGGGGCTTCAGGATTCCAGTATATGTTGTAACAATCATAAATCTTTGGTTTACAGCCTCACCTTGTCCAACTTCTAACGTTATCACTTGTATAAAAGGGTTAAGGTTCTTGAATGACAGAGGTTTGAGGTTAATTCCACTTTTTACAGCAGTTAATAAACCTGACATTGGCCTTCTTTTCAGGCATTTTATTGCAGGATTTAAATGAATAGTGAAACCTTCTAGTATGTGTGTGTGCTGCAAACAATTTTCCTGTAGGAAAATCATGTCGAAGTTTTCGAAATTTAGTTTACCTTCGTGAAACAGATGGGCGAAGCCTCTGGTGTTCCAGCTTCCAAACGAAAACTCATTAGTGGCAGATGATTCATGGCGTTATGATTTTGTGATTTTATCTGACAGATCACCGCCAAGCACTTCCAATTTTCTTCTTCTCCTTTATTAATCCCTGCAGTTATATCGAGGTAGTTTTCCATCTCATCCTGCTGTTCCGTACCGTGATTGTCACTGTGGGAAGGTTGGCTTTGTCAATACTGTGGGGTCTAACTTCTTCCTCTTGGTGATTGCCTCTGTTTCCCAGTGTTAGACTGTTTTGGTCCATGGCTTCCTGGATCTGTATGGGAGCGCTATCAAATTTCGTCAGGTCAAAACCCATTGCACCAAACCATGGGTCTCATCTGTCAGAAGTTGTTTCACTATCGACAAGGTAAGGTAGATTATCACCTTGTCTAACCTTGCTTCTTCTGGGAACTCGATGATGTTCTGATCATTGGTTGTCAGCAGCCTAAGTCTGGGTACATGGTGTAACAGACATAGGACGTTGGCTTGGTTCAAGATCAGGCCATCGTTTAGATGTAGTATTCTGTCTGATTGCAAGCTGTTAGTAACTTGGCGTCTCGTTTCACGAGAGTTTCCTCTTGAATTGTGAGACGAGCTCCAGTTACCGTTCTCTTCATTTACTATGGAAGTCGGGTCGTTTCCTCTCTGGAGCAGTTCTCTTCTTCTTTGTTCCATTGTCTTGAATAGGGGCGATTGGACTGCGTTTAGTTCCTTTTCACTAGCGCTCACCCTAGTTGTTGGGGCTTTATCACCCGGTCTCATGGGGGCTTTCTCTTCCTGTTCTTCAGAGCTCTCTCCCTCTTTGCAGGGTAGCCAAAGTTGATTAGATGCCTCCTTAAATGTAATGGTTCCCTCATCAGGGCACTGTGATCTTCTTGTCTCATTTATATTTGTGTAGCTAATTCTACTTGTCATATGAGGGTCATGTCTCTGGATATCCCCCTCAGATGCCTCTAAGGACCCATCTTGATTGATCCCTCGGATGTAAAGGTTTGATGTGGTCTGAGAGGTCTTGCCTCCGTTATCAGGTTTCCTTTGTGTTGTTGTCGTGGGAGGGACGCAGAGTAGTTACAGTCTTCTTTGTTGGTAGCAGAGCGAGGCTTGTCATCATTCCCTTGCGTGTCGTTCTCCACAAAATAATCCAGGACAATATTAATTTGCTTGTCCTCTTGAATGAAAGAATCTTTTGTCTCTTCACCTTCAGTCACTGTATAGGTGGACAGATCCAGTAAGTCCTCATCTGTGCATTCTGTTGGTCTTGCTATTGCTCCATTCGTTAATTGTTGTGTAGCGGTTCCTTAGACGTGCGAGTAAGTGGTGGTAAATCCTGTTTAGGAAGAGTTAGATTTTTTATGAAGGTACGACTCCTGTTGGAATTTTGTTTAGGGAGAGGGTGCGTATGTTTTTTGCTTTTTGTGTGTGGCCTCTTTGCTTTAGTTCATCTTTGAAGTTTTATTCGGGTCTTCTTTGAAATCTGTGCCAGCTTTACAGAGATATTTGTTGTACTTTTTGTACCTTCTTGGATTCTTTTAAAGATGTCAAAATCTTTTGCATTATTTGTATTGGCCTGGCATAAGGTTCCCTCTTTATGCACCCCCTTTACTAAAATTCGAGGGCTGGAATCATCGCCATTTTGCCTGTCTGTGTCATCACTTTGCGCTGCCAGTCTATCAGGAGCATCAGCAAGAGACTGTTGCTCCAGAGTCAAGCCCAATTCCTTCCAGTTTAAGACCATCACTGGGCTCAATATTATGGATTTGGGCTGTGCTGAAAGGCTTGGCTTGGTCAGGTTTGGGACGGATTGAACTTCCTTGCACGCTTTGCCCAATGGCATTGTGCTGTGCGTATCAATTTTACTACTAGCAGCCAGGTCGGTCGGCTTGTCCTCTGAAGAGTTCTGGCAGTACGGTTTCTCGATAGATGCTCTTCTTTTTTTTATCCTTAATAATAGGGACTTGTACGCTGTGCAATAAATTAGAGACACAGACCGAACTGTCATCCAAGTTGTCTGGATGTGGCTAACAAATCCTTCCATGAACAGCATCTTGGAATGCATCGTGGCAATGAGTGCAGTTTGATCTTTCAGTTGGTCTCCTATATTCTCATACAGCTTCATTAAAGGTGCCATGGTGACTGATAGAGCCGCAATGATATTAGCGTCAATATCCTTTCAGGGAGAGAAGCTGTCTGCAGGTGGAACTGGATCAAGGTCTACTGATATCATAGGCTAAGTGACAGTGGAGCGTTCTACCACCCATGGGGCCTCTATGTTTGTTTCGTCAAGGACCGAGGAGGTCCTAAATCTTTTGGTAGATCCATTTGGCTTGCGGAGGGTGCAAGAGATTGAGACAAATCTATCATTTTCTTGCCATGTAAGGTTTTCGAGTTGCGGTTCAAGGTGGTTGTTTGACTCTGCAGGCCTCTGATTCGGCATCCATAGATCTACTGCCCAAGCTTGCAGGGATTCTTTTGTCGGGTTGTAGTTTCCTTGCCATGGAACTCTCAGCCCTGAGTTTCTCCCTTGGTTCTTTCCCACCTCAGACATATCATCATGGTGTGTTGATTCTGGTGCCTCGGGGGGTATGATGGCACTGATGTTAATCTCTGCAGAAGTTGAACACATCACCAAAAAAATGTCAGGATAGGAAGATAGTACTCTCAAGTATGACACAATCTGAAACCTCTTCTTGGATTCAAATTTTCTGCTATATTGACTGGGTTGAGTGTTGCTCAGTGAAAGTTCTCTGTAGAGGAAGCATTGGTAAGCAGCCGACTCACTGACATTAACCCCATCAGTTTCCAGATGCTTTTGGAGGGTTGTTTGTTTGGATATTTCATTAGTACACCCTTTGCCTGCCCCCTTTGTTGCCCAGTTATTTGGCTGTTGAAGAGACTTATATTGACGGTACAGGGTCTTCTGCATGAGTGGTCTTTCAGGGTGGTCTGAGTGCTCAGGGCGAGCACCCCGTCCAGGCTTGAACCCAGCTCAAGATGTTCTATGGCTCTGTTTGTTGAGTTCAAAAAGTAGACTTTGGAGGGGTATTTTAGTGAGACCATGTTTTCCTCCTGGATGTAGGAGTTTTCACCAGCTCCACCCTTGTCTTGGATTATATTTTGCAGAGTTGTAGATTCTGAGCCAGATGGGAGAGCTACCAGCCTGGTGCGGGGCTCCCCACTGACCACCAATGTTGGGACCGGAGTGTCTCTTGCTGGTGGAGATTGCTCAGCTCTGCCCAATACATTGGCGGGTGTTCCTCAATGTTCGAAATGCCTGGCCCAAAGTTATCATCCTCAGTGGGATCTTAACTGCTGCAGTAACTGCGGCTACAAATGTTTGTAAGTGCAGATTACTTAGTGTAGCTGGATCCGTTTGGGTTGTCAATAAATGCTGCTGTGCTTGTTCCAATGATTACTCTAATGTTGAATGAGCAAGGCGCTTCAGGTGCCAGAGCCTGAGATATCCTTGCAGAGCCAACAAGTCAAGTTAGAGGGCACTTGTGCCTCGGAAGGAGGGTGCACTTGGTTACTCGTGGTTCCTATGGGCGCTGATGCGGATGCTGTCTTCGCCTCATTAATTCCGGGTGTTGCTGGGTATTCACCACTCTTGGTTCCGCGAGGGGCCTACGTTCAATGCATCCTCATCCATGGGCAACAGTCCTTGCATATGCCCCTACGAACACCTCCAGACACAGACTGCCCAAACTCTGCCCAAACTACTGGTTGCAGATCGCTTTTTCAATGAATGCTCCTCCTCCAACTGGCACAGTGAACAGACTGCTTCAGTGCTTACTGCAGATACTGCCCAAACTCTTCCCAAACTACGCAAATGCTCCAAGTTGCAGAGCGCTTTTTCAATGAATACTCCTCCTCCTACTGGCACAGTGAGCAGACTGCTTCAGAGCTTACTGCAGAGACTGCCCAAACTCTGTCCAAAGTGCATGTGTATATGTTGCTTGTGTTTTTTAAGGTTCATGTCTGCGTAGATTGTTCATTGTTTTATATATTAAGTGCATGAAAAAGCTCATTCCCATCGTATTTAAAAAAGGAATGGAGAGGCATAGTTTGGCAGCTGAGTTGGCTGCAGTCTACGGCAGTCCCTGCTTGACTCCAGTTGAGTCTGTCTACTGCTTTCCTTGCAAAATCAGGAGCTGTTTTTAAAAACGCCTTTCTGCCACGGAGAGGCCACAGAGTTTGGCAGCTGAGTTGGCTGCAGTCTACGGCAGTCAATGGCTGTGATGGCATCGAGGCGAGACCCCGAAGAAGGAGGCCATCGGCTCCGGAGTCAGCGTTCACTAGAAGAAGATTGTGGGCTCAAGCACAGAAGCCCTCTGAAGCCATCATCATGCCATAATAAGACACTGAAACCCCACGAGAGAGGTGAGGTGCTTGATAGAGATATGTCTTCAACAAATACACCCAATACACCCCCGAACACACAGAACTTGAATTTGAAGGGAACACAAAATGAATCTGAAACACGCCCCCCTTTGTGTGCACTCCCCGCAATACAATGACCACCCGAGTTGTACGCTTAAACCCAAGGAACCACCAAAAAATGACAACTGCACGTACCTGATCGGGGACTGTGGAGGCTGAGGATGTTCAGGGTGACAGAGGAGGTTTGGAGGTGGAGGGGGCAGGAGAGGAGCTTTTTCTAATGGGGAGTGTAGAGGAGGTTGAAGCCGACACGGAAGTCAGCATCCCGGGGGAAGTTGGAGGTGAGCGTGGGTCATGCTTGTCGCCGTCCATTGGTGCGAACCGCGTCCACCAAGTGGATGGCGAGGACAGAAGGACCTCACTCGGCCCTCCCAGTGGAGACCTCCAGGAGGCCATGGTGAACCGATCAGGTTTTGATCCGGGGCAGGATACACCGACCAACGGCAGCCTGGGGAATGCTCCAACGCCTCAGAGGCCACTGACTCCAGTCACAGTAACATGTGAGAGGGAGGACAGAGCACCTCCGTCAAGAGGTGGGGAGAGTGAACCAATGATTCCAAATGTGAACACTAACCCCTCACAGAGCAGAGGTGAAACTGAAGCCTCTACCATTCATAAAGTAGTGGCTGAAATTATACTTCACCCGACACCCAATACCGACAACCTTCAGAGCTTTACTACACCAGCAAAGGGTTTTGAAACAATAAGTAAAGAAAACATAGAGTTCTCGGAAAATGAAGGAACACAATACAGAGGAACAGGATCAGTATGAAGAAGATTCTTTTGATCCCACAAATGGGAAGGACACTTCATCGAGATCAACCGATGCAACTGATAAATCTTCAACGCCAGTAAAGAAAAAATTACAAAAATAATCACAACAAGGAAACTTAAGTAACAACACTGAGCCAAAGGAAATAAAACAAGTAAAACAATCTTGGAAACCAGGGAAACTACGAGGACAACACTTAACAATACAAAGAGCTACATCCCAAAAATTAACCTTAAAAGAAGACAAAACCAAAAGAACCTTCAAGAAACTAATCATGAGAAAACCAGAGACCCCGCCCTGCGCAGGATCTTTACCGTTTTTTTTCTCCAGAAAAGTTCAACCTCCCTTCAAAAAAACATAGGTGAACTCTCTGACGCAGAAATATTAGAGGGTACCAGGTTGAACCCGTGGAAATAGGAAGTAAAACATGGGGTTTGTGTGGTCCGGTCTTTCCTTAACGCAGGGACCACCAAGTGAAACTGTTGAAGTCCCTCCTCAGACAATACCTGCAACAGTAATAAACAGCCAGAAAAATCACAAGCCCTACGAATTTAGTGCACTGAACTCAAAATAAGTAGCACAACCAGGAAACAAGACGTTGGATCAACAGAAGAACGGAAAGGATAAAAATGTATCCATGCTCCGGAAACAGAGAGTCAGTCCAAATCCTGGAAACTACGCCCAAGTGGAACCAAGAGACAGCCCCTCTTGGACCCCAACCAGAACCCATAATGAGGTAGGGGCACAAGCCCTGGGATTCAGTCAAAATCTACTACAGGACGACCCGGACTTAAACTACATTGAGCCAAAAGAGATGGGACAAGAAGAACCTCAACCTAATAGACCTCCGACTAGACAGGAACTGGACAAACATGATCAGGACCACCGATGTCCCTCTAATATAAATCTAAATGAAACATTGGACTCAGATCTACTACCAACACCACTGGCCAACAGAAGGATGAAATCTACTAGGCTGTTAGAAATAACTGAAAAAGAAACTCAATTAAAAAAACAGACCTTTTTGCATCCACGTCGGTAGTCACCATAGCCTTAGGGCCTTTTTCGAAACTGTACGAGGTGCTGAACGAAACTCTGAAGGACCACACAACATCATCAGCTATCATGCACACCAAGCTGATCCATCTGGAAGGCTACATTACCACCACTGAGAAAATAAAGGGAGCTGTGGAACCAAAAGACGGGGAAAAAAAACTTCCAACCTCAAAGTACATTGAAATTAAGGAAAACAGCGATGATCGAAAGAAACACGATACTTTAACAACTAGCACGCCGACAACCCCTCAAAATGAGAAACAAGGGAAAACAACCACGGCAACTGAAGTTCAAACCGAGGATGAGAATTCAAGGAACAAACCATCAACCCAAGAACCTCAAGAAAAACTATTCAACCTCGTTGGCACCTAAATCTGGATCCCAACAAAAAAGATGACAGAAAAAAATGTGATAAACAATATATCTACAAAGAAAGTGGGTCACAACGGATGTGTGGTGTTTGAACTAAATATAAATAAGACGTGGCCGCACCTGCAAAACATCGGTCAAGAACAAGATGAATCGGTCCTCGCCAAGGAAGAAGTTGTTTATCCTTTATTTTCAGAAAAATTATGTACAAAAACCTTGGCAGCAAGGTGTGTGACGATCATAAACGAGCAGAACTTAAAATCAATATACTCTGGAAAAGATGATAGAAAAAAATCGCAAAGGCAAGGCCCAGTATCTGCACCTAGAAAAACCCTTCAGACAACAGACGGGAAAGAGCCATCAAAACTCGCCGACATGCGGACCGCTCAAGTACAAAATTACACCAGGATAGTAATAGATGAATCATCTAACAGTATAGATATTATGGACCTATCACAATATTCAATAGAAGAGTCGGAATCTGAGTTATTCAGACAACTGTCGGACGACAAACAGAATACAACCAAACTGAAAAATGTGGTACAAAATACGGATGAGGAGCGCCATAAAACATCAAACTTTATGACCCTTGCAGACAGATGTGAGAAACTAGATAATGAATGTCATCAAACTCAGAATCACCTGCTTCAAAAGCCAACTAGGAAAACATCCATGGAACCGAAGATGGAAAGAAGATCCCAAGCTCGGACAACCAGGAGAAGCACCACCCGACAACACACCCAAACAGACAAAAGAAAGAGTAAAGATGTCCATTACGAAATAACTGGGTTTAAAACGGTAAAGTCAACAAACACAGCAGGAGTCCGAGATGAAAGGAGATCCAGGGGCGAAGAACGTAGACCGCAAGTAGGCGACAAAAAAAAAAAGGAGGAAAGAGTCTTATACAGAGACAAAATGAAGAGTGTCAGAAACTTCAAGCTAGAGAAAATTGGAACAAATAAAGACGGTACAGTTCTAAGTAGAAAAAACATAATGATCCTCCTTCATTGCATCCCAAGTCTAAGGCAGATTAGAACGGAGGATATAAAGTTCGTAGAATTTGGAACGAGGGGGAAGCTGGACTGTTTATACCTTCAAGTTCCCTTTCCAGTGGTGAGGTCAATGATATCACAAGCATCAGAAATCATCTTAATGTTGGGCTACCATCTCACAGACTGTGTCAGAAAAGTAGAGAGGATTCCACCATTGAGACATGAAAGGGAAGTCTTAAACAAAATAAATAGACCGCATTGGATAACAAGGACAACGAAACAAAACGAGGAGCACGAGTGGAGGACAAAGCTATCTGTAAAAACTCGATCGAGCAGCGGCGTAACCCAGAAGAGAAAAACCAGAGGAACCAACGGGAAAAGATTTCTTGCAAAAGGACCTCACAATGTGAAAACTGATGCACCTCGGAGCTGAAAACTGTAGATATAGAATCTCTGACATTTTTTACAGACCCCTTAGGGATAGGACGCTTTCCTGCGGGTCCTTTGCAAAGACTTACAGTAACCTTTTCACCAGACGAAACTCCCGCCTCGGATTCCGTGTAAACTAACCAACAGGAGGAAGACCCGAAAATTACCAACAGTGCAGAGAGGTATTAAATGGTCAAAACACATGATATCTAGAGACCTATATAACCTGTTCACATTGTGGTGAAAGGATGAGGAAATCGTTCCAACTTGGGAGAGAGATGGAAACTCAGCTACAATAGACCACATCTTTGTATCTAGAGAGCATCTATCGTACATTACTCAATTTAAAATACCGCAGACCAAAAACAGTGACCATAATCTTCTACTGGTGAAATGGGAAACGAAACAGGATGTAAAAGTATATTTTGCATGAATACCACCTGATAGTAAACGATTGGCCTAAGCACCTTCGCATCGCACTATAAATTGCATTGAATGAACCTGAAACAGGTTGACTATGCCACCATTTTGAGTTATCTGCCATTTTCATCGCCTCTTGCTTTCTTTCCCATGTTTAGAATTGTGCTTTTGGTTCCAGCAGATCAAAATTATCTTTGTACTGTTTCCATGATGTCAACGTAGATAAGAATGTTGAATCTGCTAAAGTGGATTGCTTGTCCTACACTGAGAAACCTTGGAGTTAAACAAAAGCCGTACTAATCAGTAGATACCATTTGTTCCAATAGTGCCTTCTCCATTCAAACAGCAAAGTAGAATGATGAATAGTTGAATGTGGTCTTCTTGCAGAAATCTTTGTTTTGCTCCTTGAAACTAAGCTGACTTTAAACTCAAGAACAAATGATAGACAAATATAAGCGAGCAAAATAAGGAATATTACCATTATGTCTTATATTTGGGAAAACATGTGAAATGTTTAAAGGAAAACAACAAACTATTCAAAGATGTTTAAGCATGACTTAGTTATGTGGATTGGCCATGAACCATAGGTAAATGTATTACACGAAGAGGGGCTGGACAATGTTTCCGGGATTGTGAAAAACATGTATAAATACTTGTGTTTTTGAAATGTACAGCTCTCTCTCATCTCACGGTGTCTGCTTGCACACATTGTGAGGTGTTGAGAGCCAGACAGCTGCCTGTTAATAAATGTATATTATGCTTTGACCTTGTGACTGGCGTATTTCTATAATGTGGTATTAAGCTTCGATATTCTTTAATCTTTCAGATGGCACCCGAATAGGGACCATCAAGATTGATGTCACATCCCTAGACGAAGACGAGGCTACCGCACCGGGATCAGAGATTGACGGGGGCCCCTGCAAAGTGAGATGCAATACCTCCGCAGTACTACATGCCCAATCCCTGGACAGTGAGCAGCGTTTAGTAGGACATCACGACGAGGGTCCCCGTATCGAGGCCTGTTTGTCGAAAAATGCCAGCCACGATGATTTGATATCCGACCTGACCCTTTGATTGATAGAAATCAGGTGAGTCGTACCCTGATTCCTAAAAAGTCCTGATATTTGTAGCAAGTGTTGTCTCTGCAGAAACAAACATAGCCAGGTAACATCGCAATTTAAATATGCCTGGGAAATTGTCATCCTGTTTCAGGGTATTATTCCTCAGGGAAAGACAATCTTTGAAACAAGGCCAACCGGCACCACCCAAAGTGTAGCCAGCTTATTTAATGTATTGTAAGTATGGCCTGGGAGCTATCATATTTAATGAAATGTGGCACAGACAGACCAGACATGTTTCCGAACTTCAGTGGCCATTTTATGGTAGTTTTGAAATGTCCTGCCTAGAGCATTTAGAATCTGCATTGTTGAGAAAAAAGGCTAGGCCTTCAGCATTTGATGCAGTTAAAGATTGGAGAAAGGAAGCTATGCAGCAACTCAAAAGTAGACACATGACGAAAGCTGAGAAAGCATTATTGCATGATCAGCAGAAACAGTCAGAATCCATTAGAGGTATGTATAGGGCTTTCCAACTAGATGTGCAAAAGATATTGTGGAATGTTTGAACCCACTCATCCAAGCCCTACAACATCGCTGGCAGCAGAAACATCATAATGGCTGCCGGAAAGCATGCTGCTCGCCAGAGATCATCCAAAAATGCGCAGTAAAAATCTGAAAAATAGGCTGCCCCCCACTTTTGCCTATATTAGTGAGCACAGAAGGTCACTGCCTAAAACCACCATTGGGCTACACACACAGTAGCCTGAAACCATTTGGAAATAGCAATACTAATTGCCAAAAGCAACCCAGAGCTGTTTGGGAATTCATTTTCTTGATTGTCAAAATTGCTAATATCATGGCTCACAAAACAATTAAAAAGATCACACCTCCTTGTTGGGGGGTCAACATCATTCTCCCGCAAGAATCTACATGAATCTGAGGTCCACAGAAGTGCATCCATACTTAAACAAAGTATATTTTGAGGATTGCTTACTGGTAAGGCAGCTGTCAAAAATGGGTGCAATACCGGTGCTTGACACTGACCGGCACTAGCGATCTAAATTCTGACAGGAGACCTGTACTTCAGGAGCTAAGCAGTAACCTGAGTTAGCTGAGACTTCAAAGGATGGCTGCCCCCGGGAAGCCTTCACACCTAGTCTTCTCAGCAACAGCACAGGAAATCACATGGTCCTGTTGATTAATAGGGAGGGGATTTTCCCTGCAGCCTGGAGAAAGGAACAATAGACTCTTGCAATTGAATAGAATATGCTGATTTGGGTGTGCCTGAACAACACTGCTCTGGGGGAAGGCAAGAAATCTGATCTCTGAGTCAAGCCAAGTTTCTAGGGGCAGGGACAAACCAATAGGTTTACTGAAGTAAAAGCAAATATATGTTTTATGAGAATACTAATAACTAATTATACCAAGCGGACAAAAATGTACAATTTGGAGATTATTAATATGAAAAATTCATTCACAATTTGAGACTAAGCTGGATGCTGTGGGATGTTCTGAGGCCAAGCCCCGTAATGATTAATATTGCAGACAGTGTTTATGCTAGAAAAATTAAAACTTACTGTAATATGCACAGAGAGGGTGTGTACCTCCGTGTAAGATTTGATGCAAAAACCAATATTGCGAAACCCATCAAAAGCGCAAAATGTTGTCATTTCTGAACCCAAGCTCGTAGAAACATGTGACTTGAACCGAACTGTACCTTAAGGAATCTGTCATGCAATTTAGGTAACATTAACAAGTTGTGTATATTGTAAATATGTGTTTTATGAAAAAGAAGATATGCTGTACGGACAAAAAGGGGAGTGTCCTTTCCTTGAGCCATAAATATGACCCCTGATGACTCATTCTGACTCACCACTCTGTTCTCCAGTCAGAGGACAGTAAATCCTTTAACCTATCAAATCCTCAGTGGGTTGGGCATAGAAAGTCAGCCTCCACACCCCCTTTGAGAACACATAAAAAGAGACTGCTGAGACCTAGATAGACACTCATTATTTCCACTACTCATCGATTCCTGCGCAGCACGCTGCCCAACCATATCCAGACAAAAACTCCAGACTCCTGAGGCCCCAGAATCCAGCAACCTAACCAAACTATTCAACAGCCGGGCAAGCTGTTTGATTCTGGCTAGAACCCTGTGCCAGAACCATATCCAGACCCAGAAAGCAGAGCTGTACCCAGAACCCGGCAGACCCAGACCAGACCACTGTGCAGTGCCGAAAGCAGACCAGAGACCCTGCTGGGAGCAGAACCAGTGCCAGAGACCGTCCCGTGGTGAGAGAACTGCAGCCCAAACCTGACCAGATCTGTGACAAGGTCCATTCCCTTCCAAAACTAGGAGTGAGTATCTAGAACTGTCCAGAACCCATCTCTTAGTTTAAAGTAATCTTATTCAAACCATTTCAACCTGTCCAGAACTGCATAGAAATCGCGTGTCCATTCTGTGATTTCAAAGCTGCAAAAGTGTAATCTGTCATTCTGAAATCTTGACTTCATTCTGAAAATCTACCTGCACAAAAACGTCTGTATCTTTTGAACCGTAGCGAGATTTAACTGTCATTTTAAAGCTAAGAACCTTAGCTTTCCAACAAACCCAAAACAACCTTCTAACTCGTTATAGTTTTTCCATAAGCGCGGTTTACACACTCGGAAAAAGTGCTGCGAATTGCAATTTGGCTCAATTTCACCACTTGTAAAAATAGCTGCTTCTTGCTTTCCACTGCTGAAATTCGTTTTCAACCTGATAATCACTCCTGAATCATTGCTAGTGTTGACCTGAACTAATTCAAAGTAGCTATCACCTACCCTGAATCTCCTATAGGGTATTAAAATAATTTTTAGCATATTTTTCACTTCATTGCAATCACATTTAAAAGTATTTGGCCTGTGTTTTAAAATCATCCCTGTTTCTCTAAGCTTGTTGGGGGGGAACGTGAAATGAACTTCTTTTGATTGTATTCCTAAAAACCTGTGTGCCCTCATTTCCATCTCTTCATATTGCATAGTGGGGGAGTGAGTTGTCACAAGGGAAAAAGTGATCATATTATCTCTTGTTGAATCCATATTGAGGTTTATTTCTGTGCCTGCATTCTTTTTGTCAAGACTTGATGGTCGTGTAGACGATGATACCTCCGTCCCCAAGTACCACTCGAGCAAACAAGAAATTACTGCCCGAGCGGTCCTTGAGGCCACAGGTGGTGAATTTCGTCAGCCGGAACCAGGAATGCCGGAAGATGCCCCCCACGACCACTGTAAGGCAAACACGGGGTTAGATAATAAACACAGAACCCTAGACTTGAATATGAATACGTAAGAAATCTACAATGGGGCTTACCCTTAGGAGTTGGTTGGTACCCAATATTGGTGTAGGGATGTTATCGGAGGCAGCCGGCAAGGTTGACGACAGGATGGCAGCCTGGCAATGCACTAAGGAGGATGTAAATCTTCACCTGACGTAGAAGCCAGAAACTGTGAGCCAATTAGGTATGGGAGTCCTGAAAAGTACGTGATCCAAGAACAGAGTTTGTAACACAAGGACAATCCAATAGCAGTCCGGCGACAAAACCGTGGTCGAGTCCAGGAGAAACAGTTCCAGCAAGGTACAGCAAGGGAAATCCAAAGATCAATCCGAGGGAGGAGCCGAGGTCGTAACCAGAAGGGAGTAAGTTCCAGGCAAAGGTACCGTGATGGGAAGAACCAAATCAGAGTCCAAGATCAATCCAAGGTCAAAATAGCCAAGTGGTAGTCTGTAATCCGTAATCCGTAATGCGCCCAACAGGATCAGCTGTGAAGCACTGGATGGCAGTCAGCGTGTCGCTTCTGAACGGTAAGTAGCGATCACGTGACTCTCGTCATCCATCACGTGATCGAACGTGCTGAGGATGAGCTCCCAGGCGCCGGCAACGGAGACGTTGTAGAATGCCCGTGGCGTGTTTCCACGGCAACTGCCAACGCCGGGATGGAAACCAAAGCTGGGATGGGAAATGAGGCAGAAACCGGGGTCGCTGGCCTTGTCCCACCCCTTGCCGGCAGGCCTGCAGGTGAGAGTATGTCCTGGCATTTATTTTGGTGGTGGTAGTGGGGGCTGGTTTATGGGGTGTGTCCACGGGACGCGTGGATGATGATGGGGGCGTGACACTTTCCCATCTTGCATTTCCTTGAACCGTAAAATATTCTCTGCTACTTTATCCTTCCTATTCCTACTCCTTTCTGATTAAAGAGTTGTCGCTATTGTAATATTTCCCAATACTGATCACTGTTCATATTCATAAGTGTGCTATCAAATATTAATTTATTCATCAAAGTGTGATATACATATATTGTTTAATTTTTCCAATAAACCTTTTAATTGGCAAAACAAACCTACTTCTTGGCTCTGAGGTCAGGGGGATTCAAAGAGAGGGGCGTTATATAAGGGTTTATCATCCAGATTTAAGAACTTGACATAAAAATATATGAATAAGGGCTTCCATTGGGCATCCCAGACTAGGCATTGACTTAGTTGGAGTGCTTGATTGAAGTCACTTACAATATATCCCTCTCAGGATTTCTTTAATCTTTCAAGGAAACCAGGAAATAAATGGAAACAAAAGTAGAAGTGGCCAGTGGGGGAATAGATTAAGACAAACAGCAATGGCCGTTAAAAACTTAACCTCAAATTACATCACTACTTCTGCAAGTGGAGAACTACTAGATGTTACAAACATCGAATATGAACAGCTCTTGACTATCTATCAAAGTTAGAGAATCGGGAGTAAAAGCACACAAAGGGATAACTGTCATTTCTATGCCAAAAATTTGTTGAAGAAATAAGAAAAGTAAGAGCAGCAAAGCGTCTCGCAAATAAAACAAAAAACCGGGCAGACATAGAAACAGCCATTGAAGCGACAAAAAACATACAGAAATTTGCTAAAATCCCATTGAATAATCTTCTATCAACATGACGCAGAGGAAATGCTAAGAGTGATAACTGATCGAAAATCTAGAGAATTTTGGACATTGATAAAAACCACATCAAAAGATACCGACAATTGAATTCAAAATAATGTTGGGTAAGATGCATGGATAAAACATTTCACGGCACTCTTCAAACCACCTGTTCAAACCAGCGAAACAGCCTGGGACCTGCTGCACGATATACAAACAATCAGGAGTAAAATACAAAAACTCAATGTCTCAAGAGCCCCCAGACAGGACGGCCTAAATAACGCACATTTGAAACAAGCTGTGGATGAATGGGCAGCCTTCATTCACGAAGTGATTCAAAAAAATAATCCTCACAAAATCCATACCATCCACTTGAACAAAATCAATCATAGTCCCAATATACAAAAGTGGGCCAAGAAAAAGTGCCAAGAATTATAGACCAATAGCACTATTGGATGTGATAGGAAAGCTTTACGGCTCACAGCTATTGGACCACTTTCACAGATGGACGAAGGAGGCCGATGTTGCAGGCCTATTTCAGTCTGGCTTTGTGAAGAATGCAGGAACCTCAGTGTACATTCTCCTGTTGTGCGTACTGAAAGGCAAGATAAAAGAAGGCAGCCCAAGAATCTTTGTGGCCTTCATGGACCTGGTCCAGGCATTTGACCAGGTCAACTGTGAACTTCTATGGGAAAAGTATTCGGCAAAAAACTGCCCGATTAACATCTTCGAGCCAATTCAAGCTTTACATAAAAACACTTCAATGACAGTTCGACTAAACCAAAAATGCACCTTGTCAAGCACCATCTCCACATCAAGAGGATGAAAAATACAACTCTTAAAGAATGGGTAATGAAAAATCAGGAAAACATCAACAGACTGTTGGGTGTCCTGACCCACGTTTGAGCTATCATGCTGCAACATTTGGGGCTTAGAAAATCCAAGATGGCCAAAAAGCCCACATGTACGCCAGAATAGGAAAACTGTGCAGTACTGGCAGTACTGGCATGGAAAACATCATGATGGCCAGAACTTCCCAGAAAATGCACAGAGAAATGCATGAAGAATAGGCTGCCACCCATTTTTGCCTAGGTTGTGAGCACAGGAGGGCACTGCCTAAAATCACCATTGGGCTACCCACACAGTAGCCTGAAACCATTGGGAATGGCAATGCTGATTGCCAAAAGCCACCTAGAACTGTGGGGAATTAATTTTCTTAAATCCCAAAAATGGTTGCATTACCAGTACTCACCACTATCAGAAAGCCGGCATTTTAAAACCACCAGACTTTTGTGTAAAACTGAACAAATGAAACAAAACCAGACCAAGGAAAGACTTGCTAAGAGGTGGGTACAATGTAAAACTATACTTTGAAATGACTTGAAGGAAGTAATTATTTAATGTGTATGTAAAAATCGTAATAGACTTAAACTGGGGGACAAAAAGTGACATTTAGCTGAAACCTGGCTTAATGAAACTGAATTCTGCCTGACGTCTACCCCCACAGGAGTTAAAACCTGCTCAGCCACTCTTCCCCTTGCCAAAAGGAGTTGTCACCTCTCTGATTAGATTAGGGGTGGAGCAGCTACAGGGAGTTGAACAAAGGCCTGTCCTGGGCCCAGGCAGATGGTTTATTGGGGGGATCATGAATGGCTTCCTTTTGAACAAAGCCCTTCCTTGACTCAGGCAGAAGTTATATTGGGGGCATCGTAAAAGTGGCTTCCTCTTGGCAGAAACGGGGAGGAGCAGCCCCCTCTGAGGACAGGCTGAGCTTAAAGAAAGTGGATAGACTGTTTTCTCCACCATGTGACCTGGGAAGACACACCCCTGTTGGCCAGAATATGATTTTAAGAAAGATGTATAACTCATGGTGCGGACTTGTCAAAATTAGCTAAATGATACCATAATTCTTGTGATTTTTCTGCCCACATTTTAAGAGGTTTTAGGACCCGGTGGTATGATCTGGGGGGTTGCTAGCGGAAAATAGGGTTTCACTCCAAATGTCTGCATGTTAAAAATCTGACACTTCATCAATTAATGTCCACACTCCTTGCGCACATGTGTGTAAATTTGGGTAAATGCCCGATATTGCAAAACCAGTTAAAAAGTGCAAAATGTTGCCATTTCTGAATGCAAACCCCCAGGAAGAGCAGAGTTTGAACAGAGTATACCTCGTGTGATATGTGATGGGTGCATGTAATTTTAAACAACTGTGTATCTGTGCAATATGTATTTGAATCAAATATAGATTTGTGGGCAAACTGACCAGGGGAGAGTCCTCTGACCCATAAAACCTACAGCATCACTCTGACTCACATTTCCTTCCCCCAATCATGGGAGAGGGGAGAATTGGGCCAATGACAAGTAGAGAGGGGCAGGCTTAGCTAGGCCCAGGCACACACCCATTTTCAAAACACATAAAAAGAGACTGCTGGGACAGGTAGAGACATTCAATTCCATTTGCTGCGGAGCATGCTGACCGACGACTTCACATCCAGAGATCCTACACTTAGACTTCCAAGCTAAACAGAGACTACAGAACTTTGAACCAAGAAGGCCCACTGCAAGCAAAAGTATTTGTCAGCAGGCCCAAAATCATTTGCAGACTATTCACAGCCGGGCTGAGCTGTTGATTCTGGCCTGAAACCCTGCGCCAGAAAGATCCAGAAGCAGTGCTGTACCCAGAGAAAGCAGAGCAGTATCCAGAACCAGAGGCCAGAGATCCAGAGTGACCCAGACCGCTGTTAGCAGAACCAGAGAGATGACGCAGATCACTGTGAAGTGCCGAGACCAGAACCGGAGTCCAGTCCAAAACCTGACCAGATCCGTGGGGAGGCCTATTTCAAAAATATATTGTGAGTACCTAGCAGAACTGTGCAGAACCAATCTCTTAGTTAAAATAATCTAATCCAAACTATTTTAATCTAACCAGAACTGCCTCCTAGAAGTTGTCACTTGTCATTTTGTAAAGCTGCACCACTGTCACTTGTCAATTCTGAAGCTGCAAGCTGTCACCTGTCATTTTGAGTTTACCCTAAATCCGGAAAACTACCTTTATTTAATCGTCCGTATCTCTGGAACCGTTTGGGCTAGGAACTTGGTTTAACTTTCCTCTGAAAGCTTAGACTCTTACCTTTCCAACAAGTTTAGAACCGACTTGCTTCTCCTTATACTTTTTCCGCAATCACGATTCACGCACTTGCAAATTTTACCGCGATTTGCGATTTGGTTAAAAATCCAGCCACGTGTAACCATCAGCAGTCATTTCTTTCCTTGCTAAACATTTGTTTGCCTCTTAATCACCATCTCTGAATCATTGCTAAAGTGAGCCTGCACTCATCCCTAGTATCTCTCACCCTGAACCTCCTGAAGGGAATTAAAAGCATTTTCAGCATATTTCTCACTTCATTGCCACCACATTCAAAGCACTTGGGCCTGTGTTTTAAAACTCATACCGGTTTTTTCTAAGCTTGCTGGGGGGGAACTGAATTTCGTATTGTATTTGATTGCATTCCTGAGAACTGTGTGCTCCTCTTTCCATCTACTGCCATGTCTTACATTGCATAGGGGAGGGGGGTGAATTGCCACCAGGGGAAAAGTGAACATATGATATCTTGTGAAACCATATTAGTTGGTTCTGTACTGTATTTCATTCAACATTGCATCCATTTGAAATCATAAAAGTATTTTTGCTACTTGATCCATCCTATACTAACTCCTCATTGATTGTAAAGAAGTGTGCTAGTGCCAGATTACCCATTGTTGATCAACATCATATGTCTAAGTGTACTATCAGATATTAATTTATTATAAAGTGTGATATATATATATTGTTTAAATTCTCAAATAAAACTTTTAAAACTTGCAAAACAGAACTACTTCTTGGCTCAGTGGGGTCAGGGGGATTCCAAGAGAGGGGTGTTATATAGGGGTAGTCATCCAGAACTCATGAACTGGACATACAGATATATCAATAAGGGTTTCCATTCAGTATCCCAGACTAGGCATTGACTTAGCTGTAGTGTTGAATTGAATCCTCTTACAAAGTGGGGGCTCGTCCGGGATTAGGTTGGGTTAGATCTATCACTTGTGCAGCTTAATACAGTGTGCTAACTGACGGGATACATACATCCGGTCGGATCACCACGCTTTTTTACGCTGTAAAGCACTCTTCAAAGGGACACTCTAAGGAAAAGGTCTGTTTTGAAAAATAAAATACTAATTTCTGTAAGTCAGGATAGAGATCAATCTCTAGAATGACGACCTTGGTAGACATGAAAATAGCGAGGGAGCACCTCTTACATAAGCTATTTGTGAGAGGTGAGTGGACTCACCAGGACCAAACAGTCTGGTTGCAGGCCATCGCGCAACAGGTCACTGAAACAGGGTCAGACATATGGAGAGATCAGGGTCCATTACATGTGGCCCTGAGTGAACTATATATGGCTCCTAAAGCCAAAGATGAACACAATAAGATTGCCAGGATAGCGGCATACCTGTACCTATATATGGGAGACATGCAGGATAAATGTACTGAAAGCCAAGATCTGGCAAATAAGTGACAGATGGCGTTAAAGAAGGTCCAATCTGACCTGGTCTCTTCTGAGCAGAGGCTGCAGAGGGGCCAGGAGTTAGAAAATGATAATAGGCAGTATATCATTAAAATAAAAGAGGATATCGACATCCTGCAACAGGAAAAGGCTGACCAGGATGCCAGATTTTTGGCCTTGCAAAAGGAGTACCAAGAAGGTTTGGACTCCATACTACAGAGCCAGAAAAAGCTGGAGCAACAATTAGATTTCAATAGGGTATGTGCTGAGCAGGTAGTCACCCTGCAAAGCCACCTAGATAGGGAAAAGGCAGAAAGCAATAAATTGATTCTGAAAGACCTGGATACGCAGGCAGAGTTTGATCAGGAGCGCCAGAGAGCTGGTGCCTTCCAAAGGCAAAGGGACGACCTGGCGGCACAGATGCAGACTCTTAGTCAGGAAAGTGACACCTTAGGCCAGGAAGTCTGCCATTTAAAAAAGAAAATGGAAGAAAATCACCTGGCCCTCCAGGGACTGGGTGACCTCCAAAAAGAACACCAGAACTTGTTAGAGCACACCAGGAGGGTGGAGGAGGCTCTGGCAAGAAAGGAGCAGGCCAGTAGGGAAGGGACTCAGGAGGTAACCCTTCTGCAGCAGAGATTGGCCCAGTACTCCAGGACCAATCAGGAGGCACAGAGAGAAAATGAGGCTCTCTGTCAGCACAATGATAGGCTCCAATAACAGGTAGCGATGCAGGAGAGACTGATAGAGTCTAGTAAGGCCTTAACTGAGGAACTGAAAGCGCAGGCTCTTGCATTGCAACAGGGAGCAGGGGCGGATAGAGACCAGGTTCGCTGGGAGAGGGAGACTCCTGAGCATAACCTCAGGAGCCCTAGTACCAGAGGCCTTCATATCTCTCAGTCCCTGGACTCTGCCACCCCCATGTCCCCTCGCGCACATGAGCCCAGGGCCACGGGGTTGGCAGATTACTATCCAACCAGAAGTATGGGGCTCATAGGCCAGTACCTCCCAGGAATGGAGGGGCGGGCATCCGGGTATGGGCACCCAAGCACAGTGCAATTTAGTGGGGAACCCCAGGAGAGTAGACCCATTAAGGGCATCCTGAAAACTTCTGCCCAGTTAGGTCAGTGGGGGGGGTACCAATCAAATCCTGGCAGCAAGGAGGAATCTGAAGACTCCTCTGAAAGGCGCAGGACACAGGAGAACAGGTCCCCACATTCTGCCAGCCATTCCCAGGGTCGCAGAATCCGGGAAAACCTGGAAGAGCAGACAGGAACCTCTGGGAGCAGTGCCTCTGAGTCAGAGGATGAATGGACCATGGTTACCCGAACCAAAAAGGCCAATAAGGCAAAAAGAGCCTTGCTTAAGGACCCATTGAAGCAAATAAAGGCAATAAGGAGTGTCATCACGCCTTATCATAAGAACGCCAAGTATTCCGTTTGGGAACACTTGGAGCTCTATGAGCAAATGATGGAGACTTTCCATTTGAAGGACAGCAGTAGCTGCATCTAGTACGTCAAATTGACATTCTACCCAGAATACTCCAGTTTCTTTGCGGGGCTGGAGACCAAAATCATTTAAGATGGTCCACCTATAAGGCGGCCATCTTGAAACATTTTTCTGTTCACAGAAATCCTCAAGAGGCTCGCAAGGCAGCCTACAATTTGCAATGTGGGGAGGATCAGGCCCCACAAGAGTTTGTGCAAGAATTAAAACGTGCTTTTGCGCAGACCACCAGAAGGGTGCGCACAGACAGCAAAGAGTTTGTCAATACATTTTTCCATGCTCTCCCTAAATATATAATGACCCAGCTCGTGAGAGATTTTCATGAGAAAAGATCTTTAGACTGGGTCATTGAACAGGCTACCCGGATCTATGAGGTGCAGAAGCCTATCGAAAATAAAAATAACGCGCCGAAAACACCCAAAACCAACAGCACCCCTGCTGCTTCCAAGGTGGCAGAGGTAAAGGTTGCCCCCGTTTTAGATTTGGAGATGGGGCGGCCTAAAAACCTGCCTGCACCAAATAATTCACAGCCCAGAAGGCCCTCGGGCCAGTCACAGGCAGGGAGTCGAGGAGATAGTCCCACAAATGGGGTCCCCGGCTCCCCTGACTATGTAAATCCCCGCTATAAGGGAATCCGGCCAATCCTGGGTTATGTGTGGACTCCTCCAGCCCAAGGGGGGGATCCAGCCAAGCACCTAACCCAGGGGACTTCCCTCCCAACTTCCCACAGGAGGGCAGACATTCTCCAAATCCTGGGCAGAACTTTTTTCCCAGGTATCCACCCAATTTCCCGCCCCAAAATCACCCATCCTTCCTTCCCCAATTCCCTGAGCCCAGACAACCTAATCCGGGAGAGGGGAGGCCAAGGGTGGAGGGGTACCAAAATCTTCCCAACCAGGGGTACTACCAGAGAAGGGATAGCTACCCTTCCCGGGATCAGCCCAGGGGAGAAAATAGAGCCCCGTATCAGCCCGAGCGGGTTTCCCAGCTTGAGCGTCAGGTCCAAAATATGGTACGAGATCTGGGTCACATACTGAGGGCTCAACAGAACCCTCAGATGAGCATGCCACCACAGAATGCCCCAAACTCTGGACCTGGTCCTCCAGAACAATGACGGGGGCAGCACGCCGATAACACACCGGTTCCCAGGGAGGAGGCACAAGGGGAAGGGGGGTGTAAAGCCTTGGAGGAAGCTTCCTTCCCAACTTGTAAACAGCCCCTGGAAAACCAGGAACCGGAAACAAAATCTCCTACCCCTGAAAGTCTGCCACCCAAGGAGCAGAGAGGAGGTAGGAGAAACAAAGTACCCAAACACACCCAGTTTGTGGAGGAGGTACAGATCTTCCAATTTGAGGGAGAGGGATCCTCAGAGGATCCTGCGGAAAGGATCTTCTCCTTCAGAGATGGGGGAACTCCTCCCAAGGAAAAATGGGTCCCAAGGGAGGCCAATTCAGACTGGGGAGATGTGGAGACTGAGCTACCGCCGCCCATCATCTCATCCCAGAACCGACAATACCAAAATCCCCTGATTCAAACCCATCCTGGTGACTGCCTCCAAAAAGGGGGGGGGGCGGCCGAGAACCGGAACCAGGGGAACCCACAATGGCTCTGATCTCCAGTTGCCAACTTTTTCTTTCAGATTCCCAAGGATCTCCACAGAATTCTGCCCAAATCTCTTATCTAGCAATGTCCAAAACCAGAAGGTTAGCCCACCAGTTGTCCAAAAATGTGCATTATCTGTGCCCCCTTGAGGATAAGGAGGGAAGATACTATGCCCCGGTACAAGTACAGGGGCAGGGTACAATTTTGGCACTGGTGGACACTGGATCCCAAGCCACCCTTCTGTCCAAAAGGGCCTTTGAGGAACTAAATGCAGGAAGGGGGGAGAATTACCGTATTCCTCTCACCTCTCTTCCTGGACAACTGCAGAACTTTGACGGGAAGGAAATTCCCGTTAAGGGGACTGCAGATTTGGACATCAAAATTGGGCAACACAAGCTGAAACACCCGGTCATAGTAGTGACTCCAGAGGGCACCCCTTGTTTACTAGGGAATGACCTCCTGAGAAGGTTGTCACCCCTAATAGATTGTGTAAACAAGGTCCTCTGGACCCAGACTAGCCGACCAATAAAATTAAAACAGAGTGTCAACCATGTTAGATTAAACGGCACCTGCCACATGGTTGAACAAAAATCTGACCAAGTAGAATTTCACTTCCAGAACAACCAAATTCCAGACGTGACAGTAATAGCAGTAGGACAACAGACTGGTGATGGGGGGTCCTCTCTATTTCTGAAAATCAACCTTCCTTCCAGTTTAAGGTGGTATTCCACACTGGAAGGAAACACCCTGAAATTATTTACTAATCGACAATCAGAAATACCACTCCTATAGTCCAGAAAGATGTGAAATCAGCTCAGAGCCTGGCTGATATTCAGCAAATTGGAGAGCAGTTGTTCATCCCTGTTCAGTTAAATGATGGGAAGGACTCTGTTCTCGCTCGAGTGTGTGTGAACAACGGTAAGAGCTTCATCAGCGAAGCCATGTTCCGCCAACTCCCAAAAGATCCAGCCATTCCCACATTCAAACTGATAGACAAATGGGAAATGGACCTGGAAGCACCCAATTCCAAACATCTCCTGCCAAGCAGGTGTATGCTCAAAATCTCCATTGGCAATAAGAGCATAGTCCACAATTGTTGGGTCGTGCGAGACGTCACTGCCGCCTTTTACTTAGGCAGTGACATTCTCAATCGCTTTGCCATTAGTTTGGACCTAATAAACTTCAAAGCTTGGTCCCGATTAGCGGATAATCCCATGGGCTTTGATGATCCAGAAAAAGCATTTAGGTCAGCTCAATTGCTACCTTATGCAGTTGAAATTCAGATTAAAGAGGAAGTCACCATCCCAGAAAGCACCCGACAATTCTCCCTGGAAGTGAAAGTTAAGAGGACAAAAACTGAAAAACCCTGATGCTTATATTCATCTAAATGCTTTCCTGCAACAGCAAGGGTTAGGGGTAAACCCAACACCATTAGTCAACATAGAACATGACACCATTGCAATAGAGGTGGATAACAGCGACTTAAAGAGTATTACTCTAGCGCAGGCACCATTATTGGAATGGCGGTTGATGACCGACATTTTTCCATAGATTTAGGTAATGAACTGTTAGGGCCAATCCCCAAGGACTGCTTTGACAGTGACAGTGATGACAATACAAAACCAGACAGGATTTTTACCCGGCATGGGGGGAACTTCCTGGTGTACACTTCTTGCCCTTATGGTAAGGAAGATGTGACGTGTGACTTCAGGAGGGATGAGGTGATTTTCCAGGTCCATGAGGGCTGCCTTTCCCACCTGAAGCCTCCAGTCCAAATCTGCACTCTGACCAGGGACCTCTCCACCCAGCTGGAGGAGGCCGCTGAGATAGCCAAACCAGAAGTCTTTCCAGGCTTCAGGCAGATGGTGGAAGAGAGAGTCAACCTAGCTGATGCCTGTGTGACTCTGGAACAGAAGCAAAAGTTGAAACAAGTTTTCTTGGATTTCCAAGATCTCTTTGCGGTAGACTCATATGACTGAGGTCCTACCAACATCCACACCACCACAATTCCCACGGACCCTGGAATGACTCCAGTGTTTGTGAAGCAATATCGCTTGCCTCTCGCATCCATGGAGTCCCTTACTGAAATAATTAAGAACCTGGAGTCCCGGGGAATAATCTGTCCAGTTCACAGCACCTTCAATAACCCGGTGCTGGGAATATTGAAGCCAAACGGCCAGTGGAGACTCTGCGCCGACCTCAGGGAGCTCAACAAACGGGTCCATACTTCCCGATGGCCTCTGCCCTACATTGACCAAGGGCTGGCCCAGATTCAGGGGTCACAGGTATTCACAGCAATAGACCTTAGCAAAGGATACTGGACCGTGCCTGTCAGTAGGGAAGACCAATACAAACTGGCTTTTACCTTTGGGGGCCAGCAGTACACATGGACCCGGACTCCCTTCGGATACCTCAACTCTGGCAATGAATTCAACATTTTCCTACATAAGGCCATGCCCGACCTGGGTGCGAGGGGTAACCTGGCTTATGTAGATGATGTCCTCATCAAAAGTTCATCTGTGGAGGAACACATAGCGGAGATCCGTTATGTTCTGACACAGTTGAGGGCCGCCGGAGCAAAACTTTCCTTTCAGAAAGCACAGTGGTGTAGAACCCGTGTTAATTTCTTGGGGCATGAGATTACTCCTCAGGGTCTCTGTCCCCAGGAAAATAAAGTGGAAGCACTTCAGAAACTGAAAGACCCCACAAGTCTGCGGGAACTAAGGAGCCTCCTTGGACTGACTAATTACAGCAGAAAGTTCATTAAAAGCTATGCAGAGATCACTAGACCCCTGATTCATCTCTTGAAGGGGGGTCAAGTGGGAATGGGGTCCAGAACAATCCCAGGCGGTACGACAACTCAAAAGAAGCCTCTCACAAGCGCCTTGCCTAGCTTACACTGTCAGAAACAAGGAGTTCTTCCTGGAGACGGGGTTCTCTAATACGTGCTTGACGGCAGTATTATACCAAAAGCATGACAAGGTCAATAAAGTAATCTCCTATGCGAGCAAAACTTTATACTCTGTGGAGGAAAAATTCAACGATTCTGAGAAGGCACTCCTGGCAACGGTGTGGGCATTGAAGAATTACCGCCCGTTTATCCAGGGGCAACACATCATAGTGGAGACTCCACACCAGCCTCTGCAATATCTCCAAAGTGATAGAATCCGGGCCGGGAATGTGAGTAATTCCCGAATTACTTCCTGGATTCTGTCAATGCAAGGCTTTCCTGTGGAGGTCAGATATGGCCAAAACAAGAAAAGTCCCCTCGCGCAAGGTCTGGCTAGAGAAAACTGTCTCGAGGACGAAAGTCTAAAAATCAAGGACAACATGGAGGCATACCTTAATTCCCCACACAAAGTCTTTGAAGAAGACAAGTGTGAGGGAATGCCCACTGTCTATGTGGATGGATGCTCTTACCATGTTGACAACGATGGGGAGAAAGAACTGGTGGCTGGCGTAGGGAATGCATGGGTGAGGGAGTTCCCAGAACCCTCCGCTGGATACAAAATTGGTCCCCGAAGTAGTCAGGTGGCAGAATTGATGACTGTGCATCAGGCCATGCTCACTGCTGTCCAGCATCAACTCCACGAACTGGTCATAATCACAGATTCGGATTATGTACGGAACGGGTTCGTGGAACACCTGGTTATTTGGAAAACCAGAGGCATGTTATGTGCTAATAACAAACCCTTGAAACATGGGAAGTTAATCCAAAACATTGATGATCTGGTCACATCGAATGGGATGACCATCTACTGGAAAAAGATCAAGGGTCATTCCAAAGTAGAGGGACCAGACAAAACTGGAAATGACTTAGCTGATCAGCTGGCGAAAACCGGGGCCATCCAAGGGGATCTAATCGAAATAGAGTCCCTGTTGGGGGAAATCCAGGTCACTGCTATCACTAGGTCCCAGACAAAAGCTCACAATGATCTTTAACTGCCCAATGGAGCAAGGAGACCCCTGATGCTGATTTGATTACAGCTCGAAGGGGGATTCAATTATTGGTAAGTTTTACCAACACCTTGAGGACCCTGAGAACTTTCCCTTGATGGATACCGATTACATTGGGAAAGAGGACCTAAGAGTGTTGATGAAATGTCCAAAAATGTTCAGGATCCAAGACGGTTTGTTGGTAAGGAAATCTAAAGCTGGCCACGATCAGTGGGTGGTTCCTACCTCATTCCGTTCTCCACCATGTGACCTGGGAAGACACACCCCTGTTGGCCAGAATATGATTTTAAGAAAGATGTATAATTCATGGTGCGGACTTGTCAAAATTAGCTAAATGATACCATAATTCTTGTGATTTTTCTGCCCACGTTTTAAGAGGTTTTAGGACCCGGTGGTATGATCTGGGGGGTTGCTAGCGGGAAATAGGGTTTCACTCCAAATGTCTGCATGTTAAAAATCTGACACTTCATCAATTAATGTCCACACTCCTTGCGCACATGTGTGTAAATTTGGGTAAATGTCCGATATTGCAAAACCAGTTAAAAAGTGCAAAATGTTGCCATTTCTGAATGAAAGCCCCCAGGAAGAGCAGAGTTTGAACAGAGTATACCTCATGTGATAAGTGATGGGTGCATGTAATTTTAAACAACTGTGTATTTGTGCAATATGTATTTGAATCAAATATAGATTTGTGGGCAAACTGACCAGGGGAGAATCCTCTGACCCATAAAACCTACAGCATCACTCTGACTCACATTTCCTTCCCCCAATCATGGGAGAGGGGAGAATTGGGCCAATGACAAGTAGAGAGGGGCAGGCTTAGCTAGGCCCAGGCACACACCCATTTTCAAAACACATAAAAAGAGACTGCTGGGACAGGTAGAGACATTCAATTCCATTTGCTGCGGTGCATGCTGACCGATGACTTCACATCCAGAGATCCTACACTTAGACTTCCAAGCTAAACAGAGACTACAGAACTTTGAACCAAGAAGGCCCACTGCAAGCAAAAGTATTTGTCAGCAGGCCCAAAATCATTTGCAGACTATTCACAGCCGGGCTGAGCTGTTGATTCTGGCCTGAAACCCTGCGCCAGAAAGATCCAGAAGCAGTGCTGTACCCAGAGAAAGCAGAGCAGTATCCAGAACCAGAGGCCAGAGATCCAGAGTGACCCAGACTGCTGTTAGCAGAACCAGAGAGCTAACCCAGATCACTGTGAAGTGCCGAGACCAGAACCGGAGTCCAGTCCAAAACCTGACCAAATCCGTGGCGAGGCCTATTTCAAAAATATATTGTGAGTACCTAGCAGAACTGTGCAGAACCAATCTCTTAGTTAAAATAATCTAATCCAAACTATTTTAATCTAACCAGAACTGCCTCCTAGAAGTTGTCACTTGTCATTTTGTAAAGCTGCACCACTGTCACTTGTCAATTCTGAAGCTGCAAGCTGTCACCTGTCATTTTGTGTTTACTTTAAATCCGAAAAACAACCTTTATTTAATCGTCTGTATCTCTGGAACCGTTTGGGCTAGGAACTTTCCTCTAAAATCTTAGAATCTTACCTTTCCAACAAGCCTAGAACCGACTTCCTACTCCTTATACTTTTTCCGCAATCACGATTCACGCACTTATGAATTTTACCGCGATTTGCGATTTGGTTAAAAATCCAGCCACGTGTAACCATCAGCAGTCATTTCTTTCCTTGCTAAAAATTTGTTTGCCTCTTAATCACCATCTCTGAATCATTGCTAAAGTGAGCCTGCACTCACCCCTAGTATATCTCACTCACCCTGAACCTCCTAAAGGGAATTAAAAGCATTTTCAGCATATTTCTCACTTCATTGCCACCACATTCAAAGCACTTGGGCCTGCGTTTTAAAACTCATACCGGTTTTCTCTAAGCTTGCTGAGGGGGAACTGAATTTCGGATTGTATTTGATTGCATTCCTGAGAACTGTGTGTTCCTCTTTCCATCTGCTTCCATGTCTTACATTTCATAGGGGAGGGGGGTGAATTGCCACCAGGGGAAAAGTGAACATATGATATCTTGTGAAACCATATTAGTTAGTTCTGTACTGTATTTCATTCAACATTGCATCAATTTGAAATCATAAAAGTATTTTTGCTACTTGATCCATCCTATACTAACTCCTCATTGATTGTAAAGAAGTGTGCTAGTGCCAGATTACCCATTGTTGATCAACATCATATGTCTAAGTGTACTATCAGATATTAATTTATTATAAAGTGTGATATATATATATTGTTTAAATTCTCAAATAAACCTTTGAAAACTTGCAAAACAGAACTACATCTTGGCTCAGTGGGGTCAGGGGGATTCCAAGAGAGGGGTGTTATATAGGGGTAGTCATTCAGAACTCATGAACTGGACATAAAGATATATCAATAAGGGTTTCCATTCAGTATCCCAGACTAGGCATTGACTTAGCTGTAGTGTTGAATTGAATCCTCTTACAAGACGAAGAACTTAAAAACAATCCAAACAAAGTAAAAACCAAATTGGAAAGATGGGATTGGATAATAACACTAGATAAAGCAGCTGGATACAAACTGACATCCCATCTCCCTCCGGCGACCAGAGAAATGAATGAAACAAGGAAGTACATGGGAAAATTCCAGGGACGTCATTTAAGGGTCGCCAGAGGTCGCAACTGCTACCTCTGAGGTCTCCCTTGCGACCTCTCTGGTCACCCTTGCGACCTCTAGAAAAAAAAGAAAGAAGACTTTTTTTTTGGGGGGGGGGGGGGTTTGTAATGCAAGCTCATGGGCTGTGGCCAGCACCATGTGGCTCTTTAGTTCTGGAGTGGCTGGCTTTCTTGTTAAAGCCCCTTAAAAAAAAGAAGAAAAGCAGTGGCACAAGTCTAACACTTTCAGCACTGACCCTCAATAAGAAAGATTAGGAATACCAAATAATGTGTCTTTTTGGAATTCTATACAATAATTGCTAGACTCATTAAAGGTTTATTTCAGGCACACTTCAGGGGGTGAGTCACTAATTTAGTCTGTTCTGAAACGCCTCAACTCAGCCTTTCATCCTTCTGAGGTCGATAAATGAGTACCAACAAAGGTTGGGTGATATTGGGTGTATATTTTATCTATATAAAGCTCTTAAGCGTAAGTGCTAAATAATAACACATCATTATCATTTGGTCATAGAAGTCTGCATGAATTCACAGTATTTTGGTAATATGGGCCTATACACACTGAACATAACGATACATATGGCGATCCATTCTTGTATGAAATGTACATCACATTATAGTGGTATCGTAACCATATTTTTTTGTAGTGTACAATGCTGTGTCATAGCACTTCCTGTTTTGTCAACGGGTGAAAGGTCACGTTCCATCGCATCCCGCAGTTTCACTTCGGGGTGGGGTCAAATGACATCACTTCCTGTGATGTCACTAGGGGACAAAGATCGTGTGATATCACTTCCGCTACCCCTGGCATTTTGGTGAAATGACGTCCCTGGAAAATTCCCCAACAAAGAAACATGCAGGTTATTCATGAGGGCTCGTCTTAACCTTTTAATGACCAACGAAATAAGGGCCGTAGTAGGAATCTCAATAAACAACGTCTTCCGCTTTTGTGAGTTTACAGACCAAATTGAAACTGTTAGGCATTTACTCCTGTCGTGTGATGGCTTAACTAAAGAAAGAAGCATCCATTGGGCCACTTGTTCAAAACCTCTCGTTTTATAATGAAGAGGAGTGGTGGGATCGTTTGATAGAAGGAGACAGAGCAAGAGACCTGATTGCTGTGACACAGTTCCTACAAAAAATCGATTTCCACAAAGCAGAAAAAGAATCGACTTCATTGACACAAGGTTAAAGTGGGAAGGAGCTGCGTATCCCTCACATGGCAAACTGTAAGACAATGAAAACAGGCCCTCTGGTGATTTGCATGGTCTTCAATGGACCAGGAATAAGATGTATTTTAAGGATATAAAAATTGTAAAAAATGCACACGCAATTAAATCAATAAAAAAGGAAATATATGGTATATTGGCATGCAACAGTGTACACATTATTATATTGTGTTTCATTCCACTGAATTAAATGTGTAGACTGCTTTCTGCACCGGCCCACGTCGGAACTGGACGATGAGTAGAAGGATAAAGTAGCACATTGAAATCACTGGGGTTCTCGTTATCTAGGCCCCTTTCTTCCAGAGTGACGCTCGGTCTGTGATGCCCCACCACACCGGTAGCCCCCCAGCCCCTGACCCTGCTGCAAAAGGAAAAGAAAGAAGTAGTAGCACTGGAAAATGAGTGGGATTTGGAGAGTGCGGCAGACAGCACCAGTTTTGGCATTTGCCATAAGCAATCGTCACTGCCCCTGCAAATGGGACATTGGAGGTACCCTGCAGCAAAGCCAAACGAGTGGGCGTTTCCAGTGCGAGTTTAAACGTTTCGTCAGTTTCACATACCAACACACGTACAGTGGTAAACGACTTAAAAAGCAACTTGTCACCCTGAAAGCAAACACACCCAAATGAACATTAGCCAAACACAAGCATCAGTTCCAAGATTGCTGTTTGCTGCATGCTTTCTATTTTTTTGTTGAAACATCTTAAAAATAGCGAATATGATGACAATATGTCTTCCATCAGGAACTTATTGGAATCCATTTTCTACTAAATGTTTTAAAAAGGGTGCTATATATGTGATAAATAAAGCCATTGCCATGCGCACGACTGTTCAACAGCTCATCAACGAACTTTTCACAACACTGAACCCACGCTAACGATCGCTTAGTCACTGTTCTGATTATGGAAACACAATTGTATTTTTGAAAAGATTTTAAAAAGCAATTTCTTGACCGCGCGTCATATATAAGCAGTTGTGGGTAATTGGGGCAGGGTTCAGGGAAAACAACCAAGCCCTGGTTTTAACATTATTAGCTCGGTTGTTTTGTCACATACAAAGAAAAGAGGGAGGGCAAAACGCTCAGTTTCTAGTGAAAACAGCACAGTCTGCTCGGAACAAATTCATTGCCACGGCAAAGCTTGACGCATTCAAAATGGAACTTTCTGAAGCAGATTTTGCGGGAGCAGAACGCATGCACTAAAACGTGTTAACACATTTATAAAGCGTTGAGGGGCGCTCAACTTCTCCAAATGACAGGTAGTCCAATGCAGCAGACACTGCACAGGAGGTTCCCCTGGGTTCCTCCAACAGCTACAAGCATAAACATATATTGGTTGTGCAGCTAAACTGCGCAGAGGACTGAATATTCAGATCTTCAATTCCTTAGTATTAGTATGAAAAATCAAGTGATCGTGAGTAAGCAAAAAATGATCGTTCAATAGTGTGAATTTGTGATTTATTGTGGTCACAGCCGACACGTGTTTCGACCATAAGGTTGTCCTCAAGGCAAGTCGTAACGGGATGAATCCTTATTTGAGCTCCTTGATTGGCATGGCGTAACACGCGGCTGTATCTTAGATGCAGCACACAGGATGTATCCCCTTTACCTTGCTCACAGGTATTTTACCTCATATACTGGAGAGAAATTCATACAGTCTGTTCATTGAATCAAGATACTCAGCACAGGCTTCATATTCCGGTACACATAGCAACAAACCCAATAGGATTTTAGGAATTTTCTCTGAATCCGGCCTTAGGCGTTACGCCATGACAATCAAGGAGCTCAAATACTTTCATACTAATACTAACAAATTGAAGATTTGAATATCGAGTCCTCTGCGCAGTTTAGTTGCACAACCAATTTTTTTGTACACATTTATAAAGTGTGTGTGTTTCTCTTAAACCAAAAGAATTGAAATGCAGCAGTGCCCTCGGGCTAAACTGTGCGTCTGCATCTGAAAACAAGCAGGCTCATACGATGCACATGGACAAAGCGCACTCACATCCATGCAAAGTTAGCCTGTCTACTTCTAACTTCACTATATCAAAAAAAATTTGTTCGGGGTTTTTGGAGGAAAACACAAAAGTTAACACAATAGTTACTAACATTCGTAAAATAAATATTGAAGCCTTTCTTCAGTGATATAGAACAGCTCTGACTATCTCCACTGACCTGGACGCTGGTCCCTGAGGGAGTGCAACCTGCTAGGCCTTGTGAGCATTCAGAACGTGCAAGTGCAGATAATGAGAGGTGTAGAGGGAGTGGGGGGTAAGTGCTGGGATGCCCGGGCTTGTGAATGAGCAGCAGGTGTAAGTGACAGTGTAGGAAGTGCTAGGGACGTTAGGCTGCAATAAATCGGTAAGTGCATGCCTACAGTTGGCCTACAGGCTTTATGTATGGACGACTTAACCTGGCTTAAAACCATAGATGGGACATTCTGGAGAAGAATCCTAGGATTGGGCCCTAATGTCCCAATAGAAATAATATGATTAGATTTGGGACTAACCTCCCTCGTGGCACTGGCAGGGTCGGATTAACAGACGGCATTCGTAAATATTTTTTCTTTTGAAACACCCGTGACAAGTTACACGATAAAAATAGACAGATTTCGATAGTGAGGGGATCAATAATATACAGAACAAAATCTGATTAGAAGCAGTGTGCCAACACACACGATTCAACAGTTCCCTTCATACTTTTCAGACAGACATGACATATCTTCTCTGTGTATGATGAATGTATTGATACAATGCCTCCCTATTTTAGAGTCAAGTGCCTTTTGCCCTAACATTTACTAACTTTGGGATTTTAAACGCCCTGAGGACGGCCCGTTTAGGGTTGAAACACGTGTTGGTGGTTTTTTGATGACACCCATTTATTATTTCCAAATTCCCTTCTTTTGGTTCACAACCTGTAAAGTTACAACAGGTTTTCATTGTTAGATGGTATTGTGCTAAAACACAACTGCTCTTTGTGCTGTTTACAGTTCACAACAGGGTTTCATTGTTAGATGGTATTGTGCTAAAACACAACTGCTCTTTGTGCTGTTTACATTTTGGAATCATATTGTGCACAGTTTCAGCTGCTTGTTGACACCCTTTTTTCTGTTCCTAATTCCCTTTTTTTTGGGTTTACTACCTGTGAAAATATAACAGGCTTTCTAAAATTATATATATATATATATAAAAACTTCACGTAACTATTTAACATTGTCTTGTTTTTCACTCCCATTTGACGCTAATAGTCCTTATTACATAATTGGTGTGGAGCACAGACAGTAAAGACCCCCTTTTCATCTTTTGTTATACAATAACATATTATCATTTGGCCTTGGACGTCTGCTTGCATTCACAGTAATTTGACAATATGGATCTATACACACAGATATTAATGATACATATGGTGATCAATTCGTGTGTGAAACATATATCACATTAGTGAAATCATAACCCTATTTTTCGTAGTGTACTTACGAACAATGCTGTTTGATGCCACTTCCTGTTTTGTCAAGGGGTGAATGGTTGTGTTTCATCGCTTCCCGGGATGTCATTTTGGGGTGGGGTCAAATGACATCACTTCCTGTGATGTAATCAGAGGTCAAGGGTCGTTAGGCGAGAGGTGGGCCACTTTTTTGAGGCGAGGGGTGGGCCACTTTATTTTGGCTGTCCTGACCTATTTCTTGTCCCAGTCTGACCCTGACTGGCACTAAAAATATGCCTGCTATGTTTATTTAAAATCAAGAACGCCACTGGCATGTGCTTTATTGCAAATGTTGGGGAAAGAAAGCAGCACACATACTAAAAGTAAATATATGAGAATGGTACGAAAGACCTTTGAAACAATAGTCTGGTGCCCTAATTGGGATGAAGATCTATCTGCATGTCTTGCTAAACAGTGTTCAGAATCTTCAGTCCATCACAAAAAAACGGAAGAAATCCTTAGTTTAAAAAGGTCTCAAACAGTGTTTAATTCACACAGTTCTTGAGGTAATAAGACTCTCTGGTCTCTATGTAACATATTTCAGCCAATACATTTCGTTGTACAACACCATCATCAGGGCTGTATAGTATCATATATACATTAGATTCCCCAAAACAGTTCACATTTTCAAATATGCACAAAAAATATATATATAGGTACATACCAGAGATGTATGCAAGCGTATCCCGTGTTTGAGAGAATAACAAGCAATGCAAATGAAAAGGAAAGGAACACTGATGATGGTGTTGTCATTGGCTGAAATGTGTTACATAGAGCCCTGACACAAAAAAACAATGATCTGAACAAAAACCTACATTAACTTATTGACGAGCACGTGCAAATGTTTCGGCCATCAGGGTTTATCCCCGCAGTGTTTTTGACAATTCGTCACTAACCATACACAGTGCAATTCTTAGCAATACTACTTTCATTCTGTAAGCACAAAATCATAGTAAGCACATCATCATAGCTATGTGTACATTGTATTGCTTATTCATCCACAGTCCTTTTATGAAGGTAATCTGTGGGTAGTTGGTCCCTTCCTACATGCAACCTTGTATATACATAGCATCCAATCTTCCAATGTGCTCGATATTATGGTTTCCATGAAAATCCTAACTGACTCTTCCAATTTGGATCCTTCAGCAGCAATACTTATTGGCTGCCTGTTTCATTGCACTTCAAACATTCGCATATTCCAGTTAGCACATTCTTTCACATTCTTTCACAAGACGCGGCGGCGTCCCGCGTGTAGAATGGTAACATTCATAAAAGGTCTGTGGATGAATAGGGAATACAATGTACAAATGGCCATTGATTTTCTAAAATCTAATTTAAGAAACGTAATTATAATTTTGGAACCACTGCGCATTGAATCGTCGGGGGTTTATTTAAGAATTTGACACTGCTTGTTTTGTAGTGTTACAACCACCAGACTTATGTTGCAGCATGAGAAGTCACACAGAAGTAGAATAAAGTCCAAATATTTAATTTAATAAGTCTAATTACAATTTGATGTTAGGAGAGCGCAGTACCCCGTTACCAAACACTTGAACAGTTTTGAATATGATTGAAAAAGACTCCACCGAGTTTGGGATAGATCCGTAAGTGTCTACAGCATCTTCCAGCATGAACTTTGAGTTCAACCCAATCAAAACCGCAAACTGAACCACCCATTGATAAAATATCGCTGCCTCTCCAACAGAGGTCAGATGCTACAAAGATATCCTGTGGTAAATGATGCTCGGGGCTTCTAAAAAATGTCCATCTTCTGTTGTGAGCCCAACTGTACCTGGTTGTCTATAATCAGCAAACCATGTCAAAATATGTTGTAACCTTTTTGGTGGTGACTGAATGCATGGCCTTCCACTCAACCCATTTGGATGTGCAGCCACCCAGTGTGAGTAAATACCACCCAATATACCAGATGCAAACAGCCAGCGTATCCACAACTTGACAAGCACTTCCACGCCACTCAAAGAAAGGCACTCCACTCTTTTAGACTTGCCACCATCTCATCAGAGAGCACACAGTTGTGCACCACTTCCTCGATCCCTGCATCCACTTTGGCCCACCAGTAATGTCCTCTATAGTGGCATATGGTCATGTTGTTCCCAAAATTGCCTTTATGTTTAGGAAATACCTTGACACACTGGGAACGGTTTGCCATAGCTTCTCCCCATGAAGGATTTGGTGCGAAAGGGATGAAGCACCCTAGTGTTAGAAGATGGTAAAAGGTAGAGTTTGGGTTCGGTTATAAGAGTTTGCAGCTCCAGCTACAATCCCATGTCAAGTGCCCTGTTTGTAAAGCTACTCCAAATACACTTAATTTGCACAGAGAATCCATGGCAACCCCTTCCTTATTTTTCTAGTGCTCTTCCCTCTCCCTAAAACTCCTACTGAAATATTGCCAACGTTTGCCGCCTAATCCTAGTTTATTCCTAGTTGAGTGGCTGTCCAAATTTCTTGTTCAACTATAAATGTGTAATGTTTATGTTTGACCTCGAGGCCAGGCTACCATTCATTGGTAAATGCAACTGGTGGTAAAATATTGTCCATTAAAGTTGGCAAGAGTATTGCATGTCAGCAACATCCACTCTGCTTGGTTATGGCTAGTGGGAAAATGATTGTCTATGATAAATACCTTGCTGTCAATCATCATTACAGAACAAAATACCATAGTCAAATTGGCCGTTACCACACAAAATAAGATCTGCTCAGCATGTACTGACAGTTATCTCCTGTTATACGGATATAATGACCTATAACTATGTGTGGCCAATAAACACTCAGGTAATGATGAAGAACTGATATGAACTTCAGGTGCCTTAACCCTTTTATTTATTTGTCATGTATATAGCGCACAAAACCCAAAGGCATCTAGGCGCATTAGCTTGAGAGATTGGTTACAGAATGATCTTGTATCAAATAGTTACAGCCAGGCATAGACAGTTGCATTGCAAAAGGTGGCAGAATACAGGTTACAATCTTCTGCAGCCTTACATTTGTTCACATATCTATTGCAACAGTCGTCTATTACTCAGATTAAGAATGTTACTTAACACAAAGGTGCAACAGCAGGTGAATTTAAGTCATAGCAATCATAGGTCATACAATGGTGTCAGAATAGTCAGAGTCGTGTTTAACTGAGCAGGCTCTGCTCTATGGTTAGTTGCAATCTTGAGAGAACAGCCACGTTTTGAGGTTTTTGTGGAAGGACCATAAGGAAGGGTCTGTCCTCAAGGCTAGGGGCATGGAATTCCAATATTTGGCTGCGATCACTGGAAACCTCCAACTTCCCACTTTTTGTCGTCTAAATCTAGTTGTAGTAAGTAGGTTGGCAAACATGGATTGGGTAGGTCTGTTGGACAGAGTCATTTAGGTATGTTGGGGAACTGTTGGCGAAACATTTGTGTGTCAGTGAGAGGATTTTGAATTTAATCCTGTCACGTAGTGGGAGCCAGTGGATGGTACGTGTCATTGCCGAAATATGTTCCTGTTTGGGTATGTTGAGTGCTGCTCTGATGGCATTGTTTTGCACCACTTGAAGTTTGCTGATGTTGTGGGCTTTGGATCCTGCAAAGAGAGAATTACAGTAGTTGATCCATGAAAGGACAAGAGCTCTTCCCAGAGTGATGGAGTTATCCAAGGATAGGAAGGATCTACTGGCCCTGATTAGTTTAGTAGTTTCGGCTGCTGAGGAGACTATGGTGTTAACTTGCCTAGTTAGGGTCAACGCAGAGTCAATGTGGACACCTAGGGCCTCATTACACGGATGGCGGTAGGGATTTACCGGTACCGGTAAAATACCGGTACCGGTAAATCCCTACCGCCTTACTACGAGGTCCCTTAGCGGGTTGGTGCTTTAACGCCTGCTTTTTGCAGGCGTTAAAAACCAACCCGCTAAGGGACCTCGGAGCTAATTACGGCACCGCAAAATTGCGGTGCCGTAATTAGCGCCTTCCCCATTCCCATAGAGCCCTATGGGGCAGAAATGGGATTGGGGAAGGGCAATGGCGGAAGGGGGATTTACCGCCCCTCCAACCTTGGAATGGGGCGGTAAATCCCCTTTCCGCCAAGGCGTTGCCGGTATTTTACCGGCATGAGCCATGGCACTAATAGCGCCATGGCTCACCGCCTACCGTGTAATGAGGCCCCTAGTCTTTTTATCTCTTTGGCTACGTTAATGATGTTGCCGTCAATATTGAAGGATTTGTAAGGTGAGGGTAGTTTGTTCAGTAGATGTAGGCTTCCAAGAAGTCAAACTACCAACTGCACCTCCTCAGAGTTATTCCTCCTTTCCTCTCCTTCCCCCAGAAGCTCACTGTCTCCAGAGCTCTGGTTCTCTCTAGGTTGGACTACTAAAACCACTACTCTCCACCCTCTGCAACTCATCCAGAACAGGACTAGGGGACTTGTCCTTGGCCTCAAGCCCAAGGATTGCATCTCTCCAGCAGTGAGATCTCTGCATTAGCTCCCAGTGGCTGCAATGATTAAATTCAAGACCCTCTGTATTGTCCACAAGGCCTTCTGTGGCCTGGGTCCTCAATACCTCCAACTCTCTCTTCGTAAATACCTTCCTACTCGAGCTCTTTGTACCCTCAGGGTCAGTTGCTTCTCCAAGCAACGAGTTGGTGGTAGACCTCTTTCTTTGGCTGGGGACTCCCTCTGGAACAGCCACCCTGCCTCTCTGAAACTGGAGGAGAACCATCTCCAGTTCCGGAAGCACCTCAAGACCTTCCTCTTTGCTTCTGCTTTCTCTCTTCCTCTCCCCTGCTGATTTCCTGTCTGATACTGCACTGGTCACCTGGCTACCCTCTGCTTTCGGAAGTAGGTTTCTGCCCGCCGAGTTGCACACCTGCACTGACTCCTGGCAACCCTTGCACTTGGATCAGTATCTGTAACCCTACAGTCCACCTACCTGTACTTTTGGACACCTGCTGTCACTTACGCTTGCACCACCTGCCGGCCGCACTTCTTGTTATTGTTTTGATCCCATGTACAGCACTGCCCCTCCCCTTTTCCCTGGCACTTTTCCCCTCCCCCTCCTCTGCACTTGTGCGATCTCAATGTCACTTGGCCTAGTAAGATCAATGTCTCTGTCCTCCCTCTGTTCCCCCTTCCTTGCCTCGTCACGTTTTGAAACACTTGTGTATAGGCACGTTACAAATGCCATATCATATCATATCATGAGAAATTCAGTTTTCTCATCATTGAGACATAACTCTTTCTGTGCCATCCAGGCTTGGATTGTGAGGTAGATTTTGTTTAGTGTTTTAGAGTCTGTGTCATATGAGCCAGTGATGGGTAGGAGTATTTGGGTGTCATCCGCATAGTTTGTATATGTGACACCCAGTTTGTCTAGTTGGTCGAAAAGAGGCTTAGTGAACACATTGTATAAAGTGGGTGAAACACAGGAGCCTTTTGGCACTCCACAGGAGACTGGGGCTGGGTCGGCTGCTGAGGAGGGAGAGAACACTCTCATTGTACGATTAGAGAGGACATATTCAATCCACTCAATAGCTTTGGGTGAGAATTGAGCAGCTAGGTCCAGGTGTTGGCATAGGATTTTATGGTTAACCAGGTCAAACACTGCCGATAGATCTAGTAATAAGAGGATTGCTAGGCACCCTTTGTCCTTGATTTGGTCCATTTGGATTTTAAGTTCCAAGAGGGCTGTTTCTGTTCCGTGGCCTGGACGTAAGCCTGATTGTCTGAGGCCTATGTGGTTATTTGATTCCAGGAATGTTTGTATCTGTAGGTAGGCTACTGATATTTTCAAGAGAAAAGGCACAGTTGTGATGGGTCGATAATTGGTGGAGATATAAGGGTCCAGCGTCGGTTTTGTAAGCAGACTGAGTATCCAGGCTTCTTTTAGATTGTCTGGCAATTTGCTAGACGTGAAGGAGTTACTGATTAGGGTGGTGATGAAGGGTGCTAGCTCATTAACTCAGTCCTTCATCAAGGTGGCTGGACAGATGTCGCCTTGACAACCCTGAAATGTAAAGATGTTTTGATTTTAATAGGGTGTTGAAAGAATATTAATCATTGCCATAGTGTAGCATTAAGTCGTGCGTTTTGGGTTGGACTTGGCCAGTAACGGGGTGACAGCCTGAGTCTTTGTGAGGGCTCACTGCTATTACCAGCCTAGTCTGCTGCCAAACACAGGGCTTAATGCTATTATCACAAGATGGATATGTCTCTGGTTCAAATAGGGGTTTGGGATTTCTTAATCAGGAGTTTGTTTTTAATGGAGAATTAGCTGTGCTCATAACGTGGGCACCCATTTCCCTTAAAACAAACTACAAACAAAGGTGGTACATGAATTTGTAAAAGGAACATAATCTCTGACTGGGAGGCCTGTGAGAGGGACATGGATCGAAGAGAAGGAGCGAGAGGGAAGACAGGTAAGTCAGGCATGGTGGGAGGAAGAGTGTGAAGATTTAATGGGATCGAGGACGGCACGTCATTTTTTTCCTCAGCAAGCAAACTTGGCCAATGGGAGAGAGTCAGGTAGCCAGGATGGAACGCTGACGTACACCAATGAATACGCCTCTCTCACTGGTGCTAATATTTCCAGAGCAACATAAACAGTGATTTCCCGCCAGTTCTTGTGAGACAATGAAACAATTTACTTGGTCACCTACGAATATATATATGTAAGATGAAAATTAAGGAAATAATTCATTCTGCTGCCTATGTTTTTAGCACCACATGTAGAGCAAGAAATCTCCTAAAGCAGTAGCTTCTGAATGCTATCTTTGAAAGCCTTTAGTGGTAGGCACTGGGAGGACCCAGTAGCTCGTGTCCGAAATGTGCGGTTATTTGACTGTAGGGTTTCCCATTGGTATACACGAAATCTGTGAACTTAAAGTGTAGCATTCTATCAATTGACTTTATCAATAGTGTTGATGAAGACCTTACACTGAAAGGACAACTGTGGGGCTTATACGCAAAAAGTCCTGGGTCAAACATACTTACAATTCACAGGCAAATACTCATGCATCAGAGAATTTCTCACTAACCCCTCCATTCAAAAAGAAAATATGTGCGCCATATGCATAGCAAACATCATGCACATGCTCTTTGTGAATATCTACAAGGTCTATACCAGAATATAGGAGGTTTGTGGGTAAACTGCTCCTCTCTATGCACAACTATTGTGCTCCGTGTTGATGTTAAACATGCATAGTTGTACGCAGGGACAATGGCGGAGTCATGGGTGACAGGGGGGACGGCCACCCTCCTTGTACCCACCTGGTGCCCAGTGCACCCCCATGGGTTCTTACCTCTCACGCTGGCTCTTCATTCATTACTTGGCTCCTCTGGCCCACCATGTGTTATGCGGATGACACTCAGTTCTCCTTCAGGCTCCCCTCAGCTTCCTCTGATCTCTCACTAATTCCTGACTGTCTATTCATGATTCAAGAATGGTGTGCCTCCAACGATCTCTGCCTTAATGCCAGTACGACTCAGAACGTTTTCATTGGGACCCCTGCTTCTGCTTTCCTTTTGCACTCCAGCCGCCCACCCTGGGCCCTCCACCCACACCTTCCTGTGAGGCAAAGAACCATGCGGTCATCTTCAACTCCACTCTCTCCTTCTCTCCTCACATCCCAGACCTCTCTGAGAAGTCCAACTACTAGCTGCTCCTCCTCCGAGGTATTCTTCCTTTTCTCACTTTCCCGCAGAAGCGCACTGTCTCCAGAGCCCTGGTTCTCTCTAGGCTGGACTACTGCAACAGCCTAATTCTAAATCTGCCTGCCTCTAGTCTTTGCCCATTGCAACTAATCCACAACAGGTCTGCAAGACTTGTCCTTGGCCTCAAGCCCAGGGATCGTATCTCTTCAGCCCTGAAATCCCTCGAGTGGTTGCAAGGATCAAGTTCAAGACCCTCTGCATTGTCCAAAAGGCTTTCTGGGGCCCAGGACCACACTACATCCAACTCTCTTCATAAGCATCTTCCTTCTCGAGCCCTCTGCTCATCCACCTCCAACTCTCTGAGGGTCAGACGCTTTTCCAGGCAGAGAGTGGTGGGTAGATCTCTGTCCTCGATTGGGGCCTCCCTCTGTAACAGCCTCCCTGCCTCTCTCAAATCTGAGCAGGACCACCAAAGGATCCGGAAGCAACTCAAGACCTTAGTTTTTGCTTCTGCTTTCTCTCTCTCCACTGCTGATGCTCCTGTCTGCTGCTCTAACTGGTTAGCTGGCCACCCACTGAACCTCACGGGCACCAGGCTCCCGCACATTGAGTAGCCTCTTGCTCTGCCTCCATGCCTCCCACCCACATAGGGACTGTGTCTGCAACCCTACAGTACCCTGCCTCTCTGCACTTACTTGAGCCACCACCCTGGCAGCACTGACCACGTCTGGCAGCACTTACCACATCTTGCCACTGCAATCTCCCCTCCTCTCTCCCCCCTTGCACTTCTCCTATTCCCTCCCCCTTGCACTTATACAATCTGAATGACACAAGGCCCAGTATGATCGTTTGTTTTTGTCCTCCCTCTGTCTACCCTTCCTTGTATTTTCGCGCCTAGAAACACTTGTGTACAGGCCCATTATAAATTACTTACATATCATGCTCCTACTAGTGCCCTACTGGCCACCCCCACTAGCACCAAAAGCTGAAAAGAAGTATTTATAGCTTTTCAGTGGGCATTTAGTGTTTAAGCCCATGCTGACTGGCCAATTTGGGATAATTTGTGGCTTTTAAACCCTGACTATATCTCTTTGTCTCAATTATAATGTATGCACCTTACAGATGCCTCAGACTGTGTTCCGCTCTCCCAAACATCCTACTGAAATGGGCCCCACGGATCTTCAGCCAGACCTGGTTGTACTAGGCATTACACCGCCCAAAGGAATTCTCTGCTGAAGCAATATTTCTTTCTGGGGGTGGTACCTCCTTCTCTAAAATCCTATGCATGTTTTGCTCAAAGCTGTACTTTCAAGGATTGCAAACATTAAGCCAGTATCCAAGTTGGAGAACTGGGCACACGTATTATATATAAATTGAGGTGCGCACAGGCTATCGGTCTGCTCCATCGTGAATGTCCAATCCATAGTTCAGGAGAGCAATTCATAGGAGAGTTAGAAATGTATGGTAAATGCATGCATAGTATATGATCTAAAACATTCATGCACTATACCATTAATTAGGGCATGTGCTGAGTCTGCCCTGGATCATTAGTTACTATTTTAATAACTAGGCTGCCTTTCACTGCGATAACGTGTAGACATCTAATGAGAGGCTCATGTCAGGTTTGCTCAGAGCATTATCCTTGATGCGTCCGAATGTATCACAACCAAAGTCCATATGAAGAATTCTTGTTGACCAATACAATGAATGAGGCACGCAAAAGAGGAGCATTTACATCTGAACTCGCTCTTTTTTTCTGCGAAACAAACCCATTGTCCTACACTACGAAGCAGATTCATATATGTTGCTCCCTACTATGTGAGGAAGAAATGAACAATCAATACTTTATTGTGCATAGTGAAATGCTTTCCGATGTAATAATGTATTAAATAATAGCATTGCAGTGTGAATAAATATAATGAAACTTCGCAGCACATTTAATCCAAATCATGTTGGGATGCACGTACAGTGTCCCAGTCAGGTAAAAAGGTGCAGCAGTGGTGTGCCTCGTGGACGGGGAATATGAGAATGTAATGCAATAGAGGTTGCTAACACACTACTTGACCCAAGCAGCAGAAGTGATTGTGTTAATTGAAGCATCCCAAGGTGTTTGTTTTGTTCGTTTTGTTTATTTATATAGCGCACAAAACCCGGGGGTATCTGGGCGCGTTACAAGTTACATAATGACTTAGAGTAAGTTACAGAATAGAGCAAATACATGAGATTATTTACAGAGCATTAATATGACTATTACAATACACTATATATTTACAGAGTTACTTTGCAGATATATACATGAAAGCAGAGTAATACAGATATGTACAATGATAGCAGAGTAATACCAGGTTATACATGAAGAGGGAAGAGCCATATTTTTGTTTTTTTTTCTAAAGCTCTAGTTTAATTAATTAATTCTTTAATATGATATAGTATGAAAATAAATTCAGACTTTACACATACAATTTTACATGTTGCAAGATACATAACGTTGTGCTCAATATAAAATGTACGTAAACCTAAAAAACAAATATAATCATATATACATACCGACATTAAAAAAACTCTAACTTGAGAAAAATCATTGCATATACTACATGGGAAGCTAATTTCTCTCTCCATAGAGGGTCTCTGAGTATTTTCCTGTGCTCCTCAATCTTGGGTAGATTCCGCCCTTCCCTTAAGGCCAAGTTCTACTTGTTGCCAAATGTTATAAAGTGCAATAAATAAGTGCATATTGCTGGTATTGGTGCAATAAATCCAGAAAGCCATATCATGTATTGTTACACAGTCGTGTACAAAATCGCCCAGATGGCGGAGGATAGTATCTCCCAGCGTTTGACATCCCGTGAGGAGGTGTCTAGCAGTCTCAAGACAGTCTGGGGATTTACAGAGACGACATATACGCTTGTCCATCGGGATTTTCTCCCAAGCCCCTCTGATATACAAAGTAGGTAATTGTTCTAATCTAAACAGAATGATGAAGCGTCTGAGTTTCCTGGAGGGGCAGAGAGAAAAGTAAGCTTGAGGTTTCATATAATTATACAGCCGATATTTGACAAAATGATATGTCTCAAGTTTACTTATGTGCGCAAAATTCTCTAGCCAGTCCCATCTGTCTATTTTATTACCTAATGCATGTATAGTTTATTTTGTGACCATAGTCTCTCTGTGTATCCAACCAATCTCAGTGAAAAATTCAACCATATTTTTGTTGAAGGGAGAGGTGGAATATTTTTTGATCACCTCCTGGTGGATCACAGATAGTAAGGGGTTGCTAGGGTCACTTATCATCTTGAGGTGGAAACCAGCTCTTTTCCTCATGACCATAGCCTTGAGGGAGGGAAGGCCCAGCTCTAATCCAATCAGTGCCATCGGTGTCCCCGGAGGTAGTCCCAAGATTCGTCTCCAGAACTTACCCTCCAGCACTTGTAACCACCCTAGATCCATAGTTAGCAGTGATTCAAGTCCATACACGATCATGGGTGCAAACACTTGAATGTAGAGATGACGCGTCCCCATAGAGTGAAGCCACCCTGCTTGTTTGTGAAGGCAGATATAAGTGAGGTGACTTGCATTGCTCTTGTGATTCGCCCCTGTCTACAAAGTGCATAGTCGCCTAGGGGCTCAATGTCAACTCCTAAGTAGCGGTAGGATGGAGCGTAAGGTATAAGGTTACCATGTACCATCAGATTCACGCGAGTTGTTCTTTTCCTCGTGAATCTTAGTACTTTTGTCTTATCCAGGTTAATCACTAGGCCATTAATTCTGGCGTAGTCCCAGAGAGAAGTAGCAGAACGTCTTAAGCCACCTATGGTGTTATCAAAGATAACCAGATCGTCCGCGTATGCAAGTACTGTGCAAGGTGCTTCCCCGACTTTAGGTGGACAATTGTTGACCTCAGCCAGGGCTGCCGGGATGTCGTACACATACAGATTGTAAATAAGGGGTGCAGTGACGCATCCCTGCTTTACCCCACTGTCTTGTGTCACCTTTCGAGTCAAGTGTCTTTCCTGGTTTAATCTAAGGCATGCAGTGGTGTTGTGATGGAGTAATTTTAGGTAATATAGCAGACCCATCGGGCATCCCAATTTTTCTAGCTTGGCCCATAGTCTCCCTCGGGGGATCGAGTCAAATGCGGCCTTGAAGTCAATGTATAGGGCGTACAACGGGGGCTGTCCCTTACTAAGTGCCCGTGTACACAGTATATCCATGACCAAGAGGTTATGTGCGGTGGAGAAGTCCCGCCTAAACCTGCATTGGAATCTACTGAGTATTTTTGAATTATCCACCCATTTATGCAGCTCACTAAGTAGCAACGAGGCAAATAACTTACCAGAGATTTCTAACATGGATAATAGCCTATAATTATTAGGATCCAAATGGCTACCTTTTTTGAATACCGGGACAAGAATGGCCGTTTGCCATGATCTGGGGATTGCCCCCTGCTCTAATATTTTATTGAAAAGTAGCACAAACAAATCGGTCCAAAATAGACGATGGCTCTTAATCACTACGTTGGCTAGTCCATTGGTTCCAGGGGCTCTGGAGGATTTGAGGGCCACTATTTTGTTCATTATTGCTTCTACAGAGATGTCAAAGGGCATCGGGAAAGGAGCCTTCACCATAGCGCTACTCATGTTTTCTATCCCTCCTGAGTTCCGATCTAATAGAAACTTTTCCCATGCCTCCTTACTTATTGGGTTCACCAAGGGGGCTTTGGCCTTCTCTCTGTTCTCATTTAGGAGCGACCAAATGCCACGAGAATTTCTAGTGCAGATCGTTTGTACTAGCTTCTGATACCTGCTGTTTTTTTCAGAGCTCTTGATATATTTGATGTCTGCTCTATATCTATTTTTGATTATCTTTAATTTCTCCCGGTATAAGGCTCCTGGTAAGTTCATCGGTTTCAGGCCTCGGATAGCCGCTCTGAGGCCTCTCTTAGCATCCCTAATTTCCCTGTTGAACGGGGGTATGTACCCCCCTCTCTTTAGCATATGACCCTTATTGGCCGTAGCGTGCTGGCCTGAGAATTTGAGTATCCAGTCCTCGATCTCATTAATTGACATGCCTTCAAACTCGTGAAAATCTGGAATGGCCGTAGATTTAAGTGCTTCCGTAGCGGAGCTTATATTTCTCTTGGACCATACAATTCTGGAACCTGCACAGTTGGTTTGAATACTGCCTATATTAGGAGGTACTGATGAGGGAATAGGGATACATAGAGTGCAATGTAGCGATGCATGGTCGCTCTATTCGTTGTACTTTACAGTCATATCAGAAACTCTTGTCTGTAGCTCGGGGCACATGAATATATAGTCTAACGTGCTAAAAGAGATACCGTTAGACCATGTGTGTTTCCCCGGTCGATCTCCCCTGGTACGACCGTTGATCATAGCCATGTCCCAAGCTCCGAACAATTGTAGCCAACCTAGCCCTTCAACTTCTCTCTTTCCATGGGTCATTTCACACCTGGTGTTAAGGTCAGGGTTAGGGGGTATGGATGTTTCATCAATCATGTGGCAGTTAAAGTCGCCCATGATCATCACGGCCACATTTCCATCTCTCAACCACCAGGAAGACAACAGGTCCTGGATCGCCTCCTGCAGCGAGTCACGCCTCAATTCACCTGGGGGGTTATAAAGGTTGATTACTAGATATCTTCCCAGCCCTCTTTCGTCGTATAGTTCAACTTCTACTGCCAAGAGCTGCTCCTCGGCTTTACACTGTATCTTACGAGAAGTAAACACATTCATTACCCCAGTTAGAAGCCCCCCGTAGGGACGGCCCGTACTGCCACGTTTGGCCCCCGCTTGATATATAACAAAGCCGTCAATTAACAAAGGGTCGAGAGACCATGTCTCTTGGAGACAGATACAGCTATGTTGTGACAGTAGGTCAGCCGAACCCTCAGATCTCAGAAGATGAGAGAAGCCTCTACAGTTCCAAGAGAGTAATGAAAAATATCAGTGGTTCTTTAACATTTGAGGGATATGTTCTAGCAGCGATTTCAAGGCTTGCTGTATTTCAGCCATTGCAAGGTTATCCCACTCCCCCATTTTAGGTACAGTCTCAGCCGGCACTGCGGGCATAATGTCTTCTGGTTTTGATGAGAGGTCCTTCTTCAGTGCCTTTTTTGCCAGTCTGCGCTGTTTGCGTGTAAGGGGGGCTGGGGGCTATATTCCTTCTCCCGTTCCTCCCCCTCTTCTAGAGGTATCTCAATTATGCTGTTATTATTGGATACATTTGGCCCCTCGTTTTCTTCCATCTCCACGTCATGTTCATTAATCACGTCTACTGTGAATAATGCAGCTGAAAGATTCATTTCAGCCTCTTCTCGTGGGAGTCCTTTGGGGCCTAAGGCTGTAGTGATAGCATTGGTGTTGGCCAAAATGCGTCCCGACATCTGTAGCAGTATCTTGAGGGCAAATTGCAGGGCCGCCACCGATGATTGGAGCTCAGTTATCTTTGATGGACTAGGGTAAAGGTCGATGTTGTCTGCCGTTAAGTTATCTGGATCGTCCTCCATCGATGTCATTACTAAGTTAGGAGATGCCGATAATCGTCCGCTCCTTTCCGGCGAACGATGTTCCCCTGTAAGATTATTCATGCTACTGTCTTTGGTGGGGATTATGCCACTGTTTGGGTTCATCGGAGTTTGAGTCTGCATCTCCTTCTGTATGGTCAGGCATAGGTCCAGAAGAGAATTGTTATCTATATCATCAAAATTGGAGGTGTTTAAAGAGATGCCATTGTTGTGTGTCGGTGCTGTCGAGTCCTCAATTACTGTTGAATTAATGGCCGGGGGAGGATTCACCGGGAAGAATTCGGTTATAGCCCTTGCATCACAGGTAGAGCATTTTTAGCATTTTTTTGGGGTTTTCCCCCTTTCTTAGGACACTCTTTGGATTCCTTCATGGATGGGCACTTATTTTTACATAAATTGTATATTGAATTGGGGGCTCTTCTGCCCCGCTGCATAGCTGTGTTGTAGTTCTCTTTGCTTTCCAGATTAAAGATAGATAGGTCCGGTGTTTGCGTGGTGTGGTGATTCCCCTCGGTCCACGTGGGGGGGCAAAGTTGCTTTTCCGCTTAACTTGTAGACCCCCCTTTGCCAATCGACCCAAGGGCTATAGTGCCCGTCTCTTAGGCGGGCCCTCAGTCCCTAAGTATGGATAGAGGGTTCCCCCTTTTCCCCGGTACAGCTCAGGGTAGGGTAGGATTATGCTGGATGCCTCTGCACCACTTGTAGGTGCCTCCCTGTCACCTCTGACACCAACTCCTCCTCCTATCCAGGGGAGAGGTTAGTCAGGTGAGGAAACTGCCGTCTGCCCCCTTCAGTCTCCGGGGAGGTGCTGGAGGTGCCACACCACCTCTTTCTAATGGCCCCTTATATGTATAGAGGGGGGCCCCAATTGGGGTAGTGGGGCAGAAGGGCCGCGAGAGTTAGGCACCGCCGATAGCTTCGCTCGCCGCCGTGCCGTGGTGTGGGATATTAGGCACAATTCCGGAGCAACCCGGTACACGGCACGGCGCGTCGCGATGCGGATCTCACTTTTCACCTCTCACCTGATATCCTGATATCCTGCAAGCGGGGCCTCTCCCTCTCTCAGTCCCTCTCCCTCGCTTTCTCCAGGCCTTCTCCCGGCGTTGTTCTCCGCCGTTGCTCTCTGCCTCCGCCCAGCACAGGCTCGCTCGCACACTCAAACGAGACGGACTGCTGGCTGCTGGCTGTCGGAATCACGGGCTCGAGGTTCGAGGAAAGGACCCACCAGTTCGTCGGACCACGTCAAGCCGCACCTCTTCCGTTCACGTATTCTCCTCAGAGGCCGCCTCCGACACAGTGCACACTGTTTCTCCCAACCTATGCACCTAAAGCTCTAGTAGGATGGTTCTGATCTTAACACTACAGGCAGGGAGTTCCACAGTTGAGCTGCCATCACAGGAAAGATACTTCACCCTGCTATCTGAAGCTTGAATCATGATGCCCTCTTTGACCCAGCAACACAGCTCAGAAAGGCAGGATGTTATAGGATCTGGGAAATTATTGTGGCTGCCATCAACATGGAGGTCGTGGGAGTGCATACCATGGGAAACACCAAGAAGCACTGGGACAACCTCAAGCACAGGAGGCAGGTGCCACCTTGGAGGTGCACCATGCGTGATGCCATCGGATGACACCCTTTAAGCTCACAGGGTGCACTGCTCTTCAGTCTATGGGCCTCATTACACGGTAGGCGGTAAAATACCGGCACCGCATTGGTGGAAAGGGGAATTACCGCTCCATTCCAAGGTTTGCGGGGCGGTAATACCCCCTTCCACCATTGCCCTTCCCCATTACCATTTTTGCCCCATAGGTGATTATGGGAATGGGGAAGGCGCTAATTACGGCACCGCAAATTGCGGTACCGTAATTAGCTCCCTCGGTCCCTTTGCGGGTTGGTTTTTAACGCCTGCAAAAAGCAGGTGTTAAATACCCCAACCCGCAAAGGGACCTCGTAGTAAGGCGGTAAGGATTTACCGGTACCGGTAAAATACCGGTACCGGTAAACCCTTACCGCCTACCATGTAATGAGGCCCTATGTGTGTTCTGCATGGGTATGCATGATTTCAGGAACTCCCTCCTGTACACAGCATGTGCGTTGCACTGATCTATACTGGTATGCAGCCTCATGCCGATGCTGGGCATATGTGATGGCAGACATCTGTGACATGGACAGGCATTGGCATGTGCATTGTCAGTTCATGATGGGTTGGTGACAAAGTACTCTGACAGGTACAGATGCCAGATTGCGATGTTGTGGGCATGTGTGGGACATACATGCACAACATGCCTATGGGTTGCACCTTTGCAATTGAAGATTGTATCATCCGTGATCAGCAGCTGAGACTGACACAAGTATGAATGTCTGGAAATGACATGTTGGTGCATTAACCTCTCAGGTACGGTGGTGTGAACTGTAAGCCCACTGCATGAGGAGCCTGAGATGATGTGTCATCATGCCATTTCATTGGGCTGGAAGCATCAGCATAGTTGCCTGTACCTCAGCCATAGGTGTCTGTATGTATTGCATGTTTTCCGGTCAAACTGTCATAGGTGCATGTTGCTACATGCTATTCGATGTGCACATGCCCAGTCAGGTCTCATGAGACCTCTCCACCCACTCGCACGACCATGCTGTGCATAATCAATTCATGACTGGCTCGAGGGGTCCTGCATGAAACAGGGTGGATTAACAGCTTTGGTGTACCCAGCAGTGCACTCTGCTTGCCCGGGGAGGTCCCCCAAACCAGCTATGGTGTGTTCTGCATCCCGGGCCACGCTGCAGGGGTATGTGGTCCTTGCCAGAAGGCCTTGGCCATGGGCTGGCTGTACCCATCGTGATCCATTGCACTGCCAGTTGACCGCTCTCCATGCTCGGTCATCTGACCTTGGGAATGCATCGTAGTTACTAAGGGCTGGCCGGCGCTGGAGGCCCAGATGGGCTACAATCCAGAAATGTACTCCTGTTGTGTGTAGAAGGAGGCATGACACTTTTGCCAGTCCTCCTCCTCTGTCGCACAGGGTACACAGTCTACAAGTAAGCATAGTTGCCTTCCTCTGGCTTACTGTTGATAGTGTGTAAGGGTCATGTCTTCCCTCCACTTGGTTCTCGCTGCCACACACGTGCTCAGCACATGTTATGTTATGTTATGTTATTTTGCACTTATATAGCGCCTTATATACCATTGGTATGGTCTGAAGGCGCTGGTAGGTTGAACGCCCTTGGGAACCGAAGTTCAGATCAGTAGAGAGAGAACAGAGAGTCAAAAGGTGCGTGTGAGCACCTGGTATGTGTGCAGCTCGTGCGGTACTCGTGTAATAGCTGCTTCTTAGCTGTAGATGTGGTGGTTTAGAGATCAGGAGAATGTGTTCGTTCTGGCAGGATTTATCCGGAACGGATGTGGCTGCGTTAGGCCTGAGGAAAACGCCTGGCTGGGGGTGTGATGCCAGCAGTGTTTACATAGAATGATGTGGAGTAAGTGGCAGATGTTGGTATGAGAACAGTTATACCGAATGGTGTCATAGTATCTCTGTGTTCTAGTTGAGTGGTGATGTAAGGAGAGAGTAAGCGTGGTGGTATGATATGATGAGTTATATGCTCTTTCAATGAGCACACTTCTAAATGCAACTTTCCCAGAGAGGGTACTGGGCAAACTTCTAAATTCAATTTTCCATAGCAAGGCTACTGGGCGAACTTCTAAATACAATTTTCCACAGAGAGGTTTATTGGGCACACTTCTAAATTCAATTTACCAGAGAGGCTATTGGGCAGAGGGCTATTGGGTACACTTCTAAATGCAATTTTCACAGAGCGTCTACTGGGCATACTTCTAAATTCAGTTTTCCAGAGAGGATATTGGGCACACTTCTAAATTCAATTTTCTAGAGAGGCTATTGGGCACACTTCTAAATGCAGCTTTCCAGAGTGTCTATAGGATACACTTCTATAATCAACTTTCACCGATGCTATTGGGAACACTTCTAAATGCAACTTTCACAGCGTGGCTATTGGGCACACTTCTAAAGCAGATTTCATAGAGGATATTGGGCACACTTTTAAATTCAATTTCCACAGAGAGGCTACTGGGCGCACTTGTATAATCAATTTTCAAAAGGCTATTGGGAGCAGCTCTAAATTCAATTTTCTCCAGAGGCTATTGGGCACACTTCTAAGTGCATTTTTTTTACAAAGCGTCTATTGGATACACTTCTATAATCAACTTTCAAAGAGGGCGTTGGGCACACTTCTAAATGCCACTTTCATAGCGAGGCTATTGGGCACATTTCTAAATTCAAATTTTCCACAGACAGGCTACTGGGCGCACTATTAAAATCAATTTTCCAGAGAGGCTATTGAGAAGACTTCTAAATTCAATTTACCAGAGAGGCTATTGGGCACACTTCTGAATTCACAGCGAGGTTATTGGGCACACTTCTAAATGCAACTTTCCAGAGTGTCTATTGGGCACACTTCTAAATGCAACTTTTACAAAGTAGCTATTGGGAACACTACTAAATTCACAGCGAGGTTATTGGGCACACTTCTAAATGAACTTTCCAGAGTGTGTATTGGGCATACTTCTAAATGCAACTTTCACAGAGGGTCGTGGGCACACTTCTAAATTCGATTTACCAGCGAGGCTGTTGGGCACATTTCTAAATTCACGGAGAGGCTATAGGGCACACTTTCTAAATGCAACTTTCACGTGCTAACAATCACAGTTCCATCTAGATGCGACGCAGGCCAATATTCACAATTCCATCTAAGAGTGGACATGCTAACATTCACAATTCCATCTAAGTGTGGACATGCTAACAATCACAGTTCCATCTAGATGCGACGCAGGCCAATATTCACAATTCCATCTAAGTGTGGACATGCTAACATTCACAATTCCATCTAAGTGTGGACATGCTAACATTCACAGTTCCATCTAGATGCGACGCAGGCCAATATTCACAATTCTATCAAAGAGTGGACATGCTGACATTTACAATTCTATCTAAGTGTAGACATGCTAACATTCATAATTCCATCTAAGTGTGGACATGCTAACATTCACAATTCCATCTAAGAGTGGACATGCTAACATTCACAATTCCATCTGAGTGTGGACATGCTAACATTCACAATTCTATCTAGATCCGATGCAGGCCAATATTCATAATTCTATCTAAGAGTGGACATGCTAACATTCACAATATCATCTAAGAGCGGACATGCTGACATTCACAATTCTATCTAATAGTGGACATGCTGACATTCACAATTCCATCTAAGTGTGGACATGCTAACATTCACAAGTCCATCTAAGTGTGGACATGCTAACATTCACAGTTCCATCTAGATGCGACGCAGGCCAATATTCACAATTCTATCAAAGAGTGGACATGCTGACATTTACAATTCTATCTAAGTGTGGACATGCTAACATTCATAATTCCATCTAAGTGTGGACATGCTAACATTCACAATTCCATCTAAGAGTGGACATGCTAACATTCACAATTCCATCTGAGTGTGGACATGCTAACATTCACAATTCCATCTAGATCCGACGCAGGCCAATATTCATAATTCTATCTAAGAGTGGACATGCTAACATTCACAATATCATCTAAGAGCGGACATGCTGACATTCACAATTCTATCTAATAGTGGACATGCTGACATTCACAATTCTATCTAATTGTGGACATGCTAACATTCACAATTCCATCTAAGAGCGGACATGCTGACATTCACAATTCTATCTAAGAGTGGACATGCTAACATTCACAATTCCATCTAGATCCGATGCAGGCCAATATTCATAATTCTATCTAAGAGTGGACATGCTAACATTCACAATATCATCTAAGAGCGGACATGCTGACATTCACAATTCTATCTAATAGTGGACATGCTGACATTCACAATTCTATCTAAGTGTGGACATGCTGACATTCACAATTCTATCTAAGTGTGGACATGATAACATTCACAATTCCATCTAGATCCGACGCAGGCCAATATTCATAATTCTATCTAGGAGTGGACATCCCCAAGACGGACAAAGGCCATGCCCCATGCAATGTTCCAAAAGAGTTTTGCCTGCTTGACAGCGACAACTTGAACCATTAACTACAAAAGAAACATTTTTTAGTGTTTAATTATTTTGGTACAAGTTTACACAACTGTTATGTTGAACTGTTTCTTTTTACTAAAAAATCCTTTTTCTGGGATAATAATATTCACTGATGACAAGATCATCAATGCATAAAGTGTTAACTCACAAAATCATATGAGTACTTGGTTGTTATTGCAATATTATGGTATGCAGGGGACGGGAGTGTTCCACAAGTTTGTGGACACCTGCTGTTTTCACACACTCTTCTGAGTGGACAAGTTCTTTTGCAGCCCAGCAGGGTGCCGGGCCATCAAATGACCCTCAATGACTTGCACCACAACAGCAGGGCAGCCTCTCTGTCTGGTTTCCTGCTTTCCATAGGTTCATTTTGCGCACTTGGTTAATCTTGGGTTGGAATGCTTGTTCTGCCATGGCCGTTGAGGCAGGTATTTACATGCCACTTGTGTTGGGATGGTGAGGCTCAAGGGCATGCCCCCTCTGGGAGTGCCCCCTTTTATGGGTGTCTATCCCCTTCAAGTAGTGCAGAGGCAGAGCAGGCTGACCACAGGGCCTGGCCAACACCCAGTGGGTGTGGGCCCATGTGAGCCATGACCATGCACTTCTCAACCAAGCTCATTTTACAGCTGATATGATATGATATGATATGGCATTTATAACGCGCCTATACACAAGTGCTTCAAGGCACAACGAGGCAAGGGAGGGGAAACAGTGGGAAGACAGACAACGACCCTACTAGGCCAGGTGTCATTCAGATCGCGCAAGTGCATGGGTGGGGAGAAAGGGAAAAGTGCCTGGCGGAAGGGAGAGGGGAAAGTGCACTACATGAGATAGAAGAAGAAATAAGATAAATAAAAGCAGCCAAATGGTGGCAAGTGCAAGGTAAAAGCAGACATAAGTGCTGGTATGGGCACTGTAGGGATACAGAAAACAGTCCCTAGGTTGGGGGTTGCCAGGGAGGCAGGGCAGGTGTGCAAAAGCTGGGGCCTGGCCCCAAGATCAGAAAGGGTGGTCAGGTAACCAGTGCAGTTTCAGACAGGAATTTCAGCAAGGGAGAGAGGAGGAAAAGGCAGAAGCAAAGAGGAAGGTTTTGAGGTGTTTCCGGAACCAGAGATGGTTCTCCTCAAGTTTCAGGGAGGCAGGAAGGCTGTTCCAAAAAGAGGTCCCTGCCGAAGAGATAGATCGACCACCAACTCGTTGCTTGGAGAAGCGACTGACCCTGAGGGAGTTGGAGGCAGATGAGCAAAGAGCACGAGAAGGAAGGTATTTGGGAAAAGAGAGTTGAAGGTATTGCGTCCCCAGGACCCAGAGGGCCTTGTGGACAATGCAGAGGGTTTTGAACTTAGTCCTTGCAGCCACTTGGAGCCAGTGCAGAGATTTCAGTCCTGGAGAGATACGATCCCTGGGCTTGAGGCCAAGGACAAGTCTCGCAGTCCTGTTTTGGAAAAGTTGCAGCGGACGGAGAGTAGAGGCAGGCAGATTTAGATAGAGGCTGTTGCAGTAGGCAGCCTAGAGAGAACCAGGGCTCTGGAGACAGTGAGCTTCTGGGGGAAGGAGAGGAAAGGAAGAATACCTCTGAGGAGGTGCAGATGGTAGTGTGACTTCTTAGAGACGTCAGAGATGTGAGGAGAGAAGGAGAGTGTGGAGTCGAAGATGACCCCAAGGTTTTTAGCCTTGCAGGTGGGAGCAGGAAGAGGGTCAAGAGAGCTCGGCCAGAGAGCTGCAGGGAAGGAGGGAGTGGGTGTGCGGATGAGGAGGATCTCTGTCTTACTAGCATTAAGGCAGAGGTAATTGGCGGCACACCACTCCTGGATAGCAGACAGTCAGAGATGAGGGAAGGAGCAACCCACCTTTCCCACAATGGTGATGTGGGCATGTGCAGAAGCCCCTCCCTTCTCGCAAGATTAGTGTCTGGGCCCAGGTTCTTTCTCCCACCCATCCAGCTGGGCTGCGTGCATGCGTGACCAACAGGGCCCCCCACCCTGCAGTATTGGCCCATCCACTGACAAAGAGGACACACAGACTAGCCTGATGGTGCAAAGCAAATCCCAGGCTAGTCACCTGGGCTCCTGTCACCTGGCTAAATATTCAGACCAGAGGTGGTGGACTGCTATATTAAGGCAAGCTACTTGAGCGGATAATCATTACAAATCCAGGAGTCCGGCAGTGACATCGAGGGAAGTCCACTGTGCACGGTGCTATGTTTTAATCTGACAGCAGAGATGGGGCATGTGACATAAAGTGGCCATCTTCCCAGCACCACTCAGGAGTCACAAGTCATGTAAATGGGGCTCAACCCACAGACAGTGTTATGCCACTCGCAGACCCCTGCACAGTTTTGGTGGCTGAAGGCTAGACCCTGTATGGTGTCCTTATGGCTAGCACTGCCTCATGGCCACCCTTCCATCTATTCCTTCCACCAGGTCCAGCTGTGTCCCACATTTGTCTGCAGCCAGGCTCTATGGACCCCACTTTGTCTATGCATTGTAGGCTGCGGTAAGTGTCTCCCCGTGTGACGGACATGAGGCATAGAGCTTCAGGGGCTCCTCCATGCTGTTACTGGGGCAACGGAGCAGGTGTGTGACTACAGGCCTGGATGCTGTCGGAGTGGCTTAGAAAGGCCAACAGTTGAAGGTCTAGGTAGGACACAGGCCCAGTAGGTGTCCTAGGGAAGTGGTAGTGGGGCTCCATAAGGCAGTCGGGGTCCCCAACACTCTTGGGCAGGTACTGCTTTAGGGTATCAATTACATAGTCCCATTTCGGTGCATTGTGGCTACTCACTTGTGTGCCACTGTGTAGGTCATGGCTGTGTAACGCTTACCTCTGGGGCCCTGCAGGAGGGCCTGGTCCGGTCTGTCGGTGTACGATGCTGGTGGTTAGTCCAAAACACTCCCTCCCCTCTGTGCACTGCCGGATTTAAATGCCCAGTGAACAGAAAGCGGAGAGTGATTTGGTTGGATGATTGAAGGGTTCCGGATCCCTCTGGTGGGTACAGAGAGTCTCTCGGGAACCTAAGAACAAGGAATAGTTTTAATGATGAGCAACCGCCGCTCCAATTCCCTTGTTACCCTGCAGGATCCCCTAGGGAAGCTAGTTGTCACCATTAAATTCTGCTCACCTTTATCCGTAGTTGTGGTCCCTTCCGTCTCCTTATAGTCTGTTCCAGTTTCTTCACTGGATTAGGTGGCCCAGGCCATTTGCGACACACATGTTGCTCTGGAGAGTGTCTCTTACGATGAAACAGCGGGATCTGTGCTGTCAGACTTGGAAGTGAACGCACACAACAATGTAGGTGATCCCTCCCGTGCGTAGAACAATGTTGTCCACCCGAGCATGTTCGTGGTGCAGCGAGATGCAGCCTTTAATGTCCTCAACTGCTTTGTGCCGGTATAGTCTGTAATCCTTTGTGTCTTGGTTCATTGTTGAGTGCCTGAGCCCAAATAAAATGCCTTTGATTACTCTCTTTCAGGTCCGGAGATTATGTCCGGTGGAGATCTGCAGCTCCGGGGCGTTGTGACTGCGGCAGAGCTCTGTTGCGAAGTTGTGCCAGACAGGTAAGTTCAGTGATAGCGGAGGGGGAGGCGGATATGAAAGTCAACCTCCCACTCACTTCTATGTTTCTTTTGCTCTGTAGATGCTGCAGGCATACTTTCCCAGTACTGCTGAAGATCTGAGCGAACGTTGGATCCTCGCGGTGCTTCCCGAGTTCTGAAGAAGCCAAGCGGGTTCCCGGGAAGACTGAGGTGAGTATTCAGACGAAGCGCTGGTCTCAGGACGAAGAAACAGGATCCGGTGCACGTGAATTAAGAAGGGCAAGCATTACGCTGCCTCTAACCAGTCGAAGAAAACGCTAAGCGCTGGGTGTGGCAGGGTTTATATAGCCCTGGGCCCCACCCAGCACCACTAGACCACCAAGGATTCTGTACAATAGGCCTATTGGAGGACATCTTGGTTTCTGCTGGATGACTTGTCCCAGGGGTCATTTTGAGAGGGGCAGTTGATGGAAAACACAGGCAAAACTCTATGCCAACGCCAGTTAGCCGCTCCCCTGGTGCAGATGCTACCTGCATTACCTGCCAGGGATTTGGGGATCATGACAGGCTGTCACGTTTCCCTGTCCCATGCGTGACTCGCGTGGCCATCCTGTTAGTAGCCTTTCCCACACTGAGTGTGTCTGCTAGCGGACAAGGTGATAATGCAAGCCAATACAATGGTGTTAGTGAGACATGGGCCCAGTTGCACTTCAATGGGCCCTGGCTGGGAGTTAAAGTTGGGTCTCTTTGGCATTGGTATTGTGCCATGTCATGATTTCTTGCAATGTGTTTGTTGCCACACGTCAATGAGTTGCGTTAACACGTGCGTGTGTCATGACTGTGTCTCATCATTGTGCTCACACCTGTATGTCAGTAGTCATGCTGATTGCATAGGAATGTGTGTGTTTGTGTGGCAGGTTCTATTTGACTTGTGCTGGATACATGGTACTGTTAATGTTGTGTATGGCACATATGCATGGCCATAGTTGAGGGATGTCTGTATTCTTTGTCCCCTCTTCCACATTGGCTTTTGAAGAGGGTGGAAGCAGCGCTGTGGAGCAGATGAGCAGGGACAGAGCCATCAGACCCAGGCGCACACCAAAGCCACTCGGAGTTGACACCTCCTCTTCAGAGAGAGTTGTGGCTGGGGGAGTGCCAGTACCATCGGGTGAGGCTGCTGAGGAGACACCTCAGCGGCGGTGGAACAGGGTGCTGCCACACAGGGGCCATCAAAAACAGAGGCCTCCCTGGAGGCATCTGGGTTGGTGGAGATGGAGGTGGAGCAAGTGCCCGTTGTAGCCCAGCCAACAGGGTCAGGTGGGGGCATTGAGGAGGGTGTTCAGGCTGCATCCCTGGCTCAGAGACATGAAGATTTGCAGGCCACCGTGGAGGGTTCGGCACAACCTCCTGTCCCTGGGCCATCTGCTGCATCAGTGACATCCTTCCATGATGCTTCCACCACACCGATCTCCCACTTGCAGCCGATGAGGCCATCAGAGTTGTTGTGCAGTCCCTGCTGGCAGGTATTACAAGGTGAACGGCAGCTATTTGTGATGCTCTACATGTCTCTTATGTGGATCTTGTACAGCATCACAAGCAGATGGCCCGTTGCCTGGCCCATTTTGCGTGTGCACTGCTCTTACTATTGTAATGTCATTGGTTATTTATAACGCGCTTAATACCCAGAGGTTTCTAAGCGCGGATCAGAGATCAAACCTGTGTTTCTCCACGTCGACTTGTTTTCAAGGCGAGTGTGTTGCCCCTGAGCTATCCTCCCGAGACTCTTAGGTGGTCTCTGTGGCCTTACCACTGCAATGGAACACTCTTCCGCCTCCTCCTTTGGGGCCCAGTTGTCCTCCAGTCTGGCTTATGTGCCACCTACCACCATGGCCCTTCTGCAACAGTCCCACCACCACCCAGTCTGGTTGTGTCTACGTCCCTGCCCTATGTGGAAGTCCTATCAATGGCTCATGAGGTGGTAACTTAGCCTGCCCAGGTAGCCACACATCAACAGGGAGTGGAGGGACAGCAGGCACTCCAAGACAGTGCAGGTGCTGAACCTCTCTGACAATTGTCATCCAGTCAGTACCTATGCATCTTACACACAGCCAGGCAGATGCAGGTTAGGACTGCAAGGAGGCAGTTGATGCAGGGTTATTCCACCCAGAGGAGGCAAAGAGGCACACAGTTGGGCAACGCATGGCAGGAGAAACGGAGACACCTATGGGACACATTATCAGATGCAGCTGATGGTGGAGAGGCAGCGGGCTAGGGAGACAGCCATTGCAAGGACCGGGGCTGAGGTGGCAGAGAGGAGGACAAGGAGGTGGGTTGCCATACTGGAGGATGTTTGTAGGGTGGCGGCAGAACAAGAGAAGCAGTTGTTTGAAGGCCTGCAAGCCCTCCAGACAACAACGGAGGCTGCCTTTAGGCAGGGGATGCAGAGAGTGAGTCAGACCTGTTGGAAGCATTGGCAGACATTGGACAGGAGTAGCCCGCTGCCAGTGTATATAGTTCGATAGTGTTAGGTTTCAATTAGGACTTTTATTTTCTTTGTATCCCTGGACATTTTTACCATCCCCCTTTTTTTTAGGATTTTAGTGTAAATAGTGTTAATACAAGTTTGGATACTCTTGATACCACACTTCTTGCAGTCTCTTGGTCTACCTGCAAATTCAGTTTTTTCATGTTCTCCAAGTGGATTTGTTCTATGACTTTCATGCGGGCTGGGGCCTCACTGTGTGTGTCATGTTGTTACTGTGATGTTTGCTATGGGACGTGGGCATTGTAAGGAAGGCATGGTATCAGAGTAATACAGACACAAGTGATCAGAAGATGGGTGTGATAAACGACTAATCTAAACCTAAATCTAAGATGGGAGCAAGCTATGACCATCAAATAATAATAATACTGTCCTAGAAGAGTATAGTCAAATTAAAAGGGCCTATACTAAAATAAATTATTGCCATCCTTACTGCTATGCTACAAAATATTGTGGGATAATGTTCACAAGAAAAGAAAGCAGTGTCCACAAAATGATAAGTCAGGATGTTATAGCCGGGGTCTCCCTGCCCCACTTTTTTAGCACAGGACAAGGTGGGACTCTTGAGCACAGCACACTCCTGGGCTTCTCCGGCACGAGATTACAGTTCCTTTCCTCAATATCAGGGCATTCTGTGCCCTAGTCTCTTCACAATCAAAGTATCTGGCTTCAGAGGGTCTGATATGCCAAAACAACAAAAACAAAAGGTTCCTTCTGTTATCTTCACGTCAGGCGATTACTCTTCACCATAGGATCCACCTCAGCCAGGCTGCGATCTTTCCTTCAGCGATAGTCTCCCTCAGTCGGGCTGACCAACCCCTCACTGTGGACATCCCTCAGTCGGGTTCACGTTTGTCACCACAATGCAGTTCACTTCATTTTTTCCACACTATGGGATTCATGTCCCTTAGCTTTTCTCTTGATATCCCTCAGTTGGGTTCACTACTGCATTTCCATCGAAATATCATCATTTGTAATATTCAATAGTCTCAATGTCTTTTAAAAGAATCATCTAGTTTACTTTCTTCAGTTTACTTCGGTCCCCCTCATCCGAGCTCAGACCTTCCTTCACTGGTCTCCTAAAGCACTTGCCAGTTCAGATAGAGGCTTCCGAATGGTGATCACATCTCGCTGGGTCACTCTGTTATTCTATGGCAAATGTGTGCTTCACAATATCACAGTCCACACAGCATTCCCCTCAGCCGGGCGCATATGCCAGTTTCATAATTCCCTCAGTCGGGTTCACACTTTCACATTCTTAAAAGATTTCTGCAACGTGTCAAAGACTTTCGATTGTACAAGGGGTTTGGCTTGACCCTTGTATGACCACATTGACACCTCATGCCGGCCTCCCCTAGGGCCTCTTGGTACTGGTAGTTTCAACAATTTTTGATCAGTCCGTTCTCTTTCTTCAGGAGAGGGGTACCAGCCAGAGACTTCCAAATGAGCACTCACATGGTGTTGGACCACTCTATCTCTGGTACCAAGTTCGTTCACAAAAAGACCTCTGTCTATTAATCTTCTTCCTTCATGAATAATGTTGCCACTGCAACCTTGAGCCTAACAATGTCCGGTCCACTCTCAGTTCTTCTGAATCACTGGCTGTGTTGAACTCATTGGCAGTTCTTTTGCCGCTGGAGTCAAGGATGGTACTATGATGGCAACCGCATCTCCCCGTCCTGGCTATCAGTGTGGGAGGATCCTGTGTACCGTTGACATCCGCCACACAATTCGCCAGCTGTGATTTCCAGTCTTATGTTTCCTTTTTTGGAGGCTTTGCGGGTCTGGTTTGAAAAGGGCAAGGGCAATTCCCTCCTTGTCGTCCTTTTGGGTTTCACTGCCTTTCTCCTCCATTTGAACTGCTGTCCCGGAATAGCTGCTTCCTTGTGCATTAGTCCTTGCTCAGAGTGTGCTCTCGTGCTCTGCCTTTTATCCCTATGGTGAAGGGAAAGGGCAGTCAGGTGTGTGTAGTTATTGGCAATTGCCTGACTATGTCTGACCCATGTGTTGGGGCATGTCAGGTAACGGCTCTGGTGTTAGTCCTTTGTCACTCACAATGTGAGAAGTGTTACATGTCGGAAATGGGAGTAGACTTTGTAAATATCCTACCTTGTAGGCTGAGAAAAAGGTGTCATAAGGAAGGGGATACCCCGTCTCACCCTTCGGTGTCCTGCTTCCACTTCCCGAAGACCTCCCATCTAGGTGTTCATCCCGCACTGGTCCACCCACAGGAACTGGATCCAATAGCGATGGCCGTATCCTTACTACCTGGATGACAGATCCTCGGGGACTAGTAAGTGAGACACCTTCAGGTTTCGCACAGCATGATCCTTGTGTGTGATGGATGTTACATCCATGCTTGATGACCATGGGTGATCTCTTCTAGATGTGGGTAAGTGAGGTTCTTTGTGATTGATGTTTTTGACAGCTTTGACATGGACATGTGTTGCTTGCATACTTGCATGCTTTGCAATCCAGGCATGTTGTTTAATTGTGTAAATGGTGTGGATGTGTTTGTGATAGTTGTATCCTGTGGTTGAGTTTGTACTCCATTGCCTCCATTGCTGCATGTGGTCATGTGTGTTCGGTGATGTTGTGTGCTGTACGTGCATGTCATGGTGGCCTTCTTTCGATTGATTTGGCTATACACACATGTGTTTCACATGTAGGAGAGGTGCCATCAGACAGGTGGAGGTGGCAATGATTCTTTATCTGACTCCATTTCTTGTGCAGGGGAACTGCATGTTTGGTGTCAGTGTGTTAGTGTTGTTGGAGTGATGTTTTTTGGCGTTTGTCTAATGGTGTACATATGAGGATGGTTGTAGTGATGTGTGAGATGTATCATGATTGTGTTTGGGGTCTCTCATTGGGGATGGATACTGAATTGTTCATGTCTATTGCTACATGATCCAAATGGTTTAGTTGTGTGTTGTATCTGGTGACAGCTCAGGAACATTTGCTACTGGAAGTTGAGTTCAATGTACGTTGAGTTAATTTCTGGTCCACTGATGTTTAGGTGCTCCTTTGGCACTTGCTTGTCAATCTGGATGTGCCCAATTCGTTACCTGGTATGGGTATTGAGCATCGTGGGTGTTGAGGAGGGATGTAGCATCACTGTGGATGTGTGAGCTACACTCATTACTGTACACTAAATATTATATTGCTGTATCCCCCCAAAGCATAGCCACCGCCCCACACACATTTGCAATCACCCGCTACCTGCTCTCATATCGTGCTTCACATCTGCCACTCGACTGCTGCTGATTCATATGAATGGATTGATCAATCTCTATAGCTCGACAGATTATCCATCTCCTTGACTTGCACACTCGGTCAGCTTTCACCTCACCCAACAACAAGCCTGTTTGACTTGTGTCACTAGCAGGGACTTTGCCACCCCTGCCTACCTACCTACCAACCTACCTTTGCACAGGTTAAAATGTTGTAAGAGGATTGAATTCAACACTACAGCTAAGTCAGTGCCTAGTCTGGGATCCTGAATGGAAACCCTTATTGATATATCTTTATGTCCAGTTCATGAGTTCTGGATGACTACCCCTATATAACACCCCTCTCTTAGAATCCCCCTGACCCCACTGAGTCAAGAAGTAGTTCTGTTTTGCAGGTTTAAAAGGTTTATTTGAAAAGAAATTAACAGTATATATATATATCACACTTTTATAATGAATTAATAATTAATATCACACTTAAAACATGAGCAGTGATCAACAGTGAATAATGTCCTACTAGTAAACTGATTTGGTTACCCAGGAGTAGTATAAGGATGAGGTAGCACACTTGTGAATAGGAACAGAAGAATAAGGTGGTAGAGAATGCTTTATATAAATTCAGATGGATGCAATGTTGAATGAAAATGCAGTACAGAAAATACTCAATATGATTTCAACAAAACAATGTAATCACTTTTCTCTGGCAATCCACTCCCCCCCCTTATGCAATGTAAGGAAATGAAGAGTAGCACACAGTTCTCAGACATGCAATCAAATGTAATTCAGTTCCCCCCAGCAAGCTTAGACTACGGATAGAAGTTGAAACACAGGCCCAAAATGCTTTTGTATGTGCTGGCAATGAAGTGAGGAATATGCTGAAAATGGTTTTAATTCCCTTTAGGAGGTTCAGGGTGAGTGAAAGATACTTGGGATGAGCTCAGGCTCCCTTTAACAATGCGCTAGGAGTAACTAGCAGGTTAAATGAATTTTTGGCAAAGGAAAGCAAGGAAGCTGCTGTTTTCACACGTGGCTGGATTTATAACCAAATCGCAAATCGTGGAAAAATTTGCGAATGCGTGAATCACGATTACGGCAAAAGTAGAAGGAGTAGCAAGCGATTTTGTAAAGGTCGTTTTTCGAATTTAAAGTAACTCAAATTGACAGGTGACAGCTTTTAAAAATGACAGGTGACAGCTATGCGGCTGCAGAATTGACAAGTGACAGTTAGGAGGCAGTTCTACTTAGATTAAATAGATTGAATTATATCACTGGAAACTAAGAGATTTGGTTTCACACCGTCCTAGCTGTACTCACAATGTATTTGGAAGGTCTAGGTCTCACGCATCGGGTCAAGATGGCTTCGGTTCTTGTTTCGCCCCGGACGGTCTCTGCACACAACGTCTGGTCTCTGCTCTGCTGGTCTGGTCTGACACTGCTCCTGGCCCGGCTCCTGGATCTCTGGGTACAGCGTCTGTGCACAGCTCCTGGATCTTTCTGCACAGCTTTCTCTGGACACAGCGCTGATCTGCACGGCTCCTGGATGCTGCTACCGCTGTTAGGTTTGCTGGATGCTGAGGCCTGCTGAGAAGAGTTCTCAGTTTGTGGGTTTAGGCCCTTGCTTTGAGTTCTGAATCAAGTTCTTTGGAGTTTTAATGTCTAAGTGTTGGATCTGGTATCTTCTGGATGTTGTGTGGTCCGGCAGAGCACATCGCAGCAACTGGATTTGACTGTCCCTACCTGTCCCAGCAGTCTCTTTTTATGTGTTTTGAAAATGGGTGTGTGCCTGGGCCTAGCAAAGCTTACCCCTCTCTACTTGTCATTGGCCCAATTCTCCCCTCTCCCATGATTGGGGGAAGGAAATGTGAGTCAGAGTGATGCTGTAGATTTTATGGGTCAGAGGATCCTCCCCTGGTCAGTTTGCCCACAAATCTATATTTGATTCAAATACATATTGCACAGATACACAGTTGTTTAAAATTACATGCACCCATCACATATCACATGAGGTATACTCTGTTCAAACTCTGCTCTTCCTGGGGGCTTGCATTCAGAAATGGCAACATTTTGCACTTTTTAACTGGTTTTGCAATATCGGACATTTACCCAAATTTACACACATGTGCGCAAGGAGTGTGGACATTAATTGATGAAGTGTCAGATTTTTAACATGCAGACATTTGGAGTGAAACCCTATTTTCCGCTAGCAACCCCCCAGATCATACAACCAGGTCCTAAAACCTCTTAAAATGTGGGCAGAAAAATCACAAGAATTATGGTATCATTTAGATAATTTTGACAAGTCCGCACCATGAGTTATACATCTTTCTTAAAATCATATTCTGGCCAACAGGGGTGTGTCTTCCAAGGTCACATGGTGGAGAACCAGTCTATCCACTTTCTTTAAGCTCAGCCTGTCCTCAGAGGGGCTGCCCCTCCCCGTTTCTGCCAAAAGGAAGCTACTTTACGACCTCCCCCAATATAACTTCTGCCTGAGTCAAGGAAGGGCTTTGTTCAAAAGGAAGCCATTTACGATCACCCTAATAAACCATCTGCCTGGGCCCAGGACAGGCCTTTGTTCAACTCCCTGTAGCTGCTCCACCCCTAATCTAATCAGAGAGGTGACAACTCCTTTTGGCAAGGGGAAGAGTGGCTGAGCAGGTTTTAACTCCTGTGGGGGTAGATGTCAGGCAGAATTCAGTTTCATTAAGCCAGGTTTCAGCTAAATGTCACTTTTTGTCCCCCAGTTTAAGTCTATTATGATTTTTACATACACATTAAATAATTACTTCCTTCAAGTCATTTCAGAGTATAGTTTTACATTGTATCCACCTCTTAGCCAGTCTTTCCTTGGTCTGGTTTTGTTTCATTTGTTCAGTTTTACACACAAGTCTGGTGGTTTTAAAACGCCGGCTTTCTGATAGTGGTGAGTACTGGTAATGCAACCATTTTTGGGATTTAAGAAAATGAATTCCCCACAGTTCTAGGTTGCTTTTGGCAATCAGCATTGCCATTCCCAATGGTTTCAGGCTACTGTGTGGGTAGCCCAATGGTGGTTTTAGGCAGTGCCCTCCTGTGCTCACAACCTAGGCAAAAATGGGTGGCAGCCTATTCTTCTGTGCATTTTCTGGGAAGTTCTGGCCATCATGATGTTTTCCATGCCAGTACTGCACAGTTTTTGTGGTAGGGCTCGGATGCATGGGTAAAAACATCCCACAAGCCCCCCTCTTGCGATGGCCATTCTGTTTCACTGATGGAACTCGCAAGATCTGGGATGTTCTCCTCATCTTCTTCCGGTAGATGGCACAGTTCAGCATCTTTTCCTCCATCCGGTACTGATCGATCGGTTCTCCTCGCCGGTCCTGATGGGAATATTGGGCGGTACCCCGGGCCCCTTGGGTCTCTGCTCCCGGTCTCCGGATCGTCCTCCTTGGCCAGTCTCCAGGTTTTCTTTCTCCTAGGACGACAAAGGAAAAGCTGCAATACCTATTCATGGACATTTCTCCCCCACCATTGATATAGTGGGGTGGCATATATATTTTAGAACTCAACAGATATGAACACGCACATTATTTTAAATTAAGAGACAGGAACACATAAACTTGAGAAACACAGAATTTGATAGGCTATATGTCGGATCTTTTAGGGTTGGAATTGAATTACTCTGGAGTGGTACCCTCTGGGATTACCGAGGACTCCTCCAGTTGCTGCAAAGTGTGCCTGGGATGGCAACACTTCAACTGGTTTATGTGGACCCACTTGTCTTCCCCCTCTGCCAAACCGCCTTTGGGTATGCAGATCTTGTAGGCCACAGGGGAGATCTTGTCTATAATCTCAAAGGGTCCCTTCCATGTAGGCAAGAATTTTCGCTGTTTAGCCTGGTTTCTTCGGAAGTTGTATAAATAGACCTGATCCCTCACCTGATATTCCTTCCTGGAAGTTTTCAGGTCATAGTGGGTCTTCATACTCTCAGCTGATCTTTCTAGATTCCGCTGAGCATAGGCAAAAGCATGTTGAAGGTGTTTCCTTAAATTCTCCACATTCTCATGAGTTGTGGAGGCATTTATCAACGTTTGCTCTTGGGTTCTGTAGAGCAAATGCTGGGGAAGCACCATCTTGCGTCCAGTCATCAACTCAAATGGTGACATTTTGGTTGCAGATGAAGGGGTAGATCTGATGGCCATTAGGACCAGAGGTAATCGGATATCCCAACTTGGCCCAGAATCTGCCACAAACTTCTTTAATATGCTCAAAATTGTCCGGTTGTAACGTTCCACTGCTCCAGAAGAAGCTGGCCTGTAAGCAATATGTAGCTTTCTTTTGACCCCCAGTATCTCCCACATCTTTGTCATTACTTCACTGGTGAAGTGGCTACCTCTGTCTGACTCAATCCTTTGAGGTAGACCAAAACGGGAAAAGATGTGGTTAATCATCAGGCTAGCTGCTGTTTCTGCCTTGCAGTTTGGGGCTGGGAGACATTCCACCCACTTGGTAAACAAGCATGTAACGGTCAACATGTACTTGTTTCCTCTAGACGAGCGGATTACAGGGCCTACAAAGTCGATTTGCAAATCTGACCATGGCAGTGTCATTCCCCTCTTTTGGAGAGGTGCCCGGTGTGAGAGATGATGGCTGAAATTGTGCACACACAAGACACCCCTTCAAGTATTGGTCGAGGTCCTGCCCATGTGTGGCCAGTATGCAACCTCTCTTAAGATTTCCAGTGTTGTGTGAAACCCCCTATGACCGGCGGTGGCCGCATCGTGGGCGTGACTTAACATCAGGCTTCGGAATGAGGTAGGAACCACCCACTGGTCGTGGCCAGCTTTGGATTTCCTTACCAGCAAACCGTCTTGGATTTGGAACATTTTTGGACATTTCATCAACACTCTTAGGTCCTCTTTCCCAATGTAATCGGTATCCGTCAGGGGAAAGTTCTCAGGGTCCTCAAGGTGTTGGTAAAACTTACCAATAATTGGATCCCCCTTCTGAGCTGTAATTAAATCAGCATCAGGGGTCTCCTTACTCCATTGTGCAGTTGAAAGATCATTGTGAGCATTTGTCTGGGACCTAGTGATAGCAGTGACCTGGATTTCCCCCAACAGGGACTCTATTTCGATTAGATCCCCTTGGATGGCCCCGGTTTTGGCCAGCTGATCAGCTGAGTCATTTTCAGTTTTGTCTGGTCCCTCTACTTTGGAATGACCCTTGATCTTTTTCCAGTAGATGGTCATCCCATTCGATGTGACCAGATCATCAATGTTTTGGATTAACTTCCCATGTTTCAAGTGTTTGTTATTAGCACATAACATGCTTCTGGTTTTCCAGTTAACCAGGTGCTCCACGAACCCGTTCCGTACATAATCCGAATCTGTGATTATGACCAGTTCGTGGAGTTGATGCTGGACAGCAGTGAGGATGGCCTGATGCACAGCCATCAATTCTGCCACCTGACTACTTCGGGGACCAATTTTGTATCCAGCGGAGGGTTCTGGGAACTCCTTCACCCATGCATTCCCTACGCCAGCCACCAGTTCTTTCTCCCCGTTGTCGTCAACATGGTAAGAGCATCCATCCACATAGACAGTGGGCATTCCCTCACACTTGTCTTCTTCAAAGACTTTGTGTGGGGAATTAAGGTATGCCTCCATGTTGTCCTTGATTTTTAGACTTTCGTCCTCGAGACAGTTTTCTCTGGCACAATCATGCAAGTCAGCCAGACCTTGCGCGAGGGGACTCTTCTTGTTTTGGCCATATCTGACCTCCACAGGAAAGCCTTGCATTGACAGAATCCAGGAAGTAATTCGGGAATTACTCACATTTCCGGCCCGGATTCTGTCACTTTGGAGATATTGCAGAGGCTGGTGTGGAGTCTCCACTATGATGTGTTCCCCATGGATAAACAGGCGGTAATTCTTCAATGGCCACACCGTTGCCAGGAGTGCCTTCTCACAATCGTTGAATTTTTCCTCCACAGAGGATAAAGTTTTGCTTGCATAGGAGATTACTTTATTGACCTTGTCATGCTTTTGTTATAATACTGCCGTCAAGCACGTATTGGAGAACCCCGTCACCAGGAAGAACTCCTTGTTTCTGACAGGGTAAGCTAGGCAAGACGCTTGTGAGAGGCTTCTTTTGAGTTGTCTTACCGCCTCGGCTTGTTCTGGACCCCATTCCCACTTGACCCCCCCCCTTCAGGAGATGAATCAGGGGTATGGTGATCTCTGCGTAGCCCTCAATGAAGTTTCTGCTGTAATTAGTCAGTCCAAGGAGGCTCCTTAGTTCCCGCAGAGTTGTGGGGTCTTTCAGTTTTTGAAGTGCTTCCACTTTCTTTCCCTAGGGACAGAGACCCTGAGGAGTAATCTCATGCCCCAAGAAATTAACACGGGTTCTACACCACTGTGCTTTCTGAATGGAAATTTTTGCTCCGGCGGCCCTCAACTGGGTCAGAACATAACAGATCTCCGCTATGTGTTCCTCCACAGAAGAACTTTTAATGAGGACATCATCTACATAAGCCAGGTTACCCCTTGCACCCAGGTCGGGCATGGCCTTGTGTAGGAAAATGTTGAATTAATTGCCAGAGTTGAGGTATCCGAAGGGAGTCCGGGTCCATGTGTGCTGCTGGCCCCCAAAGGTAAAAGCCAGCTTGTATTGGTCCTCCCTACTGACAGGCACAGTCCACTATCCATTGGTCAGGTCTATTGCAGTGAATACCTGTGACCCCTGGATCTGGGCCAGCCCTTGGTCAATGTAGGGCAGAGGCCATCGGGAAGTATGGACCCGTTTGTTGAGCTCCCTAAGGTCGGCTCAGAGTCTCCACTGGCCGTTTGGCTTCATTATTCTCAGCACCGGATTATTGAAGGTGCTGTGTATTGGATGAATTATTCCCCGGGACTCAAGGTTCTTAATTATTTCAGTAAGGGACTCCATGGATGCGAGAGGCAAACGACATTGCTTCACAAACACTGGAGTCATTCCAGGGTCCGTGGGAATTGTTGTGGTGTGGATGTCGGTGCAACCACAGTCATATGAGTCTACCGCAAAGAGATCTTGGAAATCCAAGAAAACTTGTTTCAACTTTTGCTTCTGTTCCAGAGTCACACAGGCATCATCTAGGTTGACTCTCTCTTCCACCATCTGCCTGAAGCCTGGAAAGACTTCTGGTTTGGCTATCTCAGCGGCCTCCTCCAGCTGGGTGGAGAAGTCCCTGGTCAGAGTGCTGATTTGGACTGGAGGCCTCAGGTGGGAAAGGCAACCCTCATGGACCTGGAAAATCACCTCATCCCTCCTGAAGTCACAAGTCACATCTTCCTTACCATAAGGGCCAGAAGTGTACACCAGGAAGTTCCCCCCATGCCGGGTGAAAATCCTGTCTGGTGTTGTGTTGTCATCACTGTCACTGTCAAAACAGTCCTTGGGGATTGGTACTAACAGTTCATTTCCTAAATCGATGGAAAAATGTCGGTCATCAACCGCCATTCCAATAATGGTGCCTGCGGCTAGAGTAATACTCTTTAAGTCGCTGTTATCCACCTCTATTGGAGTGGTGTCATGTTCTATGTTGACTAATGGTGTTGGGTTTACCCCTAACCCTTGCTGTTGGAGAAAAGCATTTAGATGAATATAAGCATCAGGGTTTTGCAATGTTTGTCCTCTTTTAACTTTCACTTCCAGGGAGAATTGTCGGGTCCTTTCTGGGATGGTGACTTCCTCTTTGATCTGAATTTCAACTGCATAAGGTAGCAATTGAGCTGACCTTAATGCTTTTTCTGGATCATCAAAGCCCATGGGATTATCCGCTAATCGGGACCAAGCTTTGAAGTTTATTAGGTCCAAACTAATGGCAAAGCGATTGAGAATGTCACTGCCTAAGTAAAAGGCGACAGTGACGTCTCGCACGACCCAACAATTATGGACTATGCTCTTGTTGCCAATGGAGATTTTGAGCATACACCTGCTTGGCAGGAGATGTTTGGAATTAGGTGCTTCCAGGTCCATTTCCCATTTGTCTATCAGTTTGAATGTGGGAATGGCTGGATCTTTTGGGAGTTGGCGGAACATGGCTTCGCTGATGAAGCTCTTAGCGTTGTTCACGCACACTCGAGCGAGAACAGAGTCCTTCCCATCATTTAACTGAACAGGGATGAACAACTGCTCTCCAATTTGCTGAATATCAGCCAGGCTCTTAGCTGATTTCACATCTTTCTGGACTATAGGAGTGGGAGTTTCTGATTGTGGATTGGTGAAGAATTTCAGAGTGTTTCCTTCCAGTGTGGAATACCACCTTAAACTGGAAGGAAGGTTGATTTTCAGAAATAGAGAGGACCCCCCATCACCAGTCTGTTGTCCTACTGCTATTACTGTCACGTCTGGAGTTTGGTTGTTCTGGAAGTGAAATTCTACTTGGTCAGATTTTTGTTCAACCATGTAGCAGGTGCCGTTTAAACTAACATGGTTGACACTCTGTTTTAATTTTATTGGTCGGCTGGTCTGGGTCCAGAGGACCTTGTTTACACAATCTATTAGGGGTGACAACCTTCTCAGGAGGTCATTCCCTAGTAAACAAGGGGTGCCCTCTGGAGTCACTACTATGACCGGGTGTTTCACCTTGTGTCGCCCAATTTTAATGTCCAAGTCTGCAGTCCCCTCAACGGAAATTTCCTTCCCATCAAAGTTCTGCAGTTGTCCAGGAAGAGAGGTGAGAGGAATTCAGTAATTCTCCCACCTTCCTGCATTTTTTTCCTCAAAGGCTCTTTTGGACAGAAGGGTAGCTTGGGATCCAGTGTCCACCAGTGCCAAAATTGTACCCTGCCCCTGTACTTGTACCAGGGCATAGTATCTTCCCTCCTTCTCCTCAAGGGGGCACAGATAATGCACATTTTTGGACAACTGGTGGGCTAACTTTCTGGTTTTGGACATTGCTAGAGAAGAGATTTGGGCAGAATTCTGTGGAGAGTCTTGGGAATCTGAAAGAAAAAGTTGGCAACTGGAGATCAGAGCCATTGTGGGTTCCCCTGGTTCAGATTCTGGGCCGCCCCCCCTTTTTGGAGGCAGTCACCAGGATGGGTTTGAACCAGGGGATTTTGGTATTGTGGGTTCTGGGATGAGATGATGGGCGGCGGTAGCTCAGTCTCCATATCTCCCCAGTCTGGATTGGAATCCCTTGGGACCCATTTTTCTTTGGGAGGAGTTCCCCCATCTCTGAAGGAGAAGATCCTTTTCCCAGGATCTTCTGAGGACCCCTCTCCCTCAAATTGGAAGATCTGTACCTCCTCCACAAAGTGGGTTTGTTTGGGTCCTTTGTTTCTCCTACCCCCCCCTCTGCTCTTTGGGAGGCAGGCTCTCAGGGGTAGGAGATTTTGTTTCCGGTTCCTGGTTTTCCAGGGGCTGTTTACAAGTTGGGAAGGAAGCTTCCTCCAAGGCTTTACACCCCCCTTCCCCTTGTTCCCCCTCCCTGGGAACCGGTGTGTTATCGGGGTGCTGCCCCCGTCATTGTTCTGGAGCACCAGGTCCAGAGTTTGGGGCATTCGGCGGTGGCATGCTCATCTGAGGGTTCTGTTGAGCCCTCAGTATGTGACCCAGATCTCGTGCCATATTTTGGACCTGGCACTCAAGTTGTGAAACCCGCTCAGGCTGATACGGGGCTCTATTTTCTCCCCTGGGCTGATCCCGGGAAGGGTAGCTATCCCTTCTCTGGTAGTACCCCTGGTTGGGAAGATTTTGGTACCCCTCCACCCTTGGCCTCCCTTCTCCCGGATTAGGTTGTCTGGGCTCAGGGAATTGGGGAAAGAAGGACGGATGATTTTGGGGCTGGAAATTGGGTGGATACCTGGGGAAAAAGTTCTGCCCAGGATTTGGAGAATTTCTGCCTTCCTGTGGGAAGTTGGGAGGGAAGTTCCCTGGGTTAGGTGCTTGGCCGGATCCCCCCCCTTGGGCTGGAGGAGTCCACACATAACCCAGGATTGGTCGGTTTCCCTTGTAGCGGGGACTTACATAGTCAGGGGAGCGGGGGACCCCATTTGTGGGACTACCTCCTCGACTCCCTGTCGGTGACTGGCCCGAGGGCCTTCTGGGCTGTGAATTATTTGGTGCAGGCAGGTTTTGAGGCCCCCCCATCTCCAAATCTAAAACGGGGGCAAATTTTACCTCTGCCACCTTGGCAGCAGCAGGGGTGCTGTTGGTTTTGGGGTTTTTCGGCGCGTTATTTTTATTTTCGATAGGCTTCTGCACCTCATAGATCCGGGTAGCCTGTTCAATGACCCAGTCTAAAGATCTTTTCTCATGAAAATCTCTCACGAGCTGGGTCATTATATATTTAGGGAGAGCATGGAAAAATGTATTGACAAACTCTTTGCTGTCTGTGCGCACCCTCCTGGTGGTCTGTGCAAAAGCACGCTTTAATTCTTGCACAAACTCTTGTGGGGCCTGATCCTCCCCACATTGCAAATTGTAGGCTGCCTTGCGAGCCTCTTGAGGATTTCTGTGAACAGAAAAATGTTTCAAGATGGCCGCCTTATAGGTGGACCATCTTAAATGATTTTGGTCCTCCAGCCCCGCAAAGAAACTGGAGTATTCTGGGGAGAATGTCCATTTGACGTACTGGATGCAGCTACTGCTGTCCGTCAAATGGAAAGTCTCCATCATTTGCTCATAGAGCTCCAAGTGTTCCCAAACGAAATACTTGGCGTTCTTATGTTAAGGCGTGATGACACTCCTTATTGCCTTTATTTGCTTCAATGGGTCCTTAAGCAAGGCCCTTTTTGCCTTGTTGGCCTTTTTGGTTCGGGTAACCCTGGTCCATTCATTCTCTGACTCAGAGGCACTGCTCCCAGAGGTTCCTGTCTGCTCTTCCAGGTTTTCCCGGATTCTGCGAGCCTGGGAATGGCTGGCAGAATGTGAGGACCTTGTCTCCTGTGTCCTGCGCCGTTCAGAGGAGTCATCAGAGTCCTCCTTACTGCCAGGATTTGCTGGGTACCCCCCCCACCGACCTAACTGGGCAGAAGTTTTCAGGATGCCCTTAATGGGCCTACTCTCCTGGGGTTCCCCACTAAATTGCACCGTGCTTGGGTGCCCATACCCGGATGCCCGCCTCTCCATTCCTGGGAGGTACTGGCCTATGAGCCCCATACTTCTGGTTGGATAGTAATCTGCCAACCCCATGGCCCTGGGCTCATGTGCGCGAGGGGACATGGGGGTGGCAGAGTCCAGGGACTGAGAGATATGAAGGCCTCTGGTACTAGGGCTCCTGAGGTTATGCTCAGGAGTCTCCCTCTCCCAGCGGACCTGGTCTCTATCCGCCCCTGCTCCCTGTTGCAATGCAAGAGCCTGCGCTTTCAGTTCCTCAGTTAAGGCCTTACTCGACTCTATCAGTCTCTCCTGCATCGCTACCTGTTGCTGGAGCCTATCATTGTGCTGACAGAGAGCCTCGTTTTCTCTCTGTGCCACCTGATTGGTCCTGGAGTACTGGGCCAGTCTCTGCTGCAGGAGGGTTACCTCCTGAGCTGTGTCCCTATTGGCCTGCTCCTTTCTTGCCAGAGCATCCTCCACCCTCCTGGTGTGCTCTAACAAGTTCTGGTGTTCTTTTTGGAGGTCACCCAGTCCCTGGAGGGCCAGGTGATTTTCTTCCATTTTCCTTTTTAAGTGGCAGACTTCCTGGCCTAAGGTGTCCCTTTCCTGACTAAGAGCCTGCATCTGTGCGGACAGGTCGTCCCTTTGCCTTTGGAAGGCACCAGCTTTCTGGTGCTCCTGATCAAACGCTGCCTAGGTATCCAGGTCTTTCAGAATCAATGTATTGCTTTCCTCTTTCTCTCTGTCTAATCAAATTTGCAGGGTGGCTACCTGTTCTGTGCATGCCCTGTTGAAGTCCAGTTGTTGCTCCAGCTTTTTCTGGCTCTGCAGAAGGGAGTCCAACCCTTCTTGGTACTCCTTTTGCAAGGCCAGAAATCTGGTATCCTGATCAGCCTTCTCCTGTTGCAGTCTATCCATGTCCTCTTTTATTTTAATGATATACTGCCTACTATCATTTTCTGACTCCTGGCTCCCCTGCAGCCTCTGCTCAGAAGAGACCAGGTCAGATTGGACCTTCTCTAACGCCATCTGTTGCTTATTCGCCAGATCTTGGCTTTCAGTACATTATCCTGCATGTCTCCCATATATAGGTACAGGTATGCCGCTATCCTAGCAATCTTATTGTGTTCATCTTTGGCTTTAGGAGCCATATATAGTTCACTCAGGGCCACATGTAATGGACCCTGATCTCTCCATTTGTCTGACCCTGTTTCAGTGGCCTGTTGCGCGATGGCCTGCAACCAGACCGTTTGGTCCTGGTGAGTCCACTCACCTCTCACAAATAGCTTATGTAAGAGGTGCTCCCTCGCTATTTTCATGTCTACCAAGGTCGTCATTCTAGAGATTGATCTCTGTCCTGACTTACAGAAATTAGTATTTTATTTTTGCAAAACAGACCTTGAAGAGTGCTTTACAGCGTAAAACAGCGTGGCGATCCGACCGGATGTATGTATCCCGTCAGTTAGCACACTGTATTAAGCTGCACAAGTGATAGATCTAACCCAGACGTCCGGCTCGAGCCCCCACTTTGTAAGAGGATTGAATTCAACACTACAGCTAAGTCAATGCCTAGTCTGGGATACTGAATGGAAACCCTTATTGATATATCTTTATGTCCAGTTCATGAGTTCTGGATGACTACCCCTATATAACACCCCTCTCTTAGAATCCCCCTGACCCCACTGAGCCAAGAAGTAGTTCTGTTTTGCAAGTTTAAAAGGTTTATTTGAAAACAAATTAACAGTATATATATATATATATATATATATATATATATATATATATATCACTTTTATAATGAATTAATAATTAATATCACACTTAAAACATGAGCAGTGATCAACAGTGAATAATGTCCTACTAGTAAACTGATTTGGTTACCCAGTAGTAGTATAAGGATGAGGTAGCACACTTGTGAATAGGAACAGAAGAGTAAGGTGGTAGAGAATGCTTTATATAAGTTCAGATGGATGCAATGTTGAATGAAAATGCAGTACAGAAAATACTCAATATGATTTCAACAAAACAATGCAATCACTTTTCTCTGGCAATCCACTCCCCCCCCTTATGCAATGTAAGGAAATGAAGAGTAGCACACAGTTCTCAGACATGCAATCAAATGTAATTGAGTTCCCCCAGCAAGCTTAGACTACGGATAGAAGTTGAAACACAGGCCCAAAATGCTTTTATATGTGCTGGCAATGAAGTGAGGAATATGCTGAAAATGGTTTTAATTCCCTTTAGGAGGTTCAGGGTGAGTGAAAGATACTTGGGATGAGCTCAGGCTCCCTTTAACAATGCTCTAGGAGTAACTAGCAGGTTAAATGAATTTTTGGCAAAGGAAAGCAAGGAAGCTGCTGTTTTCACACGTGGCTGGATTTGTAACCAAATCGCGAATCGTGGCAAAATTCGCGAATGTGTGAATCACGATTACGGCAAAAGTATAAGGAGTAGCAAGTCGATTCTAGGTTCGTTGAAAATCTAAGATTCTAAGCTTTCAGGGGAAAGTTAAGTTTCTAGCCCAAACGGTTCCAAAGATATGAACGATTTTGTAAAGGTCATTTTTCGAATTTAAATTAACTCAAATTGACAGGTGACAGCTTTTAAAAATGACAGGTGACAGCTATGCGGCTGCAGAATTGACAAGTGACAGTTAGGAGGCAGTTCTACTTAGATTAAATAGATTGAATTATATCACTGGAAACTAAGAGATTTGGTTTCACACCGTCCTAGCTGTACTCACAATGTATTTGGAAGGTCTAGGTCTCACGCATCGGGTCAAGATGGCTTCGGTTCTGGTTTCGCCCCGGACGGTCTCTGCGCACAACGTCTGGTCTCTGCTCTGCTGGTCTGGTCTGACACTGCTCCTGGCCCGGCTCCTGGATCTCTGGGTACAGCGTCTGTGCACAGCTCCTGGATCTTTCTGCACAGCTTTCTCTGGACACAGCGCTGATCTGCACGGCTCCTGGATGCTGCTACCGCTGTTAGGTTTGCTGGATGCTGAGGCCTGCTGAGAAGAGTTCTCAGTTTGTGGGTTTAGGCCCTTGCTTTGAGTTCTGAATCAAGTTCTTTGGAGTTTTAAAGTCTAAGTGTTGGATCTGGTATCTTCTGGATGTTGTGTGGTCCGGCAGAGCGCGTTGCAGCAACTGGATTTGAATGTCCCTACCTGTCCCAGCAGTCTCTTTTTATGTGTTTTGAAAATGGGTGTGTGCCTGGGCCTAGCAAAGCCTACCCCTCTCTACTTGTCATTGGCCCAATTCTCCCCTCTCCCATGATTGGGGGAAGGAAATGTGAGTCAGAGTGATGCTGTAGGTTTTATGGGTCAGAGGAACCTTCCCTGGTCAGTTTGCCCACAAATCTATATTTGATTCAAATACATATTGCACAGATACACAGTTGTTTAAAATTACATGCACCCATCACATATCACATGAGGTATACTCTGTTCAAACTCTGCTCTTCCTGGGGCTTGCATTCAGAAATGGCAACATTTTGCACTTTTTAACTGGTTTTGCAATATCCGACATTTACCCAAATTTACACACATGTGTGCAAGGAGTGTGGACATTAATTGATGAAGTGTCAGATTTTTAACATGCAGATATTTGGAGTGAAACCCTATTTTCCGCTAGCAACCCCACAGATCATACCACCGGGTCCTAAAACCTCTTAAAATGTGGGCAGAAAAATCACAAGAATTATGGTATCATTTAGCTAATTTTGAAAAGTCCGCACCATGAGTTATACATCTTTCTTAAAATCATATTCTGGCCAACGGGGGTGTGTCTTCCCAGGTCACATGGTGGAGAAACCAGTCTATCCACTTTCTTTAAGCTCAGCCTGTCCTCAGAGGGGGCTGCTCCTCCCCGTTTCTGCCAAGAGGAAGCCACTTTACGACCTCCCCCAATATAACTTCTGCCTGAGTCAAGGAAGGGCTTGGTTCAAAAGGAAGCCATTTACGACCACCCTAATAAACCATCTGCCTGGGCCCAGGACAGGCCTTTGTTCAACTCCCTGTAGCTGCTCCACCCCTAATCTAATCAGAGAGGTGACAACTCCTTTTGGCAAGGGGAAGAGTGGCTGAGCAGGTTTTAACTCCTGTGGGGGTAGATGTCAGGCAGAATTCAGTTTCATTAAGCCAGGTTTCAGCTAAATGTCACTTTTTGTCCGCCAGTTTAAGTCTATTACGATTTTTACATACACATTAAATAATTACTTCCTTCAAGTCATTTCAGAGCATAGTTTTACATTGTATCCACCTCTTAGCAAGTCTTTCCTTGGTCTGGTTTTGTTTCATTTGTTCAGTTTTACACACAAGTCTGGTGGTTTTAAAACGCCGGCTTTCTGATAGTGGTGAGTACTGGTAATGCAACCATTTTTGGGATTTAAGAAAATGAATTCCCCAAAGTTCTAGGTTGCTTTTGGCAATCAGCATTGCCATTCCCAATGGTTTCAGGCTACTGTGTGGGTAGCCCAATGGTGGTTTTAGGCAGTGCCCTCCTGTGCTCACAACCTAGGCAAAAATGGGTGGCAGCCTATTCGTCATGCATTTCCCTGTGCATTTTCTGGGAAGTTCTGGCCATCATGATGTTTTCCATGCCAGTACTGCACAGTTTTTGTGGTAGGGCTCGGATGCATGGGTAAAAACATCCCACAATGTACACACGCATTCTCAATCACGTGAACCAATCACTGATTCCTCACACTTCTATCATCCAAGGGCATTCACAAACAGCACTTTGAGGCCACTGCAATGGCACAAAGGTACTATACACATACCATATTGCATGACATTGCATTACTATGGCACATGGACATGTAGTTGCCAAAGTGTAGCTGGTGGAACAGTATTGTGTCCTGTTGATGTTCAGCTGAGTGTGGTCTAGGGAGTCATGGAAGAGGCTACAGTCCTGGATTCAATGGCAGTGCTCCCAGTTGTTCATGTTGGAGGATAAGTAGCAGGTGTACTTCATAGTGGATACAGGAACATGTAAAAGAGGGGCACTAGATGAAGAATCAACTTCGCACAGCACTAGTCTGATAAAAGTGGAAGCAACAATTCATATCATTCTTCAAAGGAACCTGCAGCAAGAACACAGGCAAAGGGGAGACATTGCACAAAACCTCAGAAATGGAACTGAGTAATAAGAATGCCTGGAAAAGAACATGCTGGGTCTGCAGTAAATAAGGCTCAAACATTAACGAGATTGAAGCTTGGCAGCATTAATTCCCAATAATGTTTTTAATATCCTAAAGTTAAAACAGCCAACACACTTTTCAACCCCTTCTGGGTCTTTTCAAGGCAAAGTGTCAGTGTATCCAAAATAGTATAATAAAAATATCAATGGGTGCAGTGACAAGGATTGGCAAAGTGGAAAGGTATACCATAGCGAAGGCAATGATAGGTAAGATTTCAGTTTCAGGGCAGCAATGTGTAGCCTACTAGGACTGTAAATTGACATTAGGAGGGACTAAAATATGTCCTATTCCTGCCTCGTGGCATATGGAAAATGTAACGTGGCACAGGACAGACTGTAATTAGTCCTGCTCCTTCCTTTTGGCATATTCAGCATACTTCATGGTGGTGAATTTGAGGTAGGTTGTTGCTCCACAGTGGACTGGTAGGGGAGTGAACTAGCGAGGGCTGCCTAGGGTTGGGTGTGGTGGTGAGTGGGGTAGTGGGAGGTTTTAGGACTTGAGGGGGCTGCCTGCGTTGGTGCCAGGGGGTCAGTGGGGGTAGTGGGAGGAGGTCAGACTAGCATGGCCTGCCTGGAGTTGGGTGCAGAGGTGAGTGTGTCTAGTGGGAGGTGTCAGGACTTGAGCGGTCTGACTGGGGTTCGGTGTAATGGTGAGTGGCGTAGTGGGAGGTGTCAGGCCTTGAGGGGTCTGCCTGGGGTTGGGTGTAGAGGTGAGATTTGGTAGTGGGAGGTCTCAGAACTTAAGGAGGCTACCTGGATTTGGGTGCAGTGGTGAGTGGCGGTAGTGGGAGGTGTCAGGACTTGAGTGAGCTGCCTGGGGGTAGGGGCAGAGGTGAGTGGGGGAAGTGGGAGATGTCAGAACTTGATCTGGCTGCTACAATTTATGGGTGACAGCCCGCAATTTTGCTGGGATGGGGTCTGTAGTTTGGGTGCTTGAAGTTAGAGGTGACAGTCAAGTTGTTTGTGTGCCGCATGAACATAGGGGTGACGGTTCACAGTTTGGGTGCTGCATGCACTTAGGGCTGACGGTCTGCAGTTTTGGTGGCGATTGAGCCTAGAGGTGACGGTCTGCAGTGTTACTGGGGTGCTGCTTTCAGTTACAGGAGATGGGCCGCAGTTTCGCCGGGTTGCTGCTTTCAGTTATGGGGGTCGGGCCACAGTTTAGCCAGGGTGCTGCTTTCAATTACGTGGGTTGGGCAGTTACTTTTTGCTATTTGTCCGGCACAAAGGTTGTATGATGGCACTAGTTTTTGCTTGCGTGGGGCATGTAATGGGTGTTCTGGGCGCAACTCGGTTTGAAATCCATGAATCGACTCCCAGTGCTAATCTTTTTGTCAGCGCAATGTTTTTTCTCGTGCCAAGTACTTTGCACCGACTTTGTGCTTTTTCTAAGAATCAGGCCCTTTGTCTTATTTCAAGAACTGTCCACCAGTCATGTTCGCTAAAGCACTTTCACAAGATCACTAAACAATATTTATTGTTTCTCATTCTTCTTTGTTTTCTTTTTGTTTTTTCCCTCCCTATTCTTTAACTATTTGTATCTAATCAGAGAAGTCACTGTGTAACGAGTATCAATATGCGCTTGAGTTCAGCCTTGATAAAGCCCAGCAGCAAAACTGAAGCCTGTGTAGCATCCTAATATGGAATACACATACTTGTGCATTTATTAGGATAAGGATTACCTTGGAACATGCATACTTGTGCACCTTTTAACTTAAAAACACAACTTACACTTGCATGTTTATTTGTGAATACATACGATTGTGCATTTATTGTATTTGACCAATGTAATGTAAACCTGGTTGTTTTTCTACTTCAGTACATAACGGTGTCTCAAAGGAACACAGTTACTTGGTCACTATATACAGGGCTTTAAGAGAACCGGGCTAGCCTGTCCCACCACACTGGTATGGCATCTGCCGGAAATTATCCAGCAGTCGCACTTTCAACTGGCCGCAAGGCTGGCATGCTGCAGACGTGAGAGAAGGTTGTGGCTCAGCCCAGCTCCAAAGTCTGCCAGCCTTGCGCTGGAAAAGGATCCAACAACTTTCTCTTGCGGCACTCATGGGGCTTGCAACCCCTGTGAGGAAGCGCAAGAGAAAGATGCGGCCACAAAGCCTGCAGCCTTGTGAAGTGTTTAATTACACGCAGGGAGACGTGATTTATAGGCAAGCTATTTATTTATATTAATAGCTAAGTACAAGTGAATTGGCCCCACCGACCGCGGAAAGCAACTGACATGAGACGCGTTTGAAACAAGCATTCCAAACATACGTCTTTATGTTCTATTCACCCTTCCATCACGGGAGCTCGCGAAGGGTCCCGTGATGAAATGATGAAAGGACATTACACATCTCCCTTCCTTAGTCTCTCGTTGTTTATGGAACACAGTCCAGTAGCTTCTTCTACATCTCCCTTCCTTAGTCTCTTGCCGTTCATGGAATACAGTCCTCAGTAATGTCAGACAAAATCCTTCATGCGGTTTGGTTTGCGGATCACTCTCCCTGTTCTTGACATATGCAGAGTATCTGGTTTAGATGTTGGCAAGGAAATTTTTGACATTACATTTCTATTCAACCTAGATCTCACATGCTGAACATTCCTTTCCATTCTTTCATTGTCACCCCTACTGAGTTGCTCCTTGTTTTCCATTTCACCAGTATTTACATCCTTACTTGACTCCATCACACATACTCTCTCCATATTCCAGACTCTACCATCTTGCACTCTCACTGCATGTCTAAAAACCTCAATCACACTCACTGGTTTGGACCATTTGCAGGGTCCATCTCTTAGTACAGGGGGTAGTTTAATTCTCACCAGACCCCCCACTCTGGGAACCTTGTTTCTTTTACTTTTGCTCATTAGATTATCATGAGCTGCCTTGTTCCTCAGCTGGATTTTCCTAATACTCTCTACTGCCTCTCCAAAATCTTTTCTTACTATGGTCTCCCTCTCCAACCAAGATGGTGTCAATTTGGTGTTTGCTCTGCGCCCTCTACTTAACTCAAAAGGTGATAGACCAGTAGTACTATGGGGAGTAAAACGGTGAGCAATTATTTTCCTTTTCACTGCCTCTTCCCAGTTGAGCCCATTTGACCAAGCCCACCGAATAGCATCCTTGAGCACCTTATTGAATCTCTCAACCATCCCATTGGTTTGTGGGTGGTATATTGCACTAGTTTTGTGCACAATGGAATTACTGGTACAGAACCTTTCCATCTCTTTTGACCTGAATTGGACACCATTATCAGTTAATATGCTTCTTGGGAAACCCTCTCTAGTGCATATCTCTGACATAAAATCTATCACTATTTTAGCACTCATATGAGGTTTGATTAAAACTTCTACCCATCTGGTCAGAAGGTCAATGACCACCAAGCAAAATTGTTGTTTACCATCACAATGAATAGGCCCTAGTATGTCCATGCCTACTTCATCCCATACTTTTCCTGGAATATTCGTTATCACCATAGGGTAATTCGCACTCACACACGCCCTGTCACTCTGATTACAAAGGATACATTCTCTGATGGTTCTCTCGATTTGCAGGTCACATCCTGGCCACCAGAAATCATCGCGTATTCTCTGTTTAGTCTTCACAATTCCTTGATGGCCTTCGTGGCCCAGATCGATGATTCTTTGTCTTAGACTTGTAGGTGGAATTAGTCGATCGCCTCTCATAATTCTGTCACTCGCTACGTTGAGTTCATCTGCAACTCTCCAGTATTCGATGAGACCGGACCCTTCAAACATAACTTTCTTTAAACTTCCATTGCTTCGTATAATTTGTTTCAACTGTTTTATGCTATCATCTTGTCTCTCCGCTTCTTCCCACTCAGTTTTGGATATGGAAAACGCTTCAACGTTCAAGACAACTTCAGGATTGTTTTCACTTTCACCGTCTACTTCAGAATTGTTGGTAAGTCGCGACAGACAATCAGCAGCACGATTCTTCACTCCTGGTACATATCGTACTGTACAGTTGTACTCTTGCAGAAGTACAACCCATCTTTTAATTCTGTTAGATACATTGTCCAAACCTTTATTCATAATGACATGTATCAATGGTTTGTGATCAGTGCGAATCTCCACCTCCACTCCCCAGATGAAATTCCTGAACTTTTCTGTTGCCCACTTGATGGCCAGTATTTCCTTTTCTATTGCAGCATACGACCTTTCTGCACCCTTTAACAATCTAGATGCAAACGCGATAAGAACTTCTTTTCCTTCAACTTCTTGTGTGACAACAGCTCCTAACCCTAGGTTGCTTGCATCTGTTGTTATTATAGTCTTCCTCCCACTCTTGAAATTCTTCAATGATGGTGCTCTGTTTAATTCTGATTTGATATTTTCAAATTCTTCTTCGCACTCCCTGTTCCATTCAAATGACTTTTTCTTTAGAAGTTCACGTAGCGGAACAGTATGTATGGCAAAATCCTTTATAAACTTAGAATAGTACTCTGCCATTCCAATGAACGTACGCACGCCCTCCTTTGACTCTGGTCTTGGCATGTTCATTATGGCATCAGCAAGTTGCTTCCTTGGTTTTATGCCGCTAGCAGATATGGTATGTCCTAAATAATCGATTTCGCTATGATTTATATTACATTTATCTCTACTAAGGGTCATACCCGCTTCATATAACTTCTTGTAGACATGTTGTAATCTTTCATTATGCACCTTCTGGTTGACGGCGTGTACCAGTATGTCATCTTGAAAACAAATAATCCCTTCGTCACCTTCAAATAGTTTGTGCATGATTCTCTGAAATACTGAAGCAGCTGACACTAATCCAAATGGCAATCTTCTGTATTGATACAGCCCATCAGGCGTGATAAAGGCTGTCAGTTTCTTAGAATCCCTATGAAGTTTAACCTGATGGTATGCTGATGTTAGATCCAGAGTGGAAAAATACTTCGAGGGTCCAATAGTGGATACAATCTCTTGAATATTGGGGAGTGGATGTCTGTCCGGGATCACGCACTTATTTAATTCTCTCATGTCTACACATATTCTCAATTTTCCGGATTTTTTTCTTAATACAACTAACAGTGAAACCCATTCACTGGCATCTATTCTCTCGATGATTTTCTGATCTTCCAATAATTTAATCTCCTTTCTTACTTCTTCTCTCATTGAAAGCGGGATGTTGCGTAACTTCTGCGCAACAGGAACATGTCCTGGCTTCATTTTGATCTCATGAACAAACCCACGCAGACATCCGATGTCTTTCCTGAAAATTTCTTTCACCATATCAGCTTCCTTGGCGACTTCCTTGTTTCCTTGAGGTCTTCCAGCGTTGTTTTCAACTGAATATACAGACTCATCCGACGCAGCATCCAACTTCACTTTGAGTTTGCATTGGTGGGTCCAACTTAACAAAGGCGTTCTCCCCTTCTTTGTTATGTATATTTTCCCATTTGCTTTCCTCTCCTTGAATTTGAGTGCTCCCCAAAACCATCCAATGACATCTATTTTAACTTCGCCATATGCTCTGGGATTTATGTCTGGTTCATGCAGGTATTCATGTTTCTTCCTGTCCCAGAAAATTTGTGGTATCAAGGTATATTTTGCACCTGAATCAATCATCATGTGCATGTTGGTTCCATCAACACAAACTACGGCCTTGGGGCTTTCTATTTCTTGTTCATTTTCTTCATCTGTCACGACAAACACACATTCTTCTTCATCTTCATCACTATTTTCATCGCTTCCTATCCAGTTAGTGGAAGTGTTTTGCCTTCTGCAACATCGTGCGTAATGCCCCTTGCCTTTGCATTTCCCACATATAATTTTCAAAGCAGGACATTCCGGGTTATCCGCCCAATGATCTATGCTATCACATCTAAAACATCTCCCTGTGTTCTTCCTTCTAGGGTCATCTCCACGCCTGTGTGGACTTTTCTTTCTCACATCACTGTTATAAATTCTGGAGCTTGGTTTTTTCCTTTTATCATCATTCCACGGTAATCTCCCGTTTCTTTCCGATTTGTATCTCCTATTGGAATTTCCTGAAATTTGGGCAATGGGTTCATTCTCTTTACTTGTAGCAAGTGTATTATGCTTCTCTTTTGAAATTTCATGTTTAATATCAGTATTTTGCATCCTGCTTTCTAATTCTTTAACACATTTCTCAGTGTGCTCCACTTCCTTGGCCACACGTAAGACAGTGTCCAAGTTGGGGTCGTCCTCAGCCCATAATCTTTCTCTTACTTTGCTACTCCTACACTCCAGCATGAATTGATCTCTCAACCTCTCGTCCAACTGAGTATTGAAATTGCATGTCTTGGCTAGCTTTCTCAAACTAGTGATGTACTGTTCTATGCTCTCACCCTCTCCTTGAGTCCTTTTCCCAAATTTATAACGTTCCAAAATAGTGCTCAGTTTCTTTTCATAATGTTTTCCCATCTTCTTCACTGACTGCTCATATTCATTTAAGTCATTATCTTCATCAGAAAGTAGATCTGGTAGATCTTCAAATTTTTCCTGCCCCGCCGGGCCTAAACAATGCATTAAAAGAGACTTCCTCCTCTCCACGCTGCAATTCTGACCACACACAACGCCAGCGTAATGTTCAAATGATTTAATCCATCTTTTCCATGGAATAGCTGGTTCACCAACATCCGAAAGAAAAAACATTGGCGGTGGTACACTATTGAAAGACATGCTGACCACAAAATATATGTGCCACAAATTGGAAAGGTTTGACCAAATATGTGAATTACGGTCTCCTTAATGTCTCTTTTTAAATTCGAATGCAGGGAGTTGCTGCAGTACAATAATGTATCACTTTAATTCTCTGTTTCTTTTTTTTTTTTTTTTTTTCCAATGTACTTGCACACAGTGTAGAGAATATGGGTGGATGGCTTGAAATGGTTAATTATCAGCCAACAATATGACTTCCTGTAAATTTAAACGCTTATCAGTTCAATGTACCTTCTCTTTCCATGTGATTGCGCCTTTATACTGAGAATTACGGTAGATGGAAACTTGTAACTGACAAAAAATAAACACCTCTATTCTGTGGAATACGGTAAGCTTAACAGCACAGGCCAAGAGGCGTGTCCGGACGGCATTATTTACAAGTAAACACAATCAGGATTAAGGATTTACTCACTTAATTGACTTTGACTAGCCGTCGCTGGAAGTCGAGTTGATTGTAAGCAGAGCGGAGCGGCCACAGCTTTTATGACAGCTGCAGGGCCTGCTCACGCACATAAATCACGGCTGGATGAAAGCCTGGGACACACACAGGGGCGGTGGGGCCAGAAGATCCTCGTCGCCACTTGAAGTGTTTAATTACACGCAGGGAGACGTGATTTATAGGCAAGCTATTTATTTATATTAATAGCTAAGTACAAGTGAATTGGCCCCACCGACCGTGGAAAGCAACTGACATGAGACGCGTTTGAAACAAGCATTCCAAACATACGTCTTTATGTTCTATTCACCCTTCCATCACGGGAGCTCGCGAAGGGTCCCGTGATGAAATGATGAAAGGACATTACACCTTGATAAAAAAGTTCTGAGGCACGTTGCACAGCATTTTTCTCTGGAGTCCCATGCCCGCCGCATACCTGCTCTGCCTGTGTCCTTTCGCTCTCTCTGACCCCCCCTTTCCTTTCCACTCCCTGTCCCTATTACTCGTCCCCACTTCGTAGCAGAGGCACAGTGGCAGTCTTCCGTTAGCAACCACGCGCTAGCCTAATAAAGGTTTAAGGCCTCCTCGGTGCATTGTCCTTCCGAAGCAATCAGTCAATCGTTGCCAAATATTTAATGGGATCGTTGCCCATTACTCTCGGTTTGAGACCTGGGGCATGTTAGGGAGAATTTCTGTGCTAATCCCCTTCAACTGTAGAGACCCCCACATTTTTTGCTGGACTTAGGACGTTTTCATTTTTTCCCTGGAGTGAGGGAGACCCTTCTCTCACTCTCGCATGTGTTTTAACCTGATTTGGATTGTGTGTTTTCACTGTTTTTGGAGTCTGACAAACTCCATGGGCATCTGTTTTGAGTGCAGTGTCACTGAGAAATCCTTTAGATTTCTCTTAAGGTTTAAATACATTTTCTTGGGTGAGCTACAGTTCCCAAGAAGAGTAAAGTGAAATGGACTTTACTTACCTTTTCTCTTTCCAGCACTCACCATCTTATGTGGAGTGCTGGGGGGTTACTTAGCAGCCCCTTATCCTACATTCTCATGTAACAATTTTATGTTACCTCACTACTTTAAATGGCTGGTGACAGTGGTTTACCTTTTCCTACCATTGTGCTTTTATACCCCAGGCTGAACCCTCAGCTGCAGTATAGCACCCATGGGTGAGCATTTTGTCAAAATGGCCCCTGTATTCTTTTCTCACCATTTTCTGTTTGTGAGGCCTTTCTTGGGTTTTTACTCTATGAATTGAGACAGGTTTGAGCCCTTTGTTTGTCTTGCCTTTGCCAGGCTTCAGCCCTGAAGCACGGCCATGGCTCCAGTGTGCCTGGAAGGACAGCATGTGAGGGAGGGTCCCGAAACTCCCCTGTCCTTTGTCTCTAGGAATGCCTGAGTTCAACTAGTCCTGATTGGCTGTATGGCACCCTGCTGTGTGATTGACAGCCTGGGATGTGCATGAATGGGAAAAACCTGCTTAAAAGCAAGGGTTTTGGGACTACAGGCCGAGACGACCACCAGGAGAAACAGCCGATGAAGAAACCATGAACCTTTGAATTGCTTGGTGAAGCCCTGCTGCTGTGCTGACCTCCATTTTCACCTCGACAGAGAAGCTCCTCCAGAACAACTTCTCCCCTTGGGTTAGTGGAACCAACTAACCCCAAGAAGAACTCCACTGGAACACCATCCCCGACTTGCTGTGCCTCTCCATTTCTGCAAAAGACCAATGTCAGGGGTCGGGTTTCCATTGTCGAGCGCAACGTCTGCCGCAGAACAAATCTGGCTAAAAGCTCCAGAAGCTTACTAAGGACCCTCCAGAAGCAACACCTGCAGATCCAGAGTCCCCTCACCAGAGTGCAGGAGTGAAGGAGCAAGGAAAGCACGACCGGTGTCCCTTCTCACTGTATCAGGTATTAAAATCACAGCAAAAATGTCGCTGGTAAAAACAATTGCGGCAAAAATGTTGTGGTTTGACACGGTAAAGGTGTACCACATTATACCATTTAAGGAGAGCAGGGGTTGCAGCGGTGTCCCCCACTCCTCTTAAATGGTATAATGGGCCCGGGGGTTGCAGGAGTGTCCCCCGCATCCTTTACATGGATTGCGGCGGCAAAACCACTGCATTCCTGCCCCAATATTTTGTATACACAGCCATTTTTGCTGCAATTTTAAGGCATGGAACCCTTCTCACAAGCTTCACAGCTTGTGACCCAACAAGTGATTTTTCTGAACTCTCTAACATTGTGCAAAAGCTTTTTTCCAAGAAGTGCATCAGATCCATAGACTGTGTCCACATTACTTTGGCTGTCCTGGCTCCCTAAAGGCACTCTTCTAAATCCATTGACTTAGATACTGTTTGTTCCTCATAGGTGGTAGCTTGTTGTACACTGGTACTGCTGGGAAAGGCTTATCTCGACTTCATTGGAGGATTCAGCTGTCCTCACAATTGCTGAGAAATTGTTCTCACCTTTTTACTTCCCTCACCCTTTCCTTTCTGCAACTCTGAGTCTACAAAGTGTTGGTGTGATATATAAATGCAAATACTATCCTTGTAATTGAAGTCACCTCATGGTGTAGGACTAGTGTATGAAAGATATCCAAAGATGATCCACTGGCTTGGTTTGGCTCTGAAAAGTAATTTTAAAATGTATTTTAATTGTTACAACAAATTGCCTTTTTAAAGAATGCTTATTTAAAACTGATGTTAAATAAATACATATTTATAACTGAATCCTTGAGTGTAAGTGTTACTTGGCTACTTGTATTTACAGATTTCCTTTGTACAGCTCTACACTCACATTACCCCTCTTGAGAAAGGCCTGGCTACTCAGTCACACTACCAACTTGTGTAGTACAGACCTATACCAAAAGGTGGGTTACCTAATACCAAGCAGATAGGTTTTGTGTAGTCTCACACAGTGTGACTACACCAATTCTTACCTAACAGGGGGTGCCGAAAATATATGATATTTGCCTCTTCTTAGGAGCCTGCCAGAGGCCGGGATCACAGGCAGCTCGCACATATAATGATTTCTGGCAGGCACTCAGCCCCCAGCCATGGGAACAAAAGCATCTGCCTCTTCATTACATTACTACTGAAACTCACGGCCAGGTAAACAGCAAGCAGAGGAGAGCGCAGGCAAACCCCTCTTTATCAATCTCAAACGCAGGCTCTCTGGGCTCTGACCAGCATGAGACCCGGGTGGAAACGGGCAACATGTATTTACACCATTCACAGTTCATCACATGCACTGCAGGTTTATGTCTTTACTGCTGAAGGGTGATTAACATCACTTATTGGTTATCGGCACACGGCTGCACACCAGTATTCTGCTAAGCCTGCACCAGGGCTTCCCGCCCCCCACCACACATCGTGATGATGCGTTCCCGACAGACAAGACAAGACAAGCTAAGTTACACCTGGATCCTGCTACTGATCTGCTCTTTATTTGCCGAATCTGTTTGTATTTCCTTCCCTTTTCTTCTCTTTTGCTGTTGCTCCACTTGCTCAGCCGTGCACATCTCTCTTCACCTCTCTCCCCCATGCCTCCTTGTTCCAACGCTTTTTCGTTCGCCCTTGATATTTATACACCTTTTCTGCCATCTGCTTTGCCCCAACCATTCCTCTGCTCTTTATCTGTCTACTCAGTTTGTTCTCCTTCCCCTCTTCCTCTCCTTTGCCGTTTCTCCATCTCCCTTGCTCGCTCCCTTGTTCCTCTGCTTTTGCTCTCTGCATTGATGTTTATTCACCTTTTCCACCATCTCCCTTCCTCAGTCTCCGTCTGTTGCCCCAGCTATTCCTCTGCTCTTTATCTGTCCACTCTTTGTTATTCTCCTTCCCTTCCATTCCTTGATGTTCCTACACCCTCTCCGCTGTCTCCCACCCACCTTCTCTCTGCCCTCCTTCCACCTCAGCAGGGTTTGGAATTAAGCATGAGATGCATGGCAGGTGCATGAGAGCTGGGAGTGGGCTTGGTTGCTCGTGCAATCTAGGGAAGACTACAACTTTCCAAGATAAGCCAACTTTCATGGCAGAATACCCAGCAGCCTCGCATACTAACAGTATGGCCATCTGCCATCTTGGAATCAGACAGCACTTCTTTCCCAGCTGCCTTGCTGCATGATGACTTGGTTACACTTTGCTGCTCTGGGCTATGAGGAGTAGCTTCTCCTCCATGACCATGCCTTGCCACAATCTGAAGCAGGCAGGCTTGCAGCGGTGCACGAGAACCTTCTCCACTCTCTCATCTGACCTTCACTACAGTTAAGTAGTCAACGGAGACCAGGGGTGGACTGGGAACCAAAAGATTTGTGTGCCAATTTGAACCAAAGTACATTAAATAAGACTGGACCTAACTCAGGTCTTTGAGGGCCTGCACAGGAGCCATTTCTTTACTTTGTAGTATATCAGCATGGGGTTGCATGCTGAGGTCTCCAGAACAAGGCGGCTCCAACAAGTGACTTATATGCACTATTGAATGAGCACAGGGGTGGCGCAGTCTCTATTAGTTTGGCGACCATGGTGATTTAAAATTTAAATGCACTCACTGTCCTCATGTTGTGAAGGGCTGGGTCCAATCTTCCAAGCACAGGTGTCCAGGGAAAGAATCCCTGTCGCAGTGCTTGATTCGCTACTTAAAGGGTCAGGGGACTGCAAATCACTTGCACTCATTACCTTGCCTTCCTGGTTCACCCATCCCCTTAAATAAGGGTGCCTGCATTCATCCTGCGACGTTTAGGAATATGTGAAGTACCTCGCCTAGTTTAAAAAATAACATATTCACCTAGTGTCATAATGTTTGCAGTGAATGGTTAGTAATACATTTTAGCAAACAGCAATAGATTCTCTCAAAAGCCTTTTGAAATAGTCTTTGAGCAGATAAGAATATCTTCCGGGATTAGAAGTCATGAATCCAATATACTGAGACGCTGTACATGTGAACTCATTGTCATTACACTAATTGGGCATATATTTGAACTCTTGAGCTTGCTGCGTTTCTTAAAGGGCACCTGCGTCCAGTGCTATCCAACATATCCATGTGACATTTCATTTTAGGTCAAATGCTACGAAAGGTCACCCCATGGTATACCCTTCTCATCCCTGAGATGACAGTGTCTTACTGCATAATGTTGCAGTGAAGACAATCGAATCCGTGTGTCTGCATATGCATGCGTTATCCACACGAACCGTTCTGAGTACATTGCTTGCATACAGACGCAAGCCTTCACATATATGTATACACTGTGAACTAAACACATTTGTGCTGTGTTATGGTATTACCATTTAACATAGACATGAACCATGAACACATGAGTTAAGCTATTTCGAACAGGCGTATGTGTTATTTGTAAATATTCACAAAGGTCGCCTTTGTAAAAACGTTAATGTTATTTTGGGATTAAATTGGTTACTCAATGAATTAGTAAATTCATGAAACAGTAGCTAATGCCACCCTTCAAAAGCATCTTAAGGACGTGTAATGTGCATCCCGTAAAAAACGTTCTTCAAGAACTTTTTTTAAACCACATAACCAGTGGTAAAAGTGTGCCCAATAAAAGAAGTGGAACTGTGGCGCTGGTGGTGCATGGGGGCTGCAGAAGGGAACAAGCTGCGCATGAGGATACAAAACAATAACACAACCAAAAAACAAACAATTCCTGTAACAGTGCCTCGATGCCCAAGGGCTGTGTGGGCGCTTTAAAGATGCAAATAAATAAATTGATATGTTTCAAGGGGTTGTGTATGGGCCAGTTTGAAAGTCATTTGGGTGGAACAAGTAAAATAAGATCCTCTGTATTGTTTTTCATGTTTTTTTCTCAGTTGGAACATTTATATATATATGGCCTTTTGAAATCAATCGCCTCTACACGCCGATCATAACTCTACAGTAAACCACTGTTTCAACCGGACGGCTGCCACTAGACAAATAATGTGCTGTCATGAATAGAATTTGGTCATGTATTATAAAGCCTGCATCCCAATATTAAAACAACGTGTATCTCCTCTGGCCTGGCAGAGTACGAGGGCTGAATAGCCTGTGGTCTTGAATTATGCCCCGGGAGTCCAAATGACTGGTCACTAAGGCTCCTAATATAACCACACACTTTCCTAGTGGCACAAAGGGGCAAATCTCTTGTAGCCACCAAATGTTAAATCAAATCCTGTGGAAATGGCCTGGACCTTATCCACTGTAACATCTAAGCATTTAACCAGGGATAACAACTTGATGAGTTTTCCAAAGGTCAGAGGGACATTAGGTGTTGCGAGAGATAATGTATTAATGCTAGCTGTACCTCCTCCATCTTATGATAGTTCATTAAGATGATGCCAGATAGAATCCATTCCGGCTGAGGTGTCATCTATGCTGTTTGATTGTGTGGAGAAAGAATTTGAATGTGGCTGTAACTGCTGCAGAGTGCTAAATGAAGAAGTATCCTTTAGTCTTCAAAAAGAACAGTTCCAGAATGGTGAAAATGGTTGTAAAAAGTAGTGAAACTGTTAACAGTAAAAAAGAAAAGTAGTTGTACGCTGCTCCAAATAGCTCCCACTCATTTCGACCACTGCACATAACTTGAATAAAGACAATAGGGAATGTAAGTCACCACCACCTGCTATATGTAAGAAAACCCACATCTTGTCTACCTACATGACAGATGCAGAGCTTCCCTTTGGTGAAAGAAGTACCAATGGAGCTTTCTCAATCATAGACATAGAAGAAACATGCCATTGTGAGCTCCTTCCACAAGTTTCCTTCTCACAATAGAGTGGTCGTGGTGTCTACACCTTTCAGATATTTCTATAAAATATGTGCAAGTATGTCAAGGGATTTTTAATAGAAAAAATACTGACCATCAGACCAAATTGTTACTGACTGTTCTTCTTGAGGAAACGTTAGAACTTTGCCAATGTATGATGTGTGCTAATTAGGCTGCACACAATGCCTGTGGATCTAGATAGTTATTGAAAAGCAGAATTTCTTTAGAGAAATGTCTCTGAAATAAATTATATAAATGAGTAGCTTCCAGGCCATTCTTTAAAGATTAGCAACAAAATAAGGTAATAGAAGTTGATAAAATATTTGGTTATCCTATTTTCAGTTTTTCAAAATTGGCTTATTGACACAAACAGATTAAGATATCGATGCACACATATTGTTGCACATTCACTACAAATTGAGTTTGGTGTGTATAGGAATTATCTAAAATAAATGTAAGCATTTACGCACAAAAACTAATTCCTCTGCCTTACTGCCCAAATATTGCCAAATCTGTGGTAATACCCCTGAAATCTCCATGGAATCCTTTGGACTCCAATTAATGGTGACTAACACCGTCTACCACTACTTGTAATCTGGTGGTGGTAACATTTCCAGTGGTAATACCACCGAACCAAGTGTTGACAATGGTAATCTCGGTGGTATTACTGCCAAGATGCCACCAAACTCGTGATGGGGCTGTTTCTCTCCAAGATGAATTGAAAAAAAATCTCTGGCCCCCAAAATATTTTCCAGTAAATTACATACGCTAAATGTAATCTCCCCTCTGGCACCAGACAATTTTGTGAGTATCCTCTCAATCTGTAAAGAAATGGCACATACTTTTTTGACATGCTAGGTAGACACAGGAATGTTCTCCTTCCTATTATTAAGATATTACATGATGCACTTTAAGCTATTTAATGCAATCTGCTTCTGCCTCTAAGGAATTACAAAATGTTTTCTGTTTAAGCAATACATATTTTCTCAACACCCTGAGTGAAAGACACTAAATGTACTCTTCAGGGACTCCGGAGTCCCTTTTCATCATATTGCCAAAATCATGGAAAAGATGGCTGTCGCAGAGGCAAGAGCTCAGTTGAGCTTCCAGCATCCAGCTATGCGCCGGCAATAAGCTGATTGGCCGATGCACACTTATCACAGCCTCCCAGTACCTAGCCAAAAGGTGACACAAGCCACCCCACAAGGCCACCACCTAAGTCCAAGCGAGAAGGCCCGTAGTGTCTCTGCCAGTCTCTGCCAGGACCGCACGCTACCACAGGCCAGGCATCCTGGAATGGAACCCTTACTTGCCGCCAACAACGTCTACCATGGTGAAGGTAAGCATCATTTGCTCTCAATGCATATGGCTGCCCACTATCCCGCAATGTTCCCATTGTGCGCTTAACCTACTCGGTCCAAATTAAACTCCCTCCATTCAGAAGCTTCCTCCCTTGTGCTGCCTTTCCTGCACCTATATGCCCGAACTTGACCACTAGTGTCCCCCTTGGCCCAGGCATCGCACAACCATCCACCAAAATTGATGCATGCATAGCGCTCATCAGCACAGACCCTAGAACCATGCATGCACAAATCATCTCATACACACCACAACACTCCACATGTAATGCAACACATTTACATTGCTCCCCCTGCCCACCCATGACCCTCCAAACAGGCATCTCCTACAGAACCTATAGGCTGCACACCAGAACCGACAACCTCCCCTTCCTGCATACACACGCGCCCTCAGACAGAATACTGAACCACCCTGGCAATGCTCACAATACTGCCACCATGACATCTCCTGAGCACTACACAATCCATTCACCCACTTCTATACCCTATGCTCCCCAGGACACCCCGATAACCGACAAAGCAATTCCCACCCCTACCAAGGACACATGCCTTGGATATAAATGATCTTATTACCAACATCAAACTTGACCTCCTGGCCACCACGGAAACGTGGCTGCAGGCAGCCTCTGGTCCAGCACTATCACTGGCAGTCCCCTCTGGCTATGTTATACATAGGAGTGACAGACCTAACGCAAGAGGGCGGAGTAGTAGCTGTGATTGCCAAATAGTCCCTTCACATCAGACACTTTACTACATCACTGGTTGGGAATGGTGACTTACTATCAACCAAAATTGCCATCTCGCACACTGAAACCCTCAACTCCATGTAATGTTCTGCCCTCCAGGCTCTATCCTCTCCTTCGGGGAAGAACTCCTACATCTACTAGGCTCCTACATCAAGCCCACCTCCAAAACAATTCCACTAGGAGACCTGAACTTTGGCCCTAATGACCCCACCAACATCAATGCTGCCTCGGTAGCTAACTCATTCACCGCACTGGGATTTACACATCGTATCAGTGACCCCACCGATGTCAAAGGCTGTACCTTAGACTGGATAGCAGACCTTAATTGCCAGATCACTATCTGTGCCAACACCCCCTATCCCTGGTCTGACTACCACATTGTGTATTTCACTATCTCACTTACGACACCCCCAACATTTCCCACCACTGCCAGGCCATCCACACTCACCTGAAGCTCCCGCAAACTCATGAAAGACGCCATTGCACCATTGCTACAGGTACTACATCCTCTGAACCTCCACACCAACTACCCTAAAATACTAGCAGACATCTACTCCAAGACACTCACCACACGGTAAACTCTGTTGAACCCCTAGCTCCCCGCAAACCCAAACAAGCAAGAAATTCCAATGCCTGGTTTATTCCTGAGCTCCTAGAGCCCCATGCCAAAAAACACATGACAGAAGTCAACTGGAGGAATAGTCCCACAGATGCACAAAATATTATATTTGCCAGGGCCGCTAAAACCTATAGACAAGCTATAACCACAGCAAAGGGCACCTCTTATAACCTGAGATTTGCCATGGCTAACTCTAGCACACGAGAGATATATACCATACTGAGAGAACGTGAAACTCCAGCAGCCCCTCCACCTGCCATCACCAGAAACATAGCTTGGTGCAAAGAGATACAAAATGCCTTGCTGAAGAAAATAGACACACTATATAAGAACATTCTACTTAAAGTACCAATACTGCCCACCACAGCAAACACACCGGACCATGCTATTGAAACCACTGAACAGACCCCACTGTTCAATTTCAGCAGTGTCTCCAAAATGAAGGCCGCCACCATCCTAAATAGCATGAAACCCACCAGGTGCAAAGGACATGTCTGTCCAGCCCCTATTGTCCAGCACTATGCAGTACCCCTGGTCCCATTCATCACGAGATTTGTCAACAACTCCTTTGCCACCTGCTTAGTGCCATCCAGCCTCAAAGAAGCATGGGTTCTCCTACTGATCAAGAAAGCCTTGTTTGACCCAACCATCCCAAACAACTAACAGCCCATTACCACTGTCCCTTTTTTGCTGGCAATTCTAGACAGAGCAGCTTACACGCAAATTCAGCAATTTCTCGAGACCCACAACATCCTTGGAACAAGCCAATCTGGCTTCCGACCAGGCCACAGCACATATTCAGCCTGCTTGTCTTGAAGAACCAGCTGGACGAGTTCAGAGACAAGAGCATTCCTGCCCTCCTCCTTCTCTTGGTCCTCTCAGCTGCATTTGACTTGGTTGACCACCAAATTATGTGTGACACCTTACCACTGGAACCAATTTTTCACTTGAAGCTACCGCTTGGGTTGCATCATTCCTGAAGGACATATCCATGAGAGTGTTAGCTGACAATGCCACTGCTTCCACTGAGCCCATCCCTTGCAGAGTTTCTGAAGGATTGTGCATATCTTTCACCATCTACAATATATTCAACAAACCCCTTTTTAACTTGCTTGACTTCATTGGCATATGCTACACCAATCATGCCGATGACACCCAAATCCTCCTCACCCGGTCCAGCAACTACTCAGATGACACGCACTTCCTAAATAAAGCGTACTCGACAATCCAGGCCTGGATGTCCACTAACGGCTTCTGTCTGAATAATGAAAAGACAGAGATCCTTCTGGTGGGTCCATCACTGGTAATCAAGAAACTCAACTCCCAATACGCATAGTTCAACATTGACCGCATCCAAATCCCAGCATTCTCCTCAGTTAAGACACTAGTCTTATACCTTGATGCCATCCTATCACTCACACGTAAGGTGTATGCCATTGCCTGATCTGCCTCGCTCACAACTGTGGGGTGAAAATACAGCCTCAGAGTGACAGAGATTGAGAGGCCATGCTAGGCCCCTATTGTGAGAGTGAAACTAGCTAATGTAGAGTCTCATTGAAAAGCAAAAGCCAGTACAAAACATTGATTTTCAACATGAGGCCTAGTGAATGAGCGAGAACGGAACTCACTCAACTTTATCTAAGTGGAAAGGCACTCAGCTGAAGGAGAGTATGACTCAGGACGGTAATATTGCTAACAATGCCTGATGAATGGGAAAAGACATGTGGTGCTGCAGGTCCTGACTTCATGTAAACTGGGAAAAGGCACCTTTTGACAGGATCAAAACTACAGCAGTACACATGGGAAAAAATACATTAAAATGCGGTGAGTTTGAAAAATAAAAAGGAGGAATTGTGCCTTACATTTAAAAAGTGAGGTCAAGTGACATATTTCGGAGAAAGACACTTACTTTTCACAAATGGAAAGGCCCGCTTGTTGGATTTTCTATGTATCTTTGGCCTATGAGTGAATAATACCTAAAGTGAACTTATATTTGTCCAAACCATATGCAAAGAAAGATTGTATTATAAACAGCAAGCCCAGATATACTGCTAAATGGTACATGTAGCAACATCTTGTCAATTTAAAGCTGTATTTTCTGAAGTATGGATGCATATGGTGCTTTCCCCACTGATCTGAAAGCGCTGTGCCTTTGAAAATGTGAACTCAAGACCTGTGGGTTGGACCCTCCAGGAAAAGCAAGCATGGTTCAGTTAGAAATACACAGACATAATAGAGAATAAGATCAAAATTGTGGGAGCTGTAAATAACACTGCTCACAGAGATGACCTTTAATGTCAAGTCCACCCATTAGTGACCAACAGCAATGACCTTTTCAGGGCTGACTCAACCTCAAGAAATGGCTTCAGAGCCACTAATGGATGATCAAACATTGTGTAGGAAACAGACCTTGCTGGTAAGCAGATGTTTGTGTCAGGTCACAAGAACAGAAATGAATATTAAAAAGGGTTGGGGCTAGTTTAAAGATGAGGGACACATGTGATGCCCTGCCATGTGATTAACATTGGCCCACATTTTCTTTAATTAAAAGAGAATTGTATGTCCCAGTGAGCTCATCCCAAACTCATATTAACGGGGTTAAGAAGCCCATCGGTACCATGTAAATATGAACCATGTGTGATATATACAAGTTGAGTTGTAAAAACAATTATGATTTCGGCTTCTCATAATTCCGAGGGAATGGAAAGTTGGTGTGTTGATAAGTTATGGAAGTTAAGATTTGAATCTTGAAGGGTCAGATTTGTGACTGTTTTGGCTCAGGAGTAAATCGATAAAACCATTACCTCCTCCCAGGAAGGGTGTGCCGAGATATGATTAGTATTTTCCAACTCGCCATAAAATATAGAAATCAAATAAATATATATATGTGCCTGCAGTTATCTGAAAAATTATGGTAGCTGCCATGTTGTTAGATTTTGAAGGACAATGTAAAAGTTAAACCCACTTGTCATTTTGGGATGATGGGTCTTTCTCCTCTCTCAGCCTCCATCATCCACACCCCCAACTCCTTGTCCTATCAGCAGGCAATGGGCATATTGGGGGAGGGGTAGGGAGAGGGTTGGCTAATCCGCAGCATGGGAATCATGATAATAATGGAGTGTCACCAGCCCTATAAGAGATCAGTTTTCAATCTGAGTGGGACTTGCTTGGAATTTTTCTACGTCTTTTTGACACTTGGAAACTTTTTTTGGACCTTTTTCCCTTGACTTTCCCGCTCTATTGCTGGAGGCAGTCTTCTTCTGGACTCTTGCAAGGAACAACTAGCAGAGACGCAGGGAGAACTACCAAGGTCTTAAACATTGCGTGGGAGACAGAGACTGGGAAATCTAGATACTAGCAGGGCCTGCCATTCGAGGAGCCAGAGTAACTCTGGGTGGTGGGGACTACCCTTGATCAAAGCCTTTTACCAGATCTGTGCTGTCCTCAGAGGAGCCCTGCTGTTTCCCTGGATGCCCCATAACAAAGGCCAGGGATTGTAGATGTAGATTAATCCAAATGCCAACAAAAAAGTTGGGGGGAATCTGCCAGCCTTAATGTCCATCTCGCATAGCGGGTAGGGGGTGGAACTGGGGAGACCTTTGGCACATATTATTCATCTAACTGAAATGTATTCCACTATAGAAAATTACCATATAATTAAGTTGAATTGTTTGGAACTGCCTGCCTTAATCCTTTCCATTGAATTGTGGGAGGGGGTGAAACTGTATAGATCCTTAGTGCATTGAATTAAAGTTAAATCAATTAATACCCATATAAGAAATTACGAGATGAGTGTTGTTAGAATTCAAAACTAGCAAGGTTCATGCCCAGTGTGTTAGAATCAGTATAGTCAATAAAGTACTTGGGTGATGCTACCTTTCTGAAACCCCTGTCTTCTGTATAGAAGGGGGGTGTCCACAATCCCAAAATAAGTAACCCTAAAACCCTGCCATGAAAATTGATGTAGAGTGTGCAAAATAATATATCCTATTTATTTTATTGCATCCCAAGTCAGAATCCCAATGCCTTGCAGTTTATGCAAACTAAAAGCCCAAAACGTTTTCCCATTTGTGTTCCTTTTCTAAACTTTGCCGTTCAACTAAAAAGCCCAAAATGACTTTTTTCATTGAGTCTATTCCCCAATCCCTGCCTTTAAATAAAATTCCAGAACAATGTTTTCATTTTATTCCCACTCTGTGTACCTTGTCTCTAAGCCAGAGGGGTCATATCTAATTGATACCTGGGAGTTGGGGTTGCTGCGAGAAAAGAGCTTGATAACAGACTAAGCAATCACTGTGTGTGTCATATTTTGTGTGGGTGAAATTGCCAAAAATCTGATGCAATGTGATGACTGTCCATCTCTAAATTTGACTTGTGTGTTGTAGTATCTGTAGGCCCATTAGAAATATAAGGCAGTCAATTGGTGCAAGTCATTTGAAATTGTGATATTGTATAGTGCCACAGCATTGGTGGCTGATGTTTTGGTTGTTCTATGTTAATTTGGCAAACCTTAAATAAATATATATTCTTACTATAAAGCGGCCTGGTTCCTAGCTCATTTGTGGTACAGAGGGTATTTGCTAGGAGGTGTGAAATAGGTTGGAGGCCTCACTAAAACTGAATCTGTATAAGCGCTTTGGTGCGTGCCACCTTGCATGGGAAGGTAAAGAACTCCCTGAGTTGAAGACTGCCTAATAAATTGTGACAAAGCTGGGGGATCATGGCCGCAATTTAGAGAGAGTCTTCATTTGTGACAGTGCAGTAGAAGCAGACAATTCATTTGAGTGTTATTGCATTGCACTGGATGTGTGTTGCATTGTGACCATGCCATTTAGACCTGTTCCCTACATTCCAGGGTGGTGTATAGATACAACAGTGTTGATTTTGAGTTGTCATTGTGAGTTGAAACTAAGCAGGAACAGGGTTGAGATTGTTGCCCTTGCATAGAGAATATATATGGTTGCAGAACATATTTCCGAATGAGCACCGTAGAAGTTAATATGGCCAGGAAGCACCTCCTATCCAAATTGGTTATTAAAGGTGAATGGGTAGAACAAGAACATGAAATGTGGCAAGCAAGAATGATGCAGGAGGTTACCTCTGCAAATGTTGACATGTGTCAGTATAATGGGCTATTGCATCAGGCCCAGCCAGACTTTTACATGGCACAAACCAGCAAAGATGAGCAAATTAAAATGGCTCTGCTCAAAGCATACGTGATGTAGTACATGAAACATACAATTCAAATGACAAGTATTTGAAGTCTCACATTTTTGCAATTACATTCTCTAAAGCCCCTGGTGGCGGAAACTTGAGAAATCAGTGTGGTAATAGTCAGGTGAAGCAGCACATTTGTGTGAAACAATGAACAGTTGAACAACAACATAAACAACGGGTCAACAAGACAGTGTTTTGGCCATTTTGAGCTAAACATGGGAGGCAGTGGATTAGTAGGCCTTCATCAGGACGGATACATTCTTGTGAGTAAAGAATCGTATGTCATCTGTAGGAGTAAATAGACAGAAACAATATATCAGGAGTGCGTATAAGGTCTAAAAAGTCTAGCAGTAGAATTGTAGACTGTATACATCGAAACAAGGGGATTGCGGTGCTTACCGTAATCAGAGAAGCACAATGGCTTAAGGCATTTTAGAGTCTGTGTACACTTATGTGGGAAGGTATGTAATACTTCTGCTGGACGGTCAATCCTAAGGGTGAAGACCGTGGATTAATTAGTGGTACTGTCTTTGCCATCTAATTAAAGTTTAGGTGGTTGAAAGAACCTGTCTTAACTATTTGAAGCCTGTGTATGGGACAGAGGGGGTCACTATGACCTGGGCGGTAGCCATGGAGCTATTAGCTCCATGGCTGCCTCCCATACCGTGCCCGTGTCCGGTGTTGTGCAATGGGGACTTACCGGTTTAGTCCGCCCCTGGTGGGATCGGTAAGTTCCCATTGCACAAACCATTCCCCATTCCCATTTGAGCCCCCGTAGACTCAATGGGAATGGGGAGGGCGCTAATAACGGCCTTGGTACATGCAAGCCCGTTATTAGCGCCCTGTGGTCAGACCACACGTTCCTTACGGTCCCCGCCAAGGGACCTTGGAATAGGGTGGTAAGGGATTACCGGTACCGGTCTCCTTACCGGTGCCAGGTATCCCTTACCGCCCAGGTCGTAATGACCCCAAGAGTCTTTACTGCAGGTGGCGCATTTCACGCGTTTTAGAATCCGGGAACAAAAGTGGATGTAGATTTTCCACTGTAGATGTAATATAGAGAGAAAAGCTCATGAGTGCACCAATAAATCGTCCCAATGGAGCACTTAACAGTACTAAATAAGGTTGTTTACCCAGTAGTGGACATCTGGAGGGCATAGTGGGACAATGAAGTCGTAAAAACATATACACTGTAGTGGTCACAGTGATGTGCATTTATTAGTATGGCTCGGGTGGGTACGGAGCCTAGTGAGAGCGGTGACCGCATTGTAGGCTGCATGGTTAAGCAAGCAGTGACCGCGTTGCAGGCACCATGGTAATGAAAGCGGTGACTGCGTAGTGAGCGGCAAGTTGTCACAGACGTGCTTTAATTAATATTAACAACGGGCCATGGTATTAGTGCAAAGACTTCCGTGTGCGGGCCGTAACTGTGTGGTAAAATAAAAGAAAACGTCACGGGTGATGACTACACCAGAGCGGGTGAAGTGCCGCGTAGGATGTATAATATGGCACTGAGGTGCCTAATGATACTTGTGAGTTCTTACCTGGTGCGAAAACATATTTCATGAGGACTGCTGCTGCTGAGTGTGCTAGCGATCCGTCTCTCATCTCCTGAGCAGCTGACCATGCGTGCGTTGTCATGGAGACAATGTTGTTTATAGTGGCGGCCGCCATTTTGAAATCTTCCGAGTTTAGGAAGTTGGTATAATTGCCAGATGCGTGTACTGTATAATAAAGCATATCTAGGTATGTATTACTGTAGTGTATCACCCATAATTAATGTGAGCATATGGAATAAAGATGTAATAACGTTTAGTTCACCGATCGTGGTTGCCACAGTTACTGTAGCAGCAAGAATGACACCGCCAGCCATAGCAATGGTGTAGCATCATGCAGAAGGACCCTGTTCGGTGTTGTGATGTGTCAGTTATTGATGTGAGCAAAATGTTAGAAAATGACGCTCATGGTAGGGAATTAATACATGCTACACAAGAGCTCTTTGTATACAGGTTACAATGCGTGTTGGAGAATAGGTCAACTTCTAAAGATGCAGTAGCCAAACAATGCTCCTTAGTACATTTAATTTGCCATTAGGAAACCAGATCAAACAATGTCATTCAAGTCCATGTCTGTGAATCATCATCGGGACTATTCTTGTGTTTGCAGATCGAGTTAAAATGGCACAGCATTTTATCTTTACAATAGTGCCAGACAGTGTTACATTTCCAGGTCACATTCATTGTTTACATGAAGTGTTTCCACTCTACGGTGATGTTGGGACCATCTTTAACAGTATTGAGTTTATGGACCCATTTCTGTTCTAGTTGGGTGAGGGTTCTGTCAATGTCACCCCCTCTTCTGGTGGATGTTACTTTCTGGATAACAAACCATTTGATATCCATGTTTGTATGGTTTTTCTTAAGATAGTGCTCCACAAGAGGTTTATCGAGTACCTTGTTTTTTATACATGAACGGTGTTCACAGATTCTCATTTTCACTGCTCTCATCGTTTTACCAACATACAGTAGTCCACAAGGACATACTATGATGTAGATGACCTGTTTTGTGTTACAGTTGGTGTGGTCTTGTAAGGTCCAATTGATACTTTTGTGGTTCCGGTGAATTGACAGACTGTACATTTCCCACACTGATAGTGACCTTGGATCGGAGGTAAATTCCAATGGATGGTTTGTTGCTTCACTTGTTCTGTAAAAGTGTGTACCAGTGATTCTTTGATATTCTGATTTTTCTTAAATGCGAACAAAGGAACTTTGTTGAGAGATCCAGTGTTCTTTATCAGGTGCCAGTGTTGTTTGATGGTCTTCTTTATTAGATTGCTTAGAGGACTATACGTTGTGATGCACACCAATCTGTCAAGATCTTTTTTGGTGTTTTTGGTTAAATATATTGTTCGATCAGCATTGGCTGCTCGTTTCTTAGCGTGTTTTATTGCTTTTCTGTGATGTACTCTATCCATTAGTCGGTTCTGAAGATCTGCAGCATGCTTCTCATAGGTGTCTAGGTCTGTGCAATTTACCCTTATCCTGAGAAATTGACCATAGAGTAGAGTATATTTCATACTCTCAGGATGGTAACTTCCAAAATGTAAGAGTTTATTCCGGTCTGTCGGTTTGCAGAATAATTCAGTTTTCAAACGATCCCCTGTCCGGAAAATGTGTAGATCGAGGAAATCTATGCAATGAAAGTCCCACTGCATTGTGAACTTGATGTGTTGGTTGCATTGATTCAACCATTGCTGAAACGCAATGAGGTCTCGTTGATCGCCTTGCCATATCAGGAATACATCGTCGCTGTTTTGAGGGGATTGGGTCCTCCAACGTATTCCATATCTATGACAGTAATCACCACAGCTGTGCTGCTTTGGAAAATCTTTCGGCGTCTGCGTCCTGTGTCGATGACGTCGATACACTGTCCTCGAGGGCCTCCGTCGAGCCGACGTCACCGAATGTTATAAGGAGAACGCACGACGCCCGTAGCCTCAGTTCTGTTTTTTCTGCAAACGTGTTCGCTTCGGAGATCTCGCCTCACCTCGATTCTACTGAATCCTGTTCTTTCAGTTCTTTGAACCTGTTTCTTCGTTGCTACTTGTAAGCATGATGTCTTCGGCTTCTTCCACCCCGTGGTCCGGGTTTAAGAAGTGTTGGGTGTGCGGGTCCAAGATGTCGCTAACGGATACGCATGACACTTGCCTCTGGTTCCTCGGGGAGGACCATGATACGGACGACTGTGTCGACTGCCAATCGCTCACATCGAAGGCCTTGCGGGAGCGTAAGTAGAAGCTGTTGGTCGGTACGGTGGCCAAGCCCCACAAGTCACGTTCCACTGGTCTTTTGACGGACGATTCGAGGGGTGACTCTCTGCATCGTCGTCGTGAGTCCGGGGTTTCTCGGTCTGGGAGTCGGTCCCGCCATTCCTCTGCCTCTTCGAGGCACTCCAGGAAGTGCCGTCACAGGTCACCTTCCCCGTCCTCTTCCGAGGATCCGCCCGTCGGTGGGTTGCTTGTCCCAACAAGCATTCCACTCCTGAGGAATGGGATTCATTCCGAAAGGAGTTGTTGGCGATATTTCAATCGCAGGGCTCCAGTCCATCTGCACCTTCTGAGGATGCCGGTCGTGGCTGTGCTAGAGACACTGCTCGTCTGGCTTCAGGCTCAAGCAGTCGTCGCGACCACCGGGTGCCTTCGAGGTCCCGGTCGGACAAGGATGGTCGCTCTAGACATGCCCGTTCCAGGCCCCGATCCTCGACGCCCTCGAGACCACGAGAACCTATGAAGTCTTCGAGGAAGACATCGACGCTGGTGGCACTGAGGTCGTTGCGGACTCTCTCGAGGCCCCGCCTCCGAGGAAGTCGTCGATGCCATCGGCGCCAAGGCTGCCGAGAGACATGCCCGGGGCTCCACCCTCGAGGCCTGTGTCGACGCTGTCAAAGCTGTCAGCACCTGTCAGCACCTTTCGAGGCGGCTTTGTCGGGGATGCCTCGTGGTACGGGGGAACCCCCCAGAAAGGCTCTGGCTAAGGCAAAACATGTCTTTGTTCCTTTTTCAGTTCCCTCTTTCCAGCCTCTGGATTATAGTTCTGAGGTGGATGAGGGGTCTGAGGAAGGTGAGGTTCCTGCAGAGGTTCCTGATGACATTGTGTCTGTTCATAGTCAACTTGAGGACCTGCGTCAGTTGCTGCAAGACACCAGTGGCCTAGACACTTCTCCAGATGTGGAGTTTGGTCGGCCGGAGCCTGGCACGCATGCCGAATCCTCATACCGGTGTCTCATGTCGAGGGTCACGGATTACTTAGGGTAGTCTGCCCCCACTGGGGATTTTCAGCAGGATGACCTGACTGATATCTTGGACCAAGGTCCTCCAACTGACCCGGTGCTGCCATTCCATATGGCCTTGCAGAGAAGGGTGGCTGCGGCTTATTCTTCTCTGGAGAGTCTCCCGGCATTGAGCAAGTCCTTGTCGAAGAAATATCGCCCAGCCAGTGGCGCCCCCTGCTACTTGACCACGCACCCTACTCTGGAGTGTTTGGTGGAGGCGGCTACGTCCCCAGCTAAGCAGGCGTGGTACCCTACCAGCCCTCCTGATAGGGACGACAAATGCTTTGATGGCTGGGCGAATAAGGTATTTTCTTCTGGGGGTATGGCGCTTCAGGCTGCCAACTCCGTTTGTGCCTTGTCTCGTTTCACGCACACTCTGTGGAACTGTATTTCCATAGCGGCTGATCATATTCCCATAGGGGAGGAATGGGATGGTTTCCTTGCTATTGTGCAGGATGGCAAGGATGCCATGTGTGAGTCCGTTCAGTCGGGTCTGGACATGGTTGATTGCGTTAGCCAGTCCATGGCGGCGAGCACCGTAATACGCAGGTTTGCATGGTTGCGGAAGTCGGGGTTTGATCCGGATGTGCAAAATCGGCTCCTCAACATGCCCTTTGATGGTGACCATCTTTTTGGCAGCAAGGCTGACGAGAGCCTTGAGAGGTTGTAGACCTCCAAAGCTACAGCAAAGTCGTTGGGCACTGCAGTTCGCCAACTTCCGCCTTTTTGTCCTAGGGGACAGCAATGGAGGGGAGGTTCCTTTCGATATTACTCGTCCTTTAGTAAATCGAGAGGAGCTGCAAGTCAAAGGGGCAACCGTAGGAGTGCCAGAGGTGGAAAACAAGGTACTCGAGGTGCCAAGTCCGCGCGAGCAGTTGCCTCTTTGCCCTCGGGCACTGCCAAAGCCGCTTCAGCTCAGTCATGAGGCCCATGCTTCTCCGGTTGGGGGAAGGCTGGCACAGCATCTTGTGGAATGGCGTGCCATTACTTCAGATGTGTGGGTTCTGGAGATCATAGCCCATGGCTACTGTCTTCCTTTCCGGGAGAGGCCTCACAACAATGCACCAGGAAATCTCTCTTTGAAGAGTCCGGATCCGCTCCTTGCGCAGGAAATTCAGTCCCTGCTGGAGAAAGGCGCCATAGAACTGGTGCCTGTAGTGGAGAGGAACAAGTGATGGTATTCCCCTTATTTTCTGATTTAGAAGAAAGACGATGGATTGAGACCCATCATGGACTTGCACGGTTTGAACAAGCTCCTCAGGAAGGACAAGTTCAAGATGGTTACTCTTTCTCAAGTCCTCCAGGCCCTTCAACTTCAGGACTGGTTGGTGTCTCTCGACCTCAAGGACGCTTATTTTCATGTGCCGATCCATCCAAAGCACAACAAGTACCTGAGGTTCGCGATTGGCGACTCGCACTTTCAGTTTCGGGTCCTGCCGTTCGGATTGACCTCCGCCCCGAGGGTCTTCATCAAGCTCATGGTGGTGGTGGTAGCGCATCTCAGGAAAGGGGGGATTCACGTCTACCCCTACCTGGACGATTGGTTGATCAGGATGCGCTCTTCCGAGCAAGTACTGGATCATCTGTCCTGTCACCTGCCACTCCCTTCACAAGCTGGGCTTCTCGCTCAACTTAAAGAAGTCCCACTTGACGCCAACACAGCGGGTCCAGTACATCGAAGCCGTGCTCGACACATCCCTTGGGCAGTGTTTCCCTCCCCAGGTAAGTGCTCTTCACATTCAGCATATGGTGCACAAGTTTCAACTTGCCCAGATGCTCCCGGCGTTCAAGTTCTTGCGGTTGCTCGGCCTCATGGCGTCCTGCATTCTTCTGGTGCCAGAGGCCAGGTTTCAGATGATATCTCTGCAATGGGCCCTCAAGCGTCAGTGGTCCCAGTCTTCTGGCCGGTTGTTGGACCCCGTTCAGGTGCTGCCCTCGGTCGCCCAGGACCTTCTGTGGTGGGCCGTCAAAGGCAATCTGATGAGGGGTTCTCCATTTTGGCTGCCCTGGCCGGAGGTGACGATCGTGACAGACGCATCCCTCATGGGATGGGGAGCTCATGCCAACGAGCTGACAGTCAGTGGTCGTTGGTCTCCGTTGGAGTCCAGACTCCATTTCAATCTGTTGGAGCTTGCCCTGAAGGCTTTTCTGCTGACTGTGCGAGGGAAGAATGTCCTGATTCTGACGGACAACACAGTGGCCATGCACTACCTCAACAAAAAGCAAGGCAGGGTCACTTCCTCTGTGCAGGGAGACGATGCATTTCTGGTTCTGGGCCATCCAGAAGGAAATTTTGATCTCGGCAGTTCATCTGGCCGGAGACGAAAACGAGACGGTGGATGATCTGAGCAGGCAGAGCGTGATCTCTCACGAGTGGGAGTTGGCCCAGGAGATTCTCCTGGAGATCTTCGCCCTTTGGGTGACACCTCAAGTGGATCTCTTCGCCTCCAGTGTCAACCGGAAGTGCGAAAGATTCTGGTCACAGGACTTTCCTCCAAGAGGAGCCTTAGGAGACGCGTTCGTAGTGGATTGGTCCTTCCCACTGCTGTACGTGTTTCCTCCAGTCCCCGTCATCCCGCAAGTGCTGCAGAGGCTACGGAGGTTCGGTTCCCGGATGATCCTCATTGCTCCTGCATGGGCCCGGATGACGTGGTACCTGGTCCTTCTCGACTTGTCCATCTGCCCTCCACGTCGTCTTCCCTACCGAGATGATCTGCTCTCACAGGGGGGGGTCAGGTTCTCCATCCATAGGTCAGATCCCTCAACCTTCACGATTGGCTTCTGAAAGGTTGAGGTATAAGGATTGGGACCTCCCTGAAGACGTGATGGATGTGTTGCTTTCAGCCAGATGGCTGGCAACAAAGTCCCTGTACCATTGCCGTTGGAGAAAGTTATGCGACTGGTGCAGGGTTAAGAATGTGGATCTTTTTTCATGTGACATTCCTGTGGTTCTGTCTTGTTTGCTTTCTTTAGCCCACAGGGGCTTGCAAGTGGGTACCGTTAAAGGCTCTGTCCATATTTAAGCACTCATCTAAGGAGTATTCTTATTTTAAAATTCCTTTAATTTCTCAGTTTCTGAAAGGGCTCACTAATGTGTTCCCTCCGTCACCTTTCCAGGTGCCCGGATGGGATTTGAACCTTGTTCTGAAATTCCTTATGGGTGCTCCGTTTGAGCCATTGCATTCTTGTCCTTTGAGACTGTTGACGCTGAAAACTGCATTTTTAGTTGCGGTCACTTCCGCTCTCAGAGTGAGTGAGTTACAGGCACTTTCAGTTAAGCCACCCTTCACTGTGTTTCATAAGGACAGGGTTGTCCTTCGAGTTCGTCCTTCTTTTCTTCCGAAGGTGGTGTTGGAATTTCATTTACGCCAGATGGTTATTCGTCCGGCATTTTATCCTCCTCCGCATCCTGGTAAGGAAGAGGGGAGGCTCTAGAGGTTGGGTCCTAGGAGAGCTTTGAGTTTCTACATTTCACGCATGTCCCGGGTCAGAGTGGATGATCAGCTCTTTATTGGTTACGCTGGAAGGCGTTTGGGACAAGCTTTGACTAAGCAGACTTTGTCTAGATGGATTATCTTGGCAATTTCTGAATGTTACCGTCTGGTGGGCAAGGACCCTCCGGTGGGCTTACGGGCCCATTCTACTAGGGGTATGGCTGCCTCTACTGCCCTGCAGAGGGGTGTTCCTATTCGTAACATCTGTGATGCAGCCACAGGGCTTCGGTCCATACCTTTGTACGTCACTACTCCCTAGATTCTATCCATGGGCAGGATCTGGACTTTGGCAAGGCGGTCCTTTACTCTGCAATTTGATAAGGCATTCTAAATTTGTATATTCTAAATTCTTTTACCTCCTCCTGACGTTGGTACTGCTTTGGGAGTCTGTCATAGATATGGAATACGTCAGAGGACCAAATCCCCTCGAAGAACAAGTTACTCTCTCACCTGGTAACGATCTTTCGATGGGATGGTCCGACGACGTATTCCATATCGCTCCCTCCCTGCCTACCCCGCTACAGAATTGCTTATGCGATTGCAGCTTACGTTTCCGCAAGGCTTTCTGTGGTCATACTGACAGAATATTGGTGCCACACGTTCTGGGAAAAAACTACAACTGAGGCTACGGGCGTCGTGCGTCCTACTAATAACTTCCGGTGACGTCGGCTTGACGAAGGCCCTCGAGGACAGCGTATCGACATCATCGACGCAGGACGCAGACGCCAAAAGATTTTCTGACGCAGCACAGCTGTGGTGATTACTGTCATAGATATGGAATACGTCGTTGGACCATCCCATCGAAAGAACGTTACCATGTAAGAGAGTAACTTGTTCATCTCTTCCAAACCACGAGGTTGTCTTTGTATGTATTACTCGCTGCCGTGATATGTTCTGTCTCATATTGCGCCATGTAGAGGTTGGCTATGTTGGGCGCGAAGGTGGCCCTCATACTGACCCCTTTTACTTGTTTATATAGCTGGTCTCGGAATAGGAAGAAGTTTTCCGTCATGGCCAGTCTGACGCATTCAAGTATAAAGTTGGTTGAAATTGACAGAGTGTCATTTCTCTGATCCGGGAAATTTCTCAATACTTCAAGGCCTTCTTCTTGTGGTATGGAGGTGTAGAGTGCCTCAACATCCAGAGTGGCTAGGATATATTCTTGTTTCATGGTGATCTTTCCCAGCATCAAGATGGTATCTGTGCTGCCTTTTATGTAGGAGGCCATTTGGTTCACGAAGGGTTTCAGAAAAACATCTGTGTAGACTGATAGTGGTTCGAAAATCAAGTCACATGCTGATAGAATGGGTCTGCCAGGCGGATTTTCTATGCTCTTGTGTATTTTGGGTAATATGTAAAAAGCTGGAATCCGTGGATGTGTTTTATTGAGAAAAGTGTATTCATCATCACAGATCCATGATTGTTCGCGGGCGTGACGGGTCAAACTTTGAATTTCCTCTTGCGGTGGGAGCGCGTTGCAGAGGTACATGGGCTTCTGTGTCGCGTAATAAGCGTAAGCATTCTTTGTCATAATCTGTGGTATTGAGGATGACAATTCCACCCCCTTTGTCAGCGAGTTTGATGGTAATATTGTGGGGTTGTTTCAAGGAGAATAGAGCACTCCTTTCTTCTGGAAGCAAGTTGTCTGGGTAAAAGTTTCTCTTGGAGAGGGCCTTTTGAATAGCAACGGTTAGATTTTTTCATAGGTCTCAAATTCGCATGGGATGGTATGAGGTGGAAGCATAGAGGTTGATTTTGTTTTCAGTCCAGTCGTGTTGTCGTTGATCTTGTCTGGAAGTTCAGTGCCAGATTGTGAGTGTTCAGGTAGATAAACTTTGAAGAAGTATTTCAGCCGGATGTTACAGAAGAAGCGTTTCAACTCGAGTTCTGTGTTGAAGGCTTGGGCTTTAGCTGCTGGTACAAAAGAAAGACCTTACTCAAGGAGGTTTTGTTCCGCTGGAGTAGTTACGTGGTTGGATAAGTTGAAGATTGGAATCCTCTCTGCTGACATTTGATGTAATACCACTGCCGGGTACGCATCTGTTGCCCCTGGGGTGTTGGTCTTCTATTTGAATGTCCTTGTTGCCTTGCCCCGTTGAAAAAAAGGTGGTTGTTGTTGTTGGTATCCGGAGCCTCCAGTTGTGCTGCCACTGCTGCTCGAAGATGTGCCCGAGTACGACACTCCTCGATTTCTCCTATTATAGTTACTTTGTTGTATTTCGGTATAATAGTTGTCACGTAGTTAAGGATAGGTTTTAACCTCTGCGTAGTTCTGGAGATCTTTTTTAAATTTTTGGGCTTTTCTTTCAGTCGTGATTGCTTTAAATTTATAAATCTCCACTTCTAGTTTTTCAAGCTTGGTTTTTGCGTCCTGTATAGTCGCATCCTCTTGGAATTTCTTTTCCAATTCTAGGAGTTCAGCTCCTTGTTTTTTGCATTCTTCGTCAGCCGTGTCGATGACTAGAATGAGCCAGTCTCGGCTGCACTTATTGCCAACCCCACTGAAGTTTTTTGTAAATTTGGGATTGTCCGTGAAAACACGGGGAATGTTCTTTACCTGGAGCCTTTCAGGGATTATCCCTGCCTTAAGGTACTCTAACATACATTTTCAGTGCATTTCGGTCCTTACTAGTTTCTTGTTTTTCTGATTAATATTTTCCAGTTCGTCTTTGGCTAAACCTTGAGTCAGGATGCCATCTTCATTGCTCAGGGTTGATGTGGTCCCTAAGAGTTTTTTAAAATAGTCATCCGTGTAGGATACTATGTTGACTTTCTCCATTTTGGTCGTTGTTAGGAAAGATTTCATAATTGTAGGTAATTTTCCTTCCATGTGGCAACCCCCAAACTTTTTGCTGTTGTTTTAAACTCTGATCTAGACTTTGCCAGTGAAGCGCAGCCTTCCGCCACACTCCTCAGGGCTTTCGCTCAATTCTTACGGGGAAACTGACATGCCCTTAAGACAGTCAGTACCGGGAGACTTTGTTTCCCTTAGTCCTTTCCTCATGTTGCAGCTTTTGAGCAACATGAGGCAAGAGTGCACCGTAACTTATATTACCGCGCTCTTGGATCTCTAGTCATTCCAATGTCCCTAGAAACTCTCGCTGGACTTATCATGAAATGTGCAAGTGTGTCACGGACGGGACTGGTGGCAGCTATCGTTTCTTTGTGTTTTGAACCCCTTTTTGCCATGTTAACTGCGCTTCCCGCGTTTGGCCCAAATGTGTGGCCTGGCCTCCAAAATGGCCATGCCACAAGGTTCTTTGTCCTGTCCGCTGACCGTCTTGCCCCTTCACCTTCCCCCAGGTCGAGCCGACCCGGGGCAGTCCTTATTTGGTCATGCACTTTCCCGCGAAACACAACGCTTTCGCAGGCTTCTGCATGCCATGTGTGTGCCTCCAGGATGTGGGCTGGGATGTCTGTTCCCAATACACATCCTGGGTGCCAGAGAGTCTAGAGTGTCCTGAATGCCTGGGACCACCGTGGTCCATGATAGGTCCACGTATGGTGTGAGTGTTTGTGAGCGGATCTCCCATTCAGCCCCCTCCGTTTTGGCGCGAAGGGAAATCTGGATAAGAGGAGGCTGAAAACCCCACTACCAGGTCGATCTCCTGAGTTCTCACGAACAAAGGATAAGGAGCCAAGTATCCTGCAACTAAGAAGCTGAGTCAAGGAATCGCTGGTGACCCGCTGAAGGTTTGGCACCCTGCACTACTGTCGTCCTGTGAGACCCCTCTGCCTCTGATCGTACGAGAAGGCCTGTACTGGCGCTTCGACCCTTTAGAATAGTGGGAACAACTATTCTCTGCATCTTCACCAAATCCTGTACGTAAGCCTTCGGAAGCATCCCTGGGCCATCCAGTGGACTGACCAGCCTACACAGGAACATTGCTCTGTCACCGCCATCTGACTGCTGCTAAATTCTGAGCCCTCGGTACTCTCACACGATTCGTACACCTGGCGTTCCCAGGTCTGAAGTGAGACGTGTGCTTTCGGACCGTAATACATGCGGTTGCCGAGTTGCCCTGCTGTGGTAACAATCTGTGCATGTTCCCTGCATTTGGGACACCCTCGACCCTGACACCTGCTGTCGTGGAATCAACACGGCGTCGAGACATCCTGCTGATCGCATCTGAACCTGCCAGTACCGAAACGGAACCGGATAATCCTGGGTCTGCCTGCATCGGGGACTGGTGAGTAGTCAATACCCTAACCGGTCACCCTCCCGCAGGAGCCTGTGGCTTTTCATCGCTGTCGTAAACAGCAACCCTTTTCCGCACTCACGCCCTCCTTCTGCCCACAAGTGGAGGCCACGCTTGAGTAGCGGGGATCTGTTCATCATCGTTTTGTTCACCTCTCTGAACTGCCTGATCTCCCTGAAGAGACTCCCCTTTGCCCGTTGGCACCCGCGTGTGCAGGTACTTTTGAGCACAAGGCTCCACTCTTCGTAGGGCTCGGACTTCCTTCTAGTTAGGTGGCCTCTGATGTCGAACTGGGTCTAACAATTACTTACACTGCCTGTTTTCCTCCCCATCTAGGTGGTCTGCATATTTCGTGCTTCTAACTCTTTAGACCCCTCGGTCTTGTATATATATTGTATTGATGATGATGTGTTGGTTTACTGGAGTTTTACTGTGATTCTTTACTATGGTCGATGTTACAAAGACCGTGTAATAAATGTGTCTATATTTTTAATATAACACCTGACTGGAGTCATTTGTAAGCGTCCTTGCTTTGTGTGCTCATTGCAGGCTTTCAGTCACCCTCACCCCTATTGAGACCTAGTCTTGACTGCTGCCGTCGCTACCCTGATTTGTCTGGCTTGTCCAGAGGTTACCCTGTTCCAAGAAACTAGGCTGGCCTTCTGAACCTCTGCCCCTCCAGGACAGAGTTCAAAAATCCATCTTAACAAATTGGTGTACAGGGTGGGATACGACTGAAGGTATCCAGTGTTGCGCACGAGCGAAGGCATTTCAAGTTATTCCTAACAGGACACGTAGTGAATTGTCATAGTATAACTCTTTAAAAGCCATAGTCCAATCGAAACAGTATTGAAACAGGTACCTTGTCAACTTTAAATGCTTCTAAATCCGAAACATTGAAAAAGATGTGTGCTGAGAGAGGTGTCCCATGGCGTGGCAAGAAGCTCAGCTTAGCGCTTTAACTTCTGAGGACAGTGCAGAAGGAGGTGGGGCTGCTCTCACTGGCAGAACTGACAGTTCTACCACCGCACTGATCCCGAGTGACCATGAGGACAGGGAGGATTAAATGTCCAATGTTTCCTCTGACAGTGCTGATGAGGAGGCCATGCTTGAATTCAAGAAGCAAGAACTGCTGTTTAGGCAGAAGGAGCTTGTGTTCAATATAGCCAAACTAAAAATCGAACAGACAGAAAAACAGAAAGACAGGGATCACCAGTTGGAACTGGCCAAGCTTCAAGTTGCCAATGGATCCAAGGGTCCTGGAAACGGGTCTAGGGCCTCCTCTCATACAAGATTTCCAAAAGATCTGCTCAGTGTGTATGAGGAAAAGAATGACATTATGGACTGGCTGAATATATTTGAGTATGCATGTGAAGTTCAACAAGTTGACAATGCTGATAAAATTGCCTGGTTACTTTGCAGACTGTGCCATTCTGGCTGCAGTGCCATTATGGAAATATTGAAGGCTGAGCGAGCAGATTTTGCAATGTTGAAGCAAACTCTCATTTTAAAGTTGGAAAGACTCCTGCCCAATATTTAAAACGATTCCGAGAGTATAAGAAAAAATAAGGTGGTACTTGGGTATCTTATGTAACCGAATCCCTAAAAAACCTGCTGGCTGGGTCGAAGGTTATAAGGTTTCTACCTTTGAAGGTATGATAAGTCTTGTCATGCTGGAACATATGTTTGCATCTTCTTCCCCTGAGCTTAAGCAGCATTTGGCAGATTCTAAGGAGATAGATCCAAAGAAGCTTGCCATTGCAGCAGATTTGTGGGTGTCACATTGAGTGTCCCATAAGGACAAGACTCATCCTGGTAAGCAGTACAAAGGGAAAAAGTCCAAAGATAAGGAGGGTGGAGAAACTGATAAATCTTCTTCTCAAAAGGGCCACAAAAAGAAAAATAAGGGTAAGACACAAGAGAACTCACAGGGTAGTGGAGGTCAGCCTCTGAAACAGAACTCTCGTTGTAATAAGCCTTCCTATGTAAACAGACCCAATGGATCTTGTTTTGCTTGTGGAGCAACTGACCATGTGAAGGGGGATCCCCGGTGTAAGGATAAATCTTTGGGAGTCCACTCTGCTAATCTGGCCTTCTCCTCCCACAAGGAAGAAGAGATTACAGAAGCATCCTTCTCCTCAGACTCCTTCCCCAGTGGGATAGAAGCTGAGGTAGTTTTAGTTTCCCTGGGTTCCTGGGAGCCTAAAGTCGCAGTGGCTTATGCTAGGATTCCAGATAACACCAAGCACTACTTTAAAAAACAGTGTGCTGATCAATGGAGTAGATACTCCAGCTCTTAGGGATAGTGGGTGCAGTCGAACGGTAGTGGATTCTACCTTGGTAGATTCAGAGGAAGTTGCCAGAGCTAATCTGATACCCACTAAGTTGGCTGACGGCCCGCCTCACATGTTTCCAGTAATACCTGTAAATCTTACTATCAATGGTACAGCAGTCAGGATTCCAGTGAGTATTCAGAGGAACGTCCCAGGAAAGGTCTTGTTGGGCAACGATCTCAGAGCTTTAGGGCTCGTGGGAGACACTGCTGACAGACCGTGCACAAGGTCTCAAACAAGGGCAGCACTGACCAAGATCAGTGAGCTGCCCCAGCCAAATGGGAAACCCAAGGCTAAAGGAGTCAGAAAACCAAAACAAGGGAAAGAAAATATTCCCCCGAACTCACCTACCACTGCAGTGGAGGAAGTTGGTCAATCGCCCGGACCTGACGAGGGGGCGGCGATGCCTGAAGTATTTGACCCCAATGACCATCCTGAACTAAACAACTTGTTATTAGAAGATGGTCCTGATAGGCAAGAATTCTGTAAAGGCCAACGTGAGTGCCCATCTCTGGAAGGCCTAAGGAGACAGGCCTGCTCCCAGCTTGAGGGTGAACCTCCTGGGAAGCATCAGATTTATTGGGAAGGTGGACTCCTGTATAGTGAGCCCACAGAGTCTACAGAAGGAGACCATAGGAGGTTGGTGGTTCCCCTTGTTGTAAGACCCTTCCTCCTGCAGTTGGTGCATTAAGTGCCCGTTGCTGGTCACCTTGTTATTAAGAGGACCAAGCAAAGGTTATCCATGCACTTCTACTGGCCCAAGACGGGGGTGCAAGTAGAAAGTCACTGCAAGAGTTGTGCCTCCTGCCAGTTATCTGGTAAGAGTGGCTCAACAATCCAAGCTCCATTGGTACCACTCCCAGTTGTGGGAATACCATTCGAAAGGGTAGGGATTGACATCGTTGGTCCCCTTGACCCGCAAACATCCTCAGGCAATAGGTTTATCCTGGTGCTGGTCGACCATGCTACCGGATATCCTGAGGCCATCCCATTAAAAACTGTAACTGCCAAGTCAGTTGCAAAAGCGTTACTTGGCATCTTTACTAGGGTTGGCTTCCCTAAAGAAGTTGTGTCTGACCAAGGCAGCAACTTTATGTCGAAATATATGCCGGCTATGTGGAAAGAATGTGGGGTTACCTACAAGTTCTCTTCTGCATACCACCCCAGACCAATGGTCTTGTGGAACGGTTCAACAGAACGTTAAAGAGTATGATTGGGGCTCTGGAAGAACCCGAAAGAAGAAAATGGGATTCTTCTTTTACCATGCTTACTGTTTGCCTACCGAGAGGTACCACAGGAGGGTGTTGGCTTCAGCCCCTTCGAACTTCTGTTTGGTCACCCTGTGCGGGGACCCTTAGCCATAGTCAAGGAGGGATGGGAGATGCCCACTCCCCCTATTACTACCAACGTAGTAGACTATGTGTTAGGGCTCAGAAAACGGATGGTACTCCTGATGGGTATGGCTAGTGACAAGTTGAAGGCAGGACAAGCCCTGGTGAAACATTGGTATGACCAGAAAGCTTCCCTCATCAGCTTCACACCTGGTCAGCAAGTCCTGATCATGAATCCCATAAGGCCTAGAGCTTTGCAGGATAAATGGTCAGGCCCTTACAAAGTGGTAGAGCCCCTGGGTGAGGTCAACTATTTAGTGGACCTTGGAAGGCCTGGACAGGCTCCAAAAGTGTTCCATGTAAATAGGCTGAAGGCTTTCGTCCAAGAGTCGAAATTGCAGCACTGCTACTGGCTTCAGATGTTGAGGAAGAGGAGTCTGAACCTCTCCCCGACCTGTCCCAAAGCGGTCCTTCAGATAGCTCCTTTGAGGGTGTCCGAGTGGCCCCTCACCTGACTTCTGATCAGCAGGCTGAGGTGAAAAGTTTGCTTAGGCAATTTTCCCCCCTGTTTTCAGAGTCCCCTGGTTTGATACCTTGGTGCAAACATAAGATAGACACAGGAGACAGCGTACCTACCAAAAGTAGAGGATACAGAATGTCAGACAAAGTACGGTCTTACATTAAGACAGAGGTCAACAAAATGTTAGATCTTGGGGTGAGTGAACCCTCTAGTAGTCCTTGGTCCAGCCCTGTGGTTTTGGTTCCAAAGGTAGGTACTTCCGAATTGAGGTTCTGCGTGGATTACAGGGCTCTGAATGCTGTCACCAAGACAGATGCACACCCCTTGCCTTGAACAGATGAGCTGGTGGATACCTTGGGTGCCTCCAAGTATCTCAGCATGCTTGACCTCACTGCAGGCTATTGGCAAATAGCCCTAGCAGAACATGACAAGGAGAAGACAGCGTTCTCAACTCCAGACGGTCTTTACCAGTTCAGGGTAATGCCCTTTGGTTTGAAGAATGCACCTGCAACTTTTCAGAGGCTTGTGAATCATGTGTTAAATGGGTTGGATGAATTCTGTCTTGCATATCTGGATGATATAGCAGTTGTCAGCGCCACCTGGGAAGACCATGTGAAACACCTCGGGATTGTGCTACAGGCTCTTCAGAAAGCACACTTGACCATAAAGGCTAGTAAATGCCAGATTGGACAAGGCTCCGTGGTTACATTGGACATGAAGTAGGTGGAGGGAGGATACAGCCTCTACCCAGTAAAGTACAAGCATTACAAGACTGGCCTACCCCCACTACACAGACCCAAGTGAGAGCCTTCTTAGGACTCACAGGGTATTACCACAACTTCATGGCAGACTATGGTACCATAGCTGCCCCTCTGACTGCTCTCACCACTCTGAAGAAACCCAAGAAGGTAACTTGGACCGACTAGTGTGAGAAGGCCTTCAATGGCTTAAAAGACTCCTTGTGCCAGGCCCCTGTTCTCAGGGCCCCTGATTACCAAAGACCTTTTATTGTGCAGACAGATGCCTCTGACACTGGGATAGGAGCTGTACTATCACAAGTAGATGAGAAGGGTAAGGAACACCCTATTGGTTTCATTAGTCGTCAGTTTAAGGACAGAGAGCTCAGATGGTCCACAGTAGAGAAAGAATGTTTCTCTGTTGTGTGGGCCCGACGGAAGCTGAGGCCCTACCTATATGGGACCCACTTCACTGTGCAAACTTACCATAAGCCCTTAAAGTGGCTAATGAACATGAAGGGAGAGAATCCAAAGTTGCTTAGGTGGTCCATAAGTCTGCAAGGCTTTGACTTCACTATTGAGCATAGGCCAGGTGTCCAACATGGCAATGCTGATGGGTTGTCCAGAATGTATAACCGACCTGAACAAGAAACTCATCCAGGGGTGGATTAGTTCCCCCTGTCCTTAGTCTGGGAGGGGCGAGTGTTAGGACAGATTTCATAATTGTAGGTAATTTTCCTTCCATGTGGCAACCCCCAAACTGTTTGCGGTTGTTTTACAACCTGATCTAGACTTTGTCAGAGAAGCGCAGCCTTCCATTGCACTCCTCTGGGCTTTCGCTCAATTCTTATGGGGAAACTGACATGCCCTTAAGACAGTCAGTACCGGGAGACTTTGTTTCCCTTAGTCCTTTCCTCATGTTTCAGCTTTTGAGCTGCATGAGACAAGAGTACACCGTAACTTACATTACCGCGCTCTTGGGTCACTAGTCATTCCAATGGCCCTAGAAACTCTCGCTGGACTTATCATGAAATGTGCAAGTGTGTCACGGACGGGACTGGTGGCAGCTATCGTTTCTTTGTGTTTTGAACCCCTTTTTGCCATGTTAACCGCGCTTCCCGCGTTTGGCCCAAATGGTGGCCTGGCCTCCAAAATGGCCATGCCACGAGGTTCTTTGTCCTGTCTGCTGACCGTCTTGCCCCTTCACCTTCCCCCAGGTCGAGCCGACCCGGGGCAGTCCTTATTTGGTCATGCACTTTCCCGTGAAACACAACGCTTTCGCGGGCTTCTGCATGCCATGTGTGTGCCTCCAGGATGTGGGCTGGGATGTCTGCTCCCAATACACATCCTGGGTGCCAGAGAGTCTAGAGTGTCCTGAATGCCTGGGACCACCGTAGTCCGTGATAGGTCCACGTATGGTGTGAGTGTTTGTGAGCGGATCTCCCATTGGGCTCCCTCCGTTTTGGCGAGAAGGGAACTCTGGATAAGAGGAGGCTGAAAACCCCACTACCAGGTCGATCTCCTGAGTTCTCATGAACAAAGGATAAGGAGCCAAGTATCCTGCAACTAAGAAGCTGAGTCTAGGAATTGCTGGTGACCCGCTGAAGGTTTGGCACCCTTCACTGCTGTCGTCCTGTGTGACCCCTCTGCCTCTGATCGTACGAGAAGGCCTGTACTGGCGCTTCGACCCTTTAGAATAGTGGGAACAACTATTCTCGGCATCTTCACCAAATCCTGTATGTAAGCCTTTGGAAGCGTCCCTGGGCCATCCAGTGGACTGACCAGCCTACACAGGAACCTTGCTCTGTCACCGCCGTCTGGCTGCCGCTAAATTCCGAGTCCTCTGCACTCTCACACGATTTGTACACTTGCTGTTCTCAGGTCTGAAGTGAGATGTGTGCTTTGAGACCGGAATACATGTGGTTGCCGAGTTGCCCTGCTGTGGTAACAATCTGTGCGTGTTCACTGCATTTGGGAAACCCTCGACCCTGACTCCTGCTGTCGTGGAATCTACACGGCGTCGAGACATCCTGCTGATCGCATCTGAACCTGCCAGTACCGAAACAGAACCGGAGAATCCTGGGTCTGCCTGCATCGGGGACCGGTGAGTAGTCAATACCCTAACCGGTTGCCCTCCCGCAGGAGCCTGTGGCTTTCCATCGCTGTCGTAAACAGCAACCCTTTTCCGCACTCGCGCCCTGCTTCTGTCCACAAGTGGAGGCTGCGCTTGAGTAGCGGGAATCTGTTCATCATCGTTTTGTTCACCTCTCTGAACTGCCTGAACTCCCTGAAGAGACTCCCCTTTGCCCGTTGGCACCCACGTGTGCAGGTACTTTTGAGCACAAGGCTCCACTCTTCGTAGGGCTCGGACTTCCTTCTAGTTAGGTGGCCTCTGATGTCGAACTGGGTCTAACGATTACTTGCACTGCCTGCTTTCCTCCCCATCTAAGTGGTCTTCATATTTCTTGCTTCTAACTCTTTAGACCCCTCGGTCTTGTATATATATTGTATTGATTATGATGTGTTGGTTTACTGGCGTTTTAGCGTGATTCTTTACTATGGTCGATGTTACAAAGGCCTTGTAATAAATGTGTCTATATTTTTAATATAACACCTGTCTGGAGTAATTTGTAAGCGTCCTTGCTTTGTGTGCTCATTGTGGGCTTTCAGTCACCCTCACCCCTCTTGAGACCTAGTCTTGACCGCCGCCATTGCTACCCTGATTGGTCTGGCTTGTCCAGAGGTTACCCTGTTCCAAGAAACTAAACTGGCCTTCTGAACCTCTGCCCCTCCAGGACAGAGTTCAGAAATCCATTTTAACAGTCGTATGTGTGGAGATAAGGATGATCTGTCTGTTTATTATCGTGCCCTGTAGAACAGGGGACGTAAAAGTGCCCACAGCCATGGACTGCACTATGAACAAGTATTAGACAGGGCGCCTAGTTGCTGCCTTGCTCTGCCCAAGTAAGTAAACTTATATAAGCAACACAATTTAGCAAGGTCATCGACGTCCAGCTGCTGATTTATAACTACTCACTCCTGAATTTCAAAAATTATCTGGGTGGACACAAGTCTTTTTGAAAAAATACTGCAGTTCTTATTTAATTTGTATGCAGTTAGTGTAGGAGTACACATGAATCTTTAAGGCACAGGATATTTGACATTAAAACATACATGATTCATGAATCATTAAATTCAAATGACAAATATTGGAAGTCCCACATTTTTGCATTTACATTCTCTAAAGCCCCTTGTGGAGGAAACTTGAGATATCAGTGTGGTAATATTCAGGTGAAGCAGCACATTTGTGTGAAACAATCAACAGTTGAAAAACAACATAAACAATGGGTCAACATGACAGTGTTTCAGCCATTTTGAGCTAAACTTGGGAAGCAGTGGATTAGTAGGCCTTCATCAGGACGGATACATTCTTGTGAGTGAAGTATCCTATGTCATCTGTCGGAGAAGTAGACAGAAACAATATATCAGGAGTGAGTATAAGGTCTAAAAAGTCTAGCAGTAGAATTGTAGAGTGTATACATTGAAACAAGGAGATTGCGGTGCTTTCCGTAATCAGAGAAGCACAATGGCTTAAGGCATCTTATTGTCTGTGTACACTGATGTGGCAAGGTACGTAATACTTCTTCTGGACGGTCAATCCTAAGGGTGAAGACAGTGGATTAATTAGTGTACTGTCTCTCCCATCTAATTAAAGTGTAGGTGGTTGAATGAACTTGTTTTAGCTATTTGGAGCCTGTGTATGGGAAAGAGTCTTTACTGCAGGCGGTGCATTTCATGCGTTTTGGAATCTGGGAACGAAAGTGGATGTAGATTTTCCACTGTAGATGCAATATACAGAGAAATGCTCATGAGTGGACCAATAAATCATCCCAATGGAGCACTTAACAGTACTAAATAAGGTAGTTTACCCAGTGTTGGACATCTGGGGGCGTAGTGCGACAATGAAGTCGTAAAAACATATGCACTGTAGTGGTCACAGTGATGTGCATTTGTCAGTATGGCTTGGTGGGTAAGGAGCCTAGTGAGAGCGGTGACCACATTTTAGGCAGCATGGTTAAGCAAGCGGTGACCGCGTTGCAGGCACCATGGTAACGCAAGCGGTGACTGCGTAGTGAGCGGCAAGTTGTTACAGATGTGCTTTAATTAATATTAACAACGGGCCGTGTTAGTGCAAAGACTTCTGTGTGCAGGCTGTACCCGTGTGGTAAAAAAAAAGAAGTCACGGGTGATGACTACACTGGAGCGGGTGAAGTGCCGCATAGGATGTATAATATGGCACTGAGTTGCCCAGTCATACTTGTGAGTTCTTACCTGGTGCGAAAACGTATTTTGCGAGGACCGCTGCTATTGAGTGTGTTAGCGATCCGTCTCTCGTCTCCTGAGCGGCCGACCGTGCGTGCCGTTGTCATGGAGACAATGTTGTTTATAGTGGCGGCAGCCATTTTGAAATCCTCAGAGTTTGGGAGGTTGATATAATTGCCAGATGCGTGTACTGTACAATAAAGCATATCTAGGTATGGATTACTGTAGCGTATCGCCCATAATTAATGTGAGCATATGGAATAAAGACATAATAACGTTTGGTTCACCGTTTGTGGTTGCCATAGTTACTGTGGCAGCAATAATGATACGGCCAGCCATAGCAATGGCGTAGCATCGTGCAGAAGGAACAAACCAGTGAAGCAACAAACCATCCTTTGAAATTTACCTCCAATCCAAGGTCACTATCGGTGTGGGAAATATACAGTCTTTCAATTGACCGAAACCACGAAAATGTTCAAACACAAAAGTATCAATTGGACCTTACAAGACCACACCAACTGTAACAGAAAAAAGGTCATCTACATCATAGTATGTCCTTGTGGACTATTGTATGTTGGTAAAACGATGAGAGCAGTGAAAACGAGAATCTGCAAACACTGTTCATGTATAAAAAACAAGGTACCCGTTAAACCTCCTGTGGAGCACTATCTCAAGAAAAACCATACAAACATTGATATCAAATGGTTTGTTATACAGAAAGTAACATCAACCAGAAGAGGGGGTGACATTGACAGAACCCTCACCCAACTAGAACAGAAATGGGTCCATAAACTCAATACTGTTAAAGATGCTCTCAACATCACCGTAGAGTGGAAACACTTCATGTAAACAATGAATGTGACCTGCAAATGTAACACTGTCTGGCACTATTGTAAAGATAAAATGCTGTGCCATTTTAACTTGATCTGTAAACACAAAAGTTAGGCCCAATGATAATTCACAGCCATGGACTTCAATGACATTGTTTGATCTGGTTTCCTAACGGCAAATTAAATGTACTAAGGAGCATTGTATGGCTACTGCAACTTTAGCAGTTGACCTTTTCTCCAGCACGAATTGTAACCTGTATACCAACAGCCAGCCCTTGTCTAATATGTATTAATTCCCCACCATGCACATCATTTTCTAACATTTTGCTTGCATCAATAACTGACAAATCACAACACCGAACAGGGTCCTTCTGCACAATGCTACGCCATTGCTATGGCTAACCGTGTCATTCTTGCTGCCACAGTAACTATGGCAACTACGATCGGTGAACCAAACGTTATTACATCTTTATTCCATATGCTCACATTAATTATGGCCGATACGCTACAGTAATCCATACCTAGATATGCTTTATTGTACACTACACGCATCTGGCAATTATATCAACCTCCTAAACTCAGAGGATTTCAAAATGCCAGCCGCCACTATAAACAACATTGTCTCCATGACAACGGCACGCACGGTCAGCTGCTCAGGAGACGAGAGACGGATTGCTGGCACACTCAACAGCAGCGGTCTTCACAAAATACGTTTTCGCAACAGGTAAGAACTCACAAGTATCACTGGGCACCTCAGTGCCATATTATACACAGCACTTCACCCGCTCCAGTGTAGTCATCACCAGTAACTTCTTCTTTTATTTTACCATGCGGGTGCAGCCCGTACACGGAAGTCTTTGCACTAACACCATGGCCCATTGTTAATATTAATTAAAGCACGTCTGTGACAACTTGCCACTCACTACGCGGTCACCACTTGCATTACCATGGTGCCAGCAATGCGGTCACCGCTCGCTTAACCATGCTGCCTACAACGCGGTCACCGCTCTCACTAGGGTCCTTACCCACCCGAGCCATACTAATAAATGCACATCACTGTGACCACTACAGTGCATATGTTTTTACGGCTTCATTGTCGCACTATGCCCCCAGATGTCCACCACTGGGTAAACTACCTTATTGAGCATTGTTAAGTGCTCCATTGGGATGATTTATTGGTCCACTCATGAACATTTCTCTCTATATTACATCTACAGTGGAAAATCTACATCCACTTTCATTCCCAGATTCCAAAACGCTTGAAATGCGCCGCCTGCAGTAAACACTATGTCTTATACACAGGCTCCAAATAGGTAAGACAAGTTCTTTCAACCACCTACACTTTAATTAGATGGCAGAGACAGTACCACTAATTATTCCATGATCTTCACCCTTAGTCTTGACTGTCCAGCAGAAGTATTACGTACCTGCCCACATCAGTGTACACAGACACTAAGATGCCTTAAGACATTGAGCTGCTTTGATTACGGTAAGCACCGCAATCCCCTTGTTTCGATGAATACAGTCTACAATTCTACTGCTAGAGTTATTAGACATTATACTCACTCCTGATATATTGTTTCTGTCTATTTACTCTGACAGATGACATAGGATACTTCACTCACAAGAATGTATCCGTCCTGATGAAGGCCTACTAATCCACTGCTTCCCAAGTTTAGCTCAAAATGGCCCAAACACTGTCGTGTTGACCCATTGTTTATGTTGTTGTTCAACTGTTGATTGTTTCACACAAATGTGCTGCTTCACCTGACTATTACCACGCTGATTTCTCAAGTTTCCTCCACAAGGGGCTTTAGAGAATGTAATTGCAAAAATTTGAGCCTTCAAATATTTGTCATTTGAATTATATGATTCATCTACTACACCCTGAATGTTTTAATGTCAAATATCCCATGCCTTAAAGATTCATGTGTTCTCCTACACTAACTGCATACAAATTAAATAAGAACTGCAGTATTTTTTCAAAAGGACTTGTGTCCACCCAGATCATTTTTTAAATGAAGGAGTCAGTAGTTCTAAATCAGTAGCTAGACCTTGATGACCTTGCTCAATTGTCTTGTTTATATAAGTTTACTTACCTAAGTAGAGCAAGGCAGCAACCAGGCATCCCACCTAATACTCAGCTCAAAGCAGTCACGTATTTCCATATGCTGATCATGGAAGAAAGACACCAGATTAGTGTGCCCTTGGTGCAAAACTAGGCTGCGCTTTTGAATCAACCACAGAAAGAGCTGAAACTATTAGAAGCGAGAGCTCAACAGAGCCAACATTTAGAGTTAAAATTAGGAAATGTTATTGAGCAGCTAAGAGATGAGTTGAAAACACAGCAGCAAGAAAATGTAAAGCGAGAGACTCAGGGGTCGATTCATGGAAATAATGTGCGCCGAAAATTCCTGCGCAGAGGTGCCAAAACGTGCGAATCGCAGTAAAGGTGCGAAAATCGCAGTGCAAGTGCGAAAATCGCAGGGAAACCAGCGCACATCGATTCATGGAAGTCCGTGTGCGAGAAAAACATTGGATGTGCGCTAAAAATGTGCACGGCGCTCGCCGGCGCACAGGTCATCCAACAGCGTGCGCCACGGCCACTGCGAAATCGCACATAGCGCGGCGCACATCACAAAAGTAGGCGGAACACGGGGCGTAACACTCGGAATGGGGAACAACGCGTGAAAATATGGGCGTCACAGGGAAAGTACAGGAGGCAAGTGCGCGGAAAGCCCACAGGCTCCCCTACAACCCGTATTCATGGAAACGAATAGGGCAAACCAGCGCACGGTCAAAGACGTGCACAGGGCCAGCCAAGTACGCCAGAAGAAAGCAGGCGGTAGCGCCCCTGCGACTGAAATAAATGTGCGCCAAAATGTGCGCTAACAAAAAGCACCCATATACAGCCATGATGAATGGGCCATACAGTGGCCCTCTAAGACAAATGAGGTGCAAAGGGGCACCGACAAACACGGACACCCGCTGTGTGAAAAATAGCATGTGCGCGTGTTCCTGGGTGCGCGGGAAGTTCCACACGCGATTGACCTGGGTACGTGTACTTCGGGGTGCGCGGGAATTTCCACATGCGATTGGCCTGGGTACGTGTACTTCCGGGTGCGCGAGAAGTTCCACACGCGATTGGCCTGGGTACGTGTATTCCGAGGTGCGCGGGAAGATTCACACGTGATTTCAGCAGGGTACGTGTATTTCGGCGGTGCCGGGGAATGTTACACGTGATTTGGCCATGTGGGTCCTCCCAGGTGTTCCCTCTACACCCTCCACGGCCCCTGCAGGCAGCCCACACCACAGGGTACTACCCTGCACCCCTGCTCATGTCCCACAGGCAACCCATCCACCATGGCCATGCCCACCAGCCAACCCACATGTCACCTTGCACTACTGATAACCAACACATGTCTCCCATCACCCCCACCCCCCAACCACCAGGGGCAGCCTCCACCAGACCCCACTCATGTCTCCCACCACCCCACCCCCCAGCAGTGCAGGGGCAGCCTCCACCAGGCCCCCACTTATGTCCCCTATCACCCCGACCCCCCAGCCACCAGGGGCATCCTCCACCAGGCCCCCACCCATGTCTACCACCACCCCCACCCCCCAGCAGTGCAGGGGCAGCCTCCACCAGGCCCCACTCATGTCTCCCACCACCCCCACCCCCCAGCAGTGCAGGGGCAGCCTCCACAAGGCCCCCACTCATGTCCCCCTGCACCCTCACCCCCCAGCAGTGCAGGGGCAGCCTCCACCAGGCCCCCACCAATGTCTACCACCACTTCCACCCCCCAGCCACCAGGGGCAGCCTCCACCAGGCCCCCACTCATGTCTCCCATCCCATCACCCCCACCCCCCAGCAGTGCAGGGGCAGCCTCCACCAGGCTCCCACAGATGTCCCCCTGCACCCCCACCCACCAGCCACCAGGGGCAGCCTCCACCAGGCCCCCACTTATGTCTCCCATCACCCCCACCCCCCAGTAGTGCAGGGGCAGCCTCCACCTGGCCCCCACTCATGTCTCCCATCACCCCCACCCCCCAGCCACCAGGGGCAGCCTCCACCAGGCTCCCACACATGTCCCCCTGCACCCCCACCCCCTAGCCACCAGGGGCAGCCTCCACCAGGCCCCCACTCATGTCTCCCATCACCCCCACCCCCCAGCAGTGCAGGGGCAGCCTCCACCAGGCCCCCACTCATGTCTCCCATCACCCCCACCATCCAGCCACCAGGGGCAGCCTCCACCAGGCCCCCACCCATGTCTACCACCACCCCCACCCCCCAGCCACCAGGGGCAGCCTCCACCCGGCCCCCACCCATGTCTACCACCACCCCCACCCCCCCAGCCACCAGGGGCAGCCTCCACCAGGCCCCCGCCCATGTCTCCCATCACCCCCAGCCCCCAGCAGTGCAGGGGCAGCCTCCACCAGGCCCCCACTCATGTCTACCACCACCCCCACCCCCCAGCCACCAGGGGCAGCCTCCACCAGGCCCCCACTCATATCTCCCATCACCCCCACACCCCAGCAGTGCACGGGCAGCCTCCACCAGGCCCCCACTCATGTCTCCCATCACCCCCACCCCCCAGCAGTGCAGGGGCAGCCTCCACCAGGCCCCCACTCATGTCTCCCATCACCCCCACCCCCCAGCCACCAGGGGCAGCCTCCACCAGGCTCCCACAGATGTCCCCCTGCACCCCCACCCCCCAGCCACCAGGGGCAGCCTCCACCAGGCCCCCACTTATGTCTCCCATCACCCCCACCCCCCAGCAGTGCAGGGGCAGCCTCCACCAGGCCCCCACTCATGTCTCCCATCACCCCCACCCCCCAGCCACCAGGGGCAGCCTCCACCAGGCCCCCACCCATGTCTACCACCACCCCCACCCCCCAGCCACCAGGGGCAGCCTCCACCAGGCCCCCACCCATGTCTACCACCACCCCCACCCCCCAGCCACCAGGGGCAGCCTCCACCAGGCCCCCGCCCATGTCTCCCATCACCCCCAGCCCCCAGCAGTGCAGGGGCAGCCTCCACCAGGCCCCCACTCATGTCTACCACCACCCCCACCCCCCAGCCACCAGGGGCAGCCTCCACCAGGCCCCCACTCATATCTCCCATCACCCCCACACCCCAGCAGTGCAGGGGCAGCCTCCACCAGGCCCCCACTCATGTCTCCCATCACCCCCACCCCCCGCCACCAGGGGCAGCCTCCACCAGGCCCCTACTCATGTCTCCCATCACCCCCATCCCACAGCAGTGCAGGGGCAGCCTCCACCAGGCCCCCACCCATGTCTACAACCACCCCCACTCCCCAGCCACCAGGGGCAGCCTCCACCAGGCCCCCACTCATGTCTCCCATCACCCCCATCACCCAGCAGTGCAGGGACAGCCTCCACCAGGCCCCCACTCATGTCTACCACCACCCTCACCCCCCAGCCACCAGGGGCAGCCTCCACCAGGCCCCCACCCATGTCTACCACCACCCCCACCCCCCAGCCACGAGGGGCAGCCTCCACCAGGCCCCCACTCATGTCTCCCATCACCCCCACACCCCAGCAGTGCAGGCGCAGCCTCCACCAGGCTCCCACACATGTCCCCCTGCACCCCCACCCCCCAGCCACCAGGGGCAGCCTCCACAAGGCCCCCACTCATGTCTCCCATCACCCCCACCCCCCAGCAGTGCAGGGGCAGCCTCCACCAGGCCCCCACTCATGTCTCCCATCACCCCCACCCCCCAGCCACCAGGGGCAGCCTCCACCAGGCCCCCACCCATATCTACCACCACCCCCACCCCCCAGCCACCAGGGGCAGCCTCCACCAGGACCCCACCCATGTCTACCACCACCCCCACGCCCCCAGCCACCAGGGGCAGCCTCCACCAGGCCCCCACCCATGTCTCCCATCACCCCCACCCCCCAGCAGTGCAGGGGCAGCCTCCACCAGGCCCCCACTCATGTCTACCACCACCCCCACCCCCCAGCCACCAGGGGCAGCCTCCACCAGGCCCCCACCCATGTCTACCACCACCCCCACCCCCCAGCCACCAGGGGCAGCCTCCACCAGGCCCCCACTCATGTCTCCCATCACCCCCACCCCCAGGCAGTGCAGGGGCAGCCTCCACCAGGCCCCCACTCATGTCTACCACCACCCCCACCCCCCAGCCACCAGGGGCAGCCTCCACCAGGCCCCCACACATGTCTACCACCACCCCCACCCCCAAGCCACCAGGGGCAGCCTCCACCAGGCCCCCACTCATGTCTCCCATCACCCCCACCCCCAAGCAGTGCAGGGGCAGCCTCCACCAGGCCCCCACCCATGTCTACCACCGCCCCCACCCCCCAGCCACCAGGGGCAGCCTCCACCAGGCCCCCACTCATATCTCCCATCACCCCCACCCCCCAGCAGTGCAGGGGCAGCCTCCACCAGGCCCCCACTCATGTCTCCCATCACCCCCACCCCCCAGCAGTGCAGGGGCAGCCTCCACCAGGCCCCCACTCATGTCTACCACCACCCTCACCCCCCAGCCACCAGGGGCAGCCTCCACAGGCCCCCACCCATGTCTATCACCACCCCCACCCCCCAGCCACCAGGGGCAGCCTCCACCAGGCCCCCACTCATGTCTCCCATCACCCCCACCCCCCAGCAGTGCAGGGGCAGCCTCCACCAGGCTCCCACACATGTCCCCCTGCACCCCCACCCCCCAGCCACCAGGGGCAGCCTCCACCAGGCCCCCACTCATGTCTCCCATCACCCCCACCCCCCAGCAGTGCAGGGGCAGCCTCCACCAGGCCCCCACTCATGTCTCCCATCACCCCCATCCCCCAGCCACCAGGGGCAGCCTCCACCAGGCCCCCACCCATGTCTACCACCACCCCCACCCCCCAGCCACCAGGGGCAGCCTCCACCAGGCCCCCACCCATGTCTACCACCACCCCCACCCCCCCAGCCACCAGGGGCAGCCTCCACCAGGCCCCCACCCATGTCTCCCATCACCCCCACCCCCCAGCAGTGTAGGGGCAGCCTCCACCAGGCCCCCACTCATGTCTACCACCACCCCCACCCCCCAACCACCAGGGGCAGCCTCCACCAGGCCCCCACTCATGTCTCCCATCACCCCCACCCCCCAGCAGTGCAGGGGCAGCCTCCACCAGGCCCCACTCATGTCTACCACCACCCCCACCCCCCAGCCACCAGGGGCAGCCTCCACCAGGCCCCCACCCATGTCTACCACCACCCCACCCCCCAGCCACCAGGGGCAGCCTCCACCAGGCTCCCACTCATGTCTCCCATCACCCCCACCCCCCAGCAGTGCAGGGGCAGCCTCCATCCGGCCCCCACCCATGTCTATCACCACCCCCACCCCCCAGCCACCAGGGGCAGCCTCCACCAGGCCCCCACGCATGTCTCCCATCACCCCCACCCCCCAGCAGTGCAGGGGCAGCCTCCACCAGGCCCCGACTCATGTCTCCCATCACCCCCACCCCCCAGCCACCAGGGGCAGCCTCCACCAGGCCCCCACCCATGTCTACCACCACCAACACCCCCCAGCCACCAGGGGCAGCCTCCACCAGGCCCCCACCCATGTCTACCACCACCCCCACCCCCCAGCCACCAGGGGCAGCCTCCACCAGGCCCCCGCCCATGTCTCCCATCACCCCCAGCCCCCAGCAGTGCAGGGGCAGCCTCCACCAGGCCCCCACTCATGTCTACCACCACCCCCACCCCCCAGCCACCAGGGGCAGCCTCCAACAGGCCCCCACTCATATCTCCCATCACCCCCACACCCCAGCAGTGCAGGGGCAGCCTCCACCAGGCCCCCACTCATGTCTCCCATCACCCCCACCCCTCGACAGTGCAGGGGCAGCCTCCACCAGGCCCCCACTCATGTCTCCCATCACCCCCACCCCCCGCCACCAGGGGCAGCCTCCACCAGGCCCCCACTCATGTCTCCCATCACCCCCATCCCACAGCAGTGCAGGGGCAGCCTCCATCAGGCCCCCACCCAATGTCTACCACCACCCCCACTCCCCAGCCACCAGGGGCGGCCGCCACCAGGCCCCCACTCATGTCTCCCATCACCCCCACCCCCCAGCAGTGCAGGGGCAGCCTCCACCAGGCCCCCACTCATGTCTACCACCACCCTCACCCCCCAGCCACCAGGGGCAGCCTCCACCAGGCCCCCACCCATGTCTACCACCACCCCCACCCCCCAGCCACGAGGGGCAGCCTCCACCAGGCCCCCACTCATGTCTCCCATCACCCCCACACCCCAGCAGTGCAGGGGCAGCCTCCACCAGGCTCCCACACATGTCCCCCTGCACCCCCACCCCCAGCCACCAGGGGCAGCCTCCACCAGGCCCCCACTCATGTCTCCCATCACCCCCCCCAGCAGTGCAGGGGCAACCTCCACCAGGCCCCCACTCATGTCTCCCATCACCCCCACCCCCCAGCCACCAGGGGCAACCTCCACCAGGCCCACACCCATGTCTACCACCACCCCCACCCCCCAGCCACCAGGGGCAGCCTCCACCAGGGCCCCACCCATGTCTACCACCACCCCCACGCCCCAGCCACCAGGGGCAGCCTCCACCAGGCCCCCACCCATGTCTCCCATCACCCCCACCCCCAGCAGTGCAGGGGCAGCCTCCACCAGGCCCCCACTCATGTCTACCACCACCCCCACCCCCCAGCCACCAGGGGCAGCCTCCACCAGGCCCCCACCCATGTCTACCACCACCCCCACCCCCCAGCCACCAGGGGCAGCCTCCACCAGGCCCCCACTCATGTCTCCCATCACCCCCACCCCCCAGCAGTGCAGGGGCAGCCTCCACCAGGCCCCCACTCATGTCTACCACCACCTCCACCCCCCAGCCACCAGGGGCAGCCTCCACCAGGCCCCCACCCATGTCTACCACCACCCCACCCCCCAGCCACCAGGGGCAGCCTCCACCAGGCCCCCACTCATGTCTCCCATCACCCCCACCCCCAAGCAGTGCAGGGGCAGCCTCCACCAGGCCCCCACCCATGTCTACCACCGCCCCCACCCCCCAGCCACCAGGGGCAGCCTCCACCAGGCCCCCACTCATATCTCCCATCACCCCCACCCCCCAGCAGTGCAGGGGCAGCCTCCACCAGGCCCCCACTCATGTCTACCACCACCCTCACCCCCCAGCCACCAGGGGCAGCCTCCACCAGGCCCCCACTCATGTCTCCCATCACCCCCACCCCCCAGCAGTGCAGGGGCAGCCTCCACCAGGCCCCCACTCATGTCTACCACCACCCCCACCCCCCAGCCACCAGGGGCAGCCTCCACCAGGCCCCCACCCATGTCTACCACCACCACCCCCCCGCAGCCACAAGGGGCAGACTCCACCAGGCCCCCACTCATGTCTCCCATCACCCCCACACCCCCCCGCAGTGCAGGGGCAGCCTCCACCATGCCCCCACCCATGTCTACCACCACCCCCACCCCCCAGCCACCAGGGGCAGCCTCCACCAGGCCCCCATGCATGTCTCCCATCACCCCCACCCCTCAGCAGTGCAGGGGCAGCCTCCACCAGGCCCCCACCCATGTCTACCACCACCCCAACCCCCCAGCCACCAGGGGCAGCCTCCACCAGGCCCCCACTCATATCTCCCATCACCCCCACCCCCCAGCAGTGCAGGGGCAGCCTCCACCAGGCCCCCACTCATGTCTCCTGTTAGGGAGAATTCTCTGTTTAGGCTGAATTTCCTAACCTAGTGAGTCCCCCAGCAGCTTTGCTGGATTTCGGGAGTTTGTTTTTTTCCATCCTGCCAAGAGTGAGACTCTTTTCCTCCCACTCCTGGACATGTATGTGTGTAATTCCTTTGAATGTCTATGTGTTCTATGGGCTATGGGGTCTTTTACTCCATAGGGTCTCATATGTTTTTCTATGTCTGTTACACTGCACCCTATGTGCCGTAGCACTGGGGCGTCCTAGCGGCCCCCCACCATAGACTCCATACCCGGGGACTGACTGCTCTCTCCCCGGGCATGTAAAGTCACCATTGGCTTTACTAGACCTAAATTTACTAACAGGATAGTACAAACCATCTTATTGTGGACGTACTAGTAGGGGTAATTCGATTACTCCTGGATCTGTTACTCGAGGGGGCACTGTCCCGTCCCCCCTCGTCGAGTTTTTGCTGGTGGCAGTGGAAACTACTTGTTATGTTCGACCCCGAACCTAACCCTATGGGATTCGTCCCATTGTTGGATATTGATACTTTTTCCTCGTTAATCTCTAACGTACCACCGATCAACTCATCTTAAATAGGTTTATCGGATGGTATTTTCTGCCAGAACTCGGTTTGTAAAATGGCGTCTGTGTTCGTCTCTGTGACTCCTAAACCAAAGGTTGAGCCCTCTGTTCCACTTTTGGTGGGCTCTGTACAGAGACCCTCCAAAGTGGTGCCATTCTGTCTGGGTTACCACAGGGGTGTGGGAGGGGGTTTAGGCACCCTGGACCGAGTTGCCTTGCCAACTCTGGTCGCACTCTGGAGTGATTGGCCCAAGTGGTGAGCCTTCCCGCTCACCACTTAGCATGTGTTGATTGACAACTAAGCTGAATGAATTGGGATTTTCTGCATAAAAGCAGGGTTTTTGGGACTGGATCTTCAGAAGTCGCCACAGGACCTAAGAATCCGACGAGGGTAACGCTGAGCCGACCTGCAAAGACGACACCTCCGGAGGAGCCCTGCTGAGCAGACTCACCACTTCCCGACGACAGAGGAGATCTCCCTGCCAGAGAGTCTCTTCCCCTGACTGGTGGGAACAACCAGTCCCCTTTGCTTTTTATTCGCCTCAGGACGCAGTGGTCGAATTGCCCGTGCAGCGCACCTCGGCAACCGGATAGCCACTACCCCTGTACCGCGACCAAAAGGTGGTGCCTTGTGACGGAGCACTCCGCGGCTGGTCTCTTCCCTGGTGGTGCACCGGACTTCACTTTTCTTCGACGACGAGAACCTCTCTACTCTTGGCAAAGGCCCGACGTGCATCCACCACCAGGAACAACTGCCCCCGCCGGAGCTGCCCTCCATAAACAAGGTACCGTGTCCACCTGGCTTCCCTTTCGATCGGTTCCAGTGAGGTGTCTTAATCCTCTCCTTTCCGTTGGGTCGCCTCCAAGCTTTTCTCATTTATTGTTCTGAACTGGTTCAATCTGCCGATAACAATTTGCTACAAAGACTTGAATGCATCTCCTCTAGAGACTTTTTGGGACATAGCGCCTTGCCTCTCTCCGAGTGGGCCTGGCCTCTGAACTTTATGATCTATTGTGATTCTTGCCTTCTTACCGTACATTTTGCCCGTGAAGTATTGAACTGCGTTGATTTCGTAACCTGCCTATCTTTTTCTCTCCCGTCCTAACTAACATTCGAGTGCCATCTAGGTTGAGGTATACACCTCTGTCTGTAAATAAGTGGTGCCGGTAGAACCTAGACTTGTCGAAATATTGCTAGGGGGATTGATCGTTTTTTCTTCGTAGAGTAATTGTGTTTGATTTGTTTGCCGTGAAAGTGCCATAGTGTTTTTCATAGATGTTTTGTTATAAATAAATACCTTAATATCTTTACACTAAGCCTCGTTGCGTGTTTGCTTGTCTTGCTGGGAAGAATTGCCCTATTTTGTATACTCCACATACTGCTCAACTCTTCTTGAGGGAAGTCTGATTGCTCAGCCACAGCTACCAAGTGAATCTGTGTGGTACAGACTGCTACCAAGTGGGTTCACCGCCAAACACCTGTAGTCCTAAATCTTTTGCAGTGGTCCCAGAGGGAACTGCACAGGTTTCCTCCTAACACTGGTGTACAGCGGTGGGATTTGTTTTGAGTATACAGTTTAGAGTGCTTTTCGACACTGTAGGATAACTACCCACAAAACTTTGCACAAAAAGCAACTTTCAAAAAAACATGTCTACAATGGAAACTTACAGTCAAGAGTCCTTGTCAGGTGAAAATACTGAGAGTTTGCGAGCTCTCTGTAGGCAAGAGAATCTTTCTGTAAGAGGCAAGAAGTTAGAACTAATCGAGAGATTGCTGGCGAACCAAAGTCTGGGTACTGGTTCAGAGGAACCAAGCTCTCCAGCAAATGTAGATAACAGTAATGGTGTTGATCTAAATCATAATTCTGATGATAGTGATGTAGAGGCTGACGAGGACGGCGAGGCTAACGAAACTGTCTCCCCTGCTCCTCTACCCGCCTTACCAGCTGTGCCTACGGGGCCCATACCAGGTCCCACGAGTAACCCTGCTTATTTTGAACTTGAAAAAATGAAGCTCGAATTAGAATACAAACAGTTCTTGGCTCAATCTGAACGAAACCAAGAGCTCGAGTTCAGACGGATGAATGCCCAGGCTGAGCAGAAGCAAGCTGAGTTAAGACTCAGGGAAATAGAACTTAATCACGAGTTAGAGATGAAAAAGTTGTCTATGGAAAATGCTTCTCTCTCCTCTGGTTCCTCTAGGAGCTCCAGTCCCAAACGACCCCGGATGCCGAAGGAATTAGTGGGTATGTATGAACCGAGATTGGATGTGTTGGATTGGTTGAAACTGTTTGAATACAATCATGGGCTCCAGGACATCACCGGGAATGCTTTACTTCCCTGGTTGTTCTCTAGGCTCCCTCCTGTTGCGACTGATGTGGTAATGGAGTTGGGGGAGGCGGATAAGACGGATTACGAAAGTTTGAAACTAGCTTTAATAGCTAGATTCGGGAAGACCCCTTCCCAGTATCTTAAGAGGTTTAGAACCCTCAAAAAGCATGATGGTACCCCTTGGGCTACCTGGGTGAGTGAAGGGTTGAAGAACTTAGAGGGATGCATTAAGGGTTACAAAGTGAACACTTATGAGGGTATGAGGAATCTTTTTATGTTGGAGTCTATTTATGATGCCTGTTCTCCTGAGCTCAGACAGCACTTGGCTGATTCGAAGGAATTGGATTCCCGGGAGCTAGCTAGGGCTGCTGACTTATGGGTTGCCAACTGGGCTACTCATAAGGATTCTGGGGCAACTCAGAAAAAGGATGAGGGGAAACAGCCTAAAAAGACTCAAAAGAGAATTCTAATAACTCGAATTCCCAAGAGGGCCCCAAACAAAATAACCAGGGTAGACCCCAGGGAAAACCACAACCGAATAGTGTACCTTCTGGCCACAAACCAGAAGGAGGTCAGAGCAAGCCACCATTCCAGAGAGCATTTGGAACCTGCTATCTCTGTGGGGCAACTGACCATATCAAAGGAGATCCAAAATGTAAGGGTAAACCTACTGGGATCAGCACAGTCTCCTTAGCCTTCACTCCTGAGGAGGAAGTCCAAATGACTAGTGCTCACTTTGAAGTCTTTGCTGAAGAACCTTGGGTTCTCCAAGCAAGTGTATCAGTAGAGTCAATGGATCTGGTTAGTAATCAGAATCGGAGTGTGTATGACTCTATACCAGAAAACTCTAAATGTTATTATGTGGACAGTGTTCTTGTCAATGGCCAGGATACTCCTGCCAGGCGAGACTCTGGGGCCAGCAGAACAGTAGTGGACGAAAGCTTCTTCAGGCCTGAGGATGTTGCTAAGGCACCCAAAGGTCCCGCTAAGATGTCTGGAGGCCCTGTCCAAATGGTTCCAATTCTACCAGCCCTCATTCAGTGTAATGACATGACAGTGTTGATTCCTGTCAGTGTTCAGACTGAGGTGCCTGGGAGAGTCCTGTTGGGGAATGATCTAAAAACTCTAGGAGTAGTATCCAGTACCCCCAGGCCTCCCAGTATGGAGACCCAGAACCAAACCAAATTGGCTAGAGAGGCCACCTTAAGGAACCACTCTAAGTCTGTGGGAGCCTCTACCGAGAACCCCACAACAAGCCCTGGCGTTAGTAAGTTGACCTCTGACCCAGGCACATTTCAGGCTAGCATATTAGGGAAATGGGAGCCCCAAACAAGCTCCATCATTGTTCCCCCAGTTATAGAGTCTGTGACTCCCCCTGCTTCTGAGGAAGAGGTGGATAGACCTACTGGAACCCTAACTAGGCCTAAGAGAACTGGTAATTCTCAGTGCTGGTGGAAAACCAGAAAAGAAAAATCTAAGGCCAGAAACCTTCAGGCTGTTGGACCTTCTACTGAAGACTCCAACTCAAATCCTAGTATTAGGGGGGAAACTCCTAAAGTAGGTAAGGTAAGATCTCAGAGGAAGGAGAAGCATGTACCTTGCTTATCTCCATCCCCTCCAACCAAGAGGCCTAAAACTCAACCTTCTCTCAACAGAGAGGTAGGGAAGACCTCTGGAGGCCCCTCTAGATCTAAGGGAATCCTTTATAAGGACCCCTTGAAAAAGCCTAACACGGGTTCAGAAGTTGTAACAACTTCTGAGGGACTGGTCAACCAGATCCCCTATAAACTTAAAAAGATTGATGTCTCTCAAAGGGTTTGTAGGTCATATAGCTTACAAAGGAAAACCTTTGATTTAACCATAGAACATAGGTCAAGGTGTCACCATCAAAATGCTGATGGTCTCTCTGGGATGTATGTCATCGACTAGAGGTATGAGTTTCATCCAGGAGTGGATTAAATCCTCATGTCCCTTAGTCTGGGGGGGGGCGAGTGTTAGGGAGAATTCTCTGTTTAGGCTGAATTTCCTAACCTAGTGAGTCCCCCAGCAGCTTTGCTGGATTTCGGGAGTTTGTTTTTTTTCCATCCTGCCAAGAGTGAGACTCTTTTCCTCCCACTCTTGGACATGTATGTGTGTAATTCCTTTGAATGTCAATGTGTTCTATGGGCTATGGGGTCTTTTACTCCATAGCGTCTCATATGTTTTTCTATGTGTGTTACACTGCACCCTATGTGCCGTAGCACTGGGGCGTCCTAGCGGCCCCCCACCATACTGTCTACTGTCTCCCCGGGCATGTAAAGTCACCATTGGCTTTACTAGACCTAAATTTACTAACAGGACTAGTACAAACCATCTTATTGTGGACGTACTAGTAGGGGTAATTCGATTACTCCTGGATCTGTTACTCGAGGGGGCACTGTCCCGTCCCCCCTAGTCGAGTTTTGGCTGGTGGCAGTGGAAACTACTTGTTATGTTTGACCCCGAACCTAACCCTATGGGATTCGTCCCATTGTTGGAGATTGATACTTTTTTCTCGTTAATCTCTAACGTACCACCGATCTACTTATCTTAAATAGGTTTATCGGATGGTATTTTCTGCCAGAACTCGGTTTGTAAAATGGCGTCTGTGTTCGTCTCTGTGACTCCTAAACCAAAAGTTGAGCCCTTTCTTCCACTTTTGGCGGGCTCTGTACAGAGACCCTCTAAAGTGGTGCCATTCTGTCTGGGTTACCACAGGGGTGTGGGAGGGGGTTTAGGCACCCTGGACCGAGTTGCCTTGCCAACTCCGGTCACACTCTGGAGTGATTGGCCCAAGTGGTGAGCCTTCCCGCTCACCACTTAGCATGTGTTGATTGACAGCTAGGCTGAATGAATGGGGGTTTTCTGCATAAAAGCAGGGCTTTTGGGACTGGATCTTCAGAAGTCGCCACAGGACCTAAGAATCCGACGAGGGTAACGCTGAGCCGACCTGCAACGATGACACCTCCGGTGGAGCCCTGCTGAGCCGACTCACCACTTCCCCACGACAGAGGAGATCTCCCTGCCGGAGAGTCTTTTCCCCTGACTGGTGGGAACAACCAGTCCCCTTTGCTTTTTATTCGCCTCAGAACGCAGTGGTCGAATTGCCCGTGCAGTGCACCTCGGCAACCGGATAGCTACTACCCCTGTACCGCGACCAAAAGGTCGTGCCTTGTGACGGAGCACTCCGCGGCTGGTCTCTTCCCTGGTGGTGCACCGGACTTCACTTTTCTTCGACGACGAGAACCTCTCTACTCTTGGCAAAGACCCGACGTGCATCAACCACCAGGAACAACTGCCCCCGCCGGAGCTGCCCTCCACAAACAAGGTACCGTGTCCGCCTGGCTTCCCTTTCGATCGGTTCGAGTGAGGTGTCTTAATCCTCTCCTTTCCATTGGGTCGCCTCCAAGCTTTTCTCATTTATTGTTCTGAACTGGTTCAATCTGCCGATAACAATTTGCTACAAACACTTGAATGCATCTCCTCTAGAGACTTTTTGGGACATAGCGCCTTGCCTCTCTCCGAGTCGGCCTGGCCTCTGAACTTTATGATCTATTGTGGTTCTTGCCTTCTTACCGTACATTTTTCCCGTGAAGTATTGAACTGCGTTGATTTCGTAACCTGCCTATCTTTTTCTCTTCCGTCCTAACTAATATTCGAGTGCCATCTAGGTTGAGGTATACACCTCTGTCTGTAAATAAGTGGTGCCGGTAGAACCTAGACTTGTCGAAATATTGCTAGGGGGATTGATTGTTTCTTCTTCGTAGAGTAATTGTGTTTGATTTGTTTGCCGTGAAAGTGCCATAGTGTTTTTCATAGATGTTGCGTTATAAATAAATACCTTAATATCTTTACACTAAGCCTCGTTGCGTGTTTGCTTGTCTTGCTGGGAAGAATTGGCCTATTTTGTATACTCCACATACTGCTCAACTCTTCTTGAGGGAAGTCTGATTGCTCAGCCACAGCTACCAAGTGAATCTGTGTGGTAAAGACTGCTACCAAGTGGGTTCACCGCCAAACACCTGTAGTCCTAAATCTTTTGCAGTGGTCCCAGAGGGAACTGCACAGGTTTCTCCCTAACATCTCCCATCACCCCCACCCCCCAGCAGTGCAGGGGCAGCCTCCACCAGGCCCCCACTCATGTCTCCCATCACCCCCACCTCCCAGCTGTGCGATTTGCCTGGGTACGTGTACTTCGGGGTGCGTGGGAAGTTCCACACGCGATTGGCCTGAGTATGTGTACTACGGGGTGCGCGGGAAGTTCCACACGCGATTGGCCTGGGTACGTGTACTTCGGGGTGCGCGGGAAGTTCCACGCGCGATTGGCCTGGGTACGTGTACTTGGGGGTGCACGGGAAGTTCCACACGCGATTGGCCTGGGTACGTGTACTATGGGGTGCGCGGGAAGTTCCACACGCGATTGGACTGGGTCCGTGTACTTCGGGGTGCGCGGGAAGTTCCACACGCAATTGGCCTGGGTACATGTACTACAGGGTGCGCGGGAGGTTCCACACGTGATTGGCCTGGGTACGTGTACTTCGGGGTGCGCGGGAAGTTCCACACGCGATTGGCCTGGGTAGGTGTACTTCGGGGTGCGCGTGAACTTCCACACGCTAATGGGCCTGTGAGAGTGGGGTACATGTATTCCAGGGGTGGGCGGGAATATTTACTCGCGACTGGGCCTGGTAGAGCGTGCTACGTGTATTCCTGGGGTGGGCGGGAAGATTCACACGTTCGCCTATGACGTGCCGAAAAATAAATGGTCCAATCCTGAAACACGTACGCCAGCATGAAGCAGGCGTACGTCGACCCACGCAGCATAAAAGTGCGCGCAAACAACAAACAAGCTCATACGATTGGATGAATATACCGTTCCTAGCAGCAGTGGCTGTGGGTTACCAAAGGAGGAGGAGGAGGATAGTGAGGGCCAGAATTGTCACTCCCAGAACCAGCCTTTTTGGGATGCCTGATGACCTGGTGTATGGGAGGTACAGGTTTCCACCACACATAATACTGGACCTGGTCAGTGAGTGGGAGGATGACCTCACATCACCCACCCTGTGCTCCCAAGCACTCAGCCCCCTGGAGAAGGTCCTCAATGTACTGCACTTCTTGGCCACAGGATCATTTCAGCGGACAAGTGCCATAGTGGGTGGGGTGTCACAGGCCACGCAGTCACGCTGCCTACACCAGGTCGTGAACATCATCACTGCACGCCCATCAGTCCGTAGGCACATATACCTGCCCAGGACACCTGCAGAAAGGCAGGCTGCCACCCTCGATTTCTACGGTGTGGCACAATTCCCAAAAGTGCTAGGTGCCATTGACTGCACCCATGTGGCACTACATCCCTCCAGGGCATTTGAGCACATCTATAGGAACCACAAGCACTGGCATTCCATCAACGTGCAGGTAGTATGTAATGCTAAGGGAATCATCACCTCAGTATATGCCAACTATCAAGGGTCCACCCACGACAGCTTCATTTACCGAATGTCTACCCTAAGCCGGGACCTAGAAGCTGGGCGGCATGGCGATACATGGCTGCTTGGTGAGTATGAATGCCACTGCACATGCATGCATGTCAGATGCAGAGTTATGTCACTACCCCACTAATGATACCCATCACCTCCTCACCAGGGGACAGTGCCTACCCTCTGAGCACCAACATGATGACGCCAATTCGGAACCCCATCACGCCTCCAGAGGTAAGATACAACACAGCCCATATTGCAACCCGGGGCAAAGTGGAGCGCACATTCGGAGTGCTCAAGTCACGCTTTCGCTCCCTTGACCGTTCTGGCGGGCAGCTGTTATATGCGCCCCCAGTAGTGTGCAGGATCATAGTGGCAGCATGTGTCCTGCACAATTTTGCAACACGCCGGGGCCTGGCTGTGGACATGGTGGTGCCCCCACATCCCCAACCACATGCACGCCCGCTGCGCATGGGAGGGGAGAGGGCACGGGGTGAGGCAGCCCGTACACAGCTGGTGGCTAATTACTTCACATAGAAATCACACCCCAGTGGAGTGCACACAGGCCTGGCACATACCATCTGATAAACAATGATGACTTGACCTGACAATTAAGACGAACAAAGGGACAGTCAACTGTCAGAACCATAGCAGCCTGAGATTGTTCATGTGGAAGTGTCACAATGTGTGCATCCCTACCCACACAAACACCACCAATGCAGTGTCATCAAAAGACACTTCCATGCTGCAGAAATGAATACCCACTCGCAAAATACTACATGAAAACAGTGCCATGTCACCCAACCCCTCCCCGGCACGGCCACACAACAGACCATGGCATGTCATGTAATGTGAGAGGAAAGAAATTAATCCCCACAACATGCCCCAAGTGTCACCAGCTACAGTGTCCCTAATGGAAACATGTCCACACATGAAATGCTCACAGTAATGCAGGACCTACAACACACATTACCAAATACTTACCAAGAATACCAATCACCTACACAACCTCCAACCTACCTTAAACATGACATTACAGACTTAAAAATTTGCTAGCCTCACTACCTGATGATGCCAGCCCTCCGAACACTTCCAAGTATACAGTGTTAGCGCCACGCAAGAGTGTAGGTGCACTGCTTACAACATGGACTGCAGTTCCAAGGTGGACCGCATTGTGAAGACATGAGGAATGGACCTGCAAATTAGGAGGATGAGATGGATGCAGAGGCACATATCAATACACCATGCAGTGTACAATACAACAACAATATGCACTATGAATGTATACACAGTATTGACTACAGACTGCCCACACAGCTCATGGGAGTCCAATGTCACCATGTACGTCAATGTCACTTGGGCACACCCTTTGCAAGCCCATGGAAACGGGAAGCAGGAGGGGTGTGTGTCACAAAAACCCAAGCATCTGAACCAAATTCATGACAAGCCTGCATGTGCCCAGCCACAATTCAGCGTATGCCCACGGGAGCCACACAAGGCAACACACTGTCCCCAAAAAAAAAAAAAAATTGGAAATTTAATGGGCCGGGGGGTTGGTGAGGCCACCCAGGAGGTCCGAGGACAGGGTGCACACCAAAACCCACCTGTGTGGATCTTGCGAAAAAAAAACACCTCCATGGGCTCATGGCCTACACGGCTACCCTATTGTGGGAGTATCACTGCTGTCGCTCTCATCACCCTCTGCAGCTGCATCAGGAGGTGGTGGCACTATGGGAGGCAGCCCACGCAAAGCCCTAGTCTGTTCCTCCATGGCTGCAAGCATGTGGGTGTGGTAGGTCTCATTCTGGAGGATAAGTGTGCGGAGGTCCCCATGCAACAACTCACGGGATGCCCGGACCTCCGCCATAGTTGCCTGCAGCTCAGCTGAGAGCGCACGTGTGAGACGCTCCAGCTGCTGTTCTGTCCTTCTGTTTGTTGAAGCCTCAAGCTCAACAAGAGTCATCCTGAGGTGAAGGAGTTCCACCCTCAGGGCTTCCCTGTGGCCCTGGGACTCAATGGAAATGGCTTCCTGCAGAGTCGCCAGTGCCGCCCGCCTGTCCCTGTCGGACGCCAACATGTCCTCCCTGTGTGACTGGCAGATGGAGTCGGTTGCCTGCTGTAGTCGCTCCATCAGCCTTTCGGGGGGGACAATGGAAGTGGCCACCATATCCATGGCCTGAGCCATCATCTCTGATGATGCTGCCTGTTGGGTTGCCATACCGTATATGGATTGCTCCCATGCGGTATTGTCAGGTGGCTGACGGCCACCACGTCAGCGGGCACCACACCTGTCTGGGGAAAGGCAAACTGCGCCTTGCTGTGCCGGCACTGCCTGAGGCTGCAGGACTGCATTCCCCCTCTGATCTGCTGGCCCAGGAACAGGATCAGATGTCACGGAGTGTGACCCTGCATCCGTAACCACCAAAGGCGTACCTGCCAACACTGACATCCCCATTGAGGGTTCTAACCCTGGTGCAGGTGAGTCGGACAGAACAGAATCCCTCCCAGGAACACTCACCTGCGACGGCACAAAGGTCTCATCATCCGAATCGACACCTGAATACAGCTCGGGGGAGGTGCAGCCAGAGACACCCCTTGAGAGAACGACCTGCAGCAGTTGTGGGTTCTCACCCACCACCACACCACGTCCCTCACTGGTGGTCAGTCGGCCCTCAGACCCCTCCTGGGTTTGCACCATCTCCACAACCCCAGCAGTATCAAGTGCGTCATCCCCTGCAAAGACATAAAAGAAAAAAAATGGAAACAGGCATTAGCACTATGGCACACAATTAGGGCTGAGAGGCTACAGAAACAGTACTTGATTGACACATATCCCACATGACTAAAACCCTCCCATGCATGCACCGTCACTGCGTGTGATGGGTAGGCAGATGGCACACATTGATGAAATCAAGATGGAAGATCAACACATTTGCTGCATGCTGCCTAGCAGTGGCATCACACATTGGCCAGTGATTGGCAGGTCAAATACACATGCCATCACACAGATGGCATGTACCCTAGCCATGAAGTGAAGAGGGAGAGGAGATCACCAATTGTTCATTCAGTCCAGTTTGCTCATATAATTGATTTTTTCATTGAAATGGTTCAAATGTTTAACCTGCAGCTGCCAGTCCAAAATGGTCCTATAGCACAGGGACATGTCTAAACTAATCATGTCCAGGAAACTAAGCCAGTCCACTGTACCATAGCCATGTCAGACATGTGACAATAGCACTGAGAAATCCCGAGTAAAAGTGGTGGTATGCAAACAATCTGCCTGAATAAACAGTGGTAAATAAGCAACAATGTTGTGGCAAGATGACACTCCAAGGGAAACTGGCGTGGTGTTGGGCTGGATGTCTAATGTTGGCAGAAGGGATGCTGCTATACCCAAATGCTGGTGCCAAGAATGTATAGGAAGAGGCACATGGGTGACCCGAACCACTCAGGCACACACACCCTCACCTGGCACCCAAACAGAAGCCCTCCCACACACACCATGCACATGGATGACACACACATGCATGTGCACTCACCGGACAATGCCTCGTAATCTGCCATTTCTCCCACGCCTTGGATCTGTTCCTCCGTGACGTAGGTCCCAGCAACCTGCTCATGTGGAGTGAGTTCTATGTCGTCTGCTAGAGACCCACCTCCAGTCACTAGAGTTGCGGCATGACTTGAGGCCAGCTTATTCTTTGTCCTGCGCTTCAGGTCATTCCAGCGCTTGTAGCATTCATTAGCTGTGCGCCTCACGATTCCAAGGGCACTTATGATGTCCGCAATGGTCTGCCAGTGTGCCTGACGTTGTGCAGGTGTGGTCTTGGATCCTGCAACAATCACCATTTCACGGTCATGTGCGGACGCATACTCTACAAGTGCATTCAGTTCTGCCTCATTGAAGCTGGGCTTCCTTAACGGGCCAGACTGTGTAGCCGTGTCTGGGGCATCAGCCTCTACTGGACGAGCACTCTTCCTCTTCCGCTTGGAAGGTGGTGGGGATCCTGAGTGTCCTACGCCGCTCTGGACACTAGGGGCAGGAGCGTGGGATTGCACACTCATCATGGGAGTTGGTGCAGGCATTAGCTCAAGTATGGTGTCAGGGGGAATGTCAGCATGATGGACCGACACTGTCCTGGCTGGGTGTGTGAGAGGTGCGGTGGATGGAGCCGCAGCTGCCCCTGCAGCCTCCCCAGCCTGCCTACGCAGGGCAGCAGATGACCTAGCTGCCCCTGATCCACGTGGCCTGATGACACCAACGTTCACTGGCGCACGTGGCCTAGACCTGCTGACCTGGCAGTCAGCCATGGAGTCACCCTGTGCCAGGTCTGGTTCCACAGTGGGCTGGTCCAACAAGGGCTGAGCATGGATGGTGTCAGCCACGTTAACCTCAACCGGGGGGGGGCATGGGTGTCCCTGACTGCTCCTCCACACATGGGGGGCTAGGGGCACCCTGCAAGTCACGGCCACGTCCCCTACTGGATCCACCACGGCCACCACTTGGGGCTCGGCCACCTTTGCCACCCTTACGGCTTGGTCGCCTCCCAGCCATGGCACTGATGTTATTGTGCGTATGGGAGTCGATTTGAACTATTGTCCTGGGCAATTGGGGGTCAAAGGGGTTGGGTACCAGATGGTAATCGTACCCTAGTGCTCTAGCAAGGCTGTATGTCACCCCTGGGGAAAGATGACGGGTCACGCAACGCACAGGCACCCCAAAAAAGGGAAGTAAGGTGCACGCAACCCCTCCTAGACCACGTGCGTGGAAAAATAAACCTGCACTACGCTGTGGCACCCAGAAACACAAGAATGAACGTATGCGTGTCACACGCAGCCTAGAATGACCTCTGAAGGGGTACGCGACACACGGGGCAAGCACAGATGTTAAATATGTGCGCGATTCACCATCTGCCAGGAACAAAAGCGTGAAAAATATGCGCGTGTGCGCGTTGGCAACACCCCCACCAAAAGAAGAATTGTACGCTGTCTGAGGAGACAGGACAACAGTAGAAGGGTTCGCTGTTTGAGGAAACAGGCCCAGGAAAAAGAGGAAAAGAGAAAAAGCTGTCAGAGGTAACAGGGAGTACGAACTGGAAACGCCGTGAAGTAAATCACGTGTGAACCGACAAGAAGTACAGATTTCACCCACTAGCTCTCCACGAAAAGCACGTACAAGGAAATGGTGTTCTACACGTACCTTTTATACACACGTCACAGACGCGCATACGCGATGAGGCCATTTCCACCAATTACGCGCTTTGACACTCGGACGTGTATCTCTTTATTTTTACACGTGCCATTCTCTACGGCCATGCGCGTGACGTCACAGCTGCGCATGGTGGCCTTTGGGCCAATGAAATCGCATGTGCAAGCACACGTGGTAAAACTGCACATCCGAGTGTCATCGCGTGTTAACGGAGGGAAGTGAGCGTACACGCGATTGGCCTGGGTACGTGTATTTCTGGGGTGCGCAGGAAGTTTCACACGCGATTGGTGGAAATCCATGTGTGCTCTGTCATCACTTGTAATGAGGGAAACACCCGCGCGCATCACGTCACAGACGCGCTTACGCGCTAAGGGCCTTTGGTCCAATGAAATCGCATATGGGTGCTGACGTGCATACGCGCTAAGGGCCTTTACTCAATTTACACGCAGACGTGCAGGATTTTCACGTGCCAAATCACTCCGTATCAAGCTGGCCATGCGTAAGCACATGGAAGACCACGCTCCTGCCCACAAGGCCGAATTACTGCCCCCCCAGAGCCCTGAGCACGCTCCCACCTGCCATCTGCTGCTGCCTGACTGCCTGCTGCCCACGTGCCCTGGCATTTGCTGCCTGCTCATCAGCCAGGGGTGCTGTTGCTGTGACCACCCCTGCTGGAACCGAAGACTCCTGACTGGGATTCCATCACTCCACAGCCCAGCCCCAGGACCCAGTTGCCCACCCACTCCTGCCTCTGGGGTTGTCATGTCGGGCGCTGCAACATCTGGCACCACTGACAACCCCCGGCCAGAGAAGCAGAGGGGCACCAGCTTCAGTGCCAGGGAAGTTCGTGTCCTGGTGGAGCAAGTCCTGGGGCAGTATGATGCCCTCTACGGAAGTGTGCGTGCCGACAAGGAAGGACGGACTCGGATCTGGACGGACATCGCGACTGCCATCAACACGGAGGGGGTGGCAGTCCGCGACTTCCAACATGTCAAGAAGCGCTGGGAGGACTTCAGGTCCAGGACCCTGAACAAGGCCCGGCGCCTCTTGAAGGCAGCGGATGCTAAGGGGCGCCGGGGCCACTTGTCGGAAGATCAGATGAGGGTCCTGGAACGCATATCCCCAGCGCTCCACGTCCAGATCCTTGAGAGGCAGACCTGCCTGGAGTCGAGCGGTAAGTGTACATGCATCATGATTGTAAGCTGTGCGTGTGGTGATGTGCCAGTAGTGTGCCGGTTGCACATCTGTTTGTATGGGGCCGAGTATGGGTGGGGGTGTACAGGACCGTGAGGCTAACACAAGCGAGGGCTGTCATGTGTGAGACATGGATGGTGCTTGTTTGTGTAGGCTTTCATGCCAAATGCAGTTGTGTCGGCACACATGTTTGGATGAATGTGTATGTAAGTGGGCATGTTCGTGATGTCACGCATGTATGTTGTTTTCAGCTGCATGTATCAGCACTGTGTACATGTGCATGTGTGTGTATTTGACAAGGGTCCAACAGTGAGGCAACATGGATGCATGTGACAGCGGGATGTGGAAGCCTGATTGGCAGATGTGACATGGATGCCCATCGGAACACTGCGATAGTTGGCTGAGGTGTACACATGCATGCAAGTGCGGTGGTGTGCGTGCATGTGTAGTGCACTCCCTGTGTTGCATGTGATGTCTGGCTCACCTTTGCCTGCTCATGCTGTTGTATGTGTATGGATGGTGCTGGCAGTTGCGATGTGGCTGTGGTATGGCTCATGTGTGCAAGTTGAAATGACATGTGTGTTGCCGATTGTGATGCCATGTCTGAGGTTTGCCAATGCCACTCATGTGCAACTGTCATGTGTGTATGTGTCCATTGTACAGTGCCCTGATGCCTGTGTTTTATTTCTCCCTGTCTGCCACGTCAACTGATGAAGAGGGCGGAGAAGGTGCTGTGGAGCACAGCGGCGGGGATCGCACCGCCAGCCGGAGACGCAAGGCCCGGCTACCCTCCCAGGTTGTGATTTCGTCGGGGAGTGAGGAGTCCGGTGCCGCGTCCCAGGCCGCAGCTGCCGGGGGGAGGTCCAAGAGGCGGAGGTCGGAGTTGGACTCCTCGGCAGCAGAAGGGGCAGCTGGGACCCCACAGGGCCCAACGGGGGAAGATGGCAAGGAGTCATCCAGGTTGGTGGGGGGTTTGGTGGAGGAGGAGGCCGTGCAAGCAACAGAGACGGGGTCTGGAGGTGGGGATTCCACTGGTGCTAGTGGTGCAGTGCAGGACCAGGGACAGGAGGCAGCACAGGTCACCGCGGAGGTGCCTGTGTGCAATCCTGTCCCTGATCCTGTCACTGCATCATCTTGCACCAGCAGGGATGCCTACGTCCAGACCCGTTTTCAGGCAGGGGATGAGCTCACGACAACTGGCCTTCCTCTGCCTGCGGACGTGGCTATCCGGGTCCGGGTTGAGCCTGTCCTGACTGGTGTGGCGTTGCGTCAACGGGCCATGCGAGGTGACCTGCAGTCTTTTCATGAGGAGACTGCACGTCATCTCGAATGGCTCGTTGACCGCGTCGGCCTACTGGGACAGGACACCCAGGCCGGATTCCTCCTTTTGATGGGGCTTGCTACGACCCCCTCCTCAACTGAACACCCTATGCGCCAGTCGTCCTCCATGCCATCTTCCCACCCATCAGTCACTTGGGTGCCCTGTGGAGCTGCCTCTGACGGTGCGGCCAGGCTGGTGGAGGAGGCATCCCTGCCACAGTCGGGAGTCGGACGTCCAGCAGGGGTGGCCACATCAACGACTGCACCCCAGCCAGCGGAGGATGTGCAGGCAGCAGGAGGCAGTGCACGGGCAGATGCGCAGCAGCAGCAGCAGCAGCAACGTGGTGGGAGCCATGATGGCTCGGGCCTTCCACATCGGAGGGGCAGGCATCGGCCAGAGGGCAGGAGGACCCAGGATGGGAAGTGTCTTCCATGTGGCAGCGGTTGGGCCACGCCATAGATGCGGAGCGGCAGCGGGCGGAAGAGGCACGGCTCACGATGGTCAGGACGGAGAACTCCATGCAGAGGGCCCTGAGGAGTGCCGAGTGCCTCGAGGCAATCCGCAGGGAGTTTCGGGGGAACATGTGGACGGGACATTGAGCAGGAGTTTGATGATGCCCTGGCCCGGAACATCCCGAAGTGAGTCGTCGGACTAGCCCGTTGCCCTTGTAAATAGTTATATAGTTAGTGTTAGGTTTCCTTTGGTTTAGCATTTTTTTTGGACCTTTTGGACAATGGGCCACATTTTTGTATATAGTTAATTTTTTTAGGTAGTGTTATTAGATAGGTTTCATTTCTTTGGTTGGGATCATGGACCCTGGATTGTTTATCTGTACATAGTTGACTTTTGGATTTTCAATTTTTATTATGATTTCGCCATGGAGCAATGGTTTTTGATTTTAATTTTCCATTGGGTTTAATTTTGTGGACTGTGACTTTGGACACCTTTCCTTTGCATTATGATTTGTGGTTTTGCATTATTTCACGGACCTGCTGTTTTTTTTTTTAATTTCTATTATTGTTTGTTTATTTTTGATTCAATTTATGTTGCTTTTAATACATATTTTTTCTTCAAAGTTCAATGTGTAGTATCATCTCATTGGTTTCATGCATATCATGATATGGGTTTTGACATTCACTGACACCCATTGGGTGTATGTGAGGGACATGTGTTCATTTCCAAACTTGCAATTGGGCTTCTATCATGTTTTTGCCATTTCTAAGTGGGTGGATGCAATACTCGGGTAGGTGTTTGCCATTTGGAGGCTCACCATAAGGGCCAGGGATCTACATTGTGGTGACATGTTTACTGGGAGACATGAGTGGGGGCCTGGTGGAGGCTGCCCCTGCACTGCTGGGGGTGGGGGTGCAGGGAGACATGAGTGGGGGCCTGGTGGAGGCTGCCCCTGCACTGCTGGGGGGTGGGGGTGGTGGTAGACATGGGTGGGGGCCTGGTGGAGGCTGCCCCTGCACTGCTGGGGAGTGGGGGTGGTGGTAGACATGGGTGGAGGCCTGGTGGAGGCTGCCCCTGCACTGCTAGGGGGTGGGGGTAGTGGTAGACATGGGTGAGGGCCTGGTGGAGGCTGCCCCTGGTGGCTGTGGGGTGGGAGTGATAGGGGACATGAGTGGGGGCCTGGTGGAGGCTGCCCCTGGTGGCTGGGGGGTGGTGGGGCAGGGAGACATGAGTGGGGGCCTGGTGGAGGCTGCCCCTGTTGGCTGGGGGGTGGGGGTGGTAGGAGACATGAGTGGGGGCCTGGTGGAGGCTGCCCCTGCACTGCTGGGGGGTGGGGGTGGTGGGAGACATGAGTGGGGGACTGGTGGAGGCTGCCCCTGCACTGCTGGGGGTGGGGGTGGTGGGAGACATGGGTGGGGGCCTGGTGGAGGCTGCCCCTGCACTGCTGGGGGGTGGGGGTGGTGGTAGACATGGGTGGGGGCCTGGTGGAGTCTGCCCCTGGTGGCTGGGGGGTGGGGGTGCAGGGAGACATGAGTGGGGGCCTGGTGGAGGCTGCCCCTGCACTGCTGGGGGGTGGGGGTGGTGGGAGACATGAGTGGGGGCCTGGTGGAGGCTGCCCCTGCACTGCTGGGGGGTGGGGGTGGTTGTAGACATGGGTGGGGTCCTGGTGGAGGCTGCCCCTGCACTGCTGGGGGGTGGGGGTGGTGGTAGACATGGGTGGGAGCCTGGTGGAGGCTGCCCTGCACTGCTGGGGTGTGGGGGTGGTGGTAGACATGGGTGGGGGCCTGGTGGAGGCTGCCCCTGGTGGCTGGGGGGTGGGGGTGATAGGGGACATGAGTGGGGGCCTGGTGGAGGCTGCCCCTGGTGGTTGGGGGGTGGGGGTGCAGGGAGACATGAGTGGGGGGCTGGTGGAGGCTGCCCCTGGTGGCTGGGTGGTGGGGTTGGTGGGAGACATGAGTGGGGGCCTGGTGGAGGCTGCCCCTGCACTGCTGGGGGGTGGGGGTGGTGGGAGACATGAGTGGGGGACTGGTGGAGGCTGCCCCTGCACTGCTGGGGGGTGGGGGGGTGGTAGACATGGGTGGGGGCCTGGTGGAGGCTGCCCCTGCACTGCTGGGGGGTGGGGGTGGTGGGAGACATGAGTGGGGGACTGGTGGAGGCTGCCCCTGCACTGCTGGGGGTGGGGGTGGTGGGAGACATGGGTGGGGGCCTGGTGGAGGCTGCCCCTGCACTGCTGGGGGGTGGGGGTGGTGGTAGACATGGGTGGGGGCCTGGTGGAGTCTGCCCCTGGTGGCTGGGGTGTGGGGGTGCAGGGAGACATGAGTGGGGGCCTGGTGGAGGCTGCCCCTGCACTGCTGGGGGGTGGGGGTGGTGGGAGACATGAGTGGGGGCCTGGTGGAGGCTGCCCCTGCACTGCTGGGGGGTGGGGGTGGTTGTAGACATGGGTGGGGTCCTGGTGGAGGCTGCCCCTGCACTGCTGGGGGGTGGGGGTGGTGGTAGACATGGGTGGGGGCCTGGTGGAGGCTGCCCCTGCACTGCTGGGGTGTGGGGGTGGTGGTAGACATGGGTGGGGGCCTGGTGGAGGCTGCCCGTGGTGGCTGGGGGGTGGGGGTGATAGGGGACATGAGTGGGGGCCTGGTGGAGGCTGCCCCTGGTGGTTGGGGGGTGGGGTGCAGGGAGATATGAGTGGGGGCCTGGTGGAGGCTGCCCCTGGTGGCTGGGTGGTGGGGTTGGTGGGAGACATGAGTGGGGGCCTGGTGGAGGCTGCCCCTGCACTGCTGGGGGGTGGGGGTGGTGGGAGACATGAGTGGGGGACTGGTGGAGGCTGCCCCTGCACTGCTGGGGGGTGGGGGGGTGGTAGACATGGGTGGGGGCCTGGTGGAGGCTGCCCCTGCACTGCTGGGGGGTGGGGGTGGTGGTAGACATGAGTGGGGGCCTGGTGGAGGCTGCCCCTGCACTGCTGGGGGGTGGGGGTGCTGGGAGACATGGGTGGGGGCCTGGAGGAGGCTGCCCCTGCACTGCTGGGGGGTGGGGGTGTGGTAGACATGGGTGGGGGCCTGGTGGAGGCTCCCCATGGTGGCTGGGGGGTGTGGGTGCAGGGAGATATGAGTGGGGGCCTGGTGGAGGCTGCCCTTGCACTGCTGGGGGGTGGAGGTGGTGGGAGACATGAGTGGGGGCCTGGTGGAGGCTGCCCCTGCACTGCTGGGGGGTGGGGGTGGTGATAGACATTGGTGGGGGCCTGGTGGAGGCTGCCCCTGCACTGCTGGGGGGTGGGGGTGGTGGTAGACATGGGTGGGGGCCTGGTGGAGGCTGCCCCTGGTGGCTGGAGGGTGGGGGTGATGGGAGACATGAGTGGGGGCCTGGTGGAGGCTGCCCCTGGTGGCTGGGGGGTGGGGACGATAGGGGACATGAGTGGGGGCCTGGTGGAGGCTGCCCCTGCACTGCTGGGGGGTGGGGGTGATAGGGGACATGAGTGGGGGCCTGGTGGAGGCTGCCCCTGCACTGCTGGGGGGTGGGGGTGGTGTTAGACATGAGTGGGGGCCTGGTGGAGGCTGCCCCTGCACTGCTGGGGGGTGGGGTGGTGGTAGACATGGGTGGGGGCCTGGTGGAGGCTGCCCCTGCACTGCTGGGGGGTGGGGGTGGTGGTAGACATGGGTGGGGGCCTGTTGGAGGCTGCCCCTGGTGGCTCGGGGGTGGGGGTGGTGGTAGACATGAGTGGGGGCCTGATGGAGGCTGCTCCTGGTGGCTGGGGGGTGGGGGTGGTGGTAACCATGAGTGGGGGCCTGGTGGAGGCTGCCCCTGGTGGCTGGGGGGTGGGGGTGGTGGTAGACATGAGTGGGGGCCTGGTGGAGGCTGCCCCTGCACTGCTGGGGGGTGGGGGTGATGGGCGACATGGGTGGGGGCCTGGTGGAGGCTTACCCTGGTGGCTGGGGGGGGTGGTGGTGGTAGACATGGGTGGGGGCCTGGTGGAGGCTGCCCCTGCACTGCTGGGGACTTGGGGTGATGGGACACATGAGTGGGGGCCTGGTGGAGGCTGCCCCTGGTGGCTGGGGGGTGGGGGTGATAGGGGACATGAGTGGGGGCCTGGTGGAGGCTGCCCCTGCACTGCTGGGGGCTGGGGGTGATAGGGGACATGAGTTGGGGCCTGGTGGAGGCTGCCCCTGCACTGCTGGGGGGTGGGGGTGGTGGTAGACATGGGTGGGGGCCTGGTGGAGGCTGCCCCTGGTGGCTTGGGGGTGGGGGTGATGGGAGACATGAGTGGGGGCCTGGTGGAGGCTGCCCCTGGTGGCTGGGGGGTGGGGGTGATAGGGGACATGAGTGGGGGCCTGGTGGAGGCTGCCCCTGCACTGCTGGGGGCTGGGGGTGATAGGGGACATGAGTTGGGGCCTGGTGGAGGCTGCCCCTGCACTGCTGGGGGGTGGGGGTGGTGTTAGACATGAGTGGGGGCCTGGTGGAGGCTGCCCCTGTACTGCTGGGGGGTGGGGGTGGTGGTAGACATGGGTGGGGGCCTGGTGGAGGCTGCCCCTGGTGGCTCAGGGGTGGGGGTGGTGGTAGACATGAGTGGGGGCCTGATGGAGGCTGCCCATGGTGGCTGGGGGGTGGGGGTGGTGGTTAACATGAGTGGGGGCCTGGTGGAGGCTGCCCCTGGTGGCTGGGGGGTGGGGGTGGTGGTAGACATGAGTGGGGGCCTGGTGGAGGCTGCCCCTGCACTGCTGGGGGGTGGGGGTGATGGGCGACATGGGTGGGGGCCTGGTGGAGGCTTCACCTGGTGGCTGGGGGGGTGGTGGTGGTGGTAGACATGGGTCGGGGCCTGGTGGAGGCTGCCCCTGCACTGCTGGGGGGTGGGGGTGATGGGAGACATGAGTGGGGGCCTGGTGGAGGCTGCCGCTGCACTGCTGGGGGGTGGGGGTGATGGGAGACATGAGTGGGGGCCTGGTGGAGGCTGCCCCTGCACTGCTGGGGGGTGGGGGTGATGGGAGACATGAGTGGGGCCTGGTGGAGGCTGCCCTGGTGGCTGGGGGGTGGGGGTGATGGGAGACATGAGTGGGGGCCTGGTGGAGGCTGCCCCTGGTGGCTGGGGGTGGGGGTGCAGGGGGACATGTGTGGGAGCCTGGTGGAGGCTGCCCCTGCACTGCTGGGGGGTGGGGGTGCAGGGAGACATGAGTTAGACATGAGTGGGGGCCTGGTGGAGGCTGCCCCTGGTGGCTGGAGGGTGGGGGTGCAGGGGGACATGTGTGGGAGCCTGGTGGAGGCTGCCCCTGCACTGCTGGGGGGTGGGGGTGCAGGGAGACATGAGTTGGACATGAGTGGGGGCCTGGTGGAGGCTGCCCCTGGTGGCTGGGGGGTGGGGGTGGTGGTAGACATGGGTGGAGTACTGGTGGAGGCTGCCCCTGGTGGCTGGGGGGTGAGGGTGATAGGGGACATGAGTGGGGGCCTGGTGGAGGCTGCCCCTGCACTGCTGGGGGGTGGGGGTGGTGTTAGACATGGGTGGGGGCCTGGTGGAGGCTGCCACTGCACTGCTGGGGGATGGGGGTTTTGGTAGACATGGGTGGGGGCCTGGTGGAGGCTGCCCCTGCACTGCTGGTGGGTGGGGGTGGTGGTAGACATGGGTGGGGGCCTGGTGGAGGCTGCCCCTGGTGGCTGGGGGGTGGGGGTGGTGGTAGACATGAGTGGGGGCCTGGTGGACGCTGCCCCTGGTGGCTGGGGGGTGGAGGTGGTGGTAGACATGAGTGGGGGCCTGGTGGAGGCTGCCCCTGGCGGCTGGGGGGTGGGGGTGGTGGTAGACATGAGTGGGGGCCTGGTGGAGGCTGCCCCTGCACTGCTGGGGGGTGGGGGTGGTGGGAGACATGAGTGGGGGCCTGGTGGAGGCTGCCGTTGCACTGCTGGGGGGTGGGGGGGTGGTAGACATGGGTGGGGGCCTGGTGGAGGCTGCCCCTGCACTGCTGGGGGGAGGGGGCGGTGGTAGACATGGGTGGGGGCCTGGTGGAGGCTGCCCCTGCACTGCTGGGGGGTGGGGGTCGTGGTAGACATGGGTGGGGGCCTGGTGGAGGCTGCCCCTGGTGGCTGGGGGGTGGGGGTGATAGGGGACATGAGTGGGGGCCTGGTGGAGGCTGCCCCTGGTGGCTGGGGGGTGGGGGTGCAGGGAGACATGAGTTGGGGCCTGGTGGAGGCTGCCCCTGGTGGCTGGGGGGTGGGGTTGGTGGGAGACATGGGTGGGGGCCTGGTGGAGGCTGCCCCTGCACTGCTGGGGGGTGGGGGTGGTGGTAGACATGAGTGGGGGCCTGGTGGAGGCTGCCCCTGCACTGCTGGGGGGTGGGGGTGGTGGGAGACATGGGTGGGGGCCTGGTGGAGGTTGCCCCTGCACTGCTGGGGGGTGGGGGTGTTGGTAGACATGGGTGGGGGCCTGGTGGAGGCTGCCCCTGGTGGCTGGGGGGTGGGGGTGCAGGGAGATATGAGTGGGGGCCTGGTGGAGGCTGCCCCTGCACTGCTGGGGGGTGGGGTGGTGGGAGACATGAGTGGGGGCCTGGTGGAGGCTACCCCTGCACTGCTGGGGGGTGGGTGTGGTGGTAGACATTGGTGGGGGCCTGGTGGAGGCTGCCCCTGCACTGCTGGGGGGTGGGGGTGGTGGTAGACATGGGTGGGGGCCTGATGGAGGCTGCCCCTGGAGGCTGGGGGGTGGGGGTGATGGAAGACATGAGTGGGGGCCTGGTGGAGGCTGCCCCTGGTGGCTGGGGGGTGGGGGTGATAGGGGACATGAGTGGGGGCCTGGTGGAGGCTGCCCCTGCACTGCTGGGGGGTGGGGGTGATAGGGGACATGAGTGGGGGCCTGGTGGAGGCTGCCCCTGCACTGCTGGGGGGTGGGGGTGGTGTTAGACATGAGTGGGGGCCTGGTGGAGGCTGCCCCTGTACTGCTGGGGGGTGGGGGTGGTGGTAGACATGGGTTGGGGCCTGGTGGAGGCTACCCCTTGTGGCTCGGGGGTGGGGGTGGTGGTAGACATGAGTGGGGGCCTGATGGAGGCTGCCCATGGTGGCTGGGGGGTGGGGGTGGTGGTTAACATGAGTGGGGGCCTGGTGGAGGCTGCCCCTGGTGGCTGGGGAGTGGGGGTGGTGGTAGACATGAGTGGGGGCCTGGTGGAGGCTGCCCCTGCACTGCTGGGGGGTGGGGGTGATGGGCGACATGGGTGGGGGCCTGGTGGAGGCTTCCCCTGGTGGCTGGGGGGGTGGTGGTGGTGGTAGACATGGGTCGGGGCCTGGTGGAGGCTGCCCCTGCACTGCTGGGGGGTGGGGGTGATGGGAGACATGAGTGGGGGCCTGGTGGAGGCTGCCCCTGCACTGCTGGGGGGTGGGGGTGATGGGAGACATGAGTGGGGGCCTGGTGGAGGCTGCCCCTGCACTGCTGGGGGGTGGGGGTGATGGGAGACATGAGTGGGGCCTGGTGGAGGCTGCCCTGGTGGCTGGGGGGTGGGGGTGATGGGAGACATGAGTGGGGGCCTGGTGGAGGCTGCCCCTGGTGGCTGGGGGTGGGGGTGCAGGGGGACATGTGTGGGAGCCTGGTGGAGGCTGCCCCTGCACTGCTGGGGGGTGGGGGTGCAGGGAGACATGAGTTAGACATGAGTGGGGGCCTGGTGGAGGCTGCCCCTGGTGGCTGGAGGGTGGGGGTGCAGGGGGACATGTGTGGGAGCCTGGTGGAGGCTGCCCCTGCACTGCTGGGGGGTGGGGGTGCAGGGAGACATGAGTTGGACATGAGTGGGGGCCTGGTGGAGGCTGCCCCTGGTGGCTGGGGGGTGGGGGTGGGGGTGGTGGTAGACATGGGTGGAGGCCTGGTGGAGGCTGCCCCTGGTGGCTGGGGGGTGAGGGTGATAGGGGACATGAGTGGGGGCCTGGTGGAGGCTGCCCCTGCACTGCTGGGGGGTGGGGGTGGTGTTAGACATGGGTGGGGGCCTGGTGGAGGCTGCCCCTGCACTGCTGGGGGGTGGGGGTGATAGGGGTCATGAGTGGGGGCCTGGTGGAGGCTGCCCCTGCACTGCTGGGGGTGGGGGTGGTGGTAGACATGAGTGGGGGCCTGGTGGAGGCTGCCCCTGCACTGCTGGGGGGTGGGGGTGGTGGGAGACATGGATGGGGCCTGGTGGAGGCTGCCCCTGCACTGCTGGGGGGTTGGGGTGGCGGTAGACATGAGTGGGGGCCTGGTGGAGGCTGCCCCTGGTGGCTGGGGGGTGGGGGTGCAGGGAGACATGAGTGGGGGCCAGGTGGAGGCTGCCCCTGCACTGCTGGGGGGTGGGGTGGTGGGAGACATGAGTGGGGGCCTGGTGGAGGCTGCCCCTGCACTGCTGGGGGGTGGGGGTGGTGGTAGACATGGGTGGGGGCCTGGTGGAGGCTGCCCCTGCACTGCTGGGGGGTGGGGGTGGTGGTAGACATGGGTGGGGGCCTGGTGGAGGCTGCCCCTGCTCTGCTGGGGGGTGGGGGTGGTGGTAGACATGGGTGGGGCCTGGTGGAGGCTGCCCCTGGTGGCTGGGGGGTGGGGGTGATAGGGGACATGAGTGGGGGCCTGGTGGAGACTGCCCCTGGTGGCTGGGGGTGGGGGTGGTGGGAGACATGAGTGGGGGCCTGGTGGAGGCTGACCCTGCACTGCTGGGGGGTGGGGGTGGTGGTAGACATGAGTGGGGGCCTGGTGGAGGCTGCCCCTGCACTGCTGAGGCGTGGGGGTGGTGGGAGACATAAGTGGGGGCCTGGTGGAGGCTGCCCCTGCACTGCTGGGGGCTGGGGGCGGTGGTAGACATGGGTGGGGGCCTGGTGGAGGCTGCCCCTGGTGGCTGGGGGGTGGGGGTGATGGGAGACATGAGTGGGGGCCTGGTGGAGGCTGCCCCTAGTGGCTGGGGGGTGGGGGTGATAGGGGACATGAGTGGGGGCCTGGTGGAGGCTGCCCCTGCACTGCTGGGGGGTGGGGTGATAGGGGACACGAGTGGGGGCCTGGTGGAGGCTGCCCCTGCACTGCTGGGGGGTGGGGGTGGGGGTAGACATGAGTGGGGGCCTGGTGGAGGCTGCCACTGCACTGCTGGGGGGTGGGGGTGGTGGTAGACATGGGTGGGGGCCTGGTGGAGGCTGCACCTGCACTGCTGGGGGTGGGGGTGGTGGTAGACATGGGTGGGGGCCTGGTGGAGGCTGCCCCTGGTGGCTGGGGGGTGGGGTGGTGGTAGACATGAGTGTGGGCCCGGTGGAGGCTGCCCCTGCACTGTTGGGGGGTGGGGGTGATGGGAGACATGGGTGGTGGCCTGGTGGAGGCTGCCCCTGGTGGCTGGGGGGGTGGTGGTGGTGGTAGACATGGGTGGGGGCCTGGTGGAGGCTGCCCCTGCACTGCTGGGGGGTGGGGGTGATGGGAGACATGAGTGGGGGCCTGGTGGAGGCTGCCCCTGCACTGCTGGGGGGTGGGGGTGATGGGAGAAATGAGTGGGGGCCTGGTGGAGGCTGACCCTGCACTGCTGGGTGGTGGGGGTGGTGGGAGACATGAGTGGGGGCCTGGTGGAGGCTGCCCCTGGTGGCTGGGGGTGGGGGTGATGGGAGACATGAGTGGGGGCCTGGTGGAGGCTGCCCCTGGTGGCTGGGGGGTGGCGGTGCAGGGGGACATGTGTGGGAGCCTGGTGGAGGCTGCCCCTGCACTGCTGGGGGGTGGGGGTGCAGGGAAACATGAGTTGGACATGAGTGGGGGCCTGGTGGAGGCTGCCCCTGCACTGCTGGGGGGTGGGGTGGTGGTAGACATGGGTGGGGGCCTTTTGGAGGCAGCCCCTGCACTGCTGGGGGGTGGGGGTGAGAGGGGATATGAGTGGGGGCCTGGTGGAGGCTGCCCCTGGTGGCTGGGGGGTGGGGGTGATAGGGGACATGAGTGGGGGCCTGGTGGAGACTGCCCCTGGTGGCTGGGGGTGGGGGTGGTGGTAGACATGAGTGGGGGCCTGGTGGAGGCTGAACCTGCACTGCTGGGGGGTGGGAGTGGTGGTAGACATGAGTGGGGGCCTGGTGGAGGCTGCCCCTGCACTGCTGAGGCGTGGGGGTGGTGGGAGACATGAGTGGGGGCCTGGTGGAGGCTGCCCCTGCACTGCTGGGGGGTGGGGGTGGTGGTAGACATGAGTGGGGGCCTGGTGGAGGCTGCCCCTGTACTGCTGGGGGGTGGGGGTGGTGGTAGACATGGGTGGGGGCCTGGTGGAGGCTGCCCCTGGTGGCTCGGGGGTGGGGGTGGTGGTAGACATGAGTGGGGGCCTGATGGAGGCTGCCCATGGTGGCTGGGGGGTGGGGGTGGTGGTTAACATGAGTGGGGGCCTGGTGGAGGCTGCCCCTGGTGGCTGGGGGGTGGGGTGGTGGTAGACATGAGTGGGGGCCTGGTGGAGGCTGCCCCTGCACTGCTGGGGGGTGGGGGTGATGGGCGACATGGGTGGGGGCCTGGTGGAGGCTTCACCTGGTGGCTGGGGGGGTGGTGGTGGTGGTAGACATGGGTCGGGGCCTGGTGGAGGCTGCCCCTGCACTGCTGGGGGGTGGGGGTGATGGGAGACATGAGTGGGGGCCTGGTGGAGGCTGCCGCTGCACTGCTGGGGGGTGGGGGTGATGGGAGACATGAGTGGGGGCCTGGTGGAGGCTGCCCCTGCACTGCTGGGGGGTGGGGGTGATGGGAGACATGAGTGGGGCCTGGTGGAGGCTGCCCTGGTGGCTGGGGGGTGGGGGTGATGGGAGACATGTGTGGGGGCCTGGTGGAGGCTGCCCCTGCACTGCTGGGGGGTGGGGGTGATGGGAGACATGAGTTAGACATGAGTGGGGGCCTGGTGGAGGCTGCCCCTGGTGGCTGGAGGGTGGGGGTGCAGGGGGACATGTGTGGGAGCCTGGTGGAGGCTGCCCCTGCACTGCTGGGGGGTGGGGGTGCAGGGAGACATGAGTTGGACATGAGTGGGGGCCTGGTGGAGGCTGCCCCTGGTGGCTGGGGGGTGGGGGTGGTGGTAGACATGGGTGGAGGCCTGGTGGAGGCTGCCCCTGGTGGCTGGGGGGTGAGGGTGATAGGGGACATGAGTGGGGGCCTGGTGGAGGCTGCCCCTGCACTGCTGGGGGGTGGGGGTGGTGTTAGACATGGGTGGGGGCCTGGTGGAGGCTGCCACTGCACTGCTGGGGGATGGGGGTTTTGGTAGACATGGGTGGGGGCCTGGTGGAGGCTGCCCCTGCACTGCTGGTGGGTGGGGGTGGTGGTAGACATGGGTGGGGGCCTGGTGGAGGCTGCCCCTGGTGGCTGGGGGGTGGGGGTGGTGGTAGACATGAGTGGGGGCCTGGTGGACGCTGCCCCTGGTGGCTGGGGGGTGGAGGTGGTGGTAGACATGAGTGGGGGCCTGGTGGAGGCTGCCCCTGGCGGCTGGGGGGTGGGGGTGGTGGTAGACATGAGTGGGGGCCTGGTGGAGGCTGCCCCTGCACTGCTGGGGGGTGGGGGTGGTGGGAGACATGAGTGGGGGCCTGGTGGAGGCTGCCGTTGCACTGCTGGGGGGTGGGGGGGTGGTAGACATGGGTGGGGGCCTGGTGGAGGCTGCCCCTGCACTGCTGGGGGGAGGGGGCGGTGGTAGACATGGGTGGGGGCCTGGTGGAGGCTGCCCCTGCACTGCTGGGGGGTGGGGGTCGTGGTAGACATGGGTGGGGGCCTGGTGGAGGCTGCCCCTGGTGGCTGGGGGGTGGGGGTGATAGGGGACATGAGTGGGGGCCTGGTGGAGGCTGCCCCTGGTGGCTGGGGGGTGGGGGTGCAGGGAGACATGAGTTGGGGCCTGGTGGAGGCTGCCCCTGGTGGCTGGGGGGTGGGGTTGGTGGGAGACATGGGTGGGGGCCTGGTGGAGGCTGCCCCTGCACTGCTGGGGGGTGGGGGTGGTGGTAGACAAGAGTGGGGGCCTGGTGGAGGCTGCCCCTGCACTGCTGGGGGGTGGGGGTGGTGGGAGACATGGGTGGGGGCCTGGTGGAGGTTGCCCCTGCACTGCTGGGGGGTGGGGGTGTTGGTAGACATGGGTGGGGGCCTGGTGGAGGCTGCCCCTGGTGGCTGGGGGGTGGGGGTGCAGGGAGATATGAGTGGGGGCCTGGTGGAGGCTGCCCCTGCACTGCTGGGGGGTGGGGTGGTGGGAGACATGAGTGGGGGCCTGGTGGAGGCTACCCCTGCACTGCTGGGGGGTGGGTGTGGTGGTAGACATTGGTGGGGGCCTGGTGGAGGCTGCCCCTGCACTGCTGGGGGGTGGGGGTGGTGGTAGACATGGGTGGGGGCCTGATGGAGGCTGCCCCTGGAGGCTGGGGGGTGGGGGTGATGGAAGACATGAGTGGGGGCCTGGTGGAGGCTGCCCCTGGTGGCTGGGGGGTGGGGGTGATAGGGGACATGAGTGGGGGCCTGGTGGAGGCTGCCCCTGCACTGCTGGGGGGTGGGGGTATTAGGGGACATGAGTGGGGGCCTGGTGGAGGCTGCCCCTGCACTGCTGGGGGGTGGGGGTGGTGTTAGACATGAGTGGGGGCCGGGTGGAGGCTGCCCCTGTACTGCTGGGGGGTGGGGGTGGTGGTAGACATGGGTGGGGGCCTGGTGGAGGCTACCCCTGGTGGCTCGGGGGTGGGGGTGGTGGTAGACATGAGTGGGGGCCTGATGGAGGCTGCCCATGGTGGCTGGGGGGTGGGGGTGGTGGTTAACATGAGTGGGGGCCTGGTGGAGGCTGCCCCTGGTGGCTGGGGGGTGGGGGTGGTGGTAGACATGAGTGGGGGCCTGGTGGAGGCTGCCCCTGCACTGCTGGGGGGTGGGGGTGATGGGCGACATGGGTGGGGGCCTGGTGGAGGCTTCCCCTGGTGGCTGGGGGGGTGGTGGTGGTGGTAGACATGGGTCGGGGCCTGGTGGAGGCTGCCCCTGCACTGCTGGGGGGTGGGGGTGATGGGAGACATGAGTGGGGGCCTGGTGGAGGCTGCCCCTGCACTGCTGGGGGGTGGGGGTGATGGGAGACATGAGTGGGGTCCTGGTGGAGGCTGCCCCTGCACTGCTGGGGGGTGGGGGTGATGGGAGACATGAGTGGGGCCTGGTGGAGGCTGCCCTGGTGGCTGGGGGGTGGGGGTGATGGGAGACATGAGTGGGGGCCTGGTGGAGGCTGCCCCTGGTGGCTGGGGGTGGGGGTGCAGGGGGACATGTGTGGGAGCCTGGTGGAGGCTGCCCCTGCACTGCTGGGGGGTGGGGGTGCAGGGAGACATGAGTTAGACATGAGTGGGGGCCTGGTGGAGGCTGCCCCTGGTGGCTGGAGGGTGGGGGTGCAGGGGGACATGTGTGGGAGCCTGGTGGAGGCTGCCCCTGCACTGCTGGGGGGTGGGGGTGCAGGGAGACATGAGTTGGACATGAGTGGGGGCCTGGTGGAGGCTGCCCCTGGTGGCTGGGGGGTGGGGGTGGGGGTGGTGGTAGACATGGGTGGAGGCCTGGTGGAGGCTGCCCCTGGTGGCTGGGGGGTGAGGGTGATAGGGGACATGAGTGGGGGCCTGGTGGAGGCTGCCCCTGCACTGCTGGGGGGTGGGGGTGGTGTTAGACATGGGTGGGGGCCTGGTGGAGGCTGCCCCTGCACTGCTGGGGTGTGGGGGTGATAGGGGTCATGAGTGGGGGCCTGGTGGAGGCTGCCCCTGCACTGCTGGGGGTGGGGGTGGTGGTAGACATGAGTGGGGGCCTGGTGGAGGCTGCCCCTGCACTGCTGGGGGGTGGGGGTGGTGGGAGACATGGATGGGGCCTGGTGGAGGCTGCCCCTGCACTGCTGGGGGGTTGGGGTGGCGGTAGACATGAGTGGGGGCCTGGTGGAGGCTGCCCCTGGTGGCTGGGGGGTGGGGGTGCAGGGAGACATGAGTGGGGGCCAGGTGGAGGCTGCCCCTGCACTGCTGGGGGGTGGGGTGGTGGGAGACATGAGTGGGGGCCTGGTGGAGGCTGCCCCTGCACTGCTGGGGGGTGGGGGTGGTGGTAGACATGGGTGGGGGCCTGGTGGAGGCTGCCCCTGCACTGCTGGGGGGTGGGGGTGGTGGTAGACATGGGTGGGGGCCTGGTTGAGGCTGCCCCTGCTCTGCTGGGGGGTGGGGGTGGTGGTAGACATGGGTGGGGCCTGGTGGAGGCTGCCCCTGGTGGCTGGGGGGTGGGGGTGATAGGGGACATGAGTGGGGGCCTGGTGGAGACTGCCCCTGGTGGCTGGGGGTGGGGGTGGTGGGAGACATGAGTGGGGGCCTGGTGGAGGCTGACCCTGCACTGCTGGGGGGTGGGGGTGGTGGTAGACATGAGTGGGGGCCTGGTGGAGGCTGCCCCTGCACTGCTGAGGCGTGGGGGTGGTGGGAGACATGAATGGGGGCCTGGTGGAGGCTGCCCCTGCACTGCTGGGGGCTGGGGGTGGTGGTAGACATGGGTGGGGGCCTGGTGGAGGCTGCCCCTGGTGGCTGGGGGGTGGGGGTGATGGGAGACATGAGTGGGGGCCTGGTGGAGGCTGCCCCTAGTGGCTGGGGGGTGGGGGTGATAGGGGACATGAGTGGGGGCCTGGTGGAGGCTGCCCCTGCACTGCTGGGGGGTGGGGGTGATAGGGGACACGAGTGGGGGCCTGGTGGAGGCTGCCCCTGCACTGCTGGGGGGTGGGGGTGGGGGTAGACATGAGTGGGGGCCTGGTGGAGGCTGCCACTGCACTGCTGGGGGGTGGGGGTGGTGGTAGACATGGGTGGGGGCCTGGTGGAGGCTGCACCTGCACTGCTGGGGGTGGGGGTGGTGGTAGACATGGGTGGGGGCCTGGTGGAGGCTGCCCCTGGTGGCTGGGGGGTGGGGTGGTGGTAGACATGAGTGTGGGCCCGGTGGAGGCTGCCCCTGCACTGCTGGGGGGTGGGGGTGATGGGAGACATGGGTGGTGGCCTGGTGGAGGCTGCCCCTGGTGGCTGGGGGGTGGTGGTGGTGGTAGACATGGGTGGGGGCCTGGTGGAGGCTGCCCCTGCACTGCTGGGGGGTGGGGGTGATGGGAGACATGAGTGGGGGCCTGGTGGAGGCTGCCCCTGCACTGCTGGGGGGTGGGGGTGATGGGAGACATGAGTGGGGGCCTGGTGGAGGCTGACCCTGCACTGCTGGGGGGTGGGGGTGGTGGGAGACATGAGTGGGGGCCTGGTGGAGGCTGCCCCTGGTGGCTGGGGGTGGGGGTGATGGGAGACATGAGTGGGGGCCTGGTGGAGGCTGCCCCTGGTGGCTGGGGGGTGGCGGTGCAGGGGGACATGTGTGGGAGCCTGGTGGAGGCTGCCCCTGCACTGCTGGGGGCTGGGGGTGCAGGGAAACATGAGTTGGACATGAGTGGGGGCCTGGTGGAGGCTGCCCCTGCACTGCTGGGGGGTGGGGTGGTGGTAGACATGGGTGGGGGCCTTTTGGAGGCAGCCCCTGCACTGCTGGGGGGTGGGGGTGAGAGGGGATATGAGTGGGGGCCTGGTGGAGGCTGCCCCTGGTGGCTGGGGGGTGGGGGTGATAGGGGACATGAGTGGGGGCCTGGTGGAGACTGCCCCTGGTGGCTGGGGGTGGGGGTGGTGGGAGACATGAGTGGGGGCCTGGTGGAGGCTGAACCTGCACTGCTGGGGGGTGGGAGTGGTGGTAGACATGAGTGGGGGCCTGGTGGAGGCTGCCCCTGCACTGCTGAGGCGTGGGGGTGGTGGGAGACATGAGTGGGGGCCTGGTGGAGGCTGCCCCTGCACTGCTGGGGGTGGGGGTGGTGGTAGACATGGGTGGGGGCCTGGTGGAGGCTGCCCCTGGTGGCTGGGGGGTGGGGGTGATGGGAGACATGAGTGGGGGCCTGGTGGAGGCTGCCCCTGGTGGCTGGGGGGTGGGGGTGATAGGGAACATGAGTGGGGGCCTGGTGGAGGCTGCCCCTGCACTGCTGGGGGGTGGGGGTGATAGGGGACATGAGTGGGGGCCTGGTGGAGGCTGCCCCTGCACTGCTGGGGGGTGGGGGTGATGGTAGACATGAGTGGGGGCCTGGTGGAGGCTGCCACTGCACTGCTGGGGGGTGGGGGTGGTGGTAGACATGGGTGGGGGCCTGGTGGAGGCTGCACCTGCACTGCTGGGGGTGGGGGTGGTGGTAGAGATGGGTGGGGGCCTGGTGGAGGCTGCCCCTGGTGGCTGGGGGGTGGGGGTGGTGGTAGACATGAGTGGGGGCCTGGTGGAGGCTGCCCCTCGTGGCTGGGGGTGGAGGTGGTGGTAGACATGAGTGGGGGCCTGGTGGAGGCTGCCCCTGGTGGCTGGGGGGTGGGGTGGTGGTAGACATGAGTGTGGGCCCAGTAGAGGCTGCCCCTGCACTGCTGGGGGGGTGGGGTGATGGGAGACATGGGTGGTGGCCTGGTGGAGGCTGCCCCTGGTGGCTGGGGGGGTGGTGGTGGTGGTAGACATGGGTGGGGGCCTGGTGGAGGCTGCCCCTGCACTGCTGGGGGGTGGGGGTGATGGGAGACATGAGTGGGGGCCTGGTGGAGGCTGCCCCTGCACTGCTGGGGGGTGGGGGTGATGGGAGACATGAGTGGGGGCCTGGTGGAGACTGCCCCTGGTGGCTGGGGGTGGGGGTGGTGGGAGACATGAGTGGGGGCCTGGTGGAGGCTGAACCTGCACTGCTGGGGGGTGGGAGTGGTGGTAGACATGAGTGGGGGCCTGGTGGAGGCTGCCCCTGCACTGCTGAGGCGTGGGGGTGGTGGGAGACATGAGTGGGGGCCTGGTGGAGGCTGCCCCTGCACTGCTGGGGGGTGGGGTGGTGGTAGACATGGGTGGGGGCCTGGTGGAGGCTGCCCCTGGTGGCTGGGGTGTGGGGGTGATGGGAGACATGAGTGGGGGCCTGGTGGAGGCTGCCCCTAGTGGCTGGGGGGTGGGGGTGATAGGGAACATGAGTGGGGGCCTGGTGGAGGCTGCCCCTGCACTGCTGGGGGGTGGGGGTGATAGGGGACATGAGTGGGGGCCTGGTGGAGGCTGCCCCTGCACTGCTGGGGGGTGGGGGTGATGGTAGACATGAGTGGGGGCCTGGTGGAGGCTGCCACTGCACTGCTGGGGGGTGGGGGTGGTGGTAGACATGGGTGGGGGCCTGGTGGAGGCTGCACCTGCACTGCTGGGGGTGGGGGTGGTGGTAGACATGGGTGGGGGCCTGGTGGTGGCTGCCCCTGGTGGCTGGGGGGTGGGGGTGGTGGTAGACATGAGTGGGGGCCTGGTGGAGGCTGCCCCTGGTGGCTGGGGGTGGAGGTGGTGGTAGACATGGGTGGGGGCCTGGTGGAGGCTGCCCCTGGTGGCTGGGGGGTGGGGTGGTGGTAGACATGAGTGTGGGCCCGGTGGAGGCTGCCCCTGCACTGCTGGGGGGTGGGGGTGATGGGAGACATGGGTGGTGGCCTGGTGGAGGCTGCCCCTGGTGGCTGGGGGGGTGGTGGTGGTGGTAGACATGGGTGGGGGCCTGGTGGAGGCTGCCCCTGCACTGCTGGGGGGTGGGGGTGATGGGAGACATGAGTGGGGGCCTGGTGGAGGCTGCCCCTGCACTGCTGGGGGGTGGGGGTGATGGGAGACATGAGTGGGGGCCTGGTGGAGGCTGACCCTGCACTGCTGGGGGGTGGGGGTGGTGGGAGACATGAGTGGGGGCCTGGTGGAGGCTGCCCCTGGTGGCTGGGGGGTGGGGGTGATGGGAGACATGAGTGGGGGCCTGGTGGAGGCTGCCCCTGGTGGCTGGGGGGTGGGGGTGCAGGGGGACATGTGTGGGTGCCTGGTGGAGGCTGCCCCTGCACTGCTGGGGGGAAGGGGTGCAGGGAAACATGAGTTGGACATGAGTGGGGGCCTGGTGGAGGCTGCCCCTGCACTGCTGGGGGGTGGGGTGGTGGTAGACATGGGTGGGGGCCTGGTGGAGGCAGCCCCTGCACTGCTGGGGGGTGGGGGTGAGAGGGGACATGAGTGGGGGCCTGGTAGAGGCTGCCCCTGGTGGCTGGGGGGTGGGGGTGCAGGGGGACATGTGTGGGTGCCTGGTGGAGGCTGCCCCTGCACTGCTGGGGGGAAGGGGTGCAGGGAAACATGAGTTGGACATGAGTGGGGGCCTGGTGGAGGCTGCCCCTGCACTGCTGGGGGGTGGGGTGGTGGTAGACATGGGTGGGGGCCTGGTGGAGGCAGCCCCTGCGTTGCTGGGGGGTGGGGGTGCAGGGAGACATGAGTTGGACATGAGTGGGGGCCTGGTGGAGGCTGCCCCTGGTGGCTGGGGGGTGGGGGTGGTGGTAGACATGGGTGGAGGCCTGGTGGAGGCTGCCCCTGGTGGCTGGGGGTGAGGGTGATAGGGGACATGAGTGGGGGGCCTGGTGGAGGCTGCCCCTGCACTGCTGGGGGGTGGGGGTGGTGTTAGACATGGGTGGGGGCCTGGTGGAGGCTGCCACTGCACTGCTGGGGGATGGGGGTTTTGGTAGACATGGGTGGGGGCCTGGTGGAGGCTGCCCCTGCACTGCTGGTGGGTGGGGGTGGTGGTAGACATGGGTGGGGGCCTGGTGGAGGCTGCCCCTGATGGCTGGGGGGTGGGGGTGGTGGTAGACATGAGTGGGGGCCTGGTGGACGCTGCCCCTGGTGGCTGGGGGGTGGAGGTGGTGGTAGACATGAGTGGGGGCCTGGTGGAGGCTGCCCCTGGCGGCTGGGGGGTGGGGGTGGTGGTAGACATGAGTGGGGGCCTGGTGGAGGCTGCCCCTGCACTGCTGGGGGGTGGGGGTGGTGGGAGACATGAGTGGGGGCCTGGTGGAGGCTGCCGTTGCACTGCTGGGGGGTGGGGGGGTGGTAGACATGGGTGGGGCCTGGTGGAGGCTGCCCCTGCACTGCTGGGGGGAGGGGGCGGTGGTAGACATGGGTGGGGGCCTGGTGGAGGCTGCCCCTGCACTGCTGGGGGGTGGGGGTCGTGGTAGACATGGGTGGGGGCCTGGTGGAGGCTGCCCCTGGTGGCTGGGGGGTGGGGGTGATAGGGGACATGAGTGGGGGCCTGGTGGAGGCTGCCCCTGGTGGCTGGGGGGTGGGGGTGCAGGGAGACATGAGTTGGGGCCTGGTGGAGGCTGCCCCTGGTGGCTGGGGGGTGGGGTTGGTGGGAGACATGGGTGGGGGCCTGGTGGAGGCTGCCCCTGCACTGCTGGGGGGTGGGGGTGGTGGTAGACATGAGTGGGGGCCTGGTGGAGGCTGCCCCTGCACTGCTGGGGGGTGGGGGTGGTGGGAGACATGGGTGGGGGCCTGGTGGAGGTTGCCCCTGCACTGCTGGGGGGTGGGGGTGTTAGTAGACATGGGTGGGGGCCTGGTGGAGGCTGCCCCTGGTGGCTGGGGGGTGGGGGTGCAGGGAGATATGAGTGGGGGCCTGGTGGAGGCTGCCCCTGCACTGCTGGGGGGTGGGGTGGTGGGAGACATGAGTGGGGGCCTGGTGGAGGCTACCCCTGCACTGCTGGGGGGTGGGTGTGGTGGTAGACACTGGTTGGGCCTGGTGGAGGCTGCCCCTGCACTGCTGGGGGGTGGGGGTGGTGGTAGACATGGGTGGGGGCCTGATGGAGGCTGCCCCTGGAGGCTGGGGGGTGGGGGGTGATGGAAGACATGAGTGGGGCCTGGTGGAGGCTGCCCCTGGTGGCTGGGGGGTGGGGGTGATAGGGGACATGAGTGGGGGCCTGGTGGAGGCTGCCCCTGCACTGCTGGGGGGTGGGGGTGATAGGGGACATGAGTGGGGGCCTGGTGGAGGCTGCCCCTGCACTGCTGGGGGGTGGGGGTGGTGTTAGACATGAGTGGGGGGCCTGGTGGAGGCTGCCCCTGTACTGCTGGGGGGTGGGGGTGGTGGTAGACATGGGGTGGGGGCCTGGTGGAGGCTACCCCTGGTGGCTCGGGGGGTGGGGGGTGGTAGACATGAGTGGGGGCCTGATGGAGGCTGCCCATGGTGGCTGGGGGGTGGGGGTGGTGGTTAACATGAGTGGGGGCCTGGTGGAGGCTGCCCCTGGTGGCTGGGGGGTGGGGGTGGTGGTAGACATGAGTGGGGGCCTGGTGGAGGCTGCCCCTGCACTGCTGGGGGGTGGGGTGATGGGCGACATGGGTGGGGGCCTGGTGGAGGCTTCCCCTGGTGGCTGGGGGGGTGGTGGTGGTGGTAGACATGGGTCGGGGCCTGGTGGAGGCTGCCCCTGCACTGCTGGGGGGTGGGGGTGATGGGAGACATGAGTGGGGGCCTGGTGGAGGCTGCCCCTGCACTGCTGGGGGGTGGGGGTGATGGGAGACATGAGTGGGGGCCTGGTGGAGGCTGCCCCTGCACTGCTGGGGGGTGGGGGTGATGGGAGACATGAGTGGGGCCTGGTGGAGGCTGCCCTGGTGGCTGGGGGTGGGGGGTGATGGGAGACATGAGTGGGGGCCTGGTGGAGGCTGCCCCTGGTGGCTGGGGGTGGGGGTGCAGGGGGACATGTGTGGGAGCCTGGTGGAGGCTGCCCCTGCACTGCTGGGGGGTGGTGGGTGCAGGGAGACATGAGTTAGACATGAGTGGGGGCCTGGTGGAGGCTGCCCCTGGTGGCTGGAGGGTGGGGTGCAGGGGGACATGTGTGGGAGCCTGGTGGAGGCTGCCCCTGCACTGCTGGGGGGTGGGGGTGCAGGGAGACATGAGTTGGACATGAGTGGGGGCCTGGTGGAGGCTGCCCCTGGTGGCTGGGGGGTGGGGGTGGGGGTGGTGGTAGACATGGGTGGAGGCCTGGTGGAGGCCTGCCCCTGGTGGCTGGGGGGTGAGGGTGATAGGGGACATGAGTGGGGGCCTGGTGGAGGCTGCCCCTGCACTGCTGGGGGGTGGGGGTGGTGTTAGACATGGGTGGGGGCCTGGTGGAGGCTGCCCCTGCACTGCTGGGGGGTGGGGGTGATAGGGGTCATGAGTGGGGGCCTGGTGGAGGCTGCCCCTGCACTGCTGGGGGTGGGGGTGGTGGTAGACATGAGTGGGGGCCTGGTGGAGGCTGCCCCTGCACTGCTGGGGGGTGGGGGTGGTGGGAGACATGGATGGGGCCTGGTGGAGGCTGCCCCTGCACTGCTGGGGGGTTGGGGTGGCGGTAGGACATGAGTGGGGGCCTGGTGGAGGCTGCCCCTGGTGGCTGGGGGGTGGGGTGCAGGGAGACATGAGTGGGGGCCAGGTGGAGGCTGCCCCTGCACTGCTGGGGGGTGGGGTGGTGGGAGACATGAGTGGGGGCCTGGTGGAGGCTGCCCCTGCACTGCTGGGGGGTGGGGGTGGTGGTAGACATGGGGTGGGGGCCTGGTGGAGGCTGCCCCTGCTCTGCTGGGGGGTGGGGGTGGTGGTAGACATGGGTGGGGCCTGGTGGAGGCTGCCCCTGGTGGCTGGGGGGTGGGGGTGATAGGGGACATGAGTGGGGGCCTGGTGGAGACTGCCCCTGGTGGCTGGGGGTGGGGGTGGTGGGAGACATGAGTGGGGGCCTGGTGGAGGCTGACCCTGCACTGCTGGGGGGTGGGGGTGGTGGTAGACATGAGTGGGGGCCTGGTGGAGGCTGCCCCTGCACTGCTGAGGCGTGGGGGTGGTGGGAGACATGAGTGGGGGCCTGGTGGAGGCTGCCCCTGCACTGCTGGGGGCTGGGGGTGGTGGTAGACATGGGTGGGGGCCTGGTGGAGGCTGCCCGTGGTGGCTGGGGGGTGGGGGTGATGGGAGACATGAGTGGGGGCCTGGTGGAGGCTGCCCCTAGTGGCTGGGGGGTGGGGGTGATAGGGGACATGAGTGGGGGCCTGGTGGAGGCTGCCCCTGCACTGCTGGGGGGTGGGGGTGATAGGGGACACGAGTGGGGGCCTGGTGGAGGCTGCCCCTGCACTGCTGGGGGGTGGGGGTGGTGGTAGACATGAGTGGGGGCCTGTGGAGGCTGCCACTGCACTGCTGGGGGGTGGGGGTGGTGGTAGACATGGGTGGGGGCCTGGTGGAGGCTGCACCTGCACTGCTGGGGGTGGGGGTGGTGGTAGACATGGGTGGGGGCCTGGTGGAGGCTGCCCCTGGTGGCTGGGGGGTGGGGTGGTGGTAGACATGAGTGTGGGCCCGGTGGAGGCTGCCCCTGCACTGCTGGGGGGTGGGGGTGATGGGAGACATGGGTGGTGGCCTGGTGGAGGCTGCCCCTGGTGGCTGGGGGGGTGGTGGTGGTGGTAGGACATGGGTGGGGGCCTGGTGGAGGCTGCCCCTGCACTGCTGGGGGGTGGGGGTGATGGGAGACATGAGTGGGGGCCTGGTGGAGGCTGCCCCTGCACTGCTGGGGGGTGGGGGTGATGGGAGACATGAGTGGGGGCCTGGTGGAGGCTGACCCTGCACTGCTGGGGGGTGGGGGTGGTGGGAGACATGAGTGGGGGCCTGGTGGAGGCTGCCCCTGGTGGCTGGGGTGGGGGTGATGGGAGACATGAGTGGGGGCCTGGTGGAGGCTGCCCCTGGTGGCTGGGGGTGGCGGTGCAGGGGGACATGTGTGGGAGCCTGGTGGAGGCTGCCCCTGCACTGCTGGGGGGTGGGGGGTGCAGGGAAACATGAGTTGGACATGAGTGGGGGCCTGGTGGAGGCTGCCCCTGCACTGCTGGGGGGTGGGGTGGTGGTAGACATGGTGGGGGCCTTTTGGAGGCAGCCCCTGCACTGCTGGGGGGTGGGGGTGAGAGGGGATATGAGTGGGGGCCTGGTGGAGGCTGCCCCTGGTGGCTGGGGGGTGGGGGTGATAGGGGACATGAGTGGGGGCCTGGTGGAGACTGCCCCTGGTGGCTGGGGGTGGGGGTGGTGGGAGACATGAGTGGGGGCCTGGTGGAGGCTGAACCTGCACTGCTGGGGGGTGGGGAGTGGTGGTAGACATGAGTGGGGGCCTGGTGGAGGCTGCCCCTGCACTGCTGAGGCGTGGGGGTGGTGGGAGACATGAGTGGGGGCCTGGTGGAGGCTGCCCCTGCACTGCTGGGGGGTGGGGGTGGTGGTAGACATGGGTGGGGGCCTGGTGGAGGCTGCCCCTGGTGGCTGGGGGGTGGGGGTGATGGGAGACATGAGTGGGGGCCTGGTGGAGGCTGCCCCTAGTGGATGGGGGGTGGGGGTGATAGGGAACATGAGTGGGGGCCTGGTGGAGCTGCCCCTGCACTGCTGGGGGGTGGGGGTGATAGGGGACATGAGTGGGGGCCTGGTGGAGGCTGCCCCTGCACTGCTGGGGGGTGGGGGTGATGGTAGACATGATTGGGGGCCTGGTGGAGGCTGCCACTGCACTGCTGGGGGTGGGGGTGGTGGTAGACATGGGTGGGGGCCTGGTGGAGGCTGCACCTGCACTGCTGGGGGTGGGGTGGTGGTAGAGATGGGTGGGGCCTGGTGGAGGCTGCCCTGGTGGCTGGGGGGTGGGGGTGGTGGTAGACATGAGTGGGGGCCTGGTGGAGGCTGCCCCTCGTGGCTGGGGGTGGAGGTGGTGGTAGACATGAGTGGGGGCCTGGTGGAGGCTGCCCCTGGTGGCTGGGGGTGGGGTGGTGGTAGACATGAGTGTGGGCCCGGTAGAGGCTGCCCCTGCACTGCTGGGGGGTGGGGGTGATGGGAGACATGGGTGGTGGCCTGGTGAGGCTGCCCCTGATGGCTGGGGGGTGGTGGTGGTGGTAGACATGGGTGGGGGCCTGGTGGAGGCTGCCCCTGCACTGCTGGGGGGTGGGGGTGATGGGAGACATGAGTGGGGGCCTGGTGGAGGCTGCCCCTGCACTGCTGGGGGGTGGGGGTGATGGGAGACATGAGTGGGGGCCTGGTGGAGACTGCCCCTGGTGGCTGGGGGTGGGGGTGGTGGGAGACATGAGTGGGGGCCTGGTGGAGGCTGAACCTGCACTGCTGGGGGGTGGGAGTGGTGGTAGACATGAGTGGGGGCCTGGTGGAGGCTGCCCCTGCACTGCTGAGGCATGGGGGTGGTGGGAGACATGAGTGGGGGCCTGGTGGAGGCTGCCCCTGCACTGCTGGGGGGTGGGGTGGTGGTAGACATGGGTGGGGGCCTGGTGGAGGCTGCCCCTGGTGGCTGGGGTGTGGGGGTGATGGGAGACATGAGTGGGGGCCTGGTGGAGGCTGCCCCTAGTGGCTGGGGGGTGGGGGTGATAGGGAACATGAGTGGGGGCCTGGTGGAGGCTGCCCCTGCACTGCTGGGGGGTGGGGGTGATAGGGGACATGAGTGGGGGCCTGGTGGAGGCTGCCCCTGCACTGCTGGGGGGTGGGGGTGATGGTAGACATGAGTGGGGGCCTGGTGGAGGCTGCCACTGCACTGCTGGGGGGTGGGGGTGGTGGTAGACATGGGTGGGGGCCTGGTGGAGGCTGCACCTGCACTGCTGGGGGTGGGGTGGTGGTAGACATGGGTGGGGGCCTGGTGGTGGCTGCCCCTGGTGGCTGGGGGGTGGGGGTGGTGGTAGACATGAGTGGGGGCCTGGTGGAGGCTGCCCCTGGTGGCTGGGGGTGGAGGTGGTGGTAGACATGGGTGGGGGCCTGGTGGAGGCTGCCCCTGGTGGCTGGGGGGTGGGGTGGTGGTAGACATGAGTGTGGGCCCGGTGGAGGCTGCCCCTGCACTGCTGGGGGGTGGGGGTGATGGGAGACATGGGTGGTGGCCTGGTGGAGGCTGCCCCTGGTGGCTGGGGGGGTGGTGGTGGTGGTAGACATGGGTGGGGGCCTGGTGGAGGCTGCCCCTGCACTGCTGGGGGGTGGGGGTGATGGGAGACATGAGTGGGGGCCTGGTGGAGGCTGCCCCTGCACTGCTGGGGGGTGGGGGGTGATGGGAGACATGAGTGGGGGCCTGGTGGAGGCTGACCCTGCACTGCTGGGGGGTGGGGGTGGTGGGAGACATGAGTGGGGGCCTGGTGGAGGCTGCCCCTGGTGGCTGGGGGGTGGGGGTGATGGGAGACATGAGTGGGGGCCTGGTGGAGGCTGCCCCTGGTGGCTGGGGGGTGGGGGTGCAGGGGGACATGTGTGGGTGCCTGGTGGAGGCTGCCCCTGCACTGCTGGGGGGAAGGGGTGCAGGGAAACATGAGTTGGACATGAGTGGGGGCCTGGTGGAGGCTGCCCCTGCACTGCTGGGGGGTGGGGTGGTGGTAGACATGGGTGGGGGCCTGGTGGAGGCAGCCCCTGCACTGCTGGGGGGTGGGGGTGAGAGGGGACATGAGTGGGGGCCTGGTGGAGGCTGCCCCTGCGTTGCTGGGGGGTGGGGGTGGTGGTAGACATGAGTGGGGGCCTGGTGGAGGCTGCCCCTGGTGGCTGGGGGGTGGGGGTGCAGGGGGACATGTGTGGGGGCCTGGTGGAGGTTGCCCCTGCACTGCTGGGGGGTGGGGGTGGTGGTAGACATGGGTGGGGGCCTGGTGGAGGCTGCCCCTGGTGGCTGGGGGGTGGGGGTGCAGGGAGATATGAGTGGGGGCCTGGTGGAGGCTGCCCCTGCACTGCTGGGGGGTGGGGGTGGTGGGAGACATGAGTGGGGGCCTGGTGGAGGCTACCCCTGCACTGCTGGGGGGTGGGGGTGGTGGTAGACATTGGTGGGGGCCTGGTGGAGGCTGCCCCTACACTGCTGGGGGGTGAGGTGGTGGTAGACATGGGTGGGGGCCTGATGGAGGCTGCCCCTGGTGGCTGGGGGGTGGGGGTGATGGAAGACATGAGTGGGGGCCTGGTGGAGGCTGCCCCTGGTGGCTGGGGGGTGGGGGTGATAGAGGACATGAATGGGGGCCTGGTGGAGGCTGCCCCTGCACTGCTGGGGGGTGGGGGTGGTGGTAGACATGGGTGGGGGCCTGGTGGAGGCTGCCCCTGGTGGCTGGGGGGTGGGGGTGCAGGGAGATATGAGTGGGGGCCTGGTGGAGGCTGCCCCTGCACTGCTGGGGGGTGGGGGGTGGTGGGAGACATGAGTGGGGGCCTGGTGGAGGCTACCCCTGCACTGCTGGGGGGTGGGGGTGGTGGTAGACATTGGTGGGGGCCGGGTGAGGCTGCCCCTGCACTGCTGGGGGGAGGGGTGGTGGTAGACATGGGTGGGGGCCTGATGGAGGCTGCCCCTGGTGGCTGGGGGGTGGGGGTGATGGAAGACATGAGTGGGGGCCTGGTGGAGGCTGCCCCTGGTGGCTGGGGGGTGGGGGTGATAGGTTCGGACATGAATGGGGCCTGGTGGAGGCTGCCCCTGCACTGCTGGGGGATGGGGGTGATAGGGGACATGAGTGGGGGCCTGGTGGAGGCTGCCCCTGCACTGCTGGGGGGTGGGGGTGGTGTTAGACATGAGTGGGGGCCTGGTGGAGGCTGCCCCTGCACTGCTGGGGGGTGGGGGTGGTGGTAGACATGGGTGGAGGCCTGGTGGAGGCTGCCCATGGTGGCTAGGGGGTGGTGGTAGACATGAGTGGGGGCCTGGTGGAGGCTGCCCCTGGTGGCTGGGGGGTGGGGGTGGTGGTAGACATGAGTGGGGGCCTGGTGGAGGCTGCCCCTGCACTGCGGGGGGGTGGGGGTGATGGGCGACATGGGTGGGGGCCTGGTGGAGGCTTCCCCTGGTGGCTGGGGGGGTGGTGGTGGTGGTAGACATGGGTGGGGGCCTGGTGGAGGCTGCCCCTGCACCGCTGGGGGGTGGGGGTGATGGGAGACATGAGTAGGGGCCTGGTGGAGGCTGCCCCTAGTGGCTGGGGGGTGGGGGTGATAGGGAACATGAGTGGGGGCCTGGTGGAGGCTGCCCCTGCACTGCTGGGGGGTGGGGGTGATAGGGGACATGAGTGGGGGCCTGGTGGAGGCTGCCCCTGCACTGCTGGGGGGTGGGGGTGATGGTAGACATGGGTGGGGGCCTGGTGGAGGCTGCACCTGCACTGCTGGGGGTGGGGGTGGTGGTAGACATGGGTGGGGACCTGGTAGAGGCTGCCCCTGGTGGCTGGGGGGTGGGGGTGGTGGTAGACATGAGTGGGGGCCTGGTGGAGGCTGCCCCTGGTGGCTGGGGGGGTGGGGTGATGGGAGACATGAGTGGGGGCCTGGTGGAGGCTGCCCCTAGTGGCTGGGGGGTGGGGGTGATAGGGAACATGAGTGGGGGCCTGGTGGAGGCTGCCCCTGCACTGCTGGGGGGTGGGGGTGGTGGTAGACATGGGTGGGGGCCTGGTGGAGGCTGCCCCTGGTGGCTGGGGGGTGGGGGTGCAGGGAGATATGAGTGGGGGCCTGGTGGAGGCTGCCCCTGCACTGCTGGGGGGTGGGGGTGGTGGGAGACATGAGTGGGGGCCTGGTGGAGGCTACCCCTGCACTGCTGGGGGGTGGGGGTGGTGGTAGACATTGGTGGGGGCCTGGTGGAGGCTGCCCCTACACTGCTGGGGGGTGAGGTGGTGGTAGACATGGGTGGGGGCCTGATGGAGGCTGCCCCTGGTGGCTGGGGGGTGGGGGTGATGGAAGACATGAGTGGGGGCCTGGTGGAGGCTGCCCCTGGTGGCTGGGGGGTGGGGGTGATAGAGGACATGAATGGGGGCCTGGTGGAGGCTGCCCCTGCACTGCTGGGGGGTGGGGGTGGTGGTAGACATGGGTGGGGGCCTGGTGGAGGCTGCCCCTGGTGGCTGGGGGTGGGGGTGCAGGGAGATATGAGTGGGGGCCTGGTGGAGGCTGCCCCTGCACTGCTGGGGGGTGGGGGTGGTGGGAGACATGAGTGGGGGCCCTGGTGGAGGCTACCCCTGCACTGCTGGGGGGTGGGGGTGGTGGTAGACATTGGTGGGGGCCGGGTGAGGCTGCCCCTGCACTGCTGGGGGGAGGGGTGGTGGTAGACATGGGTGGGGGCCTGATGGAGGCTGCCCCTGGTGGCTGGGGGGTGGGGGTGATGGAAGACATGAGTGGGGGCCTGGTGGAGGCTGCCCCTGGTGGCTGGGGGGTGGGGGTGATAGGGGACATGAATGGGGGCCTGGTGGAGGCTGCCCCTGCACTGCTGGGGGATGGGGGTGATAGGGGACATGAGTGGGGGCCTGGTGGAGGCTGCCCCTGCACTGCTGGGGGGTGGGGGTGGTGTTAGACATGAGTGGGGGCCTGGTGGAGGCTGCCCCTGCACTGCTGGGGGGTGGGGGTGGTGGTAGACATGGGTGGAGGCCTGGTGGAGGCTGCCCATGGTGGCTAGGGGGTGGTGGTAGACATGAGTGGGGGCCTGGTGGAGGCTGCCCCTGGTGGCTGGGGGGTGGGGGTGGTGGTAGACATGAGTGGGGGCCTGGTGGAGGCTGCCCCTGCACTGCGGGGGGGTGGGGGTGATGGGCGACATGGGTGGGGGCCTGGTGGAGGCTTCCCCTGGTGGCTGGGGGGGTGGTGGTGGTGGTAGACATGGGTGGGGGCCTGGTGGAGGCTGCCCCTGCACCGCTGGGGGGTGGGGGTGATGGGAGACATGAGTAGGGGCCTGGTGGAGGCTGCCCCTAGTGGCTGGGGGGTGGGGGTGATAGGGAACATGAGTGGGGGCCTGGTGGAGGCTGCCCCTGCACTGCTGGGGGGTGGGGGTGATAGGGGACATGAGTGGGGGCCTGGTGGAGGCTGCCCCTGCACTGCTGGGGGGTGGGGGTGATGGTAGACATGAGTGGGGGCCTGGTGGAGGCTGCCACTGCACTGCTGGGGGGTGGGGGTGGTGGTAGACATGGGTGGGGGCCTGGTGGAGGCTGCACCTGCACTGCTGGGGGTGGGGGTGGTGGTAGACATGGGTGGGGACCTGGTAGAGGCTGCCCCTGGTGGCTGGGGGGTGGGGGTGGTGGTAGACATGAGTGGGGGCCTGGTGGAGGCTGCCCCTGGTGGCTGGGGGGGTGGGGGTGATGGGAGACATGAGTGGGGGCCTGGTGGAGGCTGCCCCTAGTGGCTGGGGGGTGGGGGTGATAGGGAACATGAGTGGAGGCCTGGTGGAGGCTGCCCCTGCACTGCTGGGGGGAGGGGTTGATAGGGGACATGAGTGGGGGCCTGGTGGAGGCTGCCCCTGCACTGCTGGGGGGTGGGGGTGATGGTAGACATGAGTGGGGGCCTGGTGGAGGCTGCCACTGCACTGCTGGGGGGTGGGGGTGGTGGTAGACATGGGTGGGGGCCTGGTGGAGGCTGCACCTGCACTGCTGGGGGTGGGGGTGGTGGTAGACATGGGTGGGGGCCTGGTGGAGGCTGCCCCTGGTGGCTGGGGGGTGGGGGTGGTGGTAGACATGAGTGGGGGCCTGGTGGAGGCTGCCCCTGGTGGCTGGGGGTGGAGGTGGTGGTAGACATGAGTGGGGGCCTGGTGGAGGCTGCCCCTGGTGGCTGGGGGGTGGGGTGGTGGTAGACATGAGTGTGGGCCCGGTGGAGGCTGCCCCTGCACTGCTGGGGGCTGGGGGTGATGGGAGACATGGGTGGTGGCTTGGTGGAGGCTGCCCCTGGTGGCTGGGGGGGTGGTGGTGGTGGTAGACATGGGTGGGGGCCTGGTGGAGGCTGCCCCTGCACTGCTGGGGGGTGGGGGTGATGGGAGACATGAGTGGGGGCCTGGTGGAGGCTGCCCCTGCACTGCTGGGGGGTGGGAGTGGTGGGAGACATGAGTGGGGGCCTGGTGGAGGCTGACCCTGCACTGCTGGGGGGTGGGGGTGGTGGGAGACATGAGTGGGGGCCTGGTGGAGGCTGCCCCTGGTGGCTGGGGGGTGGGGGTGATGGGAGACATGAGTGGGGGCCTGGTGGAGGCTGCCCCTGGTGGCTGGGGGGTGGGGGTGCAGGGGGACATGTGTGGGAGCCTGGTGGAGGCTGCCCCTGCACTGCTGGGGGGTGGGGGTGCAGGGAAACATGAGTTGGACATGAGTGGGGGCCTGGTGGAGGCGGCCCCTGCACTGCTGGGGGGTGGGGTGGTGGTAGACATGGGTGGGGGCCTGGTGGAGGCAGCCCCTGCACTGCTGGGGGTTGGGGGTGAGAGGGGACATGAGTGGGGGCCTGGTGGAGGCTGCCCCTGCACTGCTGGGGGGTGGGGGTGGTGGTAGACATGAGTGGGGGCCTGGTGAAGGCTGCCCCTGGTGGCTGGGTGGTGGGGGTGCAGGGGGACATGTGGGGGGGCCTGGTGGAGGTTGCCCCTGCACTGCTGGGGGGTGGGGGTGGTGGTAGACATGGGTGGGGGCCTGGTGGAGGCTGCCCCTGGTGGCTGGGGGGTGGGGGTGCAGGGAGATATGAGTGGGGGCCTGGTGGAGGCTGCCCCTGCACTGCTGGGGGGTGGGGGTGGTGGGAGACATGAGTGGGGGTCTGGCGGAGGCTACCACTGCACTGCTGGGGGGGTGGGGGTGGTGGTAGACATTGGTGGGGGCCTGGTGGAGGCTGCCCCTGCACTGCTGGGGGGTGGGGTGGTGGTAGACATGGGTGGGGGCCTGATGGAGGCTGCCCCTGGTGGCTGGGGGGTGGGGGTGATGGAAGACATGAGTGGGGGCCTGGTGGAGGCTGCCCCTGGTGGCTGGGGGGTGGGGGTGATAGGGGACATGAATGGGGGCCTGGTGGAGGCTGCCCCTGCACTGCTGGGGGGTGGGGGTGATAGGGGACATGAGTGGGGGCCTGGTGGAGGCTGCCCCTGCACTGCTGGGGGGTGGGAGTGGTGTTAGACATGAGTGGGGGCCTGGTGGAGGCTGCCCCTGCACTGCTGGGGGGTGGGGGTGGTGGTAGACATGGGTGGGGGCCTGGTGGAGGCTGCCCCTGGTGGCTCGGGGGTGGGGGTGGTGGTAGACATGAGTGGGGGCCTGATGGAGGCTGCCCATGGTGGCTGGGGGGTGGGGGCGGTGGTAGACATGAGTGGGGGCCTGGTGGAGGCTGCCCCTGGTGGCTGGGGGTTGGGGGTGGTGGTAGATATGAGTGGGGGCCTGGTGGAGGCTGCCCCTGCACTGCTGGGGGGTGGGGTGGTGGTAGACATGGGTGGGGGCCTGGTGGAGGCAGCCCCTGCACTGCTGGGGGGTGGGGGTGAGAGGGGACATGAGTGGGGGCCTGGTGGAGGCTGCCCCTGCACTGCTGGGGGGTGGGGGGGGTGGTAGACATGAGTGGGGGCCTGGTGGAGGCTGCCCCTGGTGGCTGGGGGGTGGGGGTGCAGGGGGACATGTGTGGGGGCCTGGTGGAGGCTGCCCCTGCACTGCTGGGGGGTGGGGTGGTGGTAGACATGAGTGGGGGCCTGGTGGAGGCAGCCCCTGCACTGCTGGGGGGTGGGGGTGAGAGGGGACATGAGTGGGGGCCTGGTGGAGGCTGCCCCTGCACTGCTGGGGGGTGGGGGTGGTGGGAGACATGAGTGGGGGCCTGGTGGAGGCTACCCCTGCACTGCTGGGGGGTGGGGGTGGTGGTAGACATTGGTGGGGGCCTGGTGGAGGCTGCCCCTGCACTGCTGGGGGGTGGGGTGGTGGTAGACATGGGTGGGGGCCTGGTGGAGGCTGCCACTGCACTGCTGGGGGGTGGGGTGGTGGTAGACATGGGTGGGGGCCTGATGGAGGCTGCCCCTGGTGGCTGGGGGGTGGGGGTGATGGAAGACATGAGTGGGGGCCTGGTGGAGGCTGCCCCTGGTGGCTGGGGGGTGGGGGTGATAGGGGACATGAATGGGGGCCTGGTGGAGGCTGCCCCTGCACTGCTGGGGGGTGGGGGTGATAGGGGACATGAGTGGGGGCCTGGTGGAGGCTGCCCCTGCACTGCTGGGGGGTGGGGGTGGTGTTAGACATGAGTGGGGGCCTGGTGGAGGCTGCCCCTGCACTGCTGGGGGGTGGGGGTGGTGGTAGACATGGGTGGGGGCCTGATGGAGGCTGCCGATGGTGGCTGGGGGGTGGGGGTGGTGGTAGACATGAGTGGGGGCCTGGTGGAGGCTGCCCCTGGTGGCTGGGGGGTGGGGGTGGTGGTAAACATGAGTGGGGGCCTGGTGGAGGCTGCCCCTGCACTGCTGGGGGGTAGTGGTGATGGGCGACATGGGTGGGGGCCTGGTGGAGGCTTCCCCTGGTGGCTGGGGGGGTGGTGGTGGTGGTAGACATGGGTGGGGGCCTGGTGGAGGCTGCCCCTGCACTGCTGGGGGGTGGGGGTGATGGGGGACATGAGTGGGGGCCTGGTGGAGGCTGCCCCTGCACTGCTGGGGGGTGGGGGTGATGGGAGACATGAGTGGGGCCTGGTGGAGGCTGCCCTGGTGGCTGGGGGGTGGGGGTGATGGGAGACATGAGTGGGGGCCTGGTGGAGGCTGCCCCTGGTGGCTGGGGGGTGGGGGTGCAGGGGGACATGTGTGGGAGCCTGGTGGAGGCTGCCCCTGCACTGCTGGGGGGTGGGGGTGCAGGGAGACATGAGTTGGACATGAGTGGGGGCCTGGTGGAGGCTACCCCTGCACTGCTGGGGGGCGGGGGGGTGGTAGACATCGGCGGGGGCCTGGTGGAGGCTGCCCCTGCACTGCTGGGGGGTGGGTTGGTGGTAGACATGGGTGGGGGCCTGATGGAGGCTGCCCCTGGTGGCTGGGGAGTGGGGGTGATGGAAGACATGAGTGGGGGCCTGGTGGAGGCTTCCCCTGGTGGCTGTGGGGTGGGGGTGATAGGGGACATGAGTGGGGGCCTGGTGGAGGCTGCCCCTGCACTGCTGGGGTGTGGGGGTGATAGGGGACATGAGTGGGGGCCTGGTGGAGGCTGCCCCTGCACTGCTGAGGGGTGGGTGTGATGGTAGACATGAGTGGGGGCCTGGTGGAGGCTGCCACTGCACTGCTGGGGGGTGGGGGTGGTGGTAGACATGGGTGGGGGCCTGGTGGAGGCTGCACCTGCACTGCTGGGGGTGGGGGTGGTGGTAGACATGGGTGGGGGCCTGGTGGAGGCTGCCCCTGGTGGCTGGGGGGTGGGGGTGGTGGTAGACATGAGTGGGGGCCTGGTGGAGGCTGCCCCTGGTGGCTGGGGGTGGAGGTGGTGGTAGACATGAGTGGGGGCCTGGTGGAGGCTGCCCCTGGTGGCTGGGGGGTGGGGTGGTGGTAGACATGAGTGTGGGCCCGGTGGAAGCTGCCCCTGCACTGCTGGGGGGTGGGGGTGATGGGAGACATGGGTGGTGGCCTGGTGGAGGCTGCCCCTGGTGGCTGGGGGAGTGGTGGTGGTGGTAGACATGGGTGGGGGCCTGGTGGAGGCTGCCCCTGCACTGCTGGGGGGTGGGGGTGATGGGAGACATGAGTGGGGCCTGGTGGAGGCTGCCCTGGTGGCTGGGGGGTGGGGGTGATGGGAGACATGAGTGGGGGCCTGGTGGAGGCTGCCCCTGGTGGCTGGGGGGTGGGGGTGCAGGGGGACATGTGTGGGAGCCTGGTGGAGGCTGCCCCTGCACTGCTGGGGGGTGGGGGTGATGGGAGACATGAGTGGGGGCCTGGTGGAGGCTGCCCCTGGTGGCTGGGGGGTGGGGGTGATGGGAGACATGAGTGGGGGCCTGATGGAGGCTGCCCCTGGTGGCTGGGGAGTGGGGGTGATGGAAGACATGAGTGGGGGCCTGGTGGAGGCTGCCCCTGGTGGCTGTGGGGTGGGGGTGATAGGGGACATGAGTGGGGGCCTGGTGGAGGCTGCCCCTGCACTGCTGGGGTGTGGGGGTGATAGGGGACATGAGTGGGGGCCTGGTGGAGGCTGCCCCTGCACTGCTGAGGGGTGGGTGTGATGGTAGACATGAGTGGGGGCCTGGTGGAGGCTGCCACTGCACTGCTGGGGGGTGGGGGTGGTGGTAGACATGGGTGGGGGCCTGGTGGAGGCTGCACCTGCACTGCTGGGGGTGGGGGTGGTGGTAGACATGGGTGGGGGCCTGGTGGAGGCTGCCCCTGGTGGCTGGGGGGTGGGGGTGGTGGTAGACATGAGTGGGGGCCTGGTGGAGGCTGCCCCTGGTGGCTGGGGGTGGAGGTGGTGGTAGACATGAGTGGGGGCCTGGTGGAGGCTGCCCCTGGTGGCTGGGGGGTGGGGTGGTGGTAGACATGAGTGTGGGCCCGGTGGAAGCTGCCCCTGCACTGCTGGGGGGTGGGGGTGATGGGAGACATGGGTGGTGGCCTGGTGGAGGCTGCCCCTGGTGGCTGGGGGAGTGGTGGTGGTGGTAGACATGGGTGGGGGCCTGGTGGAGGCTGCCCCTGCACTGCTGGGGGGTGGGGGTGATGGGAGACATGAGTGGGGGCCTGGTGGAGGCTGCCCCTGCACTGCTGGGGGGTGGGGGTGATGGGAGACATGAGTGGGGGCCTGGCGGAGGCTGACCCTGCACTGCTGGGGGGTGGGGGGGGGTGGGAGACATGAGTGGGGGCCTGGTGGAGGCTGCCCCTGGTGGCTGGGGGGTGGGGGTGATGGGAGACATGTGTGGGGGCCTGGTGGAGGCTGCCCCTGCACTGCTGGGGGGTGGGGGTGCAGGGAAACATGAGTTGGACATGAGTGGGGGCCTGGTGGAGGCTGCCCCTACACTGCTGGGGGGTGGGGTGGTGGTAGACATGGGTGGGGGCCTGGTGGAGGCAGCCCCTGCACTGCTGGGGGGTGGGGGTGAGAGGGGACATGAGTGGGGGCCTGGTGGAGGCTGCCCCTGGTGGCTGGGGGGTGGGGGTGCAGGGGGACATGAGTGGGGGCCTGGTGGAGGTTGCCCCTGCACTGCTGGGGGGTGGGGTGGTGGTAGACATGGGTATGGGCCTGGTGGAGGCTGCCCCTGGTGGCTGGGGGTTGGGGGTGCAGGGAGATATGAGTGGGGGCCTGGTGGAGGCTGCCCCTGCACTGCTGGGGGGTGGGGGTGGTGGGAGACATGAGTGGGGGCCTGGTGGAGGCTACCCCTGTACTGCTGGGGGGTGGGGGTGGTGGTAGACATTGGTGGGGGCCTGGTGGAGGCTGCCCCTGCACTGCTGGGGGTGGGGTGGTGGTAGACATGGGTGGGGGCCTGATGAAGGCTGCCCCTGGTGGCTGGGGGGTGGGGGTAATGGAAGACATGAGTGGGGGCCTGGTGGAGGCTGCCCCTGGTGGCTGGGGGGTGGGGTGATAGGGGACATGAATGGGGGCCTGGTGGAGGCTGCCCCTGCACTTCTGGGGGGTGGGGGTGATAGGGGACATGAGTGGGGGCCTGGTGGAGGCTGCCCCTGCACTGCTGGGGGGTGGGGGTGGTGTTAGACATGAGTGGGGGCCTGGTGGAGGCTGCCCCTGCACTGCTGGGGGGTGGGGGTGGTGGTAGACATGGGTGGGGGCCTGGTGGAGGCTGCCCCTGGTGGCTCGGGGGTGGGGGTGGTGGTAGACATGAGTGGGGGCCTGATGGAGGCTGCCCATGGTGGCTGGGGGGTGGGGGTGGTGGTAGACATGAGTGGGGGCCTGGTGGAGGCTGCCCCTGGTGGCTGGGGGGTGGGGGTGGTGGTAGACATGAGTGGGGGCCTGGTGGAGGCTGCCCCTGCACTGCTAGGGGGTGGTGGTGATGGGCGACATGGGTGGGGGCCTGGTGGAGGCTTCCCCTGGTGGCTGGGGGGGTGGTGGTGGTGGTAGACATGGGTGGGGGCCTGGTGGAGGCTGCCCCTGCACTGCTGGGGGGTGGGGGTGATGGGAGACATGTATAGGGGCCTGGTGGAGGCTGCCCCTGCACTGCTGGGGGGTGGGGGTGATGGGAGACATGAGTGGGGGCCTGGTGGAGGCTGCCCCTGCACTGCTGGGGGGTGGGGGTGATGGGAGACATGAGTGGGGCCTGGTGGAGGCTGCCCTGGTGGCTGGGGGGTGGGGGTGATGGGAGACATGAGTGGGGGCCTGGTGGAGGATGCCCCTGGTGGCTGGGGGGTGGGGGTGCAGGGGGACATGTGTGGGAGCCTGGTGGAGGCTGCCCCTGCACTGCTGGGGGGTGGGGGTGCAGGGAGACATGAGTTGGACATGAGTGGGGGCCTGGTGGAGGCTGCCCCTGGTGGCTGGGGGGTGGGGGTGGTGGTAGACATGGGTTGAGGCCTGGTGGAGGCTGCCCCTTGTGGCTGGGGGGTGAGGGTGATAGGGGACATGAGTGGGGGCCTGGTGGAGGCTACCCCTGCACTGCTGGGGGGTGGGGGGTGGTAGACATTGGTGGGGGCCTGGTGGAGGCTGCCCCTGCACTGCTGGGGGGTGGGTTGGTGGTAGACATGGGTGGGGGCCTGATGGAGGCTGCCCCTGGTGGCTGGGGAGTGGGGGTGATGGAAGACATGAGTGGGGGCCTGGTGGAGGCTGCCCCTGGTGGCTGGGGGGTGGGGGTGATAGGGGACATGAGTGGGGGCCTGGTGGAGGCTGCCCCTGCACTGCTGGGGGGTGGGGGTGATAGGGGACATGAGTGGGGGCCTGGTGGAGGCTGCCCCTGCACTGCTGGGGGGTGGGGGTGGTGTTAGACATGAGTGGGGGCCTGGTGGAGGCTGCCCCTGCACTGCTGGGGGGTGGGGGTGGTGATAGACATGGGTGGGGGCCTGGTGGAGGCTGCCCCTGGTGGCTCGGGGGTGGGGGTGGTGGTAGACATGAGTGGGGGCCTGATGGAGGCTGCCCATGGTGGCTGGGGGGTGGGGGTGGTGGTAGACATTAGTGGGGGCCTGGTGGAGGCTGCCCCTGGTGGCTGGGGGGTGGGGGTGGTGGTAGACATGAGTGGGGGCCTGGTGGTGGCTGCCCCTGCACTGCTGGGGGGTGGGGGTGATGGGCGACATGGGTGGGGGCCTGGTGGAGGCTTCCCCTGGTGGCTGGGGGGTGGTGGTAGACATGGGTGGGGGCCTGGTGGAGGCTGCCCCTGCACTGCTGGGGGGTGGGGGTGATGGGAGACATGAGTGGGGGCCTGGTGGAGGCTGCCCCTGCACTGCTGGGGGGTGGGGGTGATGGGAGACATGAGTGGGGGCCTGGTGGAGGCTGCCCCTGCACTGCTGGGGGGTGGGGGTGATGGGAGACATGAGTGGGGCCTGGTGGAGGCTGCCCTGGTGGCTGGGGGGTGGGGGTGATGGGAGACATGAGTGGGGGCCTGGTGGAGGCTGCTGCTGGTGGCTGGGGGGTGGGGGTGCAGGGGGACATGTGTGGGAGCCTGGTGGAGGCTGCCCCTGCACTGCTGGGGGGTGGGGGTGCAGGGAGACATGAGTTGGACATGAGTGGGGGCCTGGTGGAGGCTGCCCCTGGTGGCTGGGGGGTGGGGGTGGTGGTAGACATGGGTGGAGGCCTGGTGGAGGCTGCCCCTGGTGGCTGGGGGTGAGGGTGATAGGGGACATGAGTGGGGGCCTGGTGGAGGCTGCCCCTGCACTGCTGGGGGGTGGGGGTGGTGGTAGACATGGGTGGGGGCCTGGTGGAGGCTGCCCCTGCACTGCTGGGGGGTGGGGGTGATAGGGGTCATGATTGGGGGCCTGGTGGAGGCTGGCCCTGCACTGCTAGGGGGTCGGGGTGGTGGTAGACATGGGTGGGGGCCTGGTGGAGGCTGCCCCTGCACTGCTGGGGGGTGAGGGTGGTGGTAGACATGGGTGGGGGCCTGGTGGAGGCTGCCCCTGGTGGCTGGGGGGTGGTCGACATGGGTGGGGGCCTGGTGGAGGCTGCCCCTGCACTGCTGGGGGGTGGGGGTGGTGGTAGACATGAGTGGGGGCCTGGTGGAGGCTGCCCCTGCACTGCTGGGGGGTGGGGGGGTGGTAGACATGGGTGGGGGCCTGGTGGAGGCTGCCCCTGCACTGCTGGGGGGTGGGGGCGGTGGTAGACATGAGTGGGGTCCTGGTGGAGGCTGCCCCTGCACTGCTGGGGGGTGGGGGTGGTGGGAGACATGGGTGGGGGCCTGGTGGAGGCTTCCCCTGCACTGCTGGGGGGTGGGGGTGGTGGTAGACATTGGTGGGGGCCTGGTGGAGGCTGCCCCTGCACTGCTGGGGGGTGGGGGTGGTGGTAGACATGGGTGGGGGCCTGGTGGAGGCTGCCCCTGGTGGCTGGGGGGTGGGGGTGATGGGAGACATGAGTGGGGGCCTGGTGGAGGCTGCCCCTGGTGGCTGGGGGGTGGGGGTGATAGGGGACATGAGTGGGGGCCTGGTGGAGGCTGCCCCTGCACTGCTGGGGGGTGGGGGTGATGGGCGTCATGGGTGGGGGCCTGGTGGAGGCTTCCCCTGGTGGCTGGGGGGTGGTGGTGGTGGTAGACATGGGTGGGGGCCTGATGGAGGCTGCCCCTGTACTGCTGGGGGGTGGGGGTGATGGGAGACATGAGTGGGGGCCTGGTGGAGGCTGCCCCTGCACTGCTGGGGGGTGGGGGTGATGGGAGACATGAGTGGGGGCCTGGTGGAGGCTGCCCCTGCACTGCTGGGGGGTGGGGGTGATGGGAGATATGAGTGGGGCCTGGTGGAGGCTGCCCCTGGTGGCTGGGGGGTGGGGGTGATGGGAGACATGAGTGGGGGCCTGGTGGAGGCTGCCCCTGGTGGCTGGGGGTGGGGGTGCAGGGGGACATGTGTGGGAGCCTGGTGGAGGCTTCCCCTGCACTGCTGGGGGGTGGGGGTGCAGGGAGACATGAGTTGGACATGAGTGGGGGCCTGGTGGAGGCTGCCCCTGGTGGCTGGGGGGTGGGGGTGGTGGTAGACATGGGTGGGGGCCTGGTGGAGGCTGCCCCTGCACTGCTGGGGGGTGGGGGTCATAGGGGTCATGAGTGGGGGCCTGGTGGAGGCTGCCCCTGCACTGCTGGGGGGTGGGGGTGGTGGTAGACATGAGTGGGGGCCTGGTGGAGGCTGCCCCTGCACTGCTGGGGGGTGGGGGTGGTGGGAGACATGGATGGGGCCTGGTGGAGGCTGCCCCTGCACTGCTGGGGGGTTGGGGTGGTGGTAGACATGGGTGGGGGCCTGGTGGAGGCTAACCCTGGTGGCTGGGGGGTGAGGGTGATAGGGGACATGAGTGGGGGCCTGGTGGAGGCTGCCCCTGCACTGCTGGGGGGTGGGGGTGGTGGTAGACAAGGGTGGGGGCCTGGTGGAGGCTGCCCCTGCACTGCTGGGGGGTGGGGGCCATAGGGGTCATGAGTGGGGGCCTGGTGGAGGCTGCCCCTGCACTGCTGGGGGGTGGGGGTGGTGGTAGACATGAGTGGGGGCCTGGTGGAGGCTGCCCCTGCACTGCTGGGGGGTGGGGGTGGTGGGAGACATGGATGGGGCCTGGTGGAGGCTGCCCCTGCACTGCTGGGGGGTTGGGGTGGTGGTAGACATGGGTGGGGGCCTGGTGGAGGCTGCCCCTGGTGGCTGGGGGGTAGGGGTGCAGGGAGACATGAGTGGGGGCCTGGTGGAGGCTGCCCCTGCAATGCTGGGGGGTGGGGGTGGTGGGAGACATGAGTGGGGGCCTGGTGGAGGCTGCCCCTGCACTGCTGGGGGGTGGGGGTGGTGGTAGACATGGGTGGGGGCCTGGTGGAGGCTGCCCCTGCACTGCTGGGGGGTGGTGGTAGACATGGGTGGGGGCCTGGTGGAGGCTGCCCCTGCACTGCTGGGGGGTGGGGGTGGTCGTAGACATGGGTGGGACCTGGTGGAGGCTGCCCCTGGTGGCTGGGGGGTGGGGGTGATAGGGGACATGAGTGGGGGCCTGGTGGAGACTGCCCCTAGTGGCTGGGGGGTGGGGGTGATAGGGGACATGAGTGGGGGCCTGGTGGAGGCTGCCCCTGCACTGCTGGGGGGTGGGGGTGATAGGGGACATGAGTGGGGGCCTGGTGGAGGCTGCCCCTGGACTGCTGGGGGGTGGGGGTGGTGGTAGACATGAGTGGGGGCCTGGTGGAGGCTGCCACTGCACTGCTGGGGGGTGGGGGTGGTGGTAGACATGGGTGGGGGCCTGGTGGAGGCTGCACCTGCACTGCTGGGGGTGGGGGTGGTGGTAGACATGGGTGGGGGCCTGGTGGAGGCTGCCCCTGGTGGCTGGGGGGTGGGGGTGGTGGTAGACATGAGTGGGGGCCTGGTGGAGGCTGCCCCTGGTGGCTGGGGGTGGAGATGGTGGTAGACATGAGTGGGGGCCTGGTGGAGGCTGCCCCTGGTGGCTGGGGGGTGGGGCGGTGGTAGACATGAGTGTGGGCCCGGTGGAGGCTGCCCCTGCACTGCTGGGGGGTGGGGGTGATGGGAGACATGGGTGGGGACCTGGTGGAGGCTGCCCCTGGTGGCTGGGGGTGTGGTGGTGGTGGTAGACATGGGTGGGGGCCTGGTGGAGGCTGCCCCTGCACTGCTGGGGGGTGGGGGTGATGGGAGACATGAGTGGGGGCCTGGTGGAGGTTGCCCCTGCACTGCTGGGGGGTGGGGGTGATGGGAGACATGAGTGGGGGCCTGGTGGAGGCTGCCCCTGCACTGCTGGGGGGGTGGGGGTGGTGGGAGACATGTGTGGGAGCCTGGTGGAGGCTGCCCCTGCACTGCTGGGGGGTGGGGGTGCAGGGAGACATGAGTTGGACATGAGTGGGGGCCTGGTGGAGGCTGCCCCTGCACTGCTGGGGGGTGGGGTGGTGGTAGACATGGGTGGGGGCCTGGTGGAGGCAGCCCCTGCACTGCTGGGGGGTGGGGGTGAGAGGGGACATGAGTGGGGGCCTGGTGGAGGCTGCCCCTGCACTGCTGGGGGGTGGGGGTGGTGGTAGACATGAGTGGGGGCCTGGTGGAGGCTGCCCCTGGTCGCTGGGGGTGGGGGTGCAGGGGGACATGTGTGGGAGCCTGGTGGAGGCTGCCCCTGCACTGCTGGGGGGTGGGGGTGCAGGGAGACATGAATTGGACATGAGTGGGGCCTGGTGGAGGCTGCCCCTGCACTGCTGGGGGGTGAGGGTGGTGGTAGACATGGGTGGGGGCCTGGTGGAGGCTGCCCCTGCACTGCTGGGGGGTGGGGGTGATAGGGGACATGAGTGGGGGCCTGGTGGAGGCTGCCCCTGCACTGCTGGGGGGTGGGGGTGGTGGAAGACATGGGTGGGGACCTGGTGGAGGCTGCCCCTGCACTGTTGGGGGTGGGGGTGGTGGTAGACATGGGTGGGGGCCTGGTGGAGGCTGCCCCTGCACTGCTGGGGGGTGGGGGTGATAGGGGACATGAGTGGGGGCCTGGTGGAGGCTGCCCCTCCACTGCTGGGGGGTGGGGGTGGTGGTAGACATAAGTGGGGGCCTGGTGGAGGCTGCCCCTGCACTGCTGGGGGGTGGGGGTGGTGGTAGACATGGGTGGGGGCCTGGTGGAGGCTGCCCCTGCACTGCTGGGGGGTGGGGGTGGTGGTAGACATGGGTGGGGGCCTGGTGGAGGCTGCCCCTGGTGGCTGGGGGTGCAGGGGGACATGCTTTGGTGGGCAGTAGTGCAAGGTGACATGTGGGTTGGCTGGGGGGCATGGCCATGGTGGATGGGGTGCCTGCAGGACATGTGCAGGGTAGGCCCCTGTGGTGTGGGCCACCTGCAGAGGCAGTGGAGGTTGTAGAGGGAACACCTGGGAGGACCGTGCAATTCACGTGTGGTGCTCCCCGCGCACCCCTGTAATACACGTACCCTGATGGAATTGCGTGTGATACTTCCCACGCACCCCTGAAATACACGTACCCTGCTGATTTTGCGTGTGATACTTCCCGCGCACCCCTGAAATACACGTACCCTGCTGCTTTTGCATGTGATACTTCCCGTGCAACCCTGGTATACACGTACCCTGATGTTTTTGCGTGTGATACTTCCCGCGCACCCCTGGAATACACGTACCCTGATGAAATCGCGTGTGATACTTCCCGCGCACCCCTAAAATACACATACCCTGCTGCTTTTGCGTGTGATACTTCCCGCGCACCCCTAAAATACACGTACCCTGCTGTTTTTGCGTGTGATACTTTCCGCGCACCCCTGGAATACACGTACCCTGCTGCTTTTGCGTGTGTTACTTCCCACGCACCCCTGATGCACACGTACACAGGACAATCGCGTGTGGAACTTCCCGCGAACCACTGAAATACACGTTCCCCGCTTGGCGTTTGCTGTTTGCCAGCCCTGTGAACTGGTCCAGGGTTAGCGCAGCCCTTTGCGATTATTTGGGGATTTTGAAGTCTTTTCCTAGGGCGAGGGCGTTCTTGGGGGCGTAACTGGCACTGCTGCAGGGTCGCTGCGCCACGCTGCGCCACGGCTGGTTTTGGATGCGAAAATCCATGAATACGCTGTGCGCGGAATTCGGTTTTAGCACACGCGGCTGGCGCAGACATTCGCACTGGGTACGCTGTGCGCCAGCCGCGTGCGCTACTTTTGTGCGAATTTCTATGAATTATCCTGTCAATGTTCTGCACTGCAAGGGAAGTATAAAGAATGTGTTTAAAATCTGAGTGCAAGTCAACACAAATTAAATGAGAAGGTTGTTTATAATAGAGCCTGCTTAGAAGACATGTTCACATTTCAATCACTGGTAAAACAACTGAAAACTGAAAATAGCCCGTTAATTATTAAGGGGAGTTCAATAAGATGTACCAAGATCTTGTCACCTTCAAACAGCATAGAGAGCAGTTGAGGGAAGAAAATAACAAATTAAGTCAAGAGAATAGTGCCCTGTTTCAGGAAGTGCATCAGTTAAGGATGGATGTGGAGAAAAGTGAGTCATGTTCTCAGGAAATGACAGACAGTATGTTACAAAATGCACAATTAACGGAACGGGTGTGGAAAGCAGAGATTGACCTAGAGCAGCAACACAGGCCAAAACTGCGCAAGTGGAGTAGATTAGTCTCCTGAAACAGAAATGCTCTGAATATGCGCAGATGATGTAAGCCTCACAGAAGGAAAATTATTCCCATTGTGAAAAGAGCAACGGACTAAGGGACTGATTAATGGCACAAAGTAAAGTGCTAGAAGCCACTCAAGCATTGCTGTCAACATTGAAAACACAGGCCTCTGCATACCACAAAGAGATAGGGACTGAGAAAAACAAATGTGAGGGGTTGAAAAGTAAAAAGCCAAATACAAACAGGCTTTGAGGTACCCCGACCAGTCAGAGTATGGATAAGCACCCTCCGATTATGGAGTGAAGCCAAAGAACCAAAATTGCTCCATATTTGCTCTTTCTGCCAATGTTGGGCTACAGCCTATTGTGCATGTTTATTTTGAATTGTGTATAAATGTTCCCCTGTCTTTTTTGGTACTACCTACATTTAACATTTACATTTTTTTCCATGAAATATGGGCACCTGATACATGTTCCACATTTTTCAAAAACAGGTAACAGGTAACCACATCTTATTTCCTGGTGGTTTAACATCTACCCAGAACTTAAAATGTCAATCCATTTCACATTTGTAGCACGCTATGGACGGAATTAACTGTATCATGGTGATGCACTCACATATCGGCCTGGGAGGAAACGTTAGCTAAGATTCCAAGTTTTTATAGCCTTGTGGAATTAAAGGAAATATCTAACTCACTTTGTTCTGTGGCAAAGAGTACCATACTTTAGGTGAGACTACAGCAAATTGCTGCTCCCCTCTGTGTATAAATATAGTTTTAGGAACTGCCAGCAAAATCTTGTTCTTGGAACGAGACATCTGGTGGGTATATGAAGATTAATCTCATCTTGAAGATTTGAGGAGGTGGGTCCATGAAGGCATTTGAATGATAAAGACAGCATTTGAACTCTATCTGACACTAACTGGCAAACACTGAAGAGATATACAAAGGCCAGTTGTGGATTCTCATTTGGAGAGTTGGAATGCAAGATGGATCATCACACTATATCTTTTGTATCTATTCAATCTGAAATTTGGGATCACCTAAATATAAGGTATTACAAGAGTTAATATTCAAGTTTATAAAAGAGCCTACCACCACCGGCAGGTGCCATTTTTTCCATATAGGGAAAATCCTCTGCAACAAACAGACTTTGCGGAAGGATTATTTCACCACTTGATTAATTTGAGCTCCCATGCTTAGATCATCTAAGTCATTGGAGTCACTAATAAACTCCAAGATGTTTCTTTAGTCACAATTCTTATGGGAATATCAACTAGTATAGGTGGAGGACAAAATCCTTCTGTATTCTGAAAATTGCCTTTTGAACCAAAGAAGATACCCTCTGTCTTATTTGGGTTGAGTTGTAACTCTCTATCCAGCTTCTCTGATTAGTCTGATTATCAATATTTGAATGGAAATCATTTACTTTAAAAGAAACGTATGTATTGTCTGCGTTTGCATGGTAACCCAAATTATACTTAATAAAGATATGCTATTGATGTCTGACACGCATATTTAATAGAAATGGAGACAGAGGAGAACCGTGTGGGGCACGACATGTAACATGTTTTATAGTAGAAAGAAAAGAACCAAGTTCAAACTGTTGAGTTCTATCTGTCAGAAAAGATAGAAACTGTTTAGAAACATGGGGGGAGGGGCGCTCGCAAACTTGAGCCAAGATGGCTGCTTAAGTGAATCGCTCTGGCTACAACTGATGAATCTTTTGATGCTGTGCCAGATTTAGGGCCAGAAGCAAGACCTCAAGACCGTGTTGTGAAATAGTGTAGTGGCAAAATGTGGCTAAAACTTGGATTTGGGGATCAGTACCATCCCTGGAGGACTGGTTAAGGGATATTGCCTTATGCTTTGATAGAGAAACAGAGTATTGCAAGTCACTACCGCAAACTAGCAAACCCAAGGATATTTGGGGTCCATATAAACTGTACATCCTACAGGGAATGAGATGTGAGGTGTAACCTAGTCTTATTTGTATCAATATGTACTCTCCTGCACCATTCCGGAGGGGGGTTGGGAACACACATATGACAGACCCAATGACCTGGATCTATTGATTTGTGACGTTTATGTCAAAGAGCTTTGATGAACCTGCATACCTAGACCCACCACAGGGGCAAAGATATAGAACTGTTTAACCTGTAACTTTCTCAAGATGTCTATAAGATCCAATGTTGCATTGTGTATTGCCTTCCACCAGCATGCTGATTAATGTGGTTGCTATGTCTAATGTTCAACCTAAAAAATCAATAAAGTAAAAAAAAAGAAATGCAGGCAAATATATAAGCATATTTTTCAAAACGGTGTCCTTGAATGTGCCCCTTTTTGTATTGCTGCTTGGTATGTGTGATTTTGATCTATGCATTTAAAAAATGTATTTGAACTGTGTTTGGTTTGGTTTCCATTTGAGCGTGTAAGCATACGCCGGTGTGATGAGTTGCGTTTAGTATAAGGTTGTTTTAAAGAACCATAATTACAATAAAAAATAGATTAACATTTGAAATCTAACGATTTAATCTTGCAATAATGAGTATACTGCATTATCAGACAGTGCTCTTTCATACTCTCAGACCCATGTAGAAATACACCCCTATGCAGCCCACATGCCTACAAAGCCATGCCAAAGGGAGTTCCACGCTCCACAACACGCAAGTAATAGTAACGCACCGAAATCTGAACATGTTAGCATAGTCCACTCGATTTCCCATGGTTCACACATGCATTTTTAAACTTGCCAATGACGTTATTATGTAGAATGTAAAAGATGAAACTATAGACATGAACATTTTTCCTCGAAGGGGTCTAAGGACATGCAATATACAGGCGTTTTGCTTTTTCAATGCTTTGTGCTGTAGCACAACTACAGGTGGAACTGCACTCCGTTTTGAGAAGTGCGGGAAAAAAAGAAATTAAATGTCAAATAATGGTATGTTATATATTGGAGAAGTCAATTGCCAGCACATAAAAAGAAATGTTAATACAAATGTAGGACAATAATCCTTAGCAACAGGAGCCAAGATTTGAGCTTCGCAAACTGTAGTTCACACAATGCTCATCTGTAAATCTCAAAAAGTTACTGCAAATGTGAAAATTCAGTTTCTATAAAATTCTTCGTGACCACTTTTCTTTGTAGTTCTATACAATAGCATTTTCTCCCTTTGCCCTTTTCTTTTTGAAATCCTTCTTGCTGTATAAGGTAGCGGTGACCTACTGTAGAAAAAAATTGGACAATCCTTGAGCAGAGATGAATGTCTCTCTATTCTGGATTCTGACTACTCTGTGAAATAATAGTACTTGGGCTCTGAAAAGCCTTTTCTCAAGGATTTAAGTGATCGCCAGCTACCAGTGATTCGAAATATGAAAACCAATGTAATGTTTCTACTCATTAAAAGTCTGTGAGTTGCTCATTAACATGCCCTCAGCTTATTAATTCAAGTGAAATTACCCTAAGGTTCCAGCCTTAAATGTTCTCACTTTTAGAAAGCTAATTTTAACCTGCTTTTCATGAAGGACAAATACTGATAATATGCATGTTTTCTGCAGTGAATTTCGGGCAGTGAATTGCTTACTACGTATTTCACACAGTTCTATAGGGCCTCATTACGAGGTTGGAGGTAGCCATGGCGCTATTAGAGGCATGGCTGCCTTCAAACCCCTTCCGACTCCGCCCTGGTGAATGGAGCAATTACCAGTCCATTCCAAGGTTGGCGGGACTGGTAATTCCCCATTCACCAGGGCCATTCCCCATTCTCATTTGAGCCCCCATAGGGCTCAATGGGAATGGGGAAGGCGCTAATAACGGTACCGCAAATTGCGGCACCGTTATTAGCTAGAGTCCCTTTGCGGGTCCCGTCCTTAACGCTTGAAAAAAACAGGCGTTAAGGAAGGTCCCGCAAAGGGAACTCATAGTAGGGCGGTAAGGGATTACCGGCACTGGTGCCCTTACCGGTGCCGGTAATCCTTTACCGCCCACCTCGTAATGAGACCCTATGTCACCCAATGATGTGACTGATGCTAACATGTGATAAACTCAACTGCCTATCTCTTGGGAAAAGGAGTAGGGGACACAAGGGGTCTGGGTGCTGCCATCCGCTAAAAGATACTGGGCTTGGAGGCAGAGCTAGTAGGATCCCCTGACGTGCACCACCATGCCTCAGTCATCACAGGGAGCACAAATATGCCTATGTCCCTTTAAGGCTGTCCTATTCAAAACATTTTATGCTCAGCACCTCTTGATTAAAACTATTGTTGTTAAACCCTCCCCCCTTGAGTAAAGATATTCTTTCCACCCCCCCAACCAGATGGCATATCTGATTGTATTTTCTAAAAGCAGTCACCATACTCCTTTTTGAAGAGCCTTGTGCCCATAGACATCGTTTGGGCCGCCATAAAGGGTCCAGCTCCACAGTTTTAAGACCACTGCTTTAAGGGAAGCTCCTGCCATGGCTGGGTTCTTCAAATTTCCAGTATTTTCTGGTTGCAATGATGCCCATAAATCAACACATACAGAAATGGCTGGACCAATGCCTCCCAAGAAAAGTTTTGTTGGAGTGGTCTGAAATTTTGGCATAGTAACAGACATTACAGGGTAGAGTGTACCATTCTGTTTCCTAAACAACAAAAGGGGTCAAGCAGAGCCGGGTGGAACCAGAAAACACATAGCTGCACTGCAGAAATCTGACTCCATGCATTTTTTATGAGATAGCCTTCCAAAAAGAACCTGACCTACATCAAAACAGTGTAACCATTTCCAATTTGAGCCATATAACCCACAACATCTGAATAGTGTTAAGTGAGGGTGGTCCACAGGGGTGGGACCAAACTGCTACATAAACTGCAGACTTCTACAGGATAAGGCTGATGTTTGGAGGCAACGAAGGGGGCATTTTGAAGAGTGTTTGAGGCAGAAGAAGGAAATGGTTGAGCTGTAGAGGAAGGAAGGTGGCAGTAGAAAGCAGGCCAGTTGGCAGAAACAGTGTTTAAAAGTGGAGAAGAGTAAGGAGGAGATGGTGAACAAAAAAGATGTGAAGAGTAATAGGTAGGTGGAGAACAATGAAGTGGTGAAGACTAAGTGGGGGTGGAAACCAAAGAGGAAATTAGTCAGGGGGAGGAGAAAAGGAACAACCTCAGATGAAGTTAGTTGGCTGGGGAAAGGGTGACAGGAAAAGGGAAGGGAAGAGGAAATATAGATGAGGTTGGGAACGACACCTGGAGAAAGATGTCAAGGAACACTGACAGGGTAGTTGGAGTAGATGACAAGAGGGAGGAGGAGAAAGAGATTTTGGAGGAGGTCAAAGGCAGAGATTAGGAGGAAAAGATAGACAGTCAAGGGGAAACTGGAAGTGTTAGGGAGAAGGAGCAGGCACGCTAACAAGGAAGCCTGAGATGAGGATGTTGAAAAGGGCAGGAGGTATGCGCAATATACCAGCATTGAGGCGGTGCCATAGGAGCTGAACAGGGGTAGAGTGGGGGAAGAGGAAATTATGAGGAGAGGTCCACTTAGGCATAAAACCAAACAAACAATTCAGTTGTACAGAATGTGGTTTTGTGGGACCTTATGACAGGGTAAAATATAATGTGGCCTGGCTCAGCCTGTAGACAGGTACATGGTGCCAGATCCCTGGTTGTAGCTCTGGGGCTTAATTTAGCAATACAAAAAGCCCTCTTCTCTACTGCTGACTTGTCCTAACATGCATGAATACATGCAATTTCAAGACCCAGATGAAGAGGTCTCCAAAAAAGTGTAGATCGAAAAGCAGAGCACCCAAACAAAAGGCAATTAACCCGCAAAGTCTCTGAGCGCCTGAGAGGTCAGGATGAAACTCGGAAAAGGAACTCTGAGTTCTCATTGAATTGATTCAGCTCAGCTTCATGACAATTAACAGTTATAAAAAAGATGGATACATATTACAAAGGTAGCATAGTTTCCAAGCAATCGTGTACATCTTCATGTACATTCCTGTCACTTTGCACGTTCTTGCCCTTCTGACCTGACATAGTAGCCCTCATCAGGTAGTATAGTGTGTCTAGGATCAGGTGCAAGGGATGAGAGCAAGTGGACCAATGCCGCTTGCTGCATGCGTGTGAGAGAGTGGGGAGTGCAGAGTGATCCAACACATTTTACCATGCTCACTTTCATCGTTGTTCTGAGTGCTGCTGCATTTAAGGTTAGGTGAGCATTTTTAAAAAAGTTCAAATTTCAGAGAGGGGACCACCAATGTGTGCACTTATGTTCGTTACAATCCTGATCCAATTTCTGTTGTCTGAACAAAGAGAGGGCAATACATGCATGTACAATGTAGCAGAACTGGATCTCCTGCAAGTTGTTTGTCTTTAGTCACCCCTGAGACGTGGGTCTTGTGCCTGCTGGGCCTGGAGACCCGAGCTACTCCTAACGGATAACGCCCAATGAGGCTGATATAGGTGTGGGGATGCTTGCGATCTCGTGCAGAAGACGACGTGATCTAGCAGTTTGGGCTGCACGCTCCTTTTGGTTTGGGACCATGCCTGATTTACAGATGGACTTTCCCCTTTCTGTAATGGCTTGGCAGGTGAAGAACAATGGTGTCAAGGGTTGCCCAGAGCGATGCCAGAGGTTAAGATTCATTCTAAACCTTGAAGCTATCACCTTGTCCCTATACTTGTTCGATCTCATGATACCAAGCTGCCCGCAAGGTGTTTTGGGCAAAGGTGACCCTGGGTTTCTCCAGCCGTAAATGTACTAATTGATCGCAAATGTGTTCAGCCTGTTTGAGAGCAAACAAAGGGGGCCTGTGGTGCATCCTGTATTCAACACCAAATTCCAATATTTTTATAAGTTTTTGAGTTGTGAATTTTGCTGTGAGAAAGTTGTCACACAGACTATCCATTCAGAGTTGATTTTCTTCTCTCATGGGCTGAGCAGAAGTTTGCAGTGTGTCAAATGTGCTCTTTTGGCCAATTTCTTGATCAATTTACGTGGATATCCTCTCGCTAGTAATCTCTCGCCCAAAATATTGGCCTCTTCTCCAAAGTCATTAATGCTGGTACAATTGCGGCGTAGGGGTAAACATTTACCACAAATTATCTTTTTGTGAGTGCCGATGTTGCCTTGAATATTCAAATAAGGTGTTGCGATCAGTTGGTTTCCGATAAAGTGAGGTGTAAATATGACCCTCGTGATGGGCTTATTACTAGGTCAAAAAAGGTAACTGATGGTTATATGAATGGCATGTAAACACCAACTTGTTGTTACACTGGATTAATTCATTGACAAATTCATTCAACTGGTCCTTCGTGCCTTGCCAAATGAAGAAAATATCATCTATATAGCTTTTCCAGTTCAATACCTGGTTGTTAAAAGGGTTGTTGTTGTAGATACATTTCTCTTCGAAATCCGCCAGATAAATGTTTGCAAGACTAGAAGCAAAGGCCGCCACCATAGCCATTCCTTGCTTCTGCAGATATATATCTTCTAGAAATTCAAAAAAGTTGTTTCATAGAGCTATCTGTAGAAGGTTGAGTACGAACTCAGTAGGTATTCCTTGTGGAATGGGGTGGCTATTTAGCTGATGCTTGATGCAAATCAAGGGTTACCGTTGTGGTATGTTGGTGTACAATGCTGTGATATCAAGAGTTACCAACAAACTATTCTCATGGTCAAAGGCTAGTCCTTCATAATAAGTCATAGTGGCCATTGTGTCTTTAAGAAAAGAAAGTGAATTTTCGGCAAGTTCGTGTTTGGCCTTCTCAATATATTTCCCGCATGGTTGTAGTACTGACTCACACAGCGAGACTATGGGCCTCATTGCAAGTTTGTCAGTCCGGGAACTACGGTACCAGTAAGCTTGCTGGTACCGTAGTGCCCGGACCAGCAAACTATGGTTTCTGATCGCGGAAGCCCTTTTCTCCCGCTAGTTCAGAACTGGCAGGTGCACCAGCACCTGCGAGCAGAGCATGTCGGATGCACCGGCACCATTCACGAATGGTGCCGGTGCATCCGGCTTCCCCAATCCCATTTAGCTCTATGGGGCTCATATGGGAATGGGGAAGAATATTTTGCGGCATCCAAAAATGGGCAATTTCCGGGTCCGCCAGGGTTGTAATACCCTGGTAATTGCCCTTTCCTGGGCACCAGAAAGAATTTGCAAGTTTGGTGGCAGCCTGCAGGTTTTACCGGCAAGGCTACCGCCAAACTTGTAATGAGGCCCTATGGGTTTGCCTGGTGGATAAACACAATTTATGTGCATATTAGGAAGTGCATAGATAGTCAGTAATATGCACTCTCTGGGTCTGAGGAACCAAGCATCTTCTGTTGTTAGAATACCAGGTTCTACATCTTGTGGGCAAAGTTCCTGCAAGGTTTCCATAAAATGCTCAGTCGGGTCCACCAAGACTTTTGAATAATGGTTTTTGTTGCCAATTAAATTATGTACTATCTTTTCGTATTGTTTTCTGTCCATAACCACAATACCTCCGCCCTTGGCCGGAGGTTTGATGACAATTTCCTTATTGCGCAATAGGGCCATTAACGCTGTATTCTCTTCTCGACTAAGATTGTATTTCACCTGTGAGATGTTTATATTATTGATAATAACTAGCATTGTCCTGAGGATCAAATTTTCAAATTAGATTATTTCGGAGGAATATCGTTCACCGCAGGAGTAAAGGAAGACTTTGGACGGAAACCTGTCAACGATGAGTCTGTCTTGTCTTTCTTATTCATGAAGAATGCACTTAGTCTAACTGTTCTAGAAAACTTCGTACATTTTGTTTCTTTTTATTTAATTAACTTAACCATTTTAACAAAATGTATAGATTCATCTTCAAATATATTGTCCGCAGAATCGTGCATCACATCTTGATATTAGTCTTTTGACATGATTTTAAGACAGAAGGCATTTGGTTACTTTCATACCTTGAGTCATGTTGATTATTCAACTTCAGGTTGCTGCAGGATTGATCGTGTCATGGACACAGTGACTGTAACCCATGATATATTTTCTCTGCCTATCAGATCATTCCAATGGTCCTGGTCATCCATAGTCCTGTAATTCTTCATCAACAGGGTTAAGTGCTTTCTTCTTGTTTCTCACAGCCCATCACAATAAATCAAGAGGTGCTTCATGGTTTAAATCTCATTAGTTGGAGCAGGTTACCCAATGTTTGTTACTTTGGGGTCTATTACAAAATCTCGTGTTCCAGGTAAGAGCCTTATAGTCACTAGCTAAATAAGGATATACTTTTTCTTTAGTGAATGCTGCAATGTCATTCTTCAGTTTGTTTGATTTTTTTAGCAGGTTGAATTTCTTAAAGGCTTCACACTCTTTTTCAATTGCATTCAGTTTGCTTTCTGCTTCTGTTATAAATTCACTGACCAGAAAAACTGCTTCCTGAATGTCTAACTGTTTCTGCTGGGTTGCGAGTCTTTCTACTGTATTAATTGTTAGCAACATGAGGTCATGGCTACATTTAGCAGCCATTGGCTAAACAGATCTTATATTCTTCATCCTCCTAAAAGACTGCTGGCATGATTTGAACTTGCAATCCTAATGGGATGGTATTGGATTTTAGATTCTCCCTTAGAAGATGTCCATGGAGCTCCGTCCAGAATCCCTTGTTCTTAGCTCTAAGCAACCCTTCTGTTGTTATCAAGGGCCTGCACTTGCTGTTGCAGGAATACTATCAAAGATAGATGGTCCACTAATAGCCTGTTGAATATGGTCCTATGTGTAACTACGGGTATCCTTGTCACCCACGATCAAGTCCAAAATGGGAGGGGAAAGAGGAAAGAGGGAGAGGAGGAAAGGGAAGGAGACCCAAAGAGGATGGGGAAGACAGATGCAATGTAAGGCTAATTAAAATAAAATTTATATATTTATTCCCAGATGGGAATGGGGAAGGCGTTAATAACGGTACCGCAAATTGCGGTACCGTTATTAGCTACAGAGTCCCTTTGCGGGTCCCGTCCTTAATGCCTGAAAAAAACTGGCGTTAAGGAAGGCCCTGCAAAGGGAACTCGTAGTAGGGCGGTAAGGGAATACCGGCACCGGTGCCCTTACCAGTGCCGGTAATCCCCTACGGCCCACCTCGTAATGAGGCCTTATGTCTCCCAATGATGTGACTGATGCTAACATGTGATAAACTCACCAGCCTATCTCTTGGGAAAAGGAGTAGGGGAGACAAGGGGTCTGGGTGCTGCCATCCGCTAAATGATACTGGGCTTGGAGGCAGAGCTAGTAGGATCCATTGACTTGCACTACCATGCCCCAGTCATCACAGGGAGCACAAACATGCCTATGTCCCTTTAAGGCTGTCCTATTCAAAACATTTTATGCTCAGCACCTCTTGATTAAAACTATTGTTGTTAAACCCTCCCCCCGTGAGTAAAGATATTCTTTCCACCCCCCCAACCAGATGCCATATCTGATTGTATTTTCTTAAAGCAGTCACCATACTCCCTTTTTGAAGAGCCTTGTGCCCATAGACATCGTTTGGGCCGCCATAAAGGGGCCAGCTCCACAGTTTTAAGACCACTGCTTTAAGGGAAGCTCCTGCCATGGCTGGGTTCTTCAAATTTCCAGTATTTCCTGGTTGCAATGATGCCCATAAATCAACACATACAGAATTGGCTGGACCAATGCCTCCCAAGAAAAGTTTTGTTGGAGTGGTCTGAAATTTTGGCATAGTAACAGACATTACAGGGTAGAGTGTACCATTCTGTTTCCTAAACAACAAAAGGGGTCAAGCAGAGCTGGGTGGAACCAGAAAACACATAGCTGCACTGCAGAAAACTGACTCCATGCATTTTTTATGAGATAGCCTTCCAAAAAGAACCTGACCTACATCAAAACAGTGTAACCATTTCCAATTTGAGCCATATAACCCACAACATCTGAATAGTGTTAAGTGAGGGTGGTCCACAGGGGTGGGACCAAACTGCTACATAAACTGCAGACTTCTACAGGATAAGGCTGATGTTTGGAGGCAACAAAGGGGGCATTTTGAAGAGTGTTTGAGGCAGAAGAAGGAAATGGTTGAGCTGTAGAGGAAGGAAGGTGGCAGAAGAAAGCAGGCCAGTTGGCAGAAACAGTGTTTAAAAGTGGAGAAGAGTAAGGAGGAGATGGTGAACAAAAAAGATGTGAAGAGTAATAGGTAGGTGGAGAACAATGAAGTGGTGAAGACTAAGTGGGGGTGGAAACCAAAGAGGAAATTAGTCAGGGGGAGGAGAAAAGGAACAACCTCAGATGAAGTTAGTTGGCTGGGGAAAGGGTGACAGGAAAAGGGAAGGGAAGAGGAAATATAGATGAGGTTGGGAACGACACCTGGAGAAAGATGTCAAGGAACACTGACAGGGTAGTTGGAGTAGATGACAAGAGGGAGGAGGAGAAAGAGATTTTGGAGGAGGTCAAAGGCAGAGATTAGGAGGAAAAGATAGACAGTCAAGGGGAAACTGGAAGTGTTAGGGAGAAGGAGCAGGCACGCTAACAAGGAAGCCTGAGATGAGGATGTTGAAAAGGGCTGGAGGTATGCGCAATATACCAGCATTGAGGCGGTGCCATAGGAGCTGAACAGGGGTACAGTGGGGGAAGAGAAAATTATGAGGAGAGGTCCACTTAGAGATAAAACCAAACAAAACAATTCAGTTGTAGAGAATGTGGTTTTGTGGGACCTTATGACAGGGTAAAATATAATGTGGCCTGGCTCAGCCTGCAGACAGGTACATGGTGCCAGATCCCTGGTTGAAGCTCTGGGGCTTAATTTAACAACACAAAGCCCTCTTTTCTACTGCTGACTCGTCCTAACATGCATGAATACATGCAATTTCAAGACCCAGATGAAGAGGTCTCCAAAAAAGTGTAGATCGAAAAGCAGAGCACCCAAACCAAAGGCAATTAACCCGCAAAGTCTCTGAGCGCCTGAGAGGTCAGGATGAAACTCGGAAAAGGAACTCTGAGTTCACATTGAATTGATTCAGCTCAGCTTCATGACAATTAACAGTTATAAAAAAGATGGATACATATTACAAAGGTAGCGTCGTTTCCAAGCAATCGTGTACAACTTCATGTACATTCCTGTCACTTTGCACGTTCTTGCCCTTCTGACTTGACATAGTAGCCCTCATCAGGTATTATAGTGTGTCTAGGTTCAGGTGCAAGGGATGATAGCAAGTGGACCAATGCCGCTTGCTGCATGCGTGTGAGAGAGTGGGGAGTGCAGAGTGATCCAACACATTTTACCATGCTCACTTTCATGGTTGTTCTGAGTGCTGCTGCACTTAAGGTTAGGTGAGCATTTTTAAAAAAGTTCAAATTTCAGAGAGGGGACCACCAATGTGTGCACCTATGTCCATTACAATCCTGATCCAATTTCTGTTATCTGAACAAAGAGAGGGCAATACATGCATGTACAATGTAGCAGAACTGGATCTCCTGCAAGTTGTTTGTCTTTAGTCACCCCTGAGACGTGGGTCTTGTGCCTGCTGGGCCTGGAGACCCGAGCTACTCCTAACGGATAACGCCCAATGAGGCTGATATAGGTGTGGGGTTGCTTGCGATCTCGTGCAGAAGACGATGTGATCTAGCAGTTTGGGCTGGACACTCCTTTTGGGGTGAGACCATGCCTGATTTACAGATGGACTTTCCCCTTTCTGTAATGGCTTAGGAAGGTGAAGAACAATGGTGTCAAGGGTTGCCCAGAGCGATGCCAGAGGTTAAGATTAATTCTAAACCTTGAAGCTATCACCTTGTCCCTATACTTGTTCGATCTCATGATGCCACGCTGCCCGCAATGTATTTTGGGCAGATGTGACCATGGGTTTCTCCAGCCGTAAATGTACTAATTGATCGCAAATGTTTTTAGCCTGTTTGAGAGCAAACAAAAGGGGGCCTGTGGTGCATCCTGTACTCAACACCAAATTCCAATATTTTTATAAGTTTTTGAGTTGTGAATTTTGCTGTGAGAAAGTTGTCACACACACTATCCATTCAGAGTTGATTTTCGTCTCTCATGGGCTGAGCAGAAGTTTACAGTGTGTCAAATGTGGCCAATTTCTTGATCAATTTACGTGGATAACCTCTTGCTAGTAATCTCTCGCCCAAAATATTGGCCTCTTCTTCAAAGTCATTAATGCTGGTACAATTGCGGCATAGGGGTAAACATTTACCATATGGTAAATTATCTTTTTGTGAGTGCAGATGTTGCCTTGAATATTCAAATAAGGTGTTGCGATCTGTTGGTTTCCGATAAAGTGACGTGTAAATATGACCCTTGTGATGGGTTTATAACTAGGTACAAAAAAGGTAACTGATGATTATATGAATGGCATGTAAACACCAAATTGTTGTTACACTGGATTAATTCATTGACAAATTCATTCAACTGGTCCTTCGTGCCTTGCCAAATGAAGAAAATATCATCTGTATAGCTTTTCCAGTTCAATACCTGGTTGTTAAAAGGGTTGTTGTTGTAGATAAATTTCTCTTCGAAATCCGCCATATAAATGTTTGCAAGACTAGAGGCAAAGGCTGCCACCATAGCCATTCCTTGCTTCTGCAGATATATATCTTCACGAAATTCAAAAAAGTTGTTTCAGAGAGCTATCTGTAGAAGGTTGAGTACGAACTCAGTAGGTATTCCTTGTGGAATGGGGTGGCTATTTAGCTGATGCTTGATGCAAATCAAGGCTTAGCTTTGTGGTATGTTGGTGTACAATGCTGTGATATCGTTACCAACAAACTATTCTCATGGTCAAAGGCTAGTCCTTCATAATAAGTAATAGTGGCCATTGTGTCTTTAAGAAAAGAAGGTGAATCTTCGGCAAGTTCGTGTATGGCCTTCTCAATATATTTCCCGCATGGTTGTAGTATTTACTCACACAGCGAGACTATGGGCCTCATTGCAAGTTTGTCAGTCCGGGAACTACGGTACCAGTAAGCTTGCTGGTACCGTAGTGCCTGGACCAGCAAACTATGGTTTCTGCTCGCGGGAGCCCTTTTCTCACGCTAGGTCAGAACTGGCGGGTGCACTGGCACCTGCGAGCAGAGCATGTCGGATGCACCGGCACCATTCACGAATGGTGCTGGTGCGTCCGGCTTCCCCATTCCCATTGAGCTCTATGGGGCTCATATGGGAATGGGGAAGAATATTTTGCGGCATCCAAAAATGGGCAATTACCGGGTCTGTCAGGGTTGTAATACCCTGGTAATTGCTCTTTCCTGGGCACCGGAAAAATGTGCAAGTTTGGTGGCAGCCTGCAGGTTTTACCGGCAAGGCTACCGCCAAACTTGTAATGAGGCCCTATGGGTTTGCCTGGTGGATAAACACAATTTATGTGCATATTAGGAAGTGCATAGATAGTCAGTAATATGGTTCTGAGGAAACAAGCATCTTCTGTTGTCAGAATACCAGGTTCTGCATTTTGTGTGCAAAGTTCCTACAAGGTTTCCATAAAATGGTCAGTCGGGTCCACCAAGAATTTTGAATACTGTTTGTTGTTGTCAATTAAATTATGTATTATCTTTTCGTATTGTTTTCTGTCCATAACCACAATTCCTCCGCCCTTACCCGGAGGTTTGATGACAATTTCCTTATTGCGCAATAGGGCCATTAACGCTGTATTCTCTTCTCGACTGAGATTGTTTTTCAACTGTGAGATGTTTATATTATTGATAATAACTAGCATTGTCCTGAGGATCAAATTTTCAAATTAGATTATTTCGGAGGAATATCGTTCACCGCAGGAGTAAAGGAAGACTTTGGACGGAAACCTGTCAACAATGAGTCTGTCTTGTCTTTGTTATTCATGAAGAATGCACTTAGTCTAACTGTTCTAGAAAACTTCATACATTTTGTTTTCTTTTTATTTAATTAACTTAACCATTTTAACAAAATGTATAGATTCATCTTCAAATATATTGTCCGCAGAATCGTGCACCACATCTTGATATTAGTCTTTTGACGTGATTTTAAGACAAAAGGCCTTTGGTTACTTTCATACCTTGAGTCATGTTGATGATTCAACTTCAGGTTGCTGCAGGATTGATCGTGTCATGGACACAGTGACTGTAACCCATGATATATTTTCTCCGCCTATCAGATCATTCCAATGGTCCTGGTCATCCATAGTCCTGTAATTCTTCATCAACAGGGTTAAGTGCTTTCTTCTTGTTTCTCGCAGCCCATCACAATAAATCAAGAGGTGCTTCATGGTTTAAATCTCATTAGTTGGAGCAGGTTACCCAATGTTTGTTACTTTGGGGTCTATTACAAAATCTCGTGTTCCAGGTAAGAGCCTTATAGTCACTAGCTAAATAAGGATATACTTTTTCTTTAGTGAATGCTGCAATGTCATTCTTCAGTTTGTTTGATTTTTTTAGCAGGTTGAATTTCTTAAAGGCTTCCCACTCTTTTTCAATTGCATTCAGTTTGCTTTCTGCTTCTGTTATAAATTCACTGACCAGAAAATCTGCTTCCTGAATGTCTAACTGTTTCTGCTTGGTTGCGAGTCTTTCTACTGTATTAATTGTTAGCAACATGAGGTCATGGCTACATTTAGCAGCCATTGGCTAAACAGATCTTATATTCTTCATCCTCCAAAAAGCAATGCAATGCAATGCAATCCTAATGGGATGGTATTGGATTCTAGATACTCCCTTAGAAGATGTCCATGGAGCTCCGTCCGGAATCCCTTGTTCTTTGCTCTAAGCAACCCTTCTGTTGTTATCAAGGGCCTGCACTTGCTGTTGCAGGAATACTATCAACGATAGATGGTCCACTAATAACCTGTTGAATATGGGCCTATGTGTAACTAAGGGTATCCTTGTCACCCACGATCAAGTCCAAAATGGGAGGGGAAAGAGGAAAGAGGGAGAGGTGGAAAGGGAAGGAGACCCAAAGAGGGTGGGGAGGAGAGATGCAATGTGAGGCTAATTAAAATAAAATTCATATATTTATTCCCAGATAATGACCACAGCATCCAAGGGCTGTGCTGAAGATTATCAAAACACACAAAACAAAGTAGTCTAGCCTAGAGAGGCACTGCACAAAATGTATAGACCCGCAGGTGTATACCAACTCTCATGGCAATGCAATATTATTTTTGTTAAATTGTGATCTACTTACACCTGCACCCCATGTCTTTTCAATTCACAATGTATTCTTTATTGTATATCGTACAAAATGTTCAATACAAAAGCAGTGTATAAAAATAGCATACATTCATTAAAAAGTAGATCAATTGAATCTCTAATGACAATGGGGGTTATTAAGAGTTGGAGGCAGCCATGGCGCTATTAGCGCCATGGCTGCCGCCAAACCCGGGTCCGGGTCCGGTGTCACTGAATGGGGATTTACCGGGACATTCTGACCTGTGCGGACCCGGTAAGTCCCCATTCAGTAAACCATTCCCCATTCCCATTTGAGCCCCCATAGGGCACAACGGGAATGGGGAAGGCGCTAATAACGGGACCGCAAATTGTGGGCCCGTTATTAGCTCCAAGGTGCCTTAACGGGTCCCTCAAAGCATGGCTGGTCAGACCAGCCGTTCCTGCTGGGACCCGCGAAGGGCCCTCGGAATATGGTGGAAGGGGCTTAATGGCACCGCCATCCTTAACGGTGCCGTTAAGCCCCTACCGCCACACTCGCAATGAGCCCCAATGTATTAGATTTCGAGTAAAGAAACACACTTCATACCCAACAACGACCCACACTGTATCACATACACCCCTCATCATGCGTTCACATTCATAATCACTCATGCTGTGCAAAATAAGCAAAATGGTGCAATTAATCACAAACAATTAGTAAGACAACAAGAAAAGAGTTTTACAATTCGACCCCAAGGTGCAAAGTGATCCTTACACATTAATGCACTCATTCACTACAATGCAGGCACATATTAATAATACAATTTCGATAGGAATATTTTCCCCTCGCAGTTGTGATGACTTTGGCAACTCTATGTCGTTCGATGGAATTTTAAACCAAAGTACTGTCAACTCGTGTTCCAGTTTCTAAGCATGAGACTGGAATCCGAACCTATTTCTATGTGTTATCTTCTTTCCAAGACAAACACATTGCCCATTCGCTATCCTCCCGGCCCATACTATACAGTACACTAGTGGTTGTTAGATTAGTGATTACCACTTAGTAAAAAGAATGACATATCAAAAACAAAATCTCGACACGTTGCATCTGAGCCATCCTCCAGGCTTTAAAACACAGTTTGTCTCCTCATGTTCTAACTTATTTATATAATTTTGCAAGGTCCGTAAATAGGCCTGCAAGTAGAGAAACACATTCAGTGCTCTTAAGAATGGATGTGTGCTCTGCCTTGTTGTCCAGCCTATTCACACTCACTCTGTTTATCTTCTAAATTGCAGGGGCCTCTTTACAGAAACTTTGTACCAGACAACTGCAGTTTTGCATTTTATCAGCACCAGGTCAAAAATGTATTTAGTACAAAAGTTGTATTCTTTGAATGCATTTTTGCACCAGGGTAAAGTTTGCCCTAGAGCTAAAACTGTTCCATATTAGCACAAAGCCAAACATTACTCGGGTGAAAAAATGCATTGGGAAAATATGTTTTTTTCCCTCTTTCTTAGTGCTAACAGTTTTCGATGTAGGTTCTTGCACCAGTACACAGTCCCTGCAATATGGCCACAGTGCTTCAGTGGAGAGAATTAAAGGTAAATAAAGACTGTCTGAATTAAAAGTGAGAGGCACTGAAAGGTTTCACTGATTTCTCAAGTGTGACACCTCTGATTTACCTGTTTGGAGACATATTGTGCTGATAGACAGGTGATTATGTGCTACCTTTTGTAATGGACAACACTCAATGCTAGGCATGGATGCCTCAGGAATGTAAAGCTCAATGTGCCAAAAGAAAACATTGTTTTAAATAAATAAACATTTCCAAAAATCACTTGCTTCATTGAGAGACAGCACTGAAAACAGAAGAACTTTGCCTGCCACAGTGGAAAAGTGAAAGGCCCAAGTGTGCAACTTAAATCAACAAGGAAATAAATCCAGCCTATACTGTAGAAATATGCATGTCAAGCAATGCATAAAGCCAATGTGCTTACTAGTGAATGGGCCTCATTCCGAGTTGGGCGGTAGCCATGGCGCTATTAGCACCATGGTTGCCTCCTATACCGGGTCCGGGTCCGGTCTGGTGGAATGGGGATTTACCGGGACATTCCGACCTAGGCGGACCCGGTAAGTCCCCATTCCTAATGCCATTCCCCATTCTCATTTGGACTCCAACCTCGGAATTGGGCGGTAAGGGATTACTGGCACCGGTCTCCTTAACGGTGCCCGGTATCCCTTACCGCCCAAGTCGGAATGAGGCACAATGTCTCTACTAACATTGTATTGCTTGTAAATGCAGTACAATGTGTTGATAGGTGGATTGTAACCTACAAAGTATTCCAGTCAAATAATGTTAAGTAATGTCAAATGGAAATCAAATGATACAATTATAAATTAAGAAAAAGAGACATAGGGGTTGACTCATGGAATTATGTGCGGCGGAAAACGGGCTTTGTGTGCCATTCTGCTCTCAAATCGCCATTTGTGAAACAGGGATTTGCGGGCAGAATGGCGCACAAAGCCCGTTTTTTGGCGCACATAATTCCATGACTCAGCCTGATAGTGGTTTGTTGGGTTTAAATAACACTTGTATTCTACAGACCTATCTTGTGCTAAATTCCAGTCAAGCTGAGTTTCAAATAGGGGCTATCCCCACTACTTTTGGGAGTGTTCTTGGAGATATAAAAACTAACTGGTCCTCATTACAACCTTGGTGCTAAGTGCACCAACTTTACCACCATGGTGTTAACTCCGTTTACACCATGGTGGATGGCGGATTTACCGCCCCATTCCAAGGTGAGTGGGGCGGTAAATCCCCATTTCCCATTTTCCCTTCCCCATTCCCATTTTTGCCCCATAGGGCATAATGGGAGTGGGGAAGGCGCTAATTACGCCGCCGTAAATTACGGCGGCGTAATTAGCACCATGGCAGGTTAGCGCCAGGGATTTTAACGCCTGCTAAAAGCAGGCGTTAAAATCAGAATCAGGCGTTAAGGGTTAACGGTGGCGTTAACCCTTAACTCCTGAGTTGTAATGAGGCCCACTGACATATCAAGAAAATTAAATCTGTGAACTTCACAGAAGATTATCATCTACTATGGCCGGATGGTCTACTTTCCTGTGAGCTGAATTACAGGGCGTGTCTAATCATGTGTTTTCCTTGGTTAAAACAGGACATGTTGTTTACATTTGACTTTATACGCAGGAGCACATATCACTCATAAGTCTGAAACTAGACAACTTACAAGCATGAAATTGAGTGTGTTTTCGGAGATCAGAATCTCCTTTCTAATTAGACAGCAACTTGTAATTCCATACATTAATCAGAAATTATTAAACTGAGAAAAATCCAATACTGTATAAAGCAATATGTCAAATAGTGATGTTATACAAGCAGAATTTCCAGAAATCTCAATTTCATTCAATTTGTAAACTGCTGTAATGTATTATGAAAGAAAAATGAAATTGCATTTAGCAGTGTATGAGTGAAATAACCCCCTTCTTTGCTGATGCCAACAATATAATATTATAATCATCCAAAAATGGTTGGGGGTTTACTATAAGGGAGTTTCTAACTATGAGGCAGGCCAGTGGAAATATCAGGCCAACCACATATTGTGACATAATTATGACGTAAGCATGGGAATTTTGGGCACTTGTATAATAGTGTGCACTCAGAGCAGAGAATTCTGACACCTGGGATCATGATTATAGGTGGATGAATCAGAGAGAGACCAACGTAATGGCTGCATAAAGGAAGATTCCTTTTCCAGGGGGTGAGTCTTGGCTACACGGGAACCTGAAAAGGGACAATCTGAGGGATACCAGATTTCATTGATGCAGATTTGGAGGGGGCCTGGTAGTAGGTAGATTTCCAATGTAATATTTCCAAGCTGCTCCTAAAACTGAAAGCATCTTCTCAAAAGTGAGTATGACAATTCCCCAAGTGAGATTATATTCATTTTCGAGCTACCATTTACATTTTTCTTGTAAAGTCCCCGAAAGTGGGGTGGTTGAGAATGTGTTATCAAACTATATTGATTTAATTGGTAAATAAACAGTGCAATATCACTGCATGTCAAACTAAGAGGGAAATCAATTAAATCTAAATTAAAATACATTTTTTGAGTTTTGTGTGCAATGATGTAGATAGCATTAATGTGCATTTGGTGCACCATTCTATAAAAATCATATTCTCATTAAATTATACCCAAAGTTTTTTCACAGAAACAGATAACAGTGGGCTGTGATATGAAGGCGAGTTTCGCAAAGCCTATTGATGATATATTTAATAATGTGTGTTATGTGTTCTGTGAAGGCTGTGGCTATTTAAACTATTTTTTTTCACACGCCCCCGCGGGTGTGCACCTAGAGTGGGTGGGAGTTTTGTGTGGGCCCCACGGCGCAGCAGGAGGAAGGATGGAGACCCTTGGAGGGCCTACCGAAAAAAGCTTGGCTCACAGGATGTCTTTCAATAGATCGCAGAAAGATAGCTGCTTGTAACGCTCACCTGATTCCCGCAGAGGCGCCGGTCTTGACTGGGTGAATGCCGTATCTTCAAAGGTGATGTAAAACACACGGTTGGCTCTTTGGGCTGGACCTCTGTGCACTGTATGTCTGACTCGAAGAGTAAGATGTCTGCAGATAGAAAATATGGGATTAATGAACTGGGGTTATTGGGTGCCTCTCTCCTCTTCCCTTTCTCTTCTCCTGTAGAACCCCAAAGGTTAACGCCCTCACCTTAGGTAAGTGAACGCCGAGCTCTCCATCTGCCTCGGGGCAGGGTGCCGTAACCAGTTTCTTCACTGGATAAGGGTGCAGGCCTCTTGACCTCAGAGGACTGCTGTCCGTCGTTAACTGCACGAACGGTAAGTTCTGGGCACTTCAAATGTCTTAAAAGTCTTTTGTAATGATATCTCTTGTTTTGCAGGGTTCCGGCGATGGCGGATGGCGGGCTGATGAGAGTTGAGAATCGAACCCGCGTGAGGAATAGAAGCGCCTGGAAGCACGTAAGTAAGAGCTTGTAGCCTGCTTCACGATGCGCACTAACTGTCCCTTTTATCTTGCAGGTACAAGTTCGGAGCTTTAGAGAAGCTGAAGGGTGCTGGAATACCCCCTGGATTTGGCGTGGGAAGGAGTAATGGCACGTGAGTAATAAAGTTGCCCAATGTCCTTAAACGCACCTTCTTTTGTCTTTCAGATGCGGGATGCAGCCGAAGGCCTCCGGAGCGTGCAAAGAGCTGGTAAGCTTTTGTCTTTCAGATGCCGGAATGCAGTGCGAAGACCTCCGGAGCATGCGTAGAGTAGATAAGCCTTTGTCTTTCAGATGCCGGAATGCAGTGCGAAGACCTCCGGAGCATGCGAAGAGTAGGTAAGCCTTTGTCTTTCAGATGCCGGAATGCAGCGCGAGGCGTTGGTGACAGCCGATGGACCAGGTAAGAGATGCGCTGCCACTGAAGACCGTAGTGCTAACCTGTTCTTTCTTTGGGCCTCATTAGGACCCTGGCGGATTTCGCGGTGCTAAATGCACCGCGAAGCACGGCGGAAAGCCGTCGATAGCGCCATGGGGGTTGGCGGATTTACCGCCCCATTCCGACCTTGGCGGAGCGGTAAATCCCCAATCCCCATTCTGCCCTTCCCCATTCCCATTCTTGCCCCATAGGGTATAATGGGAGTGGGGAAGGAGTTAATTACGCCACCGTAAAATACGGTGGCGTAATTAAAAACGAGGTCCCGAAGCGCCATGGTTTTCTCCGCCTGGTAAAACCAGGCGGAGAAAACCTCCATGGCGCTAAGGGAACTCGTAGTACGGCGGACGGGTCCGCCGCGATTAGCGCTGGCGGAAACCCACTCCGCCAGGGTCCTAATGAGGCCCTTTGTCTTTACAGGTGCTGCTGAAGACTGGATTCCAGGAATGTAAGCCTTTGTTCCCTTAGGCCCAGGATCAGAAGCAGAAGACACGATGAGCGTTCTGCTGCAGAGAATGCAGAATAACGCAAAGCAAGATTCATCCATCGGGTGTGGTTTAAATAGCCTCCTGTAGTGCTTAGGTGTCTCCTTCCACAGCCACGCCTAGGTAAGAAAAGAGTTCCTGCTTTCCAGAAGAGTTCCAGTGTTCTGAACCTAGGGAGTGGCTCCTGCCCCACCCAACAGGAAAAGTAGTCCCAAACAGAAGAGGATCAGGGGTTCAACTGGCAGGTAAGTAAGCAGCATGGTCTGCTGCAGGTAAGTCCACCCAAGCATTATGAGCCCGGCGCTTCCAGCGCTGGGACTGGGCATCTTTATGAGCCTGGTGCCACTGGCGCCAGGACATGGTCCAAAAGGTCCCAATTGGGACTGGCTGGCACTCGGAACCGGGGTTATGGGTCTGCTTCCAAGGGAGTCGGGCAAGTCCTGATCTTTTGGAAGCAGAGATCATGACAGCACCCCCCCCTCAAGGCCCCTCCCAAACCGGACTTCTCCGGGGGTTTGGGCTTGTTAGGAAATGTTCGATGAAATCTTTTGATTAGACGAGGCGCGTGGACATATTCTGCAGGTTCCCAGGATCTTTCTTGGGGACCGTAGCCTTTCCAGTCAATCAGGTAAAATAGTTTAGATTTGGAGATCTTGGAATCCAGGATGCTTTTGACTTCAAACTCGAGTTCTCCATCAACTAGAATAGGTTTTGGAGATGTAGTTAGTCGGGTTTGAGGTTGCACGGGTTTTAATAGAGAGACGTGGAAGACCGGATGTATCTTCATGTGAGGGGGCAAGTCCAACTTGACCGCTACTGGATTTACTATGGTAGCGATGGAATAGGGACCAAGGTATCTTGGGTTGAATGTGCGTGGTCCTTTAAGAGGTAGATATTTGGTGGATAACCAGACTTGATCTCCTACTTGATATTGGGGGGCTTCCTTCCGATGTTGGTCTGCTCCTTTCTTGTATTGTTCTTTAGCCCTTTGAAGGTGAGAAACGGCTTCCTTAAAGGCTTGGGTGATTGTAGAATGCAGGTGGTCTACTGCTGGTGTTCCAAGATCTTGGAGTGGATCCAACTCTGAGGTTCGAGGGTGACTACCGTATAAAAGAAAAAACGGGGTCTTCCCAGTTCCCGAGTGGACAGAGTTATTGTAGGCATATTCGGCTATCCAAAGGATATCTTTCCAAGTTTTTTCAGTTTGTTGTAGCATGCAGCGCAAATACTGTTCCAGAGTTTGATTGGTCCTCTCGGTTTGTCCGTCGGTTTGAGGGTGGTGGCTGGTCGAAAGTCTCACATCAATTTGAGCCGACCGACAGCAACTTCGCCAAAAATGAGAAATAAATTGACTACCTCGATCCGAAATTAGAACTGAAGGAAAACCGTGCAGTCGGACGATGTTTTCGAGAAATTCTCGGGCCAGAGTTGCTGCTGTTGGTAAGCCTTTGAGTGGAATGAAATGCGCCATCTTGGAGAATAGGTCCACGATTACTAGGATCGTATTGTATCCGGAGCATGGAGGTAGATCGGTGATGAAGTCCATAGAAAGCGTATGCCAAGGGCGAGGCGGGATGTCAATAGGGCGTAAGAGGCCGGCTGGTTTTTCCTTTTGACTCTTGTTTTGGGCGCATACTCCACAGGACATTATAAAGTCTCTGATATCTTTTTTCCAAGACGGCCACCAGAAGTAGCGCTTGATCTTTTCCGAGGTCTTGGTCATACCGGGATGTCCTTCCATTAAAGAATCGTGATAACAAGAGATTACCTTTTTCTGTAAATCTGTGCTGGGCAGGTATAACCGTTCTTGGAAATATAATAGGTTGTCCTTCACCGTAAAGTCCTTTCCCTGCAGATGCCAATTCTGTATGTCTGCTGGAGTTACCAGTAGCCTGGCTTTATCCTTAACTTCCTCTATGGATTGTGTGGCGATTACACCTAGAATTCTTTGTTCGGGAATGATAGGTACAGGTTTAGGATTGATCAAATGTTCTTCCACTCCCATCCGAGAAAGGACATCAGCTTTACCGTTTTTTGTACCAGGTCGATAGGTAATTATGAAGTCAAACTCGGCAAAGAATAGTGCCCAACGGAGTTGCCTAGAGGATTGAGCTTTTGTGGTTTTCAAATATTGCAGGTTTCGGTGATCTGTAATCACAGTAACGGTGTGTCGGGCCCCCAGAAGATAATGCCGCCAAGCCTTAAAGGCGGACTTGATAGCTAGAAGTTCCTTATCAGTAATAGTGTAATTGATTTCAGGAGGCGAGAATTTGCGGGACCAAAATGCCACGGGATGCAACTGATTGGTTACTGGGTCCTTTTGTGATAGAACTGCCCCCATGGCAAGGCTCGAAGCATCAGTTTCAACGATGTAGGGGAGTTCTGGGCGTGGATGTTTTAAGATCGGTGCAGAGATAAATCTAGTCTTCAAATTCTGGAAAGCTTGTTCCGCCTCGGTAGACCATTCAAAACGTTTGTTTTTCTTTAACAAGGCGGTGATGGGCTGGACTATTCGAGAGAATTCGGGGATAAACCTGCGGTAAAAGTTAGCGAAGCCTAACATGCTTTGAACACCTTTTACGGAGGATGGCGATGGCCATTTGAGAATTGCATCGACCTTCTTTGAATCCATACGCACTCCGCTAGGTGATAATATGAATCCCAAGAATTCAACTTCAGTCACGTTGAAAACACATTTTTCCAACTTAGCAAAAAGTTTGTGTTGACGCAATCTCTCGAGGACCATTTTCACGTGTTTCCGATGTTCAGTTTCCGATGAAGAATAAACGAGGATGTCGTCAATGTAAACAACAACACACACATCTATGAGCTCTCTGAGGACATCGTTCATAAAATATTGAAAGGCGGCCGGGGCATTGCAAAGTCCGAAGGGCATGACCTGATATTCAAATAGCCCATACTTGGTGCGGAAGGCCGTCTTCCATTCATCGCCCTCTTTTACTCGTACCAAGTGGTAGGCTCCTCTAAGATCCAGCTTTGTATATATGCATGCTTTTCTGACTTGGTCCAGGAGTTCAGGGATCAAAGGTAACGGATATCTATTCTTAACGGTGATCTGGTTCAGGGCGCGATAATCTATACAAGTTCTAAGGTCCCCTTCTTTTTTTGGAACGAAGAACAAAGCTGAGGAAGCAGGGGACTTGGAAGGACGAATAAACCCATTCGCTAGGTATTGATCCAGGTATTGTCGGAGGTGAAGATTCTCAGGCTCGGTGAGGGCATAAATTCTACTACAAGGAGGAGTAGATCCAGGTATCAGGTCTATCTGGCAGTCATAAGACCTATGAGGAGGTAGAGAGTTAGCCTGATCCTTCCGGAAAACATCTTGGAATTCTAGGTATTCAGGAGGTAACTGGGGAGCCTCCGAGGAAATTGCTGCCAGTGCAACACCAGGTCGAGGGTGACAAGTAGAGACACATTCTGGAAATTGAACCGTTCTTGCTCGCCAATCGATCTGAGGATTGTGCTTCTCTAACCAAGGAATTCCTAGAATAATCTGGAACTGAGGGGCCTTGATCACATCGAACACGATCTTCTCATGGTGTCCATCTTGACTTACTAGCGTCACTTCTTGGGTGGTATGCGTTACTGGTCCGGAGGCTATCTCCGTACCATCCACTGTAGTAATGACGTCCTTTACAGCCTTTGGACAAAGAGTCAGATTCATCCTCAAAACCATTTCATGATCCACATAATTGCCGATGGCACCGCTGTCGACGTAAGCTTCAATCGCATGTAATCGATCCGGATGTTCAGGGCTAATGAGGACCATAGGTATCACGAAATGCGAGGTCACGGAACTGGTTTTAACGCTCGGCAAGAGGACCTCTATTCTTGTCGGGCGAGGTTGTTTCCCTGCTCAGAGTTTGTGACCCTGGTAACTGCAGCTCCTACTGCCTTCTTGGCTGGTTTCACCGGACAGTCTCGAAGAAAGTGCCCCGAGTTTCCGCAATAGAGGCATAATTGCAGCTTTTTTCTCCTTTCCTGCTCCTTTTGTGTTAGTGGTCCTTTCAGTCCCCCTATTTGCATGGGTTCCCCGGAGTCTACTCCTTTGGTAGGAGTTGGTGGTTTGGAAAATACTCGAGCATCAAACTTGGAACGATCGGCCTTCCTGTTCTGCAGTCTGTGGTCAATTTGAACGACTAAATCAATATAGTCCGAACAGTCTTGCGGGGGATTCACTACTTGGGCTAACACATCTTTGAGCTCTCCACGTAGACCTCTATAAAACAGCGTAATCCTTTTGTCCTCAGGCCATCGAGTTTCCACTATCAGTCTGTTGAAAGACGCAATATAAGCCAAAAGGTCTTGATTACCCTGTCGCAATAAAAGGAGCTCATTGTCCAAGGCCTGCCCCTGTGAATGTCTTGCAAACAGTTTTTCCATACTGAGCTGAAAAGCATGAAAATCATGGAGAACCGGATCATCTTGATTAACTAGAGGGATCGACCAGTCTGCCGCATTGCCACTAAGGTACGAAAGCACGAAAGCTACCTTAGCTTGATCAGTTGGAAAGGCTGCTGGCCGGCATAAGAAGTGCAACCGGCACTGGTTAATAAATACTGCAAACCTCTTTGGGTCACCAGAAAATCGTTCGGGCGGAGCCAGAGGTACATTCCAAGGTAGGTTGATCTGCACTGGGTTCGTAGAGGATGTTGAAGGAAGATTTGACCCTGATGCGGGTAACGGAGTTTGTCCGGCTTGTGACTGTAGCAATTGTCTAGCGAAATCGTCTGTTCGCTCCTTGGAAATAATCAGTTCCCTTCTTAGAGCATTCGTTTCCTGACGGGCTGCATGCACTTCTGCTCTTAGTTCCCCAAGTAACTGGGCTAGCTGGTCGGTATCCGAGGTTTCCATAGCGCCTGGGTGGGAGTTTTGCGGTAGGCTTTGCGTTCTGTAACGCTCACCAGATTCCCGCAGAGGCGCCGGTCTTGACTGGGTGAATGCCGTATCTTCAAAGGTGATGTATAACACACGGTTGGCTCTTTGGGCTGGACCTCTGTGCACTGTATGTCTGACTCGAAGAGTAAGATGTCTGCAGATAGAAAATATGGGATTAATGAACTGGGGTTATTGGGTGCCTCTCTCCTCTTCCCTTTCTCTTCTCCTGTAGAACCCCAAAGGTTAACGCCCTCACCTTAGGTAAGTGAACGCCGAGCTCTCCATCTGCCTCGGGGCAGGGTGCCGTAACCAGTTTCTTCACTGGATAAGGGTGCAGGCCTCTTGACCTCAGAGGACTGCTGTCCGTCGTTAACTGCACGAACGGTAAGTTCTGGGCACTTCAAATGTCTTAAAAGTCTTTTGTAATGATATCTCTTGTTTTGCAGGGTTCCGGCGATGGCGGATGGCGGGCTGATGAGAGTTGAGGATCGAACCCGCGTGAGGAATAGAAGCGCCTGGAAGCACGTAAGTAAGCGCTTGTAGCCTGCTTCACGATGCACACTAACTGTCCCTTTTATCTTGCAGGTACAAGTTCGGAGCTTTAGAGAAGCTGAAGGGTGCTGGAATACCCACTGGATTTGGCGTGGGAAGGAGTAATGGCACGTGAGTAATAAAGTTGCCCAATGTCCTTAAACGCACCTTCTTTTGTCTTTCAGATGCGGGATGCAGCGCCGAAGGCCTCCGGAGCGTGCGAAGAGCTGGTAAGCTTTTGTCTTTCAGATGCCGGAATGCAGTGCGAAGACCTCCGGAGCATGCGAAGAGTAGGTAAGCCTTTGTCTTTCAGATGCCGGAATGCAGCGCGAGGCGTTGGTGACAGCCGATGGACCAGGTGATGGACCAGGTAAGAGATGCGCTGCCACTGAAGACCGTAGTGCTAACCTGTTCTTTCTTTGTCTGTACAGGTGCTGCTGAAGACTGGATTCCAGGAATGTAAGCCTTTGTTCCCTTAGGCCCAGGATCAGAAGCAGAAGACACGATGAGCGTTCTGCTGCAGAGAATGCAGAATAACGCAAAGCAAGATTCATCCATCGGGTGTGGTTTAAATAGCCTCCTGTAGTGCTTAGGTGTCTCCTTCCACAGCCACGCCTAGGTAAGAAAATAGTTCCTGCTTTCCAGAAGAGTTCCAGTGTTCTGAACCTAGGGAGTGGCTCCTGCCCCACCCAACAGGAAAAGTAGTCCCAAACAGAAGAGGATCAGGGGTTCAACTGGCAGGTAAGTAAGCAGCATGGTCTGCTGCAGGTAAGTCCACCCAAGCATTATGAGCCCGGCGCTTCCAGCGCTGGGACTGGGCATCTTTATGAGCCTGGTGCCACTGGCGCCAGTACATGATCCAAAAGGTCCCAATTGGGACTGGCTGGCACTCGGAACCGGGGTTATGGGTCTGCTTCCAAGGGAGTCGGGCAAGTCCTGATCTTTTGGAAGCAGAGATCATGACACTGCTCTGCTACTTACGAAACTCTGTCCCAGAATCAGGTCATCTACAAATGATTTAGCACCAGGTTCCCCACAAACATGGGTTGCACTACGGGCGAGAGAGGTGGCCACCTTCTGTCCATACTCAAGTCCTGAGGCGAGCGGCTGAACGCACTGGCCCAGAGGCCGGCTATCGTAGGCCAACCGAGGCTTCACAGCGCTGTGGTATAATTACAGTTTAGGGGGGATTCTAGATCTGAGGCGTTCAGTAAAAATCCCAAAGATGGTAGCTTCGCCTCATTGACTCCTCAGCCAAGCACATACACCAAATGTCTACATTTGAAAATGAGATCAAGTTTAATTGTGTCATTTCTTTTTACCTAGAAAATTATGTAAATATACATTTCATGCAACCACTCATTCTTGAATACATAGTACATAATACAGAAAACAAGTCTCACATCATTGGGACTATATCTGCAAAGTACAAAGGGAGGGGAAATGAATAACTGTTTAAGCAATCATAAAATCATTCTCCCAGGTTGGGTTGGTGGGCTTATATTGAGTGTTTTTCTAAATCGGTGACACGGCTTACCTAACTTGAAACCTGTTGGCGTGTGATGTGATTCATGATGTTCTTATTTTAAATGACACACACATATAATCCAACCACAGCACAATATTTACATGGGAAAAGGGAGCATGCAACAGTTCCTTGATAAGAGTATGGGCCTCATTACATGGTAGGCGGTAAGGGTTAACGGTCACCGGTAAGGGTACCGGTGACCGTTAACCATTACCGCCTGATTACGAGGTCCCTTTGCGGGTTGGTACTTTAACGCCTGCTTTTTAGCAGGTGTCAAAAACTAACCCGCAAAGGGACCAGGGTGCTAATTACGGTACCGCAATTTGCAGTACCGTAATGTAAGAGGATTCAATTCAACACTACAGCTAAGTCAATGCCTAGTCTGGGATACTGAATGGAAACCCTTATTAATATGTCTTTATGTCCAGTTCATGAGTTCTGGATGACTACCCCTATATAACACCCCTCTCTTAGAATCCCCGTGACCCCACTGAGCCAAGAAGTAGTTCTGTTTTGCAAGTTTAAAAGGTTTATTTGAGAATTTAAGCAATATATATATATCACACTTTATAATAAATGAATATCTGATAGTACACTTAGACATGTGATGTTGATCAACAATGGGTAATCTGGCACTAGCACACTTCTTTATAATCAATGAGGAGTTAGTATAGGATGGAAAAAGTAGCAAAAATACTTTTATGATTTCAAGGGAAAAGCAATGAGGAATAAAATGCAGTACAGAAATACTTGATATGATTTTAGCAAAAGATAATATAATCACTTTTTCTCTGGCAATCCACCCCCCTCCCCTATGCAATATAAGAAATGGAAGGAAATGGAAGTAACACACACAGTTCTTAGGAATGCAATCAAATATAATTCAGTTCACCCCAGCAAGCTTAGACCACAGATAGAAGTTTGAAACACAGGCCCAAAATGCTTTTAAAAAGTGATGGCAATGAAGTGAGAAATATGCTGAAAATGGTTTTAATTCCCTTTAGGAGGTTCAGGGGGAGTGGTAGCTACTTGGGATGAGTTCAGGCTCACTTTAGTAATGATTCAGGGATGGTTCTTAAGATGCAAACGAATTTTAGCAGTTCAGGCAAAAGCAGGTATCTTTTTACAAGTAAAGAAATCGGGCCAAATCGTAAATCGCGGCAAAATTCGCGAGTGCGTGAATCGTGATTGCGGAACAAGTATAAGGAGTAGGAAGTCGGTTCTAGGCTTAGATTCTAAGCTTTCAGAGGAAAGTTAAACCAAGTTCGTAGCCCAAATGGTTCCAGAGATACGGACAATTAAATAAAGGTAGTTTTTTGGATTTTAAGCAAACTCAAAATGACAGGTGACAGCTTTGCAGCTGCAGAATTGACAAATGACAATGGTGCAGCTTTACAAAATAACAAGTGACAACTTCTAGGAGGCAGTTGTGGTTAGATTAAAATAGTTTGGATTAGATTATTTTAACTAAGACATTGGTTCTGCACAGTTCTGTTAGGTACTCACAATATATTTTTGAAATAGGCCTCGCCACGGATCTGGTCAGGTTTAGGACTGGACTCCGGTTCTGGTCTCGGCACTTCACAGTGATCTGGGTCAGCTCTCTGGTTCTGCTCACAGCGGTCTGGGTCACTCTGGATCTCTGGTCTGGTCTGTACGGATACAGCAGTCTCTGCACGGCTCCTGGATCTCTGCACTGGTCCTGGCAAAAGTTCTTGGCAAGGGATATAAGCAGCTCGCCCGGCTGTGAGTAGCTTGCAATGATTTGAGGCCTGCGGCAGACTCAGCTTGTGGTTTTAGGCCGCTGATTTAGGTTGTAAAGTATAAGTTCTAGGTTCTGGAATATGTAGCTGGAGTCAGTCTGGAACTGGTATCTTCTGGGTGTTGTGTGGTCCGGCAAAGCTTCCCGCAAGAAAATGGAAAATGAAGTCCTCTCTAGATTTCAGTGGTCCCTTTTTATGTGGTTTGAAAGTGGGTGGAGAGGCTAGCTTTCTAGGCCCAACCCCTTCAGAGTTCTGATAGGTTGGAGAATTCTTTGCGTTCTCACTGGAGAGCAGGATTGTGTGTCAGAATGATGTCATTTAATGGCTTGCAGAAAGGACACTCCCATGTCAAATTACACACAAATCTATATTTGACCTAAAGACATATTTCATAGATACACAGTGGTTTGAAATTACATGCACCCATCACGTATCACATGAAGTATACTCTGTTCAAACTCTGATGTTTCTAAGAGCTTGCATCCAGAAATGGCAATATTTTGCACTTTTTAGTGGGTTATGCAGCATTGGTTTTTCATTAAAATTGATACACATATACACCCCCCTACTACACATATCTCAGTAACTTTCCATTTGTCTAGCTTAAATACAGTGTCTGTGGTGTCAATAAATGGCAGGGTTTTGCCCCAGAACATCACACAAATTGGAGTTTGGGCTTGAATTGTAGGCAAAGTTTCCATTTTAAGGTTCCCCACATTTCACATTTCTGTCATCCGGTTACCAAGAGTTATCAGTGTTTCTGTAAAATATATATTTTGCTTTCAATTCAGTTCTCAGAGTGTTGGAGTCCGCCTCCAAGACTTGGGTGGGTCAGTGATCACATGTGTCTCCTGACCGGCAGGTCTTTGTTGACAGGAAACAGTCAAAATCAACATATTCTATTCAAGTGCAAGAGCCTATTGTGTGGTCTCCAGGAGGCTGCCAGCCAGTCTGCCTTCTATCAATCAAGAGGTCATGTGAGATTCTAACTCCTGGTGTGAATCTCTGGAGGTGAGAGGTTTCCCAGCCTTTTGGCCTGTTAATCAAATCAGATTGTCTCTGGGAACGGCAAGTGGTTAGGTTTTTAATTAAATGCAGTCTTTTGATGTCTCAGTTGTCACATAAGGTGGATTGGCTTCTGAAGTAGCAGTTCTCCTGTCAGAGTTTAGACCGCTAGCGCCGCCTTGAGGTATTTATCGGTACTGCGTTCATTTTTTGGATCAGTCTTGAATGAATGCATTCCAAACAAGAGATTTTACATGGAAGTATATTATTCAGGTTCAGCACATGGCACTGGTGTGGTTCTGCAGTAAAATAATTTTGTGCCCGTTGAAGGAATGAATTCCCAATAGTTGTGGGTTGCTTTTGGCAATCAGCATTGCCCCTTTTGCAATGGTTTCAGGCTACTGTGTGTAGCTCAATGGTGGTTTTAGGCAGTGCCCTCCTGTGCTCACAACATAGGCAAAAATGGGTGGCACCTATTCTTCATGGATTTTCCTGTGCATTTTCTGGGAAGCTCTGGACATCATGATGTTTTCAATGCCAGCAATGCACAGTTTTTGTGGTAGGGCTCGGATGCATGGGTAAAAACATCCCACAGTAATTAGCACCTTCCCCATTCCCATTATGCCCTATGGGGCAAAAATGGAAATGGGGAAGGGCAATGGGGGAAGGGGGAATTATCGCCCCGCCAACCTTGGAATAGTGCAGTAATTCCCCTTTCCTCCAAGCCGATGCCGGTATTTTACCGGCATGGACCAAGGTGCTAACAGCACCTTGGTCCACCGCCTACCGTGTAATGAGGCCCTATGTGTTGGTATTATTGGGGAAAGCAAAAGCAATATGAATTCTGTGCAAGCGTAACTTCATGCTAGCATATTAGAGAAAGCAAACGGTTTTCAAGGATCATGTTATTATTATGACCCATCTGCCCTCTTGTTTGCTGTTTGGCACATTTAAACCCAATGGCTGGTAAACGGCAGGATTACAATTAGAATGTTTTAGTTATTCAGACCTCAATGTGTATGCAGACTTGATTATGAAATATGTGGTTTTATGTGGGTAAATAGTGTGATGAATGCAGACGGGTAATTTAATTTGTCTTGACTATCTGTCTGGGATTGTATAACATTGTGGTGACTTCCCCTGTACAAAGTAGGGGACCACCTTTGCTGTTGTTTCATTTTTAACTCTTTGAATAAATGTGAGTTTTTATCAAATTGTATGTTTATTGCCCAGCATTGTGGGGTGGGACTGTAAAGCTAAGGGGGCATTAGATCAAATGTCCATCTGAAATAGTATAAATACATTATCTTACACTTCCTTCTGCTACACAATCGCGGCCTGTTAGTTCTTTACTACATGCTGACAGTGCAATTGTGCCTGATGATACAGGGGCAGTGTTTCAAATGTTTTTTTGAGTTCAATTTGTTTTATTTTGTATAATACCAACAAACACATTTTAATATCATTGGTGCATCATTTTGCATTTTCTCACATTCACCAACTTCCCCTTCCCACCCTAGACCCCTGTTGTAGGCTGATCCTGCAGATTTAAGGCACCAGCTGCATTCCTCGTACATCGTCCGTGGCAGTGTTCTCGTTCCTTAAAGTAAGCAATGACACTGTCAGCGCCAACCATTGTTGTAGTCCTCACTATTGTCTAGTTTCTGTTCGCGTAGTGCATTTTCCCAGGCCCCAGACTCTGCTGCCACCACTTTTTTAGGGTCTCCCCACCATTATGCTATATTTGGACCGCTCACATCTTTCCATCGCATGGCGATACACCTTTTGGCCAATATGCACATCAAGTCTTTTAGTTTGTTCAGCAGTTTGTTTGTCGGCTTCTCTTATATCATCCCAAAATGCGTGCCACCGGAGATCTAGTGTCCAGATCTATGCCACCCTTAGCCACACGTGCAGTTATCTGGCCCCAAAAATGTTGTATTTCCCGGCACCCCCAGAACATATGGGTCATTCCTATCTCAGTTTATTTACATTTAGGTCATTCCTGTACGCCTGCCCCTTTGAATTTGGAGATTACTTCAGGTGTTAGGTAAGCTCTGTTAATGATGTAGAACTGTATTAACTGTAACCTGGCGTTTCTGGAAACCTTTTTGTGGTAGTGGGTTATGGCTTCCCATACCACTTCGTCAAATTCTATGTCCAGTTCGGTTTCCCATTTTCTTTTACATTTCAGTTCATTGTTAGATGTACTGTTCAGAAGTATTTCATAAAGTCTAGAAGTATTGTGACTTCCCTCTGCGATGTTTAGCATATTATCTGTTGCCTCATGTTCTAGTTCTAGGGCTTTGATACCAGGCCATCTCTTGGTGAGTCCCTCAGATACCGCCTTATGTAACAGGAACTGTCCCGCGGACAATCCTGAGATCTCCTGTAATTCGGCAAATGAAAGGATACCCTGATCGTTCATCAAATCCCCCAGTGTGGCCACCCCGCAGGGCTCCCAACCTGCTCATATTGCCATGTAACTCCAGGGCCCACCCAACATAGTTGCCGCAATAGGGATCTGAGGGGAGGACGGGTCCACTATTCCCATGACCTTGCAGGCCCATTTCCAGATTTGGATTCCCAGTTTCACTAAATAGGGGTTATTTTGTATTGTGTTTTCGGGGGCCCAAAATAGATCCCTAAGGTATACTTTTGGGATGGCTGGCTGCAAGAGTCGAGTGTTATGCTCACCTGATCTCCACAGGGGCGCCGAACGGAGCTGGACGATCCAGCGATGAGTGGTGTCTTGTGCTCCCCTCTGGCTTTGTCACGAAAGCAGGCTTGCCTAGGAAGTTAAATCACAGGTTACCCAACCATATAGATGAGGGAAACTCCCGCCTCCCGTGGCGTCCTCTTGCACCCCCACTGCTATATCTCACCTTTGTGTTATGAATAGCGGGCTCTCCGTCCTGCCACTGTTTGCAGGGGAGCGTAGTTGTTCAATGATCTAGTTACTTCACTGATCCTATTAAGTTCCAGACAACACTGACTCAATGATAAGTCTTATTCCAATGGTATGGATAGCTTAAGAGTTCACGTTGTAAAAGTTCACTCTGTACCCTTCTTTACAGGTTTCTACTTTGTGCTTAAGATGGAGCGAGATCCTTTGATAGCTGGCTTCCCAAGGTAAGATTTGTGCCAGTGCTATGCAAGTCTTTCCACACGGTATAGTTTTCTGCACAAGTAACCTGCTGCTTTTATATTCTGCAGGAGCGGAACCTCCTGGACAAAGAGGTTGCGTGATGAAGAATTGCGAGTCCGTGAGGATTTGCTGCCTTCAGGTGAAAGCGGCCTTCCACAGGATTATAAGTCTAAATGAGGCCTTCCCCACTGCACCACTAACCTGATATCTTCTTTTGTGTTCTACAGATGCGGCAGCTCTAGAGCGGCGATCGGAGGATGGAGCGGCGATCGTGTGATGATGCCCTGATGGTTCGCTGGTAAGTATTAGCGTGGCGCTGATCTGCGATGAAGATCGCGTGGTCTGCATGGCTAAGCTGGTGTCCCTTCCTTTTCAGCTCTGAAGAAGTGGAGACTCCAGAGAGGCCGCGATGAAGAGTCAGCTAAGTATCTTGTTCTGCACTCTTTTCTCACTCTTCCTTGCAGGTAGCTCGAGACAACTGGACGGGCGTGGCTGATGGCTGGCCTGGGGCTGTAGACACGGTGAGCGTTACGCTGCAGGAGTGCAGAATAACGCGAAGCGTGTTCTGTCTCAAAGGTGTGTCTTATATAGTCTTATGAAAGTAGTCCCCAAGTAAAGTAGTTCCAGCAACCACACCCAAGCAAATAGTCCCACGGCAAGTAATCCCTTTAGCCTGCTTCAGATTGGTTTACACGTGCTTCATTTGGTTTGAAACGTGTCATGTTGGTGATGGCAGTATGAGCCTGGCGCCAACGGCACCAGGACTGAGTCCAGGAAGCCCCTGCAAGATCCTTTGTGGCCTTTAAGGCCCCCATGGGACCCAACGCCTTAGGCAGGTTGGTCTGTACCTGATGTTTGGGGGTATGGATTGTGACATCGAGTGTCAATTGTGGCTTTGTCCACCATCCACTGCACTACGTGTCTAAGTTGTCCTGCCAAGAAGTATAGCTCGAAGTTGGGTACTATCAGGCCTCCCCTAGCGTAGGGTCTCTGCAGTACATGTAGTGCAGCTCTGTGCCTCCCCCCTTGCCAGAGGAACCGTCTACAGAGCTGTTCTAAATCCCTGAAAAATTGAGAGGGGGTGTTGAATGTAACGTTACTGATGCAGTGCAATAGCCGAGGTAATGCCACCATTTTGAGAAGTGCTGCCCTCCCTGCCACCGACGGTGGCAGTTTTCTCCAAAAGTCCATTGATTTTTCCAGACCCTCCCTCACCCTCCCTGTGTTTAAGGTGTGTTCAATTTTGGGGACCCGGAGAATAATGATTCCCAAATATTTAAATGAGGTTGCTTTCCATTTGAGGTGCATAGCGTGGAGGCTCCCTTTCATTGCCGTCCCCATGGCAGCTAGAGGGAAGAGACATGACTTTTCTTTATTAATATGGATCCCTGTGTACCTGCTGAACCCGTCTAGTGTTTCCAGTATGAATAGCAGGATGTGTTCCGTGTTATTTAAATATAGCAATGTGTTGTCTGCGTACATAGACACTATGGGCCTTATTACGAGGCAGGCGCTGACGGAATGAAGGGGGCCGGTACGGGACCGACCCCCTTCATTCCGTCCGGGCCAATTATGAACTTCCCACTGCGGGACCCGGATCAGACGTCTGGTAAAACCAGACGTCTTTTCCGAGTCCCGCAAGGGGAAGAGGGAGGTAACAACGGGACACTTATAATGCGCCCATTGTTACCTCCATCCCCATTCCCATTGAGCCCTATGGGGGCTCGAATGGGAATGGGGAATGGTTCCTGCAAGGAGGAATTACCGGGTCCTCCTATGTCGGAATGACCCAGTTATTCCTCATTGCAGGAACCCGGTAAGAGAGCCTGGTTTGGAGGCTGCCATGCTACCGCCAAACTCATAATGCGGGCCAATGTGCGGTATCCCATTGATCATTATACCCCCATCGCTATACTCCTGTTGTATGTAGGCAGCCACTAGTTCCGTTGTGATGATGTATAACATAGTGGGAGAGCGAGCAGCCCTGTCGTGTGCCTCTGTACAATTGTCATTTGTCCGAGTACATTTTTCCTGTATGCACCCTGGCCATCGGGCCAGTGCATGTGAGTCTGGTCCATTTTAAAAAGACAGGTGCAATCCTGATTTTTGACATTGTGGCATAAAGCCAGTTTCATTTGACTGAATCAAAAGCTTTAGTGGCATCCAAGGACGCCACTGTGCAATTCTTTTGTCTGTCATTGGTACTGTGGATGACATGGTGCAGCCTACGCAAGTTTTCAGAGATGGTCCGCCCGGGCACATACCCTGTCTGGTCTTGGTGGATCAGTATAGGGATTACCTTCCTTAGCCTCCTTGCCAGAAGCGCTGTTGAAATCTTGTTGTTTTGATTTAACATGGACAAAGGCCTATATGAGCTGCACTCCGCCCCATCTCTCCCAGGCTTTAGTAGCGGAATTATTACCGCTTCTCTCGTAGTGTCGGGGAGGATACCCCCTCCTCATACACAGCATTAAATTCCGCAGTAAGGAGTGGTGCCAAGGTATCTCCGTATTCCTTCTAAAATTCTCCTGGGAGCCCGTCAGTCCCTGGAGCTTTACCGGAAGGGAGAGATCTAATGGTGGCCAGGACCTCTTCTGGGGTGATGGGTTCCTCTAAGGCTTCTGCCATGTGTGCACCTAGCATGGGCAGCTTGATGGTATCAAGAACATCCTCTATGTCAGTTTCTGTTGCCATCAGGGTATCAGCATAGAGCTCTTGGTAATACTCAGAGAAAACTGTGCTTATGTCCGCTTGGGTGTGTGCTGTTGTGCCATCTAGGGTGCGAACATGACAAATCGGGGTTTTGGGGGCTTCTCGTTTATATAACCAGGCTACTAGCTTCCAAGGTTTGTCTCCTTGTGCGTGGCTTCTTTCTATATATTTTGTGTAGCTAAGCTTTCCCAACTTCTCCCAGTGTACTAATCAAGCCTGTCTTAGCTCCACCTCTTTTTTCAGGTATTCAGGGCCTGTGTTAGCTTCTGCTTCTAGGTCTTTCTATCCTCTTTCACTGTTTGCTAGCATGTTTTCTATGGCCCGTTGAGCTCCCCCTATGGCAGTGATCATTACTCCTCTTATAACTACGTTGCATGCTTCCCACACTGTACCAATATATTGTACGCTGTTCTCGTTTAGCTGTATGAATTCTTGCGTGCTTTTTCTAATTTGTTTGCATAACGCTACATCAAGCAACGCTTCGTTCCTAAACCGCCATGTTGGTAAGGGGGGCAGTGTTTCAAAGGGTATTGGCAATACTTGAGGTAAACTGCGAGCTGAACCTTCAGGAAATAAGCCAGGCAAAGTGCAAAACATGTACTGTGCTTGTCCACCTGTAAGGTGGGCTTTTAAGCATTATTTGATTACATTTGGAGAATATAATTGACCAAGTGATGGTGGGAGAGAAAAGGTGAGAAGGTGATAAAGAGAAAGAGAGAATGGGATATGGGGTGATGTAGAGAGAGAGAGTAGAGATAGATAGATAGGAAGAGAAATAGAAGGAGGGGGCAAGGGCATCAGGGAGAAAGAGGGGGAAAATGAGATTACACATTGAGAGAGAGAGAGAGAGAGAGAGAGAGGGGGGGTATGATCATGGCCTGTCAATCATTTCAGTTGAAAGGGGCCTCGGGACTCTGGTGGGGCCCCATCAACTGCCCCAATGTTGCCAGTCAGCAGTCAACAGTGTTATGACATGGCAAAAAGGAGCTGTGCGCCAGAAATGAATGTCATGCCAGAGCACTATTCCATGGAGCCCTGAGGCTTCTTATGTTTCCAAAATGCCCTTTGTTTTTATGCAAAGCAGCCAGCATCCTATATTCAGGGAATACACATTCATCAACAACTAGCACTGTCCTTCAGTCCCGCCCACACCACTGACAATCCACCTCCCCCACCAGATACCCACCTCCCTGCAAGCGCCTGAAAGTGGCCAGGGCGAGGGGGAAAGGGGAAGGAGTTCCCCGAATAAATTGTATCAATTTCCAGTACTGCTCCATTATAATGTATGCACCCCATCAGTGGCTCAGGCTTTTGTTCTCCACTCTAAGCAAGGGGGGCCCAGCTGTCGTGTTGAAATGGCCCCCGAGAGCCTCTTCAGACGGCCCGTTGCGGAACAGTCATCGCATTTCTAAGGTGCTACGGGTAGGGTTGCCTGTGTTCGCAGAAAGGCGCGCGTTGGTTACGGTACTACCACGCTGTGTGAATGCGCCTACTGCAGTTCAGTCTGAATATGTCAAATGTGTCGCAATATTTATAGCTAGACTGTCTGCAGAGACGTGTTGAAAGTAGATGGCTCCAGGGAGAGCACGCGTTCCACTCTCCCGCAATAGATCCCAGAAAGGCACTCTTATGTCTGTGCACAACCGATGACTAACCACCAGCGTTAGCATTCAGTATTCAGTCAGGAAAGGGGCGCTGGGCACGCGGGTGCTTCGGGCACCGGACATCCTCTGGGAAACCCAATCTCTCACCATGTTAATGCCATTGCCACTGCCATAAAATCTTGACAAAGGCAACACACACGACAATCTCAAATTGGCTCCCTTGGATAGAAATGCATTAATACAATTGAATACAAAATTCTGGAATAGGGGCATGGGGTCAAAAAGGCAGCACCTGTTAACTCCAATGTACTGTTGTTGAAGTGAAGCTCGTAAAACACCTGTCTGTGCAACACGTGTTAAGAGTAATCCACGCACAGCTAAACCCGGGGTTATGTTGCTCTGCTTCGCACACTGGGGCATATGATGGTCGTCTGCACTGGTGCAGCTGGCGGAAGAATATTCAGTGATGTCCTCTGGTGAGCACAATCGAAAGAACTCCGAGCGCCCAATCGGGTAGGGTGGAGAGTCACTGGGTGACTGCTTTAAAGCACCCTGGGGACATGAAGCTACAGTAAATGCAGCACTAGAAACTGCAATACTCTTAATAGCCATCTCGCGAACTCCTCAGCGCTGTGCGATTCCCACAGACTTCGGGCAGAAAATGCTTGAAGAATGGGCACTCTACTGGTGCCAGCTGTCCAGTGGACACCTTCTGCAAGACAGCGTGAGAACCCTGTCAGGAAGTGCGATGCACACAGTGGCGGTGTCCCTGGCTGACACTGAGCAGAGTGGTGCTGCCTCTTCCGACGGCTCGGGCGCTGTCCATGGTGCTGAAAGTGACCTCCTTGGGAACATGCGGCCGTGAGCTGCTGCTCTCCGCGGCGCTGCCGTGAGTGTGCGCGTAAACGCGGAAGGACTAGCTCGGACTTCTGTGCACCCCTCACACCCTGCTCCACTACGTACTACGCAGGCGCGCGGCTCTCCTAGTCCGGCTGGGGGCTTCGGTTGGTCGCCGACCATCGGAGAACATTTTAGCTCGATTCCATCAATACGCGCTCGATTTTCTTTCTCCTTTCGGTGCATCCTTGTAATTTCAGATCGTCTTTTGGAAAATCATTTCCTGTGGCCTGCAGTTTGGTTATAGGTTATTCAGCACGAAGGGGCTGCAGTTAAGGAAGCGGATACACAGGTAAATAGAATGGTCGCAGTCGTCCGGGAAATGTTTCCAGAACATGTTGATAGTTATTTTCCCAAAATCGTTAACAACACTTACCAACACGTTTGAGTTGGAACACAATTATATCGTACTGAGATGAGCCATGATATGTTTGTTGTTCGTTGGCGAGACATATGAAGTATTTTAGTAATGTGTGTGCTACGCATGTGTAGACAGTGTGTTTGGGTGGGTATGTATGGATGGATAAGTAGATGATAGATGGGTAGATGGACGGGTGAACGGATGTGTTGGTTGATGGATGGATGGATAGATGATAGGATGGATGTGTAGTTGGTATAAATGCATGGGCTTATCAATGGGTGAATGCATAAATGAATTGACGGCGGGTTGATATATTGAGTGGCAGCCTTTGCAATATATGTTAACTATATGGCGTTTAAGAATATACACACATTATGTTTTTTTCCCCACTTGTCTAGACTGCCATTCAACGAAGCAAAAGAAGTTTCTGGATTAATACAGCAAGTGCTTCTATGGTTTGAATGTTAACGCTCGCACGGGCTCCGGGCATTATTTGCACCTGGGTTAAGTCTGACACGGGCGGAGCGTCCCTTTGGAAAAGTCAATGGTTCCTGCACGGGTTCGTGCTCTTAATGTGGCGCTTTTCTACGTGGCCAGAACAGTGGCGAGCCGAGTGAAAAGCAAGCCACGCGCACGTTGATCCCGACCGCCCGGAAGTGCTCCATCCTAGGGCGGTGCCGCAAGATTTGCGAACATGCCGCCGGTGCTAAAGTGCGTTTCTACCCAGACCAAGAAGCATCGGACTCCATCCAAATGGGTCTATGAACAGGCCTGTTGATGAATCTGCGGGAGGGAATGAGGCACGCAATCTGGTTTCGGTTCGGCTCATCAGGGGTGCAGGTGCACATGGCGAGAGGCAGGCTGAAGCGGCTGGCCTTGGTCGCTGAGACAAACGACTGGCAGTCACCACGGGCCCTGGGCGGCTGTCTCTCGGCCCAGCCAGAGGTCACGAGGATCTGTGCAAGTGAAGCAGAGGAAGGGTAATGTCTGCAGTGTCTCGGGTGCGTGGTCCCCCAGCGGAAGGGGCCAGGGCACAGCCGATGCTGCGCGGAGTGACTGCCCCTGTTCAGCCTTCCATAGATCCCCTCCCTGCTTCCGAGGAGCAGTGATTTCAGGAGGGGGAGCTGCCTCTCTTCTGCCGTGTTCGGACCCCCTGCCTGCAGTGGAGAATAAGTGCCTGCAGTGCCGGTGGCTGACTGCTTGCTGCCTCCACCGCCGTGTTCTTCAGACCCCCTTCCCCACCTGCCACCGCCAATCGTTTAGTTGCACAGATAAGCAGCGCTGTCTCTCTGCTTCCTGTCGGAGACTCTCTTCCTGCTCATGCAAAAGCCCTCATCCTTTAGACCCAAGACACCGAGCTTGCAGTGCGTAGTGGCTGCTGCCTCTCCGTGCCCTTGCTTAGAACCCCCGTGACCCCCCTGCTCAGTGCAGTGCGGGTCGCTTTTTCACTGCGCCCTTCCGTAGACCAGCCGCCTACTGCAGAGGAGCAGCGCCTGCAGCGCAGAAGCTCTATTTTGAAGAAGCCCTCGTGAACCGTACGGTCCTCCAATGCCACTCTCCCCGATGAGGTGCTGGTCGCTGTCCCCCGGACCGGTGGTGCTGAACTTCGGATGATGTCTTTCAGGAGGTCCCGACAGTGCTGCTGCTTGCTGCCCCTGAACGAGGACAACGGGCGCTTCCTGCTGTTGGCGGTGCTCATCGTGCTCTACCTCCTGGTGGGGGCAACGGTCTTCTCCACCATCGAGAGCCCCTCGGAGGCCACGGCGCAGGGCCGCTGGCGCCGGACCATGGACAACTTCAGCCGCAGTTTCAATGTCAGCGAGGGCGAGCTGAGGGCCTTCTTGCGGGAGTACGAGGCGGCCATGGCGGCCGGGATCCGGGTGGATGCGCTCAGGCCGCGCTGGGACTTCACTGGGGCCCTCTACTTTGTGGGGACTGTTGTGTCGACTATAGGTAGGTGGCACTTTCAAAGCTGCTCATTATAACAAACTGCACTGCGTTTTGCAATGTTACAAAGTGCAATGCATTTCTGAAGTGAATCATTTGTCCTGAACAGGTGTGCCGGCAGGGTTGATTGGTTACTTTTTCGGCACGTTTAAGTCGAACCTGAGTCCAAACGTTGACCTACCTTCCTTCCTTCCTTCCTTCCTTCCTTCCTTCCTTCCTTCCTTCCTTCCTTCCTTCCTTCCTTCCTTCCTTCCTTCCTCCCTCCCTCCCTCCCTCCCTCCCTCCCTCCCTCCCTCCCTCCCTCCCTCCCTCCCTCCCTCCTTCCTTCCTTCCTTCCTTCCTTCCTTCCTTCCTTCCTTCCTTCCTTCCTTCCTTCCTTCCTTCCTTCCTTCCTTCCTTCCTTCCTTCCTTCCTTCCTTCCTTCCTTCCTTCCTTCCTTCCTTCCTTCCTTCCTTCCTTCCTTCCTTCCTTCCTTCCTTCCTTCCTTCCTTCCTTCCTTCCTTCCTTCCTTCCTTCCTTCCTTCCTTCCCTCCCCCCTTCCTTCCTTCCCTCCCCCCTTCCTCTCCCTCCTGTGCCTCCGTGCATTGTAGGACCTCAATGTATCTATCTCTCTCCCTCGTCCGCTCGCCCCTCGCTCTTTTAGAAACACTTAAGCTGCGGCAGCTAAGAATTTTGTCATTAAACACACAAGAAGGTGCATTTTCTTGGAATCATGATCAAGTGTTGCTGACAAGAAATGGCTCACGGAATCCTAAAAGTTTTGAACGGGTGCGCGCGCATAGGTGCCCAGAGCGCACATTTCCTCAGCAGACATCCTCCAAATTCAGAGAACGGGCATGGGGCCGATGAAGACCCGCCCCATTACATATGCGCCGAATGGTTATAGCAACGGGACGATTTCCAAATTAGTTTTAATTGCAGGAGGGTGCCGGTAGAAATGCATCGTGCCCTAAAGCTTGTCACCGAGCGAAAAGAGGGGGTGGGGGCAGTTCTTGGCTGCACAGACCGTCGAGCCAAGTTAGGATGAGTTCAGCGGCGTAGTCAGCAATTCTCTGCTAATGCGTACTCTTGTTTTGGAATGACACCTGGGGTTTTCATAGCATCATCCCTCTTGAAATGGCCAAGTCACTGCCTGCGAGTCAATCAGTCGAGATGTTCGAAGTTTCCTGTGTGTGTTTTTTTCTCTCCCTTTGCCTCACACTCTACTTACGTGATCTTTTTTAATAAACATAACAACTGGCAACTCAGATACTACAAAGGCAGCTTAACTTTCAAAGAGTTCTATTGTGGCATGCCTGGTGCATTCCACACAGCACGGGGGCGGGGGGTGGGGGGGATTGATCGTCGCAGAGATGTCCCTCTTGGGCCCTGCAGCCTTTTAGTGACTGTCTGTCGGAGCTTCAGTTCCCTTTCGCTGTGAGAGGCCGAGTCGCCGCTGCAGTCTCGTTAGGGGTGCTTAGAAAATTCAAAAACCCACGGTTCAGCGTGGTGGGCATGGGGGGCACTCACCTCAACTGAAGGCTGCCCACACATTCCACTGCATGGCATTGTGGGTGCAGCGAGGGTTCAGCGTGGTGGGCATGGGGGGCACTCACCTCAACTGAAGGCTGCCCACCCATTCCACTGCATGGCATTGTGGGTGCAGCGAGGGTTCAGCGTGGTGGGCATGGGGGGCACTCACCTCAACTGAAGGCTGCCCACCCATTCCACTGCATGGCATTGTGGGGGCAGCGTGTGCACCCCCAAAATGCCACTGCATGGCATCATGGGGGCTGCTTGTGCACCTCCACGCGTGCCTCCTGCTGCGGCTGCTGTCTTCTTACAACCTAACTTAGGAGCTGCTTTTGTTAAGTCGCACCAGGGAATGGACGGATCACACTAATGGACCCGTGCATGTGTGTAGTTTGTGCAAACACGGGTGCAGATAAGGGTTAAAAAAAAAAGAATACGGGATTGCCTCTGATTTGTGCTGCTCGAAAGACATCGCCCACTCGCTCATGCCCCCCGTCACTAGCGCACTCAGTCACACACTCTATCGCTCACTCGCTCGCCATTAACATCTGAGGCATGGGCTTTAACAATGAAAGGGCTGCCCCTGTCAACGCCCCGCCCCCACTGCAGCAGCGCGGCTCCCGAGCGAGTTGTCCTCGTAGCTAGGTGGCAGTGGGTTGCATCGCTATAGGGAAAGTAGACGCTCGTGCCTGTTTCCTATGCCCTTCGCAATGCCGGACAGCCGCCAAATGGCGGGACTGGGGTCCGATAAACGGAGGGCGACTTTGCTGCAATGGCAGGGGCAGGAGGCACACTGCACCAAACCCAGGCACATGCACGGCTCTTTATTTGCTCGAGCACGCTCCCTGCTGTTGTGTAAACCGTGTCCTGCGAGTATCCTCGGTGTATAATGGACAGTGGATCCTAAGGGACACTCACCTCCTGTCCCCGCGTGGGAACGACGCATACGCTGCACCCTTTGCTCTACTAAGACCTCGCGAAAAGAGGGCATCCATTTCCTGGCATCCCACACTACATAGGACAGGATTCAGAAAACAGGGAAGCCTGCACCTGGCCACCCTTATTGTCAGCAGTGCGTGTTGGGTCAGTGGAGCGTCGGGCGCAGGCTGTGCACCAGGAATCCCCCTGGGGAGGGGAAAGGCGGCTGCAGCTGCTGCTCAGTTGGTATCAGGCAGAACATACACATGTGTATTGCCAAAAGTGCATCGGCCGCAAGAGAGCAGCCGAGAAGGGTGTTCTGCAACGAACAATACGTTATGGGTCCATTATAAGGATATGTTCAATGATTGCACGCGTCACTGCTAAGCTGTATGTATGTTTTGTGGGAGGGGGTAACAATGGAGAGAAGAAGGGACCGACCTTCTCCAACCAAGGTTCCGACCAACCCCCTTTGCTTCAGGGAAGCTTTGAACTCCTTCCTGTGAACCAGTCACTCGGGCCCTTAACCCCCTCAACCCCCTTGTCCTGCACGCACCAGTCCTCATGCACATTGCTTGTCACAATAACCGTAGAACAGCAGATTGCAGGGCAAACACTGTTGTCCTGGACGGTTGTCCTAGACGCGAGAGTGTGTAGTGCACACAATGCAAATCGTGTGACAAATGATCAAATAAACCTTGGGACTTCTTATCTAATGTCTAAGTTACAGCACAGCCCCTCTGGCGACTGAACACGCAGCTACATTGCATTCCCAAGTATGTAGCTTGCCCTTGGATATGGGTTTGCGTCTTCGGGGAACTCCGCCCTGCCCCCGTCCACACAAAGCAGGCCAGGCAGGTGGAGATGGAGCAGTCTGTGAAAGCAGTGCCACATAGCGTGGTACCTTTATTACCAACTCCGCTTAAAGTGGCACTACCGAGACAGGACTTGGTAAGCCCCGAAGTGCCATTGGCACAATCCAAAGGTTATGTTGTTCCCTCTTAATTAGTCTAGCTCTACTGAGGTAGAACAAATCGTGGTAAGAAATATGACGGTGGACGACAGGCTAACACATGACAACCAAAAGCAGATTTCCACAACTACCACCACACAGAAAAAGCCAGAATAATGCAAGGAAGTGACATGATTTAATTTCCACCCGGAAAAACACACAGCATATATACACTCCTTTATTTGTTTACAAGCATGACCTTCATTAATCAGAATGTTGGTGTCCATATATTTTGTTTGTTATTGTTTCATTTTGAATTTTCTGTTGTGGTATTGATTTTTACTATTCAACATACAAGTACAGTGCGTAAAAGCCTATTCCTTTTGTTGTTGCCAGCTGAGCCATTGGTCATTGTTGCAACCTGAAGAGCCCCTCCACAATACTCATTGGGCCTCATTCTGTATTTGCCAGTCCGGAATTAACATGCATGTAATTCCGTTTATCGGGGCATTTCCGGACCTGAAAACTACAAGTTTGGTGTGTAAAAGCAAGGAAATATCGAGGCTGAGTACCACAAAAAGGAAATACACCAAACACGGGCTATAAAGATTCACAGATCTTTACTGTACATTTACAAAGAAACAGAAATACAGATAGCTATCTGGCCCTCAATACACCACAATGAGTACCAGCCCGTCAGAGTGAGGAGTGAGAGGTAGTGGACATCTAAACAGTTGCATTATTTATACACATCTTGTAATATTCTCCAGCCCCTCTACGGGTTAATAATCTGTGGTCTAGAGTTCGTGCCGAGTTCACTTATGGCTCATACAACAATATGCACATGGATTACCTTGGTTTGTATTTAAAACAAGTTACAATGGCAAAGTGTATTCCTGGATTTAGCAGTAAGCCCTAGCACATATCGCTTCACAATGCAGTTCTGCCAGTGTCCAAGCTCGACGTTTGCATTACATTGTCCTCGATGTGTGTTCGTGGATGAGGCTTGTTAGTGCATATAACCCTTAGACCATAAATCATGCTTGCAACAAGGTCTCATTACCTAGTCCAAACATTTGGCCCTCGGACAGTTTAAACACTAACTAGGTACAAAGGTCTGGAAGGCTCAGTTACAAGTTGGAAACACAGTCCACCATTTTAGAACACAGAATTACATATGAACAGAAATCAAAATGGCGGATGATCCCAAAATGGCAGCAAAGTCGCTCTAAAATCGGAAGTTTGCAACGTGGTTTTCTTCGCAGAGCGACGAGGCTTAGGCCAATATATATTAGAAGGAGGCGCGATATGATTTCCCATTTAACAAACCCTCCTTTTGGCCTAAGCCAAGCGCTAAACTACTTTTAGTCACTTTACGAGTAACTCCACGTCTCAATGTCCATATACCCTGAATCACAATCATCAGAGATATCAATCGCCATAAGGTCTGCAAAAGAAATTTCTTTCAACACAAATTCATTGGTCATTCTTTCCGGTGCGTGTACCTTTTGTCCTAGTGTTCCCATAGTCTGTGCACAACATCCTCCTAACACTGAACATACGACAGGAGACATTGTATACAGCAACAGCAAAACAACAGAATACCCAGAATTATTAGTAAGACAGAAAGTAGCTTCCATCCCCAAGATCGCAAGAAGTCCCAGAACAAAGCGCTAAGATCCCAATTTCCCTCTGGAACGTGAACTTCTGAACTAAGGACATGCAGATTTTGTATAGCCTCAAAGATGGTTGGGGAGGAATCCGATGCGAAAACACAACAAGCGGACCCTACTAATTTGCATACTCCACCACGCTCAGTCAGGATGATGTCTAATGCCATCCGGTTCTGTAGTGCCACTAACCTTATTGCTTTCTGTTCCAGAGTCATATTATAGAGTATGTCAGTGGTCCGGTTGATGGTTCTCTCCAGTACTCTCGCTAGTCTCCTAATATCCTCAGAGTTTAGTATTTGCCCCCAGAAAGGTACAAAGGATTTTGCTACGTCACCCAGAACTTGCAATGAAGTATCGCCAATCTCATCCCACCTTGGACGAGCTTTAGAGATTTCTGTAGTACTAGCTATACATATCCCTGGCAACAGGATCCCTAAATAACAGGTTCCCTGCCAATCCCTATGTAGCCATGGGAAAGCTTAATTACCGCAAACGAAATAGACAGGTTCGCCTACATACAAAGGTCTGTCCTCACTGGTCAAGTTCGCAACATTGGTGCAACCCTTGAAATTACCCATTGACTGAGTACCATTCCTCTGTATGCAGAAAGAAACTGAGTCTGGACTATGGTTAACAGTGTAGGAAGGTGGCGTGGCATCCCTATCGCCTATAGGAGCCATCTTGAAGGAGATCAAAGATTGAAAATGCCGAGACAGTTTATCAGAAGGCCTAATAGAAGCAACATTAAGCTTGCTTCTATTTGCAAAAAGTGAGCATCCCAGGCGTGTTAGAACGCCTTTCTCAAACTCATTCAAATTTGTTCCATCAAAGTTCCCCGAGATGCTATCATTCCCTCGGCCAAAGAATAGTGCTGTTAAAGAAGCAGAACATGCAGTGGTCAGAGGCAAAGGATGAATATACCAGCCCAACCCCTTGTCTCCATGTTGCGGTAAATGAGTGCAGACCCAACAATTAGACCTGTATGGCATGTGTTGTATTCATGATAAGCAGTAGTGTGTTATTGTGGTAACTCTGTCTGTGTTGAGAGTCTCTTAGAGATAGAGTATGCAGATGAACGAAAGGTATAGATACAATAGGTACATTTTCAGTAGGCAAAAGACTTTCAAAAGGATGTACTTCTTCTAAATACCAAAATCCCAAAGCAATTACTATTGTGAAGCCGGTCAACATGATTACAAGTATACAATATGTTTTAAGAGACCATGGATTCGATTGTCCATTGTTTCGATTGGCCCCACAGTCACTTTTTTGTTCCGTACGAGTGAGAGCGATACCAGGTATTGTTTCTTCAAATTGAAAAACGCCGGAGTTCATTTGCCGGTGATCTCCTGATCGTGCGTTTTCTTAGTCCTTCCCTATCCCTAGCCAGCAGCTTTTCTAACATATAAAAAAGACAGGGCCAAAAGACAAGCCCCACAGTGGTTTTCCCGTTGGCACAGCCAAACCGTGCAGTAAGTCTAGCTCTGTGGACGCAGATTGTACCTTGTGACTCCTGGTACGGTGTGATATGCGAACAACGTGTCGTTGCTTCCTGATGGAAGTGGAGGATTTGCAATAAAACCTAACAGTGGTGAAAAAGGATCTATAGGAGAGTGTAGAGATGAAGCGGCTATTTACCCAGGTCCCACGGGCTCAGGGAGTGTCTCCGAAGCACTCTCAGTACTACTCAGTGCTGTGTGATCATTGGGAGCAGCACAGGTAAGATTCTTTGTATCTTCAGTATCGTGTGGCAAAGGAAAGGGCATCTTCCTGACATGCGATGCGTGGATCCAGTACTTTCATCCAGTCACTCGTACAGCAGTCTGTGTGGCCAGTAGGACCTGATGCGGGCCCCTCCAACGCGGTTCGAAACAGAATGCTCTTTCAAATGCTTTTACAAGCACCCAGCTACCAGGTCGGATACTGTGACATGGCCCCTCGCATTTAACTGGGAGGGCTTCTCGCACCTGTTGATGAATCAAATACAGATTTTTAGTTACCGGTCACAGTAATCAGAAAGAAGTACATGTTTAATGTCCATCAGGGCCTTTGGCTTAGGCAAATTCCAAATGTTAGCTGGCCTACCCATAACCACTTCAAAAGGGGAGAACCTAGTCCTAATCTGTGGGGTTGTTCTCATTGAGAGTAACACAATCGGTAAGGAGTCCAGCCATTTCAATTTGGTGCTGGCACACGTCTTAGCAAGCTTGTTCTTCAAAATTCCATTGTGTCTCTCTACCAATCCAGCACTTTGAGCATGTCTAGCCGAATGGAACCGTTTATCAATCTGTAATCCCGCGCATATCTGCAGAATTACAGCATTGATAAAATGTCAACCATTGTCCGACCAGATGACCCTTGGCAAACCAAAGCTAGGAAAATATTCCTTAAGCATGGTTTTCGCCGTTTTCATTGCTGTAGCATCTTTAACAGGAAAGGCTTTAAACCATTTACTAAAGGTGCAAATAACAACTAAGATGTACTTAAAATGATTACACCGCTCCATTTCAATAAAGTCAAAGTGGATGACTTCGAAGGGGACAGAAGGTGGACCAAAACTACCCCTCGGTGTCGATGTGCCTTTTCCCATATTATTCTGTAGACAGATCATACAACTCTGGACAGAACGTTCAGCTGTTTTCAAGATTTTATCATTCACCCGGACATTTTGTAACATTTTGGAAACCTTCCTTGCACAGATGTGAGTGGGCCCATGAGCCATTGCGACCATCATTGTAATGTATGCATCTGGCAGCAACCATTTTCCCTCTAACTTATCCACCCAACACCCGTCATCATCCAATCTTGCCAAACCCTCAGCCCATTGTTCAGTTTCCTCTGATGTGGCATCGGCTTGAATACTCTTTACAGAGTCAATACCTTCATCTATAGTACAAACATTTGTGGCTTCCCTTGCAGTATACATTTCAGACGCAGCAGCAGCAGCGACAGCTCTCAAACATCTTGGCAAAGCGCATGCAACAGGATCAAGGGCGGAAGAAAATCAGCTGCGCAGCCTATTCTTCCCTCCATGTTCCTGCGTTAATACAGCCAAAGAACATCCATCACGTTCATGCACATACAACTCGAAGGCCTTTTCATAATTTGGAGTGCCCAAAACCGGTGCTGAACACAGTGCAGTCTTGAGCAGATCAAACGCTTTCCGGTGTTCCAAGTTCCAAGGTAATGGCAAAGAAATGCCCTTCTTTGTCAAAGCCAACATTGGTTTAATCACTAAGGAAAAGTTTGAGATCCACTGCCTACAGTAAGAAGCCATTCCTATCAAGGCTCTGACTTCCTTCTGTGAATTTGGTACAGACATGCTAGAAATGATTTTAATCTGTTCAGACGTCAACCTTCTTCCCTCCTTTGACAGGAGATAGTTTAAATAGGCAACCTCCTGTCGACAATATTGAAACTATTTGAGTGAAGCTTTATGTCCATGTTTTGCTAGGTGAATAAGCAACAACACATTATCCATACTCGGTGACTGATTGTCCTGTGAAAAAGGTTGTGCATTCTGAGAAAACTGACTTCTACCAGGACCCCCGCCCCAGCTCGGCCTCTGGATTGTCTACTCATAGTACCAAATGTGTTATTCGACCTTTGCTGGAGGATCAGGCATTGTGCTCGCCAAAAACCCTCTTGTCTGCAATAAGCACATTGAATTGCGTTTACAGGACCCAACGGCACATTACCCTGTGGAGCATACTGTCCCCTAAATTGTGAATGACCCCCTCTAGGGCCTCTAATAATTTGTTGCAATAGAAGTCTGTTGGATTCTTCCTAATATCTGGGATGGATTGCCCAATAGTGTTCACTTCCTGTCTTCAGAACGGGACGTGAACAAACTGTGATACATAATGTGCAGGAATGTCGTAAGCAGCAGTACCTGCTGCGGCTTCAGCTGGAACCTCAACCTTTGGGACAAATGTCGGAGGAAACTCTCTCATAGGCGACTGAGAGATAGGAAACTCCGAAAGCTTGCTGATCAACAGAGCTAAATCGAGCGCTAAAGCAGCTGAAGGAGTGTCAGACGAAAGAGCTCTCTTATAAATATTCAATAATTCTGTGGGACAACAATCTTTCTTTTTATACATTCATCCTGCAGGTATTCTACCATAACCTGTATCACTTTCCTCTGCATTTCTGGTGGATACTGACTACACGTGTCATATATTTCTATGGGAGATATCAAATGTCTGAAATCCACATGATCGCATCTCTTGTGCAAATTCGTGTTTCCTCACTTATCGACTTACAAAGAGGAAGGAACCGTTTCTGTACAAAAATAGAGCTCAAACGATCACCATCAGTTTCTTCATTCCGTAACCTTTCTAACTCCCTTCTATACTCAAAAACCCTCTTGACGTGCCCATATACTTTCTCCACAGTATCTGTTGAATATGCTAAAACATTCAGATCCCTCAACCCTTGTGGGAGATCTACATCATCCAGTCTGTTCCACATTACAGATAAATGAATTCCCAAACCTTCGATAAAAACATTTTTCTCAGGAAAACTTTCTAGATTAGAGAGTGTGGCAAAAACATCAGATTGTTCATCCTTCTCCATGAACATTCTAGCCCATGCATTCATATCACGCTTTCTCTCTTTAGACACAGTATTGCGAGTTACAATCTTTGATTCCGCTCCCTTATCAACTACAAGAGGAACAGAATCACTCGGAAGAGGAAGAGTAGACAAATCTTGTACAATCGGTAACAAAGGTGCTATCACGGTGCAGAAGACAAATCTACCAGACCCGTAACAGTAGGCAAAGGCGGAGATACAGATGGAGGAGCAAAGATAGGAGGGGGAACGATAAACAGAGGAAGAGGAGCAATGGGAAAAACGATAGGAGGAGCAGGAATTACTATGGGAGGAGGAACGACAGCAGGAAGAGGTAAAGCAACAGGAATAGGTACATATAGAGGTGGCGCAGTGGCACCAGGCCTTCGTTCATTTAGAAGCTTATCAATTAATTCATCAGACACATGAAAGTCTTTAGACAGATATATTTTCTGAATACCAAGTTGAAAAGCCCTATCCATATTTCTAACTGACTCTGATTGTTTATTTTGATCATACAATAACGCTTTCTCTGTGTTGCACATATGTCGGCGTACATGTTTCTCTCTACTTTTACATTGCTGCATAGCTTCTTTCTTCCAATTTTGTAATACATCAAATGCTGCAGGTCTAGCCTTTTTCTGTAGCAATACAGACTCTAAATATTCTATACCAGGAATCTCCAATCTACCATTGGTTGCCCACTAAAGTTCAGAAGCATGTCTAGTTTGTCTGTGCCAAATATCATTAAACACTATACTACCAATGTCGTGCTTACAGTACATAGTAGACGCCGGCGACCCCTCCTGTGGTGCCGGACGGCCAAATTCCAAAGATTTTCTGTCCTTGCGAAATAATGCCCTGAAGCAGGCAGACAATTTCTCAGCATATCAGATTCCTGGTTTTACCTGGTCAATAATTGTACTTGCGAGAACAATGCGCCAAAACAAATTATCAGGATACTTAAGAATCGGGTCACGACTCACCTGATCAAAGAACTAAAGGAGGTCCGATGGGATTTTAAAGGACAACTAAGGACCCTCGTGGTTGGTGATTTTGGCAAAACTGCCCGCCTCGATATTTGGACCCTCGTCAAGATGCCGTCTCGGACCACGTGCTCACTCTCCAGGGATTGGATCGTGCAGTACTGTTGAGGTATCGCATCTCATCCAAGAAAGAGGCCCCCTTTTTTCACCGTCCAATCCCGGTCTGATAGCCGCGTCAATCTTTGACGAGATGGCATCAACCTTGAGGGTCCCTATTTGGGCGCCATCTGTAAAAGCAAGGAAATATTGAGGCTGAGTACCACAAAAAGGAAATACACCAAACACGGGCTATAAAGATTCACAGATCTTTAATTTACTGTACAGTTACAAAGAAACAGAAATACAGATAGCTATCTTGCCCTCAATACATCACAATGAGTACCAGCCTGTCAGAGTGAGGACTGAGAGGTACTGGACATCTAAACAGTCGCATTATTTATACATATCTTGTAATATTGTCCAGCCCCTCTACAGGTTAATAATCTGTGGTCTAGAGTTTGTGCTGAGTTCACTTATGGCTCATACAACAATGTGAACATGGATTACTTTGGTTTGTATTTAAAACAAGTTACAATGGCAAAGTGTATTCCTGGATTTAGCAGTTAGCCTTAGCACATATCCCTTCACAATGCAGTTATTTCAGTGTCCACGCTCAACATTTGCATTACATTGTCCTCGATGTGTGTTCGTGGATGAGGCTTGTTAGTGCAGACAATCCTTAAACCACAAGTCATGCTTGGGACAAGGTCTCATCACCTAGTCCAAACATTCGGCCCTCAGGCAGTCTAAACACTAACTAGGCACAAAGGTCAGGAAGGCTCGGTTACAAGTTGGAAACACAGTCCACCATTTTAGAACACAGAATTACATATGAACAGAAATCAAAATGGCGGATGATCCCAAAATGGCAGCGAAGTCGATCGAAAATCGGAAGTTTGCAATGCGGTTTCTTCGCAGAGCGACTAGGTTTAGGCCAATATATATTAGAAGGAGGCACAATATGATTTCCCGTTTTAGCAGGTGCTGGGGTGGCCGAATTTACCTGGAGCTCCAAGCTGGCAGTAATTTTGGCACCCCTCCACCAATTAGATGCTCGTATTACCAGTGCCGGTAATACCATCAATTCCCCCATGGAGTGGGAAATTCCAGTACTTACCATCACTTGTAATGTGGCAGTGATTCCGGCAGAAGAAGCAGCGGTAATGGTAATACCACCAGACCTCTAATGATGCCCATTGAAATAAATGTGATTTTCAAGTGTGAATTGATGCAGATGTATATTTTTGACCAGATAGTTTTTGAATGGTTAAAAACATCAGTCTTCAAAATAATGGGTGGGTAGTTTTTAACCAAAATGTTTTTTTTAATTGGATTAACATCTCTACAAATGCCCCCTTTTCCTAGACTATAAATCACATTTTTTATTTTTTTATTTTTTTTATTAACTTGATTTGGTTAAACAAGTCAACCTTACACATATCAAAAAGTTAAACATGATAATACCGAAATTCAAAAAAGTTTTAATATCACAAGAGGTAACACAATTAATTTTGATGCATTAAATACAGTTTATAAACTAAAATTCTTTAACAGTAAAATTACATTACAAAAATAAGAGAGAATGTATTAATATAGTTTTTGTGCTTAGCTTTACAGATCTTTAAATAAGAGAATTTCAGTAAGGGTTAAAATATGTATTTAGTATTGCATCTTACTCCAATTTAATTAAAACCATGTACATTTTTCTTAAACATTTTAAAACTTCTTTGGTGAAGGAAATGTCATGCTCACTCGAGAGTCTGTACCAAATTCTTCTGTCATCAACCACTCAAATTTAGTTGTAAATCTACCCAACATTCGATCTCTCAAGTTCTTCAATGCCGGGCATTCAACCAATAGGTGCTTCAGAGTTTGTTTATCTTCATTAGGTTCAAATGGTTTAGTGCTGGACAACTCAGTGTTTGTTGAACACTTTGCAATAACCTCAGCTGTGAGAACAGATTAAGGGGCTGAATCATGGAATTTGTGTGCTGAAAATCGAGGATTTGTGTGCCATTCTGCCCGCAAATCCCTGTTTAACAAACGGGGATTTGCGGGCCGAACGGCGCACAAATCCCCATTTTTCAGCGCACAAATTCCAAGAATCAGCTGTTAAATCTGAACCGTAAAAAGGAATTTCTCCAATGCGCATTGGGACATTTTTCAACTGCAATGGTATGGATCCAGTCAGCTTGAAATAAATAGCCTTTCTTTAGAACAGGATTTGTTTTCAGCAAATCCGATGACTGCTGTCTTTCGTTCAGGATAATTTATGAAATTGACCTAAAGCTGCCCAATACACGGGACCCACCAACATTCAGCATCTCACTTAGTTCTGCAAATAGTGAGTCCTGAGTGTCTAGCAGCTTATGGTACAGAGAGAGGATCTTCCAGTAAAACCATCCTCTTCGTGACACCAAGCCAAGCTCATATCTCAGAGGGACTATGAGTAAACCTGATGGTAAATTGAGGGTCTTCTTCCAAATCCAACCCTCAACCAAATCCCAATTGAAATCTCTTGCAATACAGGTGATTTCCAACCTGTATAATATAGATGGTTCAAGCTTTAGCTTGTAGTATACAATAAGCACGAGAATGGTAAATCTGCAGTGCTTCCAATTGATTTTTTCCATTTTGGAGGAACATTGGATGGCCCTGCTTGTCAACCTACTTAATATTATACTCTTGGTGGGAGTTGCATTCAGTTCAAATTCCAAGTAAATTACATTATTTTTCAGGATTATATTAGTTTCACTTATTTTCAATTCATATACATATGGTTGATTATGATTTCTATTAAAGTGAATCACAGTAGGTTTACTCTCATTAATTGCTAGATCATTTTTAGCAGCATAAGCGACAGTGGCATTGATAGGGTACTGCAGACTCAGCAGCATATAGTCTGCCAGCGCTATTTTGTCCGTATAAGCCATCCAAGGTACAGCCAGAGAGCGTATTTTAGGTTGAGTAAATGCCACCATCTCAAGACTCTCTCCTAAATCAAACAGGTACAGGTTGAATAGGCACAGCATAGGGACACAGCCCTGTTGGAGGTCCATATAAGTGTGTAAATCCTTTGTCAGTGTGCCATACCCATTCAAGTTAACCTGTATAGTATTGTCATGATGACGGTGTCTGATAATCGCTAAAAGAGACAGTGGCAGTCCCCACTTCTTCAGCTTTTGCCCTAGTAAGCTCTGATTCATAGTATTGAATGCCTGAGAGAAGTCAACCATAGTGGCATATAAAGGTGGAGCACCCACATACCAGGTATTCTCCTGAAGACATCCCATAACAAATCCATTTAAGACTATCCCCATAGCTTTTCAGAAGCAGGTCTGGTTTTTACATGGCCGTCCCACTGATTTGGCCCAGTCTTCCAGCTCTTTCAGTATTTACGATGCGAACACCTTACTGTCTGTGCCAAGGAGGGCGATCACCCTATAATTTGAGGGACAGGTCCAATTGCCCTTCTTGTACATGGGGATAATTATAGACCACTTCCACAACAGTGGGCTGGACTTAGTTACCAATATATTTCTAAATAGCAAGTACAGAATGTTTGCCCACGAGATTGTATCACTTTGCATGATGTGATTGCTTAGCCCATTAGGGCCTGCCGCCCATTTCTTGATGCACAACTCCACATCTAGTATTTCAAAATTCAAGGTCCAGTCGGTCGCATTGCTATCATCGACCACGTCTGCCCCAGTCAAGTTGTATAGTTTCTGGAATTCAGCTTTCCAAGAGTCTTCTGCTACAGCATTACTTTGGAGCGAGCTCTGCAACATGAACCACTGATTAACACAGGCCCAGATGTTACGGGTATTTTTAGGAACCACTTCCTGCATCATGCGTTCCTCTTCTTTCTGTAGAGCCATATAATGATATGCTCTATACCAATCTTTATAATTTTTGTTTAAAACGCTCAACTTTACTAACATAGTCACCCGCCTTTTTGCTTTGTTTTCTTAATGGCTTCAGATTGCGTCTCATTTCCTTTCTGTTTCCTGGTACAACCGAATCAAAAGGATGCTTCTGAGCTATATTCCTGTTCCACCCACATTCCTGGCATTTATCATCTTGCCACAGGAAGTTCATGTAGTTACTTATAATAACACCCATTTTTTCTAAGAGAGAAGAGTTTTGCAGAAAGGATCACATGCAATCATTTAGACCCTTCACATCTCAGAAGAGTCTCGCTATCTTATGTCCCATCGGAGAAACCAAGAAGTTCCTATGATCAGATATGCTTTCCACTTCGAAATCCAGATTTAAATTAGCCACTAGAATATTGTGATCCCTTGGGTTATTATTCACAACTATACATGACTTACATATGCCAAATAGAGCTGTAGTCAGAACCAGATAATCAATTGTTGAGGTTAGATTACCACTTTTCCACGTGTGTTTCCCGATCTCCTCACCCTGGATACTCCCGTTTGAGTTCTTAAGGTCCCACATATTAAAGAGTTGTTTCCATTTCCCCCATTTTTAAATCAATCAGATTTACATATCTTGTATCATTGAGTGAGCATTCAGAATTAAAAATAACTGCCATAATTATATTTTCAAGCTCTGTCGCGCACGCAATCCACAAGCAAAGCCTTCACGCCAGTCATGAACTCATCTAATTCAGAGCTTGAGGGTTTTCAGTAAATATCTATCAACAGGATGGACTTGGGTTTACATCTTCCTTTAATAACATTATTTACATCTAATATCCCAGCATTCCTGTAAGATATTACTTTTCACAATTCTATGATGGTATTTTTTAATGGTGATCAGCAGGCTGCCTGAAAGACTCGGCGCCATTTGGCACATTTGCCAGTTGCTGGATTAATGTAATTTATTCTAATTGTTTTTTGCATCTAATACTGCCTGATCTGGGATTCGAACCCCTGTGTGGTCTTGTTTTCAAGACCAGCACGTTGCCCCAGTGCTGTCCTCTGTTCATTACGGTATAGTCGTCAATGGTGACTCGTAGTCAAACATACCACTTGAAGTAATATAATCTGCGTTGTAAATGCCTTCATTACTTCCACACTGTGCAGGAAGCTGTTATACCCCTCTATCCCCAGGAGCTCCATATCAGAATAGTACACCTCTCTAACGATTCAACTACTGCTTAAGTCCTGCCCCCGGCCCTCTGCTCCTAAAATCATTTGACAAACTTGTTGGCAGCCAGTGCCAATCTTCTTGGCTGCCTTGTTAGTTACTTATGAGCAGGTTTTACAAATAAACTATGCTAGCCCTAGGGTCACACTTTTCATATGTGGTTTTCAAAGTGTCCCCATATTGCTTATGTATTCCTCAGTGGGGTAGGTTTTTGGAGTAGGCACCTTTCAGAGGGCGATTAGCATTTGATGGTAGAATATAATAGCCCACTTGATAGATAGCCTCAGCCTCTGCCAATAAAATGTTGACCACTGTTTTTTAAGTAAAACAGAGGTCCATTATGTCAGTTCTTGCGTTGTCGAAGAAATTAAATATACTGAGTCTATATGGCTTGAGCACAGACTCAGACTTGAGATGTTGGGAAACAGTCCCAAGAAGTTCGACCTGTTCAAGATGATGTTAGCATCGGGGTGCACAAGAAGCTCCCGAATCAGGGCTTTAGGAGTCTCCTCCAGCTGAGGTAACCTTTTGCCAAGATTGCAGCAGGTGTCATTGTGTATCGGCATCGGTTTTCCAAACTGAAAGAAGACAGGTGCATTTTCGGTTGGGAGTTTCTTCCCAAAAACTTGACAGCTTTGAGTTTCGGCTGCACGCTTTAATCCTAGGGTTTGAGTGTGGCTGCACGCTTTAATCCTAGGGTTTGAGTGTGGCTGCACGCTTTAATCCTAGGGTTTGAGTGTGCCTATCTCTACTGGCAGAATCCTTGTGATCATGCATGTTTGCCATAGCGGATGTACTGGGTGCAGATAGAATGCAGTCCGTGTTAAGGCACAAATGAGACCATTGACTCATTTGCTTTCCGAGAGCTGGCATGCTGACCACGGGAGCCACATCTCCTGTCACCGCAGAGTCTTTCTCAGCCTTGCACGTTTCAGTGGAGGCCTCTGTTTATTCAGGGCCATCTCCAGTCTTGCGAGATCGCTTACAGTAGGCTTGCTGGTGGCTGGTTTGCTAGTATGATTCCCTGCTGCCACCAGGTACTCTGAAACCTCTACTTTTGTTGTATGTAAATCCTGCGAGATTTTATGTGAGCTTTTTCTATTATTGTTTTTCGGGCCGATTTTTGGGTGGCTTTTCGGGGCAGTTGGATTGATTTTCTTGATTGATCATCTATAGTAGTATCATAATTATTTAACAGAAAGGGGCCTGAGCTCACAAGGGAACTTTCCACCGGACTCACTAACTTGGTTATGGCCCCCAAAACACAAACTCCCCGCTCTTGCATAATCCCTTGTACTGACTGTAGAGCAACCTTTATGTCGCTCAGTTGGATTGTGTGTGCAAATAATTCCAGTTTTATATTGTCCAAAAGGGAACCAAAATAAATGAGGACCATGTTTAGGGCTATGATTGATGGAGCAGTTAATTTTACTTTGTCTTATAAATCACACAGGGTATGATGAAGACACTGATGAGAAACTGCAATTCCTGAGGAAATTGATGTACTGTTCATCAAAGTTTGATGCTCTGTCATAAACGTTGATATTTCCTCCAGCTCTTGTGACTCTTTCCTCGTGTTAATGGGACTCCCTGTTTGCTCATGTCTGCATAACAGCAAACTAATGTGTTCTTCCAGGTCTTCACCTGACAGATCTAATTCTAGAATGCGGCCATCGTTGATGAAGTTGCTCTCCTCTCGTGAGGTTGCCCTGCTCTTGTTATCCGAGTGTACTTCTGTGATAAAAAATCTTTCATCCTCTTTCGGGCAGACTCTTGGACTTTTTGTTACTAGTTAATGAGTTAAGTGCTGTTTTTTCTCGCCCAGCCACTGCACAGCTTATAGGAGCCTCCACTTGTTCTGTGGCTCATTCTATTTGATTAACTGTTGTCCTTGTCTGTGGCAGAGATGGGGGTGTGATGTTTGTGGCTATGTGTTGTGCTAATCTTAATTCAGTCAGTATGGTTTGGCCTATATTGTCGCCCTCCACCAAATTGCGATTTCTTTGCTGATTGAGTCGCAAATTCACTCACAGGTTAACTCAAGGAAGCATTAGAGTCCATGCTGACAATGCCATCCAGTTCCGATAATTTACGCCTGTAGCTAATGAGCAGTCATCCATGTTCGACTTGCTCCTCAAGTCGTGCATGATGCTCAGCGGAGTGGGAGAGCACGCACAAATATACCGTTACTTTCTCTTTTCTTAAAGCTTACATGATGATAAGGAACAGTCAAGTTCTCCAGCAGCAAGCGATGACCGTTGGCTGAGGGCTGCCAGACTGCAGTACACTTAGCTTAGCATTTTGTAGGGCCAGTGTTTGCGGTCAAATGGGCAGTGCTTCAGCAACGAGCAAAACACAGGTGAGTAATCCAAAGGGAACAGGAACCAGAAGCAACAACCTTTAATGGCAGTCTGCAGTACACTTAGTTTAGCACTTCTCATGCGCTACGAGTGTTTGTCCACTCTTTGAGGTCAAACGGGTGGCCACAGAGCAAACCACAGAAGAGCAATCCAAAGGAAACAGGAATCAAAAGCAACAGCTTGTTCTGCCAGACTGCAGTACACTTAACTTAGTACTTCACTCACGCTTCACGTGTTTGCCCAATATTTGAGGTCAAATGGGCGGTGCTTCCGCACAGAGCAAAATAAATGTGAGTAATCCAAAGGAAACAGGAACCAGAAGAAACAGCATGTACTGTCAGACTGCAACACACTTAGCTTGCTTTGTGCGTTGGCAGGGACGTCATTTCACCAAAATGCTAGGGATAGCGGACATGACATCACACAACCCTTGACCTCCGATAACATCACAGGAAGTGAAGTCATTTGACCCCACCCCAAAGTGACATCCTGGGAAACGATGGAACACGACCTTTCACCCCTTGCCAAAACAGGACGTGGCATCACATAGCATTGTTTCTAAGTACACTACGAAAAATATGGATACGATATCACTGTAAAGTGATATACATTAAAAGAAGAATAAATCACCATATGTATCATTAATATGAGCACGTATAGGCCCATATTACCAAATTACTGTGAATGCAAGCAGACTCCCAAGGTAAACGATAAGGATGTGTTATTATACAGCACTTACGCTTAAGCGCTTCATATAGAACAAATATACATACAATATTACCAAACCTGTGTTGGTACTCATTTATCAACCTCAGCAGGATAAAAGGCTGAGTTGACCTTGCCCGGAGTCGAACCTGCAACCTGCAGATCATACACACATTGCAGCAGCGAGTGCTCAACCCACTGAGCTATCTTAACGGCTCTAGCTAGCTGAAAACCAGACACTCCAGAAACAAAGAGCAACATGCTGCTGGCCACAGTCCAGGAGCCTCTATTTAATAAAAAAAAAAGTTGTTTACATTCTTGTTTTGTTAGGGGTAGCGAGGGAGACCACAGTTGTAGCAAGGGAGACATCAGGGGTCACAGGTATGACCCCTGGTGACCCCTAAATGACGTCCCTGTGCTTTGGCCCCGTATTTGAGATCAAATGGGTGGTGCTTCAGCACGGAGCAAAACACAGGTGAGTAATCCAAAGTAAACAAACACCAGAAGCAATAGCGTGTAATGCCAGACTGCAGTACACTCCAGCTTTATCACATAGTTTCACATGCACACTTCAATTGTGTTATTGAATCTTTATGCCCTATTTCCACATGAATCAAATCCCATCCAACATTTCAATCTATAAAAACATACCACATTTACAATTTTGTCAATAAAGACCATCTCGAGAGAGCAATACATTATTATTAGCAGTGCCTATTATTTTCATCCAACACTCTAATAAAATAACACTTATAAAATGTATCAGTAAATTTGTATCTGCATCAATTCGAAGAGAGCAACTACAAATCTATAAAGTGCCAACAAAAGTGCAATACTACCACCTTCCAACAGTCTTGACCAAAAGGATTCACTTGTTTGGTAAAAAGGGTAGCACACAAAAGAGCTAAAGTGCAGTTGCCTGATTTTACCGGTTTTTCAACAATAAAGAATGAGATGTTTACGTGTTTCCAAATGTTCATAATTCTTACGCAACCTCCAGGTCCTAGCTGCTCTATCCAAGTCAAGTCTGGGGAACAACACACTCAAGAGTCGGAAGCTGATTCAACTTAAATCTAATGTAAATGTTACGAGCCAAATTACATGGAAACAAATTAATATATTCCGATAAATTGGCTTGCTTCCTGATACATTCGGAGTACTCAATATATAAGGAATAATTCCCTAATTGTTTGGTCATAACCCCCCACTCTAGAGCATAGAGTTTTTTCTTCATTTTGTTCGTACTCCTAATCATCTGTTCACAGGCACACCTTATCATATACAAGAGTGTAGACCTACTTCACTAACATGATTTAGAGTTGGAATAGTCCCATCAATTATAGCTAACTCTAAGATCTTCAAACAAAGACTTAGTTGGGGGATCAAGAACCTTAACATACAAACTTGGTGTCTTCCAAAGTACCACTGTGCCTAAAGAAATCAGCCCCAACTAATGTCTGTTGACACAATTAGGTAAAGAAGAGGATAAGCCCAAAACGTTCTTCCATTTTAAACCTTGCAAAGAATATAGATACACTCCAAGGTCTGCCAAGATAAAATCCAGACCATACGTTATGGTGGGTACTATTTTTGTAAAGTAGAATTTCAGGACTGGAATAAGTGAGAAATTACTCAAACGCATATGGAGTCTTCTCGTTTGGTCTGTAAGTGGCTTTGTTCTTGCTCTTAAGCACTCTCTTGTGGCAGATATTGAAGTATCATTGGAAATATGAATGCCCAAATATCTAATAGAATGGACTTTTTGAATTTAGAGGGATCTGACTGACCATCGCATAATTTTTGTCTTTATCTTAGTTGTAAATTCAATACCCTTACATGTATTCTCATTCACTACTAAGTTGTTAACAAGAGCATAATCAGAAAACTAAGTTTTTTTTGTAAGCCGATAGGGGTTGAATAAAAAAAGAACAAATCATCTCCGAATGCCAGCCAGTGTAATGCCATGGCCCATGATTAATTGAATAAGTATTCACGGAATCCCATAAACTATCAACATTGTTGATATGCAAATTAAAAAGTCGTGGAGCAAGACTGCAACCTTGCCTAAACCCAACAAAAGTCTCTTTAGGTCTCCATAATAATCCAACCCTTGGAAGTCTAATCTTTACAAGGGTATTTTGATGTAGCAAGGTTAGGAGTTTTACCAAAGGTCCAGTTATCCCCCTGCTTAGTAATTTAGACCAAAGCCTCTGTCAATTGACACTATCAAAGGCACTAGACATATACATAGATGTCATATATATTGTTACATTAATGCCTTTGGAGGCTCTGGCCTGAATATGGGCCAGAATTGTACCATATAAGGATGTGCCTTCCTTTTTCTGAAACCCCACTTGGAACTTGTTGAAGATGTCTAACTGTTCAACCCTTTTCTCCAATTCTTTCAATAGAAAAAAAACAAAGATTTTACTTGCAGCATGTAAGATAGCTATCGGGCAATAATTCACTGGGTTCATTCGATCACCGTTTTTGTAGATGGGTATGATGTAGGACAAGTGCCAAGTGGAAGGGAATACATTAGTTCTTAACATTCCTCGAACAGGTCATAAAGAACGTTTGACCATAAACCAGAGTCACTCTTTATAGTTCTGTGGGCAAGATAGTCAGGGCCAGCTTTCCTAAATGACTTAGTGTTACAGATATTTTCCTGAATTGTTTAAATATCTAAGGGGTTATATTTGAATACCACAGAGGTAGTGACAGAGGCAGCCTTTGGGTTCAGGGGGTGTAGGAGCTCTTGAGGGGGCACCTCAGATATAAATGACACAAGGTCAGTGGCAGCATTTTCAGTTGAAGTGCGTTAATATGTTCCACTAATTTGTGTGAGAGACAGAGCCTAGTGAGCGAGGGAAAGGCTTTGGTGGACGTTTCTTGCCCTGGTGTATTTACAGCACAAATTAAGAGAAAAAAACTGGTTACAACTCTGTGGCGTAACAAATGAGAAAAACCATGAGATGCCAGGTCCCCATTTGGCACACTGAATTACCACTGAATATGAATTGCCACTGTAAAACATATACATGATGCATGTGCCCACAATATAAGCCAGCAGTGCCAGTCTAAAACCACTTTGATTATACTAGTGCAGCCCTCTACCGCATCAAACAAACACATATGAACACTTTGCACACATATACAGTCGGTCACACACACACCAAAAAATACCTAAAAAAATAATCAACAGGACTTATAATTTACAACTCAAATGGTCTAGTCACAATATAACAATGTGTCGTACCTGCTCGTTGTTACAAAAGGGGACATCATACTAAGTCTATATCACAGTATTCACATCTTCAGCCACTTCTCAGTTAGTCCCCTCCTTGCCCACTTACTCTGATCCCCCAACTGATGACACATAAGTACGTAGCTGACCCAAAATATTCTTGGTTCTACAGGTGCAGTCACACCAGCAATATACATATCGTCTCTGTCCTTCGTATACCCTAATGGGCTGATTTACAAAAGTGTTTTTGGATGGGAAAGTCCCATTAAAAAATACTTTGTGAATCAGGCCCTACACCATCTCTCAGCCATTCACTATGTGTGGGGGCAGTTCTTGACTTCCAGCTTCATATACATTTATTGGCAATTATGCCTGCCACATTAAAAAGCCTCCAATTGATGATGGAGATTTTCCCTAAATCTCGCAAAAGATACTTGATTGGGGACAGTGTGGGTGGGATTTCAGTGATATCTGCAATTCTCCCCACCACCCTCAACCAGAACTGTGCTATATGCGGGCATAACCAAAACATCTGCAAAAAGTCTGCTGGAGAAGGTCCACTTTTTGATGCAAGCCCAGCTTGTGCCAGTTGCACATTTTCCCACCTTAGCTGGCGTGTTGTGTAGCTGATTTAGAATATTGAATTGAGTTTGCCTATATCTAGCATTCATGGAAATTCTTCAGAAAGGAGGCCTCTCCTCCAACACTCCTCTGAAAGCACAAACACCAAATCCTGTTTCTACTGTGAGCGCACCTGGCCTTTACTGGCCTGATGGTCTTGAACAAGGTTGAACAGTCTACAGACCATTCTTCTATATTCCCCGTCAGAGGTAATTGCCTCAGTACATGGGTGTCATTGGCTCTTGTGGGAAGGATGGCCATCTTAACCATGAAAGAATTCCTACCCAATTTGGTTGTAAAATCATCAAGTGAGACAAACTGACCATCCGCGAACAAGTCCCTAAGTACCAGCTGGCTCACTCTGTCCCAAGCAGAACAGACATCCTCATCCAATGCAGGAGCTATGCTAGGAAAGTTCCACAAGGGTACTTATCCGCAGTAGGGGAGCGCAATGTGTAACCTACAAAACAGCCTAGACCAAGCATTAACAGCTGTTTGAACCGGATCAAAAGTACAAGAATCCACATATCTAACAATAAAGATGACTGATTACAAGTCGTACAGCATAGCACCATACTTCTACAGCAGTAGGTTGTCCACAAGCAGAGCTGAATCATACCAGTGACCAGCAAACTGTGCTTGGGTGACTAGGAAATATTGTTTGAAAACCGGGGCTGTGATTCCCCCTCATTCCACTGGTTGCACCAACTTTTACCAACTCATTCCAGCTGTACCAGTCCCCCAGAGCAACCCCGTTACTAGAGACAGAAAAGTGTCAAAAAATGCCTTCCCTGGCCGTATGGGCATGTTTGCCAAAAAAAAAAAACAATTTGGCAAGCACTACCGTTTTTACGAAGGACGGTCGACCATACGAGATTGGAAGCCTGGACCATCCATTTAGTTTAGTAGCAAGTCGAGGAAGATGCACCACATAGTTGTCTGTGTATCCAGACTGCGACTTTCTGGATTCTATTTCCCCAAGATACATACACTTCCAGGGCATCCACCTAAACCACAATAAATCAGGCACAGGTTCAGTCGCATCTGTCAACGGGAATAACTCTCATTTAGCCCTATTGACCGTATACACTAAATACCAGGCACTTTCATAAACATCTTCCATCATGGGGTCAGGTTAATCTCCAGGTCACAAATATATAATAAAGCATTGCAGTGGTCCAAGAATATGGATACCCCTATGCCCAGGCTTTGACCATATAATGGCCACTAGAGGCTCAATAGAGAGAGCAAAAAGCAGGGAACATCCCGAATGAATGCATCCCTCAGCCCTACGAGATACCTGGGGACAAAACATCATTAGTACGAACCCTCGCAATGGGGGAGGAAAACAACAGCTGCACACAGCTAAGAAAATAGGGGCTGAACTGAAACCGCTTAAGAACCGAAAAGAGATATTCCCATGAGACAGAGTCAAATGCCTTTTCTGGATCTAATGATGCGGCCACCGCCTTCGCAGTCGGGTTTACTAGGGAAATAATACAAAACAAACAACGTAAACTCAGTGCCATTGATCGGTTATAGGTCAAAAGGATCGAAAACAAAGGATCGAAATGCAATAGGGTCGAGTCAAAAGGACTGAAAACAAAAAGGTTTATTTATTTATTTTTTTATGTATTTTGGGGCGGGGGGTCCCTCCCAAACCCCCTATTTGGTGTAAAACCCACTTTTATTTCCTATACGGAAACCCAAGGAAACCCAAAAAAATATATACATTAAAAAAAGGCATTCAACCTTTTTTTCCGTCCTTTTGACTCACCCTATTGTATTCGATCCTTTTGTTTTAGATCCTTTGACTGGACACCCCATTGATCAGATTAGAATAAAGCCAGTTTGATCTGGATGAATTAGCGCTGACATATATGGAAGCACTCTAGCACTAGCACCTGGCAAACATTTTCACATCCACATTGATTAAAGAAAGCGGCCGGTATGAAGCCACCTCCTCAGGAGATTTATTGGGTTTAAGAAGAACAATAATAATCTCTTACCATAGTATCGACATGAGTTTTCCTTCCTCCAGTGCTTCTTGTCATAGTTTAAGTAACTGGGATGTTTGGCAATATAGAATGAGGAGACAGACCCCTGAACTGGATTTTGGGCTAGACTTTTATTAAACAAAGAAAACCAAACCTGTCTATCCCTATCTAAGGTGGTTTTCCTACCTAAACAGACTAAAATCAGGTCTTTCAGGATGTTAGTGCTTTCCAAATCAAAAACTCCATCCTGGTCAAACTCCTCACCTATCCCTACCACTAAATCACAAGGGTCATTCCATGATGCAGGAGAATGACTCCATTTTCCTGGGTACAAATCTCTCAAAACAAAAATATTCAAAAGTTCAAAAAGTAAACGTCTCTTCCCCACTTCCAGTATTGGGAGTTATTTAGAGAATGTATTTATTTATTTATTAAACATTCTTATACCATCGCGCCACATGGCCATAGGTGTCAGGGCGCGCACATGTAATCAACAGAACAGAAAACAAGAACAAAAAGCATTAAAAATGATGTGAGGAGAAGAACCAGGGGCAAAACTCAGGATCCAAGTGGGGAAACTCATAGTATACTGCAGGCCTAATAAGGCGTCAGGTTGAAGAGTAGCATTTTAAGCTCTTTCGTAAACTTAGATGGTGTCTCAGCAGCTCTAAGCTTGAGAGGCAGCAGATTCCAGAGGTTGGAACCTTGCACATTGAAACTGTGCTCACCAGCCTTCACCAACCTAAATCTGGGTTGGGCCAGTTTAAGGAGGTGTTGGGATCTGAGAGAGTGAGTGGGGACATATGGTTGGAGGTATGCGTGCAGCCACTGAGGAGACTGTCACAGTAGTCCAGGTGCATATTAATAAGGACTGATGCGAGGGTAGCTAAATTCTCATGGGAAAGAAAGGGACGAATATTGCACAGGAGCTTATTAATCATCCCACAGGAAGATATAATAAGGGCCCCATGATGAATCATAGACAATTCAGCGTCCAAGACCACCCCTAGGGTTTTAACCTTCTTGTCCACTGGGATCAGTGTGACGAGAATTAAGAAATTCTTATACTCTGCAGGGAGTGACTTCAGTTTAATGCCAGAGGCTACAATTAAAAGCTCTGTTTTGCTAGAATTCAAGGCCAAAGAATTGGCTACCATTCAAAGATGGATGGACTTATAAATGGTGTTGAGATTAGCTGCGTTCTCAAGGTATGAGCCAGAGAGTTTTACAAGCACCTGAGTATCATCTGCTTAGTTTGTCACCGTGACGCCTAGCCTAACCAACAGTTGCAGAAACAAGATCAAGTAAACGTTAAACAATATCGGCGAAATCCATGACCCCTGGGGAACACCGCAGGTAACAGGAGTAGTTTCCGAAGAAACTTCACCTCTGTTCACCCTTCAGTTCCTGGGGCCCAAAAAAGAGGAAATCTAACCGGCAGGTTTAGGAGAACACCTGGCCATTGACTGTAGTCTGTCCTCTAGCAAAGCATGATCAACAAGATCAAATGCAGAGGACAAACCCAAACGAAGGAGTACCAATAGTTTCCCATGGTCTATATTCTGTAGCAGAGTAGTCTGGAGGTCGAGCATTCCTGTTTCAATGCCGTAACCTTTTCTAAAACTGGACTGGTCCTCCACAAAGTTTTGAAATTGCAAATGTGCAACCTTATCCAATATTTTTAACAGAAATGGAACGCTGGTGATAGGGCAATAATTGGCCAAGACAAATGGATCCAAAGACTCCTTTTTAGGAGGGGAGTAACCAAAGTCTCTTTGAAAAAGAGTGGAACACTACCTTCTGCAAATGAGTATTTGATAAACTTGGTGACCCAAGGGCCAAGAATGTCCTTACATTTTATGAAAAGGCTAGATAGACAAGTGTCACTCTGACACACGGTTGGTTTCATCTCTGAGATGGTTTGTATGATAAAAGATTCGGAGCACAGAGTAAAGTCAAAAACGGGAGGCACTGGTGCGCTGGGGGTAATTTCTTTAAAGTCTGCCTCCAGCACATCAGGGGGAGGACGGTATCCCTTACCTGTTAGATGTTATTTTGATGTAAGATGACCTTCTTAGAAAAAGCGTTGTGAATTGACTGACACCACTCCTTGTCTTTCACTGGAGCTGAAGAAGAGGGGGGTTTATTCTTGAACTCCCACAGAATAGAAAACAGTTCTTTCGAACATGACTTGCGTTCTGGATCCTATTGTTATATATGTCTGACTTGGCGTTGATAATGGCCTCCTTATGTTTTTTACCATAAGTTTGTAATTGCCTAATGTTGTACTAGATGGGACTTTCTGCCAACAGAGTTCTGCTGTATGTTTCCTCTGCCTGATAGCAAGAATGTCCTCATTGAACCATGATTTCTGAATGGCTTCCGTTTTTCTATGATGGATTTTTAGTGGCACCAGCTGATTAGTAGCGTCAGTAAGAAACCTAGTGATGTGTGATGCTAAGTCATCTGCGCACCCATAGTCCTCTAGGGAACCCAATATCTCGAACAATAAAGGAGCAGAGTTGTCAAGCGTTAATGACCTCAGATTATGCATGCAAACATCCATTCTTGGATTTGTGTCAAGTCTGGTGGGTGGATCAGGGAGAATAACATCAAAGGTCAGCTCTGACCTAACCGCCATGATACTCCAAACAATGACATACCTTCCCAGTAAGTCAATACTCGTTTTGGAGGACTGAAACGGAACCGAATAATGGATTAGGATCATGATACCCAGAGCCTTAAATGAATGATTAGTGTAATACCTCCCAGTTTCCCGATTCCTAGCAAAGGTTTCTTGCATCCCCCAAAAGTGTGTGTCTCCTGCAACATGATTATCCCAGGAGAATGTCATTCTATGTACGGCAGTAACATTTTGGCTTTGATAGGATTATTTAATCCACCAACATTCCAAGTGAAGAACATTGTGGCATCACTTACTACTCTGGACGACATACAGACCAGCAGGACCAACATGAATCCCCACTTTCTTTGTGCACATAGTAACTACATATGTGACCTGAAGAATGATGTCTGCCAAAACATTTAAACAGATTCCCAACAATTCCCATCCCCACACCACCCACCACCCACACCAACATGATAGTGTTATATCCCATAACTAAGAATGAAGATTCAAGGGAGGCAGTACAAGCAGCAACATAGAGACACAGGTCTCTGTCTACCCAGCATACTGCATTACTGTCTCGCACAGATCCTTCATCACCATCTAAACAAAACAACCACATTGTTGTGAGCTATCACTCCACAGTCTGACAGGGCAGAAGATAGGCCTCGCCCTGGCCACTTCCCACCACATGGTCTCAACAGAGTCAAAGGAATCGAGGTTTCAATGAAGGCTCTGGCCTCACTTGGTGTCTGAAAGAAATGTGCCGTTCTCGGTGTTGTATGCATAGCTTGGCAGGGAAGAGGATGGCATATGGAATTTGATGCTCCCTTTGTAGAAGCTTGACAGGATCATAGGATCTCTATGCTGCCTGGGCACCCACAGCGAAATCTGCATATATAAAGACCTTGCTGGACCTTGCTGGATTGAGACTCTAGCAAACCTCACTCCCCTGGCAATTTAAGAACCAAGCCTCTGTCTACATAGTTCAACAGCATCACTATGATCGTACGAGACAGTGCACATGGCTTAGGAATGGGGGCACGCACTCAGTGAGCTATTTCAACCCGAAACTGTGATGAGAACTGGGGGTTTCTATGTAATAATTTCAGTAAACCTACTACAAATTGCTCCATAGGACCCTTTGTGGTGCTCTTTGGTATTCCCACTATGTTTTGCATGATTGGCCCACTCTCTTTGTCTAGTTTGGTTCGCAGTGAATTAACATTGGCCACAATGTCATCTAATTTAGAGTTCACTAATGCAAACCCATTTTGAATGGACACCATGAGTGGGTTCATGTGAGTAGAAGATGTTGAACCTCCCCCAGAAGTGCTGTCCAACATAGTTAGCGCCGATGCCTTTTTTGAAGGTGTATTACTGTAGGAATACATGGGCCCACATTTCTTCCCAGCTTCTCTTGCCATAGCAGAGACATAGTAGAATATATTGCCAACAAATGTACAGAAATCACCCCACTCAAACCCTCAACTGCAATACATCCCCACTAGTTCCAGTGAGTACCTGTCTGCATCCTCAGACCCAAGGAGCACCATAAACTCTTTCTCAAACAAGTAGAGGAATCCCCCTACTACCAGGATCACCTGGACTCCCAGACAATGATACTCAAAGATGATGCAGCAGTATAGTCTCCCACTGGGGGTCCACCTTGATTAATAGTGGGATGGTTAGCAGTCTCAGCCCACAGTGTAGGGCTACAGGACCTCACACTATCCCTCAACACTGCCATTCGTTGCCGGCACCTCCTCCCAATGCCGAATCAAGAACGGGGATGAGGAGCTTCACAGGGCTGTCATGGGGTGTCAGCACTGTGTGATAATGCTGTCGGTTTGTGATGTGCCAATTGGGGGACACCTTTCAGCTATGGTGTCCAACACCTTCCAATGATTGGTGACAGTGTTTTGTGTGTCACCCTCCTCCGACCCTCCATCCTAGTCAAGCCGCAGGCTCTCTCAAACTGTCACGCTGAGGCAGCTGTGTATTTGGCATTCATCAGCCTCTCCTTCTACTGCAAAGCCATTATACATCCACCGCTGGGCCTGAAGTGCTAATGGAGCAGCAACACTCTTACACAGACCCTCTGATAGTGATCAGTGTAGGATTTCTTTAATTGAGTATATCGCCGGGCTCTAGAGCACTGTAGTTACACCACCATCAGAGTTGGTACTGAGCAGCGCCCCCCAGATACTTCCAGTTCTGATTAGCATCTTTCCTGTTCTCCTTCTAACAGAACCCCTCCCCTTCTTTTTCAGATCCACCATGGAGCCTGGAGATCATGAAAATGGCAGCTGTGTAAATTACAGTAAAATTACATAACATAACACCCCCCAGTGAACCCGAGGATCCTCAATGCTGCACGTATACAATGAGGAGGAGGGATTAAGGGCAACACATTTGCATTGAGAACAAGACAATGCCATGCAACTTGGGTTTTGGTCCCTAGTCCAGTGCTTAGAACCTGGAGGAGTCCACTTGAAGCACTATTTAAAGCTCCACTGACTGTTGAACATGATGGATGTTCTGCCTCTAGCCATTCTCTCATTTCAACACCCTCCTTTTCTCTGCAGCCCTTTTCAAATTAATAACAGCTTTCAACAAATCCCCTCCCACAACATAGGTTTAACCCTCCCACACTACTCATGACTTTGTCCTCCAGGCCAAAGCAGACACTGTTGTCAGTCGACTAGTTTCCCCGTCTGCACATTTTGCAATACTTACTGTACCATCCAAAGGATTCCTTCTCCAAAGGGGTGAATATGCTAATGAAGAGGTCTCAAGTTTCTCCCTTCCATGAAAAAATAGGTCATCCAGTCCTGTTTTTTCTTATACGTTTTTAAATCTATGTAAATAAAAATGTAAATGTTTCTTCAAAATCTTAAATCTCCGAAAGTTCTTCACCGATTGCTTTGAAATTTTGACACAACGTAGCATTCAAATAGGCGCGTGTTTTTATATACCTACCATACATAGATGTCACACCTGTGACAGGCAAAAACATGTTTTGGGGAAAAACAGCACCATCTGTTGGACGTAAAAGCAACACACGCTATACTAAATATTTTACATTTTTTAGGGAAAAACATCGCCATCTATTGGATGTAAAAGCAACACACGCTATACTAAATATTAAATATTTTACGATTCCATTTCAATGTTTCTGATTTAGAATGGCTCAAATATGTGCCGAGGAAGCAGCAGAGAGACGTGCAGCCAGACTTGAGGATGCACGTTGCGAGCACGCCGATCGTGCACATCTCATTTAAGAATGTATCAATTTGGCTGATGGGTGCCGCAACTGCCAAGAGCTATAATGCTCATGGCATAGGGCTGAGGAACACTAACTGAGCTAAGTATCATTGCATGCTGTGTGTTTTTTTAGTTTTTTTTTATTGTATATGGTTTTATTAAACCTTTACAAAAGTGAGCAGTTTACAGTGAAACAGAATACTAATATAGGCAGTTTACAGCAGTACGGAAATAATCAGCAGATCAGAAATAACAGCCATATAGCAATCATATATTTAAAAAAAACAGTTGCTTTTAGAAGAGGACGAAGGAAGACAGGGAGAAACAGGAAGAAGAAGAGAAACAAAAGTGAAGTACAAGACCAGAGAAGATCAAAACCATAGGCCCTTTGGAGAAAGCATTACATTGCCTACAGTAATTAAAAAAATGTTAAAGAGAGAGAAAAAAAGAAAGAAAAAAATCAGACCGTGAATAGAGAAAGATAACATGTAAATATTTGTGGCCCTACAATTTATCTAGGGCAGTCCAAATGAAGATTGCGGATGAATCCAGATAGTGCCAAAAACTCTCTCGCGTATTTTGAACACATAGGGCCTCATTACAACTCAGGCGGTAAGGGGCTTACGGCAGCGTTAACAGCGCCGACCCTTACCGCCTGATTACGAGGTCCCCTAGCGCCATGGTGCTTTTAACACCTGCTTTTAGCAGGTGTTAAAATCCATGGCGCTAAGGGACCATGGAGTTAATTACGCCACCGTAATTTACGGTGGCGTAATTAACGCCTTCCCCACTCCCATTATGCCCTATGGGGCAAAAATGGGAATGGGGAAGGGTAAATGGGGATTGGGGACTTACCGCCCCGCCTAGGTAGGAATGGGGCGGTAAGTCCGCCAACCACCATGGCGTAAACGTAGTTTACGCCATGGTGGTAAAGTCACGGCCCAGGCGGTAATTTACCGCCTGGGTCGTAATGAGGCCCATAGACAGCGTTGCCATACCAGATCAACAGGTAGCCCCAAGTACAAATCCTTCAATGAGCCCAAACAGGAGTCTCTTAGAGTATTAAGTTGCGCACAGTGTAGGATAAGATGTTTGGCCGTTTCAGGTACTGACTGGCAAAATCTGCATAGACTATCCTCCACCTTAATTTGATTTCTTCACAGTTTAACCTCTAAGTAAGGAAGGATATTCCAGCGTAATCTTAGCAGGGAGGAGTGATGGATTCTGTTTGGAAAGATAGTGAGAATCTGGCAGAGGGAACCTCTTTTCTTGTGTTCATGTGATAAATGATTCATAGATTTATATGAATGGAAGAAATCAACAGTAAGACACCAATCATAATCCAGCAGCTTTTTTTTTGTTTTCATTGGGTTGGTGGTTAGTTGTTCTAGATCGCAGTTAACATTTTGAAGAATCTTTTCATATGACTTACAAAATTTTATTAAAAAGCCCGAGTACTCAGTATTCTTTCCAACAAGTTTGTATACAGTGTTAGGTAGTGGGGCCCTAAGTTTAGCATAGAGCGTAAGAATTCTCCAGTGCACACAGGACTTTAAAGAGGCATATCCTAAATCATAACGGATTGCCATCAAAGGGGCCACATTCGGTAAGCAGAGGAGCCGTCTCCAAATTGCACCTTCAATGGTGTCAAGTTTAGAGACAGTAAGCTCTGTACATAGTTCCAAACAGTATGTCAATTTTGGGGCTATTTATCCTTCAAAGAAGAGAAGGGCTGGTTTTATAGAGAATCGACCATACTTACAGTAAAATTTCAAGATCTGGTTTTCCAGTGCCTTAGCTTTGTTAAGGAGCACATCAAGCTGCCCGCTTGGATCCCTGCATGCGCCAACATAGTAGCCCAGATAGGTAAGGCAGTTAGAGATGGTCACCCTAACCCCCTCCAAGTTTCAAAGATAGCTTAATTTCTTATAAGGTCTTTTAGATAGTGCGAGGATTCTGGTCTTGGAGGGATTGATAATCAGGCTGTTGGACTTGGCATAGTTGGTAAAAATGTCCAATAGGCGCTGAAGCCCAACCTTGGTCGAGTCGAACAGCAGGAAGTCATCCACATACACCAACCATATGATCTTAGTAGATCCTATTCTTGTAGCTAATAGACCTTCCTTATCAAGATGTTCAGCTTTGTCAGAGACATACTGGTTGAACACCCACAGAGCTAAGACACACCCATGTCTAACCCCACAATGGGTGCGGACGATAGATGACATATCTCCCTTTTGGCTTAAGCATATTCTAATGCCAGAATTGTTGTCAATCCCCTACAGCAGGCTCAATAGACCCCTCGGCAAGCCCCAAAACGCTAGCTTACACCATAACTTGTTGCGGTCAACGCAATCATAGGCTGCCGAGAGGTCCACCAAGGCCATAAAATAGGACATCTGTCCCTACTCCAGGCAGCATCCTGAATGCATTTGACCACAATTCCATTGATGTTAGTGGAATGGGATTTGGGAAAACCAGTCTGAAAAGGGCTCAGGTTTTTTCCCATTCCATAATTCCTTAAGATGTAAAAGGAGGAGGGCAAAAAAGATTTTACAATCTGCGTCAATCAAGGCGATGGGCCGATCATTTTTTGGGTGAGACCTGCTGCCACATTTAAAGATCGGTATTACATTTGCTAATGACCATGAGTCTGGGCAAACACCAGATTGTAATATGTCTCTGAACTCATAACACAAAATATTGGCCCACAAGTTTGGATCACACTGCATTTTTCAATTAAGCTCAGGACTGTATCGATCTCAATGGAAGGCTCCCATTTAGAATTGGGACAATTTGGTTTACTAACTATGAAATTGTCATCCCCCTGAGATGGTTGAAGGGCAAATCTATTGATGTAAAAGTCCAACCATACTTGTTCCAGAATTGGGTTGGTTAAGGCAGTAGCCGAGTGGGTATCTTGACCATTAACAATGGACCAAAATGCCCCCGTATTTGACCTAACAAGAATCTGCAGCATTAGTTTGGCATCCTGTTGTAAAAGCCGATGCTTAAATGATTTGCACACATTTTTGTATTTTTGTTTAATCTTTCTAATAGCTCCTGGTAGTTTAGCCCCGTCAAGATTCGATGTCCTAAGTCTCCTAAAATCTTTATGCATGGTAGTCTTAGCCAGCGCTAAGTCAAAATTGTAGCAGTGGGTATGCCGAGCAACAGGAGCATAGCTAACAGGCCGTTTACCCAATTCATCTACCACTGCCTTCACAAGAGACATGACAGCCGTAATGTTGAAAGTGGCCATTTTCCACTCAAGAGTAGTTTGATTGAGCATTGCCCTTAGATTTTGATTAAGGGTGTCAATGTATTTTGGGGTCCATCAAACAGCAGTACCAGATGGGTTAGGTATAACATGTAGGTGGGTCTGCACAGTTCCATAGAGGTAGTTTGGCTTAAAGGTGGCTGTTAAGATACCATGACCACTCCAGTTATTCACATTAATTGTGAATGATGTACACCTTTTACATAGATGGTCATCCACAAAGATGTAATCAAGCTTGGAGGTAGAGTCTCCATGTCTCCAGGTATGCCAAGTGGAGTTATCAATTTGAAGTTTTAAATAGCCCAACAGGGGCTGCAGTCCACCATTGCCCAGCCCAACATACCATACATAGCCCGCTCATTTTTTCTTAGAGGTACATAGGGCCACCGTATTCATCTTACACATTTCCCATGCAGGCTTCTCAAATACACAATCACAATTTAAATCCCCCACTAACAAGACATGCCCACAGTCATTAAAGGAAGACCAATTAAGTATAGCCTGAGAGATAGCTGTGACAAAAGCATCGGCCACAGACATACTGCTGTGCCAATAGATATTAACAATTAATAACTTCAAATTGCCATTTCTAGATGAAAGTTCGACGCCCAGTGCCCCAAAGGGAAGGTCCAAGAGAGCATTACCCTCGAGGCCTGAACAGTTGTCAACAGCAATCAAAATTCCTCCTGCTGGTCTACCCCCCAGATTCTGTCTGGCCAGTTAGTCATAGATTTGATAACCATCTAGGTATGGGGATCGAGGTCATCCAAGTCTCTTGGAAGCATACAATATTGGCACCTCTCAGTAGCAACAAGCAATATGGATTGGTGAAGAGATGGAGGTTGCCCCTAGAGTTCCATGACTTGAGACATAGGCCAAAGGCTCCCCTCAGGTCAGTCCCAAAAATGGGCAGGCTAGAGCATGAGTTTCTGCCACAAGGACGAGATGATGGTAGTCCAATCAACATCTGAATCCCGCTCTTTTACTGGTTTCTTTACTTCTGCTCAGTCTTGAGCACCCCACAGAGAGTCAATAGAAAACGTAGAGTTTGTGTGGACAAAAGCTGAGTCATACTTCTCTGTTTACCAAGATAATCTGGGTTCCACATCGAAGGCCAAGTCCCACAGAGGCCCCGTCTGAGTGAGGATAAGTTCCTTAACTAAGGGAGAAGAGAGAAGTAGCAGACTAATATGCCGACACTCTCGATCTGGGAAGGCCACCCTGGCAAAGTCCTTAGATGAGATCAGGGAAAGAGCAGGTATTTCTGCAAATATAGTCAAGACATTAGATCTGTTCATGCAGATTGACGATTCCAAGTTCAGCAAGCTCTTTACTCTGATTAAATTCAGTGGTTTCTTATTAGAGGTGTTGTTGCGTGAGTGGCCCTGCAGGGGACCTTTTAAGCTCAGACCTTGGAGGATAGGAAAATCAGGGTGTGGGGGCCTAGAAGATGGTTTATGAAGCCGCTCCACCAGATCTCTTATGGCTGAAGAGATGGATGGATACAGGGTCACTGGAGGAATATTAGCCTCCTGGAACATCCCCCACCCTACCCCAGAATCCAATGAAGGTGCAGAGGTTTGGAGATGGTTATGTTTCTTCTTGATAAAGGCGGTATCATGTGGGGGGCCCCAAATTGGCAGGCAGAAAGGGATCACCGATTCTCACATCTTCTAGGCATTGAGCATTTGTAGAGCCTTTAAGCTGATTCACAGAAGATGGAGCAGGCTCACAGGCAGAATAGAGGTCAACCCCCTGAGCCACAGTTGGGTCCAATGATATGACATCTTCATCCAGAATTTTGGTTTTCCCAAGGCCACAATCCCATTGCGAAGCCGAAGGGGCTGGCGGGAGTTGATTCAATGGTGATAGAGGAACGGCTGACCCAGCGACCTTCGGAATCGCCAAGGGAATGTCAAGGTTGCCCTTTAGCACAGCACAGGGGAATTGCGTGTTGGCAGGGATAGGCATATCAGTTTGGGCAATTGAGTCGACCAGCTTTGGTTTCAGTCGGGTGACAGCGGGGTTCCCCAGGCCCTCTGAAATTGCCTCCAGGTTTGGTTTAAAAAAAGAAAGTGCAGTTGTTTCAGCAAACACTAGGTTAGAGCGTTTCATATCCATTTTACACTTAAATGATCTTGGCCTACATGTGGCGGGATTTTTTTTTAGGCGAACCAATCCCTCATAGCTGTCACCAGTTGGTGGGTAGAGTAAGCCTTAAGGAAGGTATTATAGCTAAACCCAGACCCCAGATCAAAGGACTCGTAGGAAGAAGTAGAATACGAGCCCCACAGTCTCCGGGGAGATTGTGTGAGAAGAGGACAATGCCAAGGTTGAATAGTAGGGACGCAGTCACAGAACCTGTTCTATAGGCAGCGGAGCGTTCAAACCAGGGCAAAGGGCTTGTGGAAATAACAAAGAAAAAATTACTTAAATGCAAGACCCGCAGTCTCTGGTAGGAAGAAATAGGATGGAGAGCAGGGCTGCCGTTACACCTTAGTTTAGCTTCCCCGTGCTCTTCTTTGCACGAGTACGGTGTCACAGAGCCTCAAAATATCAATTTGTGTTTTGGCTGTATCCCAAGCAAGCAGTGGGTCTTGCCTGCAATACAGGTGATGAACAGTCTTCTTATCAATTAGTTATTACACTTAATAATTGTTCTGTCACCTGGCAGCCGTCCACGCCGAACAGCCAAACAGCAGTCCTTGATGAAAAAGTAACTCGCCCTTTGCAAACTTGGGTTTAGTGCTGCAAGGGTGCCTGGGGGCTTGTTTTAGCCCCTCTCACTTCCTGCTTGAGCAGAGCTACACACAGGTGGGTGGAGCCAAGTAGCGCAACATCGCTCAAATTGCTTCTCCTTTCATCTCGTTTTCCTCCCCCTGTAGCTGCTTCCAACTCCACAGCACAGGGAGCAGCCACAGCCAAACAGCAGTCCTTGAACAAAAAGTAACTCGCCCTTTGCAAACTCGGGTTTAGCTGTGTGCATCCTCCAGCAGGCAAGGTAGCACAATGCAAACTATGACCCATGAAGAGGGTTAGGCGGGGGCACAAAACCCGAACTACAAGCAAGAAGGGAATGGAACTGCATTCTTTGCCTCCGCCACTGTCACCACTGAGAGGGGGAAAGACTATATACCTGACTCCTGGATTATGGGGAGGGGGGAATGGGGTTGTTTTGCACTTCTCTTTTCTTTCTGTTCCATTTAACCAGATGAGCCACAGCAACGCATGGCCGGGGTCAGCTAGTTTGAAATAAGAAAAGCAAATCTACAAGCTTCCGGAATGCTAAGCATAAAATCATGAAAGGAGGACAGACTGAATCATTACCTGGGGAAACTTGAAGGTTCGGATAAATCCCCAGTCATAACACCTCGGGAGGCTGATTGACACACTCTTGAAGGTGGCCGGCTGCACTCTGCATGCATTATGGGAATTATTTGAGGATTCTGGGTCGCAGTAGGCACTCGCATTTCCCCCCTCTAATACAATGAAACCAAATCATCTCTGCAGAGCCTGGCAACATCATTGACTCAGCAGGGCATCCTAAATGTCTTAAGCAGAGTTTTTAGCTACCATTGTGCTCCCATTGCTACAACTCAATGCTACAAATTAGGCTTGTCTTTGCAGTAACCCTCTCTGCTCATCTAACATTACATTCTGTAAATATGTCATTCTGTTCTTGGGGACTGAAGTTACTTCAACTGATAGACACTTCAGTACAAATATAATCGGTGTGATTTAAGGGATTCTGTACATGAATACAGGTGGGGAGGCCAATGAACAGTGGTCTCCTGATTTGATTCTTTTCCTGTTTATGTGATATGATATGATAGTTTATGTATACAGCGCCTATACACAATGTGTTTCAAAGTGCTTCAAGGCAAGGGAGGGAACAAGGGAAAATACAATGGGCCTCATTACACGGTATGCGGTAGCCATGGCGCTATTAGCGCCATGGGTACCCCGTTACCGCATTCCTGGTCCGTGTTCCCGGAATAGGGACTTACCGGGTCATTCCGACCTTGGAGGACCCGGTAAATCCCCATTCCGGGAACCATTCCCCATTCCCATTCGAGCCCCCATAGGGCTCAATGGGAATGGGGATAGAGCTTATAACGGTACCGCAATTTGCGGTACCGTTATTAGCTCTGAAGTCCCTTAGCGGGTCCCTTCCCTAACGTCTGGTAAAACCAGGCGTTAGGGGAGGGACCCGCTAAGGGACCTCGTAGTAGGGCGGTAAGGGATTACCAGCACTGTGCCGGTAATCCCTTACCGCCTACCGTGTAATGAGACCCAATGACATTCTTACAGGCCATGAACAGTAAGGATGTGAAATTAACTATCGCACTCGGCCTGACGACATTTCTTTCACACAGTAAAAGAGCTAAGACATAGGGCCTCATTACACGGTAGGCGGTGAGCCATGGCGCTATTAGCGCCATGGCTCATGCCGGTAAGATACCGGCACCGCCTTGGCGGAAAGGGGATTTACCGCCCCATTCCAAGGTTGGAGGGGCGGTAAATCCCCCTTCCACCATTGCCCTTCCCCATTCCCATTTCTGCCCCATAGGGCTCTATGGGAATGGGGAAGGCGCTAATTACGGCACCGCAATTTTGCGGTGCCGTAATTATCTCCGAGGTCCCTCAGCGGGTTGGATTTTAACGCCTGCAAAAAGCAGGCGTTAAATCCCCCAACCCGCAAAGGTACCTCGTAGTAAGGCGGTAAGGATTTACCGGTACCGGTATTTTACCGGTACCGGTAAATCCTTACCGCCATCCGTGTAATGAGGCCCATAGATAAGGAAGGGAGGGGGAGAGTGGGAAGGAAATGGAAACAGACAGGCGACTACAGTACTAGGCCTGACGACATTTCCGGTAGAGCCATAGAAAAACAAAAGGTGAGGGAGAGGGGTGAAAAAAGGAGAGGGAGACGGGTGAAGATACGGAGCATGAACATTACTTCATTGAACTGACACGTAAGTGGGTACGTGAAATTTGCTGACACCTGTTTATGCATATCTCGGAGTGCTCCAATGCACAACAGTAACAGATTATAAAAATAAAATGGACACATTTAAATATAGCACTTCTCACAAGGTCCCTGCTAAATGCTATACAAATAGGTGCCTTTTCCCACAGTTTAAATTTACCCAATGTAACACCCTGGGTGGGAAGTGTGCGCGGCTTTGAAAGCCTGGACAGCATTCGCTCTGTGGCATGTGGTGTGAACACAGAGACATCAGCAGGGACATTTCCCTGTGAGCATCTACCTTGCTACTGCATTTAGAGGGGGCAATTGAGCCTCTAGGAGAGCAGAAGATTTTCAACATGCTGGTATCTCAGATAGGCCAAAAGGATTGGGACAGAGTCAGTCGGTCACCTGATAGGGTTTGACCTGTGCCTGATGTTGTATCAGAGGAACCACCTCTGGCCTTTCATAAATCTCTTTCATTAGCTCCAAGGCCATCCAATGGTTCTGGGGAATAGAGGCATGCATGGCTTCTGACACTGGCTCGTCATTTCGTCTCATCCTTTAACATCAGGAGGGGCCGTTTCTGAAACTGGAGGGCTGGCTCAGGCAGAAAATAAGCAAAGCACAGCATTCTGCCCACGCTCCCACAAGCTTTAACACCCTGGAAACTCCTTAATTCAGGCCGCAGAATGAATTCCTGTCATAAGTTACAGCTGTAATGCTTGACTGTCCTGGTGCTTTTTTCTCTGTTTGTGCTGTCACACTCTCACGTGACACTGACCGCACATGCAAAGAAGAAAAACACAAGTTGCACTCACTCATCTTTAACCAGAGACGCTTTGGTATAAGTGCTATAAGCGCTATAGCAGCAAAAAGAAATAAAGAATTTGAGACCCCACGTCTTTAGGAAAGATAATTCCTACCAAAGAATTGATTCTGTCTCTATGCCATCTGAGCGTGTCGCCTGGGTTTTCTTCACTCATCTATGTTTTTACAATATGCACATGGAATATTCTGGGGTCCCATGTAGGGTGCAGCGAGCTGGGCAATTTTGTGCAAGATGATAATAGATTGTCAGATATAAACGCCTGATCAATCCACGAGGAAACAAATCCTCTACTCCATGTATAAATATTGTCAAGTAGTTTGACTCCATTCCGGACTAAAATTTTGAGATTCCAGGATTCCATATGGTCTCTCCATAATTTACATCTATTGGACCCTCGAGTGGAAATGGAACAGGTTTTTTACAATATCATTGATTTTTTGACTAAATCATCAGCACACGCTAAAGTCGCCATCAATGATATTATTATCATCATAACCAACACTCAACCATGAGTGCATTATTTCATTATAATTCTTGGGATTCCAAAATAAGTAAATTAAGAGAATTTCAGTAGACTTATAGTCGAGCTCCAGCCCTATTGCTAAAATTCCACCGTTAGTTGATTTGATTAGATAAGCCGTAATTTAAGTTTTAGATCTACAGCACTGTCAGGTAGATGCATCTTTCAGGTCCTTGTGTCTACCTTGGTCAACTTGTATGAAAACCACATCCCCAGGACAACAAGGTGTCGCCATGACTTCACTCACATGCCACATGCTGTGGTGACAACTCGCAGTTTTCCCCTTCAAAATCAGTTTTAGACCAGATGAGAGCTAATCCAAAACTCGTTCGATTTTGCTAATTGTCTACCAGCTACATAATACTGACACAGCAAACAGGCACACAATGCCCATATGTGCAATAAAAGCCCTGCTGTAATGTGTTGTCCTAAATCATGCTACTGTGCTGACATACCATAACTACCATCAATAGATGTGAAAACATGTTATTCTATCATTTTAAAATTATTTTTTTTTTAATTGAATTTCCAACAATACCTGAATTGGGAATCACTTTGAACAAGTATAGTTACATGTTTCCCTTGGAACCAGATGTATGCTTCTATAGATATCTCTTCTCTCACCCTGTGAAGTTTAAACTAAAGAATCTCCCTCTTTTAATTAATTAATCTTTTATTACACGCTCAATACCGGAGACTGGTCTCTAGGCATGGGACTGGGATTCGAATCTGTGTTACTCTGCATTGTCTTGCTTCCAAGACAAACGTGTTGTGCCAAAGATATTTTCAACAAAAAAGAAATGTCCAGCATGATTGTTTTCTTCATTTGTTACTTATTTAATTCTCTGACCACGATCCTATGAAGAACTGGATGGACCCAATCAACAAAGCATTTTTCCATGGGTAAAACCCATGCAGAAACCCTATTTGAATCGGGCCATATGGGACATCGAAAGATGCATTGCACCATCTCAGTAGAATATGTTCACTAGGTGTGATAAAAGCTCTAAAAACGTGGATATCGTGGAATTTTGAAACTGGAAAAATACAACGGAAACCGTACTCTTTGCAATTCGACTGGTAGAATTTTGCAATGTGCATTTTTCGATAATCTTTCTAAAATATGGATTTTACCAAACGTTTCAGCCAGAGTTACACCAATCATAAAATGTCCCTGTTGAATACACACATGTAAAGATTGTTTTTTTCTTTCAGAAGAATACTTTCCTGTAGTAAAAAAGATCAACGAATAATGATTTATGCTGAAAATGTTTCTATGTACAACAATTATGCTTGTAAAATTCTGTTTTGCAAAAAAGAATATCCTTTTAATCTTTTATGTAGAAAAGAAAGTGGCAAAACTGATTCTGCTGAAAATTATTATTTTTTTTAATGTATTCAGGGACAATGCATCAATACTATAGGCGATACCAGGGGCTTTTGTACATGCCACACTCAGGTCACCCCTAGGCAAATAAACTTAAACAAATACTTGAAACCTGGGTGGACTGCTACAGATAGAATGTGATAGTCATCTCATTTAGTACATGATTTATTAAGATACCCAATAGTTAATTCATACATTACAAAAACATAGCAGTATGTTAAGGTGTATCCAAACAGCAAACAACAATTCATTTAACCATACAGGAAAAATCAATCATAAAATCTAAACTCACTCCTAAAAACAATGCTAAAAGTGCAATGTGCTACAGTCCACAATAATAAGTAATTCAATTCACATTCCTCTATCAAACAATTGGCATGAATAGTTCTTTACACAGCTCTAACACACTAATCCCAATAGTGTTTCAGTATGTCTATTTACACCACCAAATTGGCCAACATGTTTCATTCTCTTTACCATTGGCACCTACCCATAGAACTTCCTCAGGGGCTATTGTTCATACCTCAACCTAACGTACATGCTATGTTTTCCAACCCACACAAAGTGTGGTGTTGGCTATGCTGTTAGGAGCCTTACAATCTTGTACGGTTTTCCATTCTAGCAACACTTCTAAAAGTCTACCTCTTTAAACTTCTCCGTTAAGCGCCTATTCAATCACCCTCCATAATTTGTTTCCGAAAGACTGTCCTCAATAAGGTGGTACACGTCTTTCTTGAATGGGGCTCTCTGGATTAGCCCAACAACCTTGTGTGACACCTCGCTTTGAGTTGCATATCTCACTTATTTCACTGCTGGGATAATATGTATAACAACTCGTTACTACCACCTTCTTGCATATTTCCCAATGTTCTCAACATTGAACTAGTAGTCCAAAAACCATGTGCTTGTAGGGAGTGTAGATTACTGTTCAGGAACTGTGCACTGCCATTGGCACCTGAACCTGTCTGTGTTGTTGTTCCTTGCCATTATAATAGGTTACTACAAAAACGGAAAAAAACAATAACACATACTTATTAGCTTCTCTGAGTCACCTTAGCCTCATTACACAGTTGCTGTGGTACATGTGCCTCACAGTTACTTTCTTCGTGTGTATGGCAAGACCTTCATTCTTGCTCTCTCTTTCGGTGCTAGCGCTGTACCTCACGGCTGCAAACGATGTAGGAAAACGGACGCTGCCATCGTATTTTTGATTATACTTGTTGTCTCTTAGCAACTAGTTGTAAACCCTCAGCACTTTCTACATAGTTTTGCGGCTACAACGGCCGCCATCTTAACTTGTCTTCAGTAATAGTGTACTTTTAATCACCCTCACTTGTTTATTAAACTGATCCAACATACAGTGGTCGTCTAGTCCTAGTTTCCTGTAAAGACCCCAGGCATCATACTGGTTATTCACATGTATGTTCTCAATGAATTATGCAAACTTCTGTGATTTTAATTACTGATTTTGTGCCATTCCACATCTTCATTTAGACCTTTTTGGTCACATTCTGTGACGTGAATAAGTTCATGCTCTTTCCTAAACAGGCGTATTTTGTCTGCACAACTATTATTACCTCTCTGCAATTTATACAGGACTGTTCATTCCAACTGTTCACAAGTATGACTCACAGTTACATAATGTTCCACCATAGGTGCATCCAGCACTTTGTATCAGATACAACTCTTGTGTTCACTTATTCTTGTTTTGATTTTCCTTATTGTTTTTCCAATTTTCCAAAATTCCATGTAGTATGTCTCCAGAATTGGTAGGCATAACAATTGAAATAGATTTTGCAGCATTGTTTGAGTCATTGATTGACTATGTCTGATTTGCCTGCCTGAGTGAGATGGGCTTGTCACCTGTTTGGTATTGCAGTCCATCTAGTCTAGTGCGTGAAGACTAAACTGGGCAAAGTCATAGGCCAGTATTAGAATACTCTGTGATAAGCTCCTCGAAGTGTTATGTCTATAGCTGAATGTGCTTACTAGGGAAAGGCAAGGGAAACAACTTGGTACAAATCACTAATCTCTGTTGGAGATTGTTCCCTTCATCTTTGAGCTTTTATTGTTTAATTTATGCCTCTGACAGCTGAGAGATTGCTTATTGAGCCATTCAGCACTGTATATGATGAAGCGGGTGATGCAAGGGATCAAACATATTGCATGGAGAAAAAAGGTAAGCATTATCAGCTTCATTCAAACTATTTAAACCATAAGAAGGGTTGAAAATAGGGACTTTTAGGGACACTAACAGCTTTGGTGGCACAACTCGTAAAAAACATTCCAATGCTCTTATACAGACTTGAAATTATGGATGTGCTCAAGGAAAAATGTTGTTGACCATAAAGAAAATTTCACTTGGAAAATAATACTAAACCTCCCAAATTGTGTTCCAATGGCAGTCATAAGGATAGCACTGGGTATTCAATAAATCCATGGCTATGTCACATTCAGGAAACTCAGAACTCTACATGAAATATGACATCCCCCAGAATCATCACTCTATCGCTAAAAAGAGCTAGGAACAATGTTAATGCATAGGAGCTCTATAAGTCTACATTTATATGCAATGAGTGTATGAATGTTATAACAGAAATGGGAGATAATAGTAAGCAATTACTTTTAAATCCCCAGAAAGTCAAAAGGAAAATGAGATAATTTGATTGGATAAAACAGCTTAATAGGATGTTTCAACATAGTTCCTTGAATCAATAGAGGAACATCATACAATGCTACAATACACATCCTAGTTATCTGACATGGTCACCTAGTCCTGCATATAAACATGTTTTTATGTGTTTCAGGTTTAACCAATTGTGTACCATAGTCTGTGGTCCAAGAAAGGATATACCTAGCAATTAATGGATCTGTTGCTCATGCAAGATCCCAGGGATGAAGGAAAATTGGAAAACCTGTGCTTCTTTTGTAAAAATACCATTAACATATACAATACATTCTAAAGGAGTCTATGTAGGGACTCGCGTATCATAAACTATAACTCTCTATGGGGTTGCATTTTAAATGGAGAACTTCAGAGCACTTACTTGGCAACTGCCCAGTTCATAAATGCATGCTACAAGTTACAGAACCTGAACTAAATTGGCACCAGGTAGAAAGAGAACACCAATGTTCAAGCCTTGCTCATAAATTTAAGAACAAGGTTGTTGAGATCAAACAAAATACATGATGATCCCAATACTGGTTTATGTATGTTTTTCCTTTATGAATCTCCAGTCATTCTATAGCTAGTAGAGACAAAGGACGGGACACTAATTTGAATTATGACCTGTTAGGTTAGTCTCTCATTACTATGCCATACTATTCTTGCATTTTATTGAATTTTTAAAATATTAAATAAGGTTAGAAATAATCTAGTAATTAATAGAGTGTACATATTTATGGAACAGAGAAGTTTGCATCTTTTGTGTGAACTGTTTGTATTTTATGTATGTGTTTCACATATAAAGGTTTAATTAAACCAATATACGAATAGTAAATATATAAATACATATGTATTGTTTCTTCTTGATTTATAAGAACACCTTTAATTATTTATGTAAGTCCGAATTCATATAAAGGAAGGTTACCATATCTATATTCTGATTAAAACTTAACAGCAATGAAAGTAAAATTGAGTTAACTACTTATGGGGCCTCATTATAAGGCTGGCGCTCCCGTAATGAAGGGGGCCGGTACGGGACCGGCCCCCTTCATTACGGGAGCGCCGATTACGAGCTTCCCTTCCCGGGACCCAGATCAAATGCCTGGTGAAACCAGGCGTCTATTCCGGGTCCCACGAGGGGAAGAGGGAGATAACAACGGGACACTCATAATATGCCCGTTGTTACCTCCATCTCCATTCCCATTGAGCCCTCGGGAGCTCAAATGGGAATGGGGAATGGTTCCTGCAAGGAGGAATTACTGGGTCCTCCAATGTTGGAATGACCCGGGTATTCCTCATTGCAGAAACCCGGTAAATGAGCCCGGTTTGGCGGCAGCCACGGAGCCAATAGCTCCATGGCTGCCGCCAAACTCATAATGAGGCCCATGGACTTAAGAAACATTTTCTGTTTTCACCTCTTGGTAATGGTGATATGTGTTTGATTCCTGTAAAAGTATACATTAAAATAAGTCATGTTGAAATATTTGGCATTGCTATGAAGTGTTTGTGGACATCAAGAGTCTTGCTTATTTTGCATTCTAAATGTATTCTGTCATTCCTTTGTGAACAGGGTGAATGGTGCTACCAATGTATAATTTGCTCAAAATTTAAAATATGACATACACAAAGAATTTGGTGATACAATTCAAGAAGCAGTTCAGTTTAAACGTTCATATTTTATCACAATCTCACGTGTTTTGTTCAATGCATGGATGTTAAGGTTGCAACGTCCACACTTGTGATAACTCTGTATTTATGGGTAGCTAGGTTTGTGATATCTCTGATAGGTTTCTAAAAACAAAACTTGGACAACATTTATTTCTTCATGTGGGGCTTTTGTGTGCAGCAGTCATGGTTTGTGATCAATTGTTAGATGTTTGACTTTTGTTAAGATGTGTCATTGTGTATTGAGGATTTTGTACCGTTGAGGACTGTGCATTGAATATTTGGTGATGAATCTCACTCTCAGGTTGATGTCACATCTTCATTCCTTGGTATGCATAACATGTTTCTGATCCCAGACTACTTTGAACCTTTTTTAATACCATTTCTTGATTGTATCCTCAAGCTAGTCACCTTTCCTTGTGGATCTCTGCTTGTGTTTTATAGTCAAGCAATTAGCTGCAGTTAGATTTCAGCAGTAAGAATTCCCCTTTAGAATTGTGTTATTTATGCTTCAAAAAGTGTCTTCTCTTGGCTTCCTGACTATCCTATTTTGTCGCTGGTAATTTCTGATATATTGTTCAAGATATGTGTATCTTGAACAATATATCAGAAATGACCAGCTACAAAATGGTTGTTGGCTATTGCTGTATGCAGTGTCCGTTCTTGCATTGCCCACATTGTATGTAATTGTCAGTTGTGTACCGAATATTCCTCTAGCAAGTCTGTTGTGTTTCCAAAATTACCAAGATTTCATCGATTTATGAACCACAAAGCTTAATGGGTTTTATGTCGTTTTTTCCCTGCATGGTGGATCTCAACCTATGACATAAACAAAGTTGCCACATGCTTGCCAAAGCATTTCCTGTTTGCTTCATAGGGGGAATACATATACAGGCCGATTCATGGAATTAATGTGCGCCGAAAAAACGGCGCACGCACGCGCACGCGTGCGAAAACGTGCGATTCACAGTGAAATAGCGAAAATCACAGTGCAAGTGCGATTATCGCACAGAAAACATCGCACATCAATTCATGGAAGTCCGTGCACGCGCAAAATGTGGGATGTGCGCTGAAAAAGTGCGCGGCGCACGCTGGCACACAGGTCATCGAACGCCATGCGATAAGGCCACAGCGAATTCGCACATAGCGCGGCGCACATAACAAAAGTAGGCGTAACACGGGGCGTCACACGCAGAATGGGGAACAACTCGTGAAAATGTGGGCGTCACGGGGGAAGTACAGGAGGCAAGTGCGCAGAATGCCCACACGCTCGCCTACAACACGTATTCATGGAATCGAATAGGGAAAAACAGCGCACGGCCAAAGACACGCACAGGCCCATACATGTCCGAAAGCAGGCGGTAGCGTCCCTGCGCAGGAAAAAAATGTGCGCCAATGTTCTACACGCGCGAGAAGGCCCACACGTGATCGGGCCTGGGGGAGCGTGTGCGTGTATCTCAGAGGGGAGCGTGTATATTCCCGGGGGGAGCATGCACGTCATCACGAAGAGCACTGTGCCAATGTGGCCCAGTTGGGAGCGGTCATGGTCGGGGGTCTCGTACATGTGTCGGGCACTCTGGCGACCCTCTCCTCCTCTGTGGAGGCTATGCGCCAGTCGTACTCCATGCCGTCTTCCGGCCCAGATGCCACCGGGGCCCCCTGTGGACCTGCCCCGACCAATGCAGCCACCTCGGTGGGTGTCTGTGACGTATCGCGCACGGGCGTTGCTTTTTGTGGGGTGCAGTGCGTGTGTTGTGCAGGCGTTGTTGTTCACACGCTATTACTTCACAGCAGGTGGGTGTTGGCTACGCGTTCTTCTACACGCAAGGCAGACGGTGAGTGGTACCCTGCTCCCCCAGGCCCGATCGCGTGTAAAACCACCTGCGAGCCCCTGAAATACACGTACCCCACTCCCCCAGGCCCGATCGCGTGTAAAAACACCCACGAGCCCCTGAAATACTCGTACCCCACTCCCCCAGGCCCGATCACGTGTAAAACCACCTGCGAGCCCCTGAAATACACGTACCCCGCTCCCCCAGGCCCGATCACGTGTAAAACCCCCCGCGAGCCCCTGAAATACATGTACCCAGCTCCCCCAGGCCCGATCGCGTGTAAAAACACCCGCAAGCCCCTGAAATACACGTACCCCGCTCCCCCAGGCCCGATCGCGTGTAAAAACACCCGCGAGCCCCTGAAATACACGTACCCCGCTCCCCCACACCCGATCACGTGTAACAACACCCACGAGCCCCTGAAATACACGTACCCCGCTCCCCCAGGCCCAATCGCTTGTGAAAACACCCGCGAGCCCCTGAAATACAAGCGCCCAGGCCAATCGCGTGTGAAACTTCTCGCGCACCTCTGAAATACACGCGCCCAGGCCAATCGCGTGTGAAACTTCTCGCACACCCCTGAAATACACGCGCCCAGGCCAATCGCGTGTGGAACTTCTCGCGCACCTCTGAAATACACGCGCCCAGGCCAATCGCGTGTGGAACTTCTCGCGCACTTCTGAAATACACGCGCCCAGGCCAATCGAGTGTGGAACTTCTTGCGCACCTCTGAAATACACGCACACGCTCCCCCAGGCCCGATCGCGTGTGGAACTTCTCGCGCACCCCTGAAATACACGCGCACAGGCCAATCGCGTGTGAAACTTCTTGCGCACCTCTGAAATACACGCGCCCAGGCCAATCGCGTGTGGAACTTCTCGCGCACCTCTGAAATACACGCGCCCAGGCCAATCACGTGTGGAACTTCTCGCGCACCCCTGAAATACACGCACACGCTCCCCCAGGCCCGATCGCGTGTGGAACTCCTCGCGCACCTCTGAAATACACGCGCCCAGGCCAATCGCGTGTGGAACTTCTCACGCACCCCTGAAATACACGCGCCCAGGCCGATCGCGTGTGGAACTTCTCGCGCACGCCTGAAATACACGCCTGAAATCTCACGCACCTCTGAAATACACGCACACGCTCCCCCAGGCCCGATTGCGTGTGGAACGTCTCGTGCACCTCTGGAATACACGCGCCCAGGCCAATCGGGTGTGGAACATCTCGCGCACCCCTGAAATACACGCACCCAGCCCGTTTGCGTGTGAAACTTCTCGCGCACCTCTGAAATACATGCACACGCTCCCCCAGGCCAGATCGCGTGTGAGACTTCTCGCGCACGCGTGTTCCCGAAACCCGTAATACACGTTCCCTGCTTTGCGTTTGCTGTTTGCCAGTCCGGTAAACTGGTACAGGGTTGGCGCAGCCCTTTGCGATGGTTTTGCGATCTTGATGGCTTTTCCTTGTGCGAGGGCGTTCTTGGGGGCGTAACTGGCACTGCTGCAGGGTCGCTGCGCCACTCTGCGCCACGTCTGCTTTTGGAGGCGAGAATCCATGAATACGCTGTGCGCGGAAATTGATTTTATCACACGCGGCTGGCGCAGACATTCGCACGGGCACGCTGTGCGCCAGCCGCGTGCAACACTTTTGTGAGGAATTCCATGAATCGGCCTGATATTGTTTTTCAATGTAAGTTTGACGACGTTTAATAGCACTGTATTATAATCCTAGTAACTTGCTGATTTGACTTAATGGAACAGAATACTGAAATCATTACATTTAGAATAATGCCCACAATTGAAAGCCAAGCACCAACCTATGCTTTATGTTCTATTGCTACACTGATATTTTAGTAATTAATGTATGTTACTTATTGCTCCTATGCCATTTTGTAACCACTTCAGTGCATTCATACAGCCAGGATTATGCGGCTATCATACAGCGGATTACAGTTTCGACCTGCTGCAATGCGTAAATATTAATTTACCGGCAAGTCTAGGTGAACTTTCTCAGAAGTGACCTCCACATCTTTCAGGGTCATAGATTCAAGGTTTTGAGACTCCAGGGATGAAAAAGGTACTTTTGGGGGTACAAGTCATCCACTTGATCCCCAAGGCCCCCTATGTCTTCCTCTAGCCCTGCTTCCTCCAAGGGCTCTTTCCCCCAAAATATACCAACCATAGTATTAACTATTTAATTTATTTCCAGCTCAAGGGCGCTGGAACAAGAAACACCATTTAACATGCCCCACCACCCTTCCAGCTCCCAATAAAGCAGCAGGACATGCTATAAGGCCCTCAGTGGCATGGCAGCCTCTTGCCCTCCATTGAGGGGCTCAAATGTTATACCCCTGGGTGAGCTCAAACATTTCTAGACAAATCTCCAGATAGGTTTGAGATGTCAAAAAGACAACAAACCACACACAATTTGAGTGATTCAGCAAATCCTCACACATGTCTACCCAGTCTTATTAAGTGGTGATTGGCCATTGGCAGTTTGCATATTATGTGTGAGCATTGTTCACCTGTTCCACTGTGAGATTGTTTTTTGGTAATTGCAGTTAATTGGTGCAAATTGGATGTTGGGCTAAATCCAGGTCTAGGGGGAAACAGGTACTTTTATTGTATGTCTCTAGACTGAAGGGTTTCCTCAAGAATAGTATCTTCATGCCATTCCTTAGAGGGTGATACTTCTGTGGTGGTTTATATAATGCTTAACAGTTATTCACGTCTCATGGAAACTTCAGTACTACTACGTGGGGAATAATAATTAACCATGGGAGAAGACAAATGCACGCCAAATATTGAATACTCTAACAACTTAAAGCATATGTCCCTGATGGGTTAACTCAAACACATGGTGTGGGTAATATGACATAAGATCTCCATTCATTACGGGCTGCCCTATTATGAGGACTGTTACGGGACCCGCTAAAGAACACCTGGTCAGACCAGGCATCCTTAGCGGGTCCCGCTAGTAGTCCAGGATGCTAACAACGGGCGCATCATTAACGGGCCCGTTGTTAGCATCCTCCCATTCCCATTGAGCCCTATAGGGCTTGAATGGGAATGGGGAATGTTTTTTTCCAGAGCCCAGAAAAGGGCAATAACCAGGTCTGCCAAGGTCGGCATGACCCAGTTATTGCCCTTTTCTGGGCCCTTGGAAAAAAATCAGTACCGGTGGCAGCCATGCGCTTAATAAGGGCACGGCTACCGCCAGGGTTCTAATGAGGCCCAAGATGTTTTCCTCCAAACAATCTTGCAAGATATCACATACGCAGAAGATAGTATTTCATTAAATTTGCTTTAGTGTGTAATTGGTTCAAAAGTATTTAGGAGACACCTTTTGTACAAACATTTCTAACAGTTATTAAACTGACAGAAATACCTCTATGCCCATAAACGTTTGGTGTCAAAATTTGGAAAGATGAGTAGGTTACCTTTTGTGAGTTGCTTTAGAGCAGGGATCTGAACTACCTGCTGACTGTGAGAAGGTCCTCATTTGTAGATGGCATCATCTTGGAGATGGGAATGATATTAATTTGCTCGAAGTTAATGGTAGCTACGTTAGTTAGTGTCATTTACTTTGTCAGGTCAGCACTTTTTTTCTGTTCTGCTACCTTCTGGCAAGCATTCAGGAGAACTTGGGGATGCCTCGTTAGTCAGGGACCAGGATATTCCCATCATAACGTTTTGTCACAGGATGAAGAAGGAATAGAGAACTGGAGCAAGACATATTACAGTGGACATATGCACTCCCAAAGGAGGGCCTCCCTGTGAAATGAGTCTATCTGGGCCATTAATAATCAGAGTTAGCCATTGGAACTGTCATCTCATGTGCACTGAAAAGTATGCTATATCTGGGTGAAGGTGTACTTGGGAATTGGATAATATTTGTGTGCATGCAGAACTGTGCAGTCCTTGTGGCTTTGCTATTGAACCTCCTCCCCACCCCCCGGCATGTGTCACTGGCCAGATATTCACTTAGAATGTTCAGAGGAGGCCGAATATGCACATGTGCACGCAGGAAAATCTCACCAATGTTGGGAAAACCTTTGCTTTCCTCCCGAGTGGTAATGCAAACTGGATATTTATCACAGATTTTCGTTTTTTTGTGAATTGTTCCTAAAAAGTGATGCACTAAGAAACTGAATGTTTTGACGTCCAATTCCCTCTCGATTGGGCAAGTAACTCTCTGATAAAAATGTTGTATCTATTAATCTATTGATCTATCAATCTATCTATCTAGCTATGTATCGCTAAATCTCCTTATCTATCTCACTTTCTCTCTCCCTCTCTCTATATATAATGCACAATAAAAGTGTGCAATTGTAAAATCTTGCTTATTTTTACTGTTGAAATGCCTTAGTGTTCATTGTGATATGGTTGCACAGGTTTAATGAAACGTGCTAGCAATACATGAGTGGATTGAAGTGGACATCGCAGGGTAACGGGTGCATTAGTCTCTTAAGGATCTTGCTTCCTATTTCAGCCACCAGAAGCTTCTGCTCTCTCCAGGAGCATTTACCTTAATCCTTCTTTACTGGGGGAAAAACCAGCTCTTTCATCTGCCAATCTGATCCATTGAGAGCAAGACTTCAGCCGTCATCACCTGTCATGACCCAGCACTCCCCTGCGAGAACCTTTCTCCATTTTGAGTTCTAAATGCAAAAGTTGCTTGTTTAGTGTGCTCAACATCTACCGCAGGCAAGCTTGGTCCTCCCAGCCCTATCCCAATACTAGAGGGCTGGTTCATTGAAAACATACAAAGACTTTCACTTATTCAATGAAGGATTATCCATTCTATAGGCATGTGTTTATTCTAATGACACTATCAATACATCCCTGGGGTTAATACATGTTCTTATTTATCATGTATTATAGGTTTACCTAATTGCATTACATTATTTATTGTTATTCTCTATGTTTGGTCACTGAGTACTTTAGCTGATGAATTCTTTGTGAACTTTGTAGCTTTTCCCCAGAATCTCTTGCAAGGTTAAAGGATAGTTCCGGGACTTTTTTTTTATTGTCCCTACGGTTCGGCCATGTGTTTTTAAGCATAAATCGGTAGATCGTAGAAAACTTTCCTATGGACCTTACCCGACTTTTCGTCCATTAACGCACTCGAAATCAGCTGCCATTTTCTGATAATCCTATCATTTCCCCCCATCGACCTGGCTCACCTGCTTTTGCGGCACTAAATCAAATCCCCCGCCCCTGAAACAGACTTTATCAAAACATTCATATTCCCCGCCTCTCTCCGTGACATGACTGTGCTGCGTAGGCAAACGCGCCCAGGCGTCTTCTACGCGACTCCACACAGAACCCAGAAATCAACACAGATCAGCTCACAACGCAGCGCGCCACAATTGGGAATATGAAACTGTACTTTTAAATCAAACCGCAAGATTGTAAATTTGGTAAAGTACATTTATTTGACATCAAATTTTTAGAGAATATTCAGCGATTTTCATTTTTATTTGCTCACGTTCCAAAAAGTTCGTTTTGAGGCACGCGATGTTCCTTTGCTGTACACAGGGTCTTAGATCATCTCACAATCCAGCGCCACAATTCGGAATATGAAACTGTGGTTTAAAAGCAAACGGCAAGATTGTACATTTGGCAAAGTACATTTATTGGACATCAAATGTTTAGAGAATATTCAGCGATTTGCATTTTTCTTTGCTCTCGATCCAAAATAGTTCGTCTTGAGGCAAGCGATGTTCGTGTGCAGTACACAGGGTGTTGGTTTACGATAAAATAAGCTCTTCGGTCGCACTGATAATCGCATGGCTGTTCCAACAACGAGGCACTAGGCCACCACAACGGTCTGTATGTTGCATCTAGCCGTTAGTACCGCGTAAGGGCATACTTGTACTTGGCGATCGTCCCATAAAATGGTCAGGGTGGTAACGTTGTTCACGCGGAGAAGCAACTGGCGGTTGAAAAAGCCATCCACCGGTGTCTGGTACTCGTGACACATACAATAATGAAGGATGTACCTGTTTTAAAAAAATAAACAATGAAATTAGTCTCACCATCAGATCTTTATTAAAATTATTCATTTTATATATTAGGTCGGGAAATTATTTCATAGCTGGGACAGTGCAACTGGGTATTATACGTCAAGGGGGGGCTGTAGGATACTGAGACAGTCCCCCAGTGCAGGGGTTGACAGGGAGGCAGTGCAGGTGGAGAGTGGAAGGGCCCAGGACCGAGGTCGCAGACAGTGGACCAGTTGTAGCAGGGGAGAGGGAGAGAGAAAGCAGAAGCAAAGAGGAAGGTTTTGAGGTGCTTCCGTAAAAGGAGATGGTTCTCCTCAAGATAGTGCGCGGTACAAAACAATATGCCACATAGAACGAACAAGTACAACTTAACCCGTCTTTAAAGCTACTGTATAGTAATTAAATTGCGGTATAAACTCATCTAAAGAGTTACTTACATTATATTTGCATTTTCCATTGTGTCTGTGCGTAGGGCAGCCCCGAAATACCACTCCTTCTATGCCGACGTTATTTCTTCTAATGAACGAACATTAAATGGCTTTCGTTTCTGAAATTATATTCATTATCGTTTCTTACGTTATTGCCCCACACCCCCAAAAAGACGTCTTTCGGGATGGTCCCGGCCTGTCAAGGTCAAATAACAATAGAACCTTATACTGAGTCGTGGGCCATTCCGGCACCCGAGAAAAAATCAAAGCAGCTGACCTTCACTTTGAACGAGCACTCATTCCTAGTTAGCTACATTCAGTGTAAGGCCATCTCACAGGACTCACAGAGCAATCACTTTTATTTACACAATACATAGCTACACATATTCAATGGGCCTGCGACATGAGGAGACTCGAGAGAACAGACAATCAAATTACAATCATTTAAACCGTGATGTGTATTTCTCAATGAGCTCTTCTTTAGGTGGACATGGAACAGAGGCAATGTTGGGTGGCAATGCAGTTGTCCCCTGCACAGGTTCGTTCACAACTCCATGCATGTGCCTATCTAGGACATCAACAATAAGTCTCTCAATAAAGTCATATTGCATATCCTCAAACACTGGTTTGATAACCCATTGTTTACTTCTTTTAGTGAAGGCCTTATTGTAGCGAAGCGTCCCTAAAGTTCCGGTCGTCCTACTTTGTTGACGGCCAACATTATGGTTATGTGCCAAGACCGCTAGAAGAGTCCGATTTATCATGCCCTCCATGCCAAAATGCAATCGTTTTGGCCTGTACATTACAAATCTCGTGTGTGGCAGAATTCCGTGAGTCCCCTCAAATCTCTTGTTATAGTTTTATCAAATACAATCTTTTCAATGGCTTTGTGAGTGGGTGATGAAGGAATCAACCACTTCTTCTTCCGTGCCTCCTCTGTGGACAAATGGCCTTGTTCACAATTGTGGAAATGTTGGTTTGTGGTCCAGCGGTGAACGTTGCTACAGTGTAGCATTACTGACCGCCATTTTTCCAGTAGAATTTCCAGCGACCCTCCACATGTTTTTGAGCTCCACCAAAGATGGTTGCTGATTGACTTGGACCACTGTGAAATACCTTGCATATCTTTTTTTTTACCTGCAGCCGACATTTTTTGATTGATTGTTTTTGCAAGATGCCAAACGTCAAATTGGTGATTTATATTTTTGTACTCTTCTCTCATTGTCTTGGCAATTGAAACTTGTCTGTCCGTGGCTATCAGGTCGATCACCATTCCCCGCGATTGTAGTTCTTGCAATGATGCTACAAAGCCAACTTTCTCCATGGCCACTGAGGATGTACTTTGTGACACCTGCACGACCACCGAACTCACAATTTTCTTACTTTCCATGTCCTGAAAGTGGTAGGTGCAGTACTTGGCTGAAAATCCTGGGCTGTCGCACTGTCCATCACCGGCTAGCCTGAACCGTTTGCCCGCGAATGTACTATCAATAGACATTTTTTCCATTCTCCAAGCTTCGCTAATGGCTGGAAATAGATAATCGGTTTGGTATTTGTAGAACTGAGTTTTCGCAATGAAATGGATTCCCACAAACTGAAAGAAAGACTCTAACTTTTTAAAACTTGAACCACTAAAAAGTGCAGCCGCTGCACAAAGTAGATTGCCTGCTGGCAGTTGCCCCAGCATGGGTTGTGCAGACCATGAGAAAGGATGATATTTTGTACAGGTGGCATGTATTTTAAGGTTAGTGCCTCGAATTGCACGAGTCACATTAATCAATGGCTCCCCACATACTTCCCAACCAACCGAATGCCCACATTTCATCCGAATAATAATATCAATCAAACAACTATCGAATACAATGAATTTGGCCTCTTTCCTTATACTGTCACTCTGCATCCCAGCTGGTTCGGCCTGTAACGTTGAGGACATGTCACTCACCTGAAAGGTAGAATCTCTGATATCGTCTTCCGCTATGTTCAGTGATATTGATGGTGTTTCATTGTCGTCCACTTCATTCTCTTCCATTGCAACATCTGTTCCTTCTCCGGCGATGGGTGAATAAAACAATTTCTTCAACTTTCTCGCGGTCTTAGTTTTTGCGGGTGTTGATTCTGTAAATTGATCTCCGACTGCATCCAAACTACCAGGAGGACATTCACTATCAATGGCTGGTGGTGGTATAGCTCTGTTGTCAATCACTTCATATTCTTCCCATTGGCACGATGCATCTCCAGTCTCAAGTCCCTGCCAAAAGGTTTGACAAGCAACATCTCTCGTTCGCTTCACTGTCTGTGTAGATCTAGTTCGTACACCCACTCGCAACTAGAGGACAGATTGGAAAAGGGATGTTCAGTTTAAACACAATTTAACAGTATTGAACTATTAACAGTGAAAAACAACATAATATAGTGACCAGGACACTGACCTTCTTTTGCTTTCTTTTCTTTGAAACTTTCTTGCCTCGAACTTCAACATCAGGACGCTGTTGCTCCGACTCGTGTGTGCATGTCTCCACTTCCTCTTGCGCTGCAATGACTATATTTTCATGATAAGCACATCCATCACGCACTGACGCTCCATCGACTCCCTGAAACATAGAACTTTCATTAGTATGTATAATAATATTGAAAACACAACATGTACTTGGGGACCAATACCCACGTACATCTCAATAGCAAAACACGAATGAACGCTTTGTGTAGAACATTCAAACGACAATTATTCACGCATTGTTGATCTAGTTAGATGGAACTGTCAAGATCCATACCTCGGGCTCCTCATAGACTTCCATTGATTATATTATTGAAGATGATGCTTCAGTAACTCCCTGAAACACAGTAATTGCATTAGTATGGTTTTCTATTTTGTTAAAAAGAACATAAACTTTGTGCAGGCATCAACGGCTCATCTAAATAGACCTGCACAAATGATCAGTTGTCTAAAATAAATAATGGATATGTAAATATGATTCGATTTGCTCGATCGTTGGAAGTGTCATCACCCAGAGATCTGCATCAACTACTAGGGGTGATGTTCTTGTAGAAGAAGCTCCGTCATCTCCCTGAAACATAGTACTTGCGTTAATAAAGAAGGAAGTATAGCGGATGTAATCACGTCATATGATTTCGCTTGATCGAACTGTCAGTATCCATACCTCGAAATGCATAAGAACATCAAGGGACGATGTAACTGCGGTGCACACTTCTGCAAGCTGTTGCGCCGACCCGTAACTGCATGCTCCCCCTTCTTCTTGGACTAATGCTCCATCGACTCCCTGAAACATAGGACTTTCATTAGTAATGAACACAATATTGAAAAAAGAAGACACATAGGAGGGCGAAGACAGAAGGACATATCAATGGCTAAAAACGAAAGAAACATTGTGTGTAACAATCACGCTACAAGAATGCAAGATCTGATGATCTCCATCGATGGAACTGTCCGGAAACGTACCTCGAGCATCTGATGACATCAACGGTTGTCGTCAATACGTTGGACTCCTCAGCATCTCCCTGAAAGACAGTACTTGCATTATTTTGGATAACAATAATTATAACTGAAAACAAAGACTAGAGGACGAGTACAAGGGTGTACCATTAGGTAAAATAATCACACGATAAATTAAAACTATTGATTTACATGCCCAAAACAAGTCAGTGGCAGAATAGCTAAGTAAGATTACCCGATAGGCGCTTGAAGTGGCTGATGACTGCAATAACGACACGGATGGAGAATCTTCCGCCTTCATATTGAGTGGATACATAAATGGGGAAATTATTGTTAGCTAATGCTACACACTACCGCAAGGCCGAGAGATAAATACGTAAACTTGACTCACCAGTGGAGGGATGTGGACGAATAGAGTGGGAATAGCGGTTGAGAGCAATTTTCGCCTCGCTCGCGGTGTGTTCTTCTTTATTAGCAATGATGTGGAGTACATGTCTGAGCTAAAGTGCCTGCTGCAGATGCGGTATCGATCACCCCTCTTGTCCGCAAAGACTTCTAGGACTCTACTTTCAAGCTCAGACGGTGGATATCCGCAATATCGGACCCATTCTCTTATCTGATCTATTGTTTTAGGGAAAACATGCATTATAGTACCTTCAGATTTATTATGGGTCTTCAAAGGGCAACCGCCAATGGAACAGGCAGGCATTGTGGAAAGTTCTGAAAAGTAAAGATCAACAATTCTCTATGAATACCAATGTGTTAAAAAATTAAATGACACATAAAAGGTTCAATGCAAGGTTCGTTTTGGTTCTTGGAACTATACACGTTATTCACATGCGGATAAGTATTTGAATAACTTAAAAAAAATAGAAAGATAATTTGACTAAACTCAGAACATGTGACTAGTTCCTTGCATGTACTGTCTTGAACGAAAAGAAATTGGACGAAAAATGATTATGGTACATGGCCTTACCTTGACGAAAAAACAGTTAGATGCAGGGATCAGAGTAGTTTCTTGTCGTAGAACAGGGAGCAGTTCAAGTTTGCAAACTGACGAGTTTCCTCGAAGTGGTCACGGAAGTTCACAGAGACGAAGAGCAGATAACCAGCACCTTCACGGGTTGACTAGCAAAGCGCAAAGAAGTTCTCATTAGAAATATGAAGTGGGTTATAAAGAATTTGAAACAGGGGTGTGTTTGTGAATGAATGACGTGTATATGTCGTGGCATTATGCGGTTTGCAGGGGGCCGTCCAGCGTGAGGGGGGATGCTTGGCAGGAGACACGGGTCTGGAGGTAGACATGGGAACAACAACCCATGCTCTATAGACCACTTTGAAGTGTACATGGTCTTTGGCACCTCTTGGCCTTTATCGCTCCCTGACAGCTCCACTTGCCAGCACAAGTACCCCGGTGCGAACTGCCTTTGATAGGGCGGGGGGGTGGATTGGGGCGGTGGTCGTGCAAACAAGACTCGTTTGCCGCAGGGCCTCACCAAGGAGAGGCCATCTAACTGCATGTAAGAGGCAGGCTGCAGGATCTAGTACATGGAAGGCAGGGGGGTGAGTTTATAAATACCTCACCCTCCCAGGAGAATATATGGGTGCAGTTCACCCTGGAGTCCCTGGATGCCTAGGCAGTTAGTCAGCAGCAGGCTGGCCTGTGGTGGCAAGGCGGCACGGGCCAGAGGGGGTCATCTCTGTACCCGGTGCCCAAAAGGATGATTTATTATGATCAACCATATGGATTATTTACCTATAACCATGTTTTGTATCAATAAAATCCAACGGCCTTCTTTTTATTGCCAACGCTTGAACAAAGTGGTGTGGTAAGTATTTTTGGGGGAGGAGGCAAGGCCGGGAGGCTTGATGCCAACCCGCAAAATAACATATGTATGTCTGCTGCATATGGGTTCAGCGGTTATGTGGATTGAAGGTGGGCGGCCAGCGTGAGGGAGAATGCTGGCCGGAGACATGTGGTGTGACAAGACAAGGCACAGGAAGACTATTCAATGGAGACACACTAGATTCATTTAAAAAATCAAAACAACCATTGTTAAAATATATGTTGGGTTTTATTTTAGATCTTAATTTCAATTGAACATAAATAATAAACATTACACATTGTAAAGTTCCGGTTGCAGCACATCCAGGGAAAATCCGCGGTATTGTCCACTGTCGCTGGGGAAATGTTGTCTAATGGCAAGTACCGCACAGGCAGGTATTACTCTCCGAACGCGGTGTCCGAGCCTCCCGTGAAGCCACCAAGTGAAGCAACGATAGGCCACCAGCCTGTACCACCTGTGAAAATGAAAGATGCAAACTGTATTAAAATGACAAAACTTTCTTATCACTGTCGATTCAGGGAAAAAATGTCATTCTGCTTTGAAAAAAATTCTATCTAGAAAATGCACAATATGGAACCAATTTACATGCATTCGAATGATATGTAGATGTAATTTTATATGTGGGAGACGACCATGACATAGTATTGGCATCACTGACATCACAACCAGAGTATACTTACTCGTTACTCGGATTACGCGGACGAACAGTGCCGCGAAGTTCGTGCATAAGCACCATCATCATCCTCAACACGGTCCGTGAGAGGCAGGCTTCCCTGAACTCTGGCAGCTCGGTGATGCATTGCGGACTTGGCTCGCCTTCCGAAATGTAGGCCAAGCACCCGGAATTTTCACGGCAGCAGCAGTTCTCCTCCTCAGTTGGCATTAGCTCGCACCGATTGCACGTGCACCAGGTGGAGACGCCGTCCATGCGACATGGTCCAGGCTCTTCATCCGTTGACTGGTCCTCCCAACTGCCGTCCGAATCCCCATCGTTTTTGCGTGCTTGCCTTTCCAGTAGTTCTTGCTCGGTGTACTCGGGCTCGTACATATACGGCATTATTGTAGCCATTGTGTGGTAAAGAAAGTAAAATAATTTACATAGATGGTACAGGTGTTCACAAGGCCTAGAAGCGGCAATGGTAGCTGACCAGAGCACAGAAACGAGTCACAGAATACTCAAAGTAACACAGAGAGAGTAATGGAATCGAAAATCTCCTGCTGTGTGTTGTGAAACGGTGTGTTTATACTTATTGAGGAAAGAGGCGTCCTGCCATTTCCATGGCGACACTTCATTAGCTGAGGCGCAGCGATTGTTGACACGAAACGTGCTTTGGCGTTGGGAAATGGGCGGTACGCGTCTGCTGATGTCAGGCTCAGGGGCGGGGGATTTGATTTAGTGCCGCAAAAGCAGGTGAGCCAGGTCGATGGGGGGAAATGATAGGATTATCAGAAAATGGCGGCTGATTTCGAGTGCGTTAATGGACGAAAAGTCGGGTAAGGTCCATAGGAAAGTTTTCTACGATCTACCGATTTATGCTTAAAAACACATGGCCGAACCATAGGGACAATAAAAAAAAAGTCCCGGAACTATCCTTTAAGCTTTGAGTTTGGCCATAGCTACCAAACAGGGAGGCAAGGGAACGTACCTTCTGGAGAAATCATGCTGTTTCTGTAAGTGAATAACCAAGTACTTTGGATGTTTCGGGTAAAGCACATTTTTCACTTTCCCTCGCGACCGTACCTTAAAGGTACATATAAAACAATATTAATGTCACTCTACTGCACTTTCCTTGAAAAAATCGCTTCTGAACATTAGGAGCACATTTTAATGGCCGCTGGACTCTTCATCCAAGAGAACATTACAATATATGAACCCATCTTAAGCCTGTTCTTTGAGACGTGCACTGCCCTAGTAAATCTCTGCAATGCAGCCCTGATTAAAGACCATCTCCACTTCACATTGTCTCTCAGCTACAATGAAGAGTGGGCTAGAGGCAAGCTGCGGTGCTTCCAGAAGTGCATGCTATGCAACTGTTTAGGCAAAGTGCCTTAGGAACAAAAAGGAATGCAGCCCTCCTTTTGCATGTGCATACGATCCTGGAACTGCATGGCAAATCCTTATCCTTGGCGTCTATTTAAAGCACTCAATTGCAATCAGTGAGAGGGATAGAGAGAACAGAATCAGGCCACAGCGCCTCTTTACCAATTGAAGAAGAAAAGGAGAACCAGTGTGACCCAATCGCACCATGAGCAAATGGTTTTGTAATCCACCTGTGCGCAAACACATTGAAGACCGATCCACAACACTAACAAGAATAAGTGATAGATCTATTTCTTAGACTCAAAATTGTTCAAGTTACAATATGAATTCATCTAAAAATACAAACAGCATAACGTGTAATTATCCCAACAGTAAGAAAGCAGTTTACATATTTTAATCGTCAATACCATGCTTTGAAAACATTTAGAGAGAGATGTTTTGGGCTATAAATCCCATGAACCCGAGGCAGCATAGTCAAAGGAGCAGGATCATGGGAGTCGTAATTCAAAACAAGTGATGAGCCAGAGGTTGCAGGCCTCTGCCCCATACAATTGCATCCAGATCAATGAGTGGCAAAGGTACATAAAGATAGTTTCTTCTTGCACAACTGAACCTAGTCGAAGACAGGATAGGGACAAATATAGGAGGATTATCGAAATTCAACATGGAATCCCATAGTCCTACTGTACATTCATTACATAGCGTTTCTCCACCATCACACACTTCTGCTGCTCTGCAAGGGTTGAAGCAGTTTCCTGTTTTCGGATCATGTATGTCATATTGGATCCTTCATAAGGACCGTAGATTTTAATGAAAAGCGTGTTGCAAACCTGAAATACATTACTTTAATACTATGGGGCAATTTATGAATAAATAAATGTATTCTAACCTTTTTGCAAACAATTCATGACAACATGTATTCTAATTAGAAAACATATGTATTATTTAGATTGAATCATTAATTGTTTTTTGGTCAGGAAATCATTAATGAATAGGAAAGCAAACTAAATGAGCAGTGGTAGATTTGTGAAGGTAAATCCAGTGGCCCTATCAGAGCCTTGGCGGTATTCTGGCAGTCATTACCGCTGCAAATAGCGTTACCACTACTTGGTCCGGCAATATTAGTGCCAGATCACGAATAGCGGTGCAGTGATAAGTTCTGATTCCCCATTCAGTCCATTGGACACAATGGAGTTGGTGGCACTATTACCACCAGCAGTAATAGCGCCAGCAGTAATAGTGCTGAAAACAGATGAAAATGGGCGTTAAATCTCCTAACTTTCCACCCAACTCGAGATTGGGCGGACCCTTAAATGCAGAAGTAATAGTGTCACAGCCACATTTAAGGGCTACTGACCCATCTCATGATGAGGCCCCAAATCTCTGAGGAATTGAATTAAACCATAATTGATGCACCAACTGCACCTTTCACGTAGCCGCGGGGGACGGCTGAACTAAATATATACCATCTGAAGCCATTTCTGTAGAATGTGCTTGTTAGATGTTCCAATGGTGTGTCTGCACCATGTTCCTAAATATGTGTAATAACGTGCTGCTTAAAGACAGACTATGAAGTGATGCCACTGAGAAGAGGAGATACGTGGATGCACTGCAACTGATTTATGAACATTTAAAGAATGAAGATGTGATTGAAGGAACAAAGTAAACGCACATGCAAATATGAAGAAAACCATTTACACTGAGAAGATAAGTAACAAGAGATGAAGTAGATGTATATAAGCAAAAATGCAAGAGAGATAAGACAACAGAGAAGCTTGCTAAAGTAGGAAATATAATGGGAGCAAAGCAGCCATGTTGGAAAAATTGATGTCAGCATTGTATAATATTAAGCGAGAAGCATCGAGAAGGGAAGCCGAGGCTGCAGAGATGACAGGCACTGGAATACAGATTTGTGCAGAACAAAAGATATTTGTTTGGCTTAGAATAAAGGATGCCACAGAAAGAAGCAACTGCAAGGCACACAAGGGATCAAAGAGAATAAGCTACATATGCAGGACATATTTCTCTTGGATTAAGTAAAGGAGTGACTAATTGTGAGTGCCAAGTATTATACAATCGAAGATGCAGAAAGCACATGCAAGACAGAGTAACCAAGTCTCCAGAGGCTGAGGAGAGTAATAGCACCCAATATAATTGAATCAAATAGCAATAAATAAAAGGACAGAATGGACAAAATCATGGTATCCTCACACATGGTTTAAGACCAGATGACTAGACAAAGATAGCAATGTACCATCACTCCCTTTAAAGTTCAGAGGAAGAGAACAGTCTGCAAGGTCAACTACAGAGAAGAAGCCTTGACGTAGGGCCTAACTGATGGGAATTGGTAGGCTAATTAGCTAAGGAGGGCAGTTGTCTGATGTTGTTCCCCTACACCTGGGTGTTGGTGCTTATGTGCTGCTAACGAGCCAAATTTCCAAGGTTGGTGGGAGAGTGGCAACCGATCATGAGGGTCTATGTAATGGTGGACTATACATTGCTGCAGAAGCCTATCCGCTGCTGTTGTTATGCTATTATCAGTATTTTACATAATTAGAGGTTGTTGAAGGTGTGCCAACCAAATAAGGGACAGCCAATGATGATACTAACACTGATATGAACTATAGCTATATACGTTCCCTTAACCAATCCATCCACCCAGTAGGTTTTTATTATTTGCCACATTGGATGACATCATAGCTGACGTACATTGAGGTATAAAGCCTTTTGTGTAATTGAAATGTGTTGGAGTGTGTGAGCTACAATCTGTTCACCAGGTTTCCCTACTTTATTGAACTGATAATAAAGTAGGATTTTGACATATTCTTTGAGTCTGTCCGGTTATTTGCGCCTGAGATCATTTATTTAGTAATCCCATTCAGCACTTGCAATTTTCCAGGTGCTACTGCACACAGCTACATTGTCCACACATCTATGCTCTATTTAGTCCCAATGTATCTCCAATAATTTCACCACTAGGTGACTACGTGATATTCAATGGGGTGAAAGCACCTGCACCTTCATACACTGATCCTGATCACTTTCATGTTGTGACTGAGAGGAGAGTTTGACCTAGGCACCTTGCAAGCACACAGACCTCCATATGCCTTTTGCTCTCTGTAGCAGCAATGGCTGAGGAATTGAAAGCCTATCTGGTGCACCCGTGATAGGTTGGGAGCCAGAGTTTTAACCTGGTGCTATCCCATCATCTGGGCTGCCCCACCACTGCTACCTTCAATGTCTTTCTTAAATGGTACATATTTGGTCTATAATATTTAATTAGTATTTATTTATTTTTGATTTGGATTTCTCCCTTTTTTGCCTAAATATACTTGGTTTCGGGAAATATGCACCAAAAATCACAGCTGACAAATTTGTGCAGAACCTATTTTCTTTTTTATTATTCTTTTTATTTATCATCTTCTGTTTTAGAGCACATATTAAATGCACAATCCATACTGGTACTTACTACATATCCGAGAAACAGAAACAATCTACTGGACACTTTTCTATGAGTACCTACACCACCAAAAAAGGCTCAGAGGTGGTGTTCAGCTCAAGCTACATTATCCTCTCACACCTCTCCTCCTCAGCCATTCAGAGCGGACACAGTGCTGATGACTAGAGTTTTGGCTCAAGCCTACAATACGTAGCACTCTGACATGCAGAGCAACTGAATGCATCCCATAACACATAAACACACCCACACACACATCCACACAATGTTATCTGTAAGTAAATATTTTGATTCATCCTGAAAGCCATTATGCAGTCCATTTTCAAATTTTCTTTTGAACTTCACGTACAGTACCCGTGTTTTGCTCATCTGCAGTCTCCTAGCTGTTTACACCTGACAGTGAGCCCGGGATTACAATTTTAGACACATCAGGTCTAAAGTAGTTGGCGTCATTGCACAGCAACAGGGTCAAAGGGCACACACACTGTTCAACTTTAATTCATATTACAGTACATATATTGACAACAACTGAAAGCCACCACACAGAACACGTTCCAAATTTCTTTTGAGCTGAAACTACATTACCCTGCTTTTTCTGCCCTCTAGTTACCAACCCATGTGCACCCATTCAACACCAGCTTGAGTGCTGACTTGAGTAAAACCTGCAGTATCTGAGCTTCAGAGCGCTTGAGCTGAGCCTCCACTCCCCTTGCTATAAGTCTGCATGTAAACTGCTTTATTGAGTGCTGCCTTACAGTCATTGATGAGGGGTGCCACCATCAGGACCTATAAACATTTTCCATCCTGGGTAGTTATGATATGATATGATACAGCATACATAACACGCCTAAAGACAAGTGTTTCTAGGCGCGAGAGGTAGCCAGAAGGGGCAAGGTATGAACACTGTTTAAGCAGCCGTTACAGTCATCAAGCACTCTGCAGGAGGTGAACATCCCCTTGTGAGCATTATGAGATCACCCCACAGCCACCAAAACCCACATTTCAAAGTCATTGCAAGAAAGGTAAGTCATGAAAACAAGTAGCTCAATCCATAGGATCCATTTCATTGAAGAGATGCCCATAGAATATGTACAGATTTAATCGACTATTCAAGGTGGGGAGGCATTCCTGTGATCGAAAACCTAACCCAAAACGTCTAAGGAAATGATTTTGAAAAGACAGCACAACCTGTTTATTATTGTGATTATTTTACAACAAAAAAAAGAAAGAAAAAGAAAACATGGCGTTGGCTGAAGAGGAGTTATGAAAACTGTGCTATTTAATCCCTGAACTTACTTTTTGAACCCATGCTGTGCACCCTAATAAATGGGAAAACTATCTTGAGCTAGCAAGTGTGTGCAGAGACCCCCCCCAGCCACGCAAGTCACAAAACTAATTTCTGCTCCAAAGATACATAATCTGTAACCCCGTACAGTATTGTTTACGCCACCATTTACATATTAACAATGGCATCTATTATTTGTGTTTTTTAATTCTGTAGCTCTGTAATTAAGAAATGATACTGTTTGCTGAGAGGTTACTAAAAAGCATTGGCAAGTGTTGGATTGGAGCCAAACTTCATAATCTGCTACTTATTCATAGATACGTGCCATGGCAATTTCAATACCACTGCTTATCTGTGCATGAAACCTCTGGAAGCATAGATAAGCATTGACACAGCCCATACATCTATTTGCCTGGGAACAGGATAAGTCCTTGGCCATTTCATAGATGGAATGACTTCATCTAACTTGAAAATGATGCTCATTGTACTGTTTTTATTGTTTGCAGATGGTAAAACAAACGAAAGAAAATTCAAATTTAAAAAATGCCAGTCCAAGAAAGGGTTAGAGGAGGTCTGACTTGAACCTAGTACCACTGGCTTCTCAACACAAGATTTAGATAATCTGACCACCTCAAAACGATCCCCTGACGATAAATCCTGGAGAACCGTAGATCACCATCATTGTCACCATGTACTTGGCTTGGATAAAACCATGCACAGGTCAGCGCAGTTCAGTCAAGTGTGATACCATGGAGAGAGTGGGGGGATGCAGTTACTTTCTCATTAAGCATATCAATAGAGAGCAAAGAAATAAATCAAGTTGCGGTCACTCAACAAGACAGTGAATCTCCATTGTGGCAAAAAGTGCATGGCAAGTCGTCCTATCTTACAAATATTGCTGACAAATACTGTACTAGTCCGTCCTACTTTAAAAAAGCTTATATAGTAAAATACCCCAACAAGACTAACTTGTTAAGCAGACATCATGCACACACAACCCTCTCTCCCCATCCAGCAGCACTTCATGGAAACAATGACACTAATCTGTAATAAAAAAATATCCTCCTATAAAATATTGCACAGGTTAATTGACTGTAATGTGTCATTACATTACATGGCCCATCTCAAAGTTCTCACGCACAAGTAAAACACTCATTCAACGGAATCATTAGGCCTCATTCCGAGTAGGGTGGTAAGGGTAACGGTCACCGGTAACGAGACCGGTGCTGTTAAACCCTTACCGCCCTACTACGAGTTCCCTTTGCGGGTCCTTCCTTAACGCCTGCTTTTAGCATCCATTAAGGACTGGACCCGCACAGGGACTTCGGGGTCAATAATGGTACCGTAATTTACGGTACCGATATTGCCGCCTTCACCCTTCCCATTGAGCCCTATGGGTGCTCAAATGGGAACGGGGAATGGCCCTGGTGAATGATGGGGAATTAACGGTCCCTCCGACCTCGGAATGGACAGGTAATTACTCCATTCACCAGACTGGAGTTTGGACGAGTTCAGAGGCAGCCATGCCGTAAATAGCGGCGTCGTTACCTCCGAACTTGGAATGAGGGCCAGTGTCATGGAGATGACACTGACAACTAAATTATAACATTGCCAGAAATGTTCAACAATTCCAATACGGTGCATGTAAAAATACTGTTTTCATAAAGCTGCAATGATTGTAAGGGTTTGGGAAACTTGCCAATTTAGTCTTATTCTGTAATTCAACTAAAAGTGGCATCCATGGTCAAATAAAAGGAATGTTCTAATAATAATAATAATGTTAAAAAATGTTATGCAGCATACAAGTAAAAACGTATCAGTGTAGCAACAATGATAAAAATGTAATGTAGTGCTCAAAGGTCTAAGAAAATATCAATGTACCTATGAAAACAACCGGTGGTCTTACAAGCAAAATTTGGCAAATCATTCCAACACTTAAATACTAGCACTAGTTTCTCCAAAATGATGACACTACACAAGAGCTTTTGCTATGATCTGCTCTTTTTACATCACAGAGACGCTGATTGAAACCTGCACCCTTTTTGCATGCTGCTGCAAGAGCTCAGGCAGAGAGCTAAGGATTACTATTACCTGACCTGAAAAGGAATGCAGCTCTCAGTTCTGATTTGCCTAGGATCCTGGAGCTATATGATACATAAGGCTTTTTCCCCTCTATATAGGATTGTCAAAACTGAGTGATTTTGCATGTGTTTTTGTGTTTCAAAATTTCAAAATTAGGCTTGTCCCCTCTATTCTGCTATCAAGGATCTCTTCCCTCTATCCAGAACACTCACTTCTAGGTGTCTGGCTTCCTCTGTTATTGCTGTAACCTCAGCTTTTCCCTTTTCCTGGACGCTTGATTCTAGATTGTTGTTTTGCTTTCTGATGTAGGTTGGCCTTGTGCACTGCATTTCTCCGTCTCCCTCTCCCTCTCTCCTCCTCTATGCTCCCTCCCTCCATGATGCTTTCAACCTCACCTGTCTTCGCTAACTGTTACTCAATCACCTGTCCTATGTCACCTTCAAAGTCTGGAAGGAAAAAGTTCAAGAAGGATCTCCTGATTTCCAATCCAGGTCTGTCCATTCCTGACACCTATGTCAATGCTTCTACCAGGATGACTGTCACCAACATTATCTTTGACCTTTCCTCTCCAGACCTGTGGATTCCCCATATGGTATCAGTGCTCTCTCTTCTCTTTATCTTCCACTCCCATCAATGGTGGGACCCATTGGGAAGTACTCTTGGCATACTTCCTTTCCTCTAGGGCCCTCAGCCCAACCTCTTCCTCCTTGATAGGCTCCTTCCATCTCTCATCAACTTTCTCCCTTCTCCTGCATTTCCTCCTTCCATCTCCCCTCTGGCCCCCTTGCCACCACCGCCGATTGTATCATACTCCTGTATGCCTCCTGGGAAGACATTCACATGTGGCAACCAGCTCCACCTAGCTACCCTCAACTCTTGCTCTGGCATCAAACACTCTTCTTACAACTGCCACCTTCTTGAGGAGCTCCACCTTGACATCCTTGCTGTCACCGAGACATGTTTCAGGGCCAGCTGTGTCACAAGGTTTGACACTCGTCTCCCTTATGGCTACAAGAACCTATCCAAGCCCAGGCCATTTGATATCCACCTTCTCTCCTAACTTCCAGTGTTATGCAGATGGCACACAGCTCTCCTTCAAGCTTTCCTTCCTCTGTTGCCTTCTCCTCTTCTCTCTTTCCTGACTCCCTGTCTGCTATTTAGGCATGGTGCATTGCTAATGATCTCTGCCAGTAAGACAGGCATCCTTCTCATTGGGACCCCTGTTCCCTCCTTCCGTTGCACACTCTGGCCACCCTCCATGGCCCTCCTCCCCTCACGCTCGGGTGAGGCAAAAATCTTGGTGTCATATTTGACTTCTCTCTCTCCATCTCTCCTCACATCACAGACCTTGCCAAGAAGGCCCACTTTCAGCTGTACCTCCGCAGAGGCATTCTCCCTTTCCTCACCTTCCCCTGGAAACTCAATGTCTCCGGAGCTCTGATACTGTCCAGGCTGGACTACTCCAACAGCCTATTCCTCACTCTGCTTAACTCCTCCCTTTTCCCCCTTCAACTTATCCAGAAGAGAGCTGCAAGACTTATCCTTGGCCTCAAGCCCAGGGAATGCATCTCTCCAGCCCTTAAATCTCTTCACTGACTCCTGGTTGCTGTGAGTATCAAGATAAAGACCATGTGAATCATCCGCAAAGCTATATGGGGCATGGGACCCACTGCATCCATCTCTCTCTCCTTACATACCTTCCTGCTAGAGCCCTTAGATTATATAGCCCCAACTCTGTGCATATCTGATGCTTTTCCAATCAGAAAGTGGGGGGTAGATCGCTCTTCTCCATAGGAGCCTCCCTTGGGAATGGCCTCCCTGCCCATCTCAGACTTGAGTTCTGGAAGCTTCTCAAGACCTTCCTCCTTCCCTCTCCTCCTCCCCAGCTAATGTCCCTGTCTCCCTGTCTGCCTCTTGACCATCTGCCTGGTTGCTTCAAATTCTTACAGGACACAAGCCTCTGCCTGTCCAGTCTACCCCTGCACTTGGTCTCCCCTGATGCCTCTCCTCAACCTGTACTTGCACTTCTGGGCCTCCTCCTGCTCTAGCCTGGCCGGGCCTGCACCCATTGAGCCCTTGTAGCCCCTTACCTCACACTTAGCTCATGGACCTTTGTATCGTTTGGAATGAAAAATATAATACTCAATTACTTTTAATTGATAAAGACAGTGATGATTTTATGTGTACTGAAATTATTCAATACATTAACTAGTTGGCCTCAGACAGATGTTTGCTATTAGCCAGGCAGGATCAGGATATTTTCTGGGTTCTGGGCCCTGTGCAAGCAAGTTCCAGATCCATGGCTAGAGGGAGATCAGTGAAGGCCTTTTGTATCTTGCTGCTTAGTTGTTCACATTCTGAATTACTTTGAAAAGTTAATGTGGTTGTCCACTCGAACATTCATGTTTTTGCCTGAACTGCAGATGACTGGGAAATTGAATGATCTTGGATCCAAAATGTAAAAAATTGATACATTAATTGATCAGCAAGGACTTGCAGGGTTGCAAACAGAACATTAATTGTGATCACTGGGATACCAACTGCTATGCCTGGCTCTCGCATATCTAGCCCCTCGCACCTTTGTTGCGACCCATTTTTCAGAAGACACAGTAGCAGCACAAAGAAGATAAAACAAACACATCTAAGAGAAATCTTTACTGTGTGTCCATTCTAATCTCAAAAGAAATCTCTACCTACCTTCTAGAAGTGAATGAAAGATTCATGCGAGCCTATTTGCAGGGAGGGGAATGAAAACTCTTTCTCACTGCATAAAACAAATGAAGGATAAAAGACTGCAGACGGAGTACTTGCCTGCGAGAAAATGTTTGTCTACTGTTTTTTTATATTTCATTATTTGTATCTGGTTTATTACAAACCTTTACAAAATCAACAAGAATCAGAAAAGAAAACACAGTAAGAATGATGTAAACACAACTGCAAATTCATACATTAGATTTACATTTAATTGTGAAAAAATTAAGATAAATCCATTCATCAAATTCGAATGCAACTACATTATATTTGTGACTCGATAAAATTAAGAAAACAATATAGAGATAGGATCAAAGCAATGTTCTCACCCCACATCAGTCTAGACCAGAAAGTGTTTTGTGCATGATCACGCCTAAAATGTATTTCAGAGTAAAACATTCTACACCTACTGTGACTAAAATACAGACAGTCCATTATCCAATGTCGCAATGTTTCAAAGTTTTTTCGCAGAATCGACAGTCGGTAAAAGTCTGTGACTCCTTAAAAGAGGCCCAATTTTTTATACGTTCTCTAGTAGCAAAATGATTTAGTAGAAATTGCACTGTTAAAGTTGAGCGTGGTCAGATGATGGCTCTGTGTTCTCCTGACCACCACGAATGAAAGGCAGCCTCTGCTTCATCAACTACTTGATTTCAACATCTTGAACTCCAAACAGACCACAGAGCATGACTAACTTGGTTTTGGAGATAGAATTCACCTGGTGGATTTTGTTGGAATTCCCCAAACTTGGCACCAAGGCTGTGTATGAGCCTGTGGGTCCTTAACTCTTACACACCATGGAAAGAGCCTAAAGTTATAGCACCTGCACCACAGATAGGCCAGATAGACAGAATCCATAAGGAGAGACTTATGGACAGCAGGAATGCTTTTGAACCCCACCCCTCCACCCCCAGTGGTGTAACAAAGAGAAACCATTGCGGGCCCATTTACAACATGCATTATCTATACTCTGCAACACAATAGCTCCCACAAAAAAGAGAGGATTTTGTGAGGTGGTGATGGAGGTGGAGCAGCAGTTTGTAATGGTGAATAGTTGGTGAGGGAGGACTTGGTGAAGGGCTTCGGTTGTTGGAGAGCATGGACTGAGTGAGGCACCTGCACATGGCTGAAAAGGTATTTACAGGAAAGTGGTTGTTGTTAGAACTCTCTTTGATGGATGTCAGGATATCACTATGTTGTTTGGCAAGAGAAGCACTTAAATTCAGGGGAGCCATGTGTCTGTGTGGCTGTGCAAGCTTCATGATACAGAAACACATACAAGAGGATGTTTGAATTAAACATTTGAGACTGCCACCATAAGTATGGAAAGTTTGTCTTAATTTTCTGTCTCTCACATACTGTCCCTCACAGAAAACAGGGAGTAGGTTCTCCCTGGGGGTCCCATGGGGATGGTGATTGTGGCACACCAGGATGTGCAAGGGGGTAAAGGGATGCAGAGGGTATTAACCGGAACACTGGGGTGAAGATGATGCCACGGCTTAGCCCTGTTGACGACCCACACCTCCACAAACAACATATGTCTGGACATTGTAGCACACCACAATATACGACAGGGGGAAAGGGACATTTGCTGCAGACAGTGGAAGCAGAGGGATTGTAATTGTAATTGGTTATTTATAGAGGGGTAGGATAGAGTACCACCACTAATCTACCTTACTAAAAAAAACATTCCTTCTGCATACACTTCTCAAACTCTGAATTAAACATTTCACAAAAGGTAGCAGGCGCTCCTCTCCAGAGAGAACATGGCATGATAAACTGTTCTAAAATGAGAGATTGCAGCACGCGCTTTTTGCTCACTGTACCTTTCACAGATGGGAAATATCCATTTGCATATCAGTCTTTGTCCCACCCACATGGGCAGTCCAGCACCGAAATGCTATGGCAATTCCTCTCTGAACAAGAGTACCGACAGCAACCCCATACACGTGTTTCAGCCTTGTTGGGCCTCATCAGTGAGGTGAAGCTGTGCCTCTCTGAGTACAGTGAGCAGGGAGACCACGTCTGGTTGCCCACAGGTAACTTAGGGTGACCAACCCTAAGTTCCTTACAAATATTTCACAAAAGGTAGCAGGCGCTCCTCTCCAGAGAGAACATGGCATGATAACCTGTTCTAAGATGAGAGATTACAGCACGCACCTCCACAAACAACATATGTCTGGACATTGTAGCACACCACAATGTACGACAGGGGGAAAGGGACATTTGCTGCAGACAGTGGAAGCAGAGGGATTGTAATTGTAATTGGTTATTTATAGAGGGGTAGGATAGAGTACCACCACTAATCTACCTTACTAAAAAAAAATCCTTCTGCATACACTTCTCAAACTCTGAATTAAACATAACCATACCTCTAGAGCACAACAAACCGCACACACTTAACAAATTAATTGCCACCTAGCAAGTTACCTGGTCTGACCATGCTCTCAGGCGTTTCATTGTTTTGCTTAGGATGGAGTTAGTCCCTCTTGTTTGGTGGCTATTGTGCCTATAATATTTATGGCAAGAATATATTTTCTTTCTCCTTATCTATTTATTTATTGCGCATATAATCAAATAATGATTTTGTACAATCACCATCATAAAATATTCCCAATATAAATGACATGCCAAATACTTCATAAAAACTACATATAAAAAGGCACATCCAATTCACACATCCAATACATAAAAACATGTTTCCCTAAAAAGATAGCAAACCTAAAGAATAAAAACATGCACCAAGTTCAAAAAATATTCCCAATATTCGGACAGTTAACAACATAATACATAATATTAATATCGTCCCCACTCATAAAACGTTTCCTGAGCTCCTGTTTGCAAAATCTTAAACAGTCATTCCTGTATTTGATGACATTTCAGTCCCAAATGGCAGGTAAACTTGAGCAATCGACAAATGCTTCATGGTTCTGATGACAAATTTCCTACAAAATCGATGCTCACAGGCAATGCGTGCACAGATAATTTCAAATATCAGCTTACAGTTACATTTAATTATCATATATTTCCTAACTATTGCTGCGTTTGGATAGGCCATGAGGCATGTAGGTTTGTTAGTCCTTCCATCAATATAACCCACCAATTCCTTACTATTTTTCTTTGTGGCCAGATAAACAAATAACTGTTCTCTGTTAGTGGCTTTCAACACTTTCCTCACCCTAAATTTATACTTAAACAATGCCATTCCCCCTGTGCTGTCACCCAATGGGCCAGTCCAATAAACCTCAGTCTTTGATGCCCATTCCAAACAACAATTACGCATGGGTATTTTCTGGTCACTATATATCTTGTAAATCATGTGAACAAGAGCAGACTGTTCAATTTAATTTAATTTCCAAGTCAGCAATAGTAATTTTATCGAGACCACAATGTCAGTACTATAAAGACCACATTCAAGCATAATATACTTACAGGGCATACATTGAGGGATCCTCAATAGTAATTTCAATGATTTCCCGTCAAGAGTTTTTAGTTCTCTGTTGAATTTGTGGCACCATACATCCACACTGTATAGCATAAGAGATCTTATGTTTGCTAGATAGATGGTAAGAACGGTATTGATAGTATGACCCATATTTGTCCCAATATACTTGTTCAATACACCAAGTTGTTGTACCTTATCGTGCATATACTCCAAATGTGCACACCAAGATAGTTTATCATCAATCACAATCCCCAAATATTTGTAACAGGAGACCACCTCAACCCGACTGCCATTTATGATCCACACAGAACTACATCTTTTTTTCCGACCCAATGTGAATTCCATAATTTTAGTTTCCCAACATTAGTCTGGAGGCTGTTCAATATGGCATGATTCTCAAGTGCCTTTAGCCTTTTTTGTAATCCCTTGGGGGTATAATCTATAATCAAGATATCATCTGCGCACCCCAACCATGATACACTGTGCTTCCCATACTTGATTGCACTGGTATTAGCTAGATCAAGAGCCTGTTGCCAGTCGGTCAGATACAGATTAAATAAGGTTGGTGCAAGTATGCACCCTTGTTTAACACCACAACAAGTTTCAAACCAACTGATTAACTTTCCCTTGTCATCAAGTCTGATACGCACTCTAATGTTGGCATGTAGCCTGAAGATCATCATTAGCAGGCCTCTAGGGATTCCTCACTCAACTTATACCACAATTGTTCTCTTATTATGGTATTGAATACCGCTGAGAAATCGATAAAGGCTGCATACACTATACCTTGTAGGCCAAACCAAGTGTGCTCAATCAGAGAAATTAGTGTAACACAATTATAAACAGCGGAGGATCCTTTTCTAAACCAAATCTCATTGGGAGGAATTATATTAGTATCATCTGCCCATGCATTAAGTTCCTTAAACAGAACTTTGGAAAATATCTTTGATGGGATATCCAACATCGTTAACATACAATAATTGCCTGGACTGCTTCTACAACCTTTTTTGTACACTGGCACAATGTTGCTATTGGTTCAAGAGCTGGGTACAAGAACGGTTCTACTGATACAAGCCATCAAATCATGTAGTGCCTCAGCCCAACCCATGGGAGAGTTCTTCTGTGTACCCAGGAACTATAGGTATTGCCTCGTACCTTAATCACTCTTGCAAGTTTAACACTCTCGTCGTTTCCCCTATCATACTTAAAGAGGTTAACAATTCTCCTTCTTTTTGGCATGTATCTTGGGGTCATGACGATAATTACAGACAGATAGATTGTGTATTACAGGTACTCCCTCTAGTAACCCTCTTTCGTTTTAGATGTACCTGCACATTCACAGGGACAATGATATTTTCATATCTCATAATAATGATATTTTCATATCTCATAATAAATACAGTCACTATCACTGACTCCAAGTGCCTGGTTTTCTAGAACAAATTTAGCTAATCCCTCACTGGTTAAATCATTAGCCTTTAACAGTTTAGGGTGGTTCCATCTGATGCAGTTATCCGCACTGTTGACTGTGATCACACTGCAATCGTCATAGCTACATTTCTGCCTTTTTATATTAAAAAAGCCCACATAGAGGAAAGTGATCAATTTCCTTTCGATATACAATACCCATATCAATCACTAGAGGAAGCATAGTTTGATTAACACAAATATTATCAATAGTGGGTCCTCGTGAACAAACCTGTTTTAATAGGTAATACAATTCTGTTTAGACACACAAAACCATATTTGTACAGTAGGTGTTCCCAGGTTAACACCTTCCTATCTCCTTATCTATGTGAGCTTTTTGCTAACACAAAGATGTCACACCATAGCAACGCATCTTTTAAGGAATTCTTTGAGGCTCCAAATCTATCCATAAGGACTACCACTGGCCAGGCGTTTCCGTGCAGAAGTCTCATGCCAAGCAAAAAACCTACTGTTGCCTTAAACACATTTTCTTATTTGCTTGTCAGTATAGAATCCAGATGGAGGAATACCATTTCTAATCAGCCATTCTTGAAGCAAGCACATACTCATTAGAAAAAGCTATCTTTGATTGTAAGCATCCCATATGCAACATAAAATAAACAGTGCCCTTACAAAAGTGTGAGAACTGTGTATGATCAACCAACAGTTCTTAGATTCATTCTCTTGTGAATGTAGGCTCTCCCATGGACTCTGTGATGTCCCCATAGCCTTTTCTTGTCAAGAAAGTCAATGATATTGAAAACAAAATATTTCTAAGGAAATTATTGTTGATTCCCCCACCCTACTTGCCCCCCCCCCTGAAAATTACTGACAACATCTTCAACTCTTGACATACGCCTGCTTCTTCAGTCACAATACCCTACCTCAAGGTTGACTTGAGACCTGCCACTGCATCCAAGGAACATACAGTCCTAGCTCCCGGTATAACATGATAAATGCATTAATCCTTGTCCTCTAGGATAGCCCCCCAATACTTAAAACAGCTGTCATTAACATTCTTTTGAAAACATGGCATTGGACCTTATTGTCCAATGCCATGGACTATAAGCCCCGTCCACCTGGTGCCTTCCAGCTTGCCACTCCTTTTCACCACTTAGCAAGCCCCGTCCACCTGGTGCCTTCCTGCTTGCCACTCCTTTTCACCACTTAGCAAGCTCCGCCCACCTGGTGCCTTCCTGGTTGCCACTCCTTTTCACCACTTAGCAAGCCCCACCCACCTGCTGCCTTCCTGCTTGCCGCTCTTTTCCCTACTTAAGGAGCCCTCCAGCCTCTTTGCCTTTGCAGCTGGGGAGCAGGAGTAAGTGGATCTGGGTCACCTGGCTTAAGCCCCGCCCACCTTCTTAGCCCTGCCTCTTCCTTCCTGCTCTTAACTCTTAGATGAAGGGCGTCTCTCGCCTGGGCATCCAAAGTGAAGGGCTATTGCTGTTTGGACCTGTTTGGACCAGGAGGATCCAGGGTCCGACCCCCTGCTAAGACAGCAGGTAAGCATGCACCAACATGTGTTTACACACTCTGTCCCAACAGGCCATCCCCACCCTCTCTGGTCCCCCCCGTGTTGTTCCCTTGTGCACACACCCCCCCCCCCCCTTCCTGCACACAGGAGTCTGTCCTGATACATTCTGGTTTCACCATCACTGTCTTGTGGCCAATGCTGGATTTTACTTTTATGGACTTCATTGATTCACGGTGCATCACCCTTCTCAACTCTCATGCTGGACTTCCTTTGCATCTTTTACTCATGGTGGCCCTGAATCATGCTGTTCCATCTTCATCTTGTATCCTGGCTTGCAACATTATGTGTTACTACTGACTTCTGCAATTGTATTCCCTCTCCTCTCTTGCTTCTGCACTCTTTTTGACTGCTTACTCTCTGTTCTCTCCTGCCCTCCCCTCTCCCTTTTCCTATCTCCTCCCCTCCTGCCCTTACTTTCTTCGATGCACTTACTCTATCAGAATTGTCCCTGGACCTACTATGATAGCAACCTCGTCTGTCGCTCCCCTATCCCCTTACTGTTGCCCCCCCTCCCTCCAGCACTATCTGAAACGTTGTCAGGCCTAGTACGATAGTCACTTGTTTTGTTCCTCCCCTCCCTTTCTGCACCCCTCTTCCTCACCTTTTGTTTTCCTCCGGCTCTACCAGAAATGTCATCAGGCCTAGTACAGTAGTCGCCTGTCTGTTTCCATTTCCTTCCCACTCTCTCCCTTCCTTATCTATGTATTAGCTCTTGCACTATCTGAAATGTCGTCAGGCCGAGTATCATAGTTAATTTCACATCCTTACTGTTCATGGCCTGTAAGAATGTCGTTGTAGTTTCCCTTGTTCCCTCCATTGCCTTGAAGCGCTTTGAAACACATTTGGTATAGGCGCTATATAAATAAACTATCATATCATATCATAGTAATTTTGTCCTATTTGTGGCCTTCTTCAATCTCAAATGTGCTTGAAAAAGTGGTAGTTCATCAAGGTGCAGATCACTTGGAAAACGTTTCTGGACATGTATCAATTGGGATTGCATCAAAATCTTTGGAATTCATTGCTTACAGTGTGGGATGAAATACTTGCCCAAGGAGATTTAGGAGCACTGCTTCTTCTGGTCATATCGGGCCTATTAGCAGTCTTCGACACTGTGAAACATTTACTGTTAATAGATCACCTGCCATCAGTAGCAGAGGTGAAGGGTGCACGGGGTAGAGGGCTTTGAAGAAATTATGAAAAACTAGTCCAATTCTGTCTTTTCTGATCCCATTCAATGGAAGCAGACTGAGCACACCCTAAGTGAGCCCCTTTTGCCCATGTATTGCTAAATATTTATAAAATGCCCATTCTAAAAGTACTCAACTTTCTGGTCCTGCAGAAACATTCCTTTGCAGGTGACGTACAGATTTGTTCACAGGTCAATGGCTCTCTGTAGGGCTTTTCCATCACATATCATGAAGGTCAGTGGACGGATTGGGATAGTGACCTTACATTAAATGCTTTGGCAATCTAGACGATTCTGCATGCTATGAACGCCAGCTTTTCTGGTATTGCACATTTTCCATTTGTACAACTTCATATTTACTCTTAGGAAGTTAAGAATCAAGTTATACTCTGGGAAGCAAATCTGTCTCTGAATGCTTGGATACCTGCTGAACTTAAGTGCTCGGTCTTCAACCTTTTGCAGTCGCGATGGGTCCCGCAACTCTTTCTGGATGAACTCTGTAGTAGGATGCCTGATTAACTTCAGGCTTCGCATGCCAACTCAAGTTATATTGTCTTGCCTGAAAAATGTGAAAAATATCCTAAATGTCCAAAATATGGCAACCATCTTTATTTTGAGGGTTAAGAAATGAAATCTAAGCAAGGCACACAGATACACGGTGGTGCCGCCGGTCGGAGCCACGGACAAGCAGGGTGCATACACCCTGAAGCACGGCCTGCTTCCGTGGCTTGCAATGCCTGGAGGGGATGCCCACCTGCTCTCGAAGCCAACGGCAGGAGCGGTTCTGACAAAGCGGGGAGAACTGTCCCCCCAACGGCCAGCTCAGAACGGAGGGAGCACTCTCTTGAGGTGAACCGCTTCCCCCCGCCACACATTCAAAGGACTTTCCTCGTTCCCACCAATAAATTAATGCTGTCAAACTGCACGGGCGAACGCCCCGTGGGGGCTTTGATTTCACTTTGACCGATGTGAGGAGCACGGGGCCGTGAACAGAGATGGATCCCTGAGAGGTAGCGCACTGCCCCCTCACCCTTCCAGCCTTCTTTGGGGGGAAACAGGGTTGAAACAGCCGGAGAGTGGCTGGAGCTGCATGAACCACGGGGTGAGTGGGGGAACAAGATAACCCCACCCCCAGCAGGGATCACACACACTGCATGAAAGCCTGGAAACAACATATGTTTGCAAGGAGGCTGAAGCGGCTGGAGGGTGGCTAGAGCTGCATGAACCACGGAATGAGTGCGGGAACGAGACAATACACTCCCCTGCAGGGACCACACACGCTGCATGGAACCTGGAAGTAGCCTACGATCGTAAAGAGACTGAAGCAACCAGAGGGTGACTGGAGCAGCATGTCCTACGCAGTGAGTGCGGGGAAAACACAAAGCACTCTGTAGGGACAACATACATCGCATGAAAGCCAGGAAGCAACCTACAACTGCCCTCACCCTGACCGAAACAGCCGAAATCCTGAAATAAACACCGGCCCCAACTCCCCACGAGAAGGGGTAAAGCACCAATGCCAACAAAGGAGTTTAGAGGGGACGCTTAAAATACATGGACAAATAACCAGACATACCCCCGTGCGAGACAGGTGCCTGCCTGCCCCTGGACACTTGCACCCAAAACAGGCCGACAAACAGATCAGACACCCACCAGGCGAGCGCTTCACAAGACCTGCAACACCCAGAAAGTGGCTGGCGCCAGACCCGAAAACAACATACACAAAGCTGTTCCATAGAAGCCTCAGAGTCCGGGAGGTCAGGATCCGACATGCCTCAAACCCAACCGACACCACAACACCCGGCCAGGAGTGAGACACCGGCAGGGCACCCTCCCGACCCTGCAGAACTTACCAACACTGGTGTCAAATACTGCCATAAAACCAGCAAACTCACATCCCGGTTCCGAAGATGCACAAAGACAAACAGGGAAAAAAGGTGTCAACACAGAGCAAGATGGACCAATTTGCAATAGCACAGGCCCAAGCGCCACAGACTCATACGCCACAGCCAACCTCCCATGGAAATGGAGACGCCCTCTCCCTAAGAGACATGATGGCTGCCATCGCCAGCTCCCGCTCCTCCATGGAAGTGAAAATGGACAGCATAGTGGCGGACGTCCCCTTCCTCCACCACGATCTGCAAAAACGTACTGCCCGCACGGGGGAAGTGGAGCAACGTATCTCGGGAACCGAAGACAGCATAAGAGGGATCAACCAACAACTCTCATTAACCGTCTGAAGACACTAGAAACTTGTGTGGACGAGGGAGAGGGCAGGTCACGACGGAACAATGTGTGTATCCTCGGCCTTCCGGAGGGAGAAGAAGGGCCCAGCATGGAGCTATTGCTGGAGCAATGGTTGGTAGACATCTTGGCACCTCACCCCTTCTCCAAATTATTTTCGGTGGAGAGGGCACACAGGATGCCATCAGGCAGGCCTATACCAGGCACGCCACCCAGAACGGTAACAGTGAAGCTGCTCAATTACCGAGACAGAGATGCGCTCCTCCAGATGGCCCGCTCCAAAGGAACAGTTACCCATAACAGCACTCAGATAGCTTTTTTCCCCGACTATACCCGAGATGTGCAACGACCAAGACAATCCTTTGAACCGCTAAAGCGGCAACTATCTCACATGAATGTGAAATACAGACTGTTGTTCCTGGCCCAACTCAAAATCTACCACAAAGGAGCCACAGTCCATTTCACAGATCCAAAAGAAGCCTGGACATGGGCAGAAGCGCATATTGAGGGGGACTGGATGGCAGGGCCGACAAACCAAGGAGGGAGATCCCGTCTCAGACTGATTCGCCCCCCTATTGAGAGACACCCAGAAGTCCCGGAACCACCGATCCTGGAACAAGTGGTGAACCCCGCTGAGTGAAGATCAGGAGATCAACCGACGGGAAGGAGCAGCAGAGAATGTAACAGATAAGGACACTGACATCCTTTGCAGACCTCAGGTATCACGACATGATCAAAAGGTGGCAGAAGTTGCAGACTCAAGAAGACCTCTCTTACCCCCTTGTTTGTTGGAACCACATGTTAAGCTAACGCTCTAGTTCTGAGGGTCAACAATGTTCAGGCGACAGGTACTTTGTGTTGGGGTGAAGTATAGGGACGGGGGTAGGGAAGCTTTGGGACGCTTTTATGGCCTGTTGTTAGTTTTGGGATGTTGTTTTTGTATTGATCTACAGTTATTACGCACTCACAGGTCTAAAGAATCATACCACCTAGATCATTATGTCACATATCACCCCCGAATGGTGGCATACCACCACTGTAACCAACTCCTGCACAATACTACTGCAAGGCGGTTCCACAGAACCTGCAAATCTGATGCTATAAACTATAAATGGCACCTACACTGACCCATGCACTACCCCTTGAGCGGCCCAGATCTCTCAAACTTATCACGTGGAACGTGAACGGGCTGGGCTCTGGAATTAAGCGATGTCTTGTTCTGCAATTTTGAACAGACACTCCCCAGACATTGCCCTGATAAACGTGACACACCTAGCTGGAACCAATTGCACTCTCTTTCGCAGAACCAACTACCGATTGGCATTACACATGGGATGCACTATGGGATCCAGGGGGACTCTCATCCTGATACACAAATGCCTCCCATTTGTGCCGCTGACAGTAGAACAAGACCCCAGAGGTCGCTATGTGGTGGCCACTGGAACGCTGGGGGAAGAAACACTGGCCATTGCATCAGTGTATTCTCTGCCGGGGCTGGGAGAGGAACTACTAGAGGACCTGGTTATCCTTATGGCAAAACACCAACCTGATATGTGGATTTTAGGGGGCGATTTTAACAATGTTATGTGTAACAGTATGGACCGCACTCACATCAGGGACCACTACCCTAATACCTCCACTAATTTAGCCAAATTTGCATCTGCCCTGGGCCTCTGAGATGTGTGGTGGCATCTCCATCCAGATGTCGAGGCGTACTTGTTCCACTCGGGAGCAGAGGGCTCCCTGTCCAGATTGGATTACCTCTTCCTCCCAAGCACTGATATACATAAGGCGACTACTGCGGATCTACTCTCCCGTGGCATCTCAGACCACTCACCTTTGATGATGGTGGTGTGCATGCGGAGCGTGACTCCCCCAAGTCATGGAGATTGAATAGTTACTATCTGGGCTTCCCTGATCTGGTCGATCAACTCACGGAAGCAACCAATGAATACTTTGAAATTAACACTACCGCGATCGAAAACCCCGTTATGGTATGGGAGGAAGACAAAACGGTACTGAGGGGGGAAATAATCTCCTGGACGGCAAATAAAAAGAAGGAACGACTTCGGAAACTATCAGAGGTAGAAGCGGAAATGAGCGACTGGGAGGCTAAATATGTTCTTGATCCAAGCTCTGCGATCCTCAGATCCCTTAAAGGTGCTAGAGAGAGGCTTCGGAATATCGAGCTAGACAATGCTAAACACGCCCATCGAGAGTCCAGAGCAAGGGTCTGTGAACATAGGGACAAAGCCAGGAAAATGCTAGCCTGGCTTGAGAGGAGAGATGAGGGTCAACGCCACGTTAGGGAAATCATAACCCCGCAGGATGGGAGATGCCATTCAGACCGTGATATAGCAAATGCTTTCAAGGATTTCTATGCCATTCTGTACTGCACTCCGGCATCCCCACTGGACCCCTCCCTCCTAGACGACATTACTCTGCCACAACTATCGGAACAGCAGAAAACACAACTGGACTCTGCTCTTACCGAAGCAGAGATAGCTGAGGCTATAGCTTAATTACAGTCCGGGAAAACACCGGGCCCCAACGGGTTTCCGGTTGAGATCTGGAAGAAGCTGGGTGGGGAGAAGCTAGCACCATACCTTCATAAAATGTTCCTCGGGGCCCGGGACCAGGGCGCTCACCCGCCGGATCTGCGCAGAGCCACGATTGTCGTCATTCCCAAATCGGGTCAACCACCTGAGAAATGCACCTCCTACAGGCCCATTTCATTACTTAACACCGAAACCAAAATCCTTGCCAAACTCCTAGCTAACCGGCTACAATTGGTCATCACCTCTCTGGTCCACCCGGACTAATTGGGGTTTATGTCACATAAATCAACACGCATGAACATACGGCGCCTCCACCTACTACTGGAAAGGGCCCCTATTATAGACAAGCCGCTTGCACTACTGGCCATAGATTTTGAAAAGGCGTTTGACTCGGTACGTTGGGACAGCCTCTGGGAAACTATGCGTAGAATGGGCTTTGGAGACAAGTTTTTGGGATGGGTACAACTCCTCTACACAGATCCACAAGCAGAGGTGAAGGTGAACGGGTGGCCCTCTGAGCCCTTTCCCCTTGGCAAAGGAACACGGCAGGGATGCCCCCTGTGCCCCCTCCTCTTCGCCCTTGCGATAGAGACACTCGCTTTATGGCTCCGTCAGAGCGAGGACTGGAAGGATTTAGATGGCCGGAGGGACATGAAGACATGGCGTCCCTGTAAGCTGACAATCTCCTGGTCTATTTGGGTGACCCGATACGAACCTGCCCCATACTTATACGGATGCTCGTCCGCTTTGGTGAATTCAGTGGGCTGAGAATCAACTGGAGCAAATCTATCCTTTTTCCGGTGAAGGGCGGTACACAGGCCATCCCCCAGGAATGCCCATACAAAGTGGAATCAAACAGCTTTCAATATCTGGGGATTTGGGTATCTGAGGACTTAACACGTTACACGACCCATAACCTCCAACCAATCATGGACCGTTTTAGAGACAATGTCCGCCACTGGAGACTTCTCCCCCTGACACTTATGGGTAGGGCCGCCCTCTTTAAGATGATCACTCTGCCTAGATTTCTTTATGTATTACAAAATGCCCCGCTTGAGATTCAAGATCCCAAATTTGACCGCCTCGACAATCTCCACAGAGAACACAAATGTGGGGGTGGTCAACCCCACAACGCATTGGCCATGCTTCAGAGATCGATCTGGGAGGGCGGTATCAGCGTGCCCCGCCTCTGGACGTACTATTGGGCTTTCCAGCTAGCGGTGGTCAATGACCTATTACACGGGGACCGAGAGTTACCACATGTAAGAGCCGAAATTGCGGCCATTCATGACATAGACCCACTACATCTGCTCTATCAGCCCCTCTAAAGGCCCCCTCCGCAAACAATGGCACCACATGTTACTATCGTCTGGAGACGAGCACACGCTTTTGTGGAATGGAAAGATACGATCACCACTGCACAACCCCTGTGGCACAATAGTAACCTGACCGAACTGGTGAAACTCAGACCATGGTCCAAATGGGAAGAGGCCGGTATTACCAAGATCGGGGACGTCCTTGTGGGTGGGGAAATTGCCTCCTTCGAGGCACTGCGGCTGAAATTCCGGCTCCCAACTACCGAACAATATCATTATACCCAACTGGTTCACGCCCTATGAACACATATTCAAACGGGTTCCGCCATTCCCGAGAACACACCCATAGAACGCAATGTACTCCCAGCACATATTCCTGCTAAATGCACTTCCATATTATATAATGCCATGTCCTCCTTTGCCACCTCGGAACTCCCTCACCTCAAATCCAAATGGGAAGAAGATGTGCCTCATGCGCGGAGAACATCCTACCCGCCAAAATAATTTTAGAAAACCCAGACATCTTCGCCCCTACACTTGCTAAGATTGTCAAAACTTGCTTTAGGGACCAACTCGTCCGCCAGGCCATAAAAAAAGTCACAGTTACCCCACTAATAAAAAACCTGGCTTGGATCCTAGAGACCCAAGCAACCTTAGGCCAATAACCAACTGTAACTTCCTGCTTAAGATCATGGATAAAGTAGCCACCGCACAATTACAGGCACACATTGAGGCCTCTGACGCACTCCACCCACAACAATCTGGGTTCAGACCATCTCATAGCACAGAATCAGCTATGCTGGACTTACAGACAAAGATGCTCAGCATCTTAGATAAGGGAAAAACGGGACTTCTCATCCTGTTAGACCTCAATGCCGCCTTTGATCTACCAGATCATAATCTACTCGAAGTAGCCTTGGGCAAAACGGCTAACTGCTCACAAGAGGCAAAAACATGGATAATGTTTTTTTTAAAAGGCAGGACATCTCAAGTCCATTGGGGTGACACATTCTCCATGGAAAGGGAGATCCTCTGCGGGGTTCCCCAGGGAGCCAGCATGTCCCCACTGTTGTTCAACCTCTATGTTAGATACTTATGCTACATTTTAGATCATGCAGATATATTCTTTACCAACTATGCGGATGATACGCAGCTGGTATTGGAACGTAGCGGGGACCATAAAACTGACAATGACCATCTAAACAGAATTTATAACATCATAGAACATTGGATGGATTCCAATTGGATGTGTTTGAACAGCAGCAAAACCAAGCTAATGGTTTTTGGATCCACCCAAGCCAGAAACTCATTGCCCCATGACTACACAAACTTCAAGATCAAAGACGTCAACATTAAAGTACTTGAGAAAGTAAGAACCCTGGGCATGATGATGGAAGCATCCTTAGGAGAAGAAGCCCAGACTCAATACATAAAAAAAAACATGCAACTATTACTTGAGACTCCTCAGAGCTATTAGACCGTATCTATCAGAGAACAACTGTGCCACAGTGGCCAGAGCAACCACCCTTTTCTAGATTACGGGAACGCACTTATGCTAGGAGCCAACAAAAAAAGCATACAGGCGTTCCAGATTATCCAAAATAACGCAGTCAGGATAATCAAAGGCAAATCTAAATCAGACCACATCAGTACATCCAGGAAGGAATTACACTGGCTCAAAGTTGAGAGCAGAACCCACTTCAAGGCTCTTACAATAGCCCACAGATGCATCCACGGGAAGGCACCAGGCTATCTAAAATCGAAAGTACGTCCTTATGCCCCAAGCCGCGCCTTAAGATCCTCGGATCAAAGTAGGATCGCAGTAATGTCTCACAAACGTAAGTCTGGACTGGGAAAATCTTTCCCAGTCATTACAGCAGGTATCTGGAACAATCTGCCAGCCCACATAAGGAAAGAACCCAACTACTTACGCTTTCGTAAGTTAGTGAAAACGTATCTCTTTAATTGACCTCGCCACCCTTGACCCACTAAACCTTTGATTTCTAGGAACTGTCTCGTCCCATCTCTGTTGGTCTTTGCGTCCATGTTTTTGCGCCCCGAAACTTGCGAGTTACCGGCGCATTACAAATAAATAAATAAATAAATAAATAAATAAATAAAATAAAAATGTGGGCACCATAGACCCGGAGGACTGGATCCAGATCCTAATGCATCCTAGGGAAATCGCTATCTCTTCTAGGCTCCGCCTGGTGCGATTAAAAATCCTGCATAGAGTATATTATCCTAGAACTATGATACACAAATGGAAGCAAGCCCCAAACCCGCACTGCCTCCGATGTGGGGGAGAGGCTGGAACATTCATATATATCCTGTGGGATTGCCCTCGAATCCAGGCCGTCTGATATGAATGCTGCAATGAACTGTCTGGAGTGCTGGGCCGTAATATACCACTAGACACGAAAATACTGTCATTGCGTAAACCCAACGAGAACCTTACTAATAAATGGGAGGGATTGCTCCTAGCTACAGCGGCAGGATTGATGAAGCGAAATATGGCACAGAAATGGGGCGCCGCAGGATCTCCGACACTGGATCAATGGGCAGACGATATGGACACATGTTCAATGCTGGAACACAGAGTCTACAAGGCAAGAGGTTGCCCCCCTAAAGCCTCCAAAATATGGGGAAAATGGGAAGATCGTGAATCCCAGTAACCTTTGACACTCAATAGAGCATGTCCAAATAACACATGGAGGTGGCTGCATATGAAGACCAATTGACCTTAGCCATGCTTTATTATTGATTCGCTCTTTGAATGCGTATGTTTTGATCTTGTTTCTTTGTTCCCCTCCTTATTTTTTTTGTTTATTGTGATTGTTGTTAAAACCAATAAAATGTATTATTTAAAAAAAATGAAATCTGATTTTCCAGTTGCTCCTTTAATTTGCTTCTGGTTAACGGTAATTTTGTTTGTAAGATTCATTGCATGGTATTCAAATGTTTGCATGGCCTTGTCCCTTCCTACATTGCAGACAAACAAGAGCCATTTCTTCCCAAGAGAATCCTGCCCTCTTCAGATCACTGGCTTTTAATAATGACTGTGGCTATATATAAAGCCAGCAGTGAAAGAAGGTTCTTGATTCAATCATCTAAGCTATGGGACACTCTCGGTATGGATATTGGTATTCTCCAAAGTCAATCTTTTCAAAAGTGATAACATTGATCTGTACAGTTGGCTTATTGTTGATCTTTCTGTGTAATTTGTCTTCATGCGGATCCGTTTGTGTTTGTACCCTATCGAACAACAGTGTCCATAACTCTACCAAACTTATCTCTCCGATATAAGCCTCATCTGTCTTGAAGATCAAAAGGATCTGCTCTTCTTTTCAGTCCTAGTTTTAAATGCTCCCCTCTGAGGATAGAGGTTTTGTGATTTTGGGATCCCAGCAATGTAATAAACCACTGCCTTTGATTCACACTAAGCCCAAACATCTCTGGCTATCTAATGTTTATTTATGCAGTCCAATACATCCTGTACATGGCATTGTCTGTGAACATCAGTGACAAGAGGGGGGTTAGATGAACACAATAAATGCTATATAAATGCCACATTCACTCACTCACTCGCTCGCTCATTCACTCACTCATATATAAATGCAGACATAAACAGTTCTCACTTTCATTATACAACCATAGAATGTGAAACAAATGAGAAAGGGTGCAACACAATCAGGTTCTTTAATGGATTTTACGGTTGACCAAGAAGGAGTTGGCAGTGTTCTGCATTTGTATTAAAAATGACCCTATTAACTACAAACATGAAATGCTCGACAGTAATCATTTTATGCTCAGGAAGGGGACAATATAGGTGTCCCTTAGCGTATGGTAATTGTACCTTGGTTTGATGCACTTGACATATGACAGCAACCCGTGGTCACGTTGGGCTGTAACTCATATGTGACGCTAATACCTTCCAAATGAGCCTTCACCTGTCACAAGACAGCTATACCTGAGTATTTGTAGCTTTGCTTGGAATATGATGTAGGCACACACACATTTGAGGTGTTACCTTGCATATGACCATTAAGCCTGGCAAGATAGAGCACAATTGACATAACAGGGAGTACTGTGTAGATTAAACTTTACATGTTAAGGCAGCAGTGTGGTATTTGATTCTGCTCTTTGAATGTAAAATGACAATTTCACATTGTTATAAAGCATTTCATGCTGGAATAGTGCTAATTCCAACTGCAGTAAAAATGCTGAAGCCGCCTTTCTAGAATTTGAACTTGAGACAACTTTCAAGATGCAACTTTGAGATTTACTTAACTTGCTATGATGGCTGCTCCTGCTATGAGAGACTATACCAAAAATACGATCACTGTAGCTACCCAAATGAGGCTATATTGGCATTCGCAGGCATTCAAAGGGAATACTATATATATGGTTGGTGACTGAAATAGCCTTTTTTGCTGTACTAGAAACCATCTATTTTCGTATTAATATTATGGGCATTATATATTTGTTCTCTAGTGTTGTCCCTTCAGGTGATGTCACCAGGTTCAAAGCCCATGTGTCATCACTTGCTGTAAAGAGAAACATATTTATTGATTTTAAACAACCTCAGGTTGTGAACTATAAAACTACAATGAAATCACAAAAGGGGGCATCTTCATCTTTGTGCCAGGCCTCTGTGTTTGACTTCTTTAAAAAAAACTGTTCCTTTGGCTTCAAGTATACCTTCATTGAAACATAGATCTGTCTTATTATCTTTCCTGCCCTTTTGCCTTTCCTCCTCAACCAGTGTTAGTAATCAGAATTATCCACAATTGTGGTCTGAAAAAGGCCTTTTACTCAGGTACTCAGGATTCAAGTGAATAAATACACACATCTATGTCACTACTGCAGTGATGGTCCATGTGGACATGGTTGAGTGTGGAGAGGTAATTATCTGGGACATGGAAAGCACACCTGAATTGAAGAGAGGGTGGGAGAGTGTATCCATTTTTGTCTAGTGCATGTCCTTTTGTTTTAATACTCGGTAGCCATTTATCTATTAGTCCCCGCCATCTCTTGGAGTTTGTGGCACAAACACAATGAAATCTAATGACCTTTTCTACAAATGGAATGGTCATTGGGAAACAAAACAACTTGAACAACCACAATGCACAATAGATACAACATTACTCCTGCATCATATTGTCCTAAGAGCGTGCAGTAAAATTTCCTGTACATTCAATATCCCCACAACACTGGTCAGTGTTGGCATGGGACACGCCACTGTGGCTGTGCCGGTAGCTAGTGGTACTTTAGTAAACAAAGCACCAACACTATCAGCCTGCTTAAGAGCACAACCACCATCCTCAACCTCTCACAAACAGAAATATAGAATTGGAGAGCAGACAATTACTGACTGATTGGAAATGGATTCCCTTTTGTTCCTCTCCTAGGTGTATAGATCATACATTACCTTGCTTAATCCTTGATCCTTTAGAACATGCACAAATAAAATAGTGTCTTCAATATCACTTGTTAATGTCTTAAGGAACCATGGTCCTTTGACCTTACTAATTTCACAGAATAGACTGCATAATCTGCCAAATGTTATTCTGCAAATCGTCAACCCAGTTTTGAAACCTGTCTCTTATTGAAAGGCTGCTTAACTTTTTTACAAGTCTTTTTCGTGGATTGGTATTCATGGACTCTACAGAAGTATACCTAGATCCCATTTATCACACTCTCAATTTGGTTTCAAAATCACAAACCCTCAACTGGATAAGCCAGCAAATAGCCCTAGTTATGTACTGCTCTGTGGATCCTTCCTTAAACCAAATCCATGGCAGTAACTCCTTTACACATTATTCTTGAACAATTCAGCAGAGGAAATGTGAGACTGAGTGTCCTGTAGTGTGCAGTAACAGTGCTGCCTACATCCTGCCGTAGTGGTAGAATTGGGCAATACCCACCTGTCTCCAAGCCAAGAAATCGGCTATGTTACCACAATTATAACAATTAACAAGTTTGCTAAAGTTGCTATCAACCGCCTATCCTCATGAAGCAGCCTGCGTATTTCCAACCTGGTTTCATTACCACATCCACCTGAACAGGATCCTATTTGCGACAAGCTACATAGAGCACTGCATGTGGCCCATAGCGGCAAAGGGATACATAGCATCAGAGACAGCCACATGTGGAGTGTTATGGCATTGAGAGAGCTATTCTTCGAGCTGACATAAGAATATTTCCTGAATGTAACCTCTCTGCATGTCTACTCTTGGTTTGAGTGGGAAGATTACTATTAAACCTCTCTCAGACTGGCAGAGTAGCTCAATCAAGTTGAACGTGGACTTCTAGCCACTACATCTGACTGCGATGAGCACTAGTTTTAAACCATGTTGCAGTAACAGTGGGCCTACATAATTGCATATCTGCCACCTACAAGTAAATTGACAGCAATGCCTCTTCTTTGCTGAACTGACCGCATTATTGTTAAGTTAATTTTGAAAGTACGTACCTAAGTGTGACATGCAGTCAAATTCAACTTTTTGACTCACAATACCTGTGCTTTATATCAGAGGACAAACTAGCGTCTCTGGATTAGACTAGTGATAGGCTGACAAACTTTGGGGTGCATTACAAAAAGCCTTTTACAAAAACAGGAAGAAGCTGTTAAGCTAATGTAAATCGAGATCATGTAAATAGAGATGTTAAATGTATGGAAGCAGCCTCATAATAATTGCTGCTTCTAATGTGCTGATTCATTCTGTTGGGGGAGAGGGCTGGGGGAAGGATTGGTACCACAATTCCTGGGATTGCCACAAGACATTCCTCGTGACATCACAAAAGGCGAGGCCACCTGCCCTTTGACCCTGGTGAAATTGCATTGAGTGAACTGAAGTAAAGCATACTTTACTGCGTGTAATGTGTATAGCATAGCAACAGGTTGCTCCTAGCGACAAAGGCTTATTAGAGGACCATCAGACCTATGAAGACTTGAGTAGGTGCAATAGGTTGTCTGTCAATACCTAATTAATTAAATATTCTGACTCTGCTCCAATGTCGGAAGGACACAGTTGTTGCAAAAACATTGATGGAAAAAATTGTGTGACTATAGGTTGAGTGCAACACTTCAAATGTTCGATTGCTGCAAAAGAATACGGAAATACATACAGATTCTGAAACTTTTTTTCCAATGCGATTTTTGTATTGGCTAAGAAGCTACAGAGCGCTGCACATGTCAGTGAGGGTAACATATGAGGTAAGGGGGGGCTACAACATGTGGCATGGGATGCCATGTGCAGCAGAGATTACTGTTACGGATGCATGTGATTTCTTACAACATATTTCACTTAATGATGATTCCACCGAAAAACGAAATTAACTACTTTTTCAACTTTTTTTTTAATAATGCGGGGTGAGACTCCCCACATCCCCACCACCCCTCCGTACCCTAATTTATACCCTGACCCCACACCACACCTATTATGCATTACACATCTACCACGTCACCTACCATTGGGTGGAATGGTTTTCGAAGAAATCTATGGTAACATACTGTTACATTCTTGAGGAACAACTTTTTTTGTAATCATGTCTGTGCCATCCATTTGAATTTGTAATTATTGTTTGAACACATCCGGCTTTTTTTTAACTGTCTGGTAATTGGATAATAAACAGATTCAAACATTTCACCTTAGGATAATTTAATTTTCAGAGATCCTTTTCTGCCTTTGATGAGTTCCCATGGTGTTTGTCCCTTTGATTTCAAGACTGCAGATTAATTACACGCAGTATTTTTATGAACACCCGAGTATTGATATCAGTTTAATAGAAAAAAGGGACTGCTGAAGGGACAACAAAGAGACTAATCCATCTCCATTGCAGTGAAAGAAAATAGTGGTAAAATGCATTTAAAAAGCAGAGTGATTAACTCAATCAGACAACAAAAATCTTGCCTAATCAGTGGTCAAACGATTAATAACTGTCTATTGACAGTCCTATCAGAATGATACATTTGAAGGAGACATTACACAAGTATAATGTTGTGCAATTAAAGTAGAGCGGTGTGTATTTTCAAAAGCTATAAACGAAGTTCAATCGCGGTAGCTATGTAACATTACAAGGGGGGAGGTAATCCCCATTTCAATTGGAAGAGTTTGAAATGTTAACATGAGAATCTGCTTGTCTTGGTGGATTGTTATATTACAGAACATTTGCTGTTGCAAACAGGCATCCAAAAGAGTGGGACACACAGGGGTTATTGTTCGTTCTGCCAACATCTTGGTGGCGGATTACTGTAGGAAGGCAAGAATAATCAATGCAATTTGCATGGGCTCTTCCTATGGGAAAGAGGGATGCACACCCCACACTCTTACAGACAGGTCCCTAGCCCTTGAGAAAATAAAAAGCCATTTGAGGTAGAAGCACATACCTCGGCTGCCTCATCGTGCACTGAGCGTAATGCAGTGAATTCACACACAAAGACACACCTTCTGAAATGCGAGGGTCTGAGCTTAGGAAGACTAAATGCAGGAGCCTCTCCCCTGCCCTGCTCCATGTACACTGGCCCATTCATGCAACATGGGGATTTGAAGCAGTGTGTTTGTGTGTCTGCAAAAGCCTTTATATAATTCATATATCTGGATATTATAGCAGTTAAAATTGTTACTTTCATTTTGGCATTATGGGGTTCTTTTATTTCTGTGCCCTACTATATTACACACACACACACACACACACCGTACACACACACATACACACACCCTTCATCCTTCTAGCTTTAGTATTTTTTCTGTAATGTTTCTTCTTAATTACTGCTTGCGTTCATGAAAACAACAATGGGGCACTAATAACTAAGTATACAAATTGGTTAAGATCTCACAAGCAGGGGAAACACTCAACAAATTGTCGAATTGTTTACTGCATGATAAGGACCAGTGATGCGTGAATCTATTCTGGTACTTGTACTGCACATACTTTGCAACCAAATTACCCTGGGATACTTGTGGTGTTAGTGAGGCGGACTGAACTAAACATGTAAGAAAGCTATACTGGGATGACTCGGCATTGGGGGGAGATATGGGAGTGATACCAGTAAAACAGGAAAAGTGTACGATCCAGGTTAGTGAGGATGAAATATTTAACATACTTATAAAATTGGATCGCGCATGGACCCAACTCAGGGTTAATCGGAATAAGACCAAGATGATCCATCTGCATGGGAAATGGCGTTGCCCGTCAGGGTATCGATGGCACATTGCTGTATTTAAACTAGAAGTGGTAAAGAGCTACCTATACTTAAGTTTGCCATTGATTGCCAATCCGACTTCTACAAGATACCAGGCATATATAACATTAAAGGTCATACATAGATGGCAGGTAGTCAAGGGATACATTAACAGGTCTGGTGGTGGCTCTGTAGAGGGCCTTTTAGAAGTTTATTTGAAGTGCATAGTACCCTGCATATTATATTGAACCCAAGTCTTAACATAAAAGCAGGTAGAATGGCATGATGTTTTGGAAGGGAAACTATTGAGATTGTGATTAAATCTCCTTGTGGGTGTTCCAGTGGGTGAGTTAAGATTGGAGCTGGGTGTCATGTCCCTCAATGCAAGATGTATGCTTGCTCGATGTAAACTGTTAATGGAAATAAAACTATCCCAACAGAAAGATCCACTAGAGAGTATAATGCCAATGTTTGCAGCACACATGCATTTTCGACCCAAAAATGGGGCCCAACGTGCCCTGATAAACATGGTCCAAAACCATGTGAGTAACATTGGTCTGGAAATGGCGGACCTAGAGAGCCCGGGTTACTTTCTTAGGGACATCAAAATAAAGTCGATTAAATGGGACTCAGTAAGGACTGCAAACAGCCTGGTAACTAAAAAACAGTACCAGGAATTCAGCAACCAGGGTTTTACCTCGATGGGGCCACACACTTACCTAATGATAATATGTACACAGAAAGTAATGCGCTTCATTTTGTACTTGAGGCTAACCCTATTGCCGGTTTGGGAATACACGGGGGCCTGGTCAGGTATACCGCACAAATGTAGATTATGCCAGTTATGTAACATTGAAATTGAAACTAGCTGACACTTACTGACCAGTTGCAGTTTTGCCCAAGCATATTACTTAAGCGGGAATCACAGATTGTGTACGTCTATTGAAAGCATAAGTAGGATAAATTGTGGGCAACACTTATTGGGGCTGAGTCATTAGTTATTACAGCAGCGGCAATGCATGTCTGGGAAAAGATCTTACCCCTACTAAATTGCCCAAAATTAGTTGTCTAAATTTGTAAACTGACAGTGTTTGTAGTCCATCTTGGTGGCGAGGATAGGAAATGGAAACGGGATTGCTTGTACGAAATTTGTTTAAATGTTGACATACAAGTTGTATGTTTTAGGACGTTGTATTATGACATTTTACATGATATATGTTTTGCTTTTATTGCTTTATTGTATGTAAATTCTCAAATTGTTTGTATATGCAAAAGCCTAGTAAACTAGCCAAAAGCATAAATACAAAATAAATATAATTTCTTTAACACAACTATGTGTTCTGGGTTGGCCTACTAATGCATGGAGATGCAGATTTTGTAGCATTTTGTGCTATCCAAAGTTTGTCTTCATGTAAAGCTTGCCTTTCAATTTAATGTTAAACAATGCTCAACTAATATAATCAACAATGTATATCTATACACATATAACAATAGTGCTCACATTGAGTTGACTACTTAAGCAGAATGGTGAACATTTACATAGTTAATGTCAAAATAGCCTACTTTTCCAATCTTTTGTCAATTGTAACAACATTTTCTAGTGAAAACTGATCTGCATGAATTTCATTTTTAAGTTAAACTCTTTGAGTCAATGGTATCGTTGTATATATAATGGTTCTGATTTCCTGGCATGAAAATAAGACCATCATTTTATTTACGTGACACTATATAGCTCTCATGCTCGCAAACACTCTTTTACTCTTTTACAGCCCTGCCCATGTGGCCCACCCTCTGCCTACACACTACATTTATTTTTTTGTTTTTTATTAGCTTATGGTTTACAATTTAAGCCTTTCAGCTACATATATTAAATAGAATCATTTTGTGCTAACGCAGTCATACATTACTTTAATAACACCAATGAGTATAACAGAATAGAAGATGATAAAAACTAGAGAACGAGAAAGAGGAAAAAAAAGAAAAAGTGAGGGAAAAAGAAAACTAAATGTAAAAGGAAACTGAATTTTGAAAGTACCACCAGTCATTAGCCCAGTTTATCATCCTTTACTATCTTTTTCTGCTCCGAGGGCTTGTCAAAATACATATTAAAGATCAGAGACATCATTACTTCATCTGGTTTCCGCTGTCCCAGAAGAAATGTCAATTCTTGCAAATACTGCTTTCAGGAAGGGCAACAGCGCCAATGTTAGAGAAATCGTATCTCCTTGTGTTAGTAGCGGCCACCAGTCATCCACAAGCAGGCTCGACACTTTGTTAAAGAGTCCCCCCATCAATTGTGTTCTGATATCCTTTAGCGCTGGGCATGTTAATATTAGGTGCTGTAATGTCTCCTGCTCATAGTTACATAGCCTGCACGAAAAAGTCTGCAAATTTGGAAGGGTCCTTACTTCCAACAATTCCCTCGTCGGGAGCAAATTGAGGCGAAAGCTCATGAACTGACCTCGCAAAAAGGGCACAGTGATTTTATCACATAACTTGGGACTGTACCTCTGGCCCAAGTTTCTGGTAGCCTTTTCCCATATATTTTAAGCTTGCTTTTCTCCTTCTGGGTGTGGATCCAGTCTAGATCGTATGGTCTTTGCTTCACCATCAATGGATTTGCGACTAAATCATTCTCTACTAAGTTGGTGGACCTCAAAATTGAGTTGCAGATCTTCTTCCATTCTGTCAGTGATGGCTCTGTGTCTTCTATCAAAGCTTTCTTCAATATGAAAAATCCACCTGCTTCAGTCGGCATAATTAATTTACGGTAGAGTGACAGCGTCTTCCAAGTGGTTATAGCCTGCATTAAAGTAAGGCCTAACTCAGATCTAATTGCCTGGATTGGCGTGCACTTCGGCAGGGACAGCACACGTCTACAGAAAGTGCCTTCCAGTTTAAGCCACAGACCAAATGACAGGGAGAATGAGCTCTCGGCTCCATATGCATGGATAGGCATGACCCTCATTCGGTAATATTCGATCACGGGAACAGGGTGCATTTGCAGTGTCTCGTAAGTAGCTTACTTGCCTGTGCGGCCAGAGTCCTTGCTTTGCTGCGCAGTGAGCTTTCTCTGAGCACGTCGTTCCCGCTGTCACTCTAGCACATACCCAAGTAAGTCAAAGAGTCCACCTCTTTTTATCCATTCAAGTACCATATATTGCTTTTGTTTCTTTTCTCCAGGTTACCGCCAAGGGTAAGGATTCTGGACTTGTTTACATTGATCTTTAACATGTTGGCTTCCACGTAGCCTGCCAGCGTGTTCAATTGCTGCTGTCGGCCAATCTGTGTCTGGTCTAGCAACACCCGATCATCAGCGTACAGTAAACGACTGACATGGTATCCCGCTATCCTCGGTGGGAAGCATCTGATGTTTACAAGCGCTTTGTCAATGTCCAAAATAAACTGGTTGAAAACTGCTGGGGCTAGTGTGCATCCCTGCTTCAGGCCTTTTTCTGTTCTGATGGAGTCTGAGAGGTTGCCAGCTTTATGAAATCTGATGGACAGGGATGTGTCTGAGTACAAGGCTTTCACGGTAGCTCTAATGTTCTGCAATCCCAAGCTTTTAGCTTAGCCCATAGTACTGATCGGTCTACAGTATCGACCGCCTGTGATAGGTTGATTGAAGCTAGGTATATTTTAGATGATTTGGTGGCTTTTGCCCGATCTTCAAGACATTAATGAAAAAGAGATTATAGGCTGTTCCAATACCGTTAACAAATCCAGCCTGTAAACAATAGAAGTGGTGAGATTGAATGTTCCAGGCCGTCAGTGCTTTTAATATCAGGGCGCCAAAGTTCTTGCCAATTACATCAAGGAGTTCAATAGGCCTGTAATTGGCCGGATCAGACCTGTCACCCTTCTTAAATATTGGCACGATGATAGAAGTTGTTCATGACAGAGGTACTTTCTTTGCTTTCTTAATCAGGTCAAGCAATTCCCACATGAAGCTATCCCAAACTCTCTGGATTCTGCTTCAACATCTGATTTGTTTTTCCATAAGGGCCAGTGGCCCTCGAGCCACTTGCTACTCTAATCATGTTCAAGATGTCATCTTTGTCTTTCCGGAAGGTCTAATCCATGGGTTGTGGGGGTTCTTCAGTGTCTGCCCCTTCATTAGCTGACGCAAACAGTAACGTGACGAGGGCAACCCATGCTTCAGGCAGCACTGAGTTGGATAGCAAGGAGTGTAGGGGGTCATTTATCTCATTGATTATTCACCACATCTCTGCTGTATTTTTGGAGGCCATGCGTTTAAGCATCTTCTCAGCATCTTACTGAAGCATGTTAAACTGAGGTAACCTAATTTTTGTATTTCTGTTTGAGTCTTTTTAGTTCTTTCATAGCCTCAACTCTCACCTTTTTATACACTTCCTTTTAAATGTGTTGAGCGCCCTTTTCTCGATGGCCTTGTCTGCAAAATACCTTGTGTGGCCCTCGGAATATGCGTACCCCGCTCATGCCGGCCAAATCACGTAATGTCAAAATAATGTTGTTCAGTAAATGATGTTTTCAGACCTGTTGATCTAGCTTCAGCATAGGCCCTAAGCCTCTTTGCGTAATTCAAGGTTGCAACTGCAGAACTGCCGAGGAAATTCTCAACCTAGTTTGCCTGTCGCTACTTCGATCATGGAATAAATATGCCATTGTACACCTCTTGCCTGTTAGTATTAAGATGTTGTGATCACTACATTTCGTTACCTGCACCTACATGTGCAGCATGGTTTGATTAATATGTTCAGAGATAAAAATGTAATCCAAAATCTTTGTCTCAAGTTCTCTTTTCTATGTACGTCTTGCTGGATTGTCCCCCTTGCGTTACCATTCACCATCATGATGTTCCGTAGAGCCAGTTCATTCCTCCACTGCCAACCTCAAACGGCCAGGGCCTCAGCATTTAGCATAAGGTTTCTTATTAGTTCTGCCTTTTTGTTGAAGCAATGGATGTTCAAATCGCCGCAAATGATGAGGTCCAAGTTTGACCACTTTTGCAGTACTTCGTCAATTACGGCCAAGATGGTCTTGACAAAAGCTTTTCATTTGGGTGATGCAGCATTCTAGTAAAGATTTATTAGTAGGCACGTTTGGGCTAAGGGATCTAAAGGTGATCTTGTCCTCAAAGTTAGAACCTGGATTTGCGGTGTCATGTTAATATCCGCTATAACATCAAGGCTGGAGTCCTTTTTTATTGCTGTTAGTAACCCGGCCGTTGGTCTAGCTCTAGGACCCTTTTCAGCAGGGTTTAAGTAGACTGTAAATCCCTCCATGATCAGCGGCTCCCGGAGCCAGGTTTCCTGCAGGCAGATTACATCACAAAGGTCAAAATCCAGCTCGGCCGGGCCAAACAAGGGAGCGAAGCCTCTGTTATTCCAACTGCACAGCACCATGTTCATAGACTCCGCCTCAGGCTCCGGCTTTAAACATTATGACGGGGAGTTCTTGTTGGCAAGAATACCCGCCAGCCAGGACCAGTTTTCTTCTGTCAACGCTCTGCCATTTTCCTTGAATCTTACTTTTTCACTTCTTACTTGTTTTCTTCCTTCCACCGTGATGCAGAGTCTTGCATTGCCTTTTTGAGGCATGTGGTTTGAGTTCAGAGGAGTGACTTCTCTTTTCTGTATTCCCGCGGTCCTTGATGTTCTATGTAAGCTTGGGTGGTCCTCTGATGGCCTCAAAGTACCCCGGCCTTCCACGGGACTCAATTTCTCTAATGGATCATTGTTTGGCTAATAAGTGGTTAACGAGAAGGCCATTGGCATTAAGTTGGATGCACTGGCCAGTAAATGGTTTTTAATCTTGGCCGATGATATGTAAATAATTACTTTGTCCAAGCAGCTTTCCTCGTGGAATTCCACGAAGAGGAGGTCTTTTGATTGTACCCTCCTAAGGTTGGGTAGACAATGAATCAGCCTCAGTACGTTGGCTCTGTTCAGGATTAAGTCGTCATCTAGGAAGAGAATCCTTTCCAGCAGTATACGAAATGTGTTGTTTCCTTGGTCTCTGGCATAGGGCCTTTCTTGGCCTCTCATTACCCCATCCTTGGTGTTATAACTTGGCCCCACTGATTGCAGGGTGGATTTCCTAGTCTAGCGGCCAGGGCCATTCTGCTCTCTTCTAGTGTCTTGAAAAGGTCGGGGGAGTCTTCCTCCGTTTTGCTCCTTCCTGGCTGTGTAAAAATTATGCATTGTAGTGTTCATGGTTGCGACCTTTGGTTGCGCACACACTTTTACACTTTCGCCCAACCGGCAGGGAGTCCTTCCCGGGTGTGACGTTCGACCTATCCTTCATCTTCGTCATCTCCCTCATTGTCGACCATGGTTAAGTCCACTGTCTCGTCTTCCTCACAGACCTCAAGAACTTGCTGGCTTTCATTTCTTGTTGTCTGTGCATGAGAACCAGCCTTGACAGTCTTGTTCTTCTTTGGCCTTGGTGGAGTGTCACTCTCGAATGTTTCACTATCCTTGTGGCAGACCGGCAAATTTCTCACTTAAGGTCTGTTCCTTAGAGCCCGCGTCTTTGCTGGTTTAATTAAAGAGTTTGGACTCTTCAAAGTTTAGACTTTAGGGCCTCTTTCTGGGATTGCTGAAAGACCTCCCCAGCTACGGGGGCATGTTATCCTTCACCAGGTTTTGAAAGAATCTCAAATTCTTTCTGAGGTTTGAGCATGGGTTGTTCTCTCAGCCCTGGAGCTATGTCTGCCCGCTCTGAGTGTCTACTTGGTCTGTTTCCCTCAGGTGATGTCAGGCCGAGACAGTATCCTCTTGTAGGTGGATCGATCCTCGCTCTACTCACCTCAGCCATATCTTTCTGCAGGGCGCACTCCGAAGACCTCAAAGCGAAGCTATGTGAGGCTCCGGTGGCAATTGGACGTGCTAGGTCCATGGGCGAGTACTCCATTTTTTTTTTCATTGATGATTGGGTCGATTATACTTTGAAGGATGTCCGTAATTCGGGCTGTGTTTTTGTCCCAGTTTCCTTGGAGGGCGGTTATGAACCCCTTCATAAAGTTTACCTTTGAATGGAGTATGGCCATGACTGTGGTTTGGTCCTTAATCTGATCACTAATAGATTCATACAGCTTCATGAATGGTGTCACAGTGATTGCAAAAGCTGCAATCATTCCTGCCCCAGTCGATGGTTTAATGGATGCCTGATCTTCAACTGGTCAAGCGGCCAAGTCCAAAAGCAAGTCCTCATCTTAGGTAGCAGAGGGGACTTTGCCCAAGAAGCTGGATACAGCCGAGTCACCACGTTATCTCGGTGTTCTCTGGCAGCAATGTGTGAGACCCTGTGAACATTCTTCCTCTCGCCATTTGGTTTGTTTGCAGTCATGGCTTGACCACCTCGGCAGTGTCCGATTCTCTGAAATTCCCCTATTGCGGGGAGCTTGGATTTCGCTGTTCCCCAACGGCCAGTCTTTTGCAGAGTAAGGGCGATTGGGTTGCCTTTAATAAGGTTTCCCTTTGCTTCCCTGGTTCCCTCTTCTTTTCTACTTGATTCCGTAGTGCTGGCAGTTTCCTCGACTGGTGCAGGGGCAGGCTCACTTACGAGCTCCGAGTCCCCCACACTGACCCTGTATGTAGTCTCTGACTGTTCTGTCTCCCCCTCGGAAGTCGGTTTGGGAGGCACCTCTTCTGACGTGGTGCCAATATTTGGTCTTGTTTGTCTGGATTGGCAGCTTTTGAATTCTTGTTTATCTCTGGCTTTTTGTAGAAGATGCCCTGTTTGGACAATAGGCTGTTTACCGTAAGGCCACTTGGCAGCCATACAGATTTTAAGGATAGTTGAGAGAGTTTCTTCTTCTCAGGGTCTTTAATAGTAGTACCAAACCTGAATATGGGACTGTGATCACTATCTCTGAGGGACTCCAGACCTTCATCGGGCGTAATGGAAGCCGCGCACCTTGGTTTTACCTGGGGGTGCACCGGCCAGACATCTCCAGCATGTTTTATGAGGATGTAGTTCTGGCTCCAATCTCCACCCTTACCTTGATGGAGCACAGCCCCTCGGATCCAGATGCATTGGGTGACTGCCTCCCGTCGGCTCCGCCAAAGGTGCTGCTACAGCCCCTGTTGTCCCCCTCAATCGCTGCAAGACTGCTCAGAGAGTCCTCGGGGTTGACTGCAGCGAGTTGGCGAGGAGAATTTTGCCGGTCTGATACCGATCCATATTTTAGCCGGTGAAAACACCACGTCTATTTTACAACTCTCAGGTGCCGGGGAGCTGCCCGCACTCTGGCATGTTTACCATTTCAATTTAAATGGGAGATGGCCAGAGACCAATGACCAACACCCACGGGTTTACCAGTCCCTGGAAATGGAAGGGACAAAGATTGATGTTAACCCACTTGTTAGGATAATGTAAAGTCACCGCTTCCATAGGTAAAGTTGTCCAATACAGTGTAATGGTGTCAAGTGAAAGTGGATTGTGGGCCTGTCATACCTTCAAGTTACAGCTACCGTTTTGGCAGTCGGATCTCATGCAGTAGTACTTACTTTAATGTAAGGGAGGGTCCATCCTGTCTCCTGGTCCTGCCTGCAGACTGCAGACGGCTGGCACTTGATGTCCACTTCGGGCAGCCTTGCGGTGCCGTGAGGTTATGAATACTTACAAGGGGGTGGAGCTCTTCTCACTCTACACAGCATCCCCTGAGAATTGTTTGAAAACAAACACGGCAACTGAAATGAGCTAATGCTGCGTACTCCCACACAATGAAAAACAAGTATCTCCTGCTGCCACGTAATGACCACTTCACGGCCGCTTCGTGGTGCCGTAAGATTATGAATCCTTGCAGGGGGGTGGAGCTCTTCTCACTTTACACAGCATCCCCAGAGGATTGTTTGAAAGTGAACACGGCAATTGAAATGAATCAATGCTGCGTACTCCAACATAATGAAAAACAAGTAGCTCCTGCTGCAGACTGCTGCCACTTGATGTCCACTTCGCACTACATAATACATTTTCAAGCCTTTCATCTAAAGATATTGCACCCTACTTCTCTTCCGTAAACTCTGCAATCCGGGACACCCTATTTGCTTTTCCTCCTGATTATTCACCCTCTTGCCCCCCTACTGTCCCCATTACCTCCTATAGCGACTCTACTTTTTCCACAATGTAACGTCTAACTTGCTCCCATCCCCCTGACTACCAACCCTTCATGTGCTCTAGTTGTACCTTTTGTCCCAGAAACCAACAGAAATCTTGCACCATTACCCTGCTCATCACGCTGATCCCTTTTCAACCTCTCCCTATGTGAAGAATTGCCATCTAGCAAAGGTGTGGAAGACCTGGATTTTTAATTGTTATGAATGAATAACACGATACTGGCAATTACATCTATGAAAGAGGAATCCACTCTGTAAATTCCCCTTTCATAAGATCCATGCCAGCTGCATAGTGTACATCTGTGCCCTGCTGCATAGTAGCCTGATCTGCAGCACCTGCTCTCCAGTGGCAGAGAGGAGGCTCAGAGGTCACAGGTGCCCATTTGACAGCTGCAGTGACAGCCAAGTCTCTGCATTGCACGGGCTGCATTTAAGATATGCAACCCTGTTCCAAAAACTACATAACTATGAGGATGCTGCCCTGGTGATCCATTAAACTGTAAAACGAATCCATACAGGTATCTGTTATAATTGTCCAAGCCACAACAAGTTTATATCACATGTGTCAGTCCTGTGATCGTAGCTCAGCTGGGAAGGATTATGTGTATTCTCCCCCAGTCAGACTGTTCTTGCTGCAGCCAGCAGAACTGGGGGTTGCTTCTCTTTGTTACTTTTGTGAGTGCAGGTAACACTCTGCCCTGAGAGACACCCATTCCATGGGAAGGTGTCATGTAAAGAGGAATAAGGCAAAGTACCTTTAACAAGCAATACAAGCAAGGATGCCATTGCTCAGGCAACTCCAGAGAGCTACAGTTTCAAGGCACCACAATCGTCGCTAAGGAGAAAAACTGACCAGTTCAAAAGGAAGGAGTCCATTTTGTTGTTGGTTATTACTGAAAGTTTATCGGATGTAAAAATGGCCCCTAACTTGGCGTGCCACTCCGCTTTAGAGGGAGTGGAGGGACTTTTCCATTTCTGGGCAAGGGCAAGTCTCCCAGCTCTCTGCATCGCCTCAACCGCCTTTGGGAAAGTGCTCACAACAGAATCCGGAGATGGCGTGCCCAGGAGCATCTCCAGGAGGTGTAAGGAAGGTCCAGATCCCACAATCCACTTAATCCAACTAAGTAGCTCAGCCCAGTAGACCCGGACAACTGGGTACTCCCACCAAATGTGGTACCAGGTTCCCTGTTGCATGCACTTCCTAGGACAAAGAGGAGACGTACCCTTGAACATCTTGGAAAGGATGGCTGGACGGCAGTGCCTGGAGTGTGGCATCTTAAAGCCATGCTCAATAGCTGAAGTGTATAGAGACCCAGAGAAAATGGACCTAAAGATCGCACTCCATGTCTGCTCTTCAAGAGGCATCCCCAGACTTGCATCCCAGAGTTGCTTGAAGGGCTGTCTACCATCTAAGTTTGCCGTAATGATCGTTTTTTAAATCCTAGAGAAAGAGCCCTTCCTAGTAGTGGAATCCACTATAATCTTCTCAAGAGGTTTAAGCGAGCGCACCAAGTTAGCAAGCCATCTGGGGTGGGTAAAGATCCCCTTAAGGTGCAAATATTCAATCACAGTGAGAGATATGTCCCCCATTGCAGCAGCGAGCTGGTCATACTCAATGAAGGCAACCTGGTGGAAGAGCTGGGCTGCCCTCTCCAGGCCCATGTCCGACCATGACTGGGAATCACGGAATCCCTTAGCTCCTAAGTTATAGAGGGGTCCCCACAGGGAAGTCAGGGGGGATGGCCAGGACAATAATAACTTGTTATCTTTGTCTCCCCCAGAACACCCATAACACAGCCAGGGTCAGATGCATTCTGAGATGGGGTGGGAGAGCTTTGGGGGAGGCCCACAAGAGGTCTCTAACATTTTTCAGGTGAGACTAATTATACTCACTATAGGACCAATAAGTCCCCATGTCATCCCTCATGTGCTCCAGCATCACTCAAAGCAGGGCCGACTTGTGGTACAACCTAAAGTCAGGGAGCCCAAACCCCCACAAGATTTCGGTAGAGTTAAGGTCGAGTGCTTAACTCTTGCCGTTTTACCGCCCCATTTGAAGCGCTGAACCCGAGCATGCAAGGCTGAAAAGAAGGAAGCTGGAATGACAAAGGGGAGGGCCAAAAAAAGAGAGGGCGGGGCAAGACATTCATTTTGACTGTGACCATACAGCCAAACCATGAAAGGGTTAACGGCGCCCAGCGTAGAAGGCCTTTACTAATCTTTGCCGGGATCGGGGTAAAGTTGGCCTCAAATAGCTTTCCCAGGTCCCTAGGGATGGATACTCCCAAGTAGGGGATTGCCTCACCTTCTCTTCTCATTCCCAATAGCTCGTGCTTCCCTCTGATTTCATAGTCTTTGTCCCCAATGGGCATAATTCCCGACTTAGATAAGTTGATCTTAAGACCAGAAAGACACCAAAGGAATGGATTAGCTCTAGAAGGCTTGGGAGGGAAGAACAGAAATTGATCAAGTAAGCTAAAATGTCATCGGCAAAAAGCGACAGTTAGAAGTCATGGTCTCCACACTGAACTCCAGAAATGATGGGGGTTGACCTAATTGCAATGGCCAGGGTCTCCATTGCCAAAGAATATAGGAGGAGTGATATAGGACACCCCTGGCGAGGCAAAGAGTTACTGAGGTGGTGCCATTAACTGAGGCCCTTGCCGAGGGACCATTGTACAGGGCCCAACCCACCCACAAAATCTGTCTCCCAGGCCTAATTTTTGAAGGACTTTACCCATGAAAGGCCATTCAACCCTGTCAAAGGCCTTTTCTGAGTCCAACGAGAGGATGTAGGCCACAAAGTCGTGATTCAAAACCTCATGCATGAGGTCCAGGGTCTTCCTTATATTGTCTGCACCTTGTCTCCCCGGGACAAAACCAACCTGGTCTCCATGCACCAAGGACGGTAGGTGTTTAGCTAATCTAATGGTAAGGAGTTTGGCCAGGATCTTGACATCTGTGTTCAGGAGTGAAATGGGGCGATAAGATTGACACTCGGTAGGGTCTTTCGGGATCACCACAATGAGGGCCGACATCATTGATTGGGGAAGGGATACTGTTTCAAGGGCTGCATTAAACATTTTGGACATGAACAGGGCCAGAGCAGAGCGGAAAACTTTATAAAAGCAGACCGTGAAGCCGGCATCTCCCGGAGTGGTACCTCCTTTCAAGGTGGAAATAGTGTCTGTTACCTCTTGAGGCGAAATAGGGAGTTCGAGGGAGTCCAATATTTCGGAAGGGAGACAAGGAATGGGCAAAGAATCCAAAAATTGCTCAATATCGGTACTGTCCCCAGAGTATTCTGACATATACAGGTGCTCGTAATATTAGCTGAATTGTTCCACTATGGCGGGCTCACTTGTGGTTCTTTCACCCTCGGAGGAGCAGACAGAATCTACCCTTCTGCTGTTCCTAAATTCCCTCAGCCTCCAGGCCAGTATCTTATTCACCTTTTCCCCTTTCTCCATATACTTCTGCTTTAGGAGGGCTAGTTTCCTTTCTGTATGACCCACGAGGAGAGCTGCCAGCTTTGCCCTAAGCAATTGAAGCACCGCCCATTTGCCTGGGAACATTTGAGTTTTCAATTTCCCCTGTGGCTGGATCGCTCTTACTTTTTCTCTTAGCTTTTTCTCCTCATTGTCCCTCTCTCTTTTTCTCCTCGAGCCCATTTCTATGAGAGTGCACCTGATTGTGGCTGTGAACGCTTCCCAGACCCCCATTACTCCTACTTCCACATTGTCATTGATAGCAAAAAACTCTTTTATAGTGGCAAGGAGGGTCTGGGCCAATTCCTTATCTTGCAACAGGAGGTTGTTGCATGACCAGCGTGATCCATCAGCTGTGGGGGGACACCTAAGCGGATCTTGACCATATCGTGGTCCGACCACAGAACCACCTCAACATTAAAATCAAATACGTGTTCTCTCCGAGCGAGGTGTCAATTAAGATATGATCTTTCCTGGAAAAAGTTGCATGTGGTCTGGAGAAGAAGGTGAAATAAGGGTTGGGTTGCGTCCCTATGTAGGTGTGTGTGAGTACGGCAAACCCAACTCCCCATTAACACTTTGGAATGTGGCTGCCAGCCTCCGTTGCAGACGCAGATCAATATGCGGATTAGCTGACTTTCTATCACTATCCGGGTTGAGAACCATGTTAAAATCTCCTCCCACCAGTAGGATACCCTCTGTAAAGCTATAATGTTCTGTTTCATTTCCTCCCAGAAAAGATCTTGGGCTTCGTTTGGGGCATATATACATACTGCCGTAAGCAATCTCCCTCTCATTTCCCCCTTAACAATAATGTACCGCCCCTCAGGGTCAGAGCGTTGGCCCTTAGGTGAAAAATTAGCTTTAGGAGATACCAAGTGTGCAACCCCACGTTTCTTTGACAGATACAGTTGGTGAAATGTGTGTTGTATGCTCCGTGCTCTGAGCTTCGGCTCCTTTCCCTTCACCCAGTGTGTCTCTTGTAGAAAAAGAAAGTGCAGCTGGCGTCTGTTGAACTCTCTCACCACCATTGACCTTTTAGCAGGAGAGTTCAAACCACGCACATTAAACGACTCCACTGTCAATGAGTGAAGCAAATCATTCATCAGGTGGATGAACACATCCAGTGCTTAATTTGTTAAAAAAATAAGTGCCAGGGCCCAAAAAATCTTGCCCCCATGATGCTGGCCCTGGGGCCGGCGGGCGCCGCTCGCAGGGCGGGCGGCCCAGGCCAGTTCACTGCTAGACCTAGATCAGACCACCACCAGCCCATCACACTGCTACTGTTCCATGTCACATGTTTGGCGCCCACTTTCCTTGAGTCAGCAAAACAATGACACCCGACATATGCTCGGTAACGTACACCTTACCTTGTTGTCACTCACTGCAAACCTAAAGGGGGGCAAAGGCACTAAGTCAATGAAATTGCAAACCCCTGGCGTGATACCTCGTATGCTCAATAGGAAATTCAACAGCTGGAGGCAGAATTGGGATATTTGGTTTCACATAAAAGGCCCCCTGAACTGTATGCAGCAAACGTGAGGGTAGGAAAAAGAAAGCTTCATAGGACAGAGTGGGCCAAATGTAGTTATTGCAAATGAGACATTTTAGTAACAGGGCCCAGTTTCTATAGCAGAGTGAATTTAAGATGACAGGATGTTAATATTTTACTGACCTCCATCACAGCACCTGCATGCTATACTAGGATCTCTGTTGCAATGACTGGCTGGTGAGACTATGTCTGCCTGTCAAATCAAGTGTTACGACTCCAAGACTGGGGGAGGGCCAGTTCAGCAATAATACAATTCTATGTTTCAGTATTGGAGCAAGTAGCAGAGGAGGACCAGTGTACACCAATGTGTCCCTACACTTATTAAAACTGTCCAATTGTAATTTAAGGGTATAAACGTAATCACTTATAATATAAGCACTCCAATTTTTGCAGTTGAAGTCAGAGTGAGATTACATTATTTGCCCAGGATCACACACTTATGCTGAACAGCGAAGTAGGGATTTTAACCCACTCTGCAATTTGGAAACGGAACAGCCACCTTCTTCCACGCTTTATATGGAACACATATTTAAGTTTTGGGTGTCAACAAGACCTACAAGAATAGTGTCCTATAGAGTTTACTTGCAAAATACACAAATTGCTTAAAAGCTTCATGATAACATGTAAATCCTTATAGCAGCATGTTGGGCCAAAATAATATCAGTGTATCTTTATTTTCCACATCCTGAATGGTAAACTATAAGATGCAAAAGGCAAAATATCTATTTGCCCACTTTATTTTCAGCACTTTTAATACACAATAAAATAAGTTATCATAAACTCACTTAAACTCGCGCACATACACCTGTGCCAATACTATGCAATAGTAAAAACCAAACAATCGCTAACAATGCAAGAGGACCATGCGGTAATGGTGGCAACCTGGTAATTTTTTTTTGCTGCACATGTAACTTGAAGAACAATGTGGGTGACCTTGATTTCCCCCAGCACTCCCGTTGCACTGAAGCACGAAATATCACGGTGGGGCATGGGGAGGGATCAAACGACAGTCACAGGGGGCATGGGGAGGCAGAGGAGAACAAATGAAAATCACGGGGGCATGGAGAGGGAGGGGTGAACAAACAAAAGTCACAGGAGTGTGGGGAGGGAGGGGGAACAAACGAAAATCACTGGGGGCAAGGGGAGGGAGGGGGAACAAACGAAAGTCATGGGGGCAAGAGGAGGGGGGTAACAAACGAAATTCACTGGGGCATGGGGAGAGAGGGAGAACAAATTAAATCACGAGGGACATGGGGAGTGAGGGGGGAACAAACAAACGTCACTGGGGGCATGGGGAGTGAGGGGGGAACAAACGAAAGTCATGGGGGCAAGGGGAGGGAGGAGGGAACAAACGAAAGTCATGGGGGGCAAGGGGGGGGGGTAACAAACGAAAGTCATGGGGCCAAGGGGAGGGAGGAGGGAACAAACAAAAGTCACTGGGGGCATGGGGAGGGAGGGGGAACACACACACATCACGGGGGGCATGGGGAGGGAGGGGGAACAAACGAAAGTCACTGGGGCATGGGGAGAGAGGGAGAACAAATAAAATAACGAGGGACATGGGGAGTGAGGGGGAACAAACGAAAGTCACTGGGGGCATGGGGAGTGAGGGGCGAACAAACAAAAGTCATGGGGGCAAGGGGAGGGAGGGGGAACAAACGAAAGTCATGGGGGCAAGAGGAGGGAGGGGGTAACAAACGAAAGTCATGGGGGCAAGGGGAGGGAGGAGGGAACAAACGAAAGTCATGGGGGGCAAGGGGAGGGAGGGGGTAACAAATGAAAATCAGGTGGGGCATGTGGAGGGAAGGGGAACAAACACAAGTCACTGGGGGCATGGGGAGGGAGGGGGAACACACACAAATCATGGGGGGCATGGGGAGGGACGGAGAACAAATGAAAGTCACTGGGGGCATGGGGAGGGAGGGGGGAACAAACAAAAGTCACTGGCCATGGGGAAGGGGAAAGAAATGAAAGTCACTGGGGGCATGGGGGGCGAGGAGGAACAAACAAAAATCACAAGGGACATGGGGAGTGGAGGGGGAACAAACAAAAGTCACTGGGGGAATGGGGAGTGATTGGGGAACAAACAGAAGTCACTGGGGGCATGGGAAGGGAGGGAGGAACAAACAAAAGTCACTGGGGTGATGGGGACGGAGGGGGGAGCAAATGAAAGTCACAGGGGCAAGGGGAGGGAGGGGGGAACAAACAAAAATCACAAAGGACATGGGGAGGGAGGGAGGAACAATTTGACAGTGAAAGTTCCAGCAACGTCTGGACCCCTACCTCCGTCAGCTCAGTCGCACTTGCAGCACACATTTCATTGCCGTTGCTGTATGCTTGGGTTGCAGGATTCACAGAAGGCACACTGCTTACCTAATCAGCACATATTCTGCTTCATACTCTGCTGCACACTCTATTCGCTGGGGCGGGTTGGGGGGCATGTGTGGTGGAGGGTCAGCACTCAGCAGGGTTGCTTGCGTCGTATCACAACCATGTTTTGTTCAGGGGCTGGTGTTTGCTCTTGAACGTTGTTAACAATAATCTGAGCTGTTCGTGGCAGACACAGGCACCCTCCAAAGTGGTTAATGCTCTTCATTCCACACCTTTGCACGCATCGTGCATCATCTCACACTTGTCAATATATCTCATGAGCAATGCAAACGGGAATGTGTTTCAAAAGGGGCTTTTACGTGTAGAAACAAATATCACATGTTACTGAAAACAACACGTTTTTCCAGGGTTACCTTTGCATTGCTGCCGTGCGGGGTGACTGGGTCCCACTCATAGCCGTCTGTGCATTGCTATGTGCAGAAGACAGGGAAATAAAACTGCCAGACAGAGACACTGGTCGGAAATTGAATCATCTGTACGCCAAATGAAGGTGTCTCCACACGCTCATGCCATGCCACGCGCCACTGCACCCACCTCAGTAGTGTTAACAAATTTCATTGGCTGATAAAAAGCCAATGAAATTAAAGTAAACTTTTGTTACCAAGCAGATCCAGGCCTGGCCTGTCTGCTTTAAGACTGTGTTTGTTGCGCCTCTGGCATCGGGTGCAGGGATGGTACAGTAATTAAGACGCCGGCCTGTTAACCTGGGGAATGAGGTTCGAGTCCCGGGGACAGATGCTTTCAAAAAAAGAAAAGAATGAATGTTTCTTATTATACACATCCATCGCCTCTAAAATACCCAGGGGGGATGGCGCAGCAATGAGTTCCGGTGCCCAAAAAAGAGTGCTGGTGTTGCCCACCGGCAAACACCGGCACAAATTAAGCACTGAGAAGATGGATCTATAATGCTGAACTTACATATGTTGACAGTACCTGGTCGATAATTCTATAACAGATATGAGACAGCAGTGTCATCTAATAGAGGCTACGTTTGGAATACTGTATTATGGCAGAAGGTGGGATTTTTGTCCTTTACTTTGCATATTGTTACTAAACCAGACATGTTGAGCTATAATTTGTATGAAATGGCAGTAAATGGACATATGCTGGTGTATTGACATATGCATGGCAGAGTTCCTGGCGTATGTGGGTTCTACTAGGTCTTCTTCTGTTATAACATTACCTCCTCCATGGCATATCAAGTCAGCAACCTATTTCAATTGTGATTGGTATATAAAAAAAGTATTCTGTCTGCTGTAGTATTGATTGATATTTTATTAAATGTAAGCTTATGAATGATTTTTTAAACCTTTCAGTCACTTCAGGTGATATCATTGAGGTTGAATGTCATGTGGTGTTATTTCATGTGAAGTCATCAGGGTCAAATTTCATATGGCATCACTTCCGTTGATGTCACTGAATGTGTGATGTCACTTCCGCAACCCCTATATATATTTTCAGGGGGTCTTGCCTTTCACCAGGTGTTGGGGTATCATATACATTTTAAGTGAAATAAATACTCCTGGTACATTTATGAACAAAGAGTTCATTAAACAAGTAAACAAGAGCACACCATTTGATCAAAATATTGAATCTGAACATTTATATCTTTTTACAGATTATTTACAAATCAAAACAAAGTCGATCTCAGCAGCTTATGTATACAAATACCATTCTTATTAAAGCTTTCACATCACATTCATCCCCTCAAATTCATATTCATTGTTACTCTTATTTCAATAAACTATTTACTTCTTTTCAAAACTGAAATTCCTGTTTCCCTCGTATAGTCATCAAAAAATATCAACTCCGTATGGAATAGTTAATTTACTAAGATAGATCCATATGTTTCGGCCCCTCTAATTACATCAATTTCTTTGTATCATAATTGCGTCTTCTACATGATCAGAAATTGTTGAATTAAACAATCATGTGCTGCTGATTAGCTCTTTGATCTGTTCCGTCATTTCCTGTTACTTTGTTTCAAAGATTAAATCTTAAAAAGTTTCTGAAGATTAATGAATTATTGTTCAAAGTTCATCTTCCTACAAAAAAGAGAAATAACGTCCTCTCCTCCAGGCATTTTGGTGAAATGATGAACCTGGGGGCTGCCTGATTTCCATGGCCGACGCCAATGCATCTGCAGTACATGTGCTTGCTTTGTTCAATAAACAATATTCTAGAGTTAGGTTTACAGTTAGCAGTGATTTGAACCCTTTCGGCAATGGGCTGCAGGGCAAGGCAGTTAAAATTCCTTTTAAAGTGATTGTCTTGGAAAATCCCTGTCAAACATCCCCGGTTTTGATGATTGGAACATATGGCAGAGGAAAAACACCTATGTCTGCTGTATTAACCGTTCCCATGTTTTCAAGGATAGTTGGTAACAATGCCATGGACGGTAATAAAATACAGCTGCATCTGTTCAGATTATTGTGGCAATTACTTACTAGTTCGATTTCACTTCTGTTATTATTACTTTACAAACACAAACGGTTCCAACTTGTACCAAGAATTAATACATTTTTTTCGATTAAAAATGTTGATTGAACTGATTGAAAGGTATAATGAGTAAAAATAACAGGGATCTAAAAGATAAAATAGTTTTGTGGTCCTCAGAAACTGAACAAATCATGTAACAAATCTCATTGTCTCATGATAATGATCTGCAGGTACACGTCTTCAATGAAACTATGCAATCTGTGAACCTCAGATAGACACAACATAGTGTTGTATAGACCTTCCCCTTTGAGTCACTCTATGGGAAATCGCCAACTGCACTATTTGAAAGAAATACTAAAAATATAGCTCAGCAAGGTAGCTCAGCAAGTGTGGTACGTGTCCTAGACATCTGCGGTCAGCCCACAGGATATGAGCTTGCTGCCTGACTCAGGCCTTTATTCTTCCAAGAACGATACATTTAACACTATTAAACTGGGTGATAAAAACACCAATTATCACTTTGCATTGGAGTATGTATAATCCGGCATCAAGGGCTATATGAAAATGTGAAATTATTATTTTTATTATTAGTATTATAAATATGTGCTATCCCCATTACATTTTTAATTGGCATGAAATCATGCATTTCCTGTTTTCTGTATCAGACTTCAGTCTGCACTTTTTGGTGTCTTTGCAATTTTGCATCGAGCCCCACCCCTTCAGGTTACTTAATGCTACTTGCCTCTGCCTTTGCTTCTTTGATATTGCACTGCACTTTTATTAATTATTAATTTGCCTTTTTGGGAGGATAGTGGGGGGTGGTGGGGGTGCCTTGCTTGACTGATGTTGCATGTGATTGTTTCGCTGAAAAAAACGTTGTTGGAAGAAAGTTATTTTTCCACACACTAAACACCCTTCTCAACATATTTTGGGACTGGTACAATTATATAAACAAATTCCAGCCCTAGAATATGTGGGGACATTTCTAGATAGATGGTCAAAACATATTGTTTCCTCAACAACAATAGTATCACTTAATACCGACTTGGCTAATAATGAAACTCGGGCAACCATGTATCTTTTTTTCTGTAAGCGTTGACCTTAATACAATTAGGGACTTACAGTCCATGCAGTTAAATAGACATATATTTGAACATGCATGTGTTATCCATTGTCCTAGCTAATCTCTACCATGCACAAGCGACATACAACCCCTCTTGCATTTGTACAACTGTATTCTGTCAAATGGCATTGAAAGGAATAACTTATTCACAGCGACATTCTCTCTAAAGAATATACAACAGCACTAAAATTTCCGCACATGTGATTTGCAAGGTTCTACCTTGGAGCATAGTTAATAAACTGTATTTTTGCTTAGGGCATGTACGCTGCAGCCCAGTGCCGGATTAAACCCTGTGGAGGCCTTTAGGTAGTCCAAATTTCAGAGCCCCCCTCACAAATTATAAGAATGCTGACGCGGTGCAGAATGTTGTGCAGCGCAACAGCGCATCAAGGCCTCTGCCTTCCTAGCGGCCCTAAAAGGAGTGGGGCCAATAGGAAGGTGCCTACATAGCCTAATGGATAATCCGGCACTGATGCAGCCAATATTTTACATGGCAATATCATCTATTTGAGGATTATGACAAGTGATAATAACCTGAAGGACAATGTGCAAAGTTATGGTCCCATTGATAACTAAACATAAAATATATGTGTTGAACTTTGTTTGGGTTGAGATAATATTTGGAAACACTGGCTATTCATGAAGCCAAAGCCAACATCAATGGGTTCATTTATTTTCAGGAGCTAGAGCGTGTCATTGTTATCCCATTCAAGATTACTTATTTTTATGAACACCAGAAGGTTCACCTTGCTGGATAAAGATTCAAATCTGTTAAATTCGCTTTTGTACTTATTGAAAGGAACAGTGAGTGTTTTGATGTGAAACAATGTACCTGAGCTCAACAACAGTGGCTGGAGCATAATTTTGCTGGGTGCTTCGCAATGAATGACAGTCGTAAGTGGGCCGGCCTTGAACCAGATTGTGGAGCCTGGTGACTCCAATAGATAAAATGGACTAGGCACAGCATCGGTGGACAAGCAGTTTAATACATTATATATATATATTTTTTTTTATTTATACATTTTTATAGTTATTTTACAGTTGTGTGCCGTGAACTTGTGGATTAGGTGAAACCATAGGTCTCTCTTAGGCCTTCCCTTGCTAGGAGGAGCTTTTAGAGATTGGTCTTCAGTGTCTGTATGGTGAGTAGGATCTTGATATCATCAAGAATTAAGTTTATTTGCTGGGACTTAGAGGGTTTATGAAGATGAAATGCAAGGCAGTGCAAGGATAGGGGGATATGTCAGATTGTGGAGGGCTTGAGAGGACAGGGTGCAATAGACACATTTAGCCAGGCTGGGGGAACTGAATAGATTGTAAAGCAAGAAGGACCTTGTAGAGATGTTGCATAGAAAGCAATTCGACTTGAATGCAGCAAACAATGATCTTGACCTCAGCAATCTTAAATACTGCTCCATTGTCCTACTCCTTCTTCTCTACATGTTTTCCCAGAAACAGAATTATACAGTCTACAACCTCCCATGTTACTCCACTACCATTGTCCACCAACTTCATGTAAGAGTCGGGTGCAGATATTGTGAATAGTCTGCACTTTTTCCTGGCAGATGAGGCAGTAGATGTAAGGAATTGATGGAGTGTAAGTTTGCTGTCATGATTATACACACGCGTGTGAGTCCTTGTGGGATGTAGTAAGGAGATCAGGAGAAAGATTAACAGTAATGGGAGAGGAGGTGGGTCATTGGAACTTGAAATATAAATTACTTGGTCTTGGAAAAGTGGTGCATTGGGCACCACATTACAACCACATATTACATGAACGAGACACAGGTAGCTATAAGGGAGGATAGTTTAGCAGTGTAGGATGAGACGGTGATGAATATTTTAGTTTAATCATGAAATAGGTAGTAGGAGAGACTGAAGGAAAAGGTTAGTTTGTAGAGAGAGAGGAGGTATTGAACATAACTAGATGTGGGCAAATAACTGACACCCGGGTAATTAGCACAAATCAAAACAATCAAACCATAAATGATGGAAGTTTGAGGCAAATGTAAGCATAACAATAATTTAAAATGTACCACCCGAAATTCAGCTGTGAAATACAAATAAGGGTTATTGCACGCATCCATTGAAATTGACAGCACTTACAAATGTTCACGAAAAAATGCACCCATTTTTAGAATAAAGAGGTTTGGCAGCAATGTGATGGAGATTGGGGCCTCTGATGAAGGCTACCTTCATAATACGTGATATTTCTGTCTGGGGTCCATTTCGCTCAAGCTGTAGTCCGTTGCATTTGAGATTGCCTGATCTGTTTGATGTGTGCACTCAGTAATGAAAGACAAGTGTGCAGAAAAAGCTCAAAGAAGGAGAAGGCAACCCCAGATTTCAATGCAGGATGAAAGGGGCTTGGATTGATATATCAGGCTTTACCCATGGGCAGACTCTCCAGCAAATGCTCTCCAAATTGAAGTTGCACATGTGCCAAAATTGACTTGACAGAGTTAAATTGGCTACTTGATCACTCCCAGTGAACAGCTAAAAATCACACATCTTTGGAAATCACAGCTTCTTTTAAATATTTGATGAATCTTAATCTAGTGCAATTTTTTAACAATTCCAGCATGTCCTCCTGGTTCCCCACAATTTGACCCCCCCATACCCCCTCTGGTTCATGAACAGAATCTTGAGGCAACGACTCACACCCACTTAAAAGGCAGCTGTATAGAGCCCTGGGGGCACTCTCAATTTGGTCTAGAAATTCCTCTAGACAAGACACCATGGCATATCAGTGATTTGTCTTGTCTGATAGATCTGTCTCATAGCTTTATTGTGAACAGGAAGGAGCCACTTTATATCTGCTGATTAGTCAGGGAGTGGGAATCCCCATTCTGGATAAGGACATCACAAATGTCAAGCAATGTGATGCAGAATCTCCCTTCAAACCAAACCATATTGTCTTCTTGGTGGCGAAGGAAATCCATGAAATTTGATATAGTGTTTATTTTCACCTGGAACTAAAGATCTTGAATCATATTTTAAGTTCTTATTTCGAGGTATTGTTTTACCAAACTCCAAACAATGTTACAGAAAAGGAAATAGATGTTTGCACATGCTAAATACTAATTTCAAATGTATCACTATCCACTTCACGATCCAAAGACTAAAGATAGAACTTTAGAAAAACAAATTATCCAACCTTAGATGCATCTTCTAAAACCCCCTCAATATCAATAACTCGAAAATACTGATGTGGAAAATGTTATCCTTGGACCTTGAGCAACTGAAAATGTGGTGGAAGATTAACAAGTAACGATAGCTCAGCGGCTTAAACCATCATCTTTGACATATATGTATTATCCACATAGCACAACGTTGCATCCTCGCGGAGCCAACTGAGTCCTTCATTCATCAGTGGTTGACAAATAGACTTCTACTACGATTTCGGAGGAATCCAGCATGAAGTGCTAAATAAACTGTGAGGGTCTGATTTGCAAAACGTTTTCCAATGGGATTGCGCCAAGACTTTTGAAAATCAGGCCCAGAATGTCTTAATAATATTTTGAATATCTTTCATTATGCAAAGACCTAAGGTAACCTGGAAGAAGGTGGGGCTACCACCTAGTGGTCATTACTTTGGCTCTGTGGTGTCAGATGTAGGAGCCAACTGGCAGGATAATCCCTGCTGGTAAGAGTCTTCACTACAAAATGCATGTGGCTAGTGACAAATCTAAAGCATCCCGCCGCAGATTCCATGGGCACCAATGGACCAGTTGATATTAGAGAGCTAGCAGATACTGAGGAAAACCCACAGTTTTAGACCAGCCCTCTGCTTGTCTAAAACGCAATGATTTTTTAAGGGGTTTATGTGCATCTCTTAAAAAACCCTTTGCAATGCTGGCACTTGTACCATAGGACCCTTCCTTCCCAGGTGGTGGAAATAGCAAGCCAAGTGGGCAACCTGGCTGCTGCTTCATTTGTCAGACTGGAGGAAGTGGAATTTCTTGCAATTCTGATCTGCCCATGCATCTCTCCTCAGCAGAACAAACTACTTACATTTACTAAATTCCTTGTTAAAAATACTGCGGAGTGCGCAGAGTGTTGTTCGTGTTGAGACGTTACCTTTAAACGAGGAGTTTTGCTGCCAGTCTACCTCGTTTTTTCAGGAAGTCCATTTCCACCATAAAATCTCTGCCCCCGTCGCGGAGTGCGCAGAGTGTTGTTCGTGATGCTCGGGGTGCGCTGGAGTGCGACCCGAGCAGCATAGCAAGCATGGCAAGTGGGATCCAAAAGAAGAAGGCTCACATGCCAAGTGCAATAGTAATAACAGCCATCACTCCAGACTTTGTTTCTTGTTGCGCGCCTGGAACGAGTGTCTGCGCTGGTGCTGATTCAGAGGATCGAACGAGGGGGGGGCCTGCTCTCCTCTTACACGGTGACACAGAAGATTCCTAGCTCTAAGAGCTGGAGAGAGGATCGGACCCGGCGCGAGCTCTCTGTTAAGCTGCACCGCGTCCTGTACAATGTCCTGTCCGTCTGTTTCCTCATTGACTACCAACACCTTTTATGATTGCACTGCCAGTACTCCCGCTGCTACACATAATGGAAACCAATGGGATTGGCAAGAATACAACCTCTGCTCCGACAGCCTCACCTCTGCCTGTAACGTTTTCATGCCCAGCTCAGAATATACTGCCATAGCCACTGGAACATATAGTTTCACTTCTGGTGCGAACGAGGACGTGAACGGAGGCACATCCAGCACTGTCTGTAAAAAGAACAGTGACCAAATTAAGGTCCTGCCTCTACAAGCATTAGCTTCTTGAGCTATACAGCTCTTGTCTAAGCTAAAAATAAGGCCCAGTGTGATGCAGATGGTGTGGCCTTGATGCCTCCTTATCATACGGGCATTGGTGTAGAGCTGTCCCAGGTGGTACCTACAGTACCTGAGAGCCCGAAGAGCCCTATGCACTTGGACTCAGACACATGTAGCTCAATTGTAGCTGTTGATAAAGTGCTGAAAGATCTTATTGCAATCAACGCTAGATTTGTAAATTTACAGAGCAATACCATCAATGGTGAAGATAGAGATGACAATAATGATGAAGAGGACAAAGATGCGAGCCTTCCACTATCTCAAGCTAATGACAACATTTGCAAAGAACCGGAGGTTCTTGAGCACATCACCAAAGTGAATGACAGTGTGATCCAAGCTCTCAAGCCCCTGTCAAAAGAGTAAGACTGCTGTCCAGTTCGGACGAGAACTTAACTGTTTCTCAAAAAAGGCACTCCATGATGATTCAAACAGAATATCGGAACCTTACGACTGAGGACTCCTATACATCATGCTCATCTGAAAGTGATGTGGATGAAGATATTCCGGCAACACATAATAACACCAGACAACAGCGCATACCCGCGCAAGCCATACTGGAATGTAAGACTTTGAACGAATCTGAGACTTTAGCCTGTAATCTCTCCAACAAGCTTAGCAAAGATCTGAATCATTTGATAATGGCAGCTCTCACTATACCCATGGCGCCTTTCACCAAATTCTATGAGCAGCTAAATGAAAATATAAAAGATCAAACAACACTGCTAGCTTTATTGAATTCAAAACTACTATCTGTGGAGCAGGAAATGGCCTCAAGCAAACTAGCAATGTCAATTGGTAATTCCAACTTTGAAGCAAATGCAAGAATCATGGTAGAAAAACCAAAAACAGTGTAGCTGACAAACGGCTGTTAGCGGAAGTGGCTTGTGAAGCCCAGCCCTTTTCAAAATGCAAAAAATGGACTCTACAAACCCAGCGAACAAAGACTATGATCTTACTGTCAGTAACATGGCTGCATGCAAGTGAGTAGGCTGTAAATCTGCCAAACAACTAGAAAATGGCTTTGTTCGAAATACGAAGGACTTAATTGTCACGGAAAAAAATAATGAGGCAATTGATGCTGACCTAATTAGAGTAGAGAATCAACGGATTTAGGCCAACCACTAAAACGAAAGGACAAAAAGAAACATATATCTAATGTTGAAATCCAGACAAAGAAAGTTCATCAGGTAACACCTTGCGGTGGAGAAGACAAGCACTTAAAGGAAGTAGCTGTGAGAGACCAAGAACATTCTATGGGGCAGGAGAAATCGACCAGACTAAATTCTGAAATTACTCCTAAACAACACTCACTGAGTGTGTTGACACAAGAACTCGCAAGTGAAAGCCGATTCTCCATCTCTCTGAATGTTCCTGACTCAAGAGAATGTCTTCCCTCCACCAGCGCGAATGCTGAAGGACTGACAAGCAATCCGGGGGACCTGAAGGTGTGCCAGGCTATTCCCGGAAATCGACCTGAGATATGCACTCGAGAAAAGCCACGGGTTGAAGCTACTCTAACGGAGGTAAAAATGTTTCCCATTTTTAGGCCAAGAAATGTGGAACCTACAAAAAAAACTTCAACAACCGTATTATTGGAGAAAAAACCTAAAAATTTGAAAAAAAGCTGAAAACCACAACAAGCGAATGTCAGATCTTTTCTGAGGAACATCAAAGCCTTCAGTATTACTACTACATCTAATACCATCTGTGTAAAAAAACTGAATACTGGATCAAATAGTGACGAGGCCCCTATCTCGAATAAGCAAATGGAATCTAACCCAGAAGATCCTTCGAACCGATCACAGGATAAAAGTATTCAGAATTGAAGGTCACTAATAGTCCGCCAAATCTTCCAATTAACGTAGACTCTAGTCCTCCTCACATCGATCAGGTAAAAAGCAGTACCAGAAGATGTGTTAAGTTTGCGGCTATCAAGAGTAATGTTCCCTCTTTGGATGCTACTGACAAGAAAACTGACAAACTCCTCACTTTGGATGCTAGAAGAGCTCTAGTTGAGGCGGCTAATAATACTGAATCCACCAAACGAAATCACTGAACTATAAACAAGCACAATGATCTAAATAAACATGGAAATTCCCCAAGATCAACAAAAAAAATAGTTTTTGATCTACATAAGGGAAAAAAAGTGACCAATTTATTAGGCAAAAGGTGAAACAACAAGCCTCTAAAGGTGTCAGCCGGCAAGCATTAAATGTAAAAAAATTGGGAAATATCTTGTACCGTTGGAACAAATTCAAAAAAGAAAAAGACGGATTGATCCTAAACAGGAAAAATGTCCTCACCCTTTTCCATCATATACCACAACTGAGAACTGTGATCTCGGAAGACATTCAAACAGTTGAATTTGAGGAAGAAAAGCTGAACGATTTTGTAATTCTTCACATTGATTCCAAAATCATCAGAGACTCTTTGTTGAAGTCTTGTATCCAAATACATTCACTGGGATTCGACATTACTGAAATAAGCGAAGGAAAGTGGCATGACCTACAAACGCATCGGGAGTTGCGCCCTGTGCTTGGGGCAGTCACAAATAATGACTCTGAGACACTAGCCGAAGGAAACCTGTCGACCTTGAAATCGGACTCTGAAAATGGTGGTGACAATAGCAAGAGATGGGATCCGGAAAGAGACTTGATCACCATCACCATCGCTCAGACCAATATGTCAACTGGAAATACCACCTCAGATGCCTGTAATGAGCAAAACTGGACCTGGGTGGCCAAAACGCTCAACAGGGTAAATGAGAGCTAATGTCTAGCGACCGGCCACTTGGAACATTTCTGTATTGCATCCTGGAATACAAGAGGACACACCCATCTGTTTGGAGAGAAATATAAAGAATTTGGACTTATTGAAATTCTTTGTGTCCAGGAGACATGGCTTTCGGAAAATCCTATAGCCGAGGGATTTGAGACCGCTTTTAATTCGGCTATCAAAGGCCCCAAAGTCAGACCGATGTCCTGCCTGTTAACCTTGGTAAGAGCTAGAAGCGGTGCATGTATTGTCCTTCATAAAAATGTTTCACCCTACATTCAAGTTGTCAAGATTTCTCTACCATAATATGCAAAGAAAATCGGTAAGACCTTGGTGGTGATGAATTTGTATTGGCAACATGATGCCACACGTCAAGGAAAATGTATCTCCCAAGTCTCTGAAATTCTAAGTGAAATCTACCGCGTAGAGGCTGACGTGAATATTTTGATCTGTGGAGATCTAAATATCAATTGCCTACTAAAACAGAACCTACTCACTAAAGAATACCAGCATACAAACAGAGCAGTAATGGCTGAAGCATGGATGCATGAAATAAAAGCATGGAATCTCAAGATGCTAAACGGAAACACCCCTGGAAATGTTCCAACTAACTTTACCTGGCAAAGAAATCAACAAAGGTCAATTATTGACTATATGTTTGCCACTGGGAGATTGCGAACACAAGTTGAAAACTACACGTTTTTAACATGGAACAAAGTGACCACTGCATGCTAGAACTTCAACTGAAAGTACAACAACCGAGAAAAAGAGAACCATCTAAACTGTAGCACTTAGTTGTGGTACCAGGGCGAAATCGTCTTCGGCTAGACGAGAACAACATACGTGATATATTAAAATCATTAGAGAATAAGCATGACCCTGAGAGACCAGAATATACTGTGCTTCTAGATGCATATCGAGAAACACGCACGACAAAATCAAAGCCTGACTTAAAAAAAAGCCATGTGTGAGACCACGAAATAGCAAACAGAAAAAAATCCCTAAACAAAGCAATAAGAACCACTAAAACTCATCCGGCTGAAGAAGCTCTGAGACTAAAAAAACAAGCTAAACAAACCTATAAGAACTGGTTGATTAGCCATAGATCGGTAATGATTCAACATGACGCTGATTTGATGATAGAAACTCTAACAAAAATAAATACAAGCTCCCTTTGGAATTTGCTGAATGATGAATACGTGCCACAAGGAGCGCTTATAAATAACATGGTATCGGAAAAAATGTGGGTTGACCACTATACTGAAATGTTATTCAGCAAAGAAATGAACGTGATAATACAACAAGAGCCTGTAAATGCTTGGTCTATTACGATCGAAAAGGATGACATCTTAAGAAATATAATGAGACTCAGCACATCCAGAGCTCCTGGACCAGACGGCTTGACAAATCAGCAACTAAAACAACAACCAGAACTATGGGCCAAATTCTGTTATGTTCTGTTTGCATCCATTTTACGGAACCGAAAAATCCCAATGTCATGGTGGAGTGCAATCGTTGTCCCCATATTTAAAAAAGGGGTCAGAACAGAGCCAAGAAATTAACGACCGATTGCACTCCTGGACGTGGTAGGCAAAATATTCACAAGTCATCTACAATGTCAAATTTTGAAGTGGATTGAAGAAACTACGAGATTGGACCCACGTGAAGCTGATTTTGTTAAAGATGTTGGCTGTGGCCTTAATCTAACATTGATAAACTTCCTAAAGATGTAAGCAATACGACAAAACAGAAAAATGTACATAGCGTTTAGTGATTTATCCAGCGCATTCGACACCGTGGATAGAGAACTGCTCTGGAGAAAAATGAGAAAATGGAACTGCCTGGAAAACTTGTTGCAACCCATTAAAGAATTGCACACTAACACGGTCATTAAGATCAGACTGGACAATGCTGGAACATTCAGTCAACCAATTGCAACCAACTGTGGTGTAAAACAGGGGTGCCCATTGGCGGCCACCCTTTTCTGTTTATTCCTGTCAGATATCGGAGAAGCTTCCAGAGCCACCAACACTTATCCGCCCAAAATCAATGGTGAAGCAGTACATTGGCTGCTGTACACTGACAATATTGCCCTACTTGACCTGACGCCATTTGGTTTAACACGAAAATTATTCTATTATAGATCGTGCATAACTGAAAAAACCTTGTGGACATGATAGGGATGTGGCGTTGTGATGGATGGGGTGGGGGCCTTCCCTTCAGCGCGGATCTCCATTTGTTTATTTTGAGCATTTGTTTCTGTAACCCACAAACTCCTACTTCTTCTCCTCTTTTTGTTTCTTTTTCTTTTATTCTTGTCTTTCCTTTTAAAAAGTTTGTATAAACTAAATGAAATAAAAAAAAAAAATTAAAAAAAAATACTGTTGGAAAGAATTATATATATTATCGAGGTTTTAAAATGACTCTCCCTGTAAATAAAGAGAAGAAACCTACATCACAAAAACAATGCAAACCATGCAATAAGCAACATTTAATTTACCTCAATATCTTAGCATATACCGAACATATCTCTTGACTGCAGTGGCCTAGTATCCATGGAATAACCATTAATAAATCTAAAGAAAAGCAGCTAAAAGAAGGAAGAATAACAGAAAAACACAAAAAAGAGAAAAAATAAACACAGAAATGGAAAATTCAAAGGAAACCTCGACAACTATTGAACAACAAAACCACCTCCCGAAGAACTTAATGTCAGTTTTATCTTGGAGATTTACTATTTGGACGTACTTCAGAACAATCAAAAAATACAAAAGCAACCATTTTAAAATGTTAGAAAATGTTGAAAGGAATCAAAGAACGTTCTAACTCCTCCGCTGCATGGCAGAAATCATACACCTCAAGAAGGAAGCACTGAACGAGTGTGTTGAGGGTGTAAAGTTCCAAAAACACATATAGTTCAATGCCAGTTTGATAGGTGTCTGTACCCAAGTCGATATTGGATAAGAGTCCCCACTGTTGCACAACCTGTGCAATTGTTTAATTTAAAGGTAATTATTTAACTTTAAAACTATTTAGCAGGCATATTTACTACTATACATTATAAAATGCCATAGGTTTACAGACTGACTAACTAACTAACTAACTACACGGCCTTCCTAAGGAATCGATATGATTACACTCCTCATAACAGAGCATTTAACATCGTTTGAGACCTATCAAGCCATAATTATGTATTCACTTTTTACACCATCCTTTTTTGTATAAATGGTTTTTAAAATGTGTTTTGCTCCAAGATCTTACGCGTTATCATTTGAGCAGCCAAAAGTCATGTTCCTTAGTACCCAGTCAACTATATGTGGCCAATTCAGAAAGTCCCGTGGCCACAGAATGGGACGTTCAAAGTGTGTCTCGTGTTTTTGCTGTATTTCCTTGCACACAAATCCCTGGTTCACAACAAGGAAATGAATGGCTTCTGGTACAAAGGGGCTGCTGCCATCCCCTCGAACCAGGCCTATCTTAGGGTTGGGAGCTTTGCGGACAGGAGGCAATGCATTTGGCAAGTAAGCCATCATGATTCAAAACGCTTTTTATGCCACTGCAAATTCATTGTGCCCACCTGTATGTCAGTGTTTCTATTTGGGGATGTGAATTGCTGTCAGGCGCCTGCGCAGTCCTGCCACTGTTCCTATTCCTCCTGTGCCTGGCTTCTGGCAGGGGTGATCATGGTCTTGGGAAGCAGTCGCAGGGGCTGCTGTGCATTCACGACTCTTCAATGCACAAAGCCCACTGGTTCTGCAGGAGGGGGGAATTTATCAGCAAAAAGCTATGTGCAATTAACTTCTGTGAACCGACCCTTCGGCAGAATGCAGGTGTTTTGTTCCCAGAAGCATGATTTTGTTGGTATGTTGGTCGTGGATGTTTTTTACATTTTTATTTTTCTATCTGGCATTTTTTTTTTGGTTTGTAAAGAACTACACAAAAGTAGGATAATTGAACTCACAAGTATTCAGATTAATGTTTTTGACTACAATTATATAGATAACAAACATGAATGTTTAGCTGTTATACGTGTGTGTGTGCGTGCGTGCGTGCGTGTGTGCGTGTGTGTGTGTGTGTGTTTATGTGTGTTGAAACATCCAGCTTCTGTGCACTCACCATCTTGAACCCTATCGAGACAAAACGTGAAAATAAACCATTACACAAATTAATGCCGTTGGGAGCATAGAACTAAATATCACGAATCTGCAATCTAGAATAAACCAAAAACATGAATCCAAAATAGGACCCCCTTCCCTGTCCAATCACATGAGTGATTTTCTCTGACAAGAAAGTCTTACATAGGTGCATGTACTACACAGAACTGTTAAATGTTCTTACGTTTGACAAGAAAGTGTCCTGAGAATTGTTGTTTAAATCCCTGTGACAATGTATATAGCCTAGAACTAGATGTCCTTTGTAATAATGTGGCATTGCATTGCAGTAGTTATTTTTAGGTCTCGCCTTAGAGAGCTTTATCTCTTTGCTAGAGTTCTCGAAGCTTCATGTTAGAGAGAGGGGTCCTGTTATAGTCAGAGCAATTTGTAGGAGCATCTGGAGCTGTCTAAATCAGGGAGAGATTTGTGAATGATGCTTTATAAACATGTTTTGTTTCCCTGCTTCTAGATTCACTGTCCTTTTTTATTTTGCATGTGTGATGCATTACACTATGCTTGTTTTGTTCTGGCCTCAAAACATCTCCATGTGTATTGCAAAGCCATGTGTCACAGGCTCTGCATCCAGAGTCTATGGTGGCAAATCTGTTCATAAGAGTATTTATCATTGTTAATCACACGGTGCAATGCTGTCATTCACAATACGTTTGTCTCAAGTATCTGCCCTGGGCCAGATCTGGCTGTATCACCCAACTAAGCATCACAATGGTTAGTCTCTGGAGGATAGCTCAGTGGCAACATGCTGGCCTTGAAAACAAGTTGACACGGAACATCACAGGTTCGATTCCTCGGTCCGTGCTTAGAAACCTCTGGGTATTAAACACTTTATAAATATCATATCATAGGCTCCCCTTGCAGGAGGAATCAGCCAATATCAATAGGCATTTTTCATTTGTGCTGCCCTCATGTTTTCAGGCAGCATTCTTTGGTGCGTTCTCGGGTACTACAGTGCCAGGTTCAGTGTAAGCACACTTTGCTGGGGCTTTTCTGATGTGTCTGCGTTTTTTGCTATGTGAGCCATCCTAAAAATCTACATTTTTGACAACTGCTTTAGTGCAACCCATCACTGCTCTTTGTTTGTCTTTCTCTTTCTGCGCAGCTTCCTTTGAGCTGTGACTGCTCTTACACTGCCCTACTCTGCAGCCTTCATTGAATCAGTATATCAAAGATCAGACTACCTATGCTGTCTGTACCCAGCAACCAAACAAGTTACTACCATTAAAGAATTGGGCATATTTGGCTCCCTGCCTGATTGTTTTCACACAAAGGATGATGTTAGTTACACTGAGAGCACAGCCTATTCTCTCTACTCTGTTCACTTGACACTTTTCAATCTTTCTCTTATGGGAATATGACATGTTTACAAGAAAAGAAAGGAAAGCAGTACATTGTTCCCTATCTGTACTATGCCATTTTTCTGAAACACAGTGATGGGTTTTATGTCCTAGTTATGTCTACAGACCCTTCTCGTCCTCCATCCACATCAACAGCAGGCATATTGTTTCCATTCTTCTATGCATTTTGTTTTAGCATTTTCTACAGGATGACGTGAGAATCATATACGCGCCTCTGCTCTACATTTCATTATCCCTTCTACCCAACCTGAGAGGTAAACACCTCTCCTGTTATGTGTAACTGTGGTCTATCCCAGCAAAATAGTATCTCCTTTCCTTGATTGTCAGTACATCTCTACAATGGATGGGCAGTTTTAGTTACTTGTCCTCGTGGCCCTGACAGTGTATATTTCATCACTTTATTCATCATGGTCTTTTCCTTGATAGAGTTATCTTCCGAAGGGGAATCCACTTTTGTAAATAATTTTAATGAAGCCAAATTTCCCTGGAACTGTGTCCCATTGTTTTGCACAGTGCAATGTGAGTTAAGCAATGTGCCCCGTTTATTGGTACTATCTCAGCCACGAAAAATCTGGAGACACTCAAGGCGTACGGAAGGAGTGAGCAAACAAAGCAGTTTTCCTCTGATTTCTCCCTTCCCTCCTTAGTCATATGCCTGTAGGTTGTTTATTTTCTAAGTACAACCTTGGAAATGTTGTCTTAAAAGATATTCATCAATAACCACTGCTCGCCTAACTCATGTCATTCCTTCACTCATGTTAGCAGCTATGTTGGTGGCATTACCACTACAAAATCATAGTGCTAATGTGTAAGAAAACCAAAAACAACAAAAGGAAAAGAAAAGAGCACCAATGATGATAATTATGGACTCCATCTTCTACAAATGTTTCCTTCTTTCACATTTTGAGATATCAAAGCGACTGAGTCTTTTGTTTTTGAGACATACATCCTCAGTAGTGCATTGTCACATGTCACATTGCTGGTCAGCGTTCACCCTTGTCTATGGTCTGGTCATCTCTTCTCCTTCTGGCACCTCTTCGTCCAACAGGGGGGCCATGCCTGCAAATCTTTTAACATCACCTACATGCACCAATGCTTTTTTGCCACACACCCTTACTGCAGTGAGGGTTGCATACTTCATACTGGATAGTAAATGGGCCTTGAAAATGTGGCTTGTGGCACTTGCGAACAAAGTTCCTCACAAAGATTAGATCTCCTGGAAATTAAGGCAAGGGGGTATCACAGCATTCACATCCACAATTCCCTCTATGTTGTCGTTGGCTGCTTCTTGGCCCCCCTGCCACCCTTTAGCTGTTGAGAAATACATTACGAACATTGAGTCATGGCAGTTTATTAATCATGCTTCTCATCACCCATTACAGGCGCAGAACACTCTGTGTCTAATCGAGAACACATGGGAAGAGCAATGGGGACCTGCATCCTTCTGCCCATCACAATTTCATGGGGTGTGAGGTGGAGGTCTGAGCCAGGGGAAGGCTGTGCAACCAGTTTCTCTTTTGCATATCTTCCAATTTTGCAAAGCACTCTTTTAGCAGGCCATTTAGGTGTTCCACAACACAATTGGCCTGTGGGGTAGTAAGCAGAAAAATCGATTGCTTGAGGCAAAGTAGGGATGTTACTTTTACACTCCCCATCGGGAAACACGGCACATATGAGGAACATAGCAGCAGACTTGGCGTCTGCATGGGTACATGGTCCTGCTTCTATCCAGCATGAAAAGGGGCACACCACCACAATCATATATTGGTATCCATTACAACTTTTGAGCATATCAAAAAAGTTGATTTACAAATGCCGAAATGGGCCTGTAGGACGGGGTATTGCTCCTCTCACTCCCCTCAGGGTATGACAGTATATTGCTGACAAATGGCAAAATTGACAATAAATATCACAATATTCTCATGCAGGTAGGACAAACCAGTGTTCTGAAATATCTGCTGCTACAAATTCTCTTGTGATGTGTGCTGGGTAGTGCAGCAGTTCTAATGCTACTGTAAGTAGCTCAAGTAGCATTACAGGCTTCCTTGTTCTATCCTGCAGCCACACCAGGTCTGAGAGAGATAATGAGCATCCCTGCTTTGTCCAGAGATCCTGCTCTGTCTGTGCTGCACATCCCTGCAAATCCATTATTTTTGTAAATAATAGTGCATTATAGTCTTCCTTTACTTCTATATTAAGCATTGTGTGTGGGCCAATTGCTTTGTTTGCTAGTTGTGGGAAATAGGCTGCCCTATTTCATTTTGCATCTGCTGTTTTTTTGCACAGGGAGCCAAGCCTGTGCCCCTTGTATGGGCTGCACATTTCACCACAGCAGCCGCCATGAGATATGTCGGTGTGTCTATAAATCTTCCTAAAAATGGAGCATGCTCTACTGGTGTGCTGTGTGCTTGCTTAAAGTCCCTTCTTCTCCACATTGACAGTCCTGCATGCACTGTAGATGCCATGTAGGCAGAGTCAGAATATATTGTCACAACCTGGTCCTCGTGCTCTTCGAATGCTAATATCATTGCTTCTAACTCAGATGCCCGTGCAGAAAGATGTGCTGGTAATCTGATACTTGCCACAATCTGAAAATCATCACCCTTACTCCTCATCACTGCTGCTCCTGAATGCCTCAATAATGCCATGCTGTGATCTATCATTGATGAACCATCAACGAAAGACCACCTCTTCCCCCTTTATTTTAATTTCTGTTTACTGGGTATAGATCATCATGTATGTCTGTGCATGTAGAACAGTCATGAACCCAATTACCTTCCTCTACTGGTTCAGCAATAGATCTTCCAGGATTCATTGTGTGGCATCTAACTTGTTTATTGATGGACTGCACAGTATAACATTGTATCCAGATGCTCGACCTGTACTGAGTGTGGACTTTGGTTTCTCAAGAACAGCAAACAGGGTGAGCACCACATAGAATGTTACTGCACAGCTCATCATAATTGCCAATGATTTATCTTTTGCAAATTCCACTGCATCCAGTGCTTGTTCACATGGGAAGTGTCCTCTCATTACTGGATCTAAGATCCCACTGTAATATGCCAAGTGGTTGTGCCCCATCAGAGTTTGTTTGCGTGGGGACAGCCGTCATCACATATCGATTTGAATGTGCGAATAAATAGAATCCTTCTTTGTAAACTGGTATTCCCAAAATGGAGGCTTTACTTATTGCTTCTTCCAGGGCCTCAAATACATTGATCATCTTATCTGTCCACATAAGGGGGCTCTTCTCTTTCTGTGCTTCCTTCAGTCCTTCCAAAAGGGGCCGAACATATGTGCTGTAGTGAAATATGCAACACAACAATAATTACATAGCACCAGGAATTGCTGTAAGTCTTTCACTGTCAATGGATGGGGTGTTTTTGCAATCGCCTCTGCTCTGTCAGGCAGCACCCTCATCCCTTCGTTTGATATTATCTGGCCCAAATATAGTACTTCTTCCTGGCAATACTGAAATTTGTCTTTGTCCACCTTGTAACCCTTCTCAGTCAGTACTATTAGTAACATTACTGAGTCTGTCCTGCAATTTTCTGTGTAGTGCTGCACACTATCACATCATCAATGATGGTATGATGATGGTATATGATGGCATATGGTATATGGTATATGATGATACTTGGTTTTGTACATTTTCTAGGTCCATCTGTAGCACTCTGTTGAATACACTGGAGGACTCACAGTAGCCATGTGGGAGTCTTGTGTGTTGGAGTCAGAAACTTGTGATAAGTAAACGGTGTGAGAATTTGAGAATCTACGGGCAATGGAATAGAGAAAAAAGCATTTTGTGGGTCGATCATTGTAAAATGTGTAGCAGTAGGTGGGATGTTAAACACAATTGTACTCGGGTTCGGCACAATGGTAAACTCTGCTTCTGCTATATTGTTTAAGGGAAGTAAATCTTGTCTTACTCTCCAAAACCCTTCTTTTGTTTTTTTCACAGGGTACACTGCCGTGTTACATGGGGATTCAGATGGCACAATGATACACTGTCCCATCAAGGTGGCAATTGTTTAATAAATGCCTCTGTCTGCCTCTCTTGACATGGGATATGGTTTAACTCAGGGTAAAATTGCTAAATTGCATTTTATATGTACTGTTCCAATCCCTTTCAACAGACCTACATCCTAAGGGCTATGCGTTTATAGTGCACTTGGTACATTTGCCAAATCTTGTTTTAAAAAAGATAGTACCTTTTTAACCAACTATATTATCTGAGGTATTTCCCTGTACTATATTTGCAATTGGTATGGAATGGAAAGAAAATCACTTAATCATCTGTATCGTCATCTTCAAATAGCTCATCATCTGTCACTCAACCATTGTGTTGAGTCTAGTGCTATGGCTGTGTGCCAGCTAACACCTTTCTTGTCTGTCCATGTAACACTAATCTGACCCCTCGCACCACTGCTGCATCTAAATGTATCATTATGATCTACCCTTCTGCTGCATCCGTGGGTACTTCTGCTCTGAACAAAACCTCTGTGTGTAATCGTAATTTATCCTGTAGTCGCGGGAGCCATCCTAACTGCACTGGTACCTCATTTAGGAAAAATTCTCAATTTAAAGGCATCACTCATAATGCTTTCCATCCCTGGAATGATCAAAGGAACACTCTTGGATTTGCATAATGCATGTTGGATGTTGAACATATCCTTGTTTCAGTAAATTACATTTTCATGTATAATCTGCTCATCATGTCTCTTTCCAATATGTTAACAGGTGTCTTTTGAGAATACAGCAATGGTGCTGCCACGGTATCTTTACCCACTGTTATAGGCAGGTCCTTAGTAAATGCAACCTTTGTCCAAGCCCCAGAGAACCCTTGTGAGTCTATTGTTATTTGTGAAAGTGGAACCTCTTTCTATGACACAAGATCTTGACGCCTGATATCAACCAAAAAGGAGAACATCCTATGCCCTATTCTCAACCCCACCCAGGGTTCCTCTTCTGGGTTGGGAGTTACTGATAGTACTGGACACATCAAGCATCAATTGTGGGTACATTCTCTTCCCTGTCCCTGTGAAGGGGTCCATTCCCACTACTGTCCCACCCCTACCGTGGGTCCTGCAGTTTGTGCCAATATATTCGTCTCCCACTGTCTTGACTGTTGTTTTTGCATTTGTGATGGATTTGGTACTTGCTGCAGCTGGTGTAACTGCTGTATCTGTGGCATGTGCTGCTTTGGTGTCTGGTGTATCCGCAGCTGTGTGCCTTGTTGTGGGAATGGTTGTGGTTGCTTGTACTGAAATGTGCCCTGCTCTTGCTGTATCTGTGCACAGGGTCGGACTGGAACAAAAAATAGGCCCGGTCACCCAAATAAAAGTGGCCCACCCCTCGCCTCCAAAAAGTGTCCCACCCCTCGCCTCACAACCCTTGATCTCTGATGACATCACCAGAAGTGATGTCATTTGACCCCACCCCAAAGTGAAGTCCTGGGAAGCGATGAAACACAACTTTTCACCCCTTGACAAAACAGGAAGTGGCATCAAATTGCATTGTTCCTAAGTACACTAAATTACTGTGAATCCAATCAGACGTCCAAGGCCAAATGATAATATGTTATTGTAAAGCACTTACCCTAGCTCTTTTTTATAACAAATATGCATAAAATATCGCCCAACCCGTGTTGGTACTCATTTATCGACCTAAAAAGGATGAAAGGCTTTTTGATTTTTTCTTCCAAACCGGCCCCCATGGGAGGAAAGGCTGAGGGGCCAATCTGACACTGTCTTTGCAGAATAATGCATGGGAAATACAGACCCCCTCTTGGGCTGGGTTGTTCCCATCCTCCGTTCATTGCCCTTCCGCTCCTACATGCCAGTGTGTAATGCCCAATCTTCTCACACGTCCAACACTGTCCTCCAAACACTCCAAAACCTCCAAATGGTGCTCCTGGCCCCCAAAAACCTTCTCTATATCCACCTCCAAAATGTTATCCTCTTCCCCTCCATGTGCACCCCTCTCCCTGGGGTAATAACTACATTCTCCTCTTCTTCCCATATATCCACTTTCCCTCTGCTGTTGATATTTCTGCTCATAATTTTGTCCCACAACATTCATGATCATTGCCTCTCTACCGTTATCTTTGACAATTTCCTTTTCACCAATTTAGCTTCCTCTCTTTGCCTGTCTGCTACCATGTTTCTTTCCATTTCTTGTCTCAATCGATAATAATGGACAATATTCAACTGTAACTCGGGCCATTGCTTCATCGCAATCCCTACCATTTTCATTAGCTGTTTCTGCACTTTGTCAAGAAGGCCCTGGCATAAAATGTGATAAACTATAGGTGTATTTTTGTCTCAGCCTTCTCTTGTTTCTAAACATCACTTCTATTGTATTTCTTGTATATATGCCGCTGGATCATCGTCTATCTTCGTTTTGCGTGTCATAATCGCACTCATGTCTGATGTATCTGGGTATTGCAGACTCAATGCCCTCCAAATGTCTACTCTGCAGTTGCTAAATCGTGAATTGGCATGTGCATTATTTTATGCGGTCACATCGGGATAGCCTGCCCTTTTCCATACATCATCTGATTGTTCTCCCAATGTTGACGCAAGTAAACTCCTCATGTCCCTTACCGCTGTCATTCCTGCACCCTTTTTTTCTTGCTCATGAATCCGTTTTCCTGCCTCTGCCATCAATGATGGTAAGCAGCTATCAAATGGTTTTGATCTGTTTGTGGCCATTCTATACATTGAGTCATTCCCCTGCCATTTTGGAGCAATGGTAACTGTGTCACACCTGTCTTGCATACGTGTGCAGCCGCACCTTTTGTCCCATTCGATGTTAATGGCATGCAACTTAGTCGACAGCCTTTGCAAATTTCATAATCTGTTCACTATGTTGTTTGCCTTCCTGAATTTATTGGGAGAATTTCCAGGAGCGATGGGGCACTGCTCTATAGTTGCTCGTCATCCAGCAAATCTATTACTGGATATTCTAGTGTTTCAGGTGCAACTGTTTGAGGAGCTTGTGTCACCTCCTCTTCATCTTCCCACTCATCTTCCTCTCGCTCTACCTCCAATATTTTGTTGCTAACACTTCAAAAACATTCTCTCACATACACTCCTCTTTCTATCCCATCTATTATGTTTCTGTTAACACTATTAGTGGATCCCATCCTGCCCCCTTCCCCGTCTCTGTCTTCCATCATTCTTCTGCTGGTGGCGGAATTTATCTCCCTCCTGTACTCTTCTCACCTTCTCTCCTGCTCATCCTCTCTTTACAAGACTTTCACATTGTCATTATCAGTTCCCGGTCTGTCTATTTTGAATACTATCTGTCCTCCCACCCATTTGTCTTGTGTAACTACTGCTCTCTGGTCCCTCCCTTTATACCTTTCACCCTTTTGAACTCCTATTTCGCTTCTTTTAGCTGTGCTTCTAAACAGTGCTGTTTATCATTTTCTACTTGTGTTGCTAATGTGCTTTTTGGACCGCCGTCTTTTTCCTTTTCCTTAATATTACCTTCTATCCCTGGGAGCACATATCAGGGATTACTCTTACCTGTGGAAGCTTGCAACAGAAATAATCCTGGCATGGTCGAGTACAAAGCACATGTTCAAGGGGGAGGAGCTGCTGTGGGCTGCACACGCCCTTCATTGTCTCTTCTAATTCCACTTTCTCTTTTGATCTACTCCTCCTTAAACATCTTCCATACGTCTAGTATGCATAGTCTGCTCTGTAATTTCCTTCCCTTATCCTTCTGAGGGAGCCACCGTGAGAAGTCCCGGACCCTCCGCCAGATACTGGATATCTCAGCAGTGCCTCCAAATGTCAGGATATGCCCAAGCGTACTAATAAAAGAAAATTCTCAATTACAGAATAACTCCAAGTTCATGAAAAACGACAGCTTTATTCCAACATAGACGGACACTCGACAGCGTACAAAAAACATCCCAAAATGGTGTTCGGAAGACATTTTTAAACAAATAAATCATCATAAATCATCATAACTAATGTTATAGTTAGTATAATCATAAAAAAAGCATCTATTATTGGTTTTTATTCGTTGGTAGAGTATAGAAAATATATTAATCTATAAATGAACCTTTTGTGATTGGTTCTTCTACAACTTAATAACTCCACCTAGGTTTAAACTGCTGAAAATGATACATTTCAATCTAGCATGCTATTGGTTGGCATTCTACTACACTAGCTGATAAGAAGAACAAGGTTTAATTGGCCAGTTAGGTGCTCATTGACCTGTGCACTTTTTTGTAGTGCCAGAATACATGGTGAGGAAGGAGAGATGGCAAACTGCTGTGATCCAGTTTAAAGAAGCTACTCCCTTCTCTTGCCTGGCATGAGGACTTATTTGCCAGTCTGTTCATGGCCTCGGTATGTCGTCTCTATGACTGGGTGTACTGAGAAAATATCAGGTGCACTATCTAATTGGCCCTCGAACCAATGACCATTGTTCGGATCATGTGGGAGAAGACCACTGATCAGAGCTCAATTTCATCTATTTAGTGGATTTTCTGCTATACTAACGTGTGTGTGCTTCACTTCAGCAGCCACATTGGGATGCTGTTTATTCATTCATTATGGGATCCATTGACATGGTAGCTATTCACACCTGTCATTCACGAATATCTATATTTCTCACTGCTACCAATCAAAACTAATTAACTTTAATGAATGCACGGTGTATGCCCTAGGAAATGTTATATGGTGCAGGTTAAGCTTGCTATGCAGAACTGACCTTGGTGTTTGGGGTTTGTCTGCATTGTGAGGCCTGGAATCTTTTGTTAAGCACTTTTATGTCAGGCTGTGGTATTTTAGAATTGAACCCTGGCAGTGTTTGGTCTGGGTAAGGGCGGTACTTCTGTTGATTCTCTACCATGTTGTGTTCTTCATGTCATGCATGCATGCCACCATTCATTGATCCCTGCTTGTGCATGCTGCAACCTGCACCCTCCCTTATTTACTTGTGTCTATACTGCTTGTGCAGCCCTGTCTGTGTATTCTGCAACCCTCCTACTTATGTGAATGCAACTACTTTGTGTTCTACTTGTGTCACACTGGTGTTTTGCTAACAGTTTACTGAACCTTTCTTAGCTCATTTTTCAGTCAGAATTGGGAACAGGTGGATTGGGTACAGATGGGGGTTTTGGGGGCATGCCAGTACTGGTGTAACTCTCATCTCCATTACCACAATCTGAAAGGTCATCATGGGAATAGAAATGTCGTTTTGTAGGACTGCTTTATAGCATACATTCTTGAATGATGCTGGTTGGAAAAGAAATACATTTCTGAGGTGATAGTCTGGGTTGAGGCAATCGTGAAGTTGCCAGGCGAGGGGAGGTGGTACATCTGACAATGGTGGGGCTTGGGTCACTAAAAAGGCCTGGCCATCTCTCACTTTTCAGTTGGAAAAGAAATGCATGGCCTCCCTATATAACTTGTCGCAGATTGCCTCTGATGCAACTTGTCTCTGCACCCTTCATCGTGCTGATCTAGAACTGAGGCTGTTATTGGTCCCGCATGCTCCAAGTGCGTGAGGCTGGTCTTGATTGGCAGCTTTGATAGTACTAATTATTTCCTTCAAATGTCTTCTTTTGTATCCTAGGTTGGTTGTTTTGTAGCACTTTACATAGCTTTGCACAGTTATTTCAAATTGCTATGAGTAAATAAACAGGTAGAAGCAAGAGGTAGGGCGAAAAGGACGAGTGTTGGGAAGAGGTGGGTGGTGAGGCTGTGTTAGCTGGGGTTGTGGGAGGGTGTTTTACATTGTTAATGTGTCAGAGGTGGTTGCCAGTTATTGCACTAGTGTTAACGTAGCAGTGTGGCTTGACACGCTTGACACTGTACATCCTGAGGGCCCTTCCTCTAATGTCGGCCAGCAGGGTGAAGTGGTCCCACTTGTTCCAGAGCTCTGGAGCTCCTCTAAACCAGTGACTGTGGTATCGGCAGTGACAAGCAGGGGTCATGCGCTCTGAGCCCAGCAGAGGTCGGCTGGCTGAAGTATTGCACAGCTTTGTTCCCAATTCATATGAGTTTACGAGAGACTGCAGAGAGTTTTAAACCAGCTACCCTGTGAGCTTGGAGAGCTGGTGAGTCAAATACAGTAATTGATGTGCCTCAAGCACAGCTGCGGTGTGAGGCGAGCCTGTGCAAATTGACTTAACTTGATGTGAATGGTCACGCTGAGTGCCCAAATCATTTAAAGCTTAATGTTTAAAGCACATTCTCTTTGTATTAACTTAGTGCACCTAACAAACTCAGAAATGCTCATTTGACAGCTAGTGGATACCTGTTTTTTGTGCCTCTTTTATTTTGACCCTTGCTGAGAGGTTCAACAGTGAATATTGTTTGATCTGCACAACCGTTTCGTTTTTTTTAGCCAGGTGGCTAACTTCAACGGCCAAAAGTACTGTCTAACTGTTCATTCCTATTGTGCCCCATTTGATTGTGTTCCTGTTACCTGTAAAGCATGCCGGGTCTATGCAGCAGCAAGTCAACAGGGAGCAAATTAGAAACTACAGAGGGACGTATGGGAGGTGGAGTTTCTAACTTGGAAAATCTTTGTTTTTTTTTCAAACTAACTCTGGTTTATTATTATCAGCTGTGGTGTTTTCCTAGCAAAACAAAGATAATACAGAAAATGTTGTGTGAAATGGAACTGGCAATTGCACCTTACATATGATAAAGCAAGGGTGCACAGCCATGACATGGGATTAAAAAAATACACTGGACACTATTATGTGCAAAAACATGAGCCCTACTGTAGAGTTGAGCTCAGGTTCCCAGAAAATAGAGGGAAAAGTATAGCCCCCAAAGCCCACATCAGGACCTTTAATGTGTTAATCAGTATCTCAAATGCTAACTGGCATGCCCCCCCTCCACCCAGTCACAGCCCAGTGATAATCCTGGTGTTTATAACCCAGTTGTGCAAGTTAAACCCACTATATTTAATCTGTTGTTCAGTTCCGTGGTATGGAAATATGCTTTGAAATCTCAGATCTTCCCAGTAGTGCATTACCAGAAGACAGGCTGCAGCAGAAGTAGGTTCACTTATAATAGAGAGGCGGGCATTAGAATGACCAATTTAGTATTAATTCTGTATTTGATCATCTAGAGGCGAAATATATTCTACTTCTATAATGATATTTGATTCATTGTGCATTCCCGGATCAGGTTTGGGTGACATGTTTCCAACCTCGATTAGAAGATTTGCTGCAGCCTGTATTCCGTGATCATGTTTTGGAGAAACATTTCCCACCTCAATGAGAAGATTTGCTGCAGTGTGCATGGCCTGATCAGGTTTAGATGACATGTCTCCCACTTCGATTACCTCGATTTCTGTGGCCTGTAAAATGTCATGCTTGGGTGACACATTTATCACCTCAATCATCTTAACTGGGGCATTGTGTGTTGCCCTATGTTTTTTTAGGTGTGATGAATGACTGAAACATTTATCGCATTCACTTCAAGCATATCGCTTCCCCCCTGTATGCATTCGCTGGTGCATATTCAGATTTGATGACCATCTGAAACTTTTACCACATTGATCACATGAAAAGGGCTTCTCCCCAGTGTGGGTTCGGAGATGATTAAGGAGGTGAGAGTTCTGGCTAAAGCTTTTTTCACACTGGCTACATGCATATGGCATTTCCCCTGTGTGAGTTCTTAGATGGTTGACAAGATTTGTGTTATTACTGAAACACTTATCACACTGAGGACAAGGAAAGGGCCTCTCTCCAGTGTGGATTCTCAGATGCGTAATAAAATGAGAGTTCTGACTGAAGCCTCTGCCACATACACTACAAATATAAGGTTTCCCCCCTGTGTGGATTCTTTGATGGTTAAGAATATGAGAGTTCTGAATAAAGCTTCTGCCACAATCAGAACATATAAACGGTCTCCCCCTGTGTGTATTCTTTAATGGTTAATCAAATGTGTGCTCTTACTGAATCGTTTCCCACAATCATCACAACCATATGGTCTCTCTTCAGTGTGGATTCTACGGTGGTTAACAAGAGATGCCTGATGATAGAAACTTTTCCCACAATCGGTACAAATGTGTACCGATTGTGGTAAAATCTACTCCCCCCCCTTGAGGGCCTCATTTGATGTGGGAAATGTTATTACTGAGGAGAGTGCAGATGGCTCGTTTCTTTAACCCAGGCAGACCCAGAAGACCTAACAGATCAGGTATGGTTGAACTTCGTCTTTGATGTGTCCATTCTGGCCCCGGTCGTCACATTGGAATTTGTAAAAAGAGTACACCTATCCTTGGGTGGTCGATTAGCGCAGTCCATCCCTGGATCTCTCTCTCAAGTGAGGGACATGGAGGAGGCGAAACTCTTTAAGACTTCACACTTTCAGCGGGTGGCCCATAAAACAGAGGTTGATGTGTTTCCTATGATCTGTCATAGCTCGGCAATTCTGCCAGACACACACAACCTTTTTAATCAGCCTGGCCCAACGTCACCATACTGTTCATCTCCTTCTTCTGATGAGAGGCTGGCTTTTGACCCTAAAGTTGGTGTGACTATGAGACATGATCATCAAGCTCAAGAAGAGAAAGTGGTTGATGCGTTCTTTTTCCCTGTCTTATCCTTGATTTTAGACACTAAGGATAAGGGAAATTACCTGAATATGTACAAGTTGAGAGAAGTACGATCATCATTGAAGGATCTGCTTGCAAAAATGAATTTTATTGAAGGCTTCATCTTGGCGTTGAGCGTCCCAGGTGTAATTTGTGAAAGCCCTTTGCCTGGGGGAGTGCCTATGGCTGTAAATTCAGTTTCTGTTGCTGCCCAAACATCTTGGGCCGACTGCAGTTCATACGCGGCAAAGTGCTGTGAGCAGGGTATTTTAGATGAGGTAGTGGCTGTTGGCACACAGAGCTGTTTACAAAAGGACACTGAATCTCAGGTTTTGCCAGCCCTAAGCAATATCCCTTATCACTCTCCTGTGGAGACTGTTGGAGGGTTAAGAAGGCTGCTGTTGGTGAGTCAGCAGCACCTGTGGAAGTTGGCCACAGAAAGAAAAAGAAAGCCAAGAATGGTAACTAATCTACTTTGCCACCTTTCACAAATAATAACGGTGCCCTTAAATTTTTGTGATCCATTCAGGCACAGACGGAAATATTCTCTGATGGGCCAGTTCTTCTAGATGGGTTTCCCATCTCCAAGCCACAGGTTTCTGCTCTTAAGGTAGCTGGTAACCGTAGGAAGGGCAAGGCTCGCTCACAGACGCAGGCAGTAACTTCCGTTCAGCCTCATCCTACTGAACGTGAGGCAAATATAAAGTCACTGATTACTGCATACCATAAACCTAAAATGACAGAAGAAATCGAGGGCTTAAATGTTTCCTCTCTTTCCACTTATTCAATTGAATCTGATGAGGAGGTCCTTTTGGCCACCCTGCCAGAGGAAGGTGGTACCCTGCTGCAACCTATGGCATTAGGTGGTCTTGGTTCCGCATACCCACGTTTCTATCAATTCCACTTCGCTGAAACTGCAGCCTATTGCTAAACTCTTTGAGTCAGTAGGGACGCTTGCCCCGCTAATAACCCCTGGACCTCCTGGTTTCTTAACAATGGAGGAAAGGAGAAGGTCCCTCCTGCAGCCAATTGGGTCTGGAGGCTTGCTTATAGGGCCAAGCTGCACAAAATTCATCCAATTATGGCTCCCCTCAGAGGTTGAGCCATCACGTGACATACGGTTAATCTCATATTATAAATTCCAACATAACCCTTTGCAAAGGGGCACTCAATGAATTTCTACGGTCAGGATTGTTTCCTGGAATATTCGTGGGGTTTGCCATCTTTGCTCAAATAGGGAACTTTGGAAAGAGGCCGACTTAATATGTATTCAAGAATCTTTCATGCTTGACACTCCCCTTGTGGATGGCTTTACTGTCGCATTCAAGCCTGCCGGGAAGGGAATAAAGGGTGTGTCCCCTGGTTCTAATATTGTAGGCCATCCTGACATTTTAAGCTTTTAAATAACATGGTTTGACCCTTTTGATGAACTTTTAAGAATCTTAATCATCTTGAACCTCTCTTTTAATCCTGTATCAACTTCTTTGATAGGTTTTATGTCCTTCATTATTAATGTATTTGATTCACACTCTTTATTACCTAATGTTTGTTTTTTGGTTATGGGGGATTTTAATTACAAATGCTTAGTCTCCCAGTGGTATCGACCTGAGATGTCCAGGCGTTTTCGGAATTGGCTAGAACTCGAGGGATAGTTTTTCATGTGAGTCTGGATAGTTTGGATTTGGTTCCCATAAATGGGAATACTCAGGCTGTTAAACCGCCCAACTATACTTGGTCACATGGCCTTTACAAATCCATCTTGGACTTAATACCTGTCTCCTCCCACATCTTTTCCACTATTAACAACTTTAGAGTTGACCCCTATACTTGCAGTGACCATTCACTTCTTAGGCCATCCTTTGGGGGTATTCTTAGTATGGATAACTCTGATCAGATGTCTGATTCTCTAGAGATTAATCCTTGCAACCAGGCAGTATTTTGGTGCCCAAAATATGCGGGCAGGTTTAATGCTATTACTGACAAGGATTTCCTGGGGGGGGACTGATGTGAATATTTGCCTCACTTGAAAGACACACTTGCAGCCCTGATGCCGTACTCGACCATTAGAATGGTTAGCAACCGCACAATACCTTCTCACAAGTTTAGTCCGGTGATAAATGCTAAGCAGAAGATGTTGAAGGGGGATAATAAGGAAATACAAAAATTGGTCTGAAAAGTGCTGGCTGTCATAACTAAGCTTAAGCAAACTTATAGAAATTCGGTAAAGGGACATCATGACCTGTTACTGCAAAGAGATGCCGAAAGAATCTTAGCAGCCCTGGTATCTCGAGATACAACTACGTTTTGGGGACTAATACAGGGGGTGTGCAACTCTCTTTGCAAAACCAGCCAATTCCAGGCAAGGCTTGGGAGAATTACTTCTCTGAGCTATATTCTGCTGTGACCAGTTCTTAAGTTTGTGTGTTTGTGACCATGAGGCCTTGTATGGCTAGGGAGACTTGGGTCCTTTTAGACATTGACCAACAAGGGATTCAGGTGGCTATAGCGAGGGCCAAGTCTTTCAATGCCCCTGGACCCGATGGATGCCCCAACTTGACATTAAAATCAGCACCTTCCCTGTGGGCTGAGGTATTGTTTCAGCTGTTTTACAACGTGGTTGGGCGGGTCAGGTGCCCTGCAACTTGGAGAGAGGCCATTGTGATAATCATTTTCAAAAGGGTTATAGGTCAAATCTGGGTAATTACCACCCCATCTCCTTTTTGGATGCTTCCTATAAGATTTTCTCTACCTTCTTGCTTCATGCCTTTCAAAGATGGGCAATTCACTCTAATAAGTTGGATTCTAATCAACTAAGGTTTGGTAAGGGAACCAGTACAGCTCTGAATTGCCTTCTATTACAACTTGTGAAGAATCAGGCTTTCCAGTCAAAGTTCACAATATATTTTTCCTTCCTTAATGTCTCTAAGGCATTTGATTTTGTGGATCGAAGTAGGCTTTGGGGAATGCTGAGGACATGGGGCTGTTCGGAGGCCCTGGTTCAGTTACTAGAACTCCTGCATAAAGACATTAGAATTAAGGGCAGGCTGGACAAAAAGGGCATGCACACTAGATGGATCCATGTGGATTGTGGCTTATGTCAGGGCTGTGTACTAGCTCCCTTTTTGTTTAATTTATACATTTTTGATATAAGGGCAGCTGTAGAAGGTACATGTGTTAATCCTCCAAGATTAGGACATGTGAACATTTAGTATCTTTTATATGATAATGATCTTGTTTTACTCGATCACACTGCTATAGGCTTACAAAAATCACTGATGCGGACACAAGGTTTCTTTAAGGACCTTGCACTAGAGATCTGTGTTACCAAATCTAAAATCTTGCTTATTAACCACAGTAAGATCTTGTCAGGTAGATCAAACTTCGGTTGGAATATTGATGGTAAAACATTGGCGGTGTTTACTGACTTTAGGTATCTTGGTATGATAATCAAATCAAATCGATCAGTGTCTCTGACTAATCAGGCCCAGAAGTTGGATGCTATCTCAGCGGCTGCACAACTTCGAGCGCTGGACAGAAAATATGGATGTTTTTCATTACTGCCAGGTCTCAAAATGTACAACCAGGTCCTAGTACCAAAACTAACCCACGGGGCAGAGGTCAGGGAAGTGGGCTTGGATTGGGCTAAGATGGAGTCTTTTATTTGGAAACAATTTCTGAGCCTTCCACATGGTACCCCGTTCCCATCACTAAAGCATATTCTGGGTATCACATCTTTAGATACCAAGGTCCCATGGAGAAGAATTCTCATCTTAAGATCTAAAATGTTTCTGCCACCCTCGACTCTTTTCATTCAATTGAATACACTTTACAATCTAGACAACTGTCCGGTGCTTAAGGTCTGGGTGAATTCTGTTCTGACCATTGTTAATGAAAGAGCAGTACCGGTGGATGAATTGGAGCGTAATCCAGGCAAGTTTAAGAAGTTATTATTTAAACATGACTGGATTGCAAACAGGGAAACATTATTTGAGCATTTTTCTCTGGACCTTAATTCGCACAGTTCTCCCAAAAATACATGATAAAATATGCTTCAAGATCATTGAGAAACTTCTGGCTTTGTATAAAACTAAACTTACTTCCAACCAACGATGTCCTAGGTGGTTTGGTTTCATCCGCTGAACGCCTGCATCGTTGCTGTAGAAAATACTATGAAACTTTGAAACATCTAATTGTGGAATCTCCGGCCTTAGCTATTCAACAAGAGGACATTTTTTTTCCTATTTTAATACTCGCTCTTTGTTAAATGGGGAATCTTTCTGGTGGGAGCTACTAGTTAGTCCCAATGACAGACTGTTTATTAATGTGATGAATCTACTAAAATCGATTGTGTCTTTGTATGAAATCTCTCTGTTTTAAAAAGGATTTTTTTATTAAAAATATCTAACGTTGAATTACTTTGTATTTTGTATTTTGTAAGCTTGTTTTTATTGTACTAAATCGTTTTTATGTGAGAATGTGTGTAACTTTTCATTTGTTTACTATATCACACGATAAATAAATAAATATAATAAAAAAATTAAAATCGACCAAAACAACCCCAGGGAAAAATGCATGAGTTATGTGCAAGCAAGGAGAGTGACCTTGTTATCAATACATACAACTGCCAGCCACATGTGAGGTATCTTTTGCTTAGTGGAAATTGCTAATCCCTCTCTTAAACTACTGATGGGCTTCTCTGATACCAATCAGCATATATAGATTGGGGGCTTGGAGGATAGCTCAGGGGCAACACCTTTGTCTTGGAAGCAAGACAACGCAGAGCAATACAGGTTCAATTCCCGGTCCCGTGCTTAGGCTGGTTTACGGTATTTAAGCGTGTTGCAAAATATTAATTAAATACATTCTATTCTATATACAGGTGGCTGCAGTGTGAACCTAGATCGCCTATGGTGAAGAGCTCAGTTTACTTGAAGACCTGCTCTTTGTCTACCACTGAGTTGGTCCAATAGAATGATTACAATGTTCAAGCAAGTTCACATTTTAGAGAACTATTCACTGCTCTTCAGATTTGTCTTTGCTTGTGATGGGGAGTGCGGGACAAAGGAATAATGTACATTGCACTCTATGACTAGGAACTGAATGAACGTGTAGTAGACTTTCCAATTATGCGGGCAAAGCAGCCGAGCACAATTGCAGAGGTTAGGGGGGTTGGGGGAAAGGCGAAGGATGATGGGGTTGCCCAAATTATTGTGCAGTGTCCAAAAAATAAATATTGGAGAAAATATCTTTGCTTTCAGTGTGTGTCCATCCACATATTTCCTTTGTAATTGGCGGCAATGAACACGATGATGGCCTTAGTACAAACAAAATCAAAACTATCCAACATCTCTATTTTTATGAAGAAGGAATTAAGACATCTTGGACTCATGAAAATAATTTATGGTACTTTAAGTCCACTATTTTAGGCTTCAAAATGTCATCAAATTTTGAGAACATTGTTGTGCGAAAAGGACCGTTCCTTAGTGATTTATTTTGACTCTGAAGCTCTAGATCGATTGCGGGGGGATGAGTATTTATTCCTGGCCTGCAAATATATCAAGGTTACATGGACACTGAAGAACTCTCCCCAATACGCAGTAAAATCATCAGAGCTCTTCTTTTTTCCAACCAGCTTGCATAGCATAGTCACCAACCTCCCATTCTTGCACTAAGACATAAGAGGCCCCTTGCTAGGTACAAATACTTCAAATGCCCGTGACACAAACAACCTTGAAGTATACACACAGGGCAGGCCTGCAATAGTGCTGGCTGTGGAAATGTAGAGGATAGATTTTTTTTGTTAAAGGACACCTATTGGTCAAACATGCCTTTCCACTACAGTTGCAAAAGCCAGAACATTGGCTTTGTCAATGCTTGTGTAACAGAGCGAATCCAAGCCGGACTGTGTGACTACTTTTGTTTGTGTAATTCTGCGTGGTTGTGAAATGCGCCTAATATGTAAGGAGTCGACTAGCCTCGGTTTCTTTTGATTTATTTTTCTGTGTACATTTTGTTTGATTGAGCAAGAAAGGTTGAAGCGACCAAAATGCCATCATTGAAATTCAGGTCCATAACATTTAGTAATTTTAAATGAAGTGACAAAACACATCAAGGGAAACCAGGAAGGATGGACATCACACTAACAGGCGGTGACAACCAACGCTTAGTTCTAAAAACAAATACAAATGCGAGACAAGTTAACTGTTCAACAGAACACCTACATGCTAAGATTAAGAAAGACAAGTCCCCCGAGACATTTCTCTTCAAAGGCATAAGCAAACTTCTCAGACATCTGCTTTGTGCAGAATTATAAACAGTGTACCATGCAGAGATGGGAACTATGAACACCAATGCCGAAAATCACTGCAACATGTAACACATACATTACGTGACATAACTCATAAAACACAATCTGCAAGAGTCATAACAGTAATTACAACTGATCGATTTCAGAAAATGAGAAGCATAATAGATGAGACAGACAATCCAGGGTGGGAACAGAGAGTTGAAAGCAATGACAAGACCGCACAAATCCGTGAAGGCTGCGGTATCTATCACAGGTATATAGACCTGCATAATAACACTGGGTGCCACACGCAAGGCAAGAAATCATGATTAATGCGATAAGGGGAGCGTGAAAAGGCACATTGAGTAAGGTGAGCAAAGGGAGAAAATGTGACTACAGGAAACAAGCCAAACTACACATGACCAATCAGGCACCAAGATTCTATGAATGGAGCACATACGTAGAAAATATTTACATATTGTACGAAAAAGACACACTAGGATAGCGAAACCAAATATCTCAAAAAAGTGTACTTGCGCAAGATTATAGCGAGCCCCCAGCCTCCATGGCAAAAAGCACCATCAATAGAAAACTCCCCCACGGATAGTGAAGTAGACACAGGCGAATAGCCTAGCAGACAACAACAGCCAGTGACATCATTTAGGGTTGCCAGGGGTCGCACTTGCGTACCCTGAGGTCTCCCTTGCTACCCCTGTGGTTTCCCTTGTTACCCCTAAACAAATGAAAAATTATGTTTTTTTAAATGTCTTTTTTTTACAAATTGAAGCTCCTGGGCTATTGGCCACAGCCCAGGAGCTTCAATTTGTAAAAAAAAATACATTTAAAAAAAACGTTATTTTTCACGTGCCTCTTGTTGTCTAGAGTGACTGGCGTTCTTGTTCAGGCTTCTAAAAAAAAAAAACACGGGGTTCCACAAGTGTAAGGCTTTGAGTAGTGACCCTAAATTAGAAACAATAGGAAAAACAAATAATTTGTCTTTCTGGAATTCTAAACAATAATTGCTAGACTCATTAAAGGTTTATTTCAGGCAAACTTCACGGGGTGAGTCCCTTAAGTGCCAGCTCGTCCTTGGCACTTTAGGGGATTAATGAATTAAGGGGTTAATGAAGGAGAAAATGTTAGAAGGCTTTGAATGGTGAAATACCGAAATCACCCAAAAAAGGCCTTGGTACTGGGAGGGGGGAAACCCATGGCAGTTAAACACCTCAAATTCACAATGCAAACAAAATCCTCCAAAAATCATTTAGAGTAGAATAAGCATCCATTTCGGACTATGTATTTTGCTTTTCACAAGTTGCAGTTATATCATGATTTGTTCTGCCGATACATATGGTGATTCATTCTTGTATGAAATGTACATCACGTTACAGTGTAACCATATTTTTCATAGTGTACTTAGAAACAATGCTATGTGTGACCACTTCCTGTATTGTCAAGGAGTAAACGGTTGTGTTCCATTGCTTCCCGTGATGTCACTTTGGGGTGGGGTCAAATGACAACACTTCCTATGATGTCATCGGAGGTCAAAGATCATGTGATGTCATTTCCACTACACCTGGCATTTTGGTGAAATGATGTTCCTGACAACAGCGCAGGAACACATCACCCACATTGCCCCCCTGGATTAAGAAATAGATAATTTAGAATGCACAGGTGGCAACTATGCATCACAGCGACATAGCTGCAATATCCTGACCACCTAAGCCTTGGATGAAATAGGCCCTGTTAACTTCAGGAAGCAGACTCCGTACACTGAAATTGAAATTCTCTCTAGGGAAACATATTTTATTTTTATGGTAAAAGAAACCCCACTGGGGTGGTGGTTGACAAGAGGATAGACTAAGGCAGTTGCATCAGACAGCTCTGGGAAATCATTGAGGATTGGAGTGGCCCGGCGGCCAATCACAAATAAGCCTATTTCATAAGGAACTCACGGTTCTATGTGATTTCATTGCAGATATTTCATCTAATTTTATTTGTACTGCACTTTTCAGCAGGGGAAGCCACTTGCACCCTGCCCTTCCCCCACCACTAAACCCTTCCATATACCCAAACCCACCACCAGCCTACACATTTGCAGTAAAATCACGTAAAATACTTAGAGTGGAATGGGATTCGATGAAACTGGCCTGCGATAAAAAGGGGTATTACCAAACCTACAACCAAGGACTCATTGGGCCCATCTGTCCAGCAAAAAGCATGGTATCCTCATGCAAACATTCAAGTCTAACCTTTTGAGAAGGTGCCCATCGTCAGACTGGTGCTACAGCAAAGAGTGGTACCTGTAAGCTGCCAGAGCACAGCTAAGACCCATATTTTACGACACTGTCACTGCTGCGACTCTCCCTCTAGAGCACAGAAAATGCAAATTCTGCGGGAAAGATATAACGTTAAGCCATTAATACGTTCATCGTCCACTGCCCTAATGAGTATCCTTCAATTAACCCTATAGCCCACCTGCGTCCAGCCATATATTATCACACTGCTTCACATCCTCTGCAAATAATGCCTATCCTGTAACTCGGTCTATCGATAAGAGGCAAGCCACTGCAGAATGAAGCATTAGTGACTATGAGTAACATCTACACCGTTTACAAATACAAGCCAGTCTGTTGGTTCTGGTTTAAAACTAACCATAACACATCTGTTATTCGGGACCTCTCTTTCAGCAATCCAAATTTAACTGACACAATGCACCTTAAACGTACCTCATAAAACAAAACAATGCCCCATGTCTAGGGAACATGCATCTCAACTCTCATACAAGCACTGGTCATGTGAGGGAAGTATTCTCAGAAGAACAGTGACATGGATGACTTGCATAGCAGCTCCAACAGACCCGGGAGTGGCAATTGCGCTCTTGCATTTACAGACCTTTTACAAGCCTTTCTGCGCAGGTGGCTACACACAACTCAACCTAAATAAAATAAGTTATGACCCGTGGGACTAGCACCAGATGCTTGGGGCAAATTAAAGACTCACATAGTGGCCTGCAGGTTGTATTTGCAGTGAAGTTGTGCGTCTGGACAGAATGGTGCAGTTTTCCTTAATGAATTTAAGTGCCGGAGTCTAAGGCATCTCTTAGTATGCTTTTCCCTCATGGCTGGATTGGGTTGTCTAAGAACCTTAGCGCAGTTTCTGGTTCAGGTTCAGAGTGAGGTTGCTTTCACAGTCTATTCTGGGATGAATCAGGAATGAAGGGCAAATATCCTTCGATGCTTTACATTTAACATTTTAACAGATCGGATCAATGATTTAAAGAGCAATTGGTAGAGTTGGAATAAGTCTCAGAGATCCTGATTTGTATCCATCTATTTGGTTCATCTGAGGTATCACCTTGACTAATAGACCAGACTAACATAACCTTTCCAATATTTATTACATATGTTTTGCCTTATAATTACATGAATGAGCCCAAACTCATGCAAACTACAAACCTATCCCCACTTTGGTATCCTCTCCTTTTATTATCAATTATCAATTTATTGAGCTATCTCCATGAACATGTAATCTGCAGTGTATATGAATCCCATGGGTGCTTGCGTACAGTTCTCAATAGGGCAATTTAGTTCATACTTATATATGTTGAAAGCAGCTGCAAAAGTCATTATTCCTGTGTTGCAAAAATGTGAACAAACTATTAGTAAGAGAAATAACTGATGTGGGTGACAAATGACTGACATTATGCCAATCATATGTGAAGCAAAGTTAGGAGAAACTAACAAAGCAACGTACACATCTTACTTAGTCAATAATATGCATATACTTGTAGGGACATCTATACAAAAAGAAAGGATGCAAAGCAACATTCTACATTATATCTATCTATCTATCTATCTATCTATCTATCTATCTATCTATCTATCTATCTATCTATCTATCTATCTATCTATCTATATCTATCTTGGTTTTTATATAGTGCTAAATTGCCCAAGGGCCTCAGAGCACTCACAAGAACAAAACAGAACATAAAAACATAAAGAGCAAGCAAATGGAAAATCAGGAAACTAGAGCATGAAATAAAAGGGGATTTCTCAGTACCATCATCAAACAACCAAGTCTTGAGCTACTTTTTAAACATGCTAATGGATCCACAGTTGTTTATAGACAGAGGCAGTGAATTCCAAATCTTGGGGGCCCAGAAGCTAAAATTGATACTGCCAACTCTTTTTAGGAGATGCCGAGGTTGAAGTGAATCCTGATTATTGTTGGAACACAGGTTTCTCCTAAGAGGTGCTTTCTGTATTTTATCCAAGAGATATTTGGTTGCCGTACCAGATAAGCATTTAAAAACTATAACAGCACTTTTAAATTTAATTCTTGGCCAACTGGAAGCCAGTGAAGATTCCTCCTCTCGACCGAGATCTTCGAATGTTTACTTAGGCCATTTACCGCTCTAACAGCTCCATTCTGGATGGGTTGCAATTTTTTTATGTTCAATTTTGAAGTGCCCATCAGTAGACTGTTACAATAATCGAGTTTAGAATTTACAATAGTGCCAGCTATTATGGCCAAGTTAGGCTTGGTTAGATAAGGGCAGATTTGCCAGAGAAGGTTAGAGAAGACGGCACATGTAGATTTAAAATAGGAAGTGTGCTTTTTGAAAGAGTGGTGCCAATCCATAAAAACATCTAGCGTTTTTACGTGGTCAGAGACCATAATATTGCTGTTGTTAATTTTAAAGCTTCGATATTTGTCTTCTAGATTTTTTAATCTCTGGGGAGTACTGATTATCATTATCTTGGTTTTGGCTTCGTTAAGAGCTAACGAATTTGAAGCCATCCAGACTTGTATAGCTGAGAAAACCTCTCTTACTTTGTGTGCATCTTGGTCGTAGTCTCCAGTTAGAGTAAATACCAACTGGGTGTCATCGGTGTACTTTGTAAACCTGACACCCATGGTTCGTAACATATCACATAGTAATTTAGAAAAACATGTTAAATAAAAGCAGCGACAGACATGACCCTTGTGGGTCTCCACATAACAGTAGAATTATTAAGGAGGAGAAATTCCCCTTTACGACTGCTGCAGATCTGGGACCTAAAATAATTTTGAACCAGTCTGCAGCAGACTGGGAGCATCTACCAACTGTAATAAGTCACTCGGCAAGAAGTTCATGGTTGATCAAATCAAATGCTGAGAAAAGATCTAACAAAAGAAGTAATGCAGGATTACCTTTTTCTATGATGGACGCAATATTATTCTGAAGATCCATCCAGAAGCGCTGCCTCAGTGCCATGATTGGCACAAAAGCTAGATTGTTCCTCTGCAAGAATGTTATTGCTTTCAACAAATTTGTGATACTGTACTTAAGCAATCTTATCTATGATCTTCAACTAAAACGGTACATTGGTAATGGGTCTAAAATGACCAGGTATTGAGGGATCAAGATTATCTTTCTTTAAAAGAGGAGTGATATAAGCCTCTTTGATGTTATTAGGTACATAAGATTCATCGAAGCATTGATTTACATTGGCCCCAAGAGGCCAATGTAGCAGCACAATCTTTAAAGAGTTTTGCTGAAAAGGCATCCCCCTTACAAGAGGAGTGATTCAGTTTATGGATAATATCAAGAACCTCTGATTGTGATGCTCTTTCAGAGAAGAAAACTTCCAAGGAGACTTTGGCACCTTGGTCTGATCTCTCTGGAATCTGGATGTGATTAGGGAAGGTATGCAACTGCTCTTTAATGGCCTGTTGGTGTTTCTCAGTTTTGCTATTAAAGCCATTGTGAATGGCTTGGCACCAGGCATTGCTTTCTTGTGTCTGATTAATAACCAAGGGGTTCTTCAGTTCTTGCAGAATGGAGAATATTTCCTTAGTATGGGATAAGCATGATGGATTCTATCATTGAAATGATTAGCTTTGGCATTAAGAATTATTTCTTTGTAGCCTTTAACAGCCTGTTTATAGTACACCATATTTTCGGTAGACAGAACTTTCCTCCAGGATCTTTCAGCTGTCCGTTTGATTTGTCTAGCTATCAAGATGTCCTCTGAGAACCATTTGTTCTGATTGGTGGATTTGTTCAATTTAGCTGGTTTAAGAGGAGCAAGCATTTCAAGCTGACTGAAATCTTTGGGAGAACACATCAAGAGAATGATGTTTCTGTAATGAGGGGAGACACAGAACTACTAACTCAAAAAAGCAGCATGCGTCACGTTTTTCTGGTTACACCAGATTTTCAAATGTTTATTCTTATGGCACATATAGGCTGCTGGTGCTTGAGTGAAACACTCAAAATTAATAAGATGGTGATTGGGCCAGATACATTCCACAAGTGGACATTTTAATATGGAGGTTTTTCCTGGCGATCCCGTCCAGTATATTGCCGCCCTTATTAGTGGCACTTTGGACCCGTTGTTGAAACCCGATGGATTCAAGGGATAAAGTTAAATCATGGGACACTTCATCGAGAGGGTTATTGTTCCAGTGATTAAAATCACCAAGATTGACAAAGGAAGATGTGTCCTTTGACAGATTACCTATGATTGCCATTAATTGTTCTTTGAAAAGGGAAGTGGTTCTAGGGGGTCGGTATATCAGTAGTATGCTAATAGAGGATGTGGGTTTTATGTTCAGTTTTACCATGAGAACCTCACAGTTGTCAAGGTTAGGAGAATTGGCAACATGCAGTTTGAGGGTATGTTTAAAGATAATAGCCACCCCCTCCCCACCTCTACCACTATCTCGCATGGTTTCAAAGATTGAGTAACCCTGAGGGGTAGCAAGAAGCATGGCATGATGTGTGGATTCAGACATCCATGTCTCAGTAAGAAACAGGATATCCAAGTCCAGCTCCTGAATCTTGTCAGCAATTTCAACTGAATGCTTGACAAGAGAACGGGTATTAAGGAGACAGCATTTTATATTCATACACTTTGTATGGGGTGTCAAATCAAACTTAGCTTTATTGGGGTTTATATGATTCTGAAGCTGGGACATTTCCTCACCATGACCCTTAGTGACTATGTACTGGTTATGTGGTTACCCAAAACCTCAGAAATAGCAGTCTTCTCGAGACAAGGAGAAGATAAATCCATGATGGGTTTATTGGTTTCATGCTCCCTGCTCAAACAATCCTGGCTAACCATATTCTCATGAGTATTATCTTGTTTAATTATTTGGAGAGTTTTGGTCAAAAATCCCCCTATATTTCCCATAAATGATTTTGTGGGTGAAATAGATACTGCTAGGGGGGGGTGGTGCCGGCACACTGAGAGCATTGAGATGGTTTATTGACAAAGTTTCATCCTGCACAGCATGAGGGTGTTTTGTCATTTCAATACACGATGCAATTCTTAACTCTGAGATGTGTCTTGCATGCTTAATGGCGTCCAGGACTTCTTGTAAACCCATAATTATGAGCATAGTAGAGGTCTGTACTTCACCGTACCTTCTTCGGACCGCTACTGACTGCCCCCGATGCACCGGCGTGCCTGTCGGGTAGATTTATGGTCACTAAGAGGCAACAAGTATGCTGGGACTTGTTGGTCCTGGACATGTATCTGCCTTCTACAACCCTGGTCTGACACAGTGTCAATACTGAGGGAATGGCAGTGTGTCTACCAGCGCTTGCCGGTGGCTATTATAAAAAGATGCACAATAAAATGCACAAAAAGGAAAACAGTACAATAAAATACATATTTAAATGGTAAATAAAAGGTAATTACTAATGGGAACGCTGTATTTAAAAAGAATAACGTGCGCAAAGAGGCAGCTAAAAGATAAGGGGAAGCAAGGCTAGTAGTGCTTCCAGCAACAAAAAGTAGGTCCTAATTCCTAAATAAAAATGTATGAACTACACCCTGAACAAACCCTTTAAAAGAAATACACAGAAGGACATATTGTGATGTCAGCAGCCCATCTACAATTAAAGTGTATTGGTCCATTTTTTTAAAATTATAAATAATTATAATTGATTACTTATAATGCGCTTAATACCCAGAGGATTCTAAGCGCGTACCTGAAAATCGAACCTGTGTTGATGCATGTCGTCTTGCTTCAAGGCGAGCGCGTTGCCCCCAAGCTATCCCCCAAAGTCAATAATAAAAGATAATGTCCAAAAAGAGATATTTTCAGTTACATAAAAGTATACAGCATTCTGCATTAAATGGAGAACTTTCAAATCTGGGGTGAAAAGCACAGCATTTTAAAGAAAAGCAAACAACTGAAATGAGGCCTAGGACCTGGAATCAGCATTGTCAAATAAAAACCTACAGAGACTTGAAGTGGAAATGTTTGACAGGATCTTGATTGACATTTTTTATGTTGCCCAATTTAAAGAACCAAATAAACTTGGAAATATGGAAAGGAAAATGGGCCTCATTCCAAGTCAGGCAGACTGGTGAAGGAGTTCTTGCATCCTTGGATACCAGCACTTTACCAGACCACCCAACTATGTGTTTGGTGGTGTAACACCTGGGTTACCTCCAGCCGAATGCTGCTGGAGGTAAGCCAGGTGCCCTACCAGCCAAAAAAGCCATCATTACCAGCATTGCCCGTGGTGGTAATGATGGACAGTCCCCTCAAAGAGTCCTATGGGACTCCATGAATGGGGATTTACACCGTCCCACCAGCACTCGGAATCCAGCAGCAATGCTGCTGGACCAAGTTCCGGTAAAGATAAGTACCAAATGCCAGAATCCTGGCAGCTCTACTGCAAGGATACAAGCATACTCGGAATGAGGCTCAATTACTTTAAATGCTACATTTCTGAATGAAACAGCAACATGGGCTAGAAAGTAAGATATAATTTTCTCAAGCAACAGCAACAGGGCTGCGAGATGGCTTTCCCATGAAACAAATCTAAAACCAGGGTTTGCAGATGGACTATAAACTTTATGACAGGGACTGGAATCACTCAAGTGCCAAATACTCTCTTTGTACTGGGAACAGAACTTGGGAGGAATAAAATGCTACTCTTGAACAAATCCCATTCATTGGCCCTACCAAACATGCCCTAAAAATACAGGAATATGTTCTGAGAACTGGGGCTGCCATGGTCTTTCCTCAACTTATCAGACGTGCTCATCAATTTGGTAATCCAATCAGGATTCCCGCTTACTCCGACCGCAAGTCTGGAATTTCTGACCACAAGATGCTATATTCACTCAAGGGCCTAGGACCTGTGTCAACAAATGGTCATGGGCAGCCTAAGTTCAACGAATCTTCTGACAAAGAGTCCCATGACAACCACCCTGTCAGGGGTCATAAATGTCAAACTCTGAAGCCTCAAAGGAGCTGATACCATACGGCTGTTCCCAGGCCAGGAATTAGAAATACCATTAATATATTTGTTCAACCCATTACATGTAAAGGAAATAACTGCCTCTTTGAATTTCACACATGGATCATGTGTTCTTGAATACATTTTGAATGAAATCTCATAGAAACATAATTGGCGGATTGAGAAGGGGGGGGCAATGCTACTGATGTTATTGACACCACGCATGCTAGTGAATCTATGTCTAACTCTGTGGGGCAAACCATGAAAGTGGCAGTCTAGCCCCAAGAGAGGGGTCTAGCATGGACGAAGTGGTGATGAGGGTGAGCAGGGTACAGAGCCCATCCCCTCCCCCACCCCACCACCACCCCATCCCCAAGAAGGGAACTAACTAATAGGGAATTACTAGGAGTAACTTTAACTCCCGACACGCAATGAAACGTGGCACATGACCTGAATCAATATCAAGGGTGTGTATGTGGCACTGCTGAAATGTGCCAACAAGACAACGTGGTGCCCACTTGGGTGCAGGATCCTGCGGCATTTGTGGCAGATTTAGGTGGCTTTCTGGACAAGTCAGCACAGTGCTCAATCGATTGGTATTATGCAGACAACTGGACTCAATGGGAATGGGGATGAACAATTTCCCAGTGCCTGACTTCCAGGAACACCGGGGTCGTAACCCCCAGTGTTTCTGTGAATCCAGGTGCCAGAAAAATTCACAAGTCCGGCAGCAGCCTACCGGATTTACCGGCATGGCTAACGACGGACTTGTAATGAGGCCCGATGCCCTTGCTCTCATTGTCAGTATTTGCTGGCATCAAGGTGACCCTCGAGGTACCAGTGCAAAGTAGCCATCACATATTCCCAGGTATTTGCAGAATTCAGCCAAGCTCAAATCTAGGTGAATGAAGAATCTAGACAATGTATTGATTATAGATAATTATGTTAAGTAGCCATCACATCATTCCAGATCCTTGCGGAAAGCAGCCACTGTATTACTTAAGGGTGAACTCAGAAGGTAGCCATTACATTGAACTATGCAAATGTATAATAGTTCTTATGTAATCTAAGCTAACTGTAGCATCTAACAAGGATATGAAACGTAGGCGAAATTAAGAATGTTAGCTAAACTTGAGATCTCGAAAAATGTAGAATATGGCCAATTGTTTAATCTAGATGAATGACTATGGTAAAATGTACACTGATTGTAGGAGCATATAGAATTTAGACCTACATTATAGCTGTTTGATTTAGAGTCTAGCCATCATACTAATTCTGGGCCACTGCTTGGAATGTAGACCATGTATTTAACCTCTTACTCTCCATGCATATGGTAACTAGCCAAAGGCAAGGCCGCAGACCCGCACGCATCTGCCATCTTACACCACTTGAAGACATTTCGATCAATGCCTCTGCCATAAAAATGCAGCTACATTTCACGAAATAAAAATCAATAAATAGATGCACACATAACTTCTATGCCGCTCTCACTTACCCCCCCTCCCCCGGACACTTTCACCACCCATCCACATGCCAGATAGACAAGGGTGGCTAGCAGGGACTTGGCCACCCCTCATAACTTATGCACTGGTGAATATGCACGGGCATACTAGCATCTCCCTGAATTTCTTCTCATACCAGGATTCTGGTCCCTCAAGGGCATTCAACCTGCTGTGTGTTGAGACCATACTAATGGCGAAAGGTGCTATACAAATTACGCACTATTACTACTACTATTACTTCATGGGAAAAACATCATAGCTGTGGATGCATTCTTGCACAAGCCCTTACTGGTCATGGAGGAGAACGACCAAGAACATTTGCTTGTATTCTATATTGGATGTCATGAAGGAAATGTGGAGAGAAGTTGACAAGGGTGACAGATACACACTTCTAATTTAATTTGTAAAATATGAATGGGCTGATGCAGTAACAATTCCTAAATAATTAAAAGAATATCAGAGAGCATCGTATCAATTGGGATTTGAGAGCAACGTTGTTGTTACAGTTGCTAGATTGAATCAGCCGATTGGATTTCACACATGATGGACACCTAAGAATCACAAAATAAACGAAGGTAGTCTCGGGAGGATAGCTCAATGGCAAGGTGCTTGCCTTTGAAGCAAGATGACACGGAGCAACATGGGTTCGATCCCTGGGTCCGCGCTTAGAAACCTCTGGGTATTAAGCGCATTATAAATAACCTATCATATCATATAATACTAGTGGCCTGGAATGGATGGACATATTTTGAAAGTTTTCAAACACTGTAATTAATGCATGTATTGACAGTGACAAAGTTATTGAAGTGCACCGTGGCCCTCTCAGAGTTTGCACACTTTCATGTGAATCATGGGAAGAAGTTGTGTTAGATTTTGTGGGTCTCTTTCTTGTGCAATGTGTGAGGACAGGTATGTAGTTGCCTTTATTGGTGTATTCAGCAAAGGGTCCAAAACAGAACCTATCATAGAAGCGACCATGAGCAGAGTTATTCAGTTTCTAGAGCAAGCTTTTTCAAGGTAATGCTTTTCATTGAAGTTGATCATAGTTACTAGTGTACAGATAGTTTCTTATGAAGATATTGCAGGATAATGGCATATGACAGGGAAAAGGTGTTTTTTGATCATCCAGCATCTAACATTGTAGTTAAAAAGGTTTTGCTGGACCAATGTTAAGATGGTACGATGTGCAATCACTGTGTGTTATTTTTTTTTCACGGCCCTTTTTGGCGAAAAGGTTTTGCCGAATAAAAACATTGAAAAATATGGGGGAGCATATAAGGGGTGGTGTATAGGGAATACATAATAGGGGGGTTTGGGAGGATCTGCCCACAAATTAAAAAAAAAACAAATGAAAATATTATTTTTCAGGAAACAAATCAGCAAAAAAAAACGGGAGATGAATGAACATAGAACCGTTAAGACGGCCCTTCTGCCAGGATGCGAGCGAGAAAGAGAAAAGGTTGCATTGTAGGATATGATATGGCATTTATAACGTGCCCATACACAAGTGTTTCAGTGTTAGGATTGCTGTATTTATCTTGGGACCACACTCAGTGACTGGTTACATTCTCTTGGATGTTTTACGAAAGCAAACCAAATTCCAACACGTGCCCAGGTTTATTGAGCAGGGAAACTCTGGCTGAATGGGATAATGTGCTTCTTAAACAGCGAGCGAAGAAGACCAGGATGGGGTGGAACATAGATCTAATGTGAAGTGTTCTTGCAAGAATGATGTGAGGGTAGGTGGTATGGTTAACATTAAACTGCTCTAAAATATGCCCAAAGGTGCACCTTGTTTTCCAAACCTGCTAACATAACAGATGTGTTGGGGAATTCCATTAATCTTGAAGATCGAAGGATTAGGAACAAATCCTTATGTTGTCACAGGTCTGCTTATTGTTAAATCTTCTGTGCGGGCCATATGACCAGGAGGTGTGTTGGGGTTCAAATGTTATTATATGTATTGTGCTGCTGTGTTCCCCACTAGCTGCCTTGAAGCTCTGAAATGTTGGAATGTGAAGAAGGAATTGGGCTCCATCTGTTTAATGATTGGTCAGTTGCAGGTTGTATAGAGATGACCTTGTACAGGCTAGTGCTTTGTAGAACTACCTGCTGCTATCTTGATAAATCTGGCCTGATGTCCCAGGCATGTCTCCGTGGCGCATCTCCATCAGCTTGGACTATGTGTGAGACACAGCAATACTGCTGTCAAACGCTTAGACTCGTTTTTGCTTGGGATGAGGTAAGCAGTCCCATCATTGCCCATGGCATCTTATCTTTCGCTGGACGTAGTTTTCTCATCGCCTCCACGTTAGGATTTGTCACGTGGCTTTGTCGCTGACTATGACGAGAAAGAGTGCTGCATATTTTTCCATTCTATTGACTGGCTGGGAGTTAAATTGGAATTAAGGAATTACTAACAATTCCTGTGTTATATGTTTGTGTTTTTTAACTTAATACATTTGGGGAAAATATGTGTAAAACCTACACCGACTCCAGCAATTATTGCTGGAAGATGGTCCGTTCTTCTGACACTTGGTGAATTTGTTCACTGAGCCAAGGGAGGGCAGTGGGCGGAAGAGGTTTCCCAGGGTACCAATTAGCTCTTGCTTATATACGGCAGGCATTGGTTTGATTGTCTGTTGAAGGAATGTACAAGGTACTGCGGTAGTCTGACTTTTCTGTTATAATTATGCTTATTATTGCTTCAAATATTAGCTGTGCACTGTACGAAAAACTTCTTCAAACTGATTGTTATTCTGCATTTCCGAAGAGAAGCTCAGACTGCTTCATGTGTTACATGTGCAGACTTTCCTCCGCCGGTCTGTTGTGTTCATGGCATGCTGTGTTCTGGCTTATTCTGTGTGCTTTATGTATAAAGTCTTCAGATCTCGGTTGCATGTGTCCTACGTGTGTGACATCCTCAAGGTCAGCTCAGCTTGTTTGATGTGTGTGACATCCTCATATATACGAGTCAGCCTAAAGACTTCAGATCTCGTTCGCATGTGTCCTACATGTATAACATCCTCAAGTTCAGCTCAGCTTGTTTGATGTGCGTGTCATCCTCATATACGACTCAGCCTAAAGTCTTCAGATCTCGCTCGCATGTGTCCTACGTGTGTGACATCCTCAAGGTCAGCTCAGCTTGTTTGATGTGTGTGACATCCTCATATACGACTCAGCCTAAAGCCTTCAGATCTCGCTCGCATGTGTCCTGCATCTACAAAATCCTCAAGTTCAGCTCAGCTTGTTTGATGTGTGTGACATCCTCATATACGACTCAGCCTAAAGCCTTCAGATCTCGCTCGCATGTGTCCTGCATCTACAAAATCCTCAAGTTCAGCTCAGCTTGTTTAATGTGTGTGACATCCTCATATACAACTCAGCCTAAAGCCTTCAGATCTCGCTCGCATGTGTCCTGCATCTACAAAATCCTCAAGGTCAGCTCAGCTTGTTTGATGTGTGTGACATCCTCATATACGACTCAGCCTAAAGTCTTCAGATCACGCTTGCATGTGTCCTACGTGTATGACATCCTCAAGGTCAGCTTAGCTTGTTTGATGTGTGTGACATCCTCAGATATGCCCCAGCCTGCTTATTTTTGTTTGTTCTCCTCAGGCCTTTTTCAGTCTGCATGTTGTGTTTGGGACATCCTCCGGTGCAGCTGAAATGATTTGTTTATATGACAACCTTTTCTTTGCCTCAGGTCGTCTGTTGCATGCGTGGGCCTTCCACATGGTATGTGCATAGACAGTCAGGAGTCTTCGCGTCAATGTAACATTTGTGAAGTATTGTTTTATTTTTTAATTTCTCTCCTGTTTATTTTCGTAATCCCTCTTTTCTTTTTCAATCTATGATTTGTTTGCACACAAAATAAATCCTGATAATCCAAAACATTCACACTAATGCAGTGAGATAGTGAGATAGCAGCACTGATGTAAAGACATGTCACCATCCGTGAACTGGTGCTCCCCCCATAGCTAACATCATCTTATGAAGTCTGTTCTGTGTCCACTATTCTCAAGTCCACCCCATTCTATCGGTTGCATGGATGGGCTATCATACACCTACTGTTCCCTGATGTTTTGTATCTTTTACTAGGGGAGCACAATCGAAATATTCAAGGACAAAAACTCACATTCCACTGAGGCAACCTTCCTTAAGTGCGCATAGTTAGAAAGGAATTTGGCTCTGTAACACGTTTACAGAAAAATACACATTTAGATATACATATAGACCTAACACTATTTGTGTACAAGCTACAACCTAGATTTCACAAAAAAGATTCATCAGGAGAAATCATTTTTTATATGAATGTTCTACTTGGGTCAAACTCAGTGCCTCATTACGACCCAGGCGGTAAGTTACCGCCTGGGTCGTACCTTTACCACCATGGCGTAAACTACGTTTACGCCATGGTGGTTGGCGGACTTACCGCCCCATTCCGAGGTTGGCGGGGCGGTAAGTCCCCAATCCCCATTTACCCTTCCCCATTCCCATTTTTGCCCCATAGGGCATAATGGGAGTGGGGAAGGCGTTAATTACGCCACCGTAAATTACGGTGGCGTAATTAACATCAAGGTCCCTTAGCGCCATGGATTTTAACACCTGCTAAAAGCAGGTGTTAAAACCTCCATGGCGCTAAGGGACCTCGGAATCAGGCGGTAAGGGCCGGCGCTGTTTACGCCGCCGTGAACCCCTTACCGCCTGAGTCGTAATGAGGCCCAACCTCATGTCTATTTGATCATATTGGGTATGTGTGTGATAGCCAGCCAGGTGTAGGGCAATTTGTTTACTGTATTGTGCCATCCTCAGATTTACAATTTCTTTCCTAAATGCTACCCTTTGTGGTTTGCTATGTTTACTAATTGATTAAACCAAAGGAAGGAAAGGGATTATATTTGTCTATCAGGATTAAAGCTGTACTGTATGGTGCTAACACCCTTTACGAGCAAGAGTCGCTCATTGCTGTGTAACATAAAGTTGTGTTGAAAATTCTGACATCACAACACCGAGACACTGTGCATGTGCACAATGATCTGAAGACTTAAAGCACGGGGTGCCTAATGCATTGGAATTTGTCATACGTCATCCAAGATTAAAAGCAGGGAATTCTTCGACTGTGGCAAACATGTCTACGCTAAATCATTCATTAGATTTCTGCGCCCGATTGCTTATTTAATTGAGTCGGTACCGGATGTAAATTGTCGTAGCGTCTGAGTCAGCGCAAATGAGAGTGCCTGAAAAGAGCTGATGGGGTGAGCCACTCTGCAATATACATCGCTGAGCGACTGCGGCTATGGCGCATGCCACGCCGTGCAAGACCTACATAACTCACGCACTCACGCTACAGTGCACAATTTACTCGCTTAGTTTGCCACGAGACACTGAATTCCATTTCCTGCCCAGATTAATGAACTGCAAGCATGTTTCTCGTGCACATTATTTCTAAAATGTTGACCTAATGCCCCCTTATTGGACACCACGATGATGTATCCTCTGCTGACTTTCGAAGCCTTTGCTCTGAGCCACCATTACAGGTCATTGCATGCTTTAGCGCGCACGCGTACTGTACTGAGCCTAGAAACATGTAATGCGACAGCGCGCGCAACAAAATGCTGGGTAGTCATTCAATTCTTATTATAGAGCAGTGCTATACATGTCACTTGTGTTAGTATCGGTTTTTAATGTGATTAGTGGAGACATGATTGGTAAATCGGGTCATTTAATTTCCAGGACATGTGTACGCAAGAGTTTGTTGTGCATATTTTACTATTTGTTTAATTTATTTATGCCACTAAATCGAATGATTGAACTTGCTGGTAGATTCAGGAGGGGTGCACAGCTGGAATGAAAAGAGTGCCAATGCTGCCAGGCACAGACGCGTCCATGCTGCTGGCCTCACGAGCAGCCTGCAACCTGGACATGTAGAACGACAATAGAAAATAAGGCGCTGCAGAACTCGTCATACGTCCTTAGCTTCAGAAGAGGTGGCTTGCCTGAACTGCCATGAAAATCAACCTTTTTGTGTATAGTTAGGAAACAACCAGGTCTCATTAAAAGGATTCGGTCAAAATGACCGAACCCAAATGACCTACACCACCAAATGACCTAAAATACATACTACTAAATGTCCTACTGACTAAATGTTTGTAGGACATTTTGTAGTTTCTATTTGGTGCTGTAGGTCATTTGATTTTCTTTTTTTTATCGGAACAGCTGCGGGGTATACACTATAGTGAGGGGGGCTGCGGGGGACACCACCGCAGCTCACCCGACCCAAAAAAGAAAAAATGAAAAGCTCCGGGAGTAACACCCGGGCAGCTGTTCTGACACAAAAAAAATATTTCAAAAAAGGGAAGGACCCTGCAGCGCCAGCTGCTGATCACGGAAGTGAAAGGGAACTGACGTTGCAGGACCAACCAGAGAGAAGGAAATGTAAGTAGGGGTTGGGGGTGTCGGAGGGGGTTAGGGTTTCTATAGATTCGGGGTTGTTTTACCTTTGATTACTGAATGGGAAATGTACAAACAATTTTGTATTACGTACATTTATTATGCAGTCATTTCTGTAGCAAACTTTTCAGTCGCGGTAAAACAACCCCAGATCTCATACAAGGAATTTACTTCTGTCCTCTTCTCGCCCTTGGACACTGCTGAATCTTGCTATTACACCAATCTTATCTTAACTCTCCACTCCCGTCCTCACAAGCTTTCAGTTACCCTGTGGCAATGCTGGACACCCCCTTGCCGCTCTCTAGCCTTAGGCTCTGCAAAGATACAACAAACCTTAACTTTCCTCCCACCCCTTCTTCCACCTCTCTATTTCTGTCCATCACCCCTCATGCTTGCTCTATCGTTTCTTTAGTCATTTTCCCCCATGATCAGTGGTCGAAGTGAGTGGGAACAGTCGGCAGCGGTGATCCACTACTTGTATTTTTTACTGTTAACAGCTCCACTACCTTTTGCAACCATTTTCACCAGATCCAACATAACCATATGTTCTTTTTGAAGTTAAAGCACACTTTTCCACCTAATAGCAGTAACAGGTAAATTGAAATCAGTTTTAACTCAATTGGCTGTCAACCAGCATGGATGCAACCCTTAAAAAATGTATTGCACATTTCTCCCTTTTTACCTATTCTGTCCGCCACCAGAGTCACAGTTCCACTACTTATTTGGTACACTTCTACCACTGCCCATGACCAAAGCTGAGCCAGCCTGCATCCTCAGGGCCTCAAATCCAACAAGTGCTGATTCTGACATCCTTTTACTGCGTACAAAACATGGAGGCATCCTATGTTACATTATCTTTCATTTTTAGTCTTTTCAAGCATTAACTTAAATCTTGAATCTTTCCATCTTGCTACAAGTTGGCTACCATCCTTCCCGTTTCAAAAAACTTCACCTGATCCCAGAAACCAAGCCAACCAGTCTGTCTTCCATCTCCCTGCTGTTATGCTATGTTCTTTACTTTTCAATAATTCTTGAGTTGTTCGAAAATGTGCTTGTCTCTCGCACTTCATCACAATTTATTTTCTTTTATTGTACCTTCAACTAGGCATTATCTGACTTAGGGGCTGATTCATGGAATTATTTGCGCCGAAAAACAGGGATTTGTGTGCCATTCTGCCCGCAAATCCCTGTTTAACAAATGGGGATTTGCGGGTAGGTTGGCGCACAAATCCCCGTTTTTCGGTGCAAATAATTCCATGAATCAGCCCCTAAGTACCATGCTATGAGATTATGTAATGTATTATTTTAGTCAATGCATGACACGAATAAAAACATATTATACATTTTCAATGTATAGTTTCAAAATCTCAGCGACTCTTAACAGTTATCTCTGATATACTGTATGAGGCTACAATATAAATGAAACAGTTATTTGTATCTGCGCACATAAACCAACATTTAATCTAGCATTAAAATCACAATGTGAACAATTTCTTATGGTTAATGCATTTATGAGTTAATTTGCCAAATTAGACAATCTGTGAAAAAATATATTCTGCTTTTAAAGCTCTGTGTCTTTCTTCCCTTTGCTGACAACATCACCTCTGATCGGATGGCTAGTTAAATCTATCAATTATGTTTAATTTGGATGCAAATAGTCCATAAAAACAATAATACAAAATGCATTCTTATATACAAGACACACACATATGAAGTACATAAAAAGTATTTGCTCCTGTATAGCAGTTAAATTAATGTTTAGGGTACATGTAAAAGGTTCCTCCTGTACAAACCTATCATAAATACAGCAGTAAACACCTTCTGAAGAGAGTCCACCAACAATAAATGAAATAAGGCTGGGCAGCACTGAGAATAGGGGTTTCAGGATGTTCTTGCTCTTATTATTTCAGAATAGGCCGGGCAGAAAAACATAGAGTGCTTTAGGTCCTTTTCCAGCATTTGGCATAGCAGGGCATGCCTGACCATGCTGCTACCACAGATCTAAGAGGAAGGCAGTTAAATCTGGCTCTATCTATGACATTTCTTTTCGAATTGATTATTTTCTCATAACAAATGCTTTTGCAACAAGACAGATGTAATAATTATGTGCTCTAGCACCTTGAAGTGTCTTTTGTGCTAGATGGAATTACAAATAATGATCTCAGACCAAATAATCAGCCAGACTCAAGGAATATGGCAAAGTACTACTTTATTCTCATTTAATAAAGCACAGAGCACTGACAGGCGTCGGACTGATGCATGCACACTCACACAGTAGCTTGATTACATAGAGGTCTTATACTCCAATATGTGTCATCTATGACATCATTCTATGTGGTAAAATGCAAAATCACTTGAGGGAAGGAATTGGTTACAGGAACATATCTACTTATAGAACATATATGGATAAGTGCATCATTGGCTACCCCCTATCTGTAGGGCACACCTTCAACTACCTCTAAACGCATATAGTCCGGATTATAGCAGACAAAAATAGCAGTGGATTGGTATAAGTAACATTGTATGTTAGGTTGTCTCTCAAACCCACTGATTGGTTGGCATACTATCCCAACCTTAGACTTTCGACTCTTTAGCAGCATGTACATGAAACGAAACTTAGGTATTGGAATCCCGTCAGACTACTCCACATTTTCCCATTGAGTTCATAATTTCTCGACGTCAGGCCTTAACCCAAAGTCTTCCTTTTGTAGTTGACCTTGTTGGGTGCTCACTGCCCTGGAACATTAATGGGAGTATGAGCACACCACTATCTTTTTCTGAGGCTTTAAAGAATAGCCCTTGATTTTGAGTTCTGAGTCACTTGTTAGCAGACCACGAATCTGTCCATTTCAGCCTCTTAATTACTGCTATTTGATTAAATTATGCAGGGTACTCTTGCTGCTCTTGGCCTTGATAGACTTCCTCACACTATCTCATATGGACTTTGCTCACTTTTATTTAACCAACAGTTGGTTCCTTGCAGATGTTTTCTTCTCCTTCAATCTATGCGGAATGTCCCACATTCAGAGCTTATCCTTGTAACTCCCTTTGTGCTCTGTGCTTATTCATTAAAAAATAGCATCCTTAATTCTGTGCAACCTTGACTCATCGTCGGTTCTGCACACTGAGCTATTCTTTCATGTCTCCTGATTTTGCAGCGTTGGTTTGTCTTCTCAGGTAGCTTGGTTGAATTCGACACCAGCCAACGTCCATTTCCCTACTATGGACATCCTTGTCATTTTATATATTTCTCTATAGCAAGCTTCTGTACGTTTCCTTTCTACCTCGCGTTACTGGGTATTTACAGTTATTGAGCCATAAGTGACTTCATCTTCTTTGTATTCACAATTACATTAGCTTTAGGTACATATTTCTCTTAATGATTCAGTTACAGTGTCACTCTTAAGTATTTTCATATCGTTTCAGCATAGGTTCAGACATCTTCTTCATGACATCACTCTGCCCTCGTCAAATTTTACTTAGCATTCCATCATGTCCATAGGTGAGCGCTGACATCCTTCCACATGGCAACCTTCGACTGGCTCAATGTGAGGGTACATTCTGTATGGCTGTCTGAGTGCAGAACGTCCCTCATACACTTGACGTGACATGGGAACAATACAGGGGGTCTCATTTACTGCTCTTCTCTGACTATTCCAGTATGATGGTGGTGAGGGCGTGGGAACCAGCGAGAAAGCATCTATCTCTACATTTACATGACTCCTATTAAAGGATTTAGCTGATTCCACCGATTCGCTTATTTCCTAGATGTAAACAGACATCCGTGCTTTTAGTTATGTTGCCACAGTTTTGTCCACTGTTACGATACAGTTATATTTTAAAGCTTCTGCATTTCAAGGAAACATTTCCAAATCAATTTGGAACAGACTATTTGTGAAACCCATTGCCAAAAGGTTAACAAAATGCTGTTTTATGCCAAATTTGACACTTTTTGACACACTTTATTTTATTTTTTAGGATATGACATCATTTCAAATTATTCTTTGCCTCCCTGTGTTCTGTGTCCTTGTCCTTGTCTGGGACAGCTTTTTCCCAAACTCGGTTATTCATCACTGAATTCTTCTTCTGCAATATGGACTTTCGTCTCCCAAACTTACACTGCCAGGTCATGTTTCTTTTTTAGACTGCACTCCACAGGATAGGCCACAAACTGTCTTTTATCATTTGTTTCCAGATGCCCACCAATATTCAATCCCCAAGAGTCGGCCTCCAAGTTTCCTGCCACAGCAGTCAGAGGGCCCCAACTACATCAAGCTCCTCACTTTTCCTTTTTTCTCTCTCTTCCTTTGTATTCCAACTTTTTCCACCTCTTCCGACCCATCTGTACATTATTCTTTACATAAGTCTAACCCCTTTTATGTGATGCCACCTCTTTCCATATGACATGCTAATATGCTGTAGCTTTCTATTTCTTCATTGCTCTAGGCTTACTCTTGAAAACACTTCCCTTTGGCAATAACCTCTCACTGCCTGTGTAGCTCTTTGTTACATTTCCCCTTGTTTACCTTCTGTTCTATTCATATGTACAATTGAGCTCTCGCTAGGAGTGGAAACAGTTTGCTTCTCTCTAGGTTTACCTCGTTCGGACCACATTCTCCCAACATGCTGTCAATCTTTCTTCATGAATCACTGGAATTGTCCTTTCCTTTTTCTGTTCATGTTTAATTTTCACTGGAATGTGTGCAATCCCTTCTGTGTTAATAGACCAACTGCCATACTAGCATGTGTGTGGCCAATGTAAATCTAACTCTACTATACGCTTCAACTAATTCTAATTTTTTCTAATGTTAATGCATCCGTATTGTAGATTCTGTATTTAACCAAACATTCTCTAACATCTCCCCTCTTTTTTGCAGAAGCTGCTGATTAAACGTAGGGCAGTTGCCAAATTTGCCAAACTCAGACACTCACTGTGATATTATCCTTCTGTATATGAATTTTAATTGTGTGTGTTTCCTTATGTTTTAGGATCTACTCAACGTCAGGATCAATAGATAATTAATTTATTTTAAATACGTGTATTGTTTCGACTCTTCCTTCCCATAAGTCGCCATTCACATAGAACAATGACACTCCACCAACGGTTCTCATGTTTTCCTTAGGCACTTTTATAAAGAAAACACAATAGTGTAACGGTCTTACTACAAATGATCAATGACTCTGGTGTGTAACTGTGTAATTCTCTACACATGTGCTGACCAACCACCTATGCTTGACTAGTCTGGTGTTTCTTAATACATCAGGTTTTGGGTTGCTTATTGACAATTCACATTTACCTGTGACACCCTGATCTGCCTGTAGTCCACATGCATCATCTGCTGCATCAGGGAGGAAAGGTTTTACATTTACAAAGAATATATCATTTTGGTCTTTGAATTTTACACATGTGTCCAATCTCAGAATTAGGGACAGACCTGGCCCCCATGTTTGAAATGCCACATTCTCGGGAGTCACCACTTGTATTTACTTATTCTGCTAGAAGCCTATATTTATCCCAATTGTTGTTTGATATATTAACTCTGGGGTGACATCTGGACTGCTTAATAAAAACCCAATCTCCATTTGTTCTATATCTATATAATTGTGAATGACACTTACCATTTTGAACTTTTTCTTGCATTGCTTCCACTTCCTGCCTTGTAATTCTCGCCATTATTTGTTGGATGACATCAGATGATGGAAAATATAATGGGATACAACCTTGTATCAACTGAGATATCCCATCTTGAATTTCTCTTAGAAAACCTTTTAATATGAATTTCATTGGAATCACAACCCTGCCTGACCATAACATGTATACGTGCTAATGATGATGATTAATCATTCAGGGTTACAACGGTTTGGGTTGCATACTGCACCAATTCATTTTGTTTCATTCTAACTTTTTGTCTTCAAGTACTTGCCTAACTCTCTTGACTTGTTAGCCAATGTAGCCATGGATTCTTCATTCACTGTTGATACAGTCATCCCAAACGATTGCCCCAATTATCATGACACAACTGCACTCCATTGCACTCTTTACAACCCCTCACAGGGCAAACCTATTCCCACCTTTGACTTTTCCTATTGACTGTATGCTAATGATAGCAAAATCCTCTTCCCCATCGTCCCATTAACCTTCTAGATGTACTTTCATATCTCCAACTATTTCTCTGCCCCACGCTAAATGCTTTAAAAAATGAAACAATGTACCTTATATCTGTTAATGCCTCACCCGGTATCATCTGTCTCATATCCTACTTACAAACTTGTAACACTAAATCCTGAGGTTGCCTTTGACAGCAATCTTATATGCTATAACTGTTTCTCCCCACAACTTCCATTCTTGTTCCCAGCAGGTTAGACTCCTGCTGCTGTCACCTGCTGGGATTCAATTTCAATTAATTTGCCCCCTTCTGCATTCAAGAATTTACCTTTTGTACCTCTGCTCTTTGTATAATCGCTCTCTATGCAACACCATTACTATGTTTTGCTTCTTCTGGTCTTCAAAGATATATGTGCAGCCCTTTCCCCAACTTGCTGACTATTTCTTATTACGCCCAGACCCAAACTCTTAACACTCAATAACTACTCAATCTTTTCATTGCCGCACCCTGTTCTACCTCTCCTTTTCCTTTCTTGTTCACTATCACTGCAACTCCTCTCCACCAGATATTAAAAAACATAAACACTGTGCATGGTTTTATGACTACTCTTAAAAACATGTTTTTTAGCCAGGATGTGGACACCTGAGACATACAACCTGAGACATACAACGGTATCGTGCTTCCCCTTCAACCAATACCCTTCCGTGTCTCCAAACCTCAACTGCACATGATTGTATATGAGGGATTATTCTACCTTGTCAGTCTTTGTTGTCCACAGTCCCTGTTTGTTCTTCGACATCCCCGTCATCTCTTAACTTATTCTATGTTAACTAACCATTCTTTGTTTGTACAATAAAAAAATGGACTCAACCAACTGCTGTTGTATAGTGTTCATATAGAAATCTCCATACTAACAAAGATACATATGTGATATAGCCAGAAAATTCACTTTGGTGAACCATGGGCACATGGACTTTGGACATATTGGGCCTCATTACGACCCTGGCACTAATGGGTTAACGGCGCCGTAAAAGGCTGCAGTGCCGTTAACCCATTAGCGCCTGATTACGAGGTCCCTTTGCGGGACCCGACTTTAACGGCTGGTCTACACCAGCCGTTAAAGTAGGGATCCGCAAAGGGACCTTGGTGCTAAGAACGGTACTGCAATTTGCGGTACCGTACTTAGCGCCTTCCCCATTCCCATTGAGCCCTATGGGGCAAAAATGGGAATGGGGAAGGGCCCTGGAGGAAGGGGGAATTACCGCCCCGTCAACCTTGTAATGGGGTGGTAATTCCCCCTTTCTCCATGGCAGAGTCGGTAAGTTACCGGCATGGACCATGGTGCTATTAGCATTATTAGGGAGTGTTTTGATGCACAGATCCTCTACATTCCACTCAAACAGGGAACAAACAGGAGAAGCCTTCCCGGACCTATAATTGTTTTATGAAATAAATATATTGTGGTCATGTGGTAAGAATGCACCACTTAAGTTTGTAGTAAATGATTCACAATTCCAATTTCTTGGTGTTTTGACAGTTTTTAATTACACCTCACAGCCTTTAATTAAACCTCTACACGTGTTTCTCCACCCGTGTCAGGTGGATCATCAGGAGGATTTTATGAGTAGCGCAATTGATTTCTGTAAAATTAAATAAACCTATCAAAAACATACAATTAATATTTCAGAACATGAAATTATTCCACTATACATATTATACACAAGTATAATCTAGTCTAAGGTAAGCAATGTTTTTTATAGTTTTACAATTAAGTTTAATTTTGATGCTGTCCAAAGGATCTCATAGACTAAGCATTTGTTCCTGATTATACCACCATTTTGATCCAATAATCCGAACACACACATGATCCCTACCTTTTGCAGTCCCATTCACAGTTTTGCCTTCACATATTATTTTATTTTTAGTTGTACTATTTTGAAGCATCCCGTTATGTCAATATAGGCTTTCAGCACGTTACGTCCTGAAAAGGAATGATGAAAAGTGATTTAAACAAAATATACTATTTCATTCATAGTTCAGTTTATAGTTCCTATTACTCAAGCTCATACTGGGCTGTATTCTCTTCCATAAGGCACCCGCTAAGGGACCTTGGAATAGGGTGTTAAGGGATTACCGGCACCGGTGTCTTTACCGGTGCAGGTAATCCCTTAGCACCTACCTCGTAATGAGGCCCATTGACTATATATAATCTCCATGTTATGGCTAATAATAAACACAGAGTATTCACTGTCAGTTTTGAAACACTGATTTTACCAATAATGAAGTATACATTACATCATAAAATTTTCCATATTCCGTATTGCACTGTGACTTATCATGATTGTGTCATATCTTCACTCTTCACAATCTCATTTCAAAAATATGACCACAGCTCATTGTCAGGATTAAGGCCTATAAAGCAGGTGACCATATAATTTATCAATTTTGTTTCTTCTTGCCTTAATCTCAGTTCTCTATTACCGCCTCTTTTTAGTTTTATAATTGTTTTACGTCTTGGTTGGTTAAGATGGCTTCCATTGGAACTTATGTTGGGGATGCTGACATCTTAAAGTGTTTGGCATTATTGCAATACCTGGAGTTCACACAGTGTTTTAATTGGCAGACAATGGGGGTCATTACGACCCGGGCGCAAAGGGATACCGGGCACCGGTAATGACACCGGTGCCGGTAATCCCTTTGCGCCCTATTCCGAGGTCCCTTTGTGGGTCCTTCCTTAACGCCTGGTTTTAGCAGGTGTTAAGGACGGGACCAGCAAAGGGACTTCAGAGCTAATAACGGTACCGTAATTTACGGTACCATTATTAGCACCCTCCGCATTCCCATTGAGCCCTATGGGGGCTCAAATGGGGATTGACATTTTCAATGGGGATTTACCGGTCCCGCAAAGGTCAGACTAGACCGGTAAATCCCCATTGAACCAGGGCGGACACGGTACCGGTAATGGTGCCAGTCATGGCGCTATTACCTAATAGCGCCATGACTAGCACCAACCTCGGAATGAGGCCCAGTATTACTGTTTGCCAAATCAGCTAGTAGATAAGGAAAGGCTGCCCACCACATGGAAGGCCTTTCCTTCATGTGGTCCTTGTCACTGTGGAATCCCATGAGGTAAACACTGAGAAGGTGAGGGTGAGCATCTCTCAGTTCTCACTTCCTGCTGCCGTGGCATCGGGTTGTCATGCAGGATGAGTCTCTGCCACATGAGGCCAACCACACAACTGCAGCACATTTAAACGTATTTTCAAAATGCCAAAGTTGATATATAAACGTTTGCCCACAGACAGAAGTTGCACCTGAATATTTAATGTGCAATATAACGTTCTGGCTGCGTGGCGTGAGAAAAGATGTATGGAGTAAGAAGGGATGTGCGGCACAACTGTTATATTTTGTATAAAATGTAAGACCACCAATTTGTTTGCAAATGGGCATTTTTCTGAATCCTGTACTTTTTAAATTGACATTCCAATTATTGTACGTTTCACCTGATTGTGTGTGATTAACATTATGAGTTGTAAGCTAAGACAGCATGTGGGAGTAACTTGCACTTGTAGTGAATTCAATCAGAAAGGGGATTCTTCGTGACCTGGCCTGGAAGTGATCAGATACAGCTCGCTGTTGACATGCAGTGGATTCATTATTTTAACTGCATCACCTTGCAACAGATAAGACATGGGGCCTCATTCTGAGTATGGCGGTAAGGGATAGCTGCCACCGGTAACGAGACCGGTGGCGGTAATCCCTTACCGCCTTACTCCGAGTTCCCTCTGCGCCCTCGCCCTTAACGCCTGCTTTGAGCAGGTGTTAAAGTCGAGGGCGCAAAGGGGCCTCCAAGCCAATAACGGTGACCGTAATGAACGGTCACCGTTATTTGCATCTTCCCCATTCCCATTGAGCCCTATGGGGGCTCATTTGGGAATCAGGAAGAGCCTTGGTGAATGGGGAATTACCGCCCCGCCAACCTTGGAATGGGGCGGTGATTCCGCCATCCACCAAGGCGCTGCCGGTCCGGGTACGGCGTCAACCAAGGCGTTAATAGCGCCATTGGTTAGCGCCGTACTCGGAATGAGGCCCATGGCCCTTCTCAAAATTTCCCTTGGAATCAGGGTACCCCAAACCTGGACTTAAGTTAATCGGGGGATTTCAACAAACCTTCTTTAACTCCTTATCAATATACATTTGAAATCCCTAAATCAGTTTATATAACCAAGTACATCTACCACCGAATCCACCGATCATTTGCTGTCCCCATTTAATACGAATTGGCCACATTCAAAACTATCTTGCATGGACCCATTGATCCAGCAGATGGAAATAAGCCTGGTCATCAAGTCTCAGGCAATGCTGAATAGAATGATTACTAGTTTTCATGGCACCTGCTTATATTTTCATTTGCATGTATCAAAGCACTGAGTCAGTCCAACTCATTACCCTGAAGTGAAGAACATAAGGTGCCTTCTTTAAGTTTCCTTTTAAAATAAGTACATTTCAATGTCCACCTGTTCCAAACCCTACACAGGGCATCATGGACCTTTCATAACTCTGGAATGTAATCCTTTAGGCAAACTATGGCTTTGATGAAACCCAAGTTTATATCTAATACAATTACATCTAATGCATGTGTCAAGCCCTATGTAGATGTATGCTGAAATACCAACAAAGTCAAAAAATACACAACAATCAGAGACTACATACTTTTGATTCAGTGGTCAAAGACTGTAAGAGGATTCAATTCAGCACTACAGCTAAGTTAACGCCTAGTCTAGAATACTGAATGAAAACCCTTATTGATATATCTTTAGGTCCAGTTCATGCGTTCTGGATGACTACCCCTATATAACACCCCTCTCTTGGAATCCCCCTGACCCCACTGAGCCAAGAAGTAGTTCTGTTTTGCAAGTTTAAAAGGTTTATTTGATAATTTAAACAATATATATTATATCACGCTTTATAATAAATTAATAATTGAATAGCACACTTAATCTGATATGATGAAGATTAACAACGGAGAATCTGGCACTAACACACTTCTTATAATCACTAATGAGTTGACATGAAATGGATAAGGTAGCACACTGGTAAATAGGAACAAAAGAAGAAGGTGGTACAAAATGCTTTATAGAGTTCAAATGGATGCAATATTCAATGAATGCAGTACAGAAAATACTAAATATGATTTCAACCAAACAATGTAATCACTTTTCTCTGGCTATTCACTCCCCCCCCTCTTTATGCAATGCAAGGAAATGGGAGGAAACACACAGTTCTCAGAAATGCAATCAATGTAATTCAGTTCAACCCAGCAAGCTTCGACTACAGAAGTTTGAAAACACAGGCAAATGCTTTGATATGTGCTAGCAATGGATGAGAATTATGCTGGAAATGCTTTTAATTCCCTTTCAGAGGTTCAGGGTGAGTGGTATCTAGTTAATATTAGTCCAGGCTCACACTAGCAATGGGGCAGGGATAGTTAGCAGGTTAAACGAATTTCTGGCAAATGGAAGGCAAGCAGCAGCAGTTTTTACATGTGAAGAAATTTGCAAATCGCGGTAAAATTCGCGGATGCGCCGAGCGCTATTACAGAGGAACCACAAGGACTATCTCTATCTTTTTGGGGTCCTAGGAAAGCCTAGGATCTCAGCTTCAAAATGAAAGTTACTGCAAGTCTCTAGCACAAACGGTTGCGGAGATATGAACGATTGAATAAAGGTCGTTTTTCAGATTTGAAATTTTAAACGCACACTTTTTCAGCTTTAAAAATGATGGCAGGATAACACAATTGCTAAGCTGCAGTTCTACTTAGGTTAAAATGGATTGAATTATATTATTTTAACTAAGAGATGGGTTCTACACAGTTTTACTATGTACTCACACTATATTCTTGAGTGAAATGGGCCTCGCCATGGATCTGGTCAGGTTTTAAACTCGCCTCTGGTCTCTGCACTTCACAGTGATCTGGGTCAGCTCTCTCTGGTTCTCTGGTCTGGGTCTCTAGTTCTGGATAGATTGAAGTCTCTAGTTTGGCTCTCTGGAGGTTTGATGGAGGTAAAGTATGGATTTTTCCGGCAGAGCGTCCCGCTGCAGATGGATTTTGAAGGTCCCTATCTGTCCTGTCTGTCTGCTTTTATGTGTTTAGAATGTGGGTGTGTTCTAGCATCACTGACCCTACCTCTCTCTCAGCTTCTAATTGGTCAAACTTCCATCTATCATTTGATTGGGGAATGAACTGTGAGTCAGAGGGATGTCATTTTATGGCTTGCAGCTAGGACACTCCTCTGTCAGATTGCACACATTCTATATTTGATAATAAAAGACATATTTCACAGTTACACAGTTGCTTGAAATTACATATACATGGTGTGGCTGAATTTAGCCATGTCTCTGTCCAAATCTGCTGTTTCTAAGAGCTTGCATTCAGAAATGGTACATAATTGACTTTTTAACTGATTTTTCACTTTCTGACATTGACCCAACTTTACATACATGTGTGCAGGGAGTATGGACATTAACTGATGAAGTTTCAGACTTTTAACATGCATACATTTAGAGTAATATCCACTTTTCCGCTAAAACCCCCCTAAACACGCCACCGGGTCGAAAAACCTCTTAAAATGTGGGCAGAAAAATCACAAGAATTATGGTGTCATTTATAAAATTTTCACATGTCCGCTCTATGAGTTATTCATCTTTTTAAAGTTATGTTCTGGCTCCAAAGGGGTGTGGTTTTCTCTCAGCACAAGGTAGAAATACTGGTTAATCCAGTTCTGCCAAGCCAGCTTGCTCTCACAGGCAGTGCCCCTCCCAGCTCCTGCCAAGAGGAAGCTACATTTTACGACTGCGTAATAAAACCTTTGCCTGAGTGAAGAGGGCTTTGTTCACTCTCCTGCAGAGCACAGGTAATTCAATTATCAGATAGATGGCATATCCTTAGTGTGAGCAGCAAAAGGGCAGCTAGGCCTGGGAACACAGCTGTGACTCAAGTTTCACTCCTGATGGGGGTAGTTGCCAGGCAGAATTCAGTTCCTTAAGCCAGGTTTCAGATAAAATGTCACTTTTTGTTCCCCAGTTCCTGCATTCAAATAAAACTAAACATTTTCACATATGCAGCTAGAAGGCTGATTCTAAGTTTAAAACTATGACATTTAAACAGTTACAAAGGCATGTGACACCAAACATAGGTCACTCATTTAATCTAAACATTTTCGATTTTAGTGTCTTTAAATCCAGTGCAACTTAAACTGCTGCAATCCACAGCTCAGCCAGTCTTGTTATAACCCTTGTCTTAAGATCTTCATTTCCCAGATTTTGTAGGCACACAAAACTCCATTCTGCCAAATGTCTGCTGGTGTTCAGTGAATATTTTGCACATATTGCAATGTTTGAAAATAGGCATTTTGACTTGCCTTCAGGGAAACAGAGTGGTTTTAAAACGCCGGCTTTTGGATAGTGGTGAATACTGGTACTGCACCCATTTTTGGGATTTAAGAAATGAATTCCCCACAATTCTAGGTTGCATTTGGCAATCAGCATTTCCATTCCCAATGGTTTCAGACTACTGTGCGGGTAGTCCAATGGTGGTTTTAAAGCGCTTTGAAGCTAACCGGCGCTACTGTTTTTCCTTTGGCAACCCATTTCCCTCATGGCAACCCGGCCTTTCATTCTCGCACTGGTGGGTGGCAAGTGAGGCAACCATTTTAGTGTGCGCACAAACTGCGCAGCTTTCCTGGATTTCGGCGCACATGTGGGTTTTCCGCCATCTTGAATTTTCTAAGCCCACAGCACCAAATGTTGTGGCATGAGAGCTTAAACGTGGGTCAGGACACCCAACAAGCCCCCCCCATGTGACTGCCCCTTGAATTTGAGTCGATGGGGAGTCGCGTGCACAAGGGTTTTGACCCATGCACCGGTCTGTCCGCATAATCTTCTTCCTCTCCTGTAGATGGCATAGTTCAGCATCTTCTTCTCCATCCGGTACTGATCGATCGGTCCTCCTCGCCGGTCCTGATGGGAATATTGGGCGGTCCACTGGGCCCATTGGATCTTCGTTCCCGGTCTCCGTATCATCCTCCTTGGCCCGTCTTCAGGTTTTCTTTCTCCTAGGACGACAAAGGAAGAGCGGCAATACCTACTCATAGACTTTTTCCACCACTGTTGAGATAGTGGGGCAGCATATGCATTTCATCATAACGAAACATTACATTCTTATTTTGAAAAACAGTATGACTAAGAGACAGTTTCATACAAATCACAGTATGTTAGAGACTAGATGTGGTACGTTTTATGATTGGAACTGAATTAGTCTGATACAGTACCCGTTAGGATTCCAGAGGATTCCTCCAGTTGTTGCAGAGTGTGCCTGGGATGGCAACACTTCAACTGGTTTATGTGTACCCACTTGTCTTCCCCCTCTGCCGAACCGCCTTTGGGGATGCGGATCTTGTAGGCCACAGGGGAGATCTTATCGACGATCTCAAAGGGTCCCTTCCATGTAGGCAAAAATTTGCGCTGCTTGGCCTGGTTCCTTTGGAAGTTGTATAGATAGACCCGGTCTCCCACCTGATATTCCTTCCTGGAAGTTTTCAGGTCATAATGGGTCTTCATGCTATCAGCCGATCTTTCTAGATTCCGCTGAGCATAAGCAAAAGCATGTTGGAGGTGTTTCCTTAAATTCTCTACATACTCATGAGTAGTGGAGGCATTTATCAGTGTCTGCTCTTGGGTCCTGTAGAGCAAATGCTGAGGAAGCACCATCTTGCGCCCAGTCATCAACTCAAATGGTGACATTTTGGTTGCAGATGAAGGGGTAGATCTGATGGCCATTAGGACCAGAGGTAATCGGATATCCCAACTTGGCCCAGAATCTGCCACAAACTTCTTTAATATGCTCACAATTGTCCGGTTATATCTCTCTACTGCCCCAGAAGAAGCTGGTCTATAAGCAATATGCAGCTTTCTTTTGACCCCCAGTATCTCCCACATCTTTGTCATTACTTCACTGGTGAAGTGGCTACCTCTGTCTGACTCAATCCTTTGAGGTAGACCAAAACGGGAAAAGATGTGGTTAATCATCAAGGCAGCTGCAGTTTCTGCCTTGCAATTTGGGACTGGGAGACATTCCACCCACTTGGTAAACAAGCATGTGACGGTCAACATGTACTTATTCCCCCTAGCCGAGCGAACCACGGGGCCTACAAAGTCGATTTGTAAATCTGACCATGGCAGTGTCATTCCCCTCTTTTGTAAAGGCGCCCGGTGTGTGAGGGATGTCGGCTGAAATTGTGCACAATCAAGACAACCCTTCAAATATTGGTTGAGGTCCTGGCCCATGTGTGGCCAGTATGCAACCTCTCTTAAGATTTCCAGTGTTGTGTGAAACCCCCTATGACCGGCGGTGGCCGCATCATGGGCGTGATTTAACATCAGGCTTCGGAATGAGGTAGGAACCACCCACTGATCGTGGCCAGCTTTGGATTTCCTTACCAACAAACCGTCTTGGATTCGGAACATTTTTGGACATTTCATCAACACTCTTAGGTCCTCTTTCCCATTGTAATCGGTATCCGTCAGGGGAAAGTTCTCAGGGTCCTCAAGATGCTGGTAAAATTTACCAATTATTGGATCCCCCTTCTGAGCAGTAATCAAATCAGCATCAGGGGTCTCCTTACTCCATTGTGCAATTGAGAGGTCGTTGTGAGCATTTGTCTGGGACCTAGTGATAGCGGTGACCTGGATTTCCCCCAACAGGGACTCAATCTCAATTAGATCCCCTTGGATGGCCCCGGTTTTTGCCAGCTGATCAGCTAAGTCATTTCCAGTTTTGTCTGGTCCCTCCACTTTGGAATGACCCTTGATCTTTTTCCAATAGATGGTCATCTCATTCGATGTGACCAGATCATCAATGTTTTGGATCAACTTCCCATGTTTCAAGGGTTTGTTGTTAGCACATAACATGCCTCTGGTTTTCCAATTAACCAGGTGCTCCACGAACCCGTTCCGTACATAATCCGAATCTGTGATTATGACCAGTTCGTGGAGTTGATGCTGGACAGCGGTGAGGATGGCCTGATGCACAGCCATCAATTCTGCCACCTGACTACTTCGGGGACCAATTTTGTATCCAGCGGAGGGTTCTGGGGACTCATTCACCCATGCATTCCCTACGCCGGCCACCAGTTCTTTCTCCCCGTTGTTGTCAACATGGTAAGAGCATCCATCCACATACACAGTGGGCATTCCCTCACACCTGTCTTCTTCAAAGACTTTGTGTGGGGAATTAAGGTATGCCTCCATGTTGTCCTTGATTTTCAGACTTTCGTCCTCGAGACAGTTTTCTCTGGCACAATCATGCAAGTCAGCCAGACCTTGCGCGAGGGGACTCTTCTTGTTTTGGCCATATCTGACCTCCACAGGAAAGCCTTGCATTGACAGAATCCAGGAAGTAATTCGGGAATTACTCACATTTCCGGCCCGGATTCTGTCACTTTGGAGATATTGCAGAGGCTGGTGTGGAGTCTCCACTATGATGTGTTCCCCCTGGATAAACGGGCGGTAATTCTTCAATGCCCACACCGTTGCCAGGAGTGCCTTCTCACAATCGTTGAATTTCTCCTCCACAGAGGATAAAGTTTTGCTCGCATATGAGATTACTTTATTGACCTTGTCATGCTTTTGGTATAATACGGCCGTCAAGCACGTATTAGAGAACCCTGTCTCCAGGAAGAACTCCTTGTTTCTGACAGGGTAAGCTAGGCAAGGCGCTTGTGAGAGGCTTCTCTTGAGTTGTCTTACTGCCTCGGATTGTTCTGGACCCCATTCCCACTTGACCCCCCCCTTCAGGAGATGAATCAGGGGTCTGGTGATCTCTGCGTAGCCCTCAATGAACTTTCTGCTGTAATTAGTCAGTCCAAGGAGGCTCCTTAGTTCCCGCAGAGTTGTGGGGTCTTTCAGTTTCTGAAGTGCTTCCACTTTCTTTTCCTGGGGACAAAGACCCTGAGGAGTAATCTCATGCCCCAAGAAGTTAACACGGGTTTTACACCACTGTGCTTTCTGAAAGGAAAGTTTTGCTCCGGCGGCCCTCAACTGTGTCAGAACATAACGGATCTCCGCTATGTGTTCCTCAACAGTTGAGCTTTTGATGAGGACATCATCTACATAAGCCAGGTTACCCCTTGCACCCAAGTCGGGCATGGCCTTATGTAGGAAAATGTTGAATTCATTGCCGGAGTTGAGGTATCCGAAGGGAGTCCGGGTCCATGTGTACTGCTGGCCCCCAAAGGTAAAAGCCAGTTTGTATTGGTCCTCCCTACTGACAGGCACAGTCCAGTATCCATTGGTCAGGTCTATTGCAGTGAATACCTGTGACCCCTGGATCTGGGCCAGCCCTTGGTCAATGTAGGGCAGAGGCCATTGGGAAGTATGGACCCGTTTGTTGAGCTCCCTAAGGTCGGCACAGAGTCTCCACTGGCCGTTTGGCTTCAATATTCCCAGCACCGGATTATTGAAGGTGCTGTGGACTGGACGGATTATTCCCCGGGACTCAAGGTTCTTAATTATTTCGGTAAGGGACTCCATTGATGCGAGAGGCAAGCGATATTGCTTCACAAACACAGGAGTCATGCCAGGGTCCATGGGGATTGTTGTTGTGTGGATGTCAGTGCGACCACAGTCATATGAGTCTACCGCAAAGAGATCTTGGAAATCCAAGAAAACTTGTTTCAACTTTTGCTTTTGTTCCAGAGTCACACAGGCATCAGCTAGATTGACTCTCTCTTCCACCATCTGCCTGAAGCCTGGAAATACCTCTGGTTTGGCTATTTCAGCGGCCTCCTCCAGCTGGGTGGAGAAGTCCCTGGTCAGAGTGCTGATTTGGACTGGAGGCTTCAGGTGGGAAAGGCAGCCCTCATGGACCTGGAAAATCACCTCATCCCTCCTGAAATCACAAGTCACATCTTCCTTACCATAGGGGCAGGAAGTGTACACCAGGAAGTTCCCCCCATGCCGGGTAAAAATCCTGTCTGGTGTTGTATGGTCCTCACTGTCACTGTCAAAACAGTCCTTGGGGATTGGTCCTAATAGTTCATTTACAAGATCAATGGAGAAATGTCGGTCATCAACCGCCATTCCAATAATGGTGCCTGCGGCTAGAGTAATACTCTTTAAGTCGCTGTTATCCACCTCTATTAGAATGGTGTCATGTTCTATGTTGACTAATGGTGTTGGGTTTACCCCCAACCCTTGCTGTTGGAGAGAAGCATTTAGATGTATGTAAGCATCAGGGTTTTTCAACTCTTGTCCCCTTTTAACTTTCACTTCCAGGGAGAATTGTCGGGTCCTTTCTGGGATGGTGACTTCCTCTTTGATCTGAATTTCAACTGCATAAGGTAGCAATTGAGCTGACCTAAATGCTTTTTCTGGATCAACAAAGCCCATGGGATTATCCGCTAATCGGGACCAAGCTTTGAAGTTTATTAGGTCCAAACTAATGGCAAAGCGATTGAGAATGTCACTGCCTAAGTAAAAGGCGGCAGGGACGTCTCGCACGACCCAACAATTGTGGACTATGCTCTTGTTGCCAATGGAGATTTTGAGCATACACCTGCTTGGCAGGAGATGTTTGGAATTAGGTGCTTCCAGGTCCATTTCCCACTTGTCTATCAGTTTGAAGGTGGGAATGGCTGGATCTTTTGGGAGTTGGCGAAACATGGCTTCGCTGATGAAGCTCTTACCGTTGTTCACACACACTCGAGCGAGAACAGAGTCCTTCCCATCATTTAACTGAACCGGGATGAACAACTGCTCTCCAATTTGCTGAATATCAGCCAGGCTCTGAGCTGATTTCACATCTTTCTGGACTATAGGAGTGGGAGTTTCTGATTGTGGATTTGTAAAGAATTTCAGAGTGTTTCCTTCCAGTGTGGAATACCACCTTAAACTGGAAGGAAGGTTGATTTTCAGAAATAGAGAGGACCCCCCATCACCAGTCTGTTGTCCTACTGCTATTACTGTCACGTCTGGAATTTGGTTGTTCTGGAAGTGAAATTCTACTTGGTCAGGTTTTTGTTCAACCATGTGGCAGGTGCCGTTTAAACTAACATGGTTGACACTCTGTTTTAATTTTATTGGTCGGCTAGTCTGGGTCCAGAGGACCTTGTTTACACAATCTATTAGGGGTGACAACCTTCTCAGGAGGTCATTCCCTAGTAAACAAGGGGTGCCCTCTGGGGTCACAACTATGACCGGGTGTTTCAACTTGTGTCGCCCGATCTTAATGTCCAAGTCTGCAGTCCCCTCAACGGGAATTTCCTTCCCGTCAAAGTTCTGCAGTTGTCCAGGAAGAGAGGTGAGAGGAATTTGGTAATCCTCTCCCCTTCCTGCATTCAGTTCATCAAAGGCCCTTCTGGACAGAAGGGTAGCTTGAGATCCAGTGTCCACCAGTGCCGAGATTGTACCCTGCCCCTGTACTTGTACCGGGGCATAATATCTTCCCTCCTTCTCCTCAAGGGGGCACAGATAATGTACATTTTTGGACAACTGGTGGGCTAACTTTCTGGTTTTGGACATCGCGAGAGAAGAATTTTGGGCAGAATTCTGTGGAGAGCCTTGGGAATCTGAAAGAAAAAGTTGGCAACTGGAGATCAGAGCCATTGTGGGTTCCCCTGGCTCCGGTTCCGGGCCGCCCCCCCCTTTTTGGAGGCAGTCACCAGGATGGGTTTGAACCAGGGGATTTTCTTGCTGTTGGTTCTGGGATGAGATGGTGGGCGGCGGTAGCTCAGTCTCCACATCTCCCCAGTCTGGATTTGCATTCCTAGGGACCCATTTTTCTTTGGGAGGAGTTCCCCCCTCTCTGAAGGAGAAGATCCTTTTCTCAGGATCCTCTGAGGATCCCTCTCCCTCAAATTGGAAGATCTGTACCTCCTCCTCAAACTGAGTCTGTTTGGGTCTTTTGTTTCTCCTACCCCCCCTCTGCTCCTTAGGAGGCAGACTTTCAGGGGCAAGAGATTTTGTTTCCGGTTCCTGGGTTTCCAGGGGCTGTTTACAAGTGAGGAAGGAAGCTTCCTCCAAGGCTTTACACCCCCCTTCCCTTTGTGCCTCCTCCCTGGGAACCGGTGAGTTATCGGGGTGCTGCCCCCGTCATTGTTCTGGAGCACCAGGTCCAGAGTTGGGTGCGTTCTGCGCCGGCACGCCCATCTGAGGGTTCTGCTGAGCCCTCAGTATGTGACCCAGGTCCCGCGCCATGTTTTGAACCTGGCGCTCTAACTGGGAAACCCGCTCAGGCTGATACGGGGCCCTGTTTTCTCCCCTGGGCTGATCCCGGGAAGGGTAGCTGTCCCTCCTCTGGTAATACCCCGGGTTGGGAAGATTTGGGTACCCCTCCACCCTTGGCCTCCCCTCTCCCGGATTCAGTGGTCTGGGCTCAGGGAATTGGGGAAAGAAGGATGGATGGTTTTGGGGCTGGAAGTCGGGTGGATATCTGGGGAAAAAGTTCTGCCCAGGGTTTGGTAAATTTCTGCCCTCCTGTGGGAAGTTTGGAGGGAAGTTCCCTGGGTTAGGTGCTTGTCTGGATCCCCCCCCTTGGGCTGGAGGAGTCCACACATAACCCAGGATGGGTCGATTTCCCTTGTAACGGGGACTTACATAATCAGGAGAGCGAGGGACCCCATTTGTGGGGCTGCCTCCTTGGCTCCCTGTCTGTGACTGACTCGAGGACCTCCTGGGCCTAGCATTATTAGGTGCAGGCAGGTTTTTAGGCCCCCCCCATCTCCAAATCCAAAACGGGGGTGACCTTTACCTCTGCCACCTTGGCAGCAGCAGGGGTGCTGTTGGCTTTGGGGTTTTTCTGGGCATTACTTTTGCTATCTATCGGTTTCTGCACCTCATAGATCCGGGTAGCCTGTTCAATGACCCAGTCTAAAGATCTTTTCTCGTGAAAATCCCTCACGAGCTGGGTCATGATATATTTGGGCAAGGCATGGAAAAACGTATTTATAAATTCCCTGCTATCCGTGCGCACCCTTCTTGTGGTCTGTGCAAAAGCACGCTTTAACTCCTGCACAAATTCTTGTGGGGCCTGATCCTCCCCACATTGCAAATTGTAGGCTGCCTTGCGAGCCTCTTGAGGATTTCTGTGAACAGAAAAATGTTTCAGGATGGCCGCCTTATATGTGGACCATCTTAAATGATTTTGGTCCTCCAGCCCCGCAAAGAAACTGGAGTATTCCGGGGAGAATGTCCACTTTACATATTGAATACAGCTTTGGCTGTCCTTCAAATGGAAAGTCTCCATCATTTGTTCAAACAACTCTAAGTGCTCCCAAACAGAATACTTAGCGTTCTTATGGTAAGGCGTGATGACGCTCCTGATCGCCTTAATCTGCTTTAAGGGGTCCTTAAGCAAGGCCCTTTTTGCCTTATTGGCCTTTTTGGTTCGGGTAACCCTTGTCCATTCTTCCTCGGACTCAGAGGCACTGCTCCCAGAGGTTCCCGTCTGTTCTTCCAGGTTTTCCCGGATTCTGCGAGCCTGGGAATGGCTGGCAGAATGTGGGGACCTGGTCTCCTGTGTCCTGCGCAGTTCAGAGGAGTGTTCAGATTCCTCCTTGCTGCCAGGATTTGATGGGTACCCCCTCCACTGACCTAACTGGGCAGAGGTTTTCAGGATGCCCTTAATGGGCCTACTCTCCTGGGGTTCCCCATCGAACTGTACTGTACTTGGGTGCCCATACCCGGATGCCCACCCCTCCATTCCTGAGTGGTACTGGCCTATGAGCCCCATACTCTTAGCTGGATAGTAATCTGCCATCCCTGCAGCCCTGTGCTCATGTGCGCCAGGGGACATGGGGGTGGTAGAGTCCAGGGACTGGGGGAGATGAAGGCCCCTGGTGTTAGGGCTCCTGCGGTTATGGTCAGGAGTCTCTCTTTCCCAGCGGACCTCATCTCTATCCGCCCCTGCTCCCTGTTGCAATGCAAGAGCCTGCATTTGTGCTTTCAGTTCCTCTGTTAAGGCCTTACTCGACTCTATCAGTTTCTCCTGCATCGCTACCTGTTGCTGGAGCCTCTCATTGTGCTGGCAGAGAGCCTCATTTTCCCTCTGTGCTTCCTGGTTGGTCCTGGAGAACTGGGCCAGTCTTTGCTGCAGGAGGGTTACCTCCTGAGCTGTGTCCCTATTGGCCTGCTCCTTTCTTGCTAGAGCATCCTCCACCCTCCTGGTGTGCTCTAACAAGTTCTGGTGTTCTTTTTGGAGGTCACCCAGTCCCTGGTGGGCCAGGTGATTTTCTTCCATTTTCCTTTTTAAATGGCAGACTTCCTGGCCTAAGGCGTCTCTTTCCTGACTAAGAGCCTGCATTTGTGCCGCCAGGTCGTCCCTCTGCCTTTGAAAGGCACCAGCTTTCTGGCGTTCTTCATCAAACTCTGCCTGGGTATCCAGGTCTTTCAAGATCAGCTTGTTGCTCTCTACCTTCACTCTATCTAGATGACTTTGCAGGGTGGCTACCTGCTCCGTGCATGCCCTGTTAAAGTCTAATTGTTGCTCCAGCTTTTTCTGGCTCTGCAGTAAGGAGTCCAAACTGTCTTGGTGCTCCTTCTGCAGGGCCAGAAATCTAGTATCCTGTTCTACCTTTTCCTGTTGCAGCACATCCATATCCTTCTTTATTTTAATGATGTGCTGCCTACTATCATCTTCTGACTCCTGGCTCCTCTGCAGCCTCTGCTCAGAAGAGACCAGGTCAGATTGGGCCTTCTCTAACACCATCTGTTGCCTATTTGCCAGATTTTGGCTTTCAGCACATCTATCCTGCATGTCTCCCATATATAGGTACAGGTATGCTGCTATCCTGGCAATCTTATTGTGTTCCTCTTTGGCTTTAGGAGCCATATATAGTTCACTCAGGGCCACATGTAAGGGACCCTGATCTCTATATATATCTGACCCTGTTTCAGTGACCTGTTGTGTGATGGCCTGCAACCACACATCCTGGCCCTGTTCGGTCCATTCACCTCTCACAAATAGCTTATGCAAGAGGTGCTCTCTGGCTATTTTCATGTCTACTAAGGTCGTCATTCTAGAGATTGGTCTCTGTCCTGACTTACAGAAGTTTGTATTTTATTTTTGCAGAACAGAACTTTTCTTGGAGTGTCCCTTTTGAGGAATGCTTCACAGCGTAATGCAGCGTGGTGATCCGACCGGATGTATGTATCCCGTCAGTTAGCACACTGTATTAAGCTGCACAAGTGGTAAATCTAACCCAACGTCTCGGCTCGAGCCCCCAATTTGTAAGAGGATTCAATTCAGCACTACAGCTAAGTTAACGCCTAGTCTAGAATACTGAATGAAAACCCTTATTGATATATCTTTAGGTCCAGTTCATGCGTTCTGGATGACTACCCCTATATAACACCCCTCTCTTGGAATCCCCCTGACCCCACTGAGCCAAGAAGTAGTTCTGTTTTGCAAGTTTAAAAGGTTTATTTGATAATTTAAACAATATATATTATATCACGCTTTATAATAAATTAATAATTGAATAGCACACTTAATCTGATATGATGAAGATTAACAACGGAGAATCTGGCACTAACACACTTCTTATAATCACTAATGAGTTGACATGAAATGGATAAGGTAGCACACTGGTAAATAGGAACAAAAGAAGAAGGTGGTACAAAATGCTTTATAGAGTTCAAATGGATGCAATATTCAATGAATGCAGTACAGAAAATACTCAATATGATTTCAACCAAACAATGTAATCACTTTTCTCTGGCTATTCACTCCCCCCCCTCTTTATGCAATGCAAGGAAATGGGAGGAAACACACAGTTCTCAGAAATGCAATCAATGTAATTCAGTTCAACCCAGCAAGCTTCGACTACAGAAGTTTGAAAACACAGGCAAATGCTTTGATATGTGCTAGCAATGGATGAGAATTATGCTGGAAATGCTTTTAATTCCCTTTCAGAGGTTCAGGGTGAGTGGTATCTAGTTAATATTAGTCCAGGCTCACACTAGCAATGGGGCAGGGATAGTTAGCAGGTTAAACGAATTTCTGGCAAATGGAAGGCAAGCAGCAGCAGTTTTTACATGTGAAGAAATTTGCAAATCGCGGTAAAATTCGCGGATGCGCCGAGCGCTATTACAGAGGAACCACAAGGACTATCTCTATCGTTTTGCGGTCCTAGGAAAGCCTAGGATCTCAGCTTCAAAATGAAAGTTACTGCAAGTCTCTAGCACAAACGGTTGCGGAGATATGAACGATTGAATAAAGGTCGTTTTTCAGATTTGAAATTTTAAACGCACACTTTTTCAGCTTTAAAAATGATGGCAGGATAACACAATTGCTAAGCTGCAGTTCTACTTAGGTTAAAATGGATTGAATTATATTATTTTAACTAAGAGATGGGTTCTACACAGTTTTACTATGTACTCACACTATATTCTTGAGTGAAATGGGCCTCGCCATGGATCTGGTCAGGTTTTAAACTCGCCTCTGGTCTCTGCACTTCACAGTGATCTGGGTCAGCTCTCTCTGGTTCTCTGGTCTGGGTCTCTAGTTCTGGATAGATTGAAGTCTCTAGTTTGGCTCTCTGGAGGTTTGATGGAGGTAAAGTATGGATTTTTCCGGCAGAGCATCCCGCTGCAGATGGATTTTGAAGGTCCCTATCTGTCCTGTCTGTCTGCTTTTATGTGTTTAGAATGTGGGTGTGTTCTAGCATCACTGACCCTACCTCTCTCTCAGCTTCTAATTGGTCAAACTTCCATCTATCATTTGATTGGGGAATGAACTGTGAGTCAGAGGGATGTCATTTTATGGCTTGCAGCTAGGACACTCCTCTGTCAGATTGCACACATTCTATATTTGATAATAAAAGACATATTTCACAGTTACACAGTTGCTTGAAATTACATATACATGGTGTGGCTGAATTTAGCCATGTCTCTGTCCAAATCTGCTGTTTCTAAGAGCTTGCATTCAGAAATGGTACATAATTGACTTTTTAACTGATTTTTCACTTTCTGACATTGACCCAACTTTACATACATGTGTGCAGGGAGTATGGACATTAACTGATGAAGTTTCAGACTTTTAACATGCATACATTTAGAGTAATATCCACTTTTCCGCTAAAACCCCCCTGAACACGCCACCGGGTCGAAAAACCTCTTAAAATGTGGGCAGAAAAATCACAAGAATTATGGTGTCATTTATAAAATTTTCACATGTCCGCTCTATGAGTTATTCATCTTTTTAAAGTTATGTTCTGGCTCCAAAGGGGTGTGGTTTTCTCTCAGCACAAGGTAGAAATACTGGTTAATCCAGTTCTGCCAAGCCAGCTTGCTCTCACAGGCAGTGCCCCTCCCAGCTCCTGCCAAGAGGAAGCTACATTTTACGACTGCGTAATAAAACCTTTGCCTGAGTGAAGAGGGCTTTGTTCACTCTCCTGCAGAGCACAGGTAATTCAATTATCAGATAGATGGCATATCCTTAGTGTGAGCAGCAAAAGGGCAGCTAGGCCTGGGAACACAGCTGTGACTCAAGTTTCACTCCTGATGGGGGTAGTTGCCAGGCAGAATTCAGTTCCTTAAGCCAGGTTTCAGATAAAATGTCACTTTTTGTTCCCCAGTTCCTGCATTCAAATAAAACTAAACATTTTCACATATGCAGCTAGAAGGCTGATTCTAAGTTTAAAACTATGACATTTAAACAGTTACAAAGGCATGTGACACCAAACATAGGTCACTCATTTAATCTAAACATTTTCGATTTTAGTGTCTTTAAATCCAGTGCAACTTAAACTGCTGCAATCCACAGCTCAGCCAGTCTTGTTATAACCCTTGTCTTAAGATCTTCATTTCCCAGATTTTGTAGGCACACAAAACTCCATTCTGCCAAATGTCTGCTGGTGTTCAGTGAATATTTTGCACATATTGCAATGTTTGAAAATAGGCATTTTGACTTGCCTTCAGGGAAACAGAGTGGTTTTAAAACGCCGGCTTTTGGATAGTGGTGAGTACTGGTACTGCACCCATTTTTGGGATTTAAGAAATGAATTCCCCACAATTCTAGGTTGCATTTGGCAATCAGCATTTCCATTCCCAATGGTTTCAGACTACTGTGCGGGTAGTCCAATGGTGGTTTTAAAGCGCTTTGAAGCTAACCGGCGCTACTGTTTTTCCTTTGGCAACCCATTTCCCTCATGGCAACCCGGCCTTTCATTCTCGCACTGGTGGGTGGCAAGTGAGGCAACCATTTTAGTGTGCGCACAAACTGCGCAGCTTTCCTGGATTTCGGCGCACATGTGGGTTTTCCGCCATCTTGAATTTTCTAAGCCCACAGCACCAAATGTTGTGGCATGATAGCTTAAACGTGGGTCAGGACACCCAACAAGCCAATCCAGTCAACATAGACAAAATGCAAATGTAATATATTGATGATGTCAGCTAGAAGAAAGACCAATATACAAAGGCAAATAATGGCAGCTCCTCTGTTAGGCAGCCTTTTCATAGGCAGCCAGCCACGTCCCCCATTTCCACCATTTCACAACCCTGTTAGAGAACTATATGGACAATACATTTATTTTGCTTGTTACATCCTTCCTATTTATATTTGTTTGTATTTATTTTACCCACCTATTGACTACAATTTAAGGCATGTCAGCTCTTACATTGTCGTTCAGTTGTATTTTGCATGTAGGAAAATGTGCACAATTACTGTTAAAGTGACCGACAAGATTTTGTGTGTACTATTTCAAAGCACTTTATGCTCCACCAATTGTTTAATGAGACTGTCAGTCTGTATCCATTCATTGCATCGACAACCAAACCATCTAACAACAAACCATTGGATTTTTTCCATCGAAATACCATTCCATAGAATGGCCATTTCGTTGAATAAAATGTGATGGATCCATCGAAATGTAATGTTAAGATTAGGGTTAGGGTTGGGTTAGGGTTGGGGCTAGGGTTAGCTGAAGGGTTACATTAGTGTTAGGGTTGGAGGTTAGGGCTGGGCCTAGGGTTAGATTAAGGGTTACATTAGGGTTAGGGTTGGGGCTAGGGTTAGATTAAGGGTTACATTAGGGTAAGGGTAAGGGTTAGGGTAAGGGTTAGGGTTAGGGCTAGGGCTAGGGTTAGTTAAGGGTTACATTAGCGTTAGGGTTGGGGGTTAGGGTTGGGGCTAGGGTTAGATTAAGGGTTACATTAGGGTTAGTATTGGGGCTATGGTTAGATTAAGGGTTACATTAGGGTTAGGGTTGGGGCTAGGGATAGGGTTGGGGCTAGGGTTAGATTAAGGGTTACATTAAGGTTAGGTTTGGGATAGGGATAAGGTTGGGGCTAGGGTTAGATTAAGGGTTACATTAGGGTTAGGTTTGGGCTAGGGTTAGATTAAGGGTTACGTTAGGGTTAGATTAAGGGTTACGTTAGGGTTACGGTTGGGGTTAGGGTTGGGGTTGGGGATAGGGATAGCGTTAGGGTTGGGGCTAGGGTTAAATTAAGGGTTACATTAGGTTTAGGGATGGGGCTAGGGTTAGATTAAGGGTCACATTAGGGTTAGGGTTGGGGGGGCTGGCGTGCATCCCCCCAATATACAAAAAAAAAATTAAAACGTTAGAAGGAGCTGGCAAGTGCCGAAACTTCAACACTGGACAGCTACATGTAACGTTTTAACGTTAAAAAAAAGTGCATTGAAATGCTATCTTTTACATGTTAAAGTGCATTTCCCTTGAAACCAGTCCATTTATATTTTTGATGGACTGGTTTAAATGGAAAGGCACTTTTCCATGTTAAAGATAGTCTGTCGATGCTTTGGCATTAGATGCTTTGTTTTCCATGCTTTGGCATGTCGACCCTTTTTTTCCGATGCAATCACTATAAACCTGTGAGTCCTTTGAGATTGGCATTGGACGGAAAAGCTTTACACTCCTTTTAATCACAGGAAGTATTCATTCTTCTTTCTTGTATGGTTAGATTCCCTTCTCTCCAAACATGCAACTATTACCCCTATGCTCGAAAAAGCATCAGATGATTCCATTGACGCAATGATTACCCTCCTGTCCAAGTAAATGGAAATATGTGTAACGATTCATTTGCAGGTGTTCATGGGTTCCAAGCGTTTGCAACCATCCTAGTTAGTGTAATGTCTCCGTCCCATTAACACAATGAAACATTGTTGGTAATACTTCTTCCCAGAACAGTCAGGGATATGTTGGAATGGCTGATCACTAGCAACTCCTCTCCAATCTGCAGATATGTTGAGGTTCTCTGACTGAAAGCACTTGTTGTTCAGGGCCTTTTTGGCCAACTATGTTTCCTTTCACTTCCTTTTTAACTTTATTCGCATGAAGGTTTTTACATGTATTTATCTGTGCCCCCACCCCTTTTCTTCATTCTCAATTTTGAGTTTTCTTGTCACTCATACACAGGTGTCAAGGTGATTATCTACTTGGCCTGGTTTCCTGATCAGTATCTTAGACGCCTGCCTTTATATCATAAATGGTTAACAAAAGTCTGTCCACCATCAACTAAACCCTTGACATACCTCCTCTTCCACCATTTTGCAATATCCTCATATTATTTTTGATGCACTGATTCTAATCTGTTTTTTTAAACAATGTTTTCACTTGGTGTCACTCAGCTATAGAGATGTTTTACACTGATATAGTAAAACATTTTCTACCTACCTCTTCTGTTAGTGTTCAGCTGCCTCACTTGCACCACACTTTCTCTTTCTACTGGCCTTAGTTGCCTCACTGCTTCTTGCTTTAAAAAAAAATAAATGACTGAAGAAAGAGTGGGCCTCATTACAACTTTCGCGGAACGGGTTAACGGGCTCCGCTAATGGAGGCTGACCCGTTGAACCTGTCCCGCGAAATTACGAGGTCCCCTCGCGGGACCCGATAAAGATGCCTGGTAAAACTAGCCGTCGTTACTGGGTCCCGCGAGGGGAAGAGGGAGCTAACAACAGGCCGGTCGTAATCGGCCCATTGTTAGCTTCCTCTCCCATTCCCATTGAGCCCTATGGGGGCTCAGATGGGAATGTGGAAGGTCTGGGCCTGGGTTCCCAGAGGGAGGAATTACCGGACCCTCTGAACTCGGAATGGCCCGGTAATTCCCCAGTCTGGGAACCTGGTAAGGGAGCCCGGTTTGGCGGCAGCCATGGAGCTATTAGCTCCATGGCTGCCGCCAAACCTGTAATGAGTTCCAGTGTCTTTGTTTCGTAGTGTAATTCCATTAGCTGTCAAGTCCTAAATATTTGCATATTCTCTGTTCTCTCTGGTGATGGCTTCCTGTTTATTACAAATGTAGTTCTTGAACATGTCCTATGTCTATGCCATTTTAGACCCTGTCCATGTTGCAATTTAAAACAAACCATGCAGGAGCTATCTTAATGAGGTATGGTCTAGGCCACGTTTTCCCTTTACCCACCCTGATAGACATTTCACACAGCTATCAAATACTTGCAGGAGGAATATCTCAGGTCATAAACATTTTTCATCATGACACCCTGAATGTGTTAAAGGAGCTGTTTGTGGCTCAGCCCTTTCTGCGGTTTAAGCATCATTAATGTGGACAAACTAGTGCTAACGAGTGAACTAACATTCTCTTGAACTCAGGCTTCTACCAATGTGGACCTTTCATTAGAAACTTAGTTTACCTCCTTAAGTTATCAAAACGATGCCTTTTCTTTCTCTCTACCAGTGGGAAAGGTGTCAAATACATCTGTGTGCACACATTGTAGATTAAGCTGATTCATGCTACACAATTGATCTCATTCCCAACTGTAAAATTACTCTTCAAATTAATTCTATGGATGGGTATGAATGTCAGACTCATAAAAGGTCATTCCAAATAAATGGATGCTTTTATTAATTTTTTCTAGGAGTTCTGTAAGATATAAGATTTTGGATGTGTTTTTTTAGCATATCATTGGACGGATGTGTTTTTTTAGCATATCATTGTACAAAAATTATTGTTTTATTTTTTACCTGTGTCCAGAAGTTATGTTTATCACAAATTTAGAAACGTGCTTGATGACAAGACTGTACCATTATTAAACATGTTTCTCTAATATCCCTCCATGTTTAATTGTTACCGCCCAAAAGGCACAAATACAAGGACACAATGGGCCTCATTACGAGTCCGGCGGTAACCTGCCGGTTTTTCCGGCTAGGTTACCGCCAGACTCGAATTACCATTCCGCCTCTGTGATTCCCGGAATTACCGGGGCATTACAACCCCGGTGACCGGGGAATTCCGGAGGCGGAATGGTGTAAATCCCCATTCCCATGGAGTCCCATAGGACTCCATGGGAATGGGGACCATGGAAAGACCGGCACCATCTCATGATGGTGCCGGTGTTTCCACGTCCGCCTGCAGGCGGGCGGTGTTAAACCCGCCAGGTCAGACCTGGCGGGAATGAGACCTCCACCTGCAGGACTCCGAATCACCGGGTATGGAAATAACGGTGGTGGCAGGTTTACCGCCCCCGTTATTTCCATACCGGGTGACTCGTAATGAGGCCCAATGTCATGAGTCTTTCATTCCCTTCATTTATTTGTCCCGTTGATGTCCCTTCGTTTGGACATTTCCCATGAGGGTTTGGGTCCTGGATCTATTAATATTAATCTTACGAAGCAAATAAACTGCGAGTCTGATTCGCACACTGTTTTTCAATTGGTAAATCCCATTGAAAACGCATTGTGAATAATGATGGCCCGTGTCTCTATGGGGGAAGATAACGAGTTATACAATGGCAGCTGTTTCTTGTTTTTTGTTTTTTTTTTTTACCACCGCCGCTCTGTACCTTTCGCTTTCAGCTGATCGGCATGTATTGGCCAAGGAGCTATTTCTTTGGCAGTAACATTAGGTCTCCCTGGCAGAAAACCCTGTAAGCATCGACAGCAGTGCAATATAACGAACATCCCCTTGAGTACAATTAGAAGTCTTTGACACACTAAGCATTTTCCTCACTTCCAATTACACTTCTTTCTGTGTATGCCTTATTCCACTGAAAACTCTTTAAAGGGCTTAATGGCTTGCTTTGTCTTTTTCCGGCTTTGGCATACAGCGGAGATGGTGTAAGCAAAACAGTCAGAAATTGCATAAAATACAGGCCAAGAAATGGAAAGGAATTGTTCCAACGAAAAGTAAAAAAAGAAAAAAAAAAGAAGACCGACTCTATTGATATGCATAATTATGGCTGGACCATCGTGTGTAACGTGGCATGTTTGTAAATGCACATCATACAATGGCTCTTTACAATGAAAAAGGGGTAATGATCAGACCTCTATTACAGCCAAAGCTAGACTAACATATCTATGGAGGGGTTGGCAGCACTGAAATGCACATTTGAGAGCCCCACATTGCACAGCACACTAAAAGAAACCTCTCATTATTCACAGCACTACTTCCCATTTTGTTTAGGGGACTAACCCAATTTAAGGACAATCAACAAACAACTGAATATTCGTTCATTATTCAATGGAAAACTATTAAATAGTTGAAAAGGGATGTTTTAATCCTGCTTATAAATGCACCCGACTCTGTTGCACAGTAATCATTTACTTACAGAAGTAACCCTCTTTAGGAAATGTTCAAATTACATTCATTCCACAAACAAAATTAAAAACATTGTTGAGAAAAACAATTTGTTTTTGCTAAATAATTCAAGTGTAAACTAAAAAATAATGGATGACTCGCTGTGGGAATACATTTTTAATAGCAAAATGTAACAGGCGTGTGTGTACAAATTGTGAGAGAGGATGTTTCATGTAGGCTACTGCTTAATATAAAACAAGCTTGAACATCCTTGTACATTCTCCTTACGACTCGGCACTATTCTGTGTGTGTGTGTGTCAATTGTCGTTTTTATTTGTCATAATGGTAAACCCTGAGAACGCCCAGGAAGGTGTGAAACAATAGCACGTGCCTCTGAGAGAGAGGAATGTTGGCACGACTGTGCTTATAACATGATTAAAAAGCTAATACATTCTTACAAAAACGAACACAAGACTGATAATAACTAAGCCTGATACAGGCTGCACTTTCAACTTACAACCAGGCGCGTTTGGGTTTGACGCAACCCCATTTCAAAATGTGTATGTATGTAAGACTGTTGAGTGAATCTGTAGCTGTGCATTATATATGTGGATATTGGTGTCAGAGTGCTTGTGTATGTGTTTGAGGGTGCCCGTGGTATGTGGGTGTCTGTACATAATTGTGACCATGATTGCAATGTGTGATGAGGCAGCACAATGCTCTGCTCTATTGTGTCCTCATGCTCATCCTCCTGCAAGTGTTTTACATTGTCCATTACTGTAATTGATTAGTTATGGTCTCAGGCTCATGCAATGATGTAGAGTGGCCATTGCCGGCATAGATAGGTTGTGGCTGTATATTCATGCACGTGTTTTACAGTGGCCATTACTGCCACAGATAGGGTGTGGCCACAGCTACATCCAGGTGATTTAAAATGACCATTAGTGGCAAAACAGTAATGTGGCTGCATCTTCATGCAAGTGTTTTACAGTGCCCATTACTGGAATAGGTGGATTTTGGCTGCAGGCTCAGCAAATTGGTTAACAGTGGCTATTAGTGCCACAGAAAGAGTGTGGCCATAGCCTCAAGAACACTTTGTAAGACGATTGAGTACTGTTTGTGATGCAGCATTTCAACACATAATTTAAAAAGAATAACGTTCTTGGGGAGAAAGAAAAACACCAACACCCCATTAAATTATGTTGTGATACCTGGCTGTGCTCAGTCACTCATTTGGGGGAATATTTAGGCCCCTTCAGTCCACTGAAAATATTCTCCAGCAATGACTGACTGTGCACCATTTAGAATCCTGGTGCCCCATCAGGAGCCGCCCACCTCACTTCACCCCAACACCAAAGGTAGCCTCTGCTAATGCTATGCGCAATGGGATTTGGGGTGACCAAATAAGCAATTTGTAGTGTGGTTATAAATATATCAAAGTTCTGAAAGGCTCCAAAATGGAGGACACAGATTGATAGTTTAATGCATTGACCCTACACAAGATGTTAAGCCCTATTTGCCTAAAAAGGGTAAAATTCAATGGTTATTATTTAACGTATTAATTAAATATAACATATAACAGATCATAAAATCTTCTGGATTTCCCATGCTGGAAAAGTCCTACATAGAGCTACATAGAGATAGTTCACAAAACATAGGTGTAAACTCCTGCATACATATTATAGATTTTAATAAATGCATTGATTGCTTCTTCTTACAGAAGAATACATATTTGACTGTAAAGCAGCCCACTAAAGTAATTTAGGGCAAATTAACAGAAGTCTTCTGTCACTTGCATATTCCAATTGTGCACGCAAGCAACAAAGCATTATATAGGTGGCTTGATCACCAAAAGTGCATGTTCAAATAAGGGGGCTTGCCATGGGAGTGGCTTCCCCACCCTAATGTGCAGTAAAGGTGAAGGAGTGCTTTCTGAGTAGCTGCAGTCTTTGTGACGGATACCCCTGTGGCATATGTGGTGCAGTGAAAACATTTGAAATTTGATATTGAAGGCACAGAGAAAAAGGATATGGGTGATCCATGCAAACTGGGAGGACAATGAAGTATATTCATGCAAAATCCCCAGGCTTCCTGTGCCACCCGCAAAGAGGCCCAGAAAACAGCAGGGAGACCTGTCCCAGATCCTGTAGAAATGATTTAGACTCACTTGGCACAAAGGGGCACGCCGGTCACTCAGATGCCCATTCTGCCAATGTGCTTGTCAAGGCAAGAGGAGACAACCCCCGTTTATTGACCAGGTGATTTCACCAAATAGGAATTCCAAATGCCCCACTTTTACAGGGTAGTTCACTTTTGGCAATATTGTCATATATGCAGTAAATCCATACCTGTTATAAATTATTTGACTAGTTATTTCTCAAGTAACTAAAATCGTTTTTTGGCCATGGATTTCACACCACAGAGCAGTATCAGCGAGTCCAGAAACGAAATGAAAAAGAAAACTAATAATAATAAGTCACTTTTTAGAGCCCTAGACAGAGCAGAGGAGTAATCTTCTGCTGATGACAGGGATTTTATGAGAATCGCTTTCCGGGAGTTACAGAGAAACAACATGGCCACACGTCCAACCACGGACTATAGAAACATGCACAATTGAAGCACTCCATAATCTAATCGATAATCCGGCACAGCACAGAATTAGATACTCTATTGGTGTAACCAAAGCACATATACCGTGCGTTCCTCTGGGAGAACAGCAGAAAACGAATGAACAAAAGGGATGTCTAATGAGATGCCCACTAAGGAGGATCTCAGTCCCGTTTACGCTCTCTGTGCTGTGCCAGAAGGGAATATACCTGTTCATATCAGTCCCATCAAACTCATAGGGGAATCCCATCCCCAGAAAACATGTGGATCTTCTCTGAGGAAGAGTTGTGCATATTACTGCCTTTATGGGGCATCAATAGTGTCATGCAGCTGATATGGAGGTGCTTTGATTTGAGATGAGTTTATTAGCACTTCCGTCTCCAAAGACCTTTAGTGAATCATCCTATTTATCATGGGTGATGACAGAATATTACAGAAGATGTCCAAAACAAGCAAGGCTTGGCTGTTTAGGGGCTGCATGCTTGCAAAGAAAATAGCCTCTAGTCCCTGGAAATCAACAAATGGACATCGAAGAATGGATTCAGGAGATGCTGACTTTGCTAACTTTGTCAACCTTTCAGAGAGCGATCTACGAATACAGAGAGGACTCAGACTCATTTCAGGTAGTATGGAGCTCTGGAGCTATATGGCTGTTATGTTATGTGTGCTATATCAAGCACAGTTGATAAAGCACAACAACCACTGAGGGTATCTTTGTGTCGAGAAATACAATTATCTACTGGACATCATTGCAGCTCCAATACTATATGCAAATAAAAAGCTCTTCAATATTTTTGTAAAGGACAGATGGTCAGAGATAGCCCTCAGATAGGGAGGAATAGAACATGATCAAAAACACTAAATATGTGAAAATAGATGCCATCTTCCACCCTTTCTCTCTTTCTTCTTTCCTCTCTCTTCTCTTTTTCTTTGATTTACACACTTAGGAGAATGGATTTTAAAGTTGTATTTTATAATTGTATTTTATTTCTCCACTGAATGTTACTTCATGTTTTGTTACTTAAATAAATAAACATATAGTAAAAAAAAAAAACAATAACAGAATCGGCATCAACATCTGAAGGTCATCATATGGTAGGCTTAGGACCAGACTGGGAGACAGGCAGTTCCCTTGCCCTCGTATCCCCCATGCTGTCCCCCAAATAACCCCTTTCATACCCTTTCATGCCCACTTCCCTTAATTATATGATTCCTACTACATAAAATGATGCTGGCTACATATGAACTCAATGAAGGACCTGTTTTCCCTTGCTTAGAAAGGCAGTCTTAGAGATCCACTCTCAAGAAGCAAACAGCAAGGTTCGCACCATTCAGGTGGTGGTTTCACTGACGTCCTCAAGTCGAAATATCATTGCAGTTTCCACACCTCTTATTCCTTTGTATCTTAAGGGGGGACCTTTTCATACTTTTCCCGAAACAAGGCATATGAAGGGCAGATGAAGAGGCGATATTACACATGTCTTCCTGATTTATATTGCATTTACGCAATATATCATTCTGGCACTTCCATCTTTTCACATTTGCACCAGTCGGTAGCTTGTCTCGCCTTGCATGGGCAAAACATCTGCTTTCCTGTGATCTGGATACAGTCCTCATGCAGGGCTGTTGATAGGCATCGATGGAATACACATGTTGAAACCAGTGTTTTACGTGCAAATCAGGATCCATCGACAATGCAACTTTGTATTTGTACAACTGTTTGTCCTTTTCAAGTTACAACTAGGTGTTAGGAGTGAACACTAACTTGGTTTCTGTATCTAAAGTCTTTCAGCTCTTTCAGGCTTTTGGAGGGCTGTTCTTGTTTCAGGTACTTCTCCCACACTTTATCAACCAAAATGTTTTCATAGGTAACACTCTTTTTTCACAGTGTATCTTTCAGGACTATTCTCTATGGAAGAAAAACTAATGTCTGCACCCGGGCGCAGAGAGCAAGGAGTCCACATATGGATGTTGATATTCACTTATGTTTAAATGCCAAGTGATTCAGAATAAGTCAATGATATGAGAAATATCTACTAATAAAAAACAAAAACAAAATTAGATAGTTCCACGGGTTGTGTCCAACAAAAACAACAACATAAAAGTGCATGTATATGGTTTCATCAACTACACTTACCTCATCGACCTTTAGCTTAGCTCGTGTTTGTCGTATATTCTTTGTTCTTTTAATGGTGTGTATCCGCCATCCACGTATTCCCCTCACCACCCATCCCCTACTCTATCCCACCTCATTTCTCCTAAATATGCACATACATATATATGTACATTAGTTGTACAACCAACAGGCGTGGAACTGAACGTCGATGAGGTACGTATGGTTGACGAAACCACAGCTCACCATTCAGAGAGGGTAATTTGACATTATTTTCCTACACTGCATAAGTATAAATTATAGACACCAATGGGCTCTATTGCCCTGCCGGTTGACCGACTGAGGATTGGTCACTTGTAGATCTGTATAATAGTGTACAACTATATAGGATTCACCACTGATATTGTGAGGAAAATTGTTGCTCACCTATATGTAAATGTACACCACTCTACTAACATTCACCACTCTGTCCTGCTTTATTTGGTGTTACAGAGCTCCCCAATTGGGAAAACAATTTGTTAAACCTTCCTTGTAACTAAAATAAGTGTTACCCTGTTGTTGCTGGTAAAAGAATCCTACCGTGGAAATGATAAAAGAATCCTACCATGGAAATGATGATGCTATAAGTAATTTTTCTTTTAGGTTTGAGACTGATGCTCTACTATTGCCTTGAAAAATTATTTTTGCTTCTCCATCATATCAGGACACTGCATTTCTGTTTCTGTTGTTTTGTTAAAGAAAATTGAGTGCAATAAAATTAAAAAAAAACTGCACCATATAAAACTTGTTTCTTGTAATAGAACTTGCCTATACAATACAAATTATATTGTCTTGTTTTCAACCCCCAGGGGATGTCAGATTACATCACTAGGATGAATCAAAGGTTAATTACTGCATAGACCACCAAGTTTATAATACCCACCACATACATAAGTCATAGTATGGTGTAACTTTGTTAGGCGGCTACCCCCTTATGTGACACACGGTTGACTGTGATATACAGAAGACATACACACATGCCACATTCTTTACTCATCATGCCCGTTAAAAACATCACCAATGATGAGTTAATGACGGAGTATACAGTCAGCAAATGTGAGCAAGCTACAAAGCATGCTGACAGTGACAATAATCCAACACAACCAACACACTCCACATTGCCAGAAGTGGCAGGGGACATGGGCAGGCACCAGCAAGTGAACTCATTAGGGTTTCACCCACTATGATCCACTTCAGGGATGTTGAATCATCAAAGATACAAGGACATAACGTTACTGCCACTACATAAGGAACACATTAACCAATTATTGATTCTGAACAGCTTTTTATTTTTGCCCCCCTGCGGTCCCTTCTGGCGGACCTCGATATGCACTTATTGTACTGTGCATTGCTGCTTCTTAGAGGTGTTTGCACTATATTCATTCCCAACATAACATAGAACCACTGTGCTGACCAGAAGAAGGTATCATATATATGAGGACATGGTCCTTGTGTCTTTAGACTAGACATTGACCATTTTCTTAGTCTAGTGTTTGTTGTCATTGCAGAGCTAGCTATTAATCAGTCTTCTCTGAGATGGTTCCCAACAATGCCCGCAGTGGGTGTTGTGCCAAACACTAGTACAAAGGCAACATCAGCTGCAACCATGACCAGGCAGGTACGACCAAGGAGTAATATAGGCCAGTGGAGGAATGTTGGCATTGAGCAGAATAAAATATCATTCTGGATATTGCCATTAAAGCTGATGTTTCACCTGGAACATGAAAAGACCTCGCGAAAATGTTGAATGCCGTCTACAGTCATTCACAGCCCAATATGTAGCATTCCGTTTTGGTTGTGATTTCTGAAAACAATGTTTCACTTTCTCTAATACTCCCGATGCCACATGCATGCACCATTAAGTTCATTTGGTACAAAGACCAGAACTCATTAATGCTCCAACTCACCATGTTGGGAGAATGATAGAAATTGAATGTATATGTATCAATATGAGGTGTGTGGTGTGTCTAATATTACCTGACCACTAGCTGCCCATCGCTTCCTTCACCTGTGCGTGATGTCACCTGTGCTTTCTTAATCCCATCTTGGTGGATGGGGTATAGCTACAGCTGATGGAACCCTCGGATTTCACTGCGCTTGACTTCGGGGCAGTCCTTCGCAATAGGTGGCCAAGCAGCACCCTGTAACTGACTATGAGGGATCAGCTGCCCCACACACTGCCTTTTAACCAAAATGATCTTTGCTTGGTGTGGCCTTGTTATGCCCGAAGCTTTGTCATGTGTTTGATTTGTTGTGGGCGTGCCTGTTGATTATCAGCCACATTTTGTCTATTTTCATGTGAAGGCCAGCAGGTGAAATGTAACAAAACAGTAATGCATAGTGTTTTCTATGACATTTTCCGTGTTTTAAACATTCTTGTGTTCTTTTTATGGAATATTTAACCTACACTGAGGCACAAATCAAATATTCCTTCTGGGCATAAAACGTAATCCGTCTTTGACTAGGAACACACTGACCACTCATTGACTGACCTCACAGGCCTACGGTGATCTACCCACCTTAAGAGAATCCCTCTGTAGCACCTTCGCTGGGGTTGGAGGAGTCCATTCAAATCCTCCATACATGTCATAGATTATCCAGGAGACCTGTGATGACCTTGCAATTAACAAACAGAATTAGAACAACACAATACTAGTTCTTTTCTGAAGGGTTTTCCCCACACACTGTTTTCCCCACACATTGCTGACTTTGTTATACCAGGGATACCAGTTGTGTGCACCTAACTTGTAAAGATAAGATCCAATGCCTGTTTTACATAGAGCATGCGCACCAACATACAAATATGGCCCCAACCACTGACTGATTGTTGTCAGTGTTGGGTGTAGAGTTAAGGCCTTAGCTCTCGAGCCAGAAAAAATACATCCCACTAGGGAAAAAGGACCAGCACACCTCTTGCAAGGAGAACAATGTTTATTCTCATAAAAATACATATACGTGCCAAAGAACTCTGCTGCCACGCAGGATCTTGTTTTTCCGTCATCGGGGACAAGGGCCCTAATTGGCAATGCAGTTCCATAATTCATTATTCCATTGCTTCTACAGTTCACCTTGTACCAAGGACATGAGCAAGGCAGATACTTTAGAGGTTGTGATAACTTCTTAGAACTGCGTGGTTTCCCTGCTCCAATCCCAGACACGCCAGCACCTCCACAACTTTCCCACTAGCAGCAATAATTTGTTCTCTTCTCCCCTGGCACCTCGCAGCACAAATCACATGAACTGATGGTGGGGCAGGCTGCCCCTGCTCTCTGATCTTCTTGACCAATTGGCCATTTTACAGTTTTATGGCCAGGGGTCTTGGGCTGATCAGTGTACTCAGATATTCGTGTGTGGGACTTGGGGGGTTTTGTGCCGCTATAACTTATAGTTCTGAACGGTAAAGGCCTAAAGCCCTCACCACCCTTTCTCAGGGAATAACTTCTTCAAAGACCCATGCTGGCCCTCTCTTGGCTTTGCAGGGCACATTTCTTCTGGGTTGCATGCACTACTGATAACATGTGTGTGTGTGTGTGTGTGTGTGTGTGTTCAAGAAATTAACCTTCTGCAAAGCTACTAGGGCTTTAATCAAAGAGTGCCTGCACACCCTTCTAACCCGCAGGTGGCGACTAAGCATACTGGCATAGTTCTAACACTAGGCCTCAATTTCAAGATGGTGTCTACCTTCTAAAATGAAGTCTCACTACACATGTGATACTAACACCAGGATTCAGTTTATTTCCACCATACGCTACTATGGGTGACTCCCCTCCATGTCCATTCTCCTGGGTCCCCTCCAGCACCTCCTGCTACAATCACCTCATTCTAAAGAGCTGAGGGGCCTGGGACTTCTGCCCCAGCCCCCCAACATAGGCAAATAAATGAACCAACAGGGATTTTGTAACTGCTAGTAGCCTCTTCCAGCCACTGTTGCCTTTCCAGAGAGGTCAGTCATTTCTGAACATCATTGTATAACTGTGCCATCAATCAGTGTGTTTTTCTATTCACAATTGTGATATTTTAAAATACATCCCCATAACACGAAGGCTCATCACTTTTAATGTCTATCGGCCTCATTACAAGTTTGCCGGTCCGGAAACAAGGGTGCCGGTAAGCTCACTGGCACACTTGTTTCCAGACTGGCGAAATAGGAGTCTGCCTGCCGGGGCACTGTGCCTGACGGGTGTGACCATGTCGGGGGCACCGGCCATGGTAGGCAGACCATTCATGGAAGCACCGGCAACAGTGGAAGCGCTTCCGAGTCCCCATTCCCATCAATCCTATGGGACTCTATGGGAATGGGGACTTACATTTTACCAGCACCTGACTTCCCGGGCCGCCAGACTTGTCATCTCCCAAGGGTACCAGGAAGTCAGGCAAACCGCTGGTAGAACAGGCAGGTTTACTGCCAGACTCATAATGAGGTCCCATGTCTTTGCTATCATCAAATACAAAAGTTATATTTCAAAGGTGGCTGTGTCTCACAGTAAAGAAAGACACATCAACATGTGGTGTTGCTACCACCTGATCTCTATGTGAATTTGAAATTCAAATCTTCTTCTTAGTCATCTTAGCCTGGCTTAGTCTCTTCCATTGCCAAAAGTAATTCCAGCTTAGAGCCTACATATTTTAAGTTTATGAACTCCTTTCATGTCTCTGGACACACATTCACTGAAGAAAAATCAAGGGCCAAATGACATTAACATTGCACTGGTACAATTAATGAAGCAATTTTATTTTTGCACCAGTTTTGCTGCTCGCTTATATGGCGGGAGCAAACAGGTTTCACTGAAATCCATCCAGCAGAGCTATTGTTCATAAGGACAGACATATGGAAAACATAATTTTATATGTTCTGCTGCCAAGGGGAGAAAGGAATAGAGTCTGGCCTCAAGCACGCCAAGAAGAGCAATGCTTATTTGCTTTGTTCACACAAAATGCGAAATAAAAAAAAGAAAAGAAAATTAGTGATCAGTTTTTTTTTATCCTAGTTTAAAACTTTGTGATATGGTCCCAAATGAATTTGGAGAAGAACAGTTTGCTCAATTCTCAATCATGCAGGCGGAAATATGGGCAAACTGTCTGCTTCCTTTCGTCCTGGTGCAAACCTGCTTTCATAATATAGATAAAGGAAAAATGGTGGTCAAACATTTGTTTGCCTTTAGCTACAGGAACAAACTTGATGTATGCCTTGAAATACATGTTTACAGTCATTGACAAGTCACACGTGGTTGGTTATTTGCTATGAATTAGTTACCCTTCATTTAGCTTTTCTTTCGCATAGAACGATTAGGTTTGCCCTTTTTTGAAAATGTGGTTTTCAACCCAAACATTCCTCTGCGCCCCTTTAAGATCTCTCTCCTTCTGCCCTTTTACATCCTCTCACACTTCTTCCCCCCTTTTCCCTTATTTTTGTTTAACCTGTGCCGATTTACAAATATATTCCATATATTATTTTTGCCAACATTTCTTTTCTCAATAGTGGTGGCGAATTGCTGGATTCTCAATGGGATTTTGGAATTGGTGGCTGTACACAACATGATCATAGCTTAGTTTGTCTGGTTGTTTTCTTCTTTTTATTTGCAGTAATAATTTAATGTTATGAAAATGAACAATACACAGAAGGGTCATTTCATGAAATACGTGAAATCACTGTATCAAATTTACCGATGACAAAGTTAACTAATTATTCAAAGACAAGCAATTTAATAATGGCATCTAGAGGAAACATAGCAGATAGAAATATTATATGTTTTGTTTTGTTCCTGAACACCATTGAGAACAAATTGGTCGAAAGAGGGAGAATGGGGAAAAAGGCAATATAGCTACTCTCTTCTTTGAGACTCTATTTTATCTGCTCTAACAATTTTAACATATGACGATTTTTCTACAAGCAGCATATTGGCAAGTTAATTAAACTAATTAAACATATTGTTCCCTCTTTACACTTAACAGTTGCAGTTATCCAAGTGCATAATTTTCTAACATGTCTCTGAATCCAAACCGTGCAATCTCTGAATTGAACTTTCTTGTTGTCAAATTTGGTATGCGTAGAAGCAGCAGGCGACACTCCAACCGAAACCAGTGAAAATCATACTTTTTTGGAACATTACCATTTCAAACAGGATAGAACGAAGATGTACACAATTTGACATAAAGCTCTCTTTGGGTTCAAGCAGCTGGTGTACTCCTGCTGCGCTCCATTGCCTGGAGCTGTACTCTTTTTCCAGAAATATGCAGCAGAAATTAATGTGCATGCCTTTCTCCTCAAATTGTATTCACTGCTTTAAATGACAATACATTTGGAGCATGTGGAAAAAGAAAAGGACGACTGCCCTCATTCGAAGGATTTCACGCAGCCTCATATGGTAGAACTGCATCAGGTCCACAATCAATGGGTACAAACTGCCTAATGCCTAGCAACTGATTAAATACTCGTGTCTGGGGCCTCTCAAATTGCTTTAATTGAAACATCAATATTGTATAGGAGCCAAATTCACATGCTCATTTTCTATATGAACAACTCAGTAGATCTACATCATTATACTAGTTATAAAGGGCACAAAACAACCAGTACATTACCAATATGTCTAGTCTAGTCACAGTAGATGTGACCAGGCGTATATGCCATGGAGTGGTCAGTGTCTCCAATGACCCTCCTTCTACAAGATCAGATTGCATGTTGGAGTGGCATGAGGACCCAGGCAGAGATCCTTTGTCGCCCATCAGACTTTGACACAACCTTTTCAGGGAACTTTTTCTGATGCACGGCTTTCAACCCACATTATGCATATAGGAGGCAACAGCAATGCTGGCATTTTCTCAGCCATGGTAGCTCAATAGCATTCTATCTTTGGTAAAATGGATTCTTTAAGAAATCAGGCTCAGTGTTTTCTGTGTAATGCATCAGGACATTCCTGTTATAAAAGCATACATGACATTGATAGCTCTTGTGTACAGAGGCCTACTCATGCATGAAACTGCAAGCAAGTCACTTCTTGGAGTTGGGATAATGATGAGCAAAGAAAAGCAAACTGGACAAATCTGGAATTCTGGTGGTACGCACTGATCTGAATATGCCAATTCGTTAAACAACACTTGTGAAAGCTTTGCCGGTGTGCATGAACTGGCATTTGCTTTTTCCTGAAACCCACATGGCTGAATTATATCTTTTCAGGGATGAGCATTCAGATATTGCACAGTCTAACAACCACTGTTCAACACAAACTTCATTCGATCTAGGGTCTAATTGTCAAGGAAAGCAATGGTGTTGTCCTGTATTTTACAAGTCTAAGGGCTTTATGGGTGGGTGTTTATGGGTGGGTGTGCTCATGCAATCATAACAGGTGACAACTTTATGTGCTCCCCGTGTGTGAGATTGGTACTTTAGAAATGGTGGCACTGCAAGTTTTCCCAATGCACAGTGCTTGTGTGAGTGAGAAAACAACATTCTATGGCGGATTTCGATGGTCCTATGCCTCCTAAATTCTTCTAATGCTTACTTTGTCTCCTGGGACCTCAGCATCAATGATATTCACACATATAACTGGAGATAGACATCGAACTCCACAAATGATCGTTCAGTCAACTACAGGGTCAGGATAAACTTTACAGTCAGCGTGTGCAGTTATTTCCCCTGCTACTCCAACAGTGTTGCTAATAGCTCTCATCTCCTTCTTTAGTGATAATATTGCTTTTTTTATTTTTTTTATTGTTTGGCTGAAGATTCAACCTTTCAATTTTAATTTTGTACATACAATTACATTTTTAGACAATGTTTATGATCAAGATACATTTTACAAAAAGAAAAAAAACATTCATAGATTAAAATGACATTATACACACATTAATCACATTAATAATATTGTTCTATCAAAAGCAGTAGCAATTATAATTAATACAATCTAGTATTCTAAAAGAGAAAGAAAAGGAAAAAAAATTAAAATTCCATTATATTCTCTTATTATTACAACAACTTACGCTCTAGAATTGCTTATTCGTCATGCAGTTTCTACTCATTTAATTTTTTTAAAGAATTTAAAAGATTTGCCTAACATAATTTCTATTTTAGCAGCTTCGTTTTGCATATTGGGTTCTTCTAGTTTAAGAGAGAGTATTGTTGCTATTGTGACCGCTTCCTTATTTGTGTTAAATATACTTCAACAGTCAGCCCAATTTTATAATCATCAAACAACCATTTAAAATGCAGGTGTCGTTTGTGTTCTAAACTTGGACATAAAACTAGGAGATGCTGCAATGTTTCTTTTTGAACCTCCCCTTTGCAGAAATACATGTATTTGGACTCTCTGTAATAATCCTGCACCTAGCCAGTATATCATTCGTAGGCCACAGATGTAATTTATGTAATCTAATTCTCAAGTACTGGTTTCTAAATTGAGGAGATGGATATTTCTTCTGCCATATGGTGATACTTTGTTTGGCCAAATTAGATGAGATCGAAATCCACATATGTTTTGCACTTATTTTGAATGCATATCCAATCGTATTGATATAACTTGGTTTGTGCTTGCAGGGGATTTTGCACTAGGAGTTCAATTGAACATTCTGCATCAACTAGCATATTTAAAATATAATTTCTCCAATTTGATGGAAATTCATGTTTTTATGTTAAAAGATAATTTGCTAAAATATATAAAATATTGTTAAAATTATTAGCGAGTGGGCATTTTCTAAAAAAAGAGCACAACTTTCACAGATATATTAGAAAAAGAGAAAGTGCATCGAGCTCAAATCGAAAAATCTCAATAGGAGTGCATTTAGGTAGGTTGAGTACATTCCTCCAAAATTTGCCTTCAATCTTGTCCCAATACGATCGGTCTCAAATGTGTTTCATTTCTGCACCATATAATACAATTGGTACTGCTTTTTGATTGTAGTATGTTAATGCAGAACTACATGTGAATTTTCCAAATTTATATAATATCACTTTAGCTTGTGAGCTTATTGAAGCTAATTTGGAATCAACACTAATAAGGTACATTTTATCATTAGGTAGATTGTTTATTATCACACCTAAGTACTTGTATTGTTGGATGACTAGAAGCTTATTGTTTTGTAATAGCCATGATACTTTATTTTACTAGCTGTTGGTTTTACATATTCCATAATGTGGGTTTTATCCAAATTTATCATCATATGATTCCTTTTTTTTGCAAAATAGCTCAGATTATCCAAGAACCTCTGGGGAACAATTTGTGTCCTAGATAAAAGGAAAAGACCATTGGCGTACAATAAATATGGTATTTGGTTAGATCCTAACTTCGGAGCATCAGATAAAATAGATAAAAATACATCTTTCATATCCAATATAACAAACAATTAAAAAGAATATCTGCCAATATACAACCCGCAGTCTGAAAATCAATGAATAGGAGAAATAGAGATTGCTACTGAGAGATACAATGCGCCTTTATTGCATTAATAGTAGTTATATTTATGGCCATGCCCATTCCGACTACAAACCCTGTTTGGAATGGGTCTCGAATATTAGCCTTCACGGTCCATTCATTTAGGTCCCTCAGCACTATTCGTGCAAAAGATTTTCCCGGAGCATCAAGAATGGCGATCGGCCTATAATTAGATTGATCTTGCCGATCATCTTCTTAAATACCGGGATAACTATAGAGTGGCACCAAGATCCTGGAATTTGCTGTTTTATTAACAATATGTAAAAACAGTGTAAAAATAATGGATGCCCAACTTTCAGCATACTGCTTAAACATCTAGTTAGAAAGGCAATTTTGGCCTCGGGCTTTAAATCTATTCGCTTTATTGATATAGTACAAGATGCCATTCCTAGTAAATTGTAAATCAAAACGATAATTCTTGACTATATTTTGAGGCATTGTTGTAATTTCAGGTAATGCATATAATTTAGAGAAATGTTTTATCCACTGTTGCTCTGAGACACCATTTATTTGCATGGCTAATTGTGAATCAGTAGTTGCTTGATTAATAAGAACCCATATTTGGACTGAATTTTTATTCTGCATCCCCCTTAACATGGATTCACCATCTCTCTGGAATAAAATTACTTTGCGCATACAAGTTCAGTTTCGATAACTCCTCTTTATAGATTTTAGTGTGATCCATCTAATCTCTAAAGGTAACAACATACTTTCATTTGCATTTCTTTTCTTTATGCTTCTAAATATCTTTACATTTTGCATTTTGCAATATTTGTGTTTTTGCCTTTCCCAATGTTTGATAGGAAGGCTTAAAACATTTGTTTGGGAATTCTTTGTGGTTGTTCCCTTTCTTTCATCTGCAGCATGTTCTTCCTCTCTTGTGGTTAACATGAACATTGGTGAACATGATGTTGGTGTTTTCTATGCTCACCTTTAGCACTGGTGTACGATTATTGCACCATTTGCATTTGTTCCAGCAGTATGCAAACGTTCCCTGTCCATTCTACAAGGTGCTTAATTATGTTGTTTGCTCTTTTTTATTCTGAAATTTTAGTAAATGTGGTGCTCCAATCAAACTGCTCTTTTGCACTTCAGCTTTAAAGACATGCACACCAATACAATCATAACGAAAAACCAACTGGTTCTTAGTGATAGTGTAAGAGCATGCCTGTATGTCCTCATATAATCATCCCCCATTCCTTAAAATGGCCATTGACAAGTTGCAACTTGTATTACTCATGTTTTCATTGCACCTTTATTTACTTCGAATTACATTTATTCTTCATTACCATCTTGTACTTCTATTCCAATTTTTAATGTCAATTTGATCTAAAGAATACATCGGTGATGATCCAACACCTCCTACCACAATAATCCGACCCCAAATTTCTGGGATAAGAACCAGGCTGTTTGATTTAAAAGAGTAAATCAAAACAACAGGTGGACCCCATGCCGGGGACATCAACCTCTAAATTCTTTACAATGCCTATTCCGCTTGTCTTTGGAAAGAAAATAACCTGCCTACATTTATCTCACTATTATTGATATCCACAATCCACAAACATCAATTCCCATAAAATCAAATCTGAATAACTATAGTTATACAACAATATACACTGAACATTCAAATGATCACCACGTGCCAGCTTCGGTGTGCTCACGTATTTTCTTCATCAATTGACAATATATAATATGGTGCTCACGCCCTGGCAGGGGGCAGACCAGGTTGGTAACAGCTCACTAGCCTGAGCCATGGTAGGCTCCCTGGGGTGTGAAAGCCACCCTCACCCGGGGATCATCGAGAGTGCAAATGGCTTTCTGTAGGAAAACACAAAAAAAAGAAACCAAGGTGGCCACCACCACAGGGAAAATAGACTGTCCCTTTTCTATTTCTATGGTGGCCAGAGCGGGAGATGCGTGGGACCAGAGCATATATCTCTAGTCCTGCAGGTAATTAGGGCAGGAGGGAGGGGGTGGGGAACAGGTTTCAGTTTGGTATGGGAGGATCGGGGAGTGGGTATGCAACAGGAAGAGGCTCCCTGCTGCTTCCCCATATAAAAGAAAAATGCTGCCGCCCGGGCAGGGGCCTCGGGTGGCTGGAACAGCAGCTGGACAATGTATATTCTTGCACGTAGTTCCAGCCACCTAATTGACTAATGACATTTCCTTGGGTGTGAATGGAATTTATTCTCTCAAACCCCATCGATGTGTGTTGGAATTAGAGAAAAAGTTCATAAAATGCATTTCAATTTATTTTCTACAACACCACCAAGTGTTGGCACTAGAGACAAATATTATTAAATCCATGGTATTCACATATAACTAACTTTTTCGGAAAAAAAATCCTTCTCTGAAGACAATGGGGTTCATTACGACTTGGGCAGTAAGGGATACCGGGCACCGGAAACAAGACCGGTGGCGGTAATCCCTTATTGCCCTATTCCACGGTCCCTTGGCGGGGACCGTAAAGAACGTGTGGTCTGACCACACGTCCCTTACGGCTCCCGCTAAGGGACCGGGGCGCTAATAATGGGCTTGCAAGTTGAGAGCCCGTTTTTGGCACCCTCCCCACTCCCATTGACCCCTATGGGGACTCAAATGGGAATGGGGAATGGTTTGTTCAATGGGGACTTACCGGTCCCACCAGAGTCGGACTGCACTGGTAAGTCCCCATTGAACAAGACCGCTGCTGGTCCCAGTATTGGAGGCAGCCATGGCGCAACTAGCGCCATGGCTACCTCCAATCTCGGAATGAGGCCCAATGTATGATTAGTTCCTAGTTTAGACAAGCATGTAAAATGCAAAGTATAATCTCGGACTACTTTATCTAAAGACTTGGATTTGGATTCAAAGTTTTTATTTTTGGAGGTCACAGCATCTAGGTTCATTTAAAATGTCATGCACACAAGGGAATATATTTTTCAAATGGAACAGAAATTAGCCCTCCAATCCAAATTGACAGACCTCAATAATAGTTACTTCATTTTTATGCAATGTTACTCAGAAAGGATTGGCAATGGTCACTTACTTTGACATTTATTGTGGAATCAAATGGACAAGCTAATCATCTTACCACTTCACGTTACGGTCATAGCTTCACTCGGGATGTTTCATTGTACGTGGTTTGGTTTCCACAGGTCAAGGAACTGATTGATCTCCTGCCATCTGTGAATATGTTTTACATCATTTCACAGATTCAGTCTTAAAATATGCCTGTGAAAACTCAGGAATTAATTTATTTGGCTGCAGTCATTGAACAATATATTTACATTTTGCACTCAAAATTCTATGTCATTAAAAAAACAATACAATTCCCCATTGGCTTAGCTGCTAAAGGATTTCTTGAGACTTATCTAGTTGACAGGGATTGTTAGGCTCACCTTTGGCTTTTAAAGGTGTCGGACATGTAGGAACTTCAACGGTTCCACAGTGTCACCTACTTAAGCTCTGGTTTCAGTTGTTCCCTTGGTTTCAAAATCCTTTTCCAGTCACACTGGTTCTGTTTTGATGCAGGGTTTCTGCATTAGGGCCTCTCTGAACAAAAATGTTGTCTTAAGGGGATCTTCAAGATATATTCCCACATCAGCAGTTTTCCAGTTATACAGGATCCTCTATTCTGTAGACTTAACAAAACGCAGAGAACTTTCTTTATTTTCTATGTATTTGGGATTGCATAGCTGAACAATTTCACCCAAGAAGAAGCATTTGATGCAACATTCTCACCTTGGATGGAGTATTTCATTGGTTATCTTCCCCTGCTGACAAAATTTTCAATGATACACCCCTTTATTTGGAGAGGGGCATATTATTACATAGGAGAGGTTCTAGTCTGACTTGTACCCAAATGAATTTTTCTGCCACAAGTTCTGATTTTAACTTATGTCATTTTTCAGACTTTTATTATCAAAATCACAAACCAATTCTGAATCCAGATATAGGTGACATGCGTTGTAGAATGAAATATGAAAAAGGTATTGAAATATGTAAATGTGTCAATTATTTATGTATATTAATATATCATGTTTAGATTCATACTAAGGGGAATGCTTCCCTGAGTCCCAATCTGACTTTATTTTGTTTTTATCTAATGAACCATTGAAAGTTATGAGCAAAAATGTGTTTACATTATGTGTGCCCTGCATAAATGGTCATGGCAATATCATGTTTTCATATATCAATGCAGTGAAATTCTTTCCAAGCTAAAAAAAAAAATAATATGTTCGAAAATTGACTCAGGCCCCTTGGAGCTCAGATATTGAAAAGGGGCAATCGCAAATAGTATTTTACAATTGTATTACAACTCAAAAGGTCGAAGCGGTGCTGGACCGTAATCTTTTTGATGTATTGTGTTTCTAAAAGCCCTGATCCATTCCTCATAAATGACATTTTCATGAATGCAATTCAGCCAAATACCTTGTATTTTGTTGTATTATTTTTTAAGCTAAGCATATGTTCTGAAGGTGTATCTATGTGGCCAGCCCATCTTAATTTGACATGTACTGATTAATGAGAAATCTTGCTCTGGCAGAAGGCTGAACTACAAACCATTTTGTCTTGGCAGCTGGGCTTAAAAGCTAGGCATTCCAATTCCAGATCTGAACCAAGTGTGTCATGCTTGAAGTGAAATGCAACATAGAACAGATGTCAATGCTATATTGTAACTGTGGTTAGACATCTGTAATGTAAGTTAATTTCAAGTGTATAATGGCTAGCATATTTGTACATTGTCCACTTCATTTACAATACATTTCCATCTTTTTTGCACCTTTGATATATTTATCAAATCATTTTTGCACCAGAAGTACATTTGATTTGAACATTTTACTCACGGAAATTCCTATGAGATGTTACATTACAGAGATGGCACAGTGCATTTACAACACATGTTCTGCACCATTTCTGTAACAAAGTTGGGAAAATCACATTATACATGTGAACATTAATGCACAGTATACTTTGCTTCATTACATTTCTGACAATTGATAATTCTGTTATGGCTGAAAAGACCCAGAATGGTATCTGAGCATTTTATAAATTAATTATATTTCATTTACATCAAAAGCAGTTTTGTATATACTTCCAGAAGAACTCAAGTGATGCCATTAGTTATTAATGCAATTTCACAGTGTTACAAGAGTATGGACCTCAATACAAATTTGGTAGTATTTCAACATTAGATCTGCTGAAATACCACCAAACAGATTTACTGTTAGTGCCACTTGCTCTGGTGGAATTACCACCAGATTACAAGTGGTGGTATGGTGGTATTAGTTCCTATTTATGGAGTCCATATGACTCCATGGGGATTTTGGTGGATTTACGACCGGTGGTAATTCCGCAAGAGGGAATTCTGCCAAAATTGACATTTTGAGCAGTATTTCGCTGGAGGATTTTCCTCTACTCCACCACCAAACAATAACTGTGTGGTGCGGTAATGCAGCAGTAATGCTGCCAATTGAACTGCACCACCCTACTTGTAATGAGGCCCATATATGTGTCTTAGATTGTTGATAGTCAAAATTCACTTACTGAATTACAATATATGCAATTCATTTTCCTTCCCACAAATTACTGTTCATCTTGCTGAACTAACCCTTTAACAGACCCCTGTGTGTATTGCCTGAGAACATAATTACTTACGTTACACTGAAGCCTCATCATTGGAATGTGTGTACTGTTTGCATTGCTCTGGCCAGTGTTAAGTATAAATCACAACAGTAACATATTACATACATATTACTTCTATTCCTACCTGTACTACAAATATTATTTATTTGTGTCCTGTGATATTAGCTTTTATTTATGAATAAATCTAATAGACCTGCGCATTCACTCTGATACAACAAGGTGTATGTTGGAGTGTGCCTGCTCTGGGTTGATTGACATGGGGTTATTTAGAATGTGATTTAGCACATCAATGCATGTTTTCAGCTTATGTAAGAAGACGTTTCCCTGTCCCGTTGCCTTTCTTCTATAGTTGGCCTTTTGATACGTCCATCTTTTGGGTATTAACCACACCACTGATATTAGATTCTCATCACAGCCACTTTCTGTGGTGGTTGAGCACGAGTTCTGCTGCCACAAACCTAAGGCAGAAATTATTGGTGGTCTGAAACATTTAGCAAATTAAAGATATGATATGATCTAAGAGCATGGATTGACAATTCACCAAGGTGTATCATTTGGATCCTGGAGTCAGTAATTGCATTTCAGAAAGCAGGCCAGTACTTCTAATTGATTCCATGTTAGTGTAGGACTGTATGACATGCTGATACACATGTTCTGGTCATAAGATTATACCTTTCAACTAAGCTCTGGAAACCCATAAATAATATAGCTTTAGTGATTTTGATACGCTTTGAAACGGCATATTATTAAATCACAGATATTGTAAAAGATGCAGATCTTCCTAGCACATAAACTAAGGATTGTGAGTATGCAAATTCTGTTCTGCATGTGAAAAAGGCTAAGAGGTGGATAACTGCTTACCACACTTCCACAAACCAACAGTGATCTCAATCATGAAGGTAAAACAGGAATAGTCAAAAGATATAACTCCTTTGCCTTTTGTGGTAATATGAGCTGACGGAATGCTATACTCTCAAAACAGCAAAGTACAACAGTCAAAATTAAAGGAATGATCAATCACTTTTCTATAAATACATAAAAACTTTGTTAAAGGGACGTTATGGTTAAGTTGCGCTACTAAAAACCTATGCAATTCAGTGAAACAACTTTGTTAAACAACTTTGTTAAAGGGACGTTATGGTTCAAAGTAAAACTGAAAAACCCCTGAAATTCGGCAGTTATGGTAACATAAGCAACCATAACTTGCGCCACCATGCACTGCACTGCTAACACTAACACCCACTAACACCCAGGACACCCAGGACATCAAAGATGACATCACAACCTCGACATCCGATTGGCTGATCCGTCTTCTTTCCATGTTGGATTTCCTGGAAAAACCCGGATGTAGCACGCCCTATCCACGAACAGCCGCGGTGTCCGCGGACGGCGTCCACTTTACTCTCTGTGCCATTCACTCATTGCATACAGCTAAGCAATCACACAATATGAATAACGTCCTCAGAACACCCCCATTTTGTGAATTTTTGAACATTTCAGGACAATTATCATTTCATTATTCAAGATATTAACATTACAAATATTATACTTTCATCTTGTACTCTGCACACAATGCTATGTTTCTCCATTAGTAGCTCAGTATACTAGATAGAATCCCATAATACAATGCTATTTATATCAATGCATCATTCAAAGCACTAATAACGGTATGATATTTATTGCAATATCCTTGACACTTTTTTCGCAACATTATAATAAAAATCCCTAGTACACAAATTCCATGAAAAGTACATACACATGTGATGTCATCAGTGATTTCATCAATGACATTTGCGATGTCATCTTTGATGTCCTGGGTGTTAGTCTTAGCAGTGCACGGTGGTGGCGCAAGTTATTTTTCATAGCTTACCATAACTTGCGATTTTCAGGGGTCTTTCGGCTGTACTTAGAACCATAACGTCACTTAAACAAACTTTTTTTAATATCACGCAAGCAATATACAAACATGCCGTGCAAAAACCAACTTCTCACAGATGGCTTTACACAGAATGTTGCAAAGTAAGAATTTATGCTCGTTCACAGTGAAGGTCAGCTGCTTCAGTTTTTTTCTCAGGCCCGGAGAGGCTCACGAAGCGGACTATAAGGTTGTATTGTGTTTTGACCTTGACAGACAGAGATTGTGATGAAAGACGTCTCTTGAAGGAGTGTTGCTAAAACGTAACAGAAGATAAAGATGAAATTTCTGAAACGAAACCACTTTTATATATTATATCACTATGCGAAAGATCTTTCGCACACGCGGAGTCGTATTTTGGGACTGCACTACTCGTAGACAATGGAAATTGCAATTGTACTGTAAGTAACCCTTTATATTATTTTATACCAAATATAATTACAATAGCGTAGCATTAAAGACCGCTCAAGTTGAACTTGTTCGTTGAAAGTGGCATAATGTTTTCTACCGCGCACTATCACCGCCAAATTGATCCCCTGTCGTTTAGAGGGCTCTGAAAAAGGCAGACGACACAGGGTGGGTTAATAGAAATAATGTAACCGGTCTATAGGCGGTCAAGCGCTCTACTCGCTGTGCCACTTCACTGTAGCCTGTCAAGTGGCACAGAGAGTACAACGCTCGCTTTGACATCCGTGCACAGCTTGCTAACGCAAGTTCGAATCCCGGCAAGGCCAAACGCAGCCTTTCATCCTTCCGTGGTCGATAAATGAGCACCACACACCGTGGTTAATAATAAGCACTGCTTAGATACCTCACGGTTCTTAGCGCTATATGAATGGGAAAATATTTTTATTTTATTATTAACATACTCCGTTGCACTATCTTTGATAGCAAATAGTTTCACGCCCTAATAAATAAAATGATGATTTTTAATGAAGATCGGCTGGTGAGACTAATTTGTTTTTTAAAACAGGTATGTGGCCCCATTTTGCCTATATCACGATTTACAGACTCCAGCGGATGGGGTCTTCAACTGCCAGGTGCAGGTCCAAATATGCAACTTCATGACCCTCACCATTTTATGGGACAATCGCCAAGGACCAATATGCCCTTACGCAGTACTAGTGGCTACAAACAACATACCAACCAATAGGGTGGTCTAATGGCTCGTTGTTGGAGCAACCTTTCGATTATCAGAGCGACCATTTACTGCTTTTATCATAAACCAACAGCCTATCTACCGCAAAGGAACAACGCGTGGCTCAAAATAAACTTTTGCTGATCGATAGCAGAGACAATAGCAAATTGCTGAATATTCACTAAACATTTCATGTGAAATAAATGTACTTTACCAAATGTACAATCCTGCTATTTACTTTTAAACCACAGTTTCATATTCCGAATTGTGGCGCACTGAGTTGTAAGCTGATCTAACACCCTCTGTACCGCAAAGGAACATCGCGTGCCTCAACATGAACTTTTGCGGATCGACAACAAAGACAAATGCAAATTGCTGAATATTCTCTAAACATTTGATGTCAAATAAATGTACTTTACAAAATTTACAATCTTGCTGTTTGCTTTTAAATCACTGTTTCATATTCTGAATTGTGGCGCGCTGTGTTCTGACATAATATGTGTTGTCTTCCGGGTTCTGTGTAAAGTCATTTAGGACTGCAGAGGACTGGGCGCGTTTGATGACGCACCTTGTAACGTCACAGAGAGAGGCGGGGATTATTAATGCTTTGATAATATCAGGCTTAGGGGCGGGAGATATGATTTAGTGTCGCAAAAGCAAGTCAGCCAGGTCAATAGCGCCAGTCATAGGATTATCACATAATGTCGGTGCAACCAGCCGGATTTATCGTTTCTTTAATGGACAAAAAGTCGGTTGACGCCCATAAGAAATTGTACTATTAGCGGACAAAAGGAGTGGTCTTAAAACACTTTCACCCTGACAACGAACAATACAAACAACGTTCTCAGAACACCCCCATTTTGTGTAATTGAAACCATTTCGGGACACCGCGAGTGTTCTTAGAACACATTCAACTAGACAGATTACAATACGGACAGCGTCCTGAGGACACCCCCAGTTTGTGTATTTACAAACAATTAAGTACACCGCAAGTGTTCATAGCTCATTTTTACCTTCCTTGCGAACAAAAATGACACATACTCCGTCCTCTAAACACCCCACCATTTAGTTTATTTACAAAATGTCAGAACAGCCATGTTCTCTGCGGACAAATCGAACGCAACAAAAACGTCTAGCACATAAAAAAACAAAGCATTGAACCTATCTCATACTCCCCCACCCTCCCCAAACACTCTTACACACCAACACACGGCACTAAATACAATTTTTTATCCACGTTTCACCGCGCTGTATGCGGTCGACGGCGAATACAAGATGGCGGGCGCCACAGAAAATCTGACGCGCTCTACACCCCTCGCCGTCCAATCAGCGAACACGTTGCATGTCCACGGACATGACGCAAGGCCATGGGCCAATCGGGGTGCTGTCCGCAGAGTGAACAGGGAAGTCCGTCCGCGAAGCGAACACAGATATCACTAATTGTTTTGCCTTATGTTTTGGTAATTTTATAAAAAACTACTGGACGGATTTACACCAAATTTGCAAAAGCACGCTTTCAGGACCAAGCCCCCGCTCCTGCCGCAAATTTGGTGTAAATCCCTCCAGCGGTTTGGCCTGTGGCCGTGCGCAAAGTTTTTTCCCATTATGTCTATAGGAAGAAACACAAGTTTTGGGACCCCCCTATAACATTTCCCCCCCTGGACGAATCCTCTCCAAACTTTGCAAAATAATTCAGAGTGGGCCATATACTTTTTTTTTTGCAAAGTTTGGTGACGATTCGTCCAGAGGGAGCGAAGTTATAAGCCACCCAAAAAATGCTCTTCCTATGGAAACACCAATTTAACCATAACTACATGGACGCTATCGCATAGAAATAACTGATGAGATCTTTTAAAATGATTGTGTCTGATCTGAAAGTCTACTGGGCAAACTGCATGAAACATGCAAGTGGTCTAATAACTGCAAGTTATCAAAAGAGAAATCATAAAATGTTACAATCGTGGCTATTTTTGGGTTCATGAAATAATACTGAAATTCACAACTCTAAAATACTTTTAAAAGATCAGCGATCATGGTGGCCGTTCCACAGCATATTTTGTGGCACTTTTTTTATGGAGGAAAGCCCCTTACACCCATCTATCAAAACCCCCACTAACCCCAACTACATACAAATAAACATTAAATGCAACCTTAGCCAACTCCCCTAAAAATTGCTTGGAAAAATGATAGGACGCACTAGTTCCTAAACACATGTAGCGATGTGGCAAGAGTTCTGGATATAACTCTCCTTGGTACTTACATACTACTGATTGACACGCCAGGGTCTATGTAATAGTTTAAAGATCCACTGTGTGCATCACTGTGCACAGCTCCTATTGACATTATAGGTGAAATGTTTGTTGGACACTAAAAAAGACAACCATTTTGTCTTTTTAATACTCAGATATGTTCCCCAGTTCAGATATTTTTAAAATTACAACTTTCAAATAAGCCACGCTAAATACATGTATTCAGGTCTGTGAGATGGGATTATATTTTGCTTAGAAATCAAGTTGTTGAAGACACAATTGGTCACAAAGTTCTATTGCACCTGAAGTTGGTTAAAATCTGCAAATAATGAATTATGTTTCAGAACGTTGCTTTTGCAGGCAAGATAGATTTTTTAAATCACCTTACTGTGACAAAAATCTAGATAAGGATCGGGTGAATGACTGGAATAAATCCATTACTTTTTAAAGAGGTTTAATGTGCATATACTCACAATGTTCTAAGGTATAAACTAACATGTGCAGGTGCTGCCATCAGACTGAAAAATGTGTCCGGAAATGTCCCAATAATGCCTTTGTATGCCTGGTATATTCACAATAGCTAGGGCCAACACTCATAGATGGTAACATATGTGAAATATGTCAAAAAGGTGCTAAGGTGGCATGAGGGAAGAGGACGCGGGGTACAGGGAGGCTCTTACCTGAGCACCCGGCGGGGAAATATGTCGGTCTCCAGCATGGAGGATGCTCAGAGTGGCAGGATAACCATATGTTAATGTCCCCGCTCTGAACCTCCTCATTGGCTGAGAGGATGAGGCCACGCCCTCACTGGGCACAAATATTGGTTAGAGTCCACTCTTCAAAGAACAACAGAGCCCATCGTCTGTCACCTCCTCCTCCATCCCTCCGGTATGCCCCTCTCACGTCACAGCAAGATGTGCTGATGAACAGTGCACTGCATCTTCAAACAAAATGATAAAGGCAGTGTTTTTATTATAGTTATTGGAGGGGAAGGCAAGAGATACCATTCCTTCACTCTGACTTTGAACATATAAATACATACACCTCATCATGCAAATAGTACCAGTTAACTTCATAGTTTATTGGTTTCTATTACTGTCTATGAAAGGTAAATTAAAAGATAAAGCAGCGGAGGAAACATTTGAAGGTGATCATGCGATTGCATATTCTATATAGTTTCAGAACTAATCTGCCCAGTTTCTTGACTGCTCTTCCCAGCCCCTCATTTTGATGGGGCTTCGCAATGCCATGGAATGGAAACACAAAAACACCCATAGAAAAGTTCTTGGTGTGCTTTTTCTGATCTGTTCCCTTTGTGTTGCATTGCCCCTGAGGCATCAGGACAGAGTCTGAAATGTGCCTTTTTTGTGACCTCAGCTAAGAAAGTACCAAAACCTACAGTGGATGTGATGTGGAGAGAGCCAGCTTTGCTGAATTTGCAGACTCTCTAAAAATGCTCCTATTAATGTACAGCTCTATATTTATTTTTTACTGCAAATGTATTTTGTATTCATATCTAACTACACATATTCAAACACTGATGCTAAACAGCCCCATCTACTCTGCTCTGCTGTAGCACCATATACACCCGCTAAGCCTTCGGACAGGTGTTTGCTCTTACTTTAAGAATGGCTCACACATTCTGCACTCAACATAAAGCAAAGGTTTCGTTCCAGTAGAATATATGGCCACTTTCAGGGCAACCATTTCCTTTACAATCAGCAGAGGAATTTACTGGCCAGCTGGCAAGCGAGAGAAATAATAATTCCAGAGAAAACCATGATAACTCGCACATTACAAACCATGTCACTTCCAAAGAAAACATGATACTAGAAACACAAAAGCTCACACTGTTTGCAAACAGATTTACACCGTGACCAGCTAATATGAAAATAACCGCACATGCCAGGTAGTGATATGCAAGTAATTCTAGACAATTAGCAGCAACGGAGAATCTAGAAGGAGTCATGGAACCCAAACGGCCTTGCTTATATGTCAGTGCCATTATCTCCTTCTAAACACTCCATATGATTGGTGTTGGCAAAATCCCATCTCTTAGTCACAATTTAAATATGGTGCATGCTCCCCATTAAAACACATTTTTAGCATTCCATCCTTGAAAGAGTCTTCATGAATACGTCAATTATGGATACCGTGGTTTGTTTACAGGGAGAGGAATGGTCCAGGGTTGCATTTTGAAACTGCTGCACAGATTCCATTACAGAATGATGATTTAACGCAGAATCCTGCTTTCTCGACTCAAGTATTCAAATAGCTTGCAGGTGCTAGCCTTTTTTCTACCATTCCTCCCTTACGCCCTTTTGTCTCTCATATGCCAGTCCATTGTATCTTTGTCATTCAGAGAGGTTGTTTACAAGTCATGCCCTCCTAGCCTACCATGTCCCTATGCATATCTGATGTAGCTCCCCTCAACAAGAGGTGAGCCTCCAGTATGCATTATTACGCCAGCTATGTCCTTTTGCATGTCTGATGTAACTCCCTGCAACAAGAGGTGAGCCCTCAGTATGTATTATTACGCCTGCTATGTCCTTTTGCATGTCTGATGTAGCTCCCTGCAACAAGAGGTGAGCCCTCAGTATGTATTATTTCACCTACTATGTCCCTATGCATGTCTGATGTAATTCTCCCCAACAAGAGGAGAGTTATCTAGTGTGTACAATTCTGCATATTCCTGAACAAGCACTTCTGTAGATACCTCAGGGTTATGTGTGCTGTAAATAAATGCTAAAATAAAATAAATAAATACATTGTGATTGCATTTGCTGTGTTGTGCCCCTCGCCTGTCTGAACATTAAAGGGACAACCCCCCCTTTAACCCACCCACCTCTCAGCAACGCTTTATTGAAGGGACTCACAGTAACACTTTATTGTAGGGAATGCCTTCCCTTCCACCCCCTTCTCACGTCCCTTATTATGCCCACAACTCACTAACCTGGATAGGAGTTGTCCCTGGACTGCTTTACGCTCCCTCTGGATTTCCTTCTCCCCACTGCTTGTCCCGCCCCTTCCAGCTGCTTATATGCCCCAACCCTTAGTCGGCCCCTCCATAACCCTTTCCCGACCTACGTGCCCACGCTGCCATTTACGGTTCTATGAATCCTTTTTATTTTTTTATTTATTTTTATTTTGGAATTTGTAACACACACAGAACGGACCAAAGCATATAATGGCGCTGATGACAAAACATGATTCAGATAGAACATAGCTAGGCCCATCCACCGGTCAACCAGAGATCTAGAGGAACCCTATTTAAACAGAAATGTTTTTAGTGCTCTACGGAATTGGTAGAGTGATTTGAGGGTCCTCAATTCAAGTGGTAAAGAATTCCACAACTTTGGACCAAAAGACCAAAACCTTACACTGCAAGATATGCCACCTCTAAAACCATGCTATGTTAACAGTTACGTGTTGGGCGCAACAAAAGTGTGATCTGTCTTGCGACTGAAGATTGCAATATCCCTGTAATGCCAAATATTGACAAAGGAGTCTGTCACTTCTAGGGAAAAAAGTTTTCGGTATATTCCTGACAGTTTGGGAATCGGAACTTGCAGTGCTCACTTCAAGATCTGAACATTGTGTGTAAGAAACAAGCAACTGCAATGAAAATAGTGGTTATCTCCAGAATAGGAATGCATTGTGGTATAGCCTGAAATTGACTAGGGCACCTACTACCATTACGTAGACTTTCTGTTTATGAAGTAAAAGAATATTATAGCAGTTTCATTTGGAAAAAGGCTGTTTTAAATTCATCATTGACCAGAGAGCACATGCTGAGAGCCGGCTTACAGAAGATACCCATGTTTCGTTTAGAAGGTTTAGTCTCTTAGTTCTCATATGTACAATTGCTCCGAATAGTTATGAGAATATATTCAGACAACTCAATTAAAACACCTAGAGTGCAAAATAAAAACTAAAAACAAACATTAAAACAGTAAAACACAAGTATATACAGGGGGGTCTGTTAGAGTGTAAGGGCAGAGCCCCCTTGTTGTCAGGAGGAGATGTAAGTTTAAATTAACAATATAATATTTCATCTTTCATCTATGTGCAGTTTTTCTGAGAAAGCAGGGCTATGTGGGTATTATACTGTTTCCGGGAGTGGGCTGCTGCCTGCCTCTAATCAGGTGTGCATCCCCCACTATGAACATTTTGTGATTTATAATATGGAAAACGAAGGACTTTATGCAGAAGCAGGGACGTCATTCCACCAAAATGCCAGGGGTGGCAGAAGTGACATCATACAAAGTGATGTCATTTGACCCCCACACCTGAAGTGACATCACTAGAAGCAATTGAACATGACCTTTCACCCCTTCACAAAACAGGAAGTGGCATCACAGAACATTGATCCTAAGTACACCACACAAAATATGGTTACATTATTACTATAATGTGATATACATTTCATGGAAGAACGGATCACCATATGTATCGTTAATATCAGTGTGTATGGGCCCATATTACTGTGAATGCCAGCAGACGTCCAAGGCCAAATGATAATGATGTGTTATTATATAGCACTTATGCTTAAGCGATTTATATAGAACAAATATACATACAATATCACCCAACCTGTGTTGGTACCCATTTACCAACCTCAGAAGGATGAAAGACTGAGTTGAGGTGTTTAAGAACAGGCTAAATCAGTGACTCAGTCCATGAAGTGTGCCTGAAATAAACCTTTAATGAGTATAGCAATTATTGTATAGAATTCCAGAAAGACAAATTATTTGTTAATTCCTATTCTTTCTTATGTAGGGTCACTGCTCAAAATGTTACAGTTGTGGAACCCACTGTTTTATTAAGAGACCTGAACAAGAAAGCAAGCCACTCCAAAAATAAAGAGCCACATGGAGTTGGCCACAGCCCAGGAGTTTACATTTAAAAAACAAACTTACAAAAAATATGTTTAGCGATAGTAAGGGAGAGCACAGGGATAGCAGGCAATGTCCCTGCGCAGAAGCTGTAAACTGTACCACTGAGAGGATCTTGTAGATCACACAGTCCTGGCAGAGAGGCTGCCAATATCAGCGCTTTTCTCCGAACCAGCGATGAAGTGGGTGAAATCATTCCTTGTCGCAACGTAGAGCGGGGGTATTCCCTAATGGTGTCATGAATGAGGATTTCACTGTCTTATGTGGGGTCCCATAGGGCTCATGTGTCGCATCCACCCTCTTTAACATCTTTATGATCCCATTATTTGAACAACTAGATAAACTTAGTGTGGTGTACATGAATTATGCGGATGATACACAGTGCCTTATGCCCATGACTAGTGATCACACGCGTGACTCTGTATCATTAAATTCTACCTACGAAATGTTCCAATCATGGATGCAAGTAAATAACTTGGCCCTAAATAATTCAAAGACTGAAATCATGATTCTGAGAACTGCAACGCAATGGAAGAAGCTTAATGTGAAATACGTATCCTTTAAAATTGCAGACTGCCATATCAATACTCAGAAAAAGGTCAAGGCACCTGGTGTGATTTTTGACCAAGGATTGGCAATGAAATACCAGTTCAATTGTCTTGTTTCCAGCACGTGCAATCATCTGAAGCGCTTAGCTCAGCCTCGGCTCTTCTTGTCATCAGCCAATTGTGCCACAGCAGCCCGTGCCATTATCAGAGTTAAAACTAATTACTTCTCCAGTTTACTGCTAGGAATCTCTAAACAAGATATGACCCGGCTGCAGGTGATCCAGAATAACGTGGTGCGTATTGTTGCAGGTCTGCAAAGGAGAGACTATGTCACAACGGCTAGGAGAGCATTACATTGGCTCCCCATCCGTAGCCGGATTACCTACCGCATCAGTGCCTTATGCAAAATTGCATCTCAGGGCAAGCCCCCAGGTATTTGGCCAATCGCATTTCATGCCTATCGGCATGCAGATTGCTGTAATCAAATAATACCGGTCTTCTAGAAACTCCTAGAACGCATCTGTCCTGTGTGGAGCATAGATCCTTTCCACATGCAGCTCCATGGATATGGAACACCCTTCCCACAGCTCTGAGGTCATGTACAAATTTGCAGCACTTTACGAGCAGGTTGAAAACCTATCTATTTGAGTAACATCTGTCCATCAATCTGACTCTGTTTCTGCATGACCGCTTCTTCCCGCTCTTTAGTCCCTTCGGATATTCTTTGTTATGTGTTGGTTGGTCATGTTGGAGCCGGCATGCCTCCGGGCTCGTCACTAAGCATGCTACAAATAATATAAATAAATAAATAAATGCTGGTGGGCTGTAGGAAGTATGGCACCACTGCCTCTCATCTCTGTGTACAGATGAACCCAATTTGCTGCACAAGTAATAACGATACTCAGTAATGGAGTACTCATGATAAAACCTGCTTTATTTCAAAACACAGAAACTCAGCCAGGGCAGCATAAAAGGCCTTCCACATTATAATGCCTGTGAGCAGATATTATACTACAAATATATGTAAGCAATAATGTTATAGTACGATATCAGTTACAAAACCTATAGGGGCTAGGATTGGTTAATACCTTAAGATACATATCGAATACATAAGTGTTAATTTCCTCATTGGGTTATAACTAACTGATGGCTTCACCTGAGCCCAGCCCATTATAGATAATAGTTTCACTACATCATTATATTGGCCACTAATTGGCTGGCTTTACTCACCATGGGCGTTGTGGAAAAAGGGATTTCGATTTGTTGGAAATTTGCTCACCAACATTGGACACTTTGATGAGATGTCAAAATATGGAAGACACATAGGGAAGGGGAGAGAGAAGTCCATGGTCTGCACTCATTCCATCACCTCTTCAATCACCACATTTATAGCCACCATTCAAATTTGGTTTAGCCACACCCACATCTTCTTGAGAAGATTTAAATTCAGCTGCTATGCTTCAAAAAAGCTCTCTGCCTGATTAAGGCTACACTACAAAGCTTGCAGGGTCACATCCAGAAGTCAGTATCATCGGAATCAAGTGATAATCTGTAATTGGCACTGTCAGGAGATGGGGGATAGTTAATGAACATGGAATATCCTTATCAAAATATGATAGAAAAAGAATAATAAGTGGTGGAGTCAGGGGGTAAAACTGTGTTTTTTGGAATGGGCTAGTACACATTCCATCAAAATTCCAGAGAACTGAGGCCATAGTCCCAGAGTAAATCAGCTGTATGCATTGTGATAAACATCCTGGCACCTCCAATATATCCAGTATAGCCTATAAGTGGCTTCTATCAATCGAATTGAAAGATGAAAAAAGGCAACATACACATGACATTCTCTGATGTTCTATGTTTTTCAGTTGTCATGTTCAAAACCAAGCAGTGATCAATTGTGTTGAAGCTGCCTCTAAACGGACTTGATTTGGTGAAGTCAGATTGCTACCTGATGCCCAATCTTCCAGCTTAAGCTCGTTCTACTTGGCAAACATCTTAGATTTTATGTCTGATAGAAACCTAGGCCAATATCAGTAGGAGTATGTGGTGGGATCTCTTTTTGGAAATAGGAATATCTGCCACAAGGTGGAGTCTTCCTTTCTGAAATATTCTCCTAAGCCACCTTTACAGTACGTCTAGCCCACCATACAGGGTGTCACGTGACCTGTGGCATTCCCTGCTATTAGAAATCCAATTCAATACAGCATTTTTCCCATTGTTGAGTACTATATTTCACAGTGGGCTGGCAAAACTGCAGTCTCAAGAATAGCTGCTCCAGGATCAACTAGTAGACTATGAATGAGTACTTCCTATTTGCTGGGTGCTATGGTATCCCCCAGCTGGTACATCACTGCTTGTAGCACTGTCCACCAGACTCCAAAACACACTCATTTCCCTGTTTTAATAGCATTATCTAGCTCGTCCTAGTGCCTACAACTAAACACAGACTTTTTTTTTCGAAATCTCTTATAGAAAATGTTTCCATACTGAAGAACTGCTGTTGTAGCATTTGGCATTTTTGACATGTGGTAGATATATTCTTTTGGAAAGCCTATATTATTTGTCAAACAATGGGACATATCTTATTTTATTTCCTCCTGCCTCCCTATGCTAAGGGTAAAGTGCAGATACCCCACGCCCCCTCAGTTCATCCACTAATGTTCCTAACAGCCCCAAAATACTCATTCCCATTCCCTCTCAAGAGATGATGTTTTATACAATTATATCAATTGTGGTAGTTGAAGAACCTGTTTGACCAATCTGCGGTGGAGCAAGGCAATGAATACATGTGTTGTTTATAAATGCATTTACGCCTTGATTCACCTTATCTTTCCTCGCTGGATACACTTTATTATCCTACACATACACTTCACTCACAGTATCTGCATCTCTCCTTCTCTTCAACTCTTTCATGCCCAGTTAAAAAAGTCTTCTTTTCTTGCAAATTCCTAATAACCTATTATTGCTTGTTTTTTGCTTTGGTTTCATTCTTTTTTTTAGCTCATTCCAAAATACATACCTTAATTTCTATTGTCTGTTCATCACTTCAGTGAAAGGACAATATGTATGTCAGCTCAAGTTAAAAAGATGTATTTTAGGTCACAGACTATATGATCAGCACAAATACAAGCTTACTACAATTATTTCATCACGTACAACAAATCTATTAAAATTAACGTGTGACATAGTACTTTTTGAGTTCACAAATATTTAAACCACAAACTGTAAAAACACTTATAAAATTATTTAAAAATATACATAGTCATAGAATTCTGCTTCTGGGTGACCAAAGTAAATAATAAGATAGTCTTATTGCAGCTACACACACACACACACACACACACACACACACACACACACACACAACAACAACAACCCATCAGCATACCTGAATTGATTGTGGACGAAACATGCACATCCACACAGAACAACAACCTGGTTACCTAAATATTGACTGCAGATACAGAAATAAACATGAGCAACCATGCACGCAGCCACTGGCTGGATACTGGCCGAACATGGCTGTGGATATATTTAACACCTTCACAAATGCACAGAAAACAAGCTTTTGGATACTTCATGGAATTGCTACACATTGAGATAACACGCAGACCTGCTTTTACCATCTGTATACCCAAGGGCACACAATCAGAAACACCAACACCAGAAACAACAACACACACATAAGACACAAATAAGACAACCAGCCAACCAGACCGAGTAGGTCAGGGACATAGATGGGGATTTCCTATGCTGAAATGGAGACGTGTATTTCAAATCCCAGATGCCTCAAGGCATGATAGCATCTGATTTTGATAGGAAGATAGTGATGCACATTAAACAACATTTTAACAACCATGACACATATATTTCCAAAAATCACAGACATTACATACTTGAAAAATGTAAGCAGTTACATAAAAGGGAGTGTAAAAACACTGGGAATACCAAAGTTAATGTTAGTACAAACACTCTTTGGAAGTTAAATATATCCAACACACAAATGTTGACACTGTACAAACCGTAACTCACACTACAAAGGTATTTCATAATCCTGACCTAAATATTATTAATATTTTTTATTTTTTTATTAAAGGTCTGAGGGCATCCAGGCTCTGACATATGCAAGTAGAGCATACATGACCAGCTTATATCACAGGCACATTTCCCTTCTGGAATATTCCACACACTAGCAGCACGCAGGCTAGCATCCCAGGTGCATGGATGGTTGGCGTGGTCTTGCCTCCCCACCCAAGCCATTAACCCAAGCCATTGACACTACAGTTAAATTGAGTCTTGTGGAGAAGTGTTGTGTGAGTTAAGGTTAGCTTTGCAGTATGAGGGGACCACATTTATGATTCACATGCATGTTATTTCCACTGAGTACGTGTAATAAACTTAACAGGTCATTCCTAAAGTGTGTAGACTATGCTTTCTATAGGTAGTATCTTGAATCCCTGTAAACAAAATGTGTTAAGTTATTTAGAACTTTAAGTAGTATATGTATTTGTACAATACAAACAGTTATACATATTCTGCAAGTAAATTAAATTAGAACTTATAATTCAACTTTTACAATTACATTTTAGGAGAAACTATGAATGCTAAATAGCTGTTTTAATTACTCTTAATGTTTCAGATTGGGTAATTAATTGACTCTCATGAAGTTCTTTTTGAGTTTCTTTTGTGTTTCTTTTCTTCTGTGCTTCTATGTATTTTATGAATGTGTTGTGTGTCGTAATCTGTATGTGTAGCATTAAAGTTTTAACAAACTTTAAACGCTAATAATAAAAGATAACTTAATGAGGTAGCAAAGTCTGTAAATGTGCATGTTTCCTCAATGGGTAGACATACAACTTCACCCACCCTATATGTAAATTTCATTCTGCAAAGGAAACAGTGTCAGCTACACAGCATGGGTTCCGTTCAGCATTTGGTCCACTCCATTACACAGTAACTGTCAAATTTCATTGGTTAAATCATTTATGTGTGCAACAAACTTTAAAATAACTGTACATGGTAAATTTAAGGTGGTGCTGGTGGAACTAAACCTTTCTCCACTTGTTTGCAACATTTTCAACTGTCATTCTCGCATAGACAAACTGCCAAACAGAACAGATGGCTGAAATTAACCTCAACATCAACACATGTTTTTCTAAGCTCTTTACGACCTTTCCCAGCTCCTATTTGTAATATTTTCTACTGTTAAAACAGCTTAAACCTTTTTGCTTAGACTCCCTTCAGAGCTCAAGAAGTTCAACCTCCAGGAGATTCAAGGGTGGACCGAACTGCTTCGTCCATGTTTGCTAACACCCATGTATACAATACTACTCACAGATATGGCACTCATTCTGAGTGCCTCCTACTTAGTTCCATTTCAAGGTTCTGCACCTGTTGTCGTGCTCTGTGAGCACAGCTTAGGTCTACTTCTCTTTGCTTTCTATACCTTTTCCCTCAGAGACATATCTCACCTTGAGTTTCCCCAAGCCACTTCCTCAACTAGGCTATCTATCTTCTTTTATTTATGTATTAATTTATTTATTTGTTTGTTTATTGTGTTTTAGTCATACATTGACTTTTTTACACAGTTCTTCTGAGTAGACAACATACTTAAAAAGCAATACTTCATCATAAAACAGATGATTAAGGAAAGGAAAGAGGGGAAGATATATTTACATTACCTTTTTTCTGGTTACAACTGAATTTTTACCAAGTTTAGTTCATTAAGCAATTTCAATAATTCTATTGATAAGAAGATTTCCTTTCCAGCCAATAGTATGTGCCAAAAATCTTGAGTGTTAAGCCACTCTGTATTGAGCAAACATCTTGGTATTTTACTCCTAATGGTAAAGTGGCAGAACAGGCTATTAGGAGATGTCTGATGTCTTGAACACGCCCTTCTTTATAATGTCTTGAACACGTCACATTCTCCTTCTTCATAATCAATTTATTTTCCATATTTTCATGGTTTCTTTAGTCTTTACTAAATTTAGATGCAACCGTAGTAATTCGGCATGTCATTGGGGATTAGGAAATCTTATTAGATATGGTAATATATATTTACTTGATTTTTCGCAAACACTGAATTATTTAGCGTTTTTGAGATCACAAAATGAAGCTCTAGTTATTATCCAATCAGTTCTTAAGAGACCACACTTTACTTTGTCTGGGTCCTCGATCAGAGTCTCACATGACATCACACAATTTTCAAGAATTTGGTCTCTGTCTCTTTTTAAGGTGGACAGGTACTCACTCCTATCTGAGAGGATGACAGGTCATATTCATTTATCTTTTTACATATACCAATAAATGTCTCAATCCCAATTCATTTCAATCATAGAAAAGATTAATCACCTATTATGTAATACATCTTCAGAATAAAATTAGATATATTCAAATTAAGCTTACACACATTCATTCCTACCATTCATTCTCTCACATTCTCTCTACTAACATTTTACTTCATATGTGTTACACTTGGTCACCATAAACAGTATTCAATGTAAACACTATCAAATTCCCTCTTCCTGTAGTCAGGTGATTTAATCTGTATACAATTATTTCTACAGATATGATCATCGACACGTGTTGCAGTTGTCTATTAGGACTTCAACAATAATGTCCACTTGGTAACACAGCCTTCATCAGGACAAAAACAGGAAATTCAGTAGGTCCCATTTCACAATGTAGGTTGAGCCACACCACTTCTATAATGCCACAAAACGCCTTAAGTCGCCTTCTGGTCAGAAACGTATCCTTACTGAAGAAAGGTCTCTCATTCCAACCTCCGTCTATACTCGGAGTGTCTTTTATATTTCCTATGCGAGCACTGTCTGTTTGATTGCTTCTCTAATTCTTAATCACCAATACTAAGTATTGGTAGGGCAGCCTCGAAGCGTTTATTTAGGTCGAATCATCTATATTTTATATTTTAGACATATGACTTGGAATCACTCATAAAGGTGTCCCCTCCTTGTTCTCATAGTCAAAATCGAGTGACTTCAATCTTTATTCTTCAGTTATGCTACACAAACCAAATGTCCCGCGATAGAAACTGGGTCACGTTCGGAGCCTCTCATGGATTGTTTCCACTGCAATCTTACTCAGTCGCAGGCGGTCGCGGGCAAGTATTCTCATACACAGATTTTTTATAAGGATCTGGTATAGATCTATATATGAGTAGTATTTTCCAGTGGAACTGTGATTGAAGTGAGTATAAGACCTATTAATATCTAAGAAGTGCTGTGGGGAGGGACATGGGCAGTCATAACATTTTTTTCCATATGCCACCCACTATTAGAGCCTAATTCAATTTGCATGCACCAGGTTTACGTTCCATGCCATACAATATCTCTGGTATCACTTTACCTTTGTAAAATTTCAGCAGAGGAAGAATTGAAAATCTACATACAGTTTTCAAACCTTTTTTGTTGACTTATGTATTGAGTAACTTTTTGTTCCAAGTCATTTGTCAGATCTTTCACCGACTGTGTAGTTCTTAAATTGAAACCCAAGTACTTTATTTTATTTTTTTGACTGGCAGAATGTGGTTGTTCATACACGAATTTAGCATTTCTTTATTTTTTTTTTGTTTGCCAAAAATCATTATGTTTGATTTTGATGGATTCATTATTAATTCATTTGCAACAGCATATTGTTCCGTAGCATGTAGGCAATGTAATCCTCTATGTGTATGATCTATCAGGGCTATATCATCTTCATATACTAAAAAATGTTGGGACTTGAAGGCGAATGAGCTAACAAAAAAATTGCCAGATCTGCCAAATGAAGTTTAAAGAGATATACAGCTAAAATACACTCCTGCCTGACTCCATTTGCAGTAGATATTTCAGGAGAAAGATCACCACTAAGGTTCAGTCTTACACGGAAAATGGTGTGTTGGTGGAGGGCTATAATGATGGCAAGTAATCCCTCTGGGATACACCAAGATCTTAGTTTGGCCCATTATTTGGCTCTATTGACCAGATCAAAGGCCTTTTTAAGGTCAGTCAGAGCAATAATTGTGGGTTTTAATTTGATTTGTGCACAAGATCTTTAAGGGTATACAGGATCAGGCCGTTGAGTGTATTAGAAAGGCCTTTCTGAAATCCAGTCTGTTGCTTAGCCCGGATCTTTTTACTATCAACCATTTCAATAGAACCTTCAGCACTAAGCCTGAGAAGATTTTACTATCACAGTAGAGGAGGGCTATGGAACGATAGTTGCTGGGGTCCATTCTGTCTCCCTTTTCGCAAATAGGTATTATGATAGGGTGATTCCAGGATTCTGGCAAAGAGGCACTTTTGATAATATTTACAAAAAGACCACATAGAATAATTGAACAGGTAGGAATATCTAATTTTAAGATCATATTGGTGAGACCGTTTGGACCAGCAGCTCTAGATCTCGAAGATTTTGTAATAAGAGAGTGTATTTCGTCTCTAGAAATAGTGAGTGTCCAGTGATTTTTAGCTCAACAGACATTAGAGGCGAGAGATGGCAAAAGGGGAGGCTCCCGGAAGTAGTCTACCCACGACTGGCCTGAAATTGGGCATGATTGGTGCATCCCTTGAGAGACAGTTCAAGCATTGATTAAAATCCAGAAACTTCTTAACTGTGTTGGTAGGAGTGTTTGGAGCCTCATTTAGCCATTGCAGATGTTCCGAGTTTCTCTCTGTATATGTGACCAATCTCCATATCTATTCTTCAGTTCTTTTTGTTTTCCTATCAGGGATTTATCATCGAGGCCTTCTTTTTTGAATGCTCACAGGATTTTGTGAAGTTGGTTTTTTTTTGCATACGTAACCTTGTCGAAATAATGTCATTTGGCTTTGTTTTTGAAAGATTTATTTTTTCTTTTGGATTATCTAAGTCCTAAAGAAATTCAACATAAGTACCGGGAGCAGATAAGGATTTAATTACAGCTTCATGTACAGGATTTACTATATGGCTTCATTTGGAATTGAGGATTATCCTTTGTTTAGTAAAACCAACTACCCGGTGCCCCTGATTAGATACTTGAAGGCAGTTAGAATGCACATTTTCAGTTAGAAGACTGTCAATCGCAAAACAGGCCTGAACGTATGTATGATCACTATGCTTCATATATACAGCATTAAGCTTTGTACAGTAATGACACAATTCTGTTGAGACTCCAATGTAGTCAATGGTGGAGGTAGCCTTCCCATTTGACCATGGAAAGGCATGAACAAGTTATTGTCCACATTACCATTAAGAATTGTCATGTTCCAGTTGGAAAATCAAGTATCCCACAATTCGCCGTTAATCTTATTTAAATTATATCTAGCTGTTTTTCTAACCAAGGAAGAACAACAAGCATTAACATCACCTCCTATTATGATAAGAGCATCAGCGAAAGAGACGTGTATTTCTGGCATTATTGTTGAGAGTTCATCAAGGAATGACAAGATGCTTAAATTCAACGCGTTCCAATAGATGTTAATTAGTATCAGTCCTCTATGGGTTTCTTCTCAACTAGTCAAGCATCTGATGATGACAATTCCTGGAATGTTACAGCTGAAACAGTTAATGTCATGCCCTATGCTATTACGAATAGCAATAAGCTGGTCTACAGAGGGGCTTCCTCTGTTGGGGCATGTGGCGAGTTGGCATGTTGTTGTAAATCCATCCAGATGGGCATTGTGCATGAGCCATCTATCTTTCTTCTCCTCACTCTCACCTCTAGCCTTAAGCACCCGTGCCTGATTCCCAAAGTCTAAGTGGAGATACATGTGTGCACTATCCTTTTGGACCTGCCATCTCAAAAACGTTCACAAAGTCTAACTGAAGCAAATCTGGAGATGTGAATTGCATTTTCAGACAAGTATCTCAGGGATGCTCCAGGCCTCTTCAGATGAAGTTCAGATTTATTCATTGTGAGACCATTTGAGGTTACAGGTGCAAATGTGAGATGCTCACCGCTGTTTTCTGATTTGCTCCATGGCTAATCTTTGTGAATCAGGCCCTATGTGGTGAACACTCATCCTAATATCCAGCAATCATAAGCACTGACCTACATTGTGTGTAAAAGGCCAAAACAAAAAGAATCTCACTCTCGGTACACAAAATATTTGTTTTCCCACAGAATTTTCTTTTGACAGCATGTTGGCTTTCTCTTGGAAGAAAAACATTCAGCTCTAGTTTGTCAGTCTCACCGTTCTACCCACCTTCAATACTCCTCTACTACCTCTGATGAGAGCTGCCTATGCAACTGAGCATATGGCCCTTTGGATAACATGCATGCAATGGATGGGGATGCAGAATAACCCCGACACGAAATAATCAAACCAACTCAGGAAGATGGCAATGTTTTGCTATTTTATTAACAATTATCTAAAACAAGAAGTTACAATAGACATCAACGGACGTTTGCTCGAGGTCTCAGTGAATTTATCATAAAAACACATTTATATACTAAAAGTTCGTCATACGTGATGTCATACTACATGGCAAATGATAATAGGCTCAAGGGGAACATCTAAGTACATTTTCAATAATGTGTGGGATTGATTGATTGATATTTTATTTCTATCGCGCTCGTACACAAGTGTTTCAGAGCGCGACAAGGCAAGGGGGGAACAGGGGAGAACAAAGCAGCGATCTTACTAGGCCCAGTGATGTTGAGAACGCGCAAGTGCATGGGAGAGGGAGAGGGGAAAAGTGCATGAAAGGAGGGAGAAGTGGAAAGTGCGAAGCAGAGGAGAAACAGATAAATAACAATAAATAGATAATAAAGGCAACAAACAGTGGTAGTGCAGCCAGCAATTTGCAATTGCTAGGTTTAAGGCAGCAGACAGGGTAGGTCTGATAAGTGCAGGAAGAAAAAGGGGGGTACAGATACAGACCCCAGTGCAAGGGGTGGCCCGGAGGCAGTACGGGAGGGTGAGCTGGTACCTGGGCCCGAAGGACAGAGGGTGGCCAGATGCACAGTGCCAAGAGAGAACAGATCAGCAGGAGAGAGGGGGAGAGAAGGCAGAAGAAATGAGGAAGGTCTTGAGGTGCTTCCAGAACAGAAGATGGTTCTCCTTAAGTTTTAGAGTGGCAGGGAGGCTGTTCCAGAGGGAAGCCCCAGCCGAAGACAGAGATCTACCCCCAGCTTGTTTCTTTGAAAAACGACTGACCCTGAGGGAGTTGGAGGTAGAGGAGTGAAGAGCTTGATAGTGGAGGTATTTGCGGAGGGATAGCTGATGGTATTTTGGACCCAGGCCCCAGAAACCCTTGTGGACCATGCAGAGGCTTTTGAATGTAATCCTTGCATCCACTGGGAGCCAGTGGAGAGCTTTCAGAGCTGGAGAGATACGATCCCAGGGCTTGAGGCCAAGGACAAGTCTCGCAGTCCTGTTCTGGATTAGTTGCAGAGGGCGGAGAGTAGAGGAAGGTAGATTTAGAAAGAGGCTGTTACAATAGTCCAAGCTAGAGAGAACCAGAGTTTGGGATACCATGAGCTTCTGGGGGAAGGAGAGGAAAGGCAGAGTACCTCTGAGGAGGTGCAGTCGGAAATTTGACTTTTTAGAGACCTCAGAGATCTGAGCGGAGAAGGAAAGGGAGGAGTCAAAGATGACCCCGAGGTTCTTAGCATCGCAGGTGGGGGTAGGAGGAGGGCCAAGGGAGGCTGGCCAGAGAGTGCGGGGAAAGGATGCTGAAGGTGTGCCGATGAGGAGGATCTCTGTCTTGCTGGCATTCAGACAAAGATCATTGGCGGAACACCAATCTTGAATGGCAGTTAGGCAATCAGAGATGAGAGAGGCAGAGGAGGTGACAGAGGGCAGCCTGAAAATGAGTTGAGTGTCATTAGCGTAACACTGGAAATTTGAGCAGAAAGTGGCAATGCAGGGGGCGAGAGTTGCCAAGTATTGGTTGAAAAGCCAGGGCAAGAGGTTAGACCCCTGGGGAACACCACAGTTAGAGAGGAATATAGATTAAAGGAAGGACCCAAGATGGACCTGGGAAGGTCGATCTGAGAGTAAAGAGGTCAGCCAGGCCAGAGACTGATCAGTGATACCCAGGTTTTCACAGAGACGGTTGAGCAGGATGCTATGGTTGACCGTGTCAAAGGCAGAAGACTGATCGAGGAGGATGAGGACAGAGGGAATGTTAGAGTCAAGGTTGGAGAGCAGATCTATTGGTGGTTGGATATCTACTGTCAGGTGGACAATTTATGCCTACCTCTAAAACATGTCATCTTGAACACTATTAAGTACACACTATTTCATTGGTTCTCAAACTATAAGGCCCTTCACTATATGTCCCTCTACAATTGATTGGCACACTCCTGCCATGTCTGGAACATTCGGTTCACTTAGCAGCACATAAGCTCACAACAAGGTGCCAGGAGATGGACTTGACTCTACCTCCCTACCCAATTAGCCCAACGTCTGTCATCACTCATGTCTTCTGCCATGAAGATTATCTTTGAACTTGACCTTGTAGAGTATTCTTGTCCCTGGGAATATAAGGAAGTGCGGGCACACACTATCGTAGTTCTGGGTTTCAAGCTCAACTCTGTTTTCATCCTTGCCTCACGTGACAGGAGACCACTATTTGGACAATTTTCAACAGTTAAATATCTTAAATGAATAAAACTTGACACGCATGGTGTTCTTTCCTTTCACCTCAACAAGGGATGATTCAGCTTCTCACGTTCACTGCCTTCAAGAATAGATAACCAGCCTTGGCTGCTTCAGCTTTGGTACCAGGATAGTCAGCCTACCCATTCGTATCCACAATCTCAGCTAATTTTTTACTGTGACCCAGTTCTCGTCCTTTCCTTTCCTTTCCATGGGTCCGGGCTTACTAAATTCATGACACCGATGTCCAGCTTCTATACAATGGTGGCTTCGCCTGCAGTCTATTCACTACGTATAGCCAGTTTCTAAGTTTACTTAATCTACTTGCATTACAGCATCTGTACAGTTTTTGAACGGCTTGCATTTTCTACAGTGCATCACACACATGCAATCTTCTTTTCACATATGCAAGTTTTCTCGATTCTTAACCTCGTCATCAGTTTCTATAAGGTCCATGCATTCTCTTCAGCCAGTATTCTTAGTGAGTCATGCTTGTGTCTTGTGACGTCACCAGCTCCTCTTTCACTCGTTTTCATATTCCTTCAGGGAGTTCCTCCCTCAGATTATCATCTGTTCGGGAATACATTTGATAGGGTTTTCTCAGTGGGTATCTTCATTCGAATATTCGCCGTGGTATGGTCACCACTGCTGGTGTCAAGCATGGCACAATCTCCAACATACGGGAGGTAGGGTGCGGGATTTCCTAGAGAGGCATGGAGCTGCCTCTCTACATTACATTATAATATCTGTTCTCACAACTATTAAGTCTGATGAATGCTACCTCCTCAACTTTACATTACCTATCGCCACCTCACATTCCTCTCTTGCCCTGATATATTCTTTAGTTATTGGCAAACTGGCATAAGTCATATATGGTTGCAAGAGATTGCAAGTGTGAACTCCATGATTCTTCTTCTTGCATTGTCTTGTCTTCTAAATACTCTTCTTCTTCCACCTTCCTTCCTCTCCATGCACCTACATCCCACACATTTTGCCTTGCTCTTTCCTTGTTGCGCTTTGCAGCAGTGCTGTCTTGCACCATGCAATCACAAATGAAAAATAGATCAAATAAATAAATTGCCATCAAATTAAAAGTTAACATCCTTTAAGCCGCCTCGCTCCCGTTTGTGCATGTATGCAATTTTCAGTTGCAGCATCAGGGAACGAGCCTGCAAGGGAAGAAAACAATTATTTCAGGCACGAGGGTATGACTAGTTCGCCAGAGCAAAACGTGCACTGAACAGCCCTCTGCAGTGGCATTATTAAGGCTCTTGCTGCGAACAGTGATTATTTTCAGAACACACTGTAGAATGTCATCCTCTGTTGACAACGCTTCTCTGTCTAACGGCGATGTCGACATTTGTGGTCTTAACATTTTCTAAAGAAATATTGTTTCCTAGAACACGTCACTGAGTCATTTGATAGGCCAGTTGACAATTGCATAGTTGACAGCCCTGGTATATTGCTTGGTGTACTTTATATGTGTTCACATTGACAATTGCTTTAGACATTGCAAGCGAGTCTGGATCTAAATAAAGCAGTGGACCATGCTGTTGAGAAGTAAATGTTGCATGCAAGGAAATGGAGCTTTCATAGATATTGAAATGAATGAAAATAAAGTGGCACGTGGAACCCATCCTCTCCAAGGATGAGTTCATATGTCTCCCCGCTGACAGTTTTAGCTAATGTATCAAAACAGAGCCAGTATATCGGTCACTTTATCACTGTAAGCTTCTGCATATAATACATAGGAAAATGCAAAGTGCAGATTTGGCAGAATCTGGCAATGCATTTCCTGAAATAGATGGGATGTCAGGGGCCGGTGTCGTGAGCAACACTTGCTCGGAGCCCGGTAACTGATGTTTGCAGTGCTTCTGTTACCAGGCTCTGAGCAGTAAAGGGCTTGTTGTGCAGCCATAATGCAGCAATTAAAGTGGCCTGGGAGCAATTTTGCAACTCTTTGCAGTATTTAATATTTAAAATAGCAAGCAGTATCACCAACTCACCGTTAGGGACTGTTTCCGATTCCAACGTTCATCAAAACCTTCTAGAAAGGAAACCCTCCGAGCACGGGCATTCATACGAGCTCGACTTGAAGCAAGGTCTCTCAGCATTGCACAGTGATTTGCTCGCATCATCCGCTGCCCATTAAGTATTTATGTCCTGTCCAACTATCCTGAGCAACATTCAGCCAACAGTGATGTATCTCTTTCAAACAGCTCCAAACAGCTCCTTCTGCCCCGAAGAAGGCACTTAAACATAGTACACGCCAAAGCCTGAGCTAGCAATATGCCGTGTGGCTTCGCCTAGCATTTCTGATATGAAAACGCTTTGCATTGGTAATATCACAGTACTTGGGTCGGAATACTCATAACAACAGTGTCACATACTGCACTGTGTCTCTGTATAATTGAATTGAACGCGTGCATATTCCATTATATAAGTCTGCTGCACCAGTAAACATATTTTAGCAAACATTGTGGAAATAAAGGGACAGAGTCTGACATCTTTCATCATAGGAAAGCTGAATTTCGTTAACTCGGCCGGCGGTGCCAACTCCGCCACCACCTTTTTTCAGAGTCTATCTGAGGCCTGCGGACCCCAGTGGATGAAACCACCCTAAGTTTTTGGCACACTAGGTTTTTGCATCTCTTTGGAATGTTATGTCAGGGCACCCGCTCCTAAAGAGAGGGTTCACATTGGTGTTCATTGAGCATAATGTTCTGCATCGTGCCCGCATACTGAACTTGCATCACATTCTCATCCACCCGGTTTCAATAGTATAGCACATCTCTGTTAGTTGACATGGAATGTGTCTGTTGGGCAAGTTTTGCCAATTCTGGAGGAAGCAATTTTCTTTGCAGCTTTTGGACATCAGCGGACAGATTGCACAAGGGTGCTAATAGCATACCTGCTCTTTGTGCTGCAGGGGGTGCTCTTTCGCACTCCAGAAGGGGTCCAATGCGCCCTTCTGCAGTACCACATGAGTGACCAATACATTTGCAGGTGCAGATTCACTAAGGGCCTGTTCCCTCGTGTGTATGCAGGCATACCACCCCTGATTGCTCGTGTACATGGTGTACATTAACACGTCTTTTGCACGGTTAATTAGCCCATGTGTGCGTGTGTGTGTGCATGTGTGTGTGCGTGTCTGTGTGTACATCTGGAGCCGGTGCATACACACTGCACTGCATGAACAGTGCTCTTTGAAGGTGCACAGAATGGTTGTAGGGGTGCCCCAGAGGCATCCCATGTGTCGGTGTAATACAGACTGCAAGCCACCTCCATGGGTGGGCTTTAGCCCCCTTCAGAGGAGCCCCAGGTATTCGCCTGACAGTTTGAGGGAAAGGGAAAACTGCTTGCAGCATGAAGGACATGCTGCACCATTCTTACAGGGAGCAAATACCCAAGGATGACTGTTTGCGCCAGGGGCACCCTGAGGCTGTGTTATGTTAGCCCGTGCTGTTCTCCCAGATAAAATCGCTTTCTAGGAAGCCATCGCACTATCGTCCTTTCCCCTTTCTTTAATAACCAGGTAACACGCATTTATCAGCAAAGGACAACCTGTGAGAACTGAAATCATTGATATTGACTTTTGGCTGCACGCAGGACACACATTTTCCTTATTACCAGTGTGAAAATGAAGGCCTGGGATGTTTGCTGACAATAAAAAGAACATACATTAGTTGATTAAAATGGAATGAGGCTTATCGAATAATCAACATCATTGTTTTCAATGTGTAGTTTCTTACGCATTGATATTAGAATCTATGATACGTGATGCCAGTGCTTCAGAGCTCTGAAGTTAGCCCTAATCCATCGTGGTTTGGTGGTTAGCTCGTGCAGCACTGCTGATTTCTGTGCATTCGCATAGCCCTGCATTCATACTCGGGAAGGTAGATTCTCAAAGGTTAAATAAAACAAGCATTGGAAAGGCTAATGGTTTTGGCGTTTACTGCTGTTCTTTGCATTTTGCATGCATAGACAACAGGGCGCAAGGACGGGAGTGCAAAGTTTCAAAGGTGGATGCAATACGGGGTGCATATGGGCAAGAGAATGAGAAGTGAAATAGAGCAATGGAGGACGCCATTGATAGAGGGTGCCATTGAGGATGAGCCAGAAGGAATATGTATGACAAAGGGTCAGAGTGAGAGGGTAAGAAATAAAGTGAGTGTGTCAGAGGAAGAATACCAGGGTGGGTTGGGTGGGTGGGGTAGTGAGAGAAGGGGTAGGCTGGGTGGCATAGAGAGACTGTGTGGGCTGTGTCGGGGAGACAGAAAGGAAGTAGGGTGGGTGGATTTGAAAGAGACGTAGTATGGAGGATGGGGTAGAGAGAGAGGGGCAGGGAGGGTGGGGAAATATAGGGTATAGTGTGGGTTGGGGTAGAGAGAGAGGGGGTTGGATGTGTGGGCAGTGGTAAAGCATGAGGGGGCAGGGTGGGTGGGGCTAAAGAGAAAGGGATATGGTGGATAAGGGTAATGAGGGGGCAGGGTGAGTGGATTAGAGAGAAGGTGGGTAGACTAGAGGGGGTAGTGTGGTTGGGGGTTTAGAGAGCGAGGTGGTCTATGGTAGCTGTGGTAGAGAGAGCGGTAATGAGGGGAGAGAGAGAGGACGTAGGGTGGGTGGTAAAGGGAGAGTGAGGTAGAGAGAGAGAGGTGGTAGAGCAGTTGGTAGTAGAGAGAGTGAGGGGGTAGGGCAGGGTAAAGAGAGGGGTTAAGGCAGGTGGGTAAAGGTAGAGAGAGAGGGGTAGGGCTGGTGGGTGGGGTAGAGAGAGGGGCTAGGTGGGGTGGGGTAGAAAGAAAAAGTAAGGGTGGGTGGGATATAGAGAGAGGATATTTAGAGAGAGTAGTGGCAGGGTTGGTGGGATAGAGAGAGAAGGGTAGGGTGGAGATGTAGCGAGAGAAGGGGTATGTTAGGGTGGGTGGGATAGAATGAGAAGGGGTAGGATGGGTGGGTGGGGGAGATGGAGAGGGGTAGGGCAGGTTGGTTGGGGAATAGAGAGGGTACAGGGTGGGTAGATGGGGTAGAGTGAGAGGTAGTAGGGTTGCAGGCTCGGGTAGAGAGAGGGCTGTCGGTAGCGAGAGAGGTTAGTTGAGTGGGTAGGGAGAGGGTGGGCGGGTGGGGGTATAGAGAGGGTGGGTGGGTGGGGGTAGAGAGAGGGTGGGTAAGTGGGGTAGAGAGAGCGGCGGGCAGGTAGGTGGGTGGGGGTATAGGGCAGGTGGGTGGGGCAGAGAGAGAGGTAGGGCAGGTGGGTTGGGGTAGAAAGAGGGCATATGGTGGGAGCATGGAGTAGAGGGAGAGGGAGTAGGGTTGGAGGACGGGGTAGTGTAGAAAAGCAGGTGCACACATCACTCATGGAGCCCATCCCCTCACCTCCATCATATTGGTAGAAGAACAAGAAAGCACTGTGCCTGATACCTTGTATCATCCCAATTCCACATTGAAGATATGAAAGACGTTATGCGCTCAGACAACCATACCAAATGTACCCTTGAACTGAAGTGGCAGAAGGCAGTCTGCAAACACCACTGAACATAGAAGAACTATAAGTAAAGTCTGACAGGTGTAAAGGGACATTAAAAAGAGAAGAGACAAGGGCATACTGAAGCAATATATGAAAACTCAAGGAAAGAAGGAAGATGTGACTGAAGTAAATTAACCGAATATGCAAATGTGAAGAAATCATGTACACGAAGAAGATAAGAAGAGATGCAGTAGATGTATAGAGGCAGAAACGCAAGGTAGATGAGACATATAGAAGCTTGCTAGATGTAGGAAATATAACGGGTAAAGCAGCCATGTTGAGAAGATGGATGTCAGTTTCATATAATAGTAAGCTAAAAGCCCCAACGACAGAGACCAAGGTTGCAGAGCTGACAGGCACTGGAATACAGAACCGTGCAAGAACAAAGAATATTTTGTGGAGTAAAACATTGCCCCTGAATGCCAGAAATAAAGAGGCCAGAGTGATTTGTAAAGTCCCATTGAAGTCTATAGCCAGTACAGAAATGGTGATGTCAGACATGAGGCCTATTGAACTAAAGACAGAGCCTGAATCTCAAATGAAGGAGACATAGGTGAGGAAGTTGAAAAGTTTGAAGATATGCGCAGTGCATTTCAGCAAGGAAAGGAACAAAACGTGGCTGACAATGTTGTCTTACTAAATCCATGGAAAGCTACACTTTTTACTTAAAGAGACAGATAGCTGTGTGTTCATTATCTTCAATTGAATACCAGATTGTGCTCCAGTAATTTCAAGTGAAACCAAGCTTATTGTAATTATAAGAAATAAAAGAACTTCTTTTTTGTTCATGCAAATGACAGTATGCAGAGAGAAATGCCTACTAGACTTTCAGAGTTCCAACATAGTTTTCTCATATAACTGCCCTATACATATGAACAATCCAGAAGTGATACTCATGTCTTTGGCAACTGTGAGATTAAAGGAACAACATTACACAAGGATATAAGGCCCGGATGCCTTATAAAATGATTCATATAAAATGTATTGTGTATTATTTATTGCAGAATTTTACATGCAGCTCAGCATTTCTCCTAAAAATGAAACTTAACCTCTTAGACCTTTCCTTCTGCTGGTCCTGGAGAGGGGGTTCTGGTTGTCAACCATCAATCAGGTCAATTGCTTAAAAAATATAAAGAAAAACACTGTCTAGATTTAAACCACGGTGGAAATATATAAAGCCATGCCTTCTCTTTCAGCAGAAGTGACCTTGATGTCACAACTACCATAAAATGTGCATTAGATTTGCAGCCAGGGCCATTATAAGGCCAAGAAGGGACAGGTGAAGATAATCATGAGCTAGTCTCTAGCTGATCACATGCTTAAGGGAAAATGAAACTTAAGAGAACAAAGGAAGGGCAGGAGTTTAGTTAATGGACAAATACGTATTATTGCATAAAAATGGCAGCGTATATGCCACAACGGTCATTCAAGACTTTTATTAAAGGTGACATTAACACCCTTTGAACCATGCCAAAATGATTTTTGTGTGATAAATATAACAGAAGTTATTAATGAAAAGTAGATGTGGGCTTTAACTTAATTCCAAGAGATTTGAAAGTTGGTGTAAGGGTGAAGGACGAAATTAACATTGGAACTATGAAGTGGCATATTTTTCACTGATACAGCTCCTGAGTAAATGAAGAAAACCCATAAAGATTTGAAAAATTAGGGCACTTGCCATGTTACTAGATTTTCAGAGTTTGAACGTGCCAAGCCCACATGTCAGTTTGGGATGACAAAGCTTTCTCCTCCCACAGCTTTCCTAACTCACACCCCTCATCTCCTTGTCCTATTTGTACATAGGTGGGAGGTGGGTAGAGAAAACCAACCAATTCCTTTTGTGGGAATCATGACAAGTTTGTGATGTCATGTTCCCTATAAGTAAACCATTTTACATCAGAACTGGGCTTTTTTTACTTATTCCGGGAGGTAACCTGCTGCTGAACTCTTGCGAGAAACACCCAAGCAGAGAGGCCCCAAATTCTGCATTGGAGACAGGGACCAGGACACATAGAAGCTGACTGTGACCCCTTGGAGGAGCCAGTGGGGACTATCCTTGACTGACACCCTTGCTGTCCCAGAGGTGCCCTGCTGTTCCCTAATACCCATTACAAGGCATCTCCTGTAAGTAAAACTATCCCAAAGCCATAGATTGTGTAGGCCCTGCATTTTTCAAGTATAGTTCTAGTTATAGCAAAATATCCTGTTTGTCTGTGTAGATCCTTAGCATATTTAATTAAAGTAAATCAATGAATTCCCCCATAGAAATCATGGGATGTGTTTTGTTAGCATTCAAAACTAACAAGCTCTTCCCAGTGTGTTTTGAGCCGGTATAGACATAAAGATTTGCCAAAAGAATGAATCCCAAAACCCTGTTTCCAAGTGAGGGTGCAGGGTGCAAAACAAAATTCCCCAGTGATCCACTTCATTTTAAATCAGAAGGCTGAAGCCTTGTATTTCCATTGCATGTGTGGTGGGAAAAACCAAATTGACCCTTTGTTCCCATTGAGCTCTGACCCAAACCATACAGCTCTGCCTGTTCTTTTTAGGTGGGGCAGAACACACTTTCCCATTGCTTTTCTTTCCCTCATAATGCATCTGTTGTAATAAGTGAAAAAAAACTATTTTTGTCCTTGAATCCCATTTCTCCAAAGAGTGCATTTTGTCAGAATCCCAACATAGTTTTCCCTTGTGTTCCCACTCTCTGCCACTTTCCTTCAATTCAGAGGGGTCAAGTCTATTTGATGTTTGGAGGGTGGGAGTTGCTGTGAGAAAAGTATTATAACCAAACCATCAATCACTGTGTGTTTTGAATTGTTTGTTTTCTGTATTGGTGGGTGATTTGAAAAGAAAGCTGCAGGAAATTGTGACAGCATATCTCAGTATTACCTCTGTGTTGGTGCCATGAGCAAGACATGTTTGTTCTTGTGCTGCCACAGCATTGGTGGCTGATGTCAGTCTGTTTGTCAAATTTGGTTTAAATAAATTAATAAATATATATTCTTTCTACTCACCAGCCTGGTTCCTAGTCCATTGTGGCACAGGGTATTTGTTGGGGTTGGATGCAAGGCGGATTGGAGGCCTTACCAAATAGAACCTGAATCAAAATCATAGTGATATGTTGTTCACCACCTGGATTGGGGGGAAAGGAACTCCCTGAGTTGAGTGTGACCACGTAATAAACCACAACAAAACGTTTGGCTCACAATGATAGATGCTGCAGCAAGAAGCAACCGCAAGGTACAAAAGCAGTTTAAGAGGATAAGACATGTACGTAAGACATATTTCTCTTAGATTAGGCAAAGGAGTAAACATTTTGGAGTGCCAAGTATTGGACAATTAAAGATGCAGAAGGTATATGGAGGATGGAGCAACCAAGTCGCCACAGGCCAAGAAGAGTAATATCACCCAGTATAATTTAATCAAATAGCACTAAGGACAGAATGGAAGAATCATGGTCTCCTCACATGTGGAGCAAGACCAGAAAACAAGGCCTATTCATAACACTCCAGACAAAGATAGCAATGTACCTTCACTCCCTTTAAAATTCTGTAGAAGAGAACAGTCAGCAAGTTAAACTACAAAGAAGAGACCTTGGCTTAGGGCTTAACTGATGAGAGATGGTAGGCTAATTGGCCAAGTGGGCAGTTGTCTGACGTTGGTCTCCGCACCTGGGTTTCGTTTTGCTTACATGCTGCTAACAAGCCGAATCTCCAAGGTTGGAAGAGATTGTTAACCAAACAGGAGGGCCTACATGATGATGGACTATCCACTGGTGAGAAGCCAATCCGCTGCTGTTATCTACTATTATCTGTATTATACGAAGTTAGAGGTAGTTCAAGGCGTGCCTACTTGATAATGTGCAGCCAATAACGTTACTAAAAAGTCAATAAGCTAGAGGTATATATGTTCCCTTAACCAATCCATCCACCATGTAGGATGATGTCATAGCTGACATATATTGAGGTATTTATTCATTTATTTTTACATTTGTTGGGTGCGCAAAACCCTAAGGCATCTAGGCGCTGTTACAACTAGGTACTTTTACATGATAGACAAGGACAGGACCAAAGCAAGTGGTGCATGAGGCAGTCATTAGGTCAAAAGCCAAGTTTCCAGTGCCTTTCTGAAGACCCAGTAAGATTGTTCATCTCTCAAGTCTAATGGCAGGTTGTTCTATTGAGAGGCAGTAAGTGAAGGAAAGCTCAAATCTCCACTTTTTACTCTCTTGGATTCCAGCAGGACTAGCCTCTGAGCATATGCCTTCCTGACTGGACTGGATGACTGGGCTTTGACAATGCTTCAAGACAAGTAGAACAGTGCTGTATTAGAAAGGCATTTGTGGGTGATATGTTTTAAAGATGATCCTTTCTTTGATTGGCAGCCAGTGAATGTTTCTTCTTGCTTCCGAAATATGCTCTCTTTTCGGGATCTTGCGGGCCACTCTGATGGCATTATTTTGGATCACTTGCAATTTGTGGATATTGCAATTGGAGGTGCCTGCAAAGAGGGCATTACAATAGTCAAGTCTTGCTCTGATGATGGCTCTGGCAATGGCGAGGCAGTTAGCTGGTGCTAGGAATGGTCTGGCAGCATTGATAAGCTTTAGAGTGTAGGCAGCTGAGGTTGCAATGGCATTAACCTGGTGTGTCATGAAGAGTGAGGAGTCCAGGTAGATGCCTAAGGTCTTTACTAAGGCAGAGACACTGATGCTAAGATTGTCTATGTTGAATTTTGAATAGAGTGGAGTGAGAATTTCTAGGGCTGGAGGGGGACCAACCAACAGGATCTCAGTTTTTTCATCATTTAGACACAGACCATTAGAAGCCATTCAACTTGGATGGTTGAATAGATTGCTTTCAAGGTGCGGAAGTCTACTGTGTAGTTGCCTGGGAGGGGAAGAAGGATTTGCGTGTCATCAGCGTAATTTGTATAGGAGATGTCAATTGAGTCCAGGAGGTCGAAAAGGGGTTTGTTGAATATGTTATAGAGCATCGTGGAGATGCAGGAGCCTTGAGGAACTCTGCATAAAATCGGTGAAGGGGGGGCAGAGGCAAATTCACAGAAGATTATTGTAGATCTCTCATCCGGAAAGGAGGAAATCCAGGCTGTGGTTGCTCAGAGAATTTGGCTGTGGAGATTAGGTGACTGCAGAGAATGTTATGGTCCACTAGGTCGAAGGCAGCTGAGAGGTATATGAAGAGAAGAAGAACAGGCTTGCCTTCATCTCTGATGACGTCAATCTGGTTTTTTAGGTCTAAGAGGGCTGACTCTGTTCCATGACCTGGTTTAAAGCCAGATTGGTGCAGACCTAGGATTTGATTGGATTCTAAATAGTGCTGGATTTGTATATATGCTGCTCTATCTAGAATGTTCATCAGGATTGGGACTGTTGTAATTGGTCAGCAACTGCTCAGTGAGGCTAGTCAAGTGAGGATTGTTTTAGAAGAGGCAGGATCCATGCTTCTTTCAGTGAGGTAGGAACCCTTCTGGAGGAAAAATATGCATTGATGAAGCTAGTGATGAATGGGATGAGGGGTTCAGCGCAGTCTTTGATGACTGATGTGGGGCAGTTGTCCCCTTTGCATCTGGAAGGTTTTAGGTATTTAGTATTTGTTGTACTTCCATTTCTGTGACAGGCCAGAAATAGAAGGGTGCTAGGGTTTGAGAGGTGAGTATCGGCAGACAGGGTGAGGAGGCTTTGAGGGATGTTTGCTTAGCAAGCATTTTTGCTTGGAGGGTGGTCATTTTGTTTAACAGCAGTTCCTGGATGTTTGCACACATAGTATTATCTTTGATAATGGATATTGGCGCTGGTGCTGGGGCTTCAAGCTCCTTACAGATGGTGAAGAGCTCCCTTGTGTTAGATTTTGCATTTATAATTCTGTCGTTGTAGCAAGTCGCCTTGCCTTGGGTAATGTCAAGTTTGTAGGTTCTAGCTGCAGATATAAACATCTCTTTGTAGGCTTTGGTTGGATGTTTTATCCAGATTACTTCAGATTGGTGCTTCTTTACTCTTAGGTTCTGGAGTCGCTCAGTGAGCCAAGAGTTAATATGGGTGATGGATTTAGCTTTGCGAGGTACCAGTGGGGGGACCATATTTACAGCTGTTTCCATGGTTTTAGTGTAGAGGTCTGCCAGTGCATCTGAGTTATTAGCCCAGTGTACCAGGTGTTCAGAATGGTGATCGGAGGGAAGCAGTGAGATCCTATTTTTGGAGATTTTGCAAGAGCTTCTTGCCCCCAGGTAGGTGGTAGTGGGATACCAGTATTGCAGTCATCCTATGCTAGAGGTGTGCTAAAATTGATGATAGAGTGGTCTGTCCAAGGGCATGGGGAGATGCCAGGGATGGATATCTCCCAGTTTAAATCACACAGCCAGTCCAAGGTGCAGCCTTTGCTAAGGGTTGGGCAGTTTATCTGGAGTGTGAGACCTTATGCCTTGAGGGCTTTCACTAGCGAGGCGGCGTTACTGTCTGACGGGTCATTCAAACCCAAATTCATGTCTCCTAGCAGGATCAGTCTGGTAGAAGGTTTAAGGTTTGTATTGAGGAGATGTATTAGGTCATCCTCAAATGTGCCAATGAGGCCTGGAGGTCGGTATATTAGGTCCAGTAGAATGGAACTCGTATGGGATGTCATGATTTTCAGTGTAAGTAGGTCACAATTCCCCTCTAGATTTTGTGGAAGCACTCTGATATTAAGGTTTTATCTGTAGATCAAAGCAACCCCACCTTCCCTGGCATTCTGCCTGTCCGCTAGTAGGATGTTGTTCCCTGGTGGGGTAGCTAATGCAGGTGCAGGGTCTCAGGCAGGATGAAGCCATGATTCAGTCAATGCTAAGAGATCTAGATTGTTGGATATGATAAGATTGTTGACGTCCAAGCCATTGGCATGCGCCGATCCTGCTTTGATGATGGCAGCTTTAAGCAGTGCCTGTTGGGTGTCTGGGCATTTGGTAGCTGTTTGGGAAGAAGCAAGTATGGCAGGTGATGCCTTCTGAGATGGCTCAGGTGGAGGGGTGTTGGCACAAAGGCGGGCAGGTGGTTTTCTACAGGTCGACAGGTAAGTGGCTTATGAGGCTGTTCGTACATGCGGCTGAGGTACGGCTTGCCAGTCTACTGTTCCAGATGAGGATGGTAGGTATGGTGGTGGGCACACTTAACGTGAGTCTTCTATAGAGCCTTTTGTTTCTTAGTCTTGTGGGCAGTGGAAACATGGACTAGGGGATGTGTGGCATGGGATTTGGCAGGATGGTATGTTGCGGTGCAACTGACAGTTAGCCATTTGGCTTGGGTAGTCTTATGCAAGTAACTGTGGAGGTTGGCACATTGTCTTGCATACAGCTTGTTTGCTAATGGCATCATAGGCTGTGTGGTATGTGCCAGGTGTGCCTTGGATATACGCGACTCGAGTGGTGAGTTGCGTGGATAAGGTAACATGAGGTCACAGTTACATAAAGCCTCTGTGTAACTTAAATGTATTTGAGAGTGAGTAAGCCGCAACTTGTTATGCTGCCAGATTTCCCTATTTTATTGAATTGATAATAAAGTAGCACTTTGCCATATTCTTTGAGTCTCTCCAGTTATTTTGGCCCTGAAATCAGTTATTATGGTAGTCCCGTCCAGCACTTGATATGCTCCAGGTGCTACTGCACAGTAGAGAGAGGGTTGAGGGTAGAGAGAGAGGTTAGGATGGGTGAGTAGAGAGAGGGCAGGTGGGTGGGGGTAGAGAGAGTGGTAGGGCAGGAGTGAGGTAGGGAGGGGGTAGGGAAGGTGGATGGGGAAGAGAAGGGGTAGGGAAGGTCGGTGGGAGAGAGAGTGGTGGGGCAAGTGGGTTGGTGTAGAGAAAGAGGGGTCTGGGTGGGTGGGGGAGTTGGATTACAGCAGGTGGATGGGGCAAAGAACATGGATTAGGGTGGGGGTAGAAAGGGTGGGCAGGGTTGAGAGTGTGCGATTAGGGTGGGTGGTTTGGGGTAGAGAGCATGGAGTTAGGATGTGTGGGTAGAGAACCTGGTATTAGGGTGGGTGGGGGTAGAGAGCTAGCATTAGGGTGGATGGGCTGGGCTAGTGAGCATGGGGTAAGGATGGGTGGGTGAGGGTAGAGAGCCTGGGGTTTGGGTGGGTGGGGTAGATAGCCTGTGTTTACGGTAGGTAGGTAGCCTGGGGTTAAGGTGGGTGGGTGCTAGAGAGCAAGGGGGTAGGGTGGGTGGTGGTTAGAGAGTGTGGGAATATGGTTGGTGGACTGGATGAGAAAAGGAGCTTTGTGGTTGGGTAGGTGGGGTTAGACAGCATAGGGGTAGGGTGGGTGATTGGTAGTAGAGCGTGTGGGGGTGGGGTGTGTGGGTTTTGATAGAATTGGTGGATGAGGGTAGAGAGCCTGGGGTTATAGTGGGTTAGTAGGTGTAGAGAGCCTGGTGTTAGGCTGGGTGGGGGCAGAAAGTCTGGGGTCAGGGTGGGTGGTACAAAGCAGGGGTACGGTGGGGGTAGACAGAATGGGGTAGGGTGTGTGATTGGGGTAGAGAGCATTGGCGTAGGGTGAGTGGTGGTAGAGAGCAAGGGGGTATGGTGGGTGATTAGGTGTAGAGAGCCTGGGATAGGGTGGTTTGGTCGGGCAAGGGGGTCTGGCTGGGTCTAGCTCCACAAACACATAAGACATACCGGAATGATGAGCACATAGACTTTTTCACAATAAGATTAAACCTCAGAGTACCTCACTATAAATTACAGATACACTACTGAAAGGAATAGTAGGACATATTGTAAGAAGAGTTCAATCAACCTGAATCAAAACATTACCACTAAACAGCACAAGTAATGATACAATCTTGGGACAACTATAAATGCTGAGTGAAGCCACACCATCTGATAAGAGCTTCTAAAATACTGTCCAATGGAAAGCAAAACATTATCTGACTAGACCTATGCAGAGTTATTAGGCATAACTATTTCATCTCAGCTTGGTCAAAATAGGATTCTCATTGATGTAGTAATCTCACTGTATGGCAAGTGCGAGACTTATATCTCAAAGCATGAAATATACGGTGTATGTGTGGCATCTGTAGATGAAAACACTATATGAATTACATGCACAACATTGGGGGTCATTCCGAGGTTGGAGGTAAGGGATTACCGGCGCCTGTAAGGGCACCGATGGCGGTAATCCCTTACCTCCGTATTCCGAGTTCCCTTTTCGGGTCCCTCTTTACCTCCTGCTTTTAGCAGGAGTAAATTACGGGACCCGCAAAGTGACCTTGGAGTAAATTACGGCCCCGTAATTTACCGTGCCGTAATTACCTCCTTCCTCATTCCCATTGAGCCCTATGGGGGCAGAAATGGGGATGGGGAAGGGCTATGGTGAATGGGGAATTACCGGTCCATCCAACCTTGGAATGGACCGGAAATTACTCCATTCACCATGCCGGTATTCCATGGAGTAAATAGCTCCATGGTTGCCAACCATGGAGCTATTTACTCCATGGTGTAGTCCTAACTCGGAATGAGGGCCATTGTCTTGCACTCAATTTTACTATAACTGTGCCTTGATAAATCCCAGAGAAGGGTGAAACAGTTGCACGTGCCTCCAAAGGGAGTTTGTTGGCACTTTCTGAAAAACTAAAATAAGACTTTTTTTCAAAATAATTTTTGGTCTAGAACCATTAAAATATCTACTTTACAAAAACCTGAGATATAAGAGTTATTGTTTTAAACCCTAAAAGCTAGGTACAATTAGCCCAACGCCCACACACTAGCCATTGACTTTCTCACTGAGTAGTGGATATCAGTCAATGTTGGGTTCTACTGCCAGGCCAGTCCAATGGACACTTAATGAATAGTTAATTGGGGTTAGACGCACTGGATATTATCGACTACCAACCTATTACAAAACTAATTTTAAGCTTCTCGACGTGAGGAACAAAACTCAAAGGAAAAATCACGTATCAAAGGCCTAGGACTCACCATTTCCAAGATATTTGCAGCATAACACACTGCACTGCGCCAGGGTGAGGCGTCAGCTGGGGAGAGTGCACACACAGGCCCAGTATGGTGCAGCATGCCATCTCTCGCCTCCCTTCCATGTCTTATCTGGGGTATTTCAGCCAGCCACACACACCCCTTCTTAGTGCAGCTCACTTCAGAGTGCAAGGCACATTAAACAATAAGCGACTTGGTGCAGCAACCTACAGGATGATTGATTTTTAACAATTGATTAGAGTGTTATTATATCTGTCTACAGAACCCGTGTGAAGTACGGGTTATTTTTGCTAGTTATTTATGTAGCAGTACTTAAGCCTTTTTTCAGTAGTGTTAAGTGTAAATTGAAACACGTCAGGGGACTTCTAACTTTGGCATATAATGTCCACTGATATACAGTCATCTTCCCAGAATCACACACTTTAAGTGGTGAATCTCAGACTACAGATCAGTATGCAACATAAGCACTTGACCACATATCTTTTCAGGTCCCTAGTACAAGTATGTTTGAATGTTGGGTTTTCATGAATACTCCATTTCATAGAGATGCAATGGACATGACACACATCATGAAGAAATAACGTGACCAATTATACATGTGACAACTTTGACTCTCCTCCTTGTCTCCCTACTCCTGAATCTGAGAGCAGGACACTGCATGAGATCCATGAATTGCCAAATGAGTGCGTTACTTGATGTAAAGTCAACATTTTATTATCCAGACGTAGATGTTGCAATATTATTTAATCCTCTGTGGAGAAACATAGTATGATCAATTAGATACATACTTGTCTACACACCTTGCAGTATCAATCATTCATTTATCAGCAGATTGCCCACCTGAAAAGATATAACTCACATAATCTTCTACAAACTACAAAGTCCAAACCCACCCTAGGTCAGGAAAGTACACCAAACCAAAAATACACATTTCAGTGGCTGAAGAGAATGGCTGGAGCTGTGGAGTGTAGATATGACTGTGGAGAGGAAAGGAGGAAAGGTGCCTCTGGAAATAAGCTGAGGCGATCATCTGGGGCTGTGGAAGAGGGTTTGAGGAGAGGAGGTTCCTGGCGAGAGATGAAGAGTCTTAGAAGAGTGGCTGGGTCCATAGAGAGAGAAGATGGGTGTTAAGAGATGCAGCGGCTCAAGAGAGTGCCTAGGGCATTGTAGGGTGGCTAGGTCTGTGGTGAGATTGGCCCAATCTGAATAAAATGGAGCTGTCTGAAGAGTCGGTTTCATTGGACCAAGAGATACACATTGACAGATAATAAGGAAGTGTGGGGAGGCAGAGAGGTACTCTGGGAAGATAGTGGATATTTTGGGAGATGTAAGAGCTAGGATGGAATACCGATTTAATGTGTTTTAGGGGATGGCCAGACTGTGTGGATGGACGAGAGGGTTGTGCTGAGATGTGGGGGCCTTGCTTAGTTGTGATGGCTGCTGATGGGTAATGAGGCTCTCTAGAAATAGTCCTAACAGAAGAGTTCCCTCGAAGAGGAATTTCACAGTGAGGCTTGTACTGAATGTGACTGTACCTTATAGCAACCTTGTAACTTGGCACCATACCCCTGATTACAGCTTTAAATTGACAGAGCATTCGGATCACCCATTGCACATCTTTATATTTAAATAACAGAGAGGCCCTGATTCCTCTCACTGTGGAGCCATGATTTGTCACGTAACATGCGCTCATGCTCGAAGGGTCTGCTCTCGGTGACTGTGCGTAGCGATGATTTACTCCATAATCAACCACTTTAAAAACAGAGAGTTTGCAGTAATTATAACCTAATATTAATGCTTATTGGGTTAAGTGCCACCATACACTTCATTGTTATTTGGCGTTTATACTAATAATTGTGTAACTCAATTGTTACTTCTTGTATCAGACTCCAAAAGATAAATGACTATCATCATTATTACTTTTAATTATTATACATTTTTGGAGTGTGAACCTAGATCAGGAGCTTCAGAATGCTGCACAGGCCATAGAGGAAACCATTGATAGAAAAAGATTAACAAGTCATCAAGTAAACAATAGCAGTAATTATCACAGTGCAATATAAGCATGGGTGTGTGCACAAGTTAGCCAGAGGCTTGGTTACACCAAGGTGTTTTTTGAAGAGCCAGGTGTTTAGTTATTTCCCAAATTGAAGGAGAATTGGATGCAACTCAGATTGCCCTAGAATGTAGTTCCAGAAGACTGGAGCATAGTATGAAAAGGGCTGTTTCCTTGTTGTATTCTTGTGAGCCAGTCTATTTTCTAGTCTGGTGAGCCAAATCCTAACCAAGATGGTGAGCCAGTGTTATTTGCACAAGGTGGGGATGATGTGGTCAAAGTCTACAGAGCCAGTGATTAGACAAGCCATTGTCTGGTGGACCAATTTGATTAGGGCCAGGAGAGAAGCTCGGAGCTCTGAGAGGATCACTTTAGCCGAGTCAATGTGCTAGTTCACTAGAGCCTGCACCACCAACTGCAAGTCCTTGTGCAGGTGGAAAAACGTAATCTTGTGACTAGAGTGATCTGATTCCAAGCCTTTTGAGCCTTTTTCGTTATGTTTTGTTGGAAGGATATGTTGCTATTCACAATGGAGCTGAGGGATTTTTCTAAGTGTGTGAGCCGAGGGTTGGGCCTGTCCAAGAGCATTTGATTCAGTCATCTTCCATGGACCCTGCTTGCATAGTTGGGCCAGAAGTACCTATTAGGTCTTGGTAGTGTTCAGCGCTTAATATCTTTCACTTTTGAATGGTAGCCAGACATGAACTAAGTCAAGCAATATCTCTTGGGCCCTTGACCTTTAGTTACAATTGCGTATCATCTGTGTACTGGTGCATAACAATGTTAGGATCATCTAGCAGGGAGCCAGGTGGTTTCATACAGAGGTGGAACATTACCATGGAGATGATGGAACGCTGTGGGACTCCACAGGTGACGAGTTAAAGTTCAGACCTGAGGGAGCCCATCTCGACAGATTTGTGTATGCCAGATAGGTAGGATGAGAACCATTTCAGGACATTGCCAGAGAAGTCCATCCTGTGTGCAAGTAAGGTGAGTAGTGTATGATGGTTGAGCGAGTCAAATTAAGTCGAAAGGGGAGAAATGCCAGGCAAGAGTCCCCTTTATCGATAATAAGCATGTATGAGAGGTCCTCGGGCATGAGTGAAGAGAAGTCCAGTGGTCAATGGATCATGGAAGGATAAAGGAAGGAGGGTCAGAGGATTTGGAGCCCATGATGCAGAGCCTGAAAGTAACAATATTATTGATAAAGAACGTAATCATAGATTTGCACTTCTCCTGGCATCCTGGTACTTTCAGGTCTGGTGTGGGGTTCGAGCAGTGTTTTACTGCCATGGTAAAGGCTTTGCTACTGTTAAATCATGACAAATTGGTGGTGGTCTAATAAGTAGTCTTGGCTAAGGTAACTGATTGGAACATAAGCCCTTGAGAGATAGATGATCCTCGGGTTCCTGGGACTTGCACCAGCATTTCCCAGGAGCTCTAATGGACTCTTTGTTGATAAAGAGCTCTTGAATAGTCCAGATGGCAGACAGGTTCTGCCAAAGCCCAATTTTCTCAGAGTGAAAGTATCTGCCAATTCCTTTCAGGTTTGGCTAATGATATCAAACAGCAAGATGATGTTCGCAGAGGTGGGGATGTTGGAGAAACCAACATGCAATACCTTTACTGGAAGGTTTTTGTTGGAGTGGCGTGCCACTATCAGGCATTTATCCGGTATTGTGTATGCTGCCAGGGAGTGTGATAAAGAGAATCAGGTGGCTGAATGGTCTATCCAGTGGAGCATCATCTGAGAAGGGGGAAGAGGATAAGATGAGGACTATGGTATTGCCTCTAATGTGTGTGCGGGCTCGTACACGTTGCTTTAGAACCAGTGATTCTGAGAGAGGCAGGAGTGTGTCTGGTGTTTTTGGTTGATTGGGTCTCAGGGAGGTTGATGTCACGAAGGAAGATGTTTGTAGCATGAGAGATTGAAGCTGTGCACCGTAAGCCCCCAATCTTACCTAGAAAGGTACCACACCTGTGATGTGGTCTTTAGATGAGGTGGAAAGGGACTGAGGCCTCGTGTGATACAGGAAATCAATACGTTATTGTTTCCATTGAATATAAGGTTGATTGATGGCGCACAGTGCACCGTTTCTGGTGACTGCTTCTACACTTTCTGTCCTCCCTGTCCCATCCACATGTTGGATTCTGTATCTGGGTGGGGGGTGAGGAAATGAGTGGCGTCGGAGGAGGTTGGTCTGAGCCAAACTTGGCTATGTCTTGCCAGATGTGAAAGATTTAAATTCTATGACTTGTGTCTCCCAGGAATACTCAAGTAGATCCTCAACCTCCTTAGCTACCTTGCTGCCATTTAGGTGCATCAGAGCATATGCAGGTTGTACTCACACTGTTACTGTCCAGCTCACAGGGCAACTGCAAGATGAGGATCTCCTTGAACGTGAGTGGCTTCATACAACAGTTACAACAAAGGGGGAAGTTAACACAACTCTGTGTCCAGATTCTAGGGTAGACCCGCATGACGAAAATACTGGACTTCGAATACATCACCACGCAAGGTCATCATGCGGAGAGTTTAGACAACTAGCTGCCCACTTATAAATGTATTCTGCTTGACACATTCCCTTACAACCATGAAACAGGTGTGCAGCATAATACAATTCTTGTGTATACATTTATATTGTAATAAAACATCGAAATGTAAATTGTGTGGAATCAGCAATACATCACAATACAAATATTTGTTGTGACAAAACATTGATTTACAGACAGAATTACAGATCAAATAAAAACATCATCAGTTCTGGTTTACAGGACACCCACCACTGAGATGCAATATCACAAAACTGTTCTGCCAACAAGCATCGATATGTCTGTCTATATATAACTTTTGGCGTGGTTATCCAAAGACTTGTGATTCACAGCTTGGGGAGTGGTTCGTTAATGCAGTCCCCCCATACTGTGAAGTACCAACTCCGTGTTTATTCCGAAGCCGACATGGTGCAATCCATACTGACAATGGAGGAAATTCGTCCATGGGCAGAGGATATAAAGAGTAAACGGACTGTGGGGAGTCAATTCTATGTAAAGGTGAGAACGGCAGAAGTCTGTCTCCTGCGTTTTTCGGCAGGTATATTGCCTTCAAAGGTAGCCTCAAATGTTGAGTATTACTGGCAAAAGCTCTTGTCGTTTCATGTGCGAAGCAAATCATTCTTCTTCATGTGGGTAAAATGCTGAGACCCACAGGCACGGGGCTGATTACTAACCTCGTAGTGTATCCCTACAGCACATACGGCAGCCATAGCAAATGTATTCTCTCTTTTCACAGAAATATGAAACAATAACTCAATATAACATAAAAACATAACATAACATCCTTGCGCCCACAGGATTGTGCGGGATACGTGTGTACGTCAATGCATGCCTGCCTGAGGGTTCAGGGCCACGTGAGAGAGAAAGTGCACTGGCACGCACATGTTAATAAAGGCAGGCCTTATGCATTAGCCAGGGCTGTCAGGAGAATGTATATGCATTTCGGCTGCACGGGTTTGTGGCCACTACTTGCAGAGGCGTAGACAGGGTAGGGCCTGAGGGGCAAGGCCCGCCCAAAATCTGTAACTGCCCACTCAGCAGTGTTGTGCGGGCATTTACAGATGTTAATGTCACTGCTGGTGGGCCCAACTACATTAGCTTCAAGCCCCATATGTTAAACACTTCTGGCTACGCCTCTGCTTACTTGAATATGCAGACCAACACATTCTCAGCCAGAACACAAAGTAACTGTCATCAAGAAGTCCAGTTAGTTCATTCCATTTTACCTTAATAGACATAACTGCATAAAGGGACTGATTTACACAAATGTTTTCAATGGGACTTGCCTATGTTAAATAATTTTTATAAATAAGGCCCTTAGGCTCTACCTACGTAGCAATTACTTAAAAGCTCCAAACATATTCACAGGTTAGTGTGTGGACCTTCAAAAACGTCAGTAGTAAACTTAGCTGGGGTGGGTTGAGCTTATTTTCAATGAGCTGGCTGGCTGCGGGTGCCCATACCTCTCCAACAATGGCACCTAACTGCCCTCCACTAGTGGTTGGCTGTTCACTGGAGTGTTTTTCAATATGTCTATTACCAGTGTTTAGTGTTTGCAAACACCAGTTTGCAGACATTTCTGGAAATTGTAAAGTTATTCCTGTGTGTATGTAAAGAACAAAACTCCAGGAGTTTTGCGCCAATATTTTGATAGATATTCGCAATTTATTGGTATTTTCTTAACATGCCCCTACTGATGACACGTGTTTCGGCTATACTGTAGCCTTTTTCAAATCAGGGGTGAATCATATTCAATCACATATCAGTGTACAGTCTTAGAATGATTCGTCATGGGTTTGATCCCATAGGTCATGTAAAGACCTTAAACAATGACACGCGTCGGCTCCTTTCCTCCTTGCGCCTTCTTTACCCAGTAATACAAAAAACAATACACACAAGTCAGCATGTTAGTGTTTGCAGGCACGTAGCTTTATTGATAGACATAGATAACAGACTTTCATTCAACATTGTGTAAGGACGTCTTTTTGTTATTTCTCTTACTCTTACTGGGTGTCTGTAAACACTAACTTGCAAGCTCTAGTAATAGACATACTTAAAAGACATCCATTCACACCTGTGTATGAGCATATTTTAGTATGTAATGTCATGTACCTGCAAAGACTAGCTTGCATACATGTTTGGAACGTTGTTATAATAATACATGGTTATGTAGGGCCCTATCATGTACTGCATTCGTGCCTCTAATTGTAAAACGCAAGAACATATTGCAAACATCAAAACTATCATAATTAAGTGCAAATGCCATTTTTCACTGAGTTGTGAATCAGGTGCGATTTGTAGCAGCCACAACTTGTGCATGTTCTTGGCTGCAAGTGCACGTGTGATCCCCAAAATGCTTTGTGAATCAGCCCTATTCTGTTTTTCTCTGACTCGAAAAAAGCCAACAGATGTATCATCCACTCAGAAACAGAGGCATTGCTCTATTCCTTATCTGTGCCTCATTCCAAAGAGGATGGGAGAGGAAATCAAAGTGGGCCCCGTTTTCAAAGCAGTTTTGAAGCAGCAGCAAAGATGCATTACTTGAGTGTGACGCAAATTTCACCTGATTAAAAAAAGAGTGAAAAGGACATTTTTGCGGTTGAGAAAATGCATATGTGCGTTATTGACATTGATATTTTATTTGTATCGCGCTCATACACATGTGTTTCAGAGCGCGACAGGGCACTAAGGGGAACAAGGGAGTACAAAAACAACAATCATACGAGGCCCAGTGACATTGAGAACGCGCAAGTGCATGGCAGAGGGAAAGTGGAAAGTGCATGCGAAGGGGGGAGAAGTGGAAAGTGCTTAGCAAAGGAATTCATATAAATAATAATTAAATACATACATAGTAAAAGGCAACAAACAATGGCAGTGCAGCCAGAATGTGGCTAGTGCTAAGGTAGAAGGCAACAGGGTGTGTCAGATAAGTGCAGAAAAAAAGGTGGGAGGCTGTATGGTTACAGATTCAGACCCCAGTGCGAGGGATCACCAGGAGGCAGTGCAGGTGGGTGGCAGGGTGAGCAGGTACCTGTGCCCGAAAGCCAGAGGGTAAGCCAGGTGTGCGGTGCCGAGACAGAGAATGTCAGCAGGGGAGAGGAGGAGCAAAGGCAGAAGCAAAGAGGAAGGTCTTGAGGTGCTTTCGGAACCGGGGATGGTTCTCCTCAAGTTTCAGAGTTGCATTATGCCACTGCATTTTGCATATTCAAAATATGCATGTACGAAGGAGCGTCAGTGGTGGGCAATACAAATGGTCAAACACGTATATGTGCAAATAGAGCAACCGCATGAATTGTAGTCCCCCAAAGAGTTTCACCGTCTCCCTTCTTAGAGACAAATTGTGAGGACCCATCATGATTGTGACTGCCTTTCATAATTAAGGCTAGACACTCAGGAACTCCCAACTTCTTCACTTTACGAGTTTCCATCCTAAGAGTCTGAAGGAGAACCTCACACATGTACAGTTGTTATGAATAAAGAGACACTGTACATCTAATGGGGAGTTTGCTAAACATGCAGAGACCTCCAAGCAAGACGTCTAACCAGAAGATGCCTAAAAGAGAGCAAAACATATGGACATGACAAACTGCCTTACAAATAAAACTCGGCAGCCAAACGGTCTTAACACATATGTGTTACGATCTTCAAGTCCAATCATTGACCGAATACGTGGAGTGACTTAAAAATTGGCACATTCTTCAAACTACCGGTATTAATTTAAACAAACCTCGATTTGCTTTTAAACGTCCAATGAACATCAGACAAACTTTGGTGTACACATATGAAAAGATCAATATAAAAGAACAAACTACCACCAATCTATGGACAATGAAACGATCATGGTACACTTCAAATGTGGCAATTGTTCTGTGTGCCCTTTAACTAAAAATATCAAGACACTTGGGGCCCGATTGGTGGAATATTTGCCCTGTGCCAAGTGAATTTGCACTGCTGACGCAAACGTGATTCTTGGGCCTGTGCAAAGTGTATGTTTGCCGTGAAAAGTCTAGGCAAAGTCATTTTGTACTGCAAGAATGACTATGCGCTGACTTTGCCCAGACTTTGAACTGCAAAAATACACTTTGCACGGTTCCAGGAATTAGGGTTGTGTCGGCAGTGCAAAGTCACTTTTCAGCAGTGCAAATTCACTTTGCACAGGGCAAATATTCCATGAATCGGGCCCTTGATCTGTATGCATTCCAATGGGAGTGCAGATATTTCACCAACTGCAAGAGTTAATGAGTCATTTATGGCATTACGTGCCCTTGTTACCTGTTATTTTTTGGCAAAATAGCCTTCGAATTAGACAACGCATCTGTGAACATCGATCATGCATAAGCAATTCCTGAAAAAACACTAGTGGAACATGACATGTCAATGAACCACAAACCAAGTGATATCTAGTGGTTTGTTATCCAATGGGTGAAGGCCACCCATGGGGGTTTGCAGGGGGTGATAGTGAGAAAACAATTAGAATGATCAAACAGAAATGTATACAGTGTTTAGGCACTGTAAAGAATTGTTTGAACGCAAATATAGAATGGTCGTTATTGATTACATAAGTATGGAACAAGTCTCACAGTTGTTCGCCATCCTGTACAACCAAAATGAAATTGATCCCCAGAGTGATGTTGTACAGTCACAAAACTTTGAAAACTCGTTTTTAAGCAACACAATTGGGAATGATATGGTATGAGATACCCCACAACACCATGAGCGGCACCTGTCTAATATGGCTACCGTTTTCTCCCCATTAATGAAACTCACATGTAGACTGTAGAACACACCTCTTTGTCGTTTTTCACACAAAGTCACATTCCTCTAAGCCGGTATATAATGATGACACACGTCTGCACTGTTCTTACACAACAGTTTCAAATTGTAGCTTTCTCCACACTGTCTCGCGCCCCCCCGGGATCCAAGATACCGGCAAAAACAACCATACACGTAACAGTTTCACCATTATAAGGTATATTTGCTTGGCATGGGTTGCTTGAGGAACGTATTGCAACCCATATTTAACAACAAGTCTTGTCCGTATTAAATTTGGACATGCACAAATGTTGCGATAGCTACAATGATGTTTCATAAAGAAAGTCACTCCAGAGAGTCCTTTTTTATCTAATACAGGACAAATGGACTAAAAACACGATGAGGATGCGGTTGTTTCTTTAATGACACGTGTTGAAGTTTTCACACACAGCGTGGGACAGTAATATCTCTCCTGTTTAATCCAAAAGGTTAGTGCTATGGGACCATTATTCTTTTGCACAATTGGCAACACATATATTTATGTTATGAGTGTTTACTTGCACACATGCCCCCTTTTTCTATTTTTATTTGTGTGTTTTACACATGGTATACATCATATGCACAAGGGTGCCACAGACCTATTCTCCAATATAAGTTTTTCCCCAGTCCTGATGAAGGTCGCTCACTACATATGTCAGAGAGGACACCCAGTATGTGTGTACCTCGAAGAGCATGGCCAAACGCAATGTTCGGCATACTTGATCCAAGAATTCATCCCAACTGGACATTTAAATGTTAAAGAGGTTAAACCTAGATCGTAGACTGTAGTGACGTTCCTATGTCGAGACAAAGCCACACAGGCAATTAGTAACTAAAAAACATTTGTGTCTGAACATTTTCCTATTTGCACCACAAAATCTGAAATCAATAGAATGGTGGCTTATTCGGATTTTTCTCCAGGTTCCTTCTAGTTAGGTCAATGCATGAACTATGTTGTTTTCACACTCTTACAAAGCTTGATGCACCAAAGTAATGATGAAATGATAGTACTTCATACTGTAAGATTGCAGTGAAAATGTAATTCTTTTAAAAAAAAACTGCTTGTGATATTTTCTGATAAAATAATGATGTACATATGAGAAATGCAGATTTTATTTTATTGTTTTGTAAAGGTTTTGACTATAAATGTACGATAATAAATGTGAATATATTTTCTCTATAAACTGGTGTGTGGGACAGCTGAATCTTGGATGTATAATGGTCTCAATGAATTAGATTGGACTGCATGTGAGGGCGGGGTTGCATGCTTCTTTATGAGATTATGTGTTGAAAAATGGAAAAGCATATACGATCCAATTGCTACTGGTCTGTCTGTTCATTTCAGGAAAGTAGATATGTGTTTCATACAATAAACATTCAAGTTTCAAATGTGCTCACTCAATTTTTGATGTTCACAGAATATAAATTATGAATCTGAAAAAGCATTCGTTATACAAGCAATAAGCCTGTTTATTATTTGTAAATGTAACTAATACACCTGAAATACAAAATTGAACAAACAATGCCTGATAAACCCAAATTCCATTAGTTGAACAAGCACTGATCTGACACGTTTTTTCGAGAAAACCTTTCTCTTCATCTGGGCTCTCAATGTACAAAAATGAGCTGTAAGTAGGCAGATGGCAATGTTTATAACAGGTGAAGTTATTACTAGGTGCAATATGTTCAAAATCTTAATACTTCTATCAAAACACAGTTCATTATCTACTGCCAGTCACACAATCACACACCATAGTAAAGTGTCGGAACATTAGTGCAGAAATGCTAAATACGGTCTTCAAAATTATGGGTAGTCTTCAACAGGAATAGTTACAACTGTGCCTCATAAAGGATCCCAATGTCAATACAGGTGGGTAAAGTTGCTATCTTGATATTATGCCAAATGGTGCGCTAGCAACATTCAAAGAAGGTGGCCTGTATTGTCAAGCTGTTGATATCTCATGTGCCTTATAAAGAAGAGCTAATTTCTCGTATTGACGGTTTCCCAGTGAAACGAAAAGTTGAGTGAAACAGATTGAATTGGTGAATATGTGCAATGACACCAAACTAGGTATAATGATTTGATAAACATTTAAGTAGGGAAATCCACTGCTATCAATACTGAGAGTTATTTATTATTATTGTTTTTATATTGCAGTCACTGAATCATTTATTTTTTCCGCCAATCACTTCCTGGTTATCGGATTTTATCCGTACAACTTGTCTTTGATTCGAGTGATTCCAAACCATGCAAGTTCTTTGATTCAAAGTTGTGCAGCAGACGATTATTGGTTTCACTCACAGGTGAGTCCGACAACATCAACTCCAGTTTACATAAAAAGTGCACCAGAGCACATAGTACGTTATGGTTTGGACTTGCAAACATCATCCACATTTCTTATCCACTGAGCATTACATTTTGTCTGACCACATTGCCTAGATGTATTGATCTTATAGATTTCAGACCAGAACAGTACAAGGTTAGGTGCTTCAGTGTCTCGAGATGTTTCTCACAATATCGACATGTTAGATTAATGTCACTTTCTGTGTCTGAGATTTAGGCTCACTTTCATATTAATCAAATTAAGACGGAATTTGAACATAGTTTTTTGATGCATGGTATTTGGTGCCTTCTCCATACATTGAGGCAATGTGTTCCGCGTTTTTCCTTCTTGTGCTGCGTCTTCCATCAGTTTATAACGATTTCTATCCGATATTGTTGTGCACCAATCCATCTCCATAGTTTTTTCTTAACCAGATTAGGATTTGTTTTCAACGTTTCACAGTCTGTTTGTAGATCTTTCTCTTTGTAGATCTTTTAGATGGTTAATGCAGGCCGCAGCCCACTTCGCTGGAGTTGAATTGGGGTTCCCTTTTGCTAAGTCAGCTAGGATATCAAACTAGGGGGGACGATTGTCAATGATGGTCTTTCTATATATGGAGAACATATTCCAAAGGACTCTCGCATTTAGCAACACTAAGCTTAGTTCATATCGTAAGCATGCAGCCGGCAAGCCTTTGCCTAGGTTTAGTATGCTACTCCAGTATAGATTTTCTAGTAGCGGCCATAGCGTATACTGTACTCCCAGTGCACATTCTGCTCCATAGATTAAAGTTGGTACTGTTTTCTGGTTATAATGAGCTATCACAGGTTGTAGGGAAAATTGACCATATTTCCTGTTTATTATAGCACCTTGGCACGCCAGTTGTTTGCATTTTTGCTTTACATTTTCCACCCAAGGATAGTCGTTCAGGTTACTATTTATCCACATGCCAAGGTACTTAACCTTCTTTACACATTTCAGCGGTTCTTTATTTAACCTCCATGTTGTTGCGTTGGTTTTGTGGCATCGTTTAGCTCTTGTGAGATCTTGCAGCACCAAAATTTCTGGATAGATTTTTAAATATTTTTCAGACATGTAATTTTCTAGGGCTGCTAGTTTCCGTTTAAGACCAAAGGGCATCATGTCTAGCAGGACTATGTCGTCTGCATAGAGTAGCCAATCCAACAGTTTTCGGTTAATTTTTGGAGGGAATGAGCTGACAGCACTTAGTGTTTCTCCGATGTCAAGTAGAAATAGACAGAATAGGGTCGCCGCTAACGGGCATCCCAGCTTAACACCGTTGTTAGACAATATCGGCATTCTTAATGTTCCAGCATTGTCTAGTTTGATTTTTATTTGGGTCTCTGTATGAAGTGCTTTAATCAGACCTAAAAGCTTTTCTGGACATCCCCAGTTCATTAATTTGGACCATAGCAGTTGGCGATTGACCGTGTCAAACGCATTTGACAAGTCTACAAAAGCTAAGTAGATTTTTTTTTTTTTGCCGATGGCTTCCATTTTGAATAGGTTTATGATGATTAGATTTAGGCCACAGCCTACTCCTTTTGCAAAACCTGATTGTCTTGGATCAAATCTACTAGCTTCTACGGTCCACTTTAAGAGTTGTCTCTGTATTTGAGTTGCAAATATCTTGCCCAGCACATCAAGGAGCGGGATCGGATGATAGTACTTAGGGTCCGACCGCAGACCTTTCTTAAAAATAGGCACAACAGTAGCGCTCTTCCATGATGTCGGGATCTTCCTATGTCATAGAATTGATTCAAATAAGAGGCAACAGAATTCCATCCAGAAATTCGGATGTTGTTTCAGAAGATGGTTTGTAAGTCCATCTGGACCGGGCGCTCGGAAGAGCTGATTCTCATGATGTTACTTAAAATGTCATCTCTGTCGATCTTAATTGCCCTCTCATCCTTGGGCAAGGGATGATGTACGACATTTGATCACTTAATTATGAATGTGTTGGTATAATGGTCGACCCATGTTTTTTCAGGCACCATATTAGTTGATAGCACCCCTTGTGGTGCTGTGATATCATTTAGATATCTCCAAAAGGCACTCATATTTCTTTTGGCAAGTGTTTCCATCATGAGCTCTGCATCACGTTGCAGCATAATAGACCTATGGCTAATTAGCCAGTTTTTATATTGTTGCTTTTCTTTTTTTGTTACTCTTTTGCGTTCTTCCAGTGGGAGAGTTTTGCTTATTCTGCCTATTTTGTTCAGTTGTTTTTTCTTTATAGCTAATTCAACATCCCAGACATGTGTTTTTTTAAAGTCAGGTTTCCTTCTCCTCGTATCTGTTTCTCGGTATGTTTCCAGAAGGGCAGTGTATTCAATCTGATCTTCCTCTTGTTCTCTTTCCAAGGATTTTAGCAGAGAGAACTTCATTGGATCCTCTAACCTTAGACGATTGCGTCCAGGTTCTAGAACAGATGGTCTAACCTAACGTTTTCTTGCATTTTGTGCCGGAATATTTTGATGTCAATTTTGAGCATATGGTGGTCACTTTGTGGCATCTCAATTACTTGCATCTTGTCAACCTGAGCTATAACTTTTTTGGATGCAAACATATAGTCTATCGTTGACAGTTGATGTTTCCTTTGCCATGTTGGTTGCGTGGGAATATCACCTGGGGTATTCCCGTAGCATCTTTAAGTTCCAGACTTTCATTTTGCACAAGCAATCATCTGCAGCTCAGTGGCTATTTTTAAATTGTGGTTCTTGTTTGGTGGTCTTGTTCTTTAGTTGACAATCAATGTTGAGATCTATGCAGATTATAAGTTCACGTCCTCATTGTTTTCAAAGGCAGCTGAAATCACCCTTGAGATCTAATTAGTGAGTTTTTCCCAATTCATTGCATCACGTTGCCTGCAGATGTTTATTATTATAAGAGTTTTCCCTATATTACTCAGGTAAAATGGCAAAAGAATAGTAACAATTTACAAGTAAGGGGATAGATTTTCAACATATAAAATTCGAGCCCCATTCCCGGTTTTTACCAGGGTAAGTAGACCTGCCATTGGTCGACCTTTCAACCCCTTAGAGGCTGGATTAAAGGAGATTTCATATCCTGCGGCGATTGGTGTTTTCAGGAGCCAAGTTTCTTGTAGACATAATATATCTATGCCCCGTACGGTCACTGATTCAATATTAAAGAGATGCACGTGTCCTCTTGTATTCCAAGATCCAATATGCAATGTTCCCGTATGTTGTGGAGGTTGGTGTTAACTCTTATTGTGACAGTTTAACGTGTTGGCTACCCAGGACCAATTTTGTTCATCAGTGTCATCGGCAGTGTTTTTCAAGTCTGTTAAATTTTATTTGGTTATGGTAATTCGATTCTTACTATTCACTGTAGGTTCACTCATTCCCTCATCATCTATGTTCGGTTTGTGGGTCAAAGTAAGGCTCGACTTCTCAGTGAATAGGCTTTCGGAGACTTGCTTCCTTGGTAATGTGTGAGTAGGTTATCTGTCACCTCGAGAGGATGTTAAGGACGCTTTCCTCTCGGCAACTTTTGTAATATCAAACCCCAAGGAGATGATAAAAGGTGCCGTTTTCAGTATCAGGTCACATATGATGTTGGAGGTAATGTGTAAGACTATGCAACCATGTATGTGTTCATCCTCAAATTCCACAGTCTGAATGTCATCCGTAGTCACCGTCCTCAGCTATGGAATATGATGATATAATCTGAGTACATTGTTCCTGTTCAGTATCAGGCCATCTTTCTCTTTCTCTAGCCGTTCTAATAGCAGCAAGTGTTGCGCTGCGGTTTTTGGGTTTTGGGATTGTGAACTTCACCTCTTTTGTTAGTCAAATGGGAATTATAGTTTGTCTTAGTTTCCCAACGGTTATGTTTGGCTATATCGAAAGATACCTTGTTTATTCTCGGTGGACTTTTGACACTTTTTTGAGGCGTTTGTGCAAGGGCTCTTTTCGCCTTATCTGTAATGGCATTTATATCCAATTTCTGAGGGTTGAGTGCATTTGCAGCTTCAATTTGCGATCTTCTCGCATCTAAGGTGAGAAACCTTTGAGAGATTGCATCCATCAGTGCAGGCTCTGTGTTCTCGCTATCATTATTATCTTCAACATCTATAAGACCACATCATCTATCACTGTGCTCAGGTTGCTTTGCGCGGATAACCGTTATGGGCATATGTGTCTGGTCATTTTGAGGAATGTTTTTGTCATTCAGTACAGGAACACACTTCATTGTATGCTTGTTGTTTTCATCGTCACTTACTTCATACTTGACATGTTCATTATGTCAACAGAGGTACTTGCCTTAGAAGGGGTAGTGTCGCTTTCATCTGTTATGTATCCAGAGTTAACAGTTCTCGTCATCTTTGTTGAGAGGAGATTACCAGGCTTTTTGTCACAAATGTTACTTAGTAACGCCATCGTGTGAAAGGTTTTTATGTTCCTCAAAAATGATCTAGAGTTATTTCTGTGTGGCGCAATTCGTTTTCTCATATTTTTTGTTTTTTTATTTTAGCCATAGTGTTTTTGGCCAAGTTTAGTTATCTCTTTGAGCTTTGGATTGAATATTGAGTAAATTTGTCCTTCGGTAGGCTCGGTTCCTTCGGGTGTATTTTTTTGTGCAACAGGCATGGCATGTATCATGAGGTGTCTTCATGCGTTCCCGTATCCTCAGGATTGCCAACTATGCCGGCTGCATTTGCCGAAGTCGAGGGTAAGCTCTCCATTTGGTCACTCTCGACATGGCAATTACATTGTTCTTTTTGAAGTAAGGAGGTTGCAGTTAAGTCTAACTGTTTGTTGCTGGTAACACACGGTCTTATTACAGCATCATTTGAGGTAAACAGTAAATCAGGAGCACTCACGTTGTGAGCTTGATGCGCTCTCTGCTTAGCCTTGGAAGCGGTTTTGTTGCATTTGTCCATTTTCTCCATTGTTTTGCGCTGAAAATGGTCTCGCAAGGGCTTCAGGTTATCAACTTCCGTTCTTGGGTGTTGGTTCTCTCTTAAGGTCGATTATCACTTGTTTGAATGTTGGCACCAACCCATCTTCCTGTGGTTTCGTGCTTTCTGCAATATCAGTTGAGGGCTCAGCTATCATGCCGTCAGCTATTCCGGCTTTACTTTTTATATTCAGGTCACTGTTGATGTTTTTTGTTTGCAATAAAGCAAGTGCTTCTTGAGCTACTTCAGCTAGCAGGCGCTTATCAGCCGCACTACTTTTTATTTGTCAGTCAGAGGACAGTCAGAGAGCGGCTTTGGGGGAGTTGCGCTGCAGGGCTGGCAAGATGGCGGCGCCCGCCTGACGTATCCCGATGAAGCACAGGTGGTGGACAGGAGTAGGAGTGGACTTTGGGGAGAGGTTCAAGAGCACCTTGCTCAGCTGACTGCTGGCAGACAATGCACAGAGATCACAGTGGAGGCACTTGTGTGCAAATGAGAGGAGCAGGAATGCCAGAGCGAGGCGATTGTCCGGGGCGGCCACAGACATGGCTGCCAGTCCTGCCTCGAGATGAAGGCTAACAGGAAGGAATTCTGAGCATTGGAGCCGTGGTGGTGAACGGACCCAGGACCAACACTAAGGTCAGCCAACTGACATGGAGGGTCTGACTGTCGAGCCTCCCTTTGGACATGCAACGCTGAGGTGGGGGTGGCTATGGGAGCCCCTGCATTGGGCGCCTGAGCTGAAGGGCACCCGCAGCTCCAACAGTGGACGCACCAGCAGATATTCCCAAGAATTTTGCTTGGCGAGCTGCGAATACCAGTCCTGGGTGGGCCCGTCATAGAGGCACACTGCTTGTGGTAGTGCCCTGGCTGGAGTTGGACCCTCAAATAGGAGCACCTATAAAGAGGAGGTGGTTTTCTGACCGGAGGCCCCAAAGGGGACCCAAACGGGGGTCCTGGCACACACAGGAGGAGCCCGCACCAGGAGACACTCCCTGCCACCTGGCACATGCAGGACAAACCCGAACAGGCAGGAGAGGTGCCCACCCCACGGTGAGGATGATATAAGAGTGCTGTTGTAGTGGGAAGTAGCCACGAGCACGTGGCATCAACTGTAGTGCCCCCACTTGGCATCCCCAGGCATAGGCTGACTGATGGCTGGTACGGCACCCACCACAGACTCCAATCTTTCATTGGAGGAAAAACAGGTGTGGGTGCCCAGGCGATCATGCTGAAGGAATGGACTGTGCACATGCCAGGCAGGCAGCATAGGGGCAAGCAGACCAAGATGGAGGCATTCACTCACAAAGGGGAAGGTGGTTGTAAATCTTCACATGGCAGTATGTCTGTTTAGCCCGAAGGAAAAACAGATGAGAACCAAATCCTGAAGGCCATACCACACTCCAAATGACCCTAGAGAGGGGGATCGATGAGATCAGAATAGATGTGGGACTCCTGAAACAAGACGTAAGAGTTCTGGCGGAGAGGGTACAGTCGGTGGAAATGAAAGTGGAAGAGAACAAGCCGGAAGTGGTGGCAACCCAGTCCGAGGTCCTGGAATTGAAGATGAAGGTGGCAGCACTGCAAAGCAGAGTGGAGGATGCAGAAGAAAGAGCTCCGCGGAACAACATCCAGATACTGGGCTTAGCCGAGGGAGCGGATGGGAAGGACCCCACAACATATGTGGGAAATATGGTCCTACAGGAGGTTGGGATGGGGAACCTGCCCATGGGATTCATGGTGGAACAAGAGCATCATTCCTTGGCCAGGACACCCCCCCTGGGCTCATCGTCATGACCCTTGATTGCAAGACTTCTAAATTACAGAGGCAGGGAGGGGATCCTGTTGTTCTCGAGGCAAGGAGGGCTGACTGACAGGGGCTCAGACAAAATAGCAGTGTACTCTCACTACACCACAAAAGTGCAGAAGCAAAGGGCAGCCTTTTGTCCTAGGAAAGAATGACTGTGACAGGCAATCATGAAATACATGATGATATTGCCGGACAAGCTAAAAGGGCTCCAAAATGGCACTTGGCATTTCTTGGAAAGTACCAGCGGAGTGCAGGCGTGGATGGATTTGATTGGCATGCCCCCACTGCAGGGGCGACATGAAGCTGCTTCCTAAGGAAAGTAAGTGGAGGTGATCAACATAGACTTTTGGGTAGTAGAGGCAAGCACTTGAGACATGGATGAGTGGCCAGGGGAGACCCCTGGATGCTGTGACACCGGACTCACTTGGCACCAGGGCGGACGATGGCGGATTGACCAGTCTGGCACCTGATGGCTCCCATGCCCGCATTGACAGTTTATTAGGAGTACCAGTTTGTGTCAACAATCTCTCCTGCATGTCTTTAGGAGTCTCGGTCCTGGTATCCCACTTCCTTCTCTCCCCGAACACGTTACAGTCACAGACCTCTCATGGACTGATACAGTATGAGCAAGACACATACTCGCACATACACTGCTATCTTACTATTCAAAATTGACAGCTCCACTTTCTTTTCCGACAGCGCAAGAAATATTGATTCACTAACTAACTGTGATGTGCTATGCGCTAAGTGCATACATTTGACATGCAATACATTCTTTAAAATGACCATACATTTAAATGCTGTATATGCATACTTCATTTGCAATAAAAAGGAATACAATAACTTCCCAAACACGATATAAGAATGTGTTACATAGTGTACCATCGACTCCGGACAATAGTGTCTGAGCTGTTACATTCCTGTTTTACACAATAGCTACTAAAATAGTTGTTTTCTAGCTAACATAGTGTGGTACATTTAATCAACTGCAAATATTCTTTTTGTTTTCTTTTTTTCTTTTAATATTATTCGCTTGTCACTATTCTATCATTCTGAAGAGTGGGGTAGCAAACAACTAAATATGTTTATGCAGAAGTCACCGGAACAAATAGAAAGGTGGATAAGTAAGTTCTCTGCGCTACACGGTTCTCGTAAAATGGGCCTGATGGTGGGCAAGGCCGCTAACGAATTTGACCGTGCGATCAGAGATAGGAAACGTAAGCTTAGAAGAGATAAGAGGTATATAAGAAATGGCCCTGATCCCAAGAAGGAGATTGCCCTTAAAATAAGAAAGCTGAAGGCCACCTACCAAATATGGCTAAACATACATAAAAACACAAGGAAGTTAGAAGGGTGGCAACATACAATCAGGACACTATGTAGTAAGAACACTCGCAAAATTTGGTCCATATTGGGGAAGGCGAAGGGGAAAACTTTACCTAGTATGATTAATCCTATAGGAGAAGATAAATGGATCTCCTTTCTAGAAACAAGAAATACGGGGAGCAACTATGTGACCTACATCCCCAGGGCTAGCAAACCCCTTACTCCCCCATTCTCTATCTCGGTGGAGGACTTGCTGATAAGAATCAAGGCTTTAAACACCTCTCGTGCTCCAGGCCCTAATGGCCTCTCTAATATGGTGCTGAGGAGTAACCCCCCCTTTTGGGCAAACCTCTTGAAAATATTGTTTGATAAAATACTACATGAAGGTAATATACCGACATCATGGCAGACAGCCATCATCATACCTGTTTTCAAGAAAGGTAGCAGGGCCGATCCTACGAATTACCGGCTCTTATCTATGCTGGACTGCTCTGGGAAACTGTTTGCAGCACTCATTCTGAAAGAATTACTATTATGGGTAGAGAAAGCTGGGATCTTAGATCAATTCCAAAGTGGCTTTAGAGCAGGCTTTTCCACTTCCAATAACATATTTATTATGGATACTTTGAGAAACAAGGCGCTATCTCGCGCTAATCCCCCGCTATATGCACTATATATTGATTTTAAGGCGGCCTTCGACTCGGTCAATCGCTCCCTTCTATGGAACAAACTGAGGAACCTAGGCTGCCCTGAACCTCTATTGTACTATCTGGAGCTATTACACTCAAATAACACAGTTCAAGTTAGGCTGGATAATCTGGGTTCGGTGACCAAACCCATTCCTCAGAGGCGAGGAGTAAAGCAAGGCTGTGTTACTGCTCCAACATTATATAATTTGTTTATTTCAGACATACTCAAATGCCTCCTAGAGACTAATAATTGTCCCCCTAAGATAGGTTCCTATCACTGTCCACTACTAGCTTATGCAGACGACTTGGTGATCATGGATCACACTTTTAGTGGTATCCTGAGATCAGCCAAACAGTTATGGCACTATGCTGAAAGCAATGAACTAGTTATCAATAACAGTAAGACCAAGTTGTTGCTATATACGGCTGGCAGAGTGGCTAGACCAAGAATGATGCTGAAGCGAACGAAATTGAATACACGCACATGTATAGATCTCTGGGGGTGGAATTCGATAACAAAGGAAACTACTTTACCTGCATCCAGGAGCGCAAAACAAAAGCTGCTCAATTTACAGCCTTAGTTTATAAATTCACACGTGAGCAATGTGGATTCACAATATGGGCAGCACGTCAGCTATATATTCAATGTCTGGCTCCTATGGTGACGTATGGTTTAGACCCACTGATAAATATGAATTTAGGATGGTTACAACTGATAGAGGGTAAGTTCTGGAGGAAAATCTTCGGCCTTCCGCAATGTATTCCCATGGCTATTATTAGGCTTGAGATGGGAATCTTTTCCCTCAGAGCCATGGTAATAAGAAAGAGGATGGAATTCCATATTAAGCTCAACAACAAACCAACAAACTATTTCAGACGATCAGGGAAGATTGTGCGGCTGGTAGACAGGCTAAATTTGAAAATCAGATTCGGTCCCTAACTGAAGAAATCAGTTGGTCTCCCGAATGGGGCCGGGAAAATGAAGACCTGATTACCAGCATGCGCAATCGCCTTAATCTGTGGGACTGGCAGACAATTTTAAACACCTTAATAGCCTGAAAAGATATAGCTTTATTTTATTCAGACTTTATACCTATGGAAAAGCGCAACTTTATCTAAATCAGTGCCCATCAGAGCATCTGAGGCGGTTTATCCTATTAATGCGCCTTAACTACCTGCCGACTCTATCTACCCAGGGCCCTGCACGGGGGTTTAACCTGGCAGAAAGATACTGCAGGATCTGTGACCTTCCTACTGAACCTGAGACGGCTCAACATGTGCTGACAAGCTGTGGTAAGATGAGAATAGAATACAATAAGTATCTGGGCGAATTTGTCCACAATACAGACTATATGGGCCAAGCAGACTTTTGGAAGCAATGTGTTAACACAAATAACCCTAAACTGCATTTAGCACTTTATCAGGTATGGCAAATAGCAGCCGCTCTCATGAAATGAAACCCAAGTAAATGTTATTGTGTTTCGTAGTGTAAATATGAAATATTGTATATTTTTAGTATGATTCAGTTTAAGACGTTTTCCCATTGCTCTTAGATTTAGACTCAAATCCTTATAAATTAACTATCCAGAAATGGTACCAAGGATTTTATTAAGATTCGGAATCGTATTGTATTTTACTGTATTGTAATTTGTATTTGAGATATTTGATGTTAATTTATGTGTAAAGTTTTTTACATTTGTTTAAAACTGTATCACATTAATAAATAATAATAATAATAATCATTCTTAGCCATAAATACAGGCTTATATTTAAAGATCTATGTATAGATTGGTGCTACGCAAATTAGCAACATCGGTTGGCCAATGTGTATTCATTTAAAAATATATTATTTAATGATTACAGTATTCAGAATGCCTTATAGGCATGCATGGTCCCCTCAGTGGTGTTTAATCTGTGTGGAACCATTGTGCAAAAACGTACAATCAGTCTTGTTTCCAGTCTTTTTAGAATAGACTCTTTATTGCCACCTCTGGGATGCTGTGTAACTTGTATCAGGTCGACCCATTTTAGAAAACTGTGGTCACTATTGTGTATCTCTGAGAAGTGTCTATCTGCTGGGCATGGATTGTCAATGTTCTTAATTGAATATCAGAATAAGGAATATAGTGCATATTATGTCTGGGATGGGAAGAGGTGGCTTGAAATATTGCATTAATAATATTACTTGTAATTGTGGCTTTTCAGTACATATAGGTTTGGGTTTAATTGTGTTCAATCTTAATGTTCACATCAAGAAATTCAATTCTCGTTTGAGTTTAATTCAAAACAAATCCTAGATCCAAATAATTTTCATTAATGAAATCAGTAAATAAAATTAGATATGATTTCGTGCCTTTCCATGAGGTAAACAAATCATCTGTTTACCTAAGCCACATGATTACAATGCCATTCCATGTGTTGTTCTCATGTTCTAGTACATAGAAATGTTCCCAGTATCCCATTAGCAGGTGGGCAGAGGTGACAGGAGCAAACCTGGTTCCAATTGCTGTACCACAAATCTGTGTGAAATATTGACTGTTAAACAAAAAATAATTAGGATTTAAAACAAAGTCAATAATTTCTGTTAACATAATGGTATGCTCTTTATAGATGGCTTGGATGGTTTCTCAAAAATAATAGAGCTGCTTTTATTCCATCAGAAAGGTTGATGGAGTTATACCAAGATGTAAGTAACCAACATGAGTCATTTTCCTAATGTATTTCAAATATTCTGCTTATGACATTACCTGTATATTTTAAATAAGATGACAGACTAGTCAGCAATGGCAGGACGGAGATACACATCTATGAAGCTAGAAGTGGGTTCAGTGAATGAGCAAATGGAACTCATGATCGTTCTATGGGAAGTCGTCTCCATATTTTAATGCATCCTAGGCTGTAGGTATAACCTGGGTGCTACTGGATACTTTAACTCCTCTTTAATTAGAAGCACTTTTATTTTCCATTCAGATAATTTCCGATACAGCTTTAGATTACACTATTTAGTAAGAACTCTAAGTAACTTTTTATAACAATTGCGGCCGTTCAGTTGTTTGTATCCCCGTTGTCGGTATAACACATGTCACCACAATACTACATCGCCTCCTTTATCAGAGGGTTTGATTACCCACTCTTGTTTTCTATTAATTTCCTGAAACAATTTTTGTTCCGCTTCAGAAAACCACTCGTAGATCAATTCAATTTAGCTAAATCAGATTTCACAGCACATGCAAATAATGTAATATATCGATCATTCATAATAGTGGTACACATATAAATGTATGTTTAAAGTGACTAGAAGGATAGTGTACAGAGAAGTATCTTCTTTTTCTGAGAGCACTATTGGTGCTTCATTTTCTGCGTATTTAGATTCTAAACATTCCAAAACATTGGATTTTCTGATGTTCAATTTACCACTGGCACTAACAGACTTAGGGCCTGATCACGACTTTGGCGGTAACGCCGGTGGTATTACCGCCGGCAGTATTAGCCCTACCGCCGAACTCCCCGGCGCTAATAGCGCCGGATCACGAGTTCGGCGGTAATGTAATTCCCTTTCCCCATTGAGCCCATTCGGGAATGCCCCATTCCCCATTGGGCTCAATGGGGAAAATTCACACTCTTACCGCCGGCTGATTTCCCGCCGGCAGTAATAGCACGAATTTTCAGCGGATTTCCCTCAGCCAAGAGCTGGGGTGAAATCCGCCGAAGTCCTGATTTGGCGGACCCTTAAATCCGGCGGTAATAGCGCGACCGCCGGATTTAAGGGTTACCGCCAAAGTCGTGATGAGGCCCTTAAGTCTGTATTGATTGCTTGTCCAGAAAATATTTATATACTCTCAGTGTTCTCCCAAATGTATAAATATCCACATATGTACCTACCATGTTAAAATTGTGGCTAAGGGCAAAAGAAAGACCTTTCTTTATAAAATTCATTGAATTGTTGTGAAGAGGGATTAGAGGAGAAATTAATAACTATGTTACTGTCTGAAATTGCATTAGTCCCTCTGTACTTAGGTCGGTGCTGTCAGTTATAATGTCTTCTACGGTTATGTGTATCCCTTCTGTGATCTGGTCAGTACTGAGGACATCATCTTGACTCTTTTTGAACGACTCTAACCTCTGCCTTTGTTTCTGTATTTTCCTTTTGCCTCCTTTCCTCGTTTTCAGAGATAGTCTCTTGCCTGATTTTTGATCATTCCTTTCTCTGAATAGAATATCAGCATTTCCTCTCAAAAATCTTGCTTAGGTACTGTGCTGGTAGAGAAGCGAGCAACTGTCTCTTCTTTTCTCGAAACGAGATCTGATGTTTCTGGTGTTTGTTCTCTCTAGTATTTAACTTCTGTGTACAATTTAATGGTTACTCATAAAGTGAGGCATATTTGTCTACAAATGTACAGATTCATCCCTTATTGTAATGTAACCTGTCTTGTTGTCATTTTCTAATTTGTGTTTGAATGATCTCATTTTGGTATGATTCTAATTGGGTATCTGATTTTTCTTGGAAAGAATGGAGTAGATCCGGATCTTTTGAGTTTTCAACTCTGTTTTTAAAGACAACATTTAATTTTGTAATGCTGCATGGAAAATTCTAGCATATTTAATCAGTAGGCTGATCATGTTGCAAGGTCAATCTGTCAGTTCAATTTCCCATTTCTTCAATAATTCTTGATTTTTGTCCTCGTGACTTGGAAAAGTTAGGTTTCTTAAGCCTCTTGCTATCATTTTTAGCTCCATATATTTTTGAAGAGTGGTAAACTCCCACCATTTGGAAAGATCCTTTATTTGTAAAGTGTCCAGTTTGTTTAACTTATCCAACATTGTGGTTTTCCCTGGAATGGATGCAGTAGGTTCTGCAAATTCCGCCTTATCCATATTTTCAAAGCTTAATTCAGCTAGTTTCACTCGATTCTCTATGAACAGAGCTTCTGCCATGTTTGGTGAAGCCGGTTTGTGTCTGAGTTGGTAAGTTAAATTGACGGACCCTGGGAGTGTGGCGTCATACAATGTAACGGAATTAAAACATTGTTTGCAAGCCCTATTAATGCTTATAGTATAACAACTTGCGCGTTTTGTAGGCATTCAATTATTATAGTTGTTTGTGCTTTCATAGTGCCTTGACTTCATAGTAATGCTGATATAGAAGACTCCTGATATTGCTTTAATCTTTCTGCATTAAGCACAAATACATTGAATCATGTACCATGCTCAGCGATAAACGGAACTCCAGTTCCAAATACCAAATCTTCACAAAAAACCTTCAGCTCTGCAAGTGCGTGAATGTCATTGTGGTACTCAAGAAGGAGAAACGCTGAACAATTGTAGAACTAAACAACCATTATAGATAGAATGGATAGACAGGGAGTGCACCCTCATGCTTCAAAGTTGTTTTTCAATAAAGCCTGCAAAAATAAAGGACACAGCTGCAACTACCTGTAAATTCAAAGGTCTGTTTTGATTGCATGTTTATAAAATATGAATTGCCAATCGCTGACATTTCGCTGCCTCCACAGCTTATTCATGGCTGTAATTAACAGAGAAAGTTTCCATAAGAACACAGAGAAAGGACTACATTTCATCCACAATTCCTCTTCTATCGGTGTTCATACAAAGAGGACTGGTAGTAAAAAAGTGATTTTAGAGCTATGTCTATTGCAAAGGTGCTATGTGCCAAGTGCATACATTTCACATTCACTAAATTCTTAAAATGATCATAGCATTAAATGCTCTGCATGAATAATTGTCCGAAATCATAGGTAATAAATATGCATACAACTTCTAAAGCATTATGTGAGAATCTGTTACATAGTGTACAATCGACTCCTGTCAATAGTGTTGAAGCTGTTACATTTTCTCAACTGACTATATATATGTATATATATATAAATATATATATATATATATATATATATATATTTGTCTTTTTTCTCTTTTATATACACAAAATGTGGCACATGCGACTTCATTGCAAGCCATGCATTATGCATTCTATCACTGCTGCAGTAACTTAATATGATGCAGAGCCAAATTGATCGGATGGACTACTGCCTTCCACTGCTGAGTATGGTGTGATCTCACATTGCAATGCTCGTTGTGCATGTCTGTGGCAATTCTGTAGGTAGATAATGGTCCAGGTATCTGGAGTTATGATACTAATACGGATATTTGTCAATGGTGTGTGTGTGTACACATCTGAACATTGTATGGGAAAACCAAGACATAAAGTAATTACTTGGACTAATTATGACATATCATGGCAATAACTGAAAACTGACCGAAAAGGGATTTTATGATGGCGACAGATGTTACATGATGTGAGTTGATACCAGTGTCTGACACATTTCTATCAAATGCCTGTACAAAAGCCTAAAGTGTTTACTTGGTCAATGTTTGTTATAAAATGCAACAACGCTGCAGCTGTCCTGCTATATTCAAGTCTTTATTATAAAAGCAATGTTAGATTACTCTGTTGAGATAGTTAAACAAATAAGATGAGTCTCTGTGCTTTGCATGCAAGAACTTCATTCAACTATCCCCATTCTCACGCAGAAATAGATGCCAGTGTTATACATTATGTGACAGTTGCTTAAAGGTTCTCGACACCCACCATATTACTTCTAGTCTGCATTTCAAATGGTAAACAGCAGTCCTGCCTTTTTAAGAAAGGAATGTTTCATCGCCTCAGTTTATCATTATAGTTAACACACCACAGCACGAAACACAGCAAAGAATCCTGGGAATTGACTTTCTAAACGAGACTTGCAATATGCCGAGAAAATAAATCCTTTGCTCTAATTGAGATTTCAACATATGTTTTATGATGGTTGATTTGTGATGTGCAACATAGGTCACTGACACGCTGGGTATTTGTATTTTTTGTATGTGTCCGCGGCCCTGCTTGCACTATTCCTCACACGCCTCTGTGCTGTGGTGACATACGACTCAGGCGGATTGCCAGGCATGCATTACAGTGTGAATGCAGACCAGTAGCTCGCCAGTGTACCCCGGGGGCTTGTTTTGAAGGCCTTGATGCATCAAGGTTGGAGGTCCTATGAAGGATGATGCCTGTGAGATCTGCTGCCATAGTTACAATTTCAATGGTTTCACGTCATGATGGGATTCTCGGGGCTCGGTGCCGACCATGTTATAGAAGGGGTTGATGTTCCATATCGCAAATGAGCTGGACATAAACAAGAGCTCTCAATAGGAATCTATTATGTATTGTGAACAGCTTAGATGGTGTTTCTTTAGAATCAGAATACAGGGCTGGACTATTCCAAAACAAATGTTTGGCTGTGGCGTTTTGTGAGCTCATTTGCAGCTTAACACATCCATGTTTCTAATAAGAACAATCATGAGGTAGCTATTAACATGTAGTACTGCATTTCAGTGTGACAGTCAGCAGGAGTGGGTAGGAACACGGGGAAAAGGAAGCACTACAGCTCTGCTTTGCTGCACTCACCATCACGACTCACCGCCCCGCTCCTGCCACTGGCAGAAGGTAAGTGTATGTGGGAAGAGTTGGGAGTGTGCAGTGACTCTGGATTCTTCTCCCACTGCCTGCTTCTCTTGAATGCTGGTGCGCCAGAGAAGAGTGCCCTGGCACTGCTTTCTTAGTGCATAGTCAACTTTGAGGAAGACCTGGTTGTTGGAGAAGAGTTAAACATGGCTTTGTCCATCTCTCACACACTGACCTAAAAGAAAAAAGGAGTAGAACTGGGGCAGAGGAGTAGAGGTTCAATGGATTGGCTAAGGAAGGAGATGAAGGAGACAGACCAATTTAAGTGCCTGGATGCAGTCTGGTTTATGGTCATTGGGTGGGAAACATTGGTTGCATAGTGAATAAAAAGCATGAGGGGTTCCCTACATGCTCAACCCCTGGAAGATTATGCCAACTTGACTTTGGAGCCCCAGGAAATTCTGCTGCATTTATCCGACCTCAGATATGCAGCTGTCGGCTTTGGATGATTTTGCCAGCAGTCACTCTAAACAGCAGCAGGAGAGAATTTGGTTGAGCTTAATGTTTGGTGGGAGTGGTTTGTGGCGGACTGATGTCAAGAAGAGTGTGGGGGAGATGAAGAGAGTGACACCTAATATCTGTGTAATTTTGCTGTGATGTCATTGTATTGATAAGCTGCCCTGGAAAATTGTGCACTGTGGGATATTTCAACCCATGCCAATGTACCCTACTACACCCCTTTGTCAATGGGGGAATGAAAACTGCCAAAAATGGAGGCGATAACCCCTGTGCATGCTAAATCTGCAAAAACTGTGCATGGTTCAGAAATGACAAAGAGGCTGCACCACCTTGCCACACACAGGCAAAGTTGATGTCAAAACAAGAACTCCCTGCCGGAGAATGCCAGTGGGTGTAGTTACCTGTCACATGAATCAATGCCACATAAGTGGGTTAAAATCCAAAAATGCCTTAAATATGGCTTCCTAATCAATGGCAACCTTCAAAGTGCTGTTTTGGCGCTAATTTCAGTCATTTTCCCAATGAGCTATTGAAATAAAAAGTTGCTGAAATCACAGATTCTACGGGTGGCTCAGAGAAAGCCGGGCCTCACTGACTTGACAGCTGCATCAGAAAATTAGCTGTCAAACGCAGTTTAAACGTGTTTCTGTTTCCTGATTAAAATGGCAAAATTCAACTATTTAAAGCAAGTTTGTGAAGGGCTAATTCGTTTAACATGTCCAAATCCCTTATAAACTGTGCTTATATTTTATATGTGTGAAATGAAAAGACATTAATTTAAAGGAACCCTGTCTGGAGCTAATTAACTATTTAATTCTGATCTGATAGCCCAGTCTGGGAAAGATTCACATTTTAGCTTGACACTCAACTGCTACAGAAAGGCTAATGGCTACTTAATGGTTCCATCATATTGATAAAGAGCACAATGAGACTTCATTGGACATTCGTCTTGCGGCTGAGCCAAGAAAAAATGACAGGCTGTCCAGGGAAGGGACAGGATGCATCCCTCTACATCCCACCCTGATCAAAAGGATCTGACAGCTGTTGTTTGTTGAAAGGATAAGAAAAAAATAACTCCGAACTTCCTGGTGTTTAAAATAGTATTTGTGATTAAGTTTGAAACTATCTAACTGTGCAACCTGAAGAAATATAAATCTAAAATTGGTAGATGTTAACGTAATTTTAGGCCAATGCTTTTAAGACATTGATGAAATCTGTACCCCTTAATGAACCTAAGTTATGAAAGAATCCTTATGGTAGCAGAACTATTAATGTTGCAAGCCTAAGATTGTATGTACATGATCCACTGATAAGCGCCCAGAGGTGCACTGAATTGAAAATTATTAATCTGAACTGTTATGATTAAAATGGATGAAATCCCATAGAATGAGAAAGACAGCTCTCACCGAGATGGGAATTGGACTCCAGGATAAACCATAAAAAAAAAAAATGCATGTGTCTGATTTTAGTAGAGGGCATAATTGTAAAAATATGTATTTATGGGACAGCTAAATTGTGGTGAAAATCAATGTGGGAGTTCCTAAATTGCATCATAAATATGACAGCTCTGTTCAGACCACCAACCAGGACAAAGCATGTGCCTGCAGCCACTGACAGCCGTGGGGGCGTGTTTTGAAATTCCTTCCAAACCATAAACTTGGGGATGGCATTTGATAGTATAAATATAGGAACTTCACAACACATAGGAGACACTGCTTCCAGAACCCCTCCGCATTTCCGTGCAGCACCTTGTTCCAGAACTCTTCATCTTGTTGCTGACTCCAGACTTTTCTGAAGATCCAGATTTCTTTGCAGAATCCAGACTTTAACATTGCTGAACTCTTGCTAGCTAGACCCAATTTCAAAACATCCAAAACTTAAAAGAATATCTCTGATTCAGCTTGGCTTGCTAAATTTAAGGCTTGCCCGCTGAAACTTGCATCCTGTAATCTGCCATGTCCAGTGACCAGAAGGGCCCATCCAAACCGAGTCTGAGGCGCAGTCCAAAATTGATCAGAACCGGGCCGCTGATCCAATCCCTCCAGAGGTTTGTTTGTTTGTTTGTTTGTTTGTTTTTATTATTTATAATGCTCGAGTGTACCCGGGGGTATCAGGGCGCAGCCTTTACAAGAATATTCGAAGCTTGGTTACAGTACAAAGAATATACATAATACAGGAATAACTACACCAGTGTTATATACAAATCAGTGGTAGGCCTACAGGCCATTATATACAGGTAGGCAAGGCACACAAGCAGGTAAGCAGGAAGGCACATGTAGTTACAATTTGTACAGGTGGTGCTGGGCAATTCATGGTCTTAGTGGGTCTCGCTTTTCAACCATGAGGTTACCAGTGAGCGGAAATTCTGGTAGGGCATGTCAATTCTAAGGTTTGGAGGCAAGGAGTTCCACAACAAGGCAGCTTTTACCGGGAAGCTATTACCCCCTATGGTGGCCCGCTTGAAGTGGGAAACAGTTAGACAGTTTTTGTATGTGGTTCTGGTGGGTCTTGAAGAGGACTGTCGGTGGAATCTGTTGATCAGATAAGTTGGGGCGGCATTGTTCAGAGACTTGTGAGTGAGTGATGCCGTTTTTAATAGAATTTTATTTTTAGCAGTTAACCAATTGTTCTGTAGGCTATAGTTTGTAATGTGTTCCCTTCTGGAAATGCTCAGAGCTGCTCTTAGCGCATTGTTCTGAAGGGTTTGCAGTTTGCTGGTGGTAGCCTTAGTAGATCCCAGGTATAGGGCATTACAGTAGTCAAGGCGGGACAGAATAAGAGCTCTGGCAAGTGTCAGGCAGCTGGAATCCGACAGGAAGGGTTTAGCTGTGCGGATTAATTTGCAGGTGTAAGCCGTGGAGGATGCAAGGGAGCTCACTTGTCTTTTAAAGGAGAAATTGGAGTCAAGATAGAATCCCAATGTTTTGACCTCCTGTCCGACTTTGATGTTGTTTCCATCAATCATGAAGGAATTGTAGGCCGGGCTGAGCTTCTTTATATTAACTGAGGTACCTAGGATGATGAGTTCTGTTTTATCATCATTCAGGCATAGTCCAGGAGTGGCTATCCATGCCTGGATGATGATGTACACCCTATTTAACAAGGCCAAATCCTTTCCATAATCTCCAGAAAGCGGAAGGAGGATCTGAGTATCATCTGCATAATTAGTGTAGGTGATACCGAGATTATCCAAATCATCGAAAAGGGGCTTGGTAAATATGTTGTATAGTGTGGAGGAGACACAGGAGCCCTGAGGAACACCGCAGGTGATGGGTATGGGGTCTGCTGCAGCCGTGGGGGAGAAGACCCTCATGGTCCTGCCGTTAAGGAAGGATGTGATCCATGTGATGGCCTCCGTTGAGAAGTGAGCTGCAGTGTGGAGGTGTGAAGATAGGACAGAGTGATCGACCAGATCGAAAGCTGCGGATAGGTCAAGGAGAAGGAGTAAGGCAGCTTGCCCATTGTCTCTGAGCGAATCGATCTGGGCTTTTAAGTCAATGAGAGCGGTTTCAGTCCCATGTTGTGGCCGGAACCCAGACTGTCTAGATCCTAGGAGGTTGTGTTCTTCCAGGTGCTTCTGTATTTGTAAATAAGCAACCTTGTCTACAATTTTTAAGAGAAAGGGAACGGTTGTTATGGGTCGATAGTTTGTGGGTGTGGCAGGGTCGAGGGTGGGTTTTTTCAGTAACGGGAGTACCCAGGATTGTTTTAGATTCGTAGGGATAGATCCGGTGACAAAGGAGGCATTGATCAGTTTTGTGATAAAAGGGGAGAGGTCCCGGGCAGCATCTTTGATGAGCTGAGCAGGGCACAGGTCACCCTGGCAATTGGACGGTTTCAGAGATAAAATGATTTTTTCCACTTCCAAAATATTGACTTTGGCAAACTGGAAACGGGCTAGGTCGGTGGGCATGGGTTTGTCATGAATTTTTGAATTGAGAGTGTTATTCAGGGAAGCTCTTTTGTTGGCGATTTTACTTTGAACAGTCACAATCTTGTTTGCTATGGTGTTTTGAATGTTTGTGCACCAGCTTTTGTCTTTGGTGCAAGTATCGGGGGGTGCTGTGGGGGTCTACTGGCAGGTGCCCTGCTGCCAGTAGACCTGACCGATCCAATGTCCAGAACTTTGACGGTCCAATTTTAATTACAAGGGCCTGGAAGTATTAATAGGAAGAACAGTGACCCATAGTATATCTGCATTGTATTATCCCATTTCAAACCCATCCCATCTTTAATTTCAGAACCATTTCTTGCGCTAATTTTTCTCATCTGTGTTACAAAACCATAACTCTTCAGTGATATTGAGTAACTAAAGTAAATCCCAGAACTTAATCGAGTATCCACCGCGTGAATGGTTACGCTGGCCACGTAGCCGTGAAGATTCATGTGTGGCCTCCTCTTTTTCATAGTCATTAATATAGTGTAATAAAACGTATCTGTCATCTTTTAAACCAAATTCCTGTTCCATTTTCGCACCTATTCTGCAAAAACGCCTCTCACTAAAACCTCTATAACTTCTTCAATTGTAAAGGTAGAAACGAAATTTCAACTCTCACTGATACCTAAGACCCTTAGCTACCTCCACATCAAACAGTGTATTTGACCCGTTTTTCTCCAATATCGCATAGTAAAAGTTTGCCGCAAATTTGCAGTTTTCAAAAGTTTACACGTGTCTTTTTCCCATTTCAAAGTACTTCTTCCATACCATCCTGATCTAAAGTGTGTACTGTTGTTTATATTATATCTCATGTGTCTTAGGACCTGCTTAGTGTTGCTTTCCTTAGAATTTTTCTCCATTTAAGCATTTTTGTAGCCTTTTGCATTATTTTACAAAGTTTAAAAGTGTCACTTTCCAAAAACGGTTTTCTTTCTTGTTTGTGGAGGGAAGATTGCATTTAAACTGTGCAGGGGGATGTCATCATTGACATTTGTGATGTTATCTTTGTTGTCATGGGTGTTTGTCTTAGCAGTGCACGCTGGTAGCGTGAGTTATGGTTGCTTAGCTTACCATAACTGGCGAATTTCTGGGGTTTTTAAGTTTTACTTGTAACCTTAATGTCCCTTCAACAAAGGTTTTCATTGTATTTCATGGGTTTTTATTAGTGCAACTTAACCATAACGTCCCTTTAAGAAAGATTTTTCACTGAATTTCATAGGTTTTTAGTAGTGCAACTTAACCATAACGTTCCTTTAACAACGTTTTTTCAGTGAATTTCATGGGTTTTTACCAGTGCATGCTATTTTCCTAAAGCTTGCTAATATCATACTTATCCTATAAGCAATATTTGTGTCCAAATTACAAAGTTTCACCTTAAAACTCTGCCATTTCCCACCTTGTAGCATCATTTTTCACACGTCTATACACTTTTAGCAACTTTTCAAATAATGTTGCGTCCCTAGACGTCCGGGAATGTGCGCAGCATGGTGACGTGTTCACGAAGGTGTCTGCACTTCGTGATCGGATCTGTGGTTCGAAGACAGCTTGGATTTTCGACTGATTTAAGAACTTTCAAATTTCCCTTACACCCCTCCTATACATTTTCATACTCATTACCCATTAACAATCTAGTACACAGTACATACTTGGAAGAATTTTATCAAAACTGCTATTTATCTTAAAAATGGCATACGTTATTGCCATCCCTCCTCGCCAAGATCCACCACCACCACCAGCTGGAGGTCCTTCACAACAAAAAAAGCACAGTACTTCCAAAGACAATGAAGATGACCAAGAAGATGAGGTAGAGGAAGTGGCTACTTATAGCACAAAGATCGAATCATGGGTGTGCCTGTTCTTTACTACTTTTGGGAGTGTACCAAAGGCTAAAGCTACCAAAGTGAAATGCACTGAGTGCAATTTTGTACTCATCGCAGACTACCTGGACACTACTCCTACCGGACCACCGCCATGCGCCGCCACACCAAATCCAATGACCGCAATGCTCTCAGCAAGCAGTAAGCTGTCTTCCTCCACCTCATCTTCCTCAACAAGTGCTGTAACCACACAGCCTGATGTCTGCAGGTTTCGGCACGTTATAAATAAATGAATGAATAAATAAATAAATAAATAACAAGGGCTCCGGACCATTATCATCCATTGCAGCCCCTGAAATGGGGGATAAAGGCCATTAGCACCCCCGGTTCCCAAAGTGGGAACTCAGGGTGCTAAAACATACATTTTCCACATGCTGTACCTCAATCACCAAAGGTCTATCACTATTTTTTGTACCTACATTATGACACTTGTCAAAAAATAAAACACGGGCACATTTGCAAAACCATGCTTTAATGTCCTTGCCAATACTCCTTACGCAAGTTTGCTGGAAATTCACCCATGTTTTATTTTTTCAAAAGTGTTAAATGAATCCACATACAATAGTCATATAACTTAGCCCCCACTTGGCAAAATAGATTCAGACTTTACAAAAACATTTAGATCTAGATCTAACATCTATTTGCAAACGTTTGTGAATGTTCATCAAATTGCACCACATTTATAAGCCTTGCCAATATTTTTGGACCCCCCCCTCCTATTTTGCCCCCTCTTGACAAAATCCCATCAAACATTGCAAGAACATACATATTTAGATCTATAATCGTTTTGCAAAACTTTGTGTAGAATCGTCAAATGGCACCACATGTATAAGCCTTTACAATATTTTGGCACCCCCCCTCTAATTTTGCTGCCTCTTGACAGAAGCCCACCAAACTTTTCAAAAACATTTATACCTTTATCTATAAGCATTTAGCCAATGTAAGTGTAGATTCATCAATTGGCACCTCATTTATAAGCCTTTACAATATTCTGGGACCCCCACTCTAATTTTTCTCCCTCTTGACAGAATCCCACCAGACTTTGCAAACCCATTCAGAATCGGGTTAAGAATATAGATGCTAAATTACATGCAGTATCATTAAGTGGCGCCAAAGTTATAAGCCATTCAAGAACTACTTTTCAGCAGCCCTGTAAGGCAGTGGTGCTCTCGAACTTGACAGAACTGTTTGTGAACATCCGGACCGTTCGTGGACTTCACAGCAAAAAGACAATTTTTTTTGCTTCTTGTAGCCATATCCTATCCGACCCTCATCATCCCTCATTACTGCGATGTCCGCAGACACTGGCCGCTGTCTGTGAATCCAAGATGACTGGTGAATCGAGAAAATTTGACGCACCTCATGCTTCACTCCAACCAATCAGCGAACACGTTGTCTGTCTGTGGACACGACGTAGGTCCATTGGCCAATCATTTCCGTCCGTGCAGCGAACAGGGAAGTGTGACTGCGGAGCAGACATAGATATCACTAATTTCTTTATACCTACTTTTTGGTCGTTTTAAAAAAACTACAGGACGGATTTCCACCAAATTTACAAAAGCACACTTTCGGGACCAAGTCACCACTCCTGCCGCAAATTTGCTGAAAATCCGTACAGCGGTTTGGGCTATAGCCGTGAGCAAAGTTTTTTTCCATTCAGTCTATGGGAAAAAAAGGAACCGTGGGAACCCCCTGTAACTTTGCCCCCCCTTGACCAAACCTCGCCAAACTTTGCAAGAAAATTCAAAGTGGGCCATATACTCATTTTGCGAAGTCTGGTGAGGATTCGTCCAGGTGGAGCAAATTTATGAGCCACCCAAAAAGTGCTCTTCCTATGGGTTTGGCAACTTAACCATAACTACATGGCTGCTACCACAGGCCATGTAATATGTGTGTGTGAATTTGTTATTTGATATTTGTTTTATGAATGACATGCAGTGCCATCTTGTATTGTACAATTGGTCTATGTTTGTATGTGATGTGATGTGTAGCATGAAGAACACCCAATATATCTACAGGCAGTCCAGCTAGTGAATTGGGGTTCCCTAACTTTTTTATTGTCTTCATTTAGCTATCTGCTTAGCCTTTTCATGTTAGGTTTCTGCTAAGTAAAGGAAAATGCATACTCTTACAACATTTGTTAATAAATCTGCCCCTTTTTTCTTTATCTCTTTCAATTAGAAGGTCATGTGGTGTATAATATGGTGTGCTTATTGTCTTTTAATGTTTTTCTTTTTTTCATTTTAACCATGTGTTCACATTTTTAACCCACGAAAAGGTCTGGGAGCCCCTCTACCAAGAACAAGCACAGCAAAATAATCTGTGCTATGGGAAGGTGCCCACTCAGGAGGGTCTACAACCACATTTTAGCTCACTGTACCTTTCACAGAGGAGAAATACCGATTGCATATCAGCCTGGTCCCACCCACTTAAGCAGTCCAGCACCGAAATGCTAGGCAATTCTCCTCTGAAAAAGAGTACCAACAGTAGCCCCAGACATGTATTCCATCAGTGGGGTGAAGCTGTGCCAGCACAGTGAGCAAGAGGTCCATGCCTGGATTACCCTGGGTAGGCTGGAATAAAACTCCAAGTTACTAAAAATTCACAAAATGTTCTGGGAGCCCTCTACCGAGAATGGACATGGCCAACTGACCTGCTCTATGGGTAGGTGCCAACTCGGTAGGGTCTACAACCACATTTTAACTTACTTTACCTCTCACAGAAGAGAAATATCCATTTGAATTTTTGTCTGGTCACCCAATTAGGTAGTCCAGCTCCTAAACACTAGGCAAATCTCAACTTTTTAAATCTATACTTAATATTGCATAGTACTTTGACACACTATTCTATGAGATTTGTGGTGAGATATAAGCCATGTAAGTACTTCAAGTGAGTATTCAGCTTTATCCACAAATTAGTGTGAAACAAGGCTATGGCAAAAGAGCAAAAAAGGCTAAAAGGAAACAATTGAAAATTGTCTGGCTTCAGGAAGGATTTCTCTTTTTTATTTAATGTATTATGATTGGTTCACAAGAACTTTTCACATTTTAAATTACACAATTATACTGCACACATTTACAAAAACTTAAACTCAAACATCAACATTACTAAAAATCCTAAAACCATACTCTCTTACTCTGTAATTTTTACATGAATAAAAAACCAAATAATACATTATCATCATGCTTAATACTTGCCTTTGTGTGCTTCTCCCTAAGGCGTTGTCATTGTGTCAATGTACAATTTAACTAGTTCATAAATTCCTTTTACCTTCCTCCAAATATTGCAAAGTGCAATGTGCGCAGATTTACTTTCAGTATTTAAACAATAGCACCAGAATGCCTCTCCTTGTATACCTTCAGAATTATGAACTAAACCTCCCAGCATATTCATGTACAATGGTCTAAGTTCAGGGCACTCAGTCAGTAAGTGTTGAGACGTTTCCTCTATCTCTTTCACTTTACATATACAGCATGTTTGTTCCTCTAGAACCACTTCAAGTTCTGGGCCTTTTTTCGATACCACTGGGAGTTTGTTAATTCTTAATAACAATATGAACCACCACAGGGAAGGAGCTGGGCACAGTATCAGGTAACTCTGTGGAACCCTATATTTATGTACTAGCTTTACGATTTCTGCATAGCATTTTCATTTCATCAAATGTGTTGAGTTATCAGCCCAGTCCCATCTTTCTAGTTAAGTCACACATTTATTTTGATAGCTTTGATAGTCAAGATCCCAGTCCGGTTTCCAGTCCCCCTTGTTGAACATTTGATTCAATGACTGTGAAAATGTGTTAGTTGTTCTTGCATCGGATCCTTCTCCCAATAATTTCAAAAAGGGCATAGGGTTATGCGGCATCACCCTGCCAGTTATGGTGAAAGAAACAGCAACAATGGCAGCAAAACCCTTGAACGCGCCAAAAACCTACCAAAAACCTACAAAAACCATGTGCTTCAGCACACAAAAAGAGGGATGCACAACCGGCCAACCATGGTGCATGTGCAGTGGAATAGAGCACCCCCTGCAGAAAATGTGCCAGTGGGCTCCACGACCAGCAAACAGGGTGCAGAGGGAGAAGCAGCACTTTGGAAAAGAAATCCCCAATATGTGCTGACAAATGATATTTGCTTTGTTGCTAAAAACTCCTAAATGCCTATACACAACACTTATCCACATTCAAAATCTTGCCTGGTGCTAAAATTCTGGATTGTCTGAAAACTGACAGCATATGCCAAAATATGGGTGCAATACCCCGGGCTACCTGAATGACAGGTGTCAGAGGAGTACTGATGAAACTTTAAAAGAACCTAAAACTAAAAATTCTGCTGGATTAGCGAACATAAAAAGGATTGTTGCCAAAAAGAAATATCGATTTTAGTTGTGTTTTTCCCACAGATTTTAAGGCCAAGAAGAAATGTATTTATGTTTGATGTAACAAATCTGGTTTTTGCTGGGTTTAAGAAGTAAATTAGAAGCTGCAAGAACTAGAAAAGCAGGCTTTTCTCCCAGAAGGAGGGCCTTCCTCTCAGCAGAAATTCACTGGGAGGTGTTAAGTGTGGGTTAGAACAGAATCTTGTCTACAGAAAGCAAAGGAACAATGACAAAGCTGCAGCCCAGGAAACTGGAAGTGTGAAGGTGGTCGTAAATGGCCTCTGGAAGGAACAAACATGGAGGGGGAGGCCCTGGAATGCCGGGAGACAAAAAGGGGCAGGCCATCTGTTGCTAAACATGAACAAAGAACACATTTTAAAAGACTCATAGCTGGCTATTCAAAATGGTGAAAAATATAAAAAGGACAGAGTTGTTAATTTAATTTCTGGCTGCATGTGTGAAGAGGCGGTAGAACTGTGTGACATGTTCTGGACAGGAATGGCAATATATGTGGTTTTATGCTAAATGTATTACTGTTAGAATTGTGAAAATGCATACGCATATCCCTATGTTAAACACGCACATTTGTGAAATTTGCATACAAGTTGGAAATTGTGTTCATAGCGAAAAGGGCAAAATTCTGTAGAAAGTTGAGACACGATCCCACCGCTGCAGGGTTTTGAGGAATCGCTGCTACGTAAAATATGGCATCTTTGTGTGTGATTTGTATAAAGGTGACCAATGTAAAAAAATGTACATTTAGTATCAAATCCGATTTTGAGACCAGTGGCGAAAGGGAGGTCTCTGAAGAATGTAAAGCAAACCATAAAATGTGACATCATCCAGCCTTGATCCAATCACTCAAATTGCAAGGTGGAGATAAAGTGTGGTCCTAGCCCAGCTCACAGGGGTAAGCTTAGATAAGCCGGCCAATAACCCCCTTCGTGATGTCATTTTAAAAGATAAATAGAGACAGCTGACAACACATAGAGACTCACTGATCCAGCCACTCTCCTGATTCCGGCGAAGTATTCTGACCCAGCTTTCTACATCCAGCTTTAAATATTCTTCCAGATCCAAATACCAAATCTTTTGCCATCAATAGGGACTATTGATTTCCGCAAGGCCCAAATCTTCAAATGTATTCTCTCTACTCAGTCAAGCGCTGGGTGGTGTGAGAAGCCTTTTTGAACCAGTATCCTGAAATTCTCTGGCTTGCCACCACTAGGCTTGCCTGAGGAACTCGCCATCCAGCTGATCAAAATACCCACAGACTGGGAGGGCAGATCCTGTGCCAATCCGAGGACCGGCCTAGATGATCCAGTACCGTGCCTGATGTGCTGTCTTTCCTAGACCAGACCCAATCTCCTGATCAGAGCTGACGGTCCCATTTAAAAACGTATCTTGTGAGTATAAATAGGGAGAACTGTGGCCCATAGTATCTTTGCATTGTCTGATCCCTAACTCAAACCCATCCTATCTTTCCTTCAGAGCCAGTATTGTTAGAACTATCTTTGTGCTGACCCTTTTCTCATCTGAAGAAGTCAAGTTTCCTTAGCAGGTGTGTCATCCTGATCAAGTGACTGTAAGATCCTTGTGTCGTATTCGCTTTTTCAGAGTCATCCTCTAGTGTAAGCAAACCCATTTGTCATTTTCAAAAGTGCATTTCTGTTTTCCATTCTCGCGCCTATTTTAGAAAAAACAACCTTTACTAAAACCTCCATAACTCCTATGTGATAGAAACAAAATGTGAACTCCTACTTGTACCCAACATCCATAGCTATCCATATTAATTTATAACAATTTCAGTATTTTTGACCATATTTGGTGTTTTTGCCTAGTCCATTCTAAAGATAATTTGAAAGCCAGTCTGACAGCTGAAAAGTCAATTCCGTTTTTTTCTTGTGTTTGTTGGGGGAAAGTGGGTCTGATATTCTGTTTGATTTGTGCCATTCCTGAATACCTGCTCTCTCCTCCCATCTCTTTACATTGCTTATTGGGGGTTGAGGGGTGTTGAAGGGGGAACTTCTAACCATAGTGCTATCTGATCTGAAACCAACACAAAAGTATTATTTTCTGTGCTGCATTTGTTTTGCTCATTAGTTACTCCTTGTATATTAAAGATATTATCCAGTGTTCTGTCACCCCATTGGTGATTGTTGTTTACCTATTAAAATATATTGTGATTAAATCTTAAATACATAAATAAATATTTACCTTTGCAAACCAGCCTGATTTCTGGTTCATTGTGACCGGGGGGAGGGGTTCCATGAGAAGGGTGTGATATGAGTGGTATATCGTTCAGAATATTGAACTTATAGACAAAAATAAACAAGGATTTCAGTTGTGCACTACATGCTGGGCTTTGACTTGGGTGTGTGCCGGATTCAAATCACTTACAATAACATACACATTCTTTTTAATGCTGTTGCAGGGAGTGAAGTGAGGCCCAGTTCCAGTCTTAATAGTTCTATAGGAACACTGGGACCGAGCCCCAATGTTCACCTCCAAAACCTTCCCTCCAAAACCATCCTCCAATTTATAGCTTTCATAAACAGTGCACCCAGGCCATATAAGACAGTGAACAGAAACTTTGTTTGTACACCATTAAGATTCCAAACATGCTGTACCCTGCACTCTCATTCACATATCTCGCTAACATGACCATTAAAGCCACAATTTTTCTTCTCTTTTCCCCAATAAACCCCTGCTAGTCCCCCTTGGTCGTCAGCAAAATGCCCAGGCATTTAAATTTGACAACCCTCTCATTTGGGTTACCCAAGATTCCAGTTTAGGTATAGTAATGACTCTATGTGAGAAATATATTACTTTTGGTTTTATCATAATTGATTACCAAAGCATTATCCTTTGCATAGCCTCGTAACCCAACTAGGGACCTCTTGATACACGAGAAAGTGTGCTTGCATAGCACAAAATCATCTGCGTACGATACCCACAACACACTCTTTCTATACAATCTAGGTGGGCAGTTGTGCGTGCACGTTAGTTCAGATGGCAGGTCTGAAATGTAAATGTTTAACAGCAGAGGCACCAGGCCGCAACCCTTTTTTACTCCCCTGTTTTTAATATGGGAGGCGTGATGACATCCCTACTATCCAATCTGACCTAAACCATGGTGTTCTCATAAAATCCCTGGACAGCACACAATAGTTGGCTTGGACGACCAAGTCCACACAATTTGGACCAAAGCCTATCCCTATCTACCATGTCAAAGGCAGCGTTAAAGTCCACCATAGCAGCATATAAGTATGGGTTTGCATTTTTCTTAGTTTCCAGTATCAAGAAGTCGATCAAACAGAGACAGTGGCCTGTCCCTGAGCCTTGTCAAAAGCCCATTTGGAACTTGTTGAGTGTCTTTTTCGAATTTACCCAATTTGTCCATTCTCTCAATACCAAGGATGCAAAGATTTTCCGGGTGACATATAGCATTGCAAGCAATCTGAAGTTTGCTGGGTCACTTTGGATTCCTTTCTTGCAGATGGGCAGAAGCACAGACTTTTTTTTAAAGAAGCTGGGATTTTGCCCTCTGCACATACTTTAGAAAATAGCACAAACATGATCTCTGACCAGCATGCTGGGTCCATTTTTAGCAAGACCATTTGGTCCTGGCACTCTATAATCTTTTAATCTCTGGATCTACTTTAAAATAATGTCTCTGTTAAAGTCAATTCCATTACTATGCTTATTGATGGTACCTTTATGGGAAACGCTGTGAGGAAGATTAAAGGAACCTCAACATAGTTTGCCTATTCTTGGAACCCCATAGTATTTGTAACCTGTATTACTTTAGCAATTTTTCTGTTATGTAAGAGATGCCACATTTTACCAGTGTCCTAAGCTAGCGTTGCTGACAGTACATGTTGCCATTGCATATTTTTATGGGAGCTATGCCACCATTTAACCCAGCTTCGATATTTATTTTTGATTGCCCTTACTTCTTAATAATATTTCTGGGGGTTTGCAGGTATGCCCTGAATCTTCCTCACTGCTATTTGCATGTCTCTTTAAGCATTCCTTATTTCCTCATCGTAGTGGTGTTTATTATTGCCATCTGCCCTGAGCTCATAATGGCCCTTCTGTTGTTAAATTCTCCAGCCATAATAAAATGTTGTGCGCGGACATGGCCTGTAATTGATTCAAGAGCACTCTTTATTTGCTAATATGTGCCTTCCAGCCTTGTCTATGCTCTTCAGGGTCCATTGGATACTATTCCCACTTTTGGCTCCCAACTATACTAAGAGATTCCATAAGTCATCTTTCCTGTAATAAAAATATATCATTTTATAGTAAACCTTTTAGGGAACCCTTTTCGATTAGCAAGTGTGAAAAGTCCCGGGTATTGCATGTGTGAATGGTCCATTTTCGATTCTTCCCTACTTTTTTCCATTTCAGTAGAGCCTATAAGCCATTTTAAGATGTCACCCACCTTCTCATGCATAGACCCTACACCCCCTTTATTTGCTAGTGTTACTCTGGCTGTTTTGGCCAGGCAGAGGCGGTTGTCCAGAGTCTCTGTAGGACTTCAGGTGGGTATTTCTGAAAATTCAATTGTGTCTAATTTCACTTTTTTTCAGGTCAACGTCGGACCATCTAACATTCTTCATCTAAATAACATAACCATATTGCATCACACAAATAACACCCTAAATGTATGCTGTTGTATGGGTATATACTACTGCTTGAATATTTGTTCTTCAGGTAGACAGAGAAAATACATGGATATATTGTATGTGTATATTGTATGTGTCCTGATCAGTAGGACACTTCTTGTTAGCCTCAAACACAGTGGCAATTATAAATATAAGATTGTTTTGGAGATATTATACTCATCAAAAGCACCACTTTTACAAAATGTTCACTCTTATTTGCGCACAACCTCTTGGAAGGAGTTGCACTGATGCCCCACTAATAATCTCCTTTCACCCTTTTGTATATTGCTAACTTTACTTCTCTGAATAGTAAACACAAATATATCGTACATGCATTATATTCTGAGAGTAGATACACTATGTAAGATATATGTTGATTATTACATCAAATGAACAACTCCATTTAATGCCCCATAATTATACAGTCCCAACCCACCATTCTGGGCTGAAACAGAAAATTTGCTCGAACTTCAATCTATTTAAATAAACAGATTTAAAATTAAATCAGTGCTATGGTGTCTGCGAGCATTATGCAGGGGAAGTCACCACAATGTTACACAATAATAGGCAAATTGTCTACAAAATAAGAAATTGACCTTCATGAATTTATCTCACTATTTCTCACACACACATTAATTTCCATAACCAACTCTTAGTGAGGTCTGAATAGCTAAAACATTCTAATTGAAACTCTGCGGTTTACCAGCCATTATATTTACATGTGCCACATAACAACCAACATGGCTGATGGCCTGTAACAGTAACATGATTCTTCAAAACATTTTAGTTTCTCTAATATGCTAACATATTTAAACTGCACATAAAGTTACTATTGCACATAGTACCCAGAACGTTTGCTTTTTCCAAATATTACCAGCAAATGCAGCTATCGGGGAACTGTTGCATGCCTGATACATCCTATGTAAATATGGTGCTCTGGACTGCTAACATGCGAGAACAGTTTACAATATGTTTACAGGAGCTTGAAATAGTTGTCTGCAAGTTATGGGTTCGAGAAGCTGAGCTATTGATTTAAAGTGGATTGAATTTCTCTTCACCCACACAACCTGGAATAATGGTGTTAGTATTTTAATAAAACAGTATAAGTTCCCTCCCCTTTTATTTTGCAATATTAATTTCCTCTACTGTGCATTAAAGGTTTTAGGGGATTGTATGAGATTCATATTTGCATCATTTCTATAGGAGTAGAAATAACACTATTAAACATGCTCTATTCCCCATTTCCTATTAACTATATGTGACCTTCAAAGAACACACATTATCACGTAACATCTTTATTAGGCTCTTCTATGGATGTGTTCACATTACAGCCCAATGGTAACTATTTCTGTGAAAACACTTTGGGTACAATTTAATGACCATATGATTTTTAAAGAGTGTCATGCTGAATGCCCCTAAGTGTAATCTACATCATTGTGCACAGAACTCAGAAACATTTTAAGTTGGATTGAATTGACATTGCACTGAATTTTGCATGCAGTGAGTTTATATGATATTTAAATTAATGTATTTTGATAACACCTTCCCAAACCACTTCCTTTCTGCGACTTAGCAGGGAAACAGCCGTAGAGAGAATATATCATTTCTTTTTGGGGAAATATCATACTTTTGAGAAGATCCTTTCAGTTTTAGGAGCAGCCCGGACCCTTTGGATTGATGATCTCCCAGTGGGCAGGGGCTCTCCAGATCTGCTTCCATGAAGTTAGGATGGCCTCAGATGCTCTCTTTTCAGGGTTCCCTTATGGACAGAAGTCATCCCCTGCAACATAAATCTTGCTTTCTGCAACCCTTACATTGTTCTCTCTCTGATTCATCCATAATCATAATGCCAGGTGATATTCATTCCTGCTTTGTCTGAATGCTATTTCCTCTGTGATCACACTATCTAAAGGATCCAATATTCTGATGCTCATGTAATATTTATGTCACACTTGGTCTTTCCATTTGCCTGCCTAATAGTCAGACACTCATAGTGAATACACCCTGCACCCCAATCTTCATTGAATGATAATCATTTCAATACTTATGAACAACAAAAGACAGGACCCAATCGACCCCAAATAGCCTTGACTGCAGAATGGTGTTTGCCTTAGTATTTCTGGTATCAACCCACTCCATTAAATATATATGATTTCTGTACTTCCCTCTCCAAGACACATGACTACATATGCTGCATGAATTTGTGGCGTACATTTTCATAATGTTGTGAATATTCATCATTTTATTAATTGGGAAAAATCATTGTGAATCCTTTTTTCGTATCAAATAAAATAGGGGACTCAGAGCTTAGAAATGCACCAGTCCCATTTTAGTACTTGAAATGGTTCCAAATGTATGAGCCAACATAGTTTCCATATGCACGTGTTATGCCAATGTTACATGGGGCACAGCTTCCTGTGAATGTACAGCCTTACTTTAATGTCTGTGGTAATGAAACTCATGATGCTAGCAGGCCTCTCAGCCAATGATTAGTTTGCATCTTATGGCATGTCGATTTGTTTTGATTCCGTTGGAATAACCATGTGGTCTATCTAATGGAAGGCAGGTTTAAAGGTGAACACTCTAAGCTCAATAATGTATTCTTTGAAGTCTGACCAGAGCCCTAACTCAGACTGTGAATTTTATTTCTGTTGGTATTTTAAGATATTGGGCCTCATTACGAGTATGAAGGTAGCCATGCCACTTTTATCGGCATGGCTACCCCCATACCGGATACCAGGTCCTAATTCCAGGAATGAGGAATTACCGGGCCATTCTGACCTTGGAGGGCCCGGTGATCCCCTTTCCTGGGACCCAGAGCCGGTACATCTCCATTCCCATTTGAGCCCCCACAGGGCTCAATGGGAATGGGGAGGATGCTTACAAGGGGCCTGTTAATGATGGGCCCGTTGTTAGCATCCTGGTCTGCTAGTGAGTCCCGCTAAGGATACCTAGTTTTAACAGCTGTCCTTAGCGGGACCCATAAGCAGACCTCGTAATGAGTCAGTAGAGGGTTAATGGCGCCGGCAGCTCTACCGGTGCCATTAACCCTCTACCACCTTCCTCGTAATGAGGCCCATTGTCTTTAAATTTACTTGCAAATGTGTGGGCTGCTTATTACACGGAAGGTCTGTTCACAAGCCTTTTTATCCAGGCAATTTAATGGGTTCTTCCTGATGAAAGCACCCAATACATTTTCCACCCTGAAAGGCCCAGGATAGTCCCATGGGAATCTGAAATCCCTCCCAGCCCCATATGGGAGCCTGTATGTGAGGCTGAAGTGGGGTGAGTTTATCAGTGATTTCACTGGAACACTATTTAGCATTGCTCCAAGCCAACTCAGAACACCTTATCTTTCTGTATACCTGAAAGGGCTACTCACTTCTATTGGAATCAAAAAATGTAAACCCATTCAAAATACCATACTTTTATATGTAAATACAATGAACGCATCTACAATTGGCAATTTCAATAAAATGTTATCTTTTGAATAGATAAATGTGCATTTACATCATTTCTTCCATGTACATTAAAAAGGTGTTTTTTTTAAAAAAAACATGGAAACATTCTATGAAAGTCACAGGATGATGTATTTGACTTTTCTCTCCATACAGTTTATTTCAGTAATACAGCCTGTGTTCTACTGTTAGCTGAATTGCATTTCTGATACATTAGAACCTTGGTATTTTTGGATGAGCAGTTCCATTCAAGCAGACACAGTTCTCCATGAATACAGATAGTGGTTTTATCTTGAAGTTGGGTTTTCGCATTTGCAATTGTCGAATTAAAGTTATTCAAATTAAGTAATTGGGGCAAAATGTACTGCAGGCCCCATGTTGTGCACAGGATGGTTTAGTTTGTGGCACTATCGCACCATGTGTCGGGTGCAGTCTCTCAAGGAAGCAAGTCACCAGTGAAAACGTAAAAGAATACAAATATGCATTCTTTTGGTGTCTCTAATTTACATTGAGGCAATTACCATTTCTTGTATCATGATTGTCCATTACAAAAGGTGTACCTATTCACTTGCTTTTTTGGTGCAGTTGACTCATATGTTTCGCACTTGAAGAAGCAGGGCAACTTATCAGCGCCTCTCACTTTGAATTCACTTTGAATCAGTCAGTCTTCTTTTTAATTCTCCCTACAACTATAAATGTCATAAAGCATGCTTAATTTAACATGACATGTATTTGTAGTGTGCACGTGACCCACTAAAGGGTTGAAATAAAATATTTATATTGCTATCTAACTCAATGGCACTCATTTTATTTGCCTCGAAATAGTATAGTGCTGAGTGAACTTTGCGGTATATGAACCTATGACCGTTTGGTTAAACATGGCCTCAGGAGTTGATGCATCAGTCTGCTGGGCCACAGACCGACAGATCTGGCCACTGATGCACACCAAATGATCCCTGTCCACAAGAACTGTAGAACAATCTGAAGTTGATCATGCCACCGTATTGCTTATTTAACATTCTGTGGCAGGAGTGCTTATGTTGTATTGAAAATATCATGTTACTTTAGAATTTACATTGATTATAAATATCACCACTGCCATGTTTACGAAGATGTGGGCCAGTATTAGAAACAACAATTATTCCCTGTCTGATCTTAATTTCAGTATGTTTTATTGTATTGAAAACTGTTGTGTACGATCTATTAAGCACTAAGCAGTACCTTTGTTGTAAGCCCCCGTGCTAATGCGCTCAAGATCATATAGAAGTCATTTTTAATGGAAGGATTTAAACAAGATGGCAGTACCCACATTATGGCATGTTGTTTTCAATTAAAAATGTTGCTCAAGAGTTGCTTAGGGAATTCTTTGGCTATTTTGATAGATAGAATCGGGCCCCCTTTAACTTTGACATGTTGAATACATTTGGCGCTTATCGAGGAATCATAGTAACCCTTTCCATTTCTAGTGATGAGAGAAACACTAAAGAAACATTGACTTTTACCGGCATGCTCACACTTTTTAAAATCCTCCACCATCGGTGCTGGTCCCCACACAGTCTGAAAAACGTCACAGTAGGTCACAAATGAGCAGTGTTACAGGCGTAGCAAGATGAACTATGACCTTCGATATCCCTCCCATGGTATCTGGTTCCAGGTTTTGCCCATAATAGGTGAAAGCACTTAGCGCAAAAGTAACCACCAATGAGTGAATCGTTAAGCAACATGATCATGCAAGAGCATAATACACAATCAAATAATCAGGCGCCAGATTATCAAAGAAATTCTGCATAGCGCTGAAGGCCTCTGTTGTTTAGCCCTGATTTCCATGTGGTCACTTTGTTGCAATTATCATAGTTTGCGATGTTTTTCAAGCACAGCGTGACCTCAAATGAGATGCAATTATCAAAGTAAAACTAAGTGCCCCTTTGATAATTGCCAAATTGCTGTCCCCACTTGATAAAACAGAGCTGTGTCAGGAGTCAAACCCAGATCACTCAGCTGTGAGACAAGAAACATAGCTGCGAGACCACAAGAATCGCAGAGACATACTCTGTGAAACACCTCTATTGACTTTTTGCAGTATAGGACACGTTTTCTTACACATTATAGATATAAAAGGTGTGTAACTTTTCTGTTTAGCAAGCAATATTTAAAAAAAAGAAAAACATGTTCTCTTGGCAAATGCTTCTTAGTGATGTTAACTTTCTTGAGTTGGGAAAGACATCCTAAAAAATGAAATATGCTAATGTCTTCCAATGTATGTTCGCTGCCTGTGACGTCACATCCCACTGAAAAAAGTAAACTCGCACCGATGTAGGGGTTTCAATAATGAGAGACCCTTTGTGGAATGCTGACATGCTACAGTGCACCTTCTCAGCAGTCGCGCAATGCAGCAAGTTCAAAGAGGGAACGATAATCTCATGGCTGCCTTCTTAAGTAGAGCATAAATTGGGGACACACTTGTGCTTTGCGTTGAAAAGTGCCTGTGTGACGCTACCATGTTAAGCGTAATAGATTGATATTTTGCACGCAAAATGTATGCCCTGACAACCTTACACTTATCTTTGATAATTGTAATCGAGCGCTATGGTTGGCGGATACTAGAAAAATAAATACGCAATTCTTAGATAATCTGGCCCCAGGTGGTTAAAAACAGGCACTGCACATATCGCCCTTAGATATGGCAAGGAGGACCATTGACTAGTGGGAGCTAGGCATGGGTCAAGTCCTAATAAATAGTGGTGGGACTCATTAACATACCAATTGAATGTGGTGTCACCAGAAATTAGCATATCATGGTTCCCTCTGAAAAAAGTGGGGGGACTCCATCCACTGGTGTATGCCCTCAAGCAAGATTTGCTGATTATTGCTAGCTTTATTAGGATACATTTCCTACTGATAATCTTTGGCTACGTGCAGTTTGTCCATGATGAAAATGGTACTGTTGAAACTAACTTCTAGAAACATGCATGTACTGCAAACACTATTGATTTTAACAAATGTTCCCAAAAATCAAAATCGATGACATATGTTGTACCCACTTAAAATGTAATGAATTATTTCCATTCATATTTTACTGCAACTCTTTATTTAACTTCATACAGGCCGATTCATGGAATTAATGTGCCCTGAAATTTTCAGCGCAAGCGTGCGAATCGCAGTGCAAGTGTGAATATCACAGCGAAACCCGCGCACAGCGATTCATGGAAGTCCGTGTGTGTGTAAATCCCTGGATGTGCGCTAAAATACTGCATGGCGCACGCTGGCGCAGAAGTCTCCAAACAGCGTGCGCTAAGCGCACAGCGAAAGCGCACATAGCGCAGCGCACACTACAAAAGTAGGTGGAACAGGGGGCGTAATACGCGGAATGGGGAACAACGCGTGAAAATGTGGGCATCACGGGGAAGTACAGGAGGCAAATGCGTGGAACGCCCACACGCGCGTCTACATCATGTATTCATGGAATCGAACGGGGCTAATGCGTGCGCCAAAAAAGACGCGCTAATCCAGAAACACGTATGCCAGCAGGAAGCAGGCGTATGTGGAGCCGCGCAGCATAAAACAACAAACAAGCACAGACGCCAAGATGAATATACCATTGCTCGCAGCAGTGTTCGTGGGATACCGCAGGAGGAGGAGGAGGATAGTCCGGCCCAGAATTTTTACACCCAGAACCAGCCTTTTTGGTATGCCTGATGACCAGGTGTACGGGAGGTACAGGTTTCGACCTCACATAATACTCGACCTGGTGAGTGAGTGGGAGGATGACCTCACATCACCCACCCTGTGCTCCCAAGAACTCAGCCCCCTGGAGAAGGTCCTCAATGTACTGCACTTCTTGGCCACTGGATCATTTCAGCGGACAAGTGCTATAGTGGGGGGGGTGACACAGGCCAGGCAGTCACGCTGCCTACACCAGGTGTTGGCCATCATGACTGCACGCCCATCAGTCCGCAGGCACAAATACCTGCCCAGAACACCTGCAGAAAGGCAGGCTGCCGTCCAGGAATTCTATGGGGTGGCACAATTCCCCAAAGTGCTAGGTGCCATTGACTGCACCCATGTAGCTCTACGTCCCCCCAGGGCATCAGAGCACATTTATAGAAACCGCAAGCACTGGCATTCCATCAACGGGCAGGTAGTATGTGATGCCAAGGGAATCATCACCTCAGTATATGCCAACTATCCAGGGTCCACCTACGACAGTTTCATTTACAGAATGTCAACCCTAAACTGGGACCTAGAAGCTGGGCGGCATGGCGATACATGCTGTTTGGTGAGTATAAATGCCACTGCACATGCATGCATGTCAGATACTGAGTAATGTCACAACCCCACTAATGATACCCATCACCACCTCCCCAGGGGACAGTGCCTACCCTCTGAGCACCCACATGATGACGCCAATTCAGAACCCCACCACGCCACCCGAGGTAAGATACAACACAGCCATTATTGCAACCCGGGGCACAGTGGAGCGCACATTCGGAGTGCTCAAGTCACGCTTTTGCTCCCTTGACCGCTCTAGTGGGCAGCTGTTATACGCTCCCCCAGTAGTGTGCAGGATCATAGGGGCAGCAAGTGTCCTGCACAACGTTGCAACACACCGGGGCCTGCCGGTGGACATGGTGGTGCCCCACATCCCCAACCACATGCACGCCCGCTGCGCATGGGAGGGGAAAGGGCACGTGGTGAGGCAGCCCGTACGCAGCTGGTGGCTAATTACTTCACCTAAAATCACACCCCTGTGGAGTGCACACAGCTCTGGCACATACCAGCAGACAATCAATGATGATGACATAAGGGACACTCAACTGTCACAACCATACCATCCTGAGATTGGTCACCTGGAAGTGTTACATTGTGTGCATCCCTACCTACCCAAACACCACCAATGCTGTGTCATCAAAAGACACACATCTATGCTGCAAAATTCATTACCCCCTTGCTAAATACAACATGAGAACAGCGCCATGTCACCCAACCCCTCCCCAGCTCCACCATGAAACACACCATGGCATGTCATGCAATGTGAAAGCAAACAAAGCAATGCACAAGACCTGACACAAGTGTCACAAAGTACACTGTCCCTAATGGAAACTGCCCACACACAATATGCTCCCAGTAATGTATAACTAACAGCACACATTATCAAATACTTACCACCTACACAATGCTGCAACACACCATGGAAAAATGGAAAAACATGACAGTACTAAGTTCAAGTAGTGGCAGTCTTACAACCTGAATACACCAGCACATCGACCCCTTAAAACTGTAGAGTGTTGCTGCCACGCAAATGTCTCAGTGTACTGCATACAACATGAACTGCATCTGCAAAGTAGGCGGCCTTGTGAAGACATGAGGAAGGAACCTGCAGATTAGGAGGAAGACATGGATGCACAAGCACATATCAATACACCATGCAGTGTACAATACAACAACAATATCCAATAGGGATGTCTACACAGTATTGACTACAGACTGCCCACACAGTTCATGGGAGCCCAACGTCACTGTGTAATTCACTGTCACTTGGTCACACCCTTTGCAAGCCCATGGAAACGGGAAGCAGGAGGCGTGTGTGTCTCACAAACCCAAGCATCTAACTCAAACTCAGGACAAGCCTGCATGTGCCCAGCCGGAATACAGTGGATGCCCACGGGAGCCACACAAGGCAACACACTGTACAAAAAAATCCAAAATCAAAAATGGCCATGTGGGGGCCAGGGGGTGTGGGGGAGGCCACCCAGGAGGTTCGAGGACAGGGTTCACACCAACACCCACCTGCGTGGATGTTGCGAAAAAAGAAATACCTCCTTGGGCTCATGGCCTGCACGGCTATGCCATTGTGGGAGAACTGCTGTCGCTCTGCTCTTCCTCTGCTGCTGCATCAGGAGGCGGTGGCACTATGGGAGGCAGCTCACGCAAAGCCCTGGTATGGTCCTCCATGGCAGCAAGCATGCGGGTCTGGAAGGTCTGATTCTGGAGGATTAAAGTGCAGAGATCCCCATGCAGCACATCACGGGTTGCCTGCATTTCTGCACGCATGGCCTCACGTGATGCCTGGATCTCCTCACGTGTTGTATGCAGCTCAGCTGAGAGCGAACGTGTGAGCTGCTCCAGCTGCTGTTCTGCACTAACATTTCAGGAAGCCTCAAGTTCAAGCAGACTCTGCCTGAGGTTATGGAGTTCTACCCTCAGGGCTTCCCTGTGGCCCTGGGACTCTATTGGTATGGATTTGCGCAGAGTCTCCAGTGCCGCCCGTCGGTCCCTGTTGGATGCCAATATGTCTTCCCTTTGTGATTGGCAAATGGAGTCTGTTGCCTGCTGTTGTTGCTACATCTGCCTTTCAGGCGGATAATGGAAGTGGCCACCCTCTCCCTTGCCTGAGCCTTCATTTCTACTGATGCTGCCTGTTGTGTTGCCATACCGTGAATGGAGTTTTCCCATACAGTATTGCCTGGTGGCGCACGGCCACCGCGTCGTCACATGTCACATCGACATGATGCGAAGATTGATGCTGAATAGTGTTGCAAAATATGCATGTGCCACACACTGAAACACATCCAGTGTCCAATAACACAGTCATTGTGGGCTGATCAATGGTTGGTCACTTTAACATTACAGGAAACACCTGTCATCTTCCACATGCAAACAGGCTGTAATAAAAAATGTCTGCAGCCCAATACTCCATCGGCCTGAATGGTGTAATCATTAACATAACCAGGTAAAAACAGTGGCCCAGTGTGGGCTGTAAACAAACACCGAAGCATATCACATATGTTGCAATAGGGCAGAATAATGTGCACTAAAAATGGGAGAGTGGAAACAATCAGACTGAATGGACACTTACAAAATCTGACCAATGTAGTTGCAAGATGACAGTTCAAGGTAAAGTGCACTAATCTGGGTGTAATTGGCAACTGTGGGCAGAAGGGATACAGTCATACCCAAATCCAAGGCACGTGAATGTATGGGAGGAAGCAAATGGGTGACCCATAACACTCAGGAGTACACACTCTCACCTGGCACTCAATCAGAACCCATCACCCAAACAACATACACATGGATTACACACACACGCATGGGCACTCACCGGACAATGCCTCGTAATCAGGTAGTTCTCCCACACCTTGGATTTGTTCCTCTGTGACGAAGGTCCCAGCAACAGACTCATGTTCAGTGAGTTTGTTGTCCTCTTGTGGAGACCCACCGCCACTCACCAGAGTAGAGGCATGATTTGAGGCCAGCTTGTTCTTTGCTCTGCGTTTCAGGTCATTCCACCGCTTGTAGCAATCATCAGCTCTGCGCCTCACAAATCCAAGGGCATTTATGCGGTCCGCGATGGTCTGCCAGTGTGCCCTACGTTGACCAGGTGTGGTTTTGCACCCTGCAGTCACCAACATTTCGTGGCTATGTGCCGACACATAGGTCACAAGTGCATCAAGTTCCGGGTCATTAAAGCTAGGCTTCCTTGACATGCCGGAGTGTGTAGCCGTGTCTGGGGTCTCAGCCTGTTGTGCCAGAGCACCCTTCTTCCTCTTTTTCAATGGTGGAGCGGAGCCTGAGTGGCTTACGCCGCTCTGGTCAGAAGGGGCAGAATCACTGGTGGACTGGGTAGTAGGAGTGTGCGAATGCACAATGACCATAGGCCTTGGTAAAGGCATTGGCAGAAGTGTGATGTTGGCAGGGAGAACGTCAGTTTGATGGACCTGAACCGACACTGTCCTGGCTGGGGGACTCAGAGCTGGGGTGGATGGAGCTGCAGCGGCCCCTGCAGCCTCCACACCCTGCCTACTTGGGGCAGCAGATGACATAGCTGCCCCAGATCCATGTGGCTTGGTGACACCAACTTGCACCGCCACACGTGGCCTAGACTTGCTGACCTGGACGTCAGCCTGGGAGTCACCCTGTGCCAGGTCAGGTGCCACAATGGGCTGGTCCAACAAGGGCTGAGCTGGGATGGTGTCAGCCATGTTTCCCTCAACCATGGGGGGGGCATGGGTGTCCCTGATTGATCCTCCACACATGGGGGTCTAGGGGCACCCTGCAAACCCTGGCCACATCCCCTACCATGCCCACCACGCCCACCTTTTGAAGGTCAGCCACCTTTGCCTCCCTTACCGCTTGGTTGCCTCCCAACCATGGCACTGATGTTGTTGTGCGTATGGGAGTAGCAGTAAACTATTGTCCTGGGCAATTGGGGGTGAAAGAGGTAGGGTACTAGATGGAATTCGTACCCTAGTGCTCTAACAAGGCTGTCTGTGACCCCTGGGGGAAGATGACGGGTCACGCAAAGCACAGGCAACCCAAAATCAAAAAATAACGTGCACGCAATCCCTCGTAGACCATGTGCGTGAAAAAATGAACCCGCACTACGCTGTGGCACCCAGAAACACAAAAATAAGCGTACGCGTAATACATGCAGCCTACAATGACCTCTGAAGGGGTACGCGACACACGGGGCAAGCACAGTTGGTAAATACGTGGGCGACTCACCGTCTGCCTGGAAAAAGAACGTGAAAAAGATGCGCGCCAAAAGAAGAATTATACGCTGTCTGAGGATACAGGACAAAAGAAGTGAACGCTGTTTGAGGAAACAGGCCCAAAAAGAATAAAGAACGCTGTCAGAGGTAACAGGGAGTACAAACTTGAAACGCTGTGAAGTAATCACGTGTGAACCGACAAGAAGTACAGAATTCACCCACTCGCTCTCCACGAAAAGCACGTACAAGGGAATGGGGTCCTACACGTACCTTTTAAAGCTGCCCACACGTACAGCGTCACTTACGCCTGTACGCGCTGAGGCCCTTTCCTCCAATTACACGAGCCGACACTCGGACATGCAGTTTTTGGACCTGTACGATGAACATGCACCCGTGTTGATGGAAACTCCTGCGTGCGTCACGTCACTTACGCGCGTAGGCCCTTTCCTCGGATTACACGCATCCACACGCAGACATGCAGTTTTTTCACGCACGCTGAACCACTATGCCCACGTCACGAGGGAAACACCCGCGCGAGTCACGTCACAGAAGCGCTTATGCACTAAGGGCCTTTGGTCCAATGAAACCGCGTACGTGTGCTAACGTGCTTACACGTGTAAGGCCTTTCCTCAAATTACACGCTGACGTGCAAGATTTTCACGTGCCAAATCTGTCTGTATCAAGCTGACCACGCGACAACACACGGAAGACCACGCTACTGCCCAGAAGGCCGAATTACTGCCCCTCAGAGCCCCGAGCACGCTCCCACCTGCCATCTGCTGCCTGCCTGCCTGCTGCCCACGTGCCCTGCTATTTGGTGCCTGCACGTCAGCCAGGGTTCCAGTTGCTGTGTCCACCCCTGCTGCAACAGAAGACTCCCGACTGGGATACCATTGCTCCACAGCCCAGCCCCAGGACCCAGTTGCCCACCCATGCCTGCGTCGGGGGTCCCCATGTCGGGGCAAACACCATCTGAGACCACTGGCGACCCCCAGCCAGAGAGGCAGAGGGCCACCATCTTCAGTGTGAAGGAAGTTGGTGTCCTGGTGGAGCATGTCCTGGTGCATTTGGATGCCCTCTTCGGAACATCACGCGCCAACAAGGAAGGTCGGGAGAGGTTCTGGAACAACGTAGTGGTTGCCATCAACGCAGAGGGGGTGGCAACCCGTGAAATCAAGGACATCAAGAAGCGCTGGGAGGACTTGAGGTCCAGGACCCTCTACAAAGCCCGGCGCCTTGCGGAGGTGGGCGGGATCAGCATGAGTGACATCCAGATGAGGGTCCTGGAACGCGTAGGCCCAGCGCTCCATGCCCAGATCCTGCAGAGGAAGACCCGTCTGGAGTTGAGCGGTAAGGGGCCAAGAATTGGTGTATGATACAGGGCAAGTTGCAGTGAGCTGGTAGTCTGATACTTGCCTGTATGTGTGACATAGGCCATGTATGGATGTGTGTGTGCAGGGACATCATGGTCATGCATGTGAGACCAGTAATGTGTCAACCATATAGTTGGTGCATGAGTTACAATGCAACATGGGTAGCTGTATGGCAAATGCACACATGAAAGCATGCCAGTGTCTGTTCTTGCACATGGTGGGGGTGTGAGGGATGGGTGCTGCTGTTATGTACATGTATGGTGCACATGTGTGTGTGTCTGAGAAGTGTGTGTGTGACTTAGGTACGCCATGTATTCATGACACATGTATGTGATGATGTGTACATTCACTCATGCAGTGTGGTCACTGTTGTATGCACTGTGTCTATCCACTGTGTCTGTGGTGTGAAAGGCATGATGCATGACCCTCCGGTGATTTGTGTGCATGGGATCAGTGTGAGCCATGATGCATGTGAGTTTGAAGGCAAGATTTTGGTTAATAGAGGCCCTTGTCCATGGATGCTGGTGTTGATTGCAGGCGCCGTGCCTGTTCATGCATGTGTGTTGCGTGCATTCACCGATGTGTTGTGGAGGGACAGGATGGAAGTGACGTTAGACACTGCAACTCATGTGTTATTGCTTCCTGTCTAGGGGAATGTTGTACTGTACCCTGATGCTTGTGTGATGCTTGTGTTCTATGTCTCCCTTTATGCAGCGCCAAGTGAAGAAGAGGGCGGAGATGGCGCTGTGGAGCAAAGCGGCGGGGATACCTCCACCGGGCGGCGATGCAAGGCCCAGCAACCCTCCAAGGACTTGCCATCATCCAGGAGCAAGGGGGCTGGAGCCGCGTCTGCTACTACAGCTGTGGCGGAAGGGTTGGGTGAGCCCCCACAGGGGCTTGCAATGGCGGAAGACGGTACGGAGACATCCAGGTCGGTGGTCTCCACAGAGGAGGAGGAGCCCGCTACTGAGCCGCACATGGGGCCTGGTGGGGGTAGTAACACCTGTGCAAGGGGTGCAGTCCAGGGCCAGGATCAGGAGGCAGCACAGGTCACTGCGGAGGGGCCTGTGAATGTCCCTGTCCTTGACCGTGTGACTGCACCACCATGCACCAGCAGGGAGGCCCCGTCCCAGGCCCGTCCGCAGGTAGGGGAGAGTGCCATGTCATCTGCCTCTCCACTACCTGCGCACGAGGGGTCCCATGACTGTATGGGCTCCGTCCTGATTGGTGTCGCGTTGCGTACGCGTGACATTCGTGATGACATGCGTTCGTCCTGGGCGGAGAACGCACACCATCACGAACAGCAGCGTCGCGACGTGGCACTGTTGGGAGGGGCCCTGGTCAGTGGGTTCCTACATGTGTCGCGCACTCTGGTGGACCTCTCCTACTCTGTGGAGACTATGCGCCAGTCGTTCTCCCTGCTGTCTTTCAGCCCAGATTCCACCAGGGCCCCCTGTGGACCTGGCCAGACCAACACAGCCAGCTTGGTGGAGCTCACATCCCTGCCACAGTAGGGAGTCAGCGGTCCAGCAGGGGTGGACACCACAACTGAAGACTAGCTGATGGAGGATGTGCAGGCATCATCAGACAGGGCAAATGGACAGCAGCAGCAGGAGCAGGCTGTAGGTGGAAGCAATGATGGCTCGGGGCCATCAACATCGGAGGGGCAGGCATCGACCAGATGGCAGGAGGACCCAGGAATGGGAGTGTCTTCCGTGTGGCAGCTGTTGGGCCAGCAGATAGATGCAGTGCGGTGGCGGGCGGAAGAGGCGTGGCTCACCATGGTCAGGGCGGAGTTCTCCATGCGTCGGGCGTTGAGGCGGGCAGAGTGCCTCGAGGCAGCTCGCAGGGAGTTGGAACTGGCCATGAGTGCCTCCCTGCGAGACCTCTGGGCCAGGGCAGAGGCCCGCCTCCAGGACATCGACATGGAGTTTGAAGATGCCCTGGCCCGGGACAGCACAGAGTGAGCCGCAGGACTTGCCAGCTGCCATTGTATATAGTTAGATAGTGTTAGGTTTCCTTTCTGTTTTTGTTTATTTTGGGGCGATTGGACAATGCACCACGTTTTTGTATATAGTTCTATTAGTTATTAGATAGTCTTTTTTGCAGGTTTCATTTCATTTGTTGGGCTCATGGACCCTGGATTGGTGATTTGTATAAAGTTGAACAGTGGATTTTTTTTTTTTTTCATTTCACCATTGAACAATGGATTTCACTTATTTTTTTTCCCTTGGATTTGCTTTGTTGGACTGAGACTTTGGACACATTTTCATTTGGATTTCTTTGAATTCTGATTTCATATTTTTGATTATTTTCTGGACATGCTGCATTTTATTTCTTCTTCACATTATTGTGTGTTTTCTTTTCATTACATTCATTTTGGTTTTTGTTTCATACTTCGATGTGTGGTATTCTCTCATTGATTTCATGCATGTCATGATGTGGGTTTTCACATTCACTTGCACCCATTGTGTGTGTGTGACGGATATGTGTTCATTTACATATTTGTCATTCGGGTTGTATCATGTAATGGGCATTTCTATGTGGGTGGATGCAATACTTGGATGGGTCTTTGGGCTGGGGTGGCGTGGGCTATGATGTGGCTGGCCATTAGGCCCATGATTGAGGATCGTCATGATGTGGGGGAAGAGGGACATGTATGGGACGTGAGTGGGGGCCTGCAAGCAGGAGCCATTGATTGTTGGGGGGTGGGGGTGCTGGGGGACATGAGTGGGGGCCTGCTGGCGGGTGCACCTGATTGCTGGGGGGTGAGGGTGCTGGGGGACATGTGTGGGACATGAGTGGGGGCCTGCGGGCAGCTGCCCCTGACTGCTTGGGGGCGGGGGTGCTGGGGGACATAAGTGGGGGCCTGCTGGCAGGTGCCCCTGACTGCTGGGGTGTGGGGGTGCTGGGGGACATATGTGGGACATGAGTGGGCGCCTGCTGGCAGGTGCCCCTGACTGCTGCGGGTGGGGGTGTTGGGGGACATGTGTGGGACATGAGTGGGGGCCTGCTGGCAGGTGCCCCTGACTGCTTGGGGGTGGGGGTGCTGGGGGACATGTGTGGGACATGAGTGGGGGCCTGCTGGCAAGTGCCCCTGACTGCTTGGGGGTGGGGGTGCTGGGGGACATGAGTGGGGGCCTGCTGGCAGGTGCCCCTGACTGCTTGGGGGTGGGGGTGCTGGGGGACATGTGTGGGACATGAGTGGGGGCCTGCTGGCAAGTGCCCCTGACTGCTTGGGGGTGGGGGTGCTGGGGGACATGAGTGGGGGCCTGCTGGCAGGTGCCCCTGACTGCTGGGGGGTGGGGTGCTGGGGGACGTGAGTGGGGGCCTGCTAGAAGGTGCCCCTGACTGCTGGTGGGTGGGGGTGCTGGGGGACATGTGTGGGACATGAGTGGGGGCCTGCTGGCAGGTGCACCTGACTGCTGGGGTGTGGGGGTGCTGGGGGACATGTGTGGGACATGAGTGGGGGCCTGCTGGCAGGTGCCCCTGACTGCTGGGTGGTGGGGGTGCTGGTGGACATGTGTGGTACATGGGTGGGGGCCTGCTGGCAGGTGCCCCTAACTGCTGGGGGTGGGGGTGCTGGGGGACATGTGTGGGACATGAGTGGGGGCCTGCTGGCAGGTGCCCCTGACTGCTTGGGGGTGGGGGTGCTGGGGGACATGGGTGGGGGCCAGTTGGCAGGTGCACCTGACTGCTTGGGGGTGGGGGTGCTGGGGGACATGAGTGGGGGCCTGCTGGCAGGTGCCCCTGACTGCTGGGGGTGCTGGGGGACATGTATGGGACATGAGTATGGGCCTGCTGGCAGGTGCCCCTCACTGCTGGGGGGTGGGGGTGCTGGGGGACATGAGTGGGGGCCTGCTGGCAGGTGCCCTGACTGCTGGGGTGTGGGGGTGCTGGGGGACATGTGTGGGACATGAGTGGGGGCCTGCTGGCAGGTGCCCCTGACTGCTTGGGGGTGGGGGTGCTGGGGGACATTGTCAAGGCGAAGTCCGTCCCAACGCGGAAGTAGCAAGAACTCCTACCTCCCTTTGACGGTCTTGGCGCCTGGATTAGCTGAAGCACAGGTCATCGCGACCCCCACGGGGAAAGAGGGTTAGGGTCCACGGATTGGATGGGTTTCGGGATGGTAGGATAACCGGATTGAGGGTTAGGGAGCTGTTATGGATAGGGAGGGGTTTTTAGGGTTGAGTTGTTCCCAGACTCTGACCTTCTGAGCCTGGAATACCTTCTCTTGGTAGTTGCCTTTGTAACTCCTTGGGCATTCATTCAGTCATGCATTCTTACCACATGCATGCTTTACCCGCAAACTGGAACCCAGCACTTGTTCACCACATTCACAGGTTTGCCCCAGTTTTGGGATTTTCTGTAAACACAATAGTCTATCGGGCTTCAATATGCAAATAACGTCTGCCCCTTGTTACGGAACACCACAAGTAAAACATATATTCTGACACATAATGCACTTAGCTCTAGTGTTCTGAGTGTTCCAGTGCGCTTCTTCCGCCCGCCGGCTCCGCAGACTGTGCGTTGCGAAACGATCTGGTCGTTGTCGATAGCGGCTCACTCCTGACAAAAAGGGAGAAAATTAGCTTTGCCCTTTCACGCCTTGTGGCTTTTCACAAGTGCTCGCTACTGCGAATACAGCATAGAACGACCCGCAACAGGCGAGTATACTGTTACGCTTTGCACCCGCAACTGGCGAATGCATGTCACATGCAAGTTTAGTGGGTTAGTTAGTTCGCGAACTTTCGCGTATCTCCCCCGCAGAGTAAGTTTCCTCAAAAGTCACTGGTAAGCGGAGTCTCTTTCCAGTGCACACTTCCCTCTGGTTAACTTTAAAAAGCAGGCAGGGTACTTATCTTTGACATTGCGGGGCCTGAGGGTGTGTCCAGTGGCGAGGGCGGCCCCGCGAGAAGTTTCGCTGGAGCTCCGTGAGATGCGTCCTCTCGGCAGCTGAGTCGAGCACGGACAAGCTGGGATCGCGCATGCGCGGTAGCTTCTTCGCGCATGCGCGTTGTGTCGGGCGTTGTCCTGGGCGTTTCCTGGGCTGCTGGAACTGCAGTTTCAGGCCCGGGGCTGCTGGGAAGCGTAGTCTTCCTGGTTTTCTGAGTCCTGCACACCTTGTACCCCTACACCAAGTACATCTGCAATGGGGACAAAGGTGGCAGCGACTCAGAAACGTTCCACCCACAATCCCTGCAACCGCCCTGCCTTTACCATGTGGGCATAATGCAGGCCGTGAGTTTCTGACAGACATGTGTGGGACATGAGTGGGGGCCTGCTGGCAGGTGCCCCTGACTGCTGGGTTGGGGGCCTGCTGGCAGGTGCCCTTGAATGCTGGGGAGTGGGGGTGCTGGGGGACATGAGTGGGGGCCTGCTGGCAGGTGGCCCTGACTTTTGGGGGGTGGGGGTGCTGGGGGACATGTGTGGGACATGAGTGGGGGCCTGCTGGCAGGTGCCCCTGACTGCTGGGGGGTGGGAGTGCAGGGGGACATGTGTGGGACATGAGTGGGGGCCTGCTGGCAGGTGCCCCTGACTGCTGGGGGGTGGGGGTGCTGGGGGACATTTGTGGGACATGAGTGGGGGCCTGCTGGCAGGTGCTCCTGACTGCTGGGAAGTGGGGGTGCTGGGGGACATGTGTGGGACATGAGTGGGGCCTGCTGGCAGGTGCCCCTGACTGCTGGGGGGTGGGAGTGCTGGGGGACATGTGTGGGACATGAGTGGGGGCCTGCTGGCAGGTGCCCCTGACTGCTGGGGGGTGGGGGTGCTGGGGGACATTTGTGGGACATGAGTGGGGGCCTGCTGGCAGGTGCCCCTGACTGCTGGGAGGTGGGGGTGCTGGGGGACATGTGTGGGACATGGGCGGGGGCCTGCTGGCAGGTGCCCCTGACTGCTGGGGTGTGGGGGTGCTGGGGGACATGAGTGGGGGCCTGCTGGCAGGTGCCCCTGACTGGTAGGGTGTGGGCGTGCTGGGGGACATGTGTGGGACATGAGTGGGGGTCTGCTGGCAGAGGCCTCTGACTTCTGGGGGGTGGGGATGCTGGGGGACATGAGTGGGGGCCTGCTGGCAGGTGCCCCTGACTGCTGGGGGGTGGAGGTGCTGGGGGACATGAGTGGGGGCCTGCTGGCAGGTGCCCCTGACTGCTGATGGGTGGGGGTGCTGGGGGACATGTGTGGGACATGAGTCGGGCCTGCTGGCAGGTGCCCCTGACTGCTGGGGGTGGGGGTGCTGGGGGACATGAGTGGGGGCCTGCTGGCAGGTGCCCCTGACTGCTGGGGGGTGGGGGTGCTGGGGGACATGTGTGGGACATGAGTGGGGGCCTGCTGGCAGGTGCCCCTGACTGCTGGGGGGTGGGGGTGCTGGGGGACATGAGTGGGGGCTTGCTGGCTGGTGCCCCTGACTGCTGGGGGGTGGGGGTGCTGGGGGACATGTGTGGGACATGAGTGGGGGCCTGCTGGCAGGTGCCCGTGACTGCTGGGGGGTGGGGGTGCTGGGGGACATGTGTGGGACATGAGTGGGGGCCTGCTGGCAGGTGCCCCTGACTGCTGGGGGGTGGAGGTGCTGGGGGACATGAGTGGGGGCCTGCTGGCAGGTGCCCCTGACTGCTGAGGGGTGGGGGTGCTGGGGGACATGTGTGGGACATGAGTCGGGCCTGCTGGCAGGTGCCCCTGACTGCTGGGGGTGGGGGTGCTGGGGGACATGAGTGGGGGCCTGCTGGCAGGTGCCCCTGACTGCTGGGGGGTGGGGGTGTTGGGGGTCATGTGTGGGACATGAGTGGGGGCCTGCTGGCAGGTGCCCCTGACTGCTGGGGGGTGGGGGTGCTGGGGGACATGTGTGGGACATGAGGGGGGCCTGCTGGTAGGTGCCCCTGACTGCTGGGGTGTGGGGGTGCTGGGGACATGAGTGGGGGCCTGCTGGCAGGTGCCCCTGACTGCTTGGGGGTGGGGGTGCTGGGGGACATGTGTCAGACATGAGTGGGGGCCTGCTGGCAGGCGCTTCTGACTTCTGGGGGGTGGGGGTGCTGGGGGACATGAGTGGGGGCCTGCTGGCAGGAGCCCCTGACTGCTTGGGGGTGGGGGTGCTGGGGGACATGAGTGGGGGCCTGCTGGCAGGTGCCCCTGACTGCTGGGGGTGGGGGTGCTGGGGGACATGTGTGGGACATGAGTGGGGGCCTGCTGGCAGGTGCCCCTGACTGCTGGGGGGTATGGGTGCTGGGGGACATGAGTGGGGCCTGCTGGCAGGTGCCCTGACTGCTGGGGGGTGGGGGTGCTGGGGGACATGAGTGGGGGCCTGCTGGCAGGTGCCCCTGACTGCTGAGGGGTGGGGGTGCTGGGGGACATGTGTGGGACATGAGTGGGGGCCTGCAGGCAGGTGCCCCTGACTGCTTGGGGGTGGGGGTGCTGGGGGACATGTGTGGGACATGTGTGGGGGGCCTGCTGGCAGGTGCCCCTGACTGCTTGGGGGTGGGGGTGCTGGGGGACATGAGTGGGGGCCTGCTGGCAGGTGCCCCTGACTGCTGAGGGGTGGGGGTGCTGGGGGACATGTGTGGGACATGAGTGGGGGCCTGCTGGCAGGTGCCCCTGACTGCTGGGGGTGGGAGTGCTGGGGGACATAAGTGGGGGCCTGCTGGCTGGTGCCCCTGACTGCAGGTGCCCCTGACTGCTGGGGGGTGGGGGTGCTGGGGGACATGTGTGGGACATGAGTGGGGGCCGGCTGGCAGGTGCCCCTGATTTTTGGGGGGTGGGGGTGCTGGGGGACATGTGTGGTACATGAGTGGGGGCCTGCTGGCAGGTGCCCCTGACTGCTGGGGGGTGGGGGTGCTGGGGGACATGAGTGGGACATGGTTGGGGACCTGCTGGCAGGTGCCCCTGACTGCTGGAGGTGGGGGTGCTGGGGGCCATGCTTGGGACATGAGTGGGGGACTGCTGGCAGGTGCCCCTGACTGCTGGGTTGTGGGGGTGCTGGGGGACATGAGTGGGGGCCTGCTGGCAAGTGCCCCTGACTGCTTGGGCGTGGGGGTGCTGGGGGACATGTGTGGGACATGAGTGGGGGCCTGCTGGCAGGTGCCTCTGACTTCTGGGGGGTGGGGGTGCTGGGGGACATGAGTGGGGGCCTGCTGGCAGGTGCCCCTGACTGCTTGGGGGTGGGGGTTTTGGGGGACATGAGTGGGGGCCTGCTGGCAGGTGCCCCTGACTGCTGGGGGTGGGGATGCTGGGGGACGTGTGTGGGACATCAGTGGGGGCCTGCTGGCAGGTGCCCCTGACTGCTTGGGGGTGGGGGTGTTGGGGGACATGAGTGGGGGCCTGCTGGCAGGTGCCCCTGATTGCTGGGGGGGGTGCTGGGGGACAAGTGTGGGACATGAGTGGGCGCCTGCTGGCAGTTCCCCCTGACTGCATAGGGGTGGGGGTGCTGGGGGACATGAGTGGGGGCCTGCTGACAGGTGCCCCTGACTGCTGGGGGGTGGGGGTGCTGGGGGACATGAGTGGGGGCCTGAGTGGGGGCCTGCTGGCAGGTGCCCCTGACTGCTTGGGGGTGGGGGTGGGGGTGCTGGGGGACATGAGTGGGACATGAGTGGGGGCCTGCTGGCAGGTGCCCCATGACTGCTCGGGGGTGGGGGTGCTGGGGGACATGTGTGGGACATGAGTGTGGGCCTGCTGGCAGGTGCCCCTGACTGCTGGGGGGTGCGGGTTCTGTGTGACATGAGTGGGGGCCTGCTGGCAGGTGCCCCTGACTGCTGGGGGGTGGGGGTGCTGGGGGACATGTATGGGACATGAGTGGGGGCCTGCTGGCAGGTGCCCCTGACTGCTGGGGGGTGGGGGTGCTGGGGGACAAGCGTGGGACATGAGAGGGGGCCTGCTGGCAGGTGCCCCTGACTGCTGGGGGGTGGGGGTACTGGGGAACATGTGTGCAACATGAGTGGGGGCCTTCTGGCAGGTGCCCCTGACTGCTCGGGGGTGGGGGTGCTGGGGGACATGTGTGGGACATGAGTGTGGGCCTGCTGGCAGGTGCCCCTAACTGCTGGGGGGTGCGGGTTCTGTGTGACATGAGTGGGGGCCTGCTGGCAGGTGCCCCTGACTGCTGGGGGGTGGGGGTGCTGGGGGACATGTATGGGACATGAGTGGGGGCCTGCTGGCAGGTGCCCCTGACTGCTGGGGGGTGGGGGTGCTGGGGGACAAGCGTGGGACATGAGAGGGGGCCTGCTGGCAGGTGGCCCTGACTGCTTGGAGGTGGGGGTGCTGGGGGACATGTGTCGGACATGAGTGGGGGCTTGCTGGCAGGTGCCCCTGACTGCTGGGGTATGGGGGTGCTGGGGGACATGAGTGGGGGCCTGCTGGCAGGTGCCCCTGACTGCTTGGGGGTGGGCGTGCTGGGGGACATGTGTGGGACATGAGTGGGGGTCTGCTGGCAGGTGCCGCTGACTTCTGGGGGGTGGGGATGCTGGGGGACATGAGTGGTGGCCTGCTGGCAGGTGCCCCTGACTGCTTGGGGGTGGGGGTGCTGGGGGACATGAGTGGGGGCCTGCTGGCAGGTGTCCCTGACTGCTGGGGGTGGGGGTGCTGGGGGACATGTGTGGGACATGAGTAGTGGCCTGATGGCAGGTGCCCCTGACTGCTAGGGGGTATGGGTGCTGGGGGACATGAGTTGGGGCCTGCTGGCAGGTGCCCCTGACTGCTGAGGGGTGGGGGTGCTGGGAGACATGTGTGGGACATGAGTGGGGGTCTGCTGGCAGGTGCCACTGACTGCTTGGGGCTGGGGGTGCTGGGGGACATGTGTGGGACATGAGTGGGGGCCTGCTAGCAGGTGCCCCTGACTGCTGAGGGGTGGGGGTGCTGGGGGACATGTGTGGGACATGAGTGGGGGCCTGCTGGCAGGTGCCCCTGACTGCTCGGGGTGGGGGTGCTGGGGGACATGAGTGGGGGCTTGCTGGCTGGTGCCCCTGACTGCTGGGGGGTGGGGGTGCTGGGGGACATGTGTGGGACATGAGTGGGGGCCTGCTGGCAGTTGCCCCTGACTGCTGGGGGGTGGGGGTGCTGGGTGACATGTGTGGGACATGAGTGGGGGCCTGCTGGCAGGTGTCCCAGACTGCTGGGGGGTGGGTGTGCTGGGGGACATGTGTGGGACATGAGTGGGGGCCTGCTGGCAGGTGCCCCTGACTGCTGGGGTGTGGGGGTGCTGGGGGACATGGGGGGGGCCTGCTGGCAGGTGCCCCTGACTGCTTGGGGGTGGGGATGCTGGGGGACATGTGTGGGACATGAGTGGGGGCAGTCTGGCAGGTGCCCCTGACTGCTGGGGGGTGGGGGTGCTGGGGGACATGAGTGGGGGCCTGGTGGCGGGTGCCCCTGACTGCTGAGGGGTGGGGGTGCTGGGGGACATGTGTGGGACATGAGTCGGGCCTGCTGGCAGGTGCCCCTGACTGCTGGGGGTGGGGGTGCTGGGGGACATGAGTGGGGGCCTGCTGGCAGGTGCCCCTGACTGCTGGGGGGTGGGGGTTCTGGGGGACATGTGTGGGACATGAGTGGGGGCCTGCTGGCAGGTGCCCCTGACTGCTGGGGGTGGGGGTGCTGGGGGACATGTGTGGGACATGGTTGGGGGCCTGCTGGAAGGTGCCCCTGACTGCTGGGGGGTGGGTGTGCTGGGGGACATGTGTGGGACATGAGTGGGGGCCTGCTGGCAGGTGCCCCTGACTGCTGGGGTGTGGGGGTGCTGGGGGACATGAGTGGGGGCCTGCTGGCAGGTGCCCCTGACTGCTTGGGGTGGGGGTGCTGGGGGACATGTGTGGGACATGAGTGGGGGCCTGCTGGCATGTGCCCCTGACTGCTGGGGGGTATGGGTGCTGGGGGACATGAGTGGGGGCCTGCTGGCAGGTTCCCTGACTGCTGGGGGGTGGGGGTGCTGGGGGACATGAGTGGGGGCCTGCTGGCAGGTGCCCCTGACTGCTGAGGGGTGGGGGTGCTGGGGGACATGTGTGGGACATGAGTGGGGGTCTGCTGGCAGGTGCCGCTGACTTCTGGGGGGTGGGGATGCTGGGGGACATGAGTGGGGGCCTGCTGGCAGGTGCCCCTGACTGCTTTGGGGTGGGGGTGCTGGGGGACATGTGTGGGACATGTATGGGGGCCTGCTGGGAGGTGCCCCTGACTGCTTGGGGGTGGGGGTGCTGGGGGACATGAGTGGGGGCCTGCTGGCAGGTGCCCCTGACTGCTGAGGGCTGGGGGTGCTGGGGGACATGTGTGGGACATGAGTGGGGGCCTGCTGGCAGGTGCCCCTGACTGCTGGGGGGTGGGGGTGCTGGGTGACATGTGTGGGACATGAGTGGGGGCCTGCTGGCAGGTGCCCCAGACTGCTGGGGGATGGGTGTGCTGGGGGACATGTGTGGGACATGAGTGGGGGCCTGCTGGCAGGTGCCCCTGACTGCTGAGGTGTGGGGGTGCTGGGGGACATGAGTGGGGGCCTGCTGGCAGGTGCCCCTGACTGCTTGGGGGTGGGGATGCTGGGGGACATGTGTGGGACATGAGTGGGGGCAGTCTGGCAGGTGCCCCTGACTGCTGGGGGTGGGGGTGCTGGGGGACATGAGTGGGGGCCTGCTGGCAGGTGCCCCTGACTGCTGAGGGGTGGGGGTGCTGGGGGACATGTGTGGGACATGAGTCGGGCCTGCTGGCAGGTGCCCCTTGAATGCTGGGGGTGGGGGTGCTGGGGGACATGAGTGGGGGCCTGCTGGCAGGTGCCCCTGACTGCTGGGGGGTGGGGGTGCTGGGGGACAATTGTGGGACATGAGTGGGGGCCTGCTGGCAGGTGCCCCTGACTGCTGGGGGTGGAGGTGCTGGGGGACATGTGTGGGACATGGTTGGGGGCCTGCTGAAAGGTGCCCCTGACTGCTGGGGGGTGGGTGTGCTGGGGGACATGTGTGGGACATGAGTGGGGGCCTGCTGGCAGGTGCCCCTGACTGCTGGGGTGTGGGGGTGCTGGGGGACATGAGTGGGGGCCTGCTGGCAGGTGCCCCTGACTGCTTGGGGGTGGGGGTGCTGGGGGACATGTGTGGGACATGAGTGGGGGCCTGCTGGCAGGTGCCCCTGACTGCTTGGGGATGGGGGTGCTGGGGGACATGAGTGGGGGCCTGCTGGCAGGTGCCCCTGACTGCTGTCGGTGGGTGTGCTGGGGGACATGTGTGGGACATGAGTGGGGGCCTGCTGGCAGGTGCCCCTGACTGCTGGGGGGTATGGGTGCTGGGGGACATGAGTGGGGGCCTGCTGGCAGGTGCCCTGACTGCTGGGGGGTGGGGGTGCTGGGGGACATGAGTGGGGGCCTGCTGGCAGGTGCCCCTGACTGCTGAGGGGTGGGGGTGCTGGGGGACATGTGTGGGACATGAGTGGGGGTCTGCTGGCAAGTGCCGCTGACTTCTGGGGGGTGGGGATGCTGGGGGACATGAGTGGGGGCCTGCTGGCAGGTGCCCCTGACTGCTTGGGGGTGGGGGTGCTGGGGGACATGTGTGGGACATGTATGGGGGCCTGCTGGGAGGTGCCCCTGACTGCTTGGGGGTGGGGGTGCTGGGGGACATGAGTGGGGGCCTGCTGGCAGGTGCCCCTGACTGCTGAGGGCTTGGGGTGCTGGGGGACATGTGTGGGACATGAGTGGGGGCCTGCTGGCAGGTGCCCCTGACTGCTGGGGGTGGGGGTGCTGGGGGACATGAGTGGGGGCCTGCTGGCTGGTGCCCCTGACTGCAGGTGCCCCTGACTGCTGGGGGGAGGGGGTGCTGGGGGAATGTGTGGGACATGAGTGGGGGCCTGCTGGCAGGTGCCCCTGACTGTTGGGGGGTGGGGGTGCTGGGGGACATGTGTGGGACATGAGTGGGGGCCTGCTGGCAGGTGCCCCTGACTGCTGGGGGGTGGGGGTGCTGGGGGACATGTGTGGGACATGGTTGGGGGCCTGCTGGCAGGTGCCCCTGACTGCTGGGGTTTGGGGGTGCTGGGGGACATGAGTGGGGCCTGCTGGCAGGTGCCCCTGACTGCTTGGGGGTGGGGGTGCTGGGGGACATGTGTGGGACATGAGTGGGGGCCTGCTGGCAGGTGCCTCTGACTTCTGGGGGGTGGGGGTGCTGGGGCAAATGAGTGGGGGCCTGCTGGCAAGTGCCCCTGACTGCTTGGAGGTGGGGGTTCTGGGGGACATGACAGGGGGCCTGCTGGCAGGTGCCCCTGACTGCTGGGGGGGGGGTGCTCGGGGACATGTGTGGGACCTGAGTAGGGCCTGCTGGCAGGTGCCCCTGACTGCTGGGGGTTGGGGTGCTAGGAGACATGTGTGGGACATGAGTGGGGGCCTGCTGGCCAGTGCCCCTGACTGCTGGGGGGTGGGGTGCTGGGGGACATGTGTGGGACATAAGTGGGGGCCTGCTGGCAGGTGCCCCTGACTGCTTGGGGGTGGTGGTGCTGGGGGACATGTGTGGGACATGAGTGGGGGCCTGCTGGCAGGTGCCCCTGACTGCTAGGGGGTATGGGTGCTGGGGCACATGAGTGGGGGCCTGCTGGCAGGTGCCACTGACTGCTGGGGGGTGGGGGTGCTGGGGGACATGTGTGGGACATGAGTGGGGCCTGCTGGCAGGTGCCCCTGACTTCTGGGGGGTGGGGGTGCTGGAGGACATGAGTTGATGATCAGTAGTGCAAGTTGACATGTGGTTTGGCTGGGGGGCATGCCCATGGTGGATGGGCTGCCTGCGGGACATGACCAGGGGTGCAGGGTAGTCCCCTGTGGTGTGGGCTGCCTGCAGGGGCCGTGGAGGGTGTAGAGGGAACACCTGGGAGGACCCACACTGCCAATTCCTGTGTAGGACTCCCCGCGCACCCCCGAAAATCACGTACCCCGCCCTGACAGCAAAATCGCGTGTGAAACTTCCTGCGCACCCCAGGAATACGCGTACCCCACTCGCACAAGGCCTATCGCATGTGAAACTTCTCGCGCACCCCAGGAATACACGTACCCCACTCGCGCAGGGCCTATCACGTGTGAAACTTCCAGCGAACCGCCGAAATACACGTTCCCCTCTCCAATTGCGTGAGAAACTTCCCGCGCACCCCAGTTATACACGTACCCCACTCGCACAGGGCCTATCACGTGTGAAACTTCCCACGCACCCCAGGTATACACGTACCCCATTCGCACAGGGCCTATCGCGTGTGAAACTTCCCGCGCACCCCAGTTATACACGTACCCCACTCGCACAGGGCCAATCGCGTGTGTAACTTCCCGCAAACCCCAGTAATCTATGTACCCCACTCGCACAGGGCCAATCATGTATGAAACTTCCCACGCACCCCAGGAATACACGTACCCCACTTGCACAGGGCCATTGCCGCGTGAAACTTCCTGCGCACCCCTGATTTACACGTACCCCGCTCCGATCGCGTGTGAAACCTCCCAAGCACCCCAGGAATACACGTACCCCGCACGCACAGGGCCAATCGCGTGTGTAACTTCCCGTGAACCCCAGTAATCCACGTACCCCACTCGCACAGGGCCAATCGCGTGTGAAACTTCCTGCGCACCCCCGATTTACATGTACCCCACTCCGATTGCGTGTGAAACCTCCCGCGCACCCCAGGAATACACCCCACTTGCACAGGGCCAATCGCGTGTGACACTTCCCTTGCATCCCCGATTTACACGTACCCCGCTCCGATCGTGTGTGAAACCTCCCGCGCACCCCAGGAATACACGCACGCCATTCGCGCAGGGCCTATCGCGTGTGAAAGGTCCCGCGCACCCCTGAATTACACGTACCCTGCTCCAATCGCGTGTGAAACTTCCCGCCCACACCCGAAATACACGTACCATGCTCCGATCGTGTGTGAAACTTCCCGCGAACCCCAGTAATACACGTTCCCCGCTTGCCGTGTGCTGTGTGGCGGCCCTGTATACTGGTACAGGGTTAGCGCAGCCCTTTGCGCAGGATTGGGGATTTTGATGGCTTTTCCTTGCGGGAGGGGCGTTCTTGGGGGCGTAACTGGCGCTGCTGCAGGGCCACTGTGCCACTGTGCACCAGGCTGGTTTTGGTAGCTAAAATACATGAATACGCTGTGCGCGGAAATGGATTTCAGCGCACGCGGCTGGCGCAGAAAGTCGCACGTGGCTGGCGCAGAAAGTCGCACGCGCACACTGTGTGCCAGCCGCGTGTGCCACTTGTGCGCTGAATTCTATGAATTACCCTCATAATGTTTCCATTTTCATAAATGTTTAATTTCGGCTACATTATTTGACACCCCTGCTGGCCAAGTTTGTTTCTATTGTGCTCAATGTTTTTCCTGCAAAACACATAGCTTATCAGTTTGTGAACATTTCAAACTTGAGGGATCCTTTTTATCCTGAAGTGTGTTATCTGTTATCCTTGCTGAGTAAAAACAATGTGTAAAACATTTTACGCATGGTTTTTACCCACCATACGATTTGGATGTATGCATGGGGCAGAACAAGGTTTATGATTCCACCACCCACACCCATCTTAGAAATTCAAGAGCATCCCCGCCTGCGTGGGATTTTACGAAGGCAGAGAGACTGTGGGTTCTTATGGAATCCACCCGGTTTTCCACCTGCACAAGACAGGTGTATTCCATAAGAATCCATGTTAATGCCATCTGCCATGCACGGACATGGCGGGTAGCATTGATGATTCTGTGTGACGTGTACATCCATCACAGAAACCCGTGCGTGCTTGCATTTTTACACCCTGTCATAAAATGAATCCACATAGTGCAGAGGGAACTCCTGGCAGATAGATTAGTGCAGTTGTAGGCGGTCCTCTCCCTGCTATTTACAGGTTCATTCAAAATGAGCCGTCGTGTTGTTATCATAAACATTTGTTTACAAGTAATTGCATGGCGTGTATTTCCATTTCGAATACCAGAGCTGCGACAGTGGTTATTTTATTCGTTTTTCAATCTGCTGTCCCAGATTTGACCCTGACTGCACACAGGGTGACAATCTTTCTTCCAGCTCTGCACCTGTTTAATGATAACATAACAGCCACTCGTGCCGATGCTAAATGTGAATACAGAGGAGCAGCCGTAAATGTCCTGACCATGCATTGAGTCAAGAAGGCACAAGAGCGTGCCAGAGACTGTCTGATGTATGTTTTGATAAACCTGCTTGATCCTGAAGGGGTTCCAGCAAAGACCCGGGAGGCGGAAGGCGCCATCTGGCTCCGTCCGAGGCTTCTGAGCCCCAGGTGGACAGTGTGCCTGCAGTGCACTAGTTGAAGAGGTGAGCATTTCAAACTGCTCACCCTTCTCTAACAGATGTTTGTTCTTTAGAAAAGAAGATTCATTTATGAACTGAGTGTACTCCATCTAACTCGTATTTAAGCCTAAATCCAACATACATCTTGAATTGTAAGAAACAGCCAGAAACTGGCAGAGGCCACTTGAGAGGTGTATTAGAGCCTGATACATATAGGTTGAGGGAGGGGTCATGTGTATGGGACAATGCTGCCACCAGGAAAGCTCAAGGTGAAACCGAGGGCAATAATTAGAGGAAGGGAAATATACCAAATGATAATGGCCCCCCTGAGTTCCAAAGCACTTTGCAGTAAAATTAAATAGTGTATGCAAGTCCAGCTGTTTGACTTGTGCTGCCCTCACGATTTTTGGGATGAAGTCATTATTGCAATTACTGACTAAATTACGAGTATTCTGATTGGTTTAGAGCGGGCCAACAATAACATATATACCCTGATGGAATTATATATACACTAAACACCTGTCGGTAATATAATAACTTTATGATTACAATCTGTGAACCCCTGCTCTGGCCGGTTTAGCTCCAAAACTGTATATAGTTTCAGACTCAGCAACTGCAACAGTGTGCTGGAGTGAAGGGCAAGACTATTTCAAGGAAGCTGGATGTTAATGTGACATAGTGATCTCCAATGTCTTTGCAAAATCATGTGCCATTTTATAAAAATACATTTTCTGTACAACGTCCTTCAAAAAAACCTCACAGATAGTATTTATAGATCTATGATACATATATATTAGAACTTTCCTTGTAAAAGCTGCTGAGAGAATATGTGCATTTGTGTAGGTGCCTGAACTTGAATTTGTGGTCTCCTTCCACTATAAATGACCTACAAAAGACCTATCTGTACCCAGGCGTACTGTATCTTTATTTTCAAGTACAAATCTAGCAGTCTTTTCACAAATGTAACCATTTCTGCTTCCCCTTTGTTTCCAAGCTCTGGGTCCTCACTTTATTTTCCAATTTACATTTCCAGCACTCGGCTCTTAAATCCCGATGCTGAATATTGGGTATCAGCTGACCTACGCCTTCTACGACGCAGGTTGCAGAAGCCAACCAAGCGACACTGCAATGTGGGTTGCTGGCATATTTCACATTCGCTGTATTTTCTGGAAAGTGCATTCATCCTTCCAAGGCCTGTCTTGTTTTTGGAGCTCAGGTTTAGCCTTCACACTGTCCTTTGTCATTGTAGGATGAGGCATTTTCTTAAGTATTGGAGATTGTGGGAATGATTTGCTGTGGCCTCAGCATGGAGCCAGAGGATTAATCGAGCATGCGGCTTCGCTACCCACCAGAACTTTGACAATGTGTCATATAAAAAAAACGATTCCGGTGATGTTGCTTTTCTACTTAAAGTAGTGAGGGAATGAGTAACAATTACAAATAAAACCAACTTAAGGCTTTAGTAGTAGTTTTCCTTTAAAACGTACTTTTTCGTCTTGTATGATACTTTATCCAAGGTGTCTGTAACCTCTCCAGATGTTTTGGACTATAACTCACATGATCCCTCACCACTGACTGTGCTGGTTAGGGCTGATGGGGGTTGTAGTCCAAAACATCTGGAGAGCCGAAAGTTGCAGACTCCTGCTTTATCTGATGTACAGCTGATACTTGCATATTAGCATTATACCAAATACACGGATGCTGCATTTGCAGGTACCCATATCAGAAAGGCCACTTGCCCTTGCAACAGCCTGTGCACATGATTGTTATCACACAGCCAGAGAGCGCAAGTGTGAACCGGAAAAGAGAAGTTCCAGGGTGCCCAGATCCTACTGAATGTGAAACCCAATAATGGCGTGAGCACGGGAGAGCTGCCCTGACTACAATAGGGAGGGTGAAAGCTGACAGTGTTATGACAAAGATGCTGTAACCCTCCCCAGCTCTCTAAGTGCTCTAGGGAGCAGCCTTTATAACTTGTCAATGGAGTGTAAAACGGGTGCTGTGCATGTACGGGCTTATGTGCGCTGCACATATATGGGGTATGATAAATTGTGGCCTTTGTTGTCATTTGTTGCCTACTCAGCAAGCGATAAAACAAACATAATAAGTAACCATACTTCCGTAATAGTCATATATGCACTAAGGTGAGAACAAATTGTCTGAACATAAACCCTATGGCCTAGATGATGCCTATCTGAAGATGCAAAATTAAATTGCTGCATTAATGCCTCTTTTTTGGCTGCTGCAAAACTGCTGAACAGCAGTCAGAAGCAGGAGTCATTTTAACTATATGATCCAAGGATCTCATGTTTAGAGCCAAGCCAGAGGCGAGCAAGCACAAGAATGCGCATGGCGTTGTGGCTTCCCACCAATATCAACACCAGGCCCATATCAGCTTTGCTGCCTCTCCACCACCAAATTACAAAACTCATCGCGCCATCTTGCCTCCCTAGTCCCATCTGTCTATTAGATTGAAAGTAGAAACCAGGGTCAGTCCCAGCATTTGCAAGGCATGTGCAGCAAAAGATGTGGAGGCTCCCTAATGGTACTTATGTGTTGACATTACTGGAAGAAACATCACAGAAAATAATATCAAAGAGACTCACACCAGTATTTGATCATCAATGTGTGATTAATTGCCATCCAACCATGGTGTGGATGCCCTTTATTTGTGTGAACTAATAAAATCATGCAGGCAAATCCGTCTTTGGAAGGGTTATTTGCTGATCAGATCAGATTCCCTTTTCAAAAGCTCCATCCCAAAAGCATACTGTGTATCCGTGTAATGCTTTATCAATATCTTGATTAGCAGGAACTGCTCTACCAGTTGCGCAGAGCAGGCTCAGAGGCCACAGTTGTCCATTTGACAGCTGCAGTGGCAGACAAGTGTCTGTGGCTCTGCATTTAAGACACCCCTGTACCAAAACTATGATGAATATAAGCAGCACATGCTGGTGGCAGGGTAATGAGGACTATAAACTGCATGGGCTGGTGCCAGGGTAAACTCTAATTATAAGCTATGCCTGAGTTAAGGCATGGTGTATGATACTACTCGCGATCATTGCACCCACATCTAATTTGAAATCACAGATGTGTCAGCTCCTGTGAGCAAGCTCAGCTGGGGACGGTGATGTGTATTCTGGCCAGACAGGCTGATCCTGCCAAATGACAGTACAGGAACCTGAATGGCCATGCCTTTTTCTTTGTTCTCTTTATGAGAAAAGTTAACACCCTCCTACAGAAACAACTGCACAACAGGTAGCCATCCTGGGCCCAGGCATCAAGGTAGCACACCCTTTCAGGGGGCTGAGGGGAGATAGCCTCACAACAGGGTGCTCTACTTCTAAAGACCTTTAATCCTAGTGAAAACGGTGCATTGTATTTTGTTATGGTTACTTATCAGCATTTCTAATTAAAAACCTTTCTAAGGCAGACCCTTCACCAAAGCTCAATGTGTTGTAGTAATTGTCAGCTGCTTAAGTAAGCCAGAAAATCAGATGGGATTGGAGTATTAATTGTTCTCGTAATTCATTACATGGCATGGACGTTTGCCATTGATCAAAATGTATATAGCCATATTTCTAGGAATATTTTGAATCCAGAGGCATAATCTATGCTTTTGTCAATGCATGCATAACAGAGGTAGTAAACTATGCAAATGTATGCATTATCCACATATTGTAATATATTATTTTCATATCCACGTGACTTGTGTTGTTCTACTCAATCCAGATCTTGTCAGGTTTTCATATTGCACACAGGGTTCAGAAATTACAACTAGAAGTGTTTTTCACATGTCCAGTTTAAATACATCTCCTTTAAAGTTGACCTTGTGTCATACATTCTAACTGAATGGCATTTGCGTGTGGGCTAAATCAATACCAACATACACCCGCTGTTATCAGCAAAGGATCATTTAAATTGTCTGTTTAACAGAACAGGCACATACTTCATGGAACCTCATGCTCTTAAGCAAACACAGATGTGTCATTAAATCGTCTACGCATTTATAAAAGTGAATGAATAATTGTGCTGTGCATTCCTGCTGTAAATGCACTGACGTCTGCACAAACACATCTTTCAGAGATGAAAACAAGTTGACAAGTTCATTGTTAGATGTGGAAAGAAAATGCTTTTTATTTATCATTGCCTTGTATAACCGTACATTTCAAGTTATACAGCTCACCATGTCTCCCTCCCACATGGCAACCACATTACCATGGAGCGTCCAGCAATCGGGAATCACTGCCTGGCACAAAGACCTAAGCATTTAAATGTCATTATTTACTTTAATTTCAGATTTGCAAGAGTTTTACACCAAATCAGCATTCAGGTAAAATCATGTACTATAGTAAAGAACACAACACATAATATGTGCAACAATTCATGCTATGATGTCATTGTGTGATGGCAACATCATGTGATAGTGTCATACTACAGAGAACACTCAACTGCAGTAACGAGATGCATCCAGCAATATCTGTGAATCCAGAGCAACATGGAGCCAAGAAGCTCCTTCGGGGTTAGAAAAATTTAGAGCATCATGATAGACCCTCCTTTCTACTTCAGGAAGTACTTTCCTTAGTCTTCATATGACATAATCTACTCCAAGCCTACAGCTGAAACAATGTCCATTTTCATTTGATTCATAAGCTAAAGACCCGTTTTTCTAAGAAATAGTGTGTTCAAGACTAACACATGGCCAGAAGTATCTTTCCAATTCTAAAAGGATTACTCCCCCAGCAGAGTCCAATGAAGTCCTCTTCAAGGGTTCGAGCCCAGAGATGATTCAAAGATTATTCAAAGATGTGGTGGGAAACCCCTTCTTTTAAAGGAACAAGTCTTCAGGTGATTGGACTAGAGCTATCCCGTCTCAGTGGTCCAATTCCTGCTCTTGAAATGAATGGACTTTGCCTTTCTGACATCACAACCAAAGTGCTTTGCTCTAGAGGAAGTGAAGGGGACAGGAAGGAGAGAGAGAGGCAGAGCAAAAGAAGATGGTGGAAATCTTCTCCCACTAAACAGAGCATTGAACATATATAAATCCATAGGACAGGCAAAATCAAAATTACATTTTATTCACAGCACCACTTTTAAAGACATGGGCCACTAAAAATAATATCAAACAGAGCTCAGTGAACGAATATTCAATTCTCTGATTTCTACTCAGAGACAATTGGCTGGTTTGTGTGTACTATCCATGCTGTACCGAACAGCTGGAGAAAGGCAAAGTGTAGCACAAGGGTGTTGCTAGGTCTGGAAAACATCCAGGGCTACACTAATCTTGGGACTGTCGGGACTCAGGGCTAGTTAGCCTTTTGGTTGTGGCACCTGAGCTTCTATCCGGGTCTATAACCAAAAGTCCCTCAGTCCCCTGCTAGCGATGCCTCGGGTTCAGCACAAAGCTATCTATACAGTTCGAAAATGTGCAAAAGAAAAGGTTTGCCAAAATTGCGTTCCTGTCCGCTTTGCAAACTGAAAAACATTATTTCAACACTTCATGGCCCTTAAAACGAGATCCCGGCACACACTCTATTTGCCATCTTCTTCTTTAGGTGAACAGTATGTCAGGATCACAATTAAAGTCCAGTTTACAAGGTGCACCAAATTATCAATTCAATGGTTGTTCAAAATAACAAAAATGTTTTGCTGTAAAAGACTAACAGTATTTTCTTCGTTGAAAACTAAAATCTGTGCAAAGTGGGGACGTATGTTCTGCTATGTGCCTACTTATAATGCACCGAAAGCCCGCAGGCATCAGGGCGTATGGACACTCATGTCTAAAATGTATATATGCATTAATGGGATTTCTAAAGCGTGAACCCAGCTGGGAAGCATTGGAGCTCTGCAACACTTTAAACAGCTTGGCAGTGATGAGAACGATCGCATCCAGCTAGATGTCTTTAAAAATTGTGCAGTCTGGGGAAGTCATTAAGGACTGCTTTTAATTGTTGTGTAAACAAACCTATATATTACGTGATGCACGTTGCATGTAAACCTTAAATGTCTTGGAAACATTTAGTGATGCAGATGGTTTGCTGGATGATTTTTGGCAGCAACTCTTGCTTCCTTCATTTCATAGCTTAGTTGATCATTTCAACTTTTCATTGAGGCTGTTGATTTGTATGATGAAGGATCCTGGGGTGATTTGATAATAGCTGTTTCGGTTTTCTGGGAATCAATAACAAATACCAGAAAAAAATAAATCGTCCAGTAAGATGCATTTTGGTAGTGGGGAACAATAACACCTTAATTATTTCCATTCGGTTTTGAAAGAGTTACATTGAGATTTCATTTCTTCCATCATCAAATATCTATGCCTACTTTTGGTCAACAGATGGCTCACTTCATCAAGGCCTTATCCCTTCTCAGAAAGTTGTAGAAACTGCATTATGAACTTGGTCGTAAGGATCACACTAAAGCTACTTCATGCTGCTTTATTCTTTGGGTGTTATTTTCCAGAGAGTGTTCCTGGCATTTGATCTGTTTCCTCCTCCTAGCTTCAGTCGCACAAAGGTATCGTCCCATAATTTTGCAGCAAAAAATGCTGAATCCAAAATACCGAGTTTCAGATGGCCCATTTCACCGCATGTATGTGTGAGATTGTCGGAACAGTTAATACAAAATGTGGAGGGCTATTGGGGCGGGCTGCATGGGGTCTCCCCTGCATATATATGCAGTGAAATGGGGAGGAAGAAAATAAAATCAGTATTTTGTGATTCTGTATTTTATTTTCGAAGATATCAGATAGATCCTCGCACAAATACAACTTGAACGTTGCCTCTGGAGTCTAATTCTGAACAGAAAATTGTACTTGTTAATTCATAATTTTAAAAATGGTGTATCTGGCTGTGGTACTGTTGAATGTGGATCTCCTCTGGGACAATCTCACCATCGTGGGGCCCTTCAATGCTTTTAAGTTGATAGCATTGCCTCTACTTTCCATCTTAACCATACAGCAGTTGGCACGCTAAACCGTTGGCAAGAGGCCTGCCATCTGCATACAAATGGGAATCAATCCCCTTTATCTAGTTTCAAATGTTTGCTAACTGTACCCTTGTATCACAAGTCGCCAAAATGATCTTTTATTCCCGTACACAAAAGGCTTAATGTAATCAATAACTGTTGTTTAAACATGCTGATTCATTGCAATGGCAGCTTCAGACTTCATGTAGGCCTCAGGACTGTGGATTGTCATTAAAACTGAGTTTTTATCAGATTGTCGTAAAAGCCATCATTGACAGATGGTTCGGCTCTCAAGCGGAATGTGTGCTTTGTCAATGTGCATGTAGATCAAAGGAAACTTTGTGTCATCATCTATTACACTGCCGTTTCTGCCAGTTAGACAGATATCATTATGTGTGTGGCTTCCTACTAATGCCAAAAGAGCTACTATATTTAGAAGCATGGTCATGGCGAACAAATATACATTATAACTTCCACTGCTTCCTAGTTGTTAAATAGCTAAAACAAGTTGCTTTCAAAAAGAGAATTGTAGATTAAGCAACCACACTTTCCTGAATAGATCATAGGTGTCACTTTCAGTGGTTTACCTGCCTAGTGAGGGAATCATGCAACAGCCCAATAAGAAAAAAGGCAAAAGTTCAAAAACACAATTTGTATATTTGCATTGCATTTGAATATGTAAAAGATTTTGTTGAATTTTGTACCTCTGAGATACTCCCTCTGTAATGCTGCCCAACTCATCATAGGTGTCTGCAACTATGACCACACCATTTCCACACGAATAAGTGTCTAGTGAAACCTCCTCCAGACCTGGGGTCGCCAAGGGATGTAGTAAACACTACTGCATATTTTAAAAGTACATTTTACTTATTCCATGATTGTCTTAGTCATAAACACCAATAACGATGCCATATATGTATAAGATGAATAAAGTCTCTTGTTTTATTCTTATACGTTTTCCATACTAGTTGTGCAGAGGCCTCAGCCACCGATGCATTTCGGACCGAGGGCGGGCTCTACAAATATAATACCATACAGGAATGTATTAGATAGCATACTTATCCGGCAGGCACACATTACACATACAACTTCCTTGTGTTACTATCCAGCTACTAGCACAGAATAATATTGATTGATTGATTGATTGATTGATTATATGATTGATATGATTATTGATTGTTGATAATATCATTGTACCTGAGGTTTTGGAAAATCCAAAAGGGCTGCCTATTCTAGCGGCCTTGTCTATTGTCCTTCCTGCAATGTAAGTGTGTACATGTGAGACTGCTTGCTCACTAAACCACTAAATTGATAATAATAATAGTGAATTATTTACTTAGTTTTCACACTCATCAAATTTCATGGCTATCCCTACAAGCATGCATCAACATCTAAGCCAGCTGCATTGTATGCAAAACTGTCATCATCATGCATGTTCCTTACTACTAGACAAACACAGTCAGCAGAAGTCAAGAGCTGGCCAGAATTACAAAAAAAAAAATACAAACAAGTATTCTCAATCTAAGGCCCATGTAAGTCTATGAAACCGCATACACATCAACATTTGACCCACTAAGACCCTCATGCAATTCAGTATATAATGAATACCTCCTTCTTCACACCTTGTACTATGCTATTTTTTAAACCAGTTAGCTCAAGATATTTCCCTTTGCAAATATTAATCGAGGATGTTGCCTTTATTCTGCATTCTCTGTTGTTGGCATCGGTTGTTGACATGGGCAGCATGATCTGTCTCAAACAGGGCCTTTGAGTATCCCAAAAACGAGTGAGACATGGTGGTGTCCTTTTACACTACTTTTAAATAGTTATGAAATCCATTTAGTGATTGGTTTGAAACATATCCCAGATGTTCTAATGATGGTAGGATGCCCATATCCTGAATTGTTATATGCAGTTGATGTAGTGTGGTTGGGCCATAAGGAAGTATACATTCTCAACCAATTTTGTTCAAAGGTGAGACAGTAGAGTGTGCCAATACCTAAGTATTTGGTGATCTCCATTTTACACAAACTGACGTGGTTGCACCCAGTGGCTAAGATACCTAAGCACATAAAACAGGTCAAAACAGTGATCTTCCGCTTTGCAAATTTAACAGGGAGTATTCCACAGTTGCTTATGATGAAGGCCTATCAAGCAAAGACAGTTGAGTTGGCATTTTATGGGGCTGGAGTATGAGGTAAAAAGCATCTGCAGTGGAAAATAGTTTCCTAAGGCACGTTGTAAAGGTCCCTCAATCAACCTCATCTTTTATCCTTCACACAGGGATTGGGACCCCTTATATGAAGGATTGCATACAAATTCAACCGGTCGTATTAGGGTTCTCAATCTAGGATAACCCAGAAACATCTTTTAGTAGGGATATCGTTATGTGCGGTCATGCAAAAATATACTGTCAATTTTCTAGTAGGGATATCTTTATGCACATTATGAAAAGTGAGGCAGCTGCTAGAGTACTGCTCTGTCTTATGTTAAACATGTAATTCCAGCAATTCAAAATGTAGTAGTGACTTTAATGCAATCGTTTATACTATATGTGGTTAATTCCATTGGCTTTGGATTCATAATCTGCATTTTATATCTATATTTGAAGTGCACAAATCTAATCTTTACGTCAGCCATAGGTGCATCGTACAATAATCTAAAATCCAAAGGCATAATTCAAGTCAAGTTATTGAGAATTGAGTGCCAAAATGTGCATTTGAATAGTACCACCCTAGATTTGGGCGCTATACTGTACTTTTGGATGACATTTTAGAAATCAAGGCTCACAGTATTGTTAACTAAATTTAGATATCATTTATAAAGGTAATAATGGAGTGCCCATAAACTAAAGTTAACGTGGCTATGTCATTTCATTTTGGATGAGAAAGACAGACCCAGGTATTTGAAGTGTGTAAATATTTGTAATGCACATCTACAAACAAACTAGTGTCATTCATGACTTCCAGACAAAAATGACCATTATCGTTGTTTGTTGTTGGTTAATCCAGTCTCCTTAGAATGTCCAGAGAGGACAGTAATGTGTTTCTGTAGACCCACTGAAGGTTGGAACACAAGGACTATATTGTCAATATAGAGGAATGCAGTAAAAAGTAAGAAAACGAACCCACATCCCTCTTTCTTGTTTTTTGATTTTGATTGGCTCATTGTTTGCACATGTTCTACTTCCTGCCCTTCACAAAATCATATTTATTTATTTTTATTTATTTTTCGATTTGTTAAGCACGCAAACCCCCGGGGCATCAAGGCTCTGTTTCATGCACGTTTACATAAAAGTGTAGGACAGAAAGTCATAGAAAAGTGAAGAATGCATGGGTCACCAGGGTCAGTGGTGCACAATATAGATTTTGTAAAGTAAAGTAAAGTGAAGAGCCAAGTATTCAAGACCTTTCTGAAGGTCCAGTATGATTGTTCCACCCCGGATGCACTGGGAGTTCCACTGAAAAGCTGCAATGGGAGGAAAACTGGAACCTCCACTTTTAGCTCGCTTGGATTTAGGCGGGGCTAGCCTATCAGCATAGGCCTTCCTGACTGGTCTGTTGGACTGAACTTTGTGACTGCTAATGTTTTTAATATGATCCTTTCTTTGATTGGCAACCAGTGGGCATTTCTTCTTGCCTCAGAGATATGCACTCTTTTGGGGATGTTGAGAGACGCTTGGATAGCGTTAATTTGGATCACTTGCAATTTGTGAATGTTGTGAGAGGAAGTGCCGGCAAAAAGGGTGTTACAATATTTAAGTCTTGCTCCGATGATAGCTCTGGCAATAGTGGGGCAGTTGGAAGGGGTTTAGGAAGGGTATGGCAGTGTTGATAGTTTTGTCGTGTAGGCTGCTGAGGTTGCGATGGCATTGACCTGATGTGTCAAGGAGAGTGAAGAGTCCAGGTAGATACCAAGGGTCTTCACTGAGGTGGAGCCGCTGATGCGTAACTTTATGCTGAAGTTTGTGTATTGGAGGCTGAGATTTTTTAAGACTGGAGGGGGTCAGACCAGCAGGATCTAGGTCTTTTCGATGTTTAGACACAGGCCTTTGGTTGCCATCCACGCCTGGATGGTTGAGTAGATTGTGTTCAATGTGTGTGAGTCTTCCATGTAGTTACCCGAGAGGGGTATCAAAATGTGTGTGACAACGGCATAGATTGTATAGGAGATGCTGATGGAGTCCAGGACGTCGAAGAAGGATTTGGTGAATATGTTTTAGAGTGTCAGCGAGACACAGGAGCCTTGGGGAACTCTGCAGGAGATGGGGCACGGGGAGCACAGGCCCCCCGTTCCCCAAATCTGAGAAAACTCTCATTGATCTGTTGGCCAGGAAGTAGGCCACTCAGGCCTGGGCTTTCTCTGAGAAGTTAGCTGCTGAGGTGAGATGGATGCAGAGAATTGTATGGTCCACCGGGTCAAAAGCGGGCAAGAGGTCAAAGAGGAGAAGGAGAGCAGGCTTGCCTTCGTCTCTGAGGGAGTCTAGTTGGTTATTTTTTGGTCCAGCCAGGCTTATTCCGTTTCATGACCAGGTCTAAAACTGGATTGGCGCAGACCTAGGATTTGATTAGATTCTAGATAGTGCTGGATTTGTAGGTGTGCAGCCCTGTCTAGAATTTTCAGCAGGAATGGGACTGTCGAGATGGGTCGTAGTTAATTGTCATGGCCGGATCTAGTGAGGGTGGTTTTAGGAGGGGAAGGACTGAAGTTTCTTTAAGTGAGATAGGGGCTGTACTAGAGGTGAGGGAGGCATTGATGAACTGGTGATGTAGGGAATGAGGGTTTCTGCACACTCTTTGATGACCGTAGCAGGACAAGTGTCCCTTTTGCATCTGGAGGGTTTCAAGTTTTTTAGTACATAGCTTACTTCCTTTTCTGTGACATGACGGAAATGGAAGGGGACTTGGTTTTGGAAGATGGGTGGTGCCATGCTGGGTGATGAGGCTTTGATGGAAGTTTGCTTGGCATGGAGTTTTGCTGGAATGGTGGTGATTTTATTTAACAGGGCTTGCTGGATGTTTGCACACCATGTATTATCCTTGATAATGTCTGGTGGTCCGGTACTGGAGCCTCAAGTTCCTTCAGGATGGTGAAGAGCTCCTTTGTGTTAGCATTAGCCTCTGTCATTGTAAGAGGTGGCCTTGGCCTAGGTAATAGCAAGTGTGTAGGTCCTGGCAGTGGATTGGAACATCGCCTTGCGGGCTTCCGTTGGATGTTTCACCCATGATGCTTCTGCCTAGCGCTTCTTGGCTCTTAGGATTTGGAGGTACTCTGTGAACCAGGAGTTGGTGTGGGAGATGGTTTTTGCCTTACGAGGTGCCAGTGGAACGACCAAGTACACTGCTGTTTCCATTGTTTTTTGGTAGAGGTCAGCCAGTGCATCTGGGTTGTCAGTCAAGTGTGCCAGGTGTTCCGGGTGGGGAGGTGTGATTCTGTCTTTAGTAATTTTGCTGGAACTTCTCGCCCAGGTAGGGGGAAAGGAAGTGCCGGCAATGCAGTCATCCTGTTATAAAGGGTTGTCAAAGTTAATGAGTGGTCAGACCAAGGGCAAGGGGAGACATCTGTGTTGTTGACTTCACAGTTTAGGTCCAAGGTGCGGCCTTTTGCATGGGTTGGACTGTACACCGGAGTGTGAGAGCTAGTGCCTTTAGAGCACTGGCGTTACGGCCGGCAGGGTCATTCAAGCCGAGGTTCATATCGCCTAACCGGATCATTTTGGTTGTAGGCTTGAAGATGGCATTAAGGAGATATAGGAGGTCCTCCTCAAAGGTGCCAATGGGGCCAGGCAGCCGGTATATTAGGCTGAGTAAAATGGAACTAGTGTGGGAAGTGTGGAGTCTCTCATTTATTCGGAGGATGAAGGGGGTGTGGACAAAGGGACTGGGATTTTGATGCGCTCATGGTGGTGTGAGGCACTTGTGCAGGATATGTGCAGGCAGCTAGTGGGACGACCACGTTCAAGTCGCTATGGTTGTGGGAGCGAGGCATCGCACAGAACCTATCAACTGTTACCGTGTTTGGCTGTGCAGAGGTGCATTCTGTGTGTATGCGTGAGTTACATGACTCTGAAGGAGGTTCCAATGAGTAGTGTAGGTGATGCGTGAGTTCATAGGAGCGGACCGGTGCTGCGGTGGCATGTAACCTAACAACAGGAAGGTGATCTGGAACAGTTAAGTATACAGCAGTCTGGTGAGGTGCCGAAACCATTGAGTCGGCGAGTGTGTCATGGGATGACTGTGAGTTGGGGCTGGAATGCACACAAGTACGATTAGTAGCATTATAGGATGAGCCATATGCACGCTTACCTAGTAGTGCTGAGGGGTCACAGGCTTCACAGTATTGCTTTCTGGTTCTTGTATGACGTCCTACTTTATGTCGCTGGACCCAGTAGGAGGCAGCGCAAGTGCTTGCTGCAAGTCAGTCTTCTGATGCTTTTTAAGGGGAGCAGGCATGTTAAGTCCTGCATCCCATGCTACAAGCAGTGGAGAGCTGCAGAGAGTTGTAAAGGCCTTAGGTCATGGACTTTGGGAATCGGCTTTGCCATCCTGCTTTGTTCAGTGTTCCTTATTGGTTTCTTTTGCGCCATATCAGCATATGTGCTGCTGCTAGGTGCTGTGCAAGAGTTATGCGAGGTGCAGGCAGCAGCCATCTATTCAGTGGGTACTTCGCCTACACAGTGGTGGCGGAGATCATACAGTGCCCCGTGGTCCCGATGAGGATGTTGAACGCAGCGCCACTGCAGATAGTTGTAAAGGCCTTAGGTCAAGGACTTTGGGAATCGGCTTTGCCATCCGGCATTCGGTCGGTGTTCCTTATTGGTTCCTTTTCTGCTCAACCTGCATATGGGCTGCTGCCAGGGGCTGTGCCAGGCACAGCCAGGGGCTGTGCCAGGGATATGCGAGGTGCAGGCAGTGGCCATCTTTTCAGAGGTGTGCTCTGTGGTCCTGATGAGGATGATGAATATAGCTGAGCGTTATATATATAATATATATATTATATAATATGATATTGATATTGATATTTATATTGATATTGTATTTCTATCGCGCTCGTACACAAGTGTTTCAGAGCGCGACAAGTCAAGGGAGGGGAACAGGGGAGAACAAAACAGCAATCTTACTAGGCCCAGTGACATTGAGAATGCGCAAGTGCATGGGATAGGGGGAGCGGAAAAGTGCATGGAAGGGGGAGAAGTGGAAAGTGCAAAGCAGAGGAGAAACAGATAAATAACAATAAATAAATAATAGAGGCAAGAAACAGTGGTTCTGCAGCCAGCAATTTGCAAGTGCTAGGTTTAAGGCAGCAGACAGGGTAGGTCTGATAAGTGCAGGAAGAAAAAGGGGGGGCTGTATGGGTACAGATACAGACCCCAGTGCAAGGGGTGGCCCGGAGGCAGTGAGGCAGGGTGGCAGGGTGAGCAGGAACCTGGGCCCGGAGGACAGAGGGTGGCCAGGTGCACAGTGCCAAGAGAGAACAGATCAGCAGGGGAGAGGGGGAGCGAAGGCAGAAGAAAAGGGGAAGGTCTTGAGGTACTTCCAGAACCGGAGGTGGTTCTCCTCAGGTTTTAGAGTGGCAGGGAGGCTGTTCCAGAGGGAGGCCCCAGTCGAAGACAGAGATCTACCCCCAGCTCGTTTCTTTGAAAGACGACTGACCCTGAGGGAGTTGGAGGTAGAGGAGCGAAGAGCCCGAGAGGGGAGGTATTTGCGGAGGGATCGCTGAAGGTAATTGGGACCCAGGCCCCAGAAAGCCTTGTGGACAAAGCAGAGGGTTTTGAATTCAATCCTTGCATCCACTGGGAGCCAATGGAGAGATTTCAGAGCTGGAGAGATACGATACCAGGGCTTGAGGCCAAGGACAAGTCTCGCAGTCCTGTTCTGGATTAGTTGCAGAGGGCGGAGAGTAGAGGCAAAACTGTGTCACATTATTACATTACATTATGTTACATATAATATAATGTAACATATTAGCACCCCGGCGAGGGACAATGAGATTGTAACAAGCAATCTCATTAGGCCTCGCCGGGGCATTACCCGACCAAGAATCCCTGGAATCCTTATCCCCTCTACATTCCTTCTTTTCCCTGGCAGGGGGGTTTGGCAGCCAATGAGAAGGCTCGGAACAAGGTAATCCCCGCTCCGAGCAACGACACAGCTGGCGCCTGCCATCTTCCCCCATGGGGCATCGACGTAAGTGTTTTCCCTCCTCGCCCCCAATCCAAAACAATCCCCTCCCCGCCCTCCCATGCCAGAGCATTTCGGAACAGAAAACAACTGCTCTTAGTACATCGAGTTACAGGTGGGGGTACTAATAGCAATAAGCCCCTCGCAGGGGCGGGCATTAGTGCTTCAGGTAATGTCTCCCCCCTGCTCGGGGTTCATTCCTTAAATATGATATAATATATATATAGCTCATTATTAAAGACAACATAGGAATCACCTAGAACATTCCATCATTTCGATTCCAGCCTTGTATTGTTGCACTAGATTCTAAATCTAACTTAAAATTGACTTTACAAATGCCCTATGATTAATGTCAGATCAGCAATTGCTCATGCTACAAATATTGTGGATAATTTTTGCCAACACAATTTAGATGTACATTTCCTTATTGAAGCATGACTTGCTAATTCATTCAGCCCTATGCTTCTAATCCCTCAAGGTTATAATCAGATGCATGCGGATCCAGAGGGAAAAGCAGGGCTATCTGGATGTCGGCTATATATATTATTTATAGATGATTTCAAATTCCATATTTCTCACTTTATCCATGTTGCATTTCGTGAGGTAATATTTGATAGTCTCTCGATCTCAATCTACCTTGTTCAGTCATGTGGATATATTAATCTCCCAAATCCAACAATTCAGAATTGATGAATGACTTGCCTCCATTATTTGTTACTGTAGGCCCTTTATTCCAACTCTATTTGTTGCATGGAGATCACAGCCTCTGTGTCAAGGACATCAATGCCCCTGTCATTCTTGACAGTAAAAAACAAGCATCCTCTCATGACTTCTTTTATAATAAGACAGACATGACCCTTTAAAAAAATTATTAGTTTCAGAGCCATCTTCACCCATGAACTGATCATCTAGCTTTCCATTGTTTCAGAAATGTTAACCCTAATGTCAACCCATCTATTCAAAGGGCTTTCCAAAATATATATGTTGTACTGACCCAAGGTTCCAGGTTGAGCTATAAGGTGCATTGTTTCAAACAATTACATATTCCTTTGCCCTTCATAAAATTATGAAACAGTTCTGTAACAATCCTCGCCAAGAATGATACACACCAGCTGTTCAACTTTTGTGCAGTTAGCTAACCCGGGCCCAAAGAACATGGACAAAGGTTAAGTCCCTGAATAATGAAAAACCTCTTATCAAACACAATTGAGGAAAATAAAGATACAACTATTCAGGTACAAAAATCATATTAGAACTAGGCTGTGGAGGAAGCCACCAACTCTCTTAAATGTATATTTACCACATTTAAGTTAGTTGAAAATACACGTAAACCCTATCTACAATTTCAGTAATCTCCAATAGCCATGCTTCTGAAATAGAAATAGGTTTTGATCTTTTTCACTCTATTCATAAACCTCAAGAACAATTTATATTCCATAAAATTGAGCTTTTATCAAATGTATGATTCATCTGAATTCCATCTACTTCCTTTTAAATTCATGCACTATTTTTGGTATTAAAGATTGTTTTGAGGATACCTTACCATTGATATCTAACTTGGTAAATAACTTCTGGTGAACCTAAAGAAAATCAAGGACCACTAATTTAATATATTTTTATTAAAAACAGTAACCTTTGATGGATGATCCTGCAAGTTATCCCCCAAATGCTAACTCTTCTTTTCTTGACAACATTTTGGTGAAGATGGTAACAATCCCATGGCATGCTTTTATAGAATTCCCAGGTTGAAGGGGACCCAAAAGTGTGTTAATTACTGCTCAAAACATTGAGCACTATCTTCATAGACAGTGAAACAACAGGTTTATGTCCATAGCCTAAGCTTTTAAAATACTTAAAGGAAACTTAGCAAACGATTTGTTCAATCACTCTAGTTTTGAGAATGTTTGATAAAATGTGAGTTTGCAATATTGACTCTTTTTATAGATCCAAACCTTTATGCTACCTTGGCAATACTATAGTATAGTGAACTTTTCAATGCATGATTTGATCATTATTCCATCTGTGTCAATAGCACACAACGTGTTTATCCCTCAAATTGAGATCTTTTACTATTGATTGAGAGAATGTTCAATGTAAATGTGTCTGTCCTCTTTACTTCTGAGGAGGATGGAGTATGATTAACAGGGAGGGGATGGTCTACTGTGAAAACGGTTCTCAGTAAATACTACTTTGCTTCATTATTTATAGGGGTCGATTCAATAGATTTCTTGTTTCACAAACATTATCTAACAATTTGCACTAACATTCCACTAACCCTGTTTAATAAAGCAAGCTGCATCTGAGTTTACCTATACAGTTGATGGTCCCTTTCTTCTGCCAATGAAGGAGCTTTCTAGTGACTGACAAATGAAAAGTGAGGATCCAACCTAAATAATAACGTAAGGCGCATTTACTTCAGCAGCAGATATTTGTGTACCGTTAGAAAATGTATTTATTTATTTATGTATTTATTTATATTTATATAGCGCGCAAGCAGCCCAAGGGCATTGTAGCTTATTCTTTTAAAGTGTTCTGCCAAGACATAAAAGGTTAATGCCAGCCAAATGAAATCCATGAATTGATCGGAAATGAAATGTATGAAAGAAAATAACTTTTGGTTTTGTCTCCCGCTGACATTTCTGTCAACCCACTCCCCCAAACCATTTACTCACCTTCGGGTGGCATACTTCGCTGTGTGTCGCCGCCGCCGCCATTCCTCTGTGATGCTGGTTCCCTTCACTTACGTGCACGGGACCCGCGACTCAGGGTGCTTTTTTTCTTTTTCCTTGTGTTTACTTTATTATGTAGGTCGTGGGGGACACCCCTGCAATCCCGATGTGATTACAGAGAACAAGGGGGCAGGGGACACCCCTGCAACCCCGACTGCCCTTGTTCACTGTAATCGCACCGAATGGTAGATGTGTTCAATATTTTCAGCTGTAGTTACAGCCGCAATTCGAACAAATCTACCATTCGTTTTTTAATTTTCTATCTTTTCTGCGGATACCATTTCTGATGATACACTTATTTAGTGAAGTTAACTATAGGTAACATTGCAGTCATATTATTGATTAATGTATCTTGGTGAATTTACCAGGTTGGACCAGATACCGGTTTACAACCTGTTCAGTATGATATTCCCAATTTATATTTAAGCTGCCAGAAAGTAGACCTTCGTTTTTATGTTCATCCTAAACCTTGTGCATAATGGTCAGTTTCAATGTGTACAATTAGTGTAATGCTCCGATACTCCAAACACAACGGTTAGCCTTTGGCAAACTTTGTTTATTGTTTATTCATGGTATCTGTATTACTGTTTGTTTTTTTGTTTTTTTTAAACTTTAGTTTTTATTGCCATTTTTAGATACAACAAACGCAGTCAAGAAACCAAAAAAAAAAAAGAAAGCCCCCTGCCCCCCCAACCTCCCACCCCAACCCCTGCCCACCCCCCTACCCTGTGTCCAGAAACCTGTATTTGCCTTGGGAGAATTTCAATGTTCAGTCCTTCGTCTGTACCATGGAGATGAGGCGATTTGTGGCCTTTCATCCGTTGGTGAGATGCCGCTTTTCCCCAGGTCGTGGGTTCTCTGGCGTATTATCTCACCTTTCGGGGTCAATCCCGGCTCGTGCAGGCCGGAAGCCTGGCGTCAGAATCAGTGAACGTCCCAGCCCCAAGACTGCTGCACCCCGTACCAGTTTGTGAGGAAAGTGCTACTTTCTTTGTTCACCATCGCAGTCAGTTTGTCCATCAGGAACATATTTTTCACTTTTAGCAGCCAGTCCTCTTTGGAGGGGGGCTCGGGGCTTTTCCACCTCTGGGCAAGGGCCACTCTGCCTGCCCTCAGCATGGTTTCCCACATCCTAGGGTATCGATACAGCTCTGTTTCCGCCGGGGGGAGACCCAACAACATTGTTAAGGGATTTAGTGGCAAACGTTCTTCTATTACTTCCGCCATCCAATCCCGCACTGAACCCCAGTAGTCCTGAACTTTCGGGCAGAGCCACCACATGTGACCTCTGGTGCCAGTCTGTCCGCATCCTCTCGGGCACCTAGGCGACACCCCCGTGAACATCCTCGACAACTTCGCGGGATCCCTGTGCCACCCCTGTAACACCTTAAAGTTATGCTCCATGTCCGAGGTAAACAAATTTCTGTGAAATGCTATCTTGAAGATTCTGGCCCAGGAGTCCTCGGAAATCTCTTCCCCTGCTAGGTTGTTCCAAAACATACGAAAGTTCCTTCTGCCTTGAAGGTCGTAGGTGTTTAAGATTTTGTACATGCTGGACACCGCCCCCTTCCTTGAGGTCGCCAGATCGAGGAGTTTCTCGAAGGGGGTCAGCTGTCTCCTCAGGTTCGGGCCCCATGTCGGGTTGCAGAGGATGCCCTTCAGGCGGAGGTATTCGAAGATGGATAGCGAATCTCTTCCGAGAGCGCCTCTCAGGTCCTCGTAGGTTAGGAATTCCCCTTCTCTGAACAGCTGCCCCGCCCATTCCATTCCCTTGTCCGACCATTCCTGAGAGTGCCGGAACCCTCTGCCTCCCAATCTAAGGGGATGGCCCCAGAGAGAGGTCATCGGGGACGGACAAGTGGTGAGGTGAGCAGTCCGGGGGCCCTCTCTCCAGATGTCCCAGAGGACTCCCAGGGTCGGGTGGGACCTTAAGTGTTGCGGAACCGACCCGCGATGGGGATGGGCATCCATATCTTCCAAGTATGACCAATACGTCCCCATTCCCTCTTTCATATGCTCCAGTAGGACGCGCAGTTGGGCGGCACAAAAGTAGAGGTGAAAGTCCGGGAGCCCAAATCCCCCCTCCTCCCTAGGCAGAGTCAAGGTGGTCCTTCCTATCCTCGGGGTTTTCCCCTGCCACACAAAGTCTCTAACCCCCTTTTGTAGCTCTCTGAAAGTCTGCGCTGTGATGTTGGCTGGGAGTGCTGTGAAAAGGTAGAGAAGCCGTGGTAGTATATTCATTTTTACTGCAGTCATTCGGCCATACCATGACAGGATCATCTTGTCCCATCTCCTCAAATCTAATTTGATCTCTGCCATCATGGGGTCATAGTTGGCGGTGCTCAATTTCGATATGTCTCTGGTGAGGAGTACCCCCAGATACCGTACAGCGGCCTTCTCCACTTTAATCCTGTGAAACCAGTCCAGAGGGTCGAGCCCCGGATCTAATGTCCTCATAGGGAGCAGAACAGATTTTGCGGCGTTGATCTTCAGACCTGAGAAGCGACCGAACGAGGCCACCAGCGCCAGGAAGGGGGGAAGTGATACTACAGGGTCCACCAGATAGGCCAAGATGTCATCCGCAAACAGGGAAAGTTTGAATTCAACATCACCCCTTCTGATCCCCCTGATGTCCGGGTGAGCTCTAATCGCTATTGCCAATGCCTCCATCGTGAGGACGTATATCAGGGGGGAGAGAGGGCATCCCAGCCTTGTCCCTCGGGAGAGGGGGAATGGTTCGACAGCCTCCCGTTCACCTGAACCCTTGCCGTGGGGGCCCTGTAGAGGGCGGTCACCCAGCTCATGATGTGAGGCCCGAAGCCCAACCTCTGGAGGAGGAGACCCATGTATCGCCACTCGACCCTGTCGAAGGCCTTCTCCGAGTCCAGGGAGAGGACACATGCGTTTAACCCCGACGTTTGGGCAAAGTGGAGCAGGTCTATTGTTTTGCGTATATTGTCTGACCCTTGCCTTCCCGTGATAAAGCCCACTTGGTCGCCATGGATTAGCTTTGGCATGATTCGCTCCATCCGCCTCCCCACCACCTTGGCCAGGATCTTGACGTCGATATTTAACAGAGATATGGGACGGTAAGAGGAGCATTCCACGGGGTCCCTCCCTTCCTTGGGCAGGACTGCTATTATGGCCCCCATCATGGACTCGGGGAGGATGCCATCCTCCAGCACAGCGTTGAAGACTCTCGCCAAGAACGGGGCCAGGGTGGAGCAGAATCTTTTATAGAAGTAGACGGAGAAGCCGTCATCTCCGGGGGAGGTTCCCACCTTCAACCCACCTATCACCTTGTCAATCTCATCCTCGGTCACTGGACCCTCCAACCCCTCAGCCATCTCACGCGAAAGGGATGGGATCTGTATGGAGTTCAAGAAATCCTCTATCTGGGTGTCGTCCCCGTCATACTCCGAGGAGTAGAGGGTTTTGTAATATTGGTGAAAGGCCTCTCCAACATGTGAGGAGTCGCGGCCGAGATGCCCCTGGGTATCCCTCACCTCCTTCACCCTTCTACTTCTCTGGACCTCCCTTAGCTTCCAGGCTAGGATCTTATCCGCTTTGTCCCCCTTCTCATAGTATTTTTGTTTTACCATTAGGAGGCTCCTCTCAGTTTTATGTGGAGCAGATCTTTCAGTTGGAGCCTTTAGTCCTCCAGTGCAGCCACACGGTCATGCTCTAAAGCCTGGTCTGGGGATCCCCCCGGCTGGAGACAGGCTATTTTACCCCGCAGGGCTTTCTCCTGGGCCTCCCTCTCCCTCTTCTTCATGGAGCCTATTTTTATGAGGACTCCTCGTATGGTTGCCTTAAAGGCGTCCCAAAGTGTGTGCATGGACACCTCTCTGTTATCATTAAACTCAAAGAACTCCGCTATGGAGTCCAGGATCTCCTGGGCGAGTGCCTCATCTCTCAATAGGGCATCATTGCATTTCCAGCGCCCTCTACGTTCTTCACACCAACCCATCGTTAAGGTGACTCGGACCATGTCGTGGTCCGACCAGGGGACTGGGTCTATCCTATAGCCCGCTACATACGGAGTGAGGACCTCGTCCACCAAAATGTGGTCTATTCTCGAAAACGAGTTGTGAATGGCTGAGTAATAGGTAAAGGAGGGGGTCCCTTATCTGGGGGTTGGGATCGTATCCGACAGTCCCAGGTCCCCATTAACCCTCTGAAGGTTCTGCGCCATGGCTTCATCCGCGGGTCTGAGGCTCTGGGGGCCAACCCGTCTTCTGTCTATAGTTGGGTCTAGGACCATGTTAAAATCCCCCCCCACCACCAGCGGGCCCTGCACGAACAACCTCAGCTTGTCTCCTACCTCCTCCCAGAATTGGGCCTGACCTTCATTAGGACTATACACTGCTGCTAGAGTCAAGGGGGAGCCCTACAGGGAACCCCGCACCATCAGGTACCGACCCTCGGGGTCCCTCTGGATGGCCTCCTTCTCGAAGTCCATGTCCCTTGTCACCAATATGGCCACCCCTCTTTTTTTGGCCTTGTGGGAGGCGTGAAAGACCTCCCCAATTCCTCCCCCTCGCATTCTAGGCTCTTTCCCCTTTGCCCAATGTGTCTCCTGCAGAAAGAGCAGGTCCAGTTTCGCCCTCCTAAACTCCCTATGAACCAGGGACCTCTTCATGGGGGTGTTCAGCCCTCGCACGTTAAGGGTACCCACACCCAGGGCCGGACGGGCATCAGCCATGATCCATGTTTTCCTCTCTGTTAGCCAATGATATTGCATCATCGCTCCCTCTTTGCTCTCCTTGTTTCACCTTTTGGACACTTTTGGAACGTTCCCCCAACTGGCCCCCAAACCCTTCCCCCAACAAACAAACCCCAATTAGTTCATACTCCCCCTCCCCCCACCCCGGCGTCCAGCCAGATAGTTCCACCATTGCTGACATTTGGCCGGACCACCAGCCTACCCTACTCGGCTAGGCAATCAGTACAGTGCTCGTGTCTATGAGCCCCTCTCCCCCCCGCTGCTTCGTCCCTTCAGTTGACCCCGTTATACTTGCTGTTCAAGGGGACTCTGTGTTCTAAGAAACCTCAGGAACTTCCTTTTTCCGACCCTCTGCGGGTCGGGGCATCACCACCGTCAGCCCTCCGAGTCGACGTGTTCGCTTTCCAATGCGGGCGGCGGGGTGTTCAATTTTTTGAATTTTCTCGAACTGGTTTTCTTTCTTCTGGCACCCGGCTGGCTAGGGCCGCCCCCTCCATGGGCCTGCGGACCCACAGGGCCCCTCCGGGGGGTAGACTCCGCCACGTAATCCCGGATGGCTCCCCTTATGTCGTCTTCTGTAATCAGCATTGTCCGTTGGCCCATGTATTCGAAGGACAGAGAGAAGGGGTACCCCCACCTGTATCGCACCCCCTTTTCCTTTAGTAACTGCGTTAGGGGACGGCACATCCTGCGCTTGGCCAGGGTGTATGCGGAAAGGTCCTGATAAATGGTGATCTGAGTGCTGTCATAGGTCACCACCCCTGCCTTCCTTGCTTCCTCGAGCACCTTAGTCTTTTCCGAGTAGTAGTGGAACCGGGCCAGGACCGACCGGGGGCCCCCTGCCCTGCCCCCAGCCCCATGCACTCGGTCAAACGTGAGCTCTGTAGTCATTTCCTCTGAAAACAAGAGTGTGATAATGTCTCTCACCACTCGGATCAAGTCTCTCTCCGTTTCGCCCTCCGTTTCAGGGATCCCAAAAAATCAAAAAAGGTTATTTCTCCTTTCCCTGTTTTCATAGTCATCCATCTGTCTAGCCCTTTCCTCGTCCCTCTTCTCCAGGGCTGCAAGCCTCAACTCAGTTTGCACCTCCTGGGCTACCGTTGATGACTGGTTGGTTTTCACTTGCAGGAGTCTGTCCTCGACCTTGTCCACCCTTTGGTCGATCTTTTTGAATTTCTGGGCGATATCCGAACGCATGTCCCTGATTTCCTGTAGGATAGAGGCGAAGCCCCTTTCCATCGCTGTCGTGGACTGCATTGAGGCCTCCGGCTGTGCCATGTCCCCAGCGTCAGTGGGGCCACTGACCGCACTCTCCGTTCCCTTGAAGCGATATGCCTGCAGTGCCACTTGCCAGCTCATGCGGTCTTCCACTGTGCCCACTGCGGGGACCGCTGCGGTCCGGTGGCTTTAGGGAGTCTCCTCGAGGACCCGGCCTGAGGTCCCCAGGCTGTGTTGTCCCGGGGAAACCCGCGGGAGTCTGGTGTCTTTCCGTGGGGGGGGCAGTTCCCAGGCGGGCACACGCCCCACCAGCGCCGGATGGGGGCCTCACACCTGGGTTCCTTCGAGATGTTGGCGTTCTGCTTCGGGGGGGTGACCGTCTGCGCCGTCCCACTGTCTCCGTCTGAGGTCGTGTTCCCCTTCAAGGGGGGTGTCAGGCGGGCACACGCCCTGGGAATGGGCCCAGGGGCCACCACCTGTAGAAGTCTGGTGCGGGCGAGCTAGGCCCCTCTGCGTGTCCTCAATGCGAGTGCAGGCTGCAGCGATTCTGGGACCCCTCGAGAGAGGGGGGGTTGCGTTTCCGCTCCGGCGGTTATTGTGCTCTGAGGGTGTTGTTTTTTTTTAGTTTTTTTTTTTAAAAAATAATTATTTGGGGGGGCGTGGTGTTGTGCGGCCCCCCACGCACCCTGACCTCGCTCTCCCGCTCCGAGGGGGGGGTCGGGGCATGGAACCTCCCCAATCAGGCCCTGGTTGCCGTGGGCGAGACGGCTTGCACAATGTGCTCGCTGGGGCCCGCCCTGCCGGGGGCTCGTCAAGGCCCGGGGGGAGGTGGGGCGGTGAAGGCCCGAATCCCCCACCGGGGCCGCTGTCCCGAAATCTTGTGGGCCCCCCACGAGGGCGGGGGGGTGGATGGGTGCTGGGGGACGGGCTCGCCGGCAAGAGGCTCTCCCGCGGGCCGCTCCACCTTCCCTGGCGCCGATGCGCTCTTCGCCGCTCCTCCGACACGGCCCGTTCTCAAGCTCTCGGGGGAGCTCGAGTGCCGTTCTTTTTGGCGGGGGCGTCACAGGGGGCTCGCCAGCTCAGGTCGAGCGAGTGAATCCGCCTGGGAGGTCTGGGGGGGGCTCAGTCCCCGTCAATGGCCCAGCCTCAGCGGGAGCACGACGCTCAGGCAGCCATCACCTGTGCGCCCCCTGGTGGCCTCCCCTGTTTGGTTTTTTTATGCCACAAGTCAATTGTTCATTTTCCATGTTGTCCTTGTAAGCTTTTTGCTAATTTCTTGATATGCCCCTTTATAAGCATAATAGCAGTTACCACAATGTTCGAATCTGAATAGGCTGCTGGTTTCTATCGATCTTCCAAATGCATAGATTAACGGTTTCCACGGTATGTAAGGATGCTCACATTAACAGTTACCTTAATGCGCCATATGCCTGCATCACCCATTTACATAATTACCCAGTATGCCTACACCATAAATTGCCATAGTGTCACAATGTTCCCTCGTATCAGTCTATACAATGTGTCAGCATGCCCTCATTAAATGTTCTCATAATGCCCACTTTTTCCAGTATTTATATTGTCCATACTACCCAGGATGCCCACATAGGCAGTCTCCATAATAGTTCTGTGTAACACATTTCCATAATGCCCCTTCTTACATTAGCAGTTCTCATAATCGCTCAGCACACCCATATTAACACTTTCAGTCAGTGCTTAATTTGTGGGGGTGTTTGCCAGGGCTCAGTGCCGGCACTTATTTTTTAACCCTGGTACTTATTGTCTCAGACTGACTTTAATTATGAAGTAGTGATAGCGCATCCATCTACCACAGTGAGGAGGTGCGAGCTGTAGTGTAACCCCAAATATGTCTGCACTGTAGAGAGCAACTGTGGGTGGTGGCAGGAGTGGTGAAGAACTAGTACTAGAAAATATTTGGTCCCTGGCACTTCTTTTTTAATTGACACGTGTTTCAATATTGCCACATAATACGCAAATCAGTAGTTTCCACAACGACAAATATAGCACATATGTCGAGCTTTCAGGAAGCACCCATTAGCAGCATTTTCCTTAAGAACTCAAACTGTATTTAGTCATAGTTTCCTTTGTGCCCAAGTATACTCTCAGAACAAGTATGGCCAAAGCTTTAAGTATGCCCCATTGCTTTATCCCTGGTTCCAAACTTTTAATTCCCCTGGGAATTCACAAAAGGAGTTCTCATCATAAACTTCGTGCATAACCATTTTCAATAACAGACCAGTTTGCAGACATTGTCATGTTCATAGAGCTCTGGTTTCCCCACATAAATACGTTTCATAAAATTCCAGCATTAATGCGCCAGGATTACTAAATACCCAGGTTCCAAATCCCCACAATATGCCCACACAACACATTGTCACAAAGCCCTGAGTGCATCCACAAGAGAATTGCCATAATACCACATTATGCTGTCAAGACAATAATCCCTGTGTTCCAAATTGCTACACAGCCACTCAGTCACTCACTCACTTACTTACTCTATCAGCCAGTCCCCTACATACACACTCAGGCACTCAAAGACTGAAATTAAGAAGTAACTACAATTTGACAAGGCAAAGTACACTGCACGATGACAAAGGCAGATAAGCAGGCAAACAACGATGCTCCCACGAACATAGCACCCATTCGGAATACATGGGAACAGCCCATGATACACACAGGTGTTACAGATAATAAGAGGTGTTGTGTATGTCTCTCAATGATAGTGAAATGTTGGTGCTAATATTTTATATTCACGGTGTTAAGGATTTAAATCAGGCAATACACCCTGGAAGAAAGAACAGTTTTGGCTCGTGAAAAGATAGCACTTAGGTCAAGATTTCCCCCCGCAAATTTCTCAACACACAAAGAAGCAATTCTACACAGATGTAAGTAAGCGGCAGGTATTCAGGAATAAATAATAAAATACAGGGTTTGAATACAATCTTCCCTCCCGAAACAAGAGAGAAAAACATTTTGGACATTTTCCACTTTTAAAATTACATTTGAAAATGGCTTAGAAAAAAATGAAAAGTGTGCAAAAATCCTTAACTTGATATGAATTCCTATGGAGCAACACTGAAAAAAACCTAACAAACATAAGCTACAAGATGAGCAACAATATAGACTTTAAATCAGAATGGAACGTTGGAAATGTTTTGGGATGCGGTTTTACGGTAGGGATGTAGCCAAGAGGTCTTAGGTTTAAGTCAGAGTTGAAATTAAGTCTCTAGCTATAAAATGGATGAAGTTATGCAAGTATGAATGAGAGGTGTTTTGAGAAAAATAGAACAGAGAAAAACAGAAAATCGGTTTTAAATGACAGGTTGAGTTTACATAAACTAGATTAAGGCTAAGAAAAAGAAGAATGCCACCCGTCCGTAAATCTCCACAGTTACACACGGCCCCTTGTAACCCTTCGTGTGGCGGATACTACATTTTCTTTATGGGAATTACTTTACTTAATCCAAATCACTAATGGATTATGTTCAAGAGAAACAAAAATGAGAGAAAATATTGGCGCTAACACTAAGAATCACAAACAGAGGTGCAAGAATGGTTCTGACAAGATTATAGGTTCTTAAGTTAAAGATGGGATAGGTTATAGATTGGGATAGGACAAGGCAAGATATGCTATGGTTTACTATGTTCCTATTGATACTTACAGTCCACTTTAATTTAAGATTTGGACCATCAGGGTTCTGCTAATCCGGATCGGGTCTACAGGAAGCAAGGCATTTCTGACGGGATAGGTCAGCTGGGTGGTTCTGGTCAATTGGACTGGCACCTCAGACTGGACTGCATTAGATTGGGCCATCTGGTGGCTGGACACTGTAGATCAGTGGGATGGTGAGTTTCAGCAGGCAAGCATTAATGGTAGAAAGCCAGACTGGATCAGAATTATTTCCATTTAGTTGGGGTGGTTTCAGGATTTGGGCCTAGCTGAAAAAGAGTTCAGCAAATGCTGAGGCCTTGGAATCAGTGTCCTTGTGTGATGTGACATTCCCTTCTTTATAATGCCAAGTGACATCACTCAGTTTATGGTAGGGGCAGACTCACAACCCACAGCCACAAGGCTATGATTGGACAAAGGCACAGTTCCCGCCTTGATTTTTGCTGGTAGGATGACAGAAAGGGTTGTCATATTTTATGATGTGACTTGGGAACCTCCCACAGTTATTTGGACCAAAACTTTACTTTCCCATAAAGACATATTTATATAATTATGCCCTCCAATAAAATCAGACACATACATTACATATTTTGTGGGTTACATTGACATCCAACATTCAAATTGGTGGGACCTGGCTTTGTTTTTCTTTGGAATTTTGGCAATTTCAACCATAAAGATTTGGCATAGCAATTCCTAATTCAGCACATAGCTGTGCAATCCCCCTAGAACATGGGTACACAATATTAGATTTTCAGCATTTATAGTTTTGGCGCAATTAATCTTTTTGCATAACTTCAGTTCTTTATGCAGTAAGAAAACCTACCAAGTCTTCAAATGTCTATCATAACTTCAGATTTCAATGTATGTACTTTTCATTCCTTTATTTATTTTTGCCACCAAGTTAAATGTCATGAAGTTCTGTTGCAAAATATGCAAATTGATTCCAAAAAAATAACAGGTCAGTTTTATTTCTTGCTTCACAAGTGAGCAAATGGCCAGTCCTTTGAAGTTCACTGAGAAGCCTCCTCTCAGAGAATGGAACATCCTGCCCCTCCCCTATAGGGATGAGTGTTCAAGCCTGCCATTGTCTTTGCCTCAAGCCCAGACGAAAGTCTGATGAGGTCCTTTGTCATGAGTATGCGAGGTGTCCACACGGCAATTAGTCCTTTCCTGCCAGCAGTGAAGTGGCAATCTTTCCCAGGCTGAGGAATGTCAAGGCAGAATTGTTTTTTAAAAAAAATAGTTAATCAACTCCAAACTGGGTCACTTTAAGTTTCACCTAAATCTTACATTAAAACATATAAAATGAACAGTTTATAAGTGCATTTTTACATAAGCAATCTTTTGACATTTCTTAAAGTATTAAGCCTTTCAACAAAAACATGCTTTTAAAACAGGCGATTTTGCACTTTCTTCATGGAAAAGCACATTAAACGGAGTCCTTTAAATTAGATGTTCCTCTGCAGCACAGCCACAGTTTATCCAACATTAGGTCTCCATTGAGTGCTGGGATTGTTTGCAGTCTGGATACATGTATCCTGCCTTGGTTTAAAGTTTCTGTCTGCACATCTGATTTTGTTATATGTTGCAATTTTAGCTACATTTTTCCAGTGGAAGTGAACATAAATGTTTCTGGGGCTGCTTTTTCCTTAGATACATTTTCTAATGCTGTCAGTCAATGAGACCCGGTTCCTCTGAGCCACACTGGATGCTTCTGGCATTTCAGTACCCTTTTTTCTTTCAACAATTCAATGGACATACATGGATTTAGCGCCCAAAACTGCACTTTTGAAGGTTTCAACGCTACCATTTTAAAAGGCATTTTTGGTTTTACAGCACAATACTGCTGCTTCATTCCTTGGCTCCATGGTGAATGTTGCAGAGCCCACTGGCACATTTCTGCAGTGATTACTCTGGTTTTACCCCACCTGAAATGGGGTTGGCAAGGCAGTGCAGCCATTTTCTGGTTATAAACGCAGTTGTGAAGATTTTGGCGCACAAGAGTCAGTGCTTCCATTTTAGGCTGTTTCTTTCACCATTTGTAAAGTGATGCAGTAGGGCACATTGGAATGGGTCAAAATATCCCACAACTGTCCGCAAAATAAATGTAACTTAATATTCTACAAATGTTGTATATTCTGACAGTAACATTTATTGTATATTCTGACAATAACATACATTGTAACAAACCCAGTATCTCTTGGCCTGTTTCCAATTTGTTGCAGCATATATAGAGGCCATCATTACGCAACCACACAAACCTTGCATGTTCAAAAACACAGACCACCCTCTGAATCACCACTGTCACATTTTATTTTCACAAACAACCCTCACTCATACCCAACTTACAAGAACACAAGAAGAATGCACATTTTGCCCCCTTCCCTGATCTAACGAAACACCCTCAAAATGGTGCAATGATGGCCCCCTCCTGCTTCACCAAAGTCCTTCTATCATTTTCACCTGAAAAGACCCATGGTTGGTTACACTGGGGTATGCTGAAACTCATTTTGTACACGCATTGATGCCAGAAAACCAATACGGTGGTAGCTGGTGATCTAATAATTCCTTTTAACTTATTTACTCCAGTTGTCTCAGCTTTGGTATTCTATGCATGTGTTGATAAATATTCCAACAATACCTCTTCTAATAGAAGCCCCAATTGTCCATTATGCTCAGTAATACAACATTTCCTTTTCCACAGTATCAAAGAATAAGCATTGCTAGTTTCCCTTATTCCCAACTAGCCAATAACACCCAGTTCCTAAAATGACCAGTTTGCATACTTAGAAGTTACTATTATTCATATTTAGCATCAATCTCACATTTTCCTGTTATCACATAACTTGCTACATTTCAAGTCCCTTAATTTTCAGTTATTAGACTATTGGTAGTGTTGTTTCAAAATGACCATTTAGCACATCATTGTTGTAAGTTTCAACTATGATAGGTTAGCACATCATCGCATGTTAGGATAATATTTCCAGGTTCCTTGTAATTTATTTCTAATTTCCAGTTTGCCCAGTTAATACTTCTTTGCCAGTTTCCATAGAGTCAACTTTACCAATTACCCCCTTCAGTCACGTCCACTTTGCATAACATTGCCATTTTCATTATGTCCTGTTAGTAGATAATTTGACACGATTTCCACCTTGAATATTGTTTCCAGTTGTCATAATCACCACCCATCACATCATCAGAGATGTTTATTATTCCTAGTTAGTGCCTCATTTCGAGTTGCACAGATTTCACAGAGTTTTCAATTTCCATAATACGTAGAAAACACATCTTTGACAGTTGCCAAAATATCAAGTTATCGTTATTGCACTATAAGAAGTAGGCACACTATAGTACTGTTTGTCTCTCGTCTTCTACGCCTAACTATCATTGGTAAAGAGGGTCCTCTGGTCACACTACGAAAACACTCAGACACATCACACACTTAACCTTTCCCCCACTCACTTTTGTAAGGACGTATCTTCTCCTCTCCTGCAAACAGCTTATGTATACTGATTGAATGATTATTACACAATCATTTACTGTGTGAAAGTGTGCTGTATCAGCAGCTGGTACGTTGCCTGTATATCTGCTCAGCACCCTTTTATTCCCTTTTCTATAATGCAGGTGTGGGCAAAACTAATTTAGTTTCGTTTTGATTGCACAAACCTAGGAATTATTGCAGGGATATATGTGTCCAACAAAAATGTCTACTTGTACAGTCTGAGCCACAATAAAGATTGCCCAAGCGCTCAGCGCAGGAAGTCTTGATTCTATTAAAGACACAAAGGCAAGCATTATGCTTTAACTTCTTTAATGGTGCTAACCACAGCATTTCACATCTGATTTTATTTTTCCTTTCTTTTTTTTTTTTTAAACAGTTCAAACATGTGTAAATAACAAAGAAAAAAAAATCACAACAGTGAACATCATGAGGCTTTGCTACCTGGTAGTCCTCAGCCTCCACTTCACTGGCCAATCCGGGTCCCCTTCTTCCTACAAAAAGTCTGTCCTAAAGGGTCCCTTCCTCTTCTTTTTCTGACGCTTACATAACTGTCAACCATATTCTTAACTGAAAACCAATGCTCTTGGATAACCAAATGTCCTCTCTCACTTTCTGTCCATTGCTGTCTCACACTCAATCTTCTATCTGACATACTCCAGGGCTCTTTCAAACCGGTCCCACGAGTCTTATTCTCAATGATTCTTTTGCTCTTCTCCTATACGAAAAGAGAGTCGTAATGTTAGGGAGGGGGAATACGTTAATCATTTTTTCATAATCTCCCACATTGATATTACCACCACATAATAATATTAGACAGCATATTACAATTATATACATGTATTCCCACAGGGTGGGAAAAATGCTTGCCTCCGTGTCTTTAATAGAATCAAGACTTCCTGCGCTGGGCTCTTGGGCAATCTTTATTCTATGACAAGACCAGAGGCGAGCATTATGCTTGTTCAAAGCTTTCCACTACTGCAGATGCTATATTGGAGACTGGCTTAAAATAAAATGTCCTGAATACTGAGTCACTTGACCAGTCTGCCGCCTTCATGATCACCTGCAGCGGAACTCCAGCTGGGAAAGCTTGTGAGACCATGGCTCCTCTGGTGGAGTGTGCTCCAAATACTGTGATGTCTATACCCACCAGCTCCAGTACTTCCCTTACCCACCTAGCTATGGTGGCAGTTGCGATCACTTTATATGGCTTCCTACGTGCTATAAGTAGTTGAGTAACCCCTCATTTATGCATTCCACTACACACAACTTATCATTGCTCGGGAAGTATAGATGCAAGATCACCTTAGAATTGGCCTTTGTTTGCTGCACTATATTAAACGCTATCCCTTCCGGATAGAATATCTTCCTATCTAGCTCCAGAGCTTTCATGTCCGAAATTCTCCTTCAGGATACTATGCAGAGAAGGGTCGCTAACTTCCCTGAAAGCTGTTTATTAGACAGAAGGGCGTTTCTCTGCCACTGCTCGAACAGCTGCAGAACTTTTTGGATATCCCACCCAGCGAAGAGTATCTCGGCATGGGAGGCTTACTGACTTTCACCTCATTCAACAGCCTCGTCACGGCTGGGTGCTCTCCAACTGGCGCACCGTCCACTAGCTTGTGTCCTGTGCATATTGCTGATCTATACACCCCTACTGTCCTAAAGGCTCTACCAGCGTAGGCTCACTAGAAAATTCACTACTTGTACTGCAGGTGCTGAAATGGGAGAAATACTCCTCCCACTGCACCAGAGTTCCCAGGCTTGCCAAGCGGAATTATAGCTCTGGATTGTGGATCGAGCCCATGATTTGTTGATAAGGTCTGCAGCTTCCTCTGAAAGCCCTGGCAAGCACCATCTGCGCCTGAAATTCTGCATGCTAGCAGTGTTAGTGTCCGGTCCTAAATGAGAGGGTGTGGGGCTCGCGTTGGATCGGACAGGAGATCTGGTCTGTGCACAATCTTCTGAGAGAAGTCTGTAGAAAGTTCCATCAGAACTGGAAACCAGGCTTGCGATCTCCATTCCGGCGTCACTATCACTATCTCTGCCCTGTGTCTGCATACTTTTGCTAGTACCCTCACCAGCATCACGAATGGGGGTAAGGCATAATGAGCCTGACCTCCCCAAGGGTAAAGGAAAGCATCTGTCCCCTGAGCCTCCGGGTCTTACTTCCAACTGAATTATCTCGTCAGTTGAGCGTTCAATTGAGAGGCAAATAGGTCTATGGTCAGAGGGCTCCATCTCTGCTCTAATTTCTTGAATATCAACCTGTGTAGCTTCCAGTCGCTGTTATCTAGTTAGTACCGGGAGTTCCAGTCTGCCACTGTATTCAGTGCCCCTGGGAGATATTCTGCATTGACTGTTATGTTCCTCTCTAGGCATTTCTTTTAATTTTATTTGTCGTTTTTCGATAATATATCTTTACAACAACCAAGTTTTATAAAAATCAACATAAAAACATAAAACCAATATTCTTATTACTTTTCATTACTCGAGTTTCAATAGTTTCATAATACTAAACAAGATTACCACAGAAAATAAAAGTAGGTATCAGACAGCATTGAAACATAATTATGGCATATCCATCTTCACGTAATCATACCTAAATCATATCTTGACCTGTATGTCAAAGTGGGTTTTTAGAGCGTTACATTCAGTTACAGTTTAGCTTTTATTTGCCATTTCATCTCATCCTCAGTGGTAGTTCATAGTTGTTGATTCTTTTTCCAAATTGCTTTCAATAACAATCAAAAGATAGTACAGGTCAATAATCAATGATTTCCTATATCCCCACATACATTGAAGCCATAGAGATTCAAAGTCATAAGTATCGGTTTCATTCACATATTTCCCAAGATGGATTTGCCTATAGTTTGAAAAAAAGGGACAATATATTACCAGATGTTTCAAAGTCTCATTTGATGTTAATTTACAAAATCTGCAACCTTCTACATATGTTAGTATGCTGTGGTGCCAATTTTTGATCCTATCTGCTGTTCTAAAAAGATTGAATTTAAAACGCATATATTTATCACGGATCTTTTGACCGGGCACCTGCTTGATATATTCAAGTACTGGTTTTTGGGTATGACAAAATTTTGCGTATTCCTTATACAATGTATAGGACCCAATTATGTCAGCTGTAACTGCCCAATCATATTGTCGTAATTTCATCTTCACTGTTTGTGGCCGTCTGATTAAGTCCTCTGTGTTCATGGCAATTTTTTCTAGCATTGTTATACATTGTTGACCGGCATCAAATATAGACTTTGGCGTTCCCAGTTTTAACATGTCTCCAAGATCTTCATACAATGAGTTTGACACTGGGTCTAGCATCTTTGCATAACTGGCCATTTTGCGCCACAAATATTTCGTAGCTAGCGAGGTGAGCCCCAGTTCATGAGTAATTATCGAGTTTGGTAGTGACACCGGTAAGTGCAAGACTTGCTTCCATATTTTGCCCTGCACCTTATTAAGAATTTTGCCAATTTCAAGAGTACATAAGTCTAGCCCATAGATGATTATCGGTTACACTTTAAGCGTATTATATTCAATTAGTGGAACCAATGAGAATTGACAAAGCTTCTTATGTATTAATTTCATTTGCGAAATTAGTGGCGATGCTTTGGTAATAATTTCCAACTGCCATTTTGCAAGTGAGTCAGCATTTGTTAAATTGTATCCTAAATATATCAAGCCTAGTGGCCTTGGGATACATAGCCCCTTGATGTTCCATTTGTAATGAATTATCTTTTTCTTGTTTGTAAGAACCATAATATTTGATTTCCTTGTATTTAGATTCAAATTGTGATTGTCACAGAATTCTACCAGACACGTCAATTTATTTTGCAGTCCGAATGGAGTAAGATCGAATAGTATTAGGTCATCCGCAAAGGCCACCCAATCCAAACGCAATGACCCCAATTTGACCGCAAAGGAATTACAGCCTGACCATATTGCACCAATTTCTGTTAAGTACAGGTTAAATAGGGTAGCCGCAAGGTTACATCCCTGCTTAACAACTATATATGTGTCGATTGGTGAAGTAAGAGAACCATTTTGATCTATTTTTATCCTGTAGTTCGTGTTAGTATGCAATAGTACAATCATTGCTATGATTTGAGATGGTATATTAAGCTCTTTCATTCTTTTCCAGAGGATTTGTCTAATTACCGAGTCAAATGCTCCTGATATGTCCAGCAAAGCCATATAAATCGGTCCATGATCTTTCATCCTAGTTATCTTTAATAGGTGAGCCAATACGGTAGCATTTAGTTGTGTGCCCATCCCTTTCCTGAAACCGGTTTGGAATCGGAATAGGATCTCTTGTTTTACAATAAAGATGTTTAGATCTTTTAAGATTAGGGCAGCAAATACTTTTGCTATTACATCTATAAGCGCTACTGGTCTAAAGTTTGCTGGATCATTAAGTGGCCCTTTTTTGTGTATGGGGATCACAATGGCCGATAACCATGACATCGGTACTCTCTTAGTTTGCAAAACACATTCTATACTCCTCAGTATAATGACTGCCCACAGCTTGGGATCATCTTTTAAAACACAGGGGGGAATGCCATCCGGGCCCGCAGCCTTTGATGTTTTCAAATTCCTTATTATCAATTCTATGTCTTCCAGTCCCCATGGGCATTTTGTTGGCAAGTCTGACATGTTAACCTCAGTCTGCAGATATCTAAATTTAAGTGGCAGTGCATATTTGTTGCGATAGACGTCTATCCAGGCCTCCCCACTGACAGCCGAGCTCAAAGGTAATCCTTCCTTCATTAAGGGATCTCTTAGCATTGCCCAGATTTCTCTTGTGTTTTTTTGAATTAGGTTATATATCATGTTCTGATTAACTTTTTGATATTTAGCAATTTTTATTTGTTTGAGATCATTTTTGTAACTTGTCATAATAGCCTTTTTTTCAGTGCCGTAAGATGACTTACCGTTCCAGAATTTTTACAGATTACGCAGTGCTAAATTCTTCTTCTTTTTCCTAGTGGCAATTTCAGCATTATACAGTCCCTTTTGATTTTTCTGTGTATTATTCTCTTTTTGTGCTGCCAACCATTCAATATGCCTACGTATCATTTTAGAATTTTGCAATTCGAGGGTCTTAACCTCAGATACACTCATCAACTGCGGATTCATTTTAACATTATCCCTGTTCACCAAGAAATTCAATTCCCTATATAGTCTTGTGCTCCATCGTATGGATAAGGCTTGTCGATCAATTTCCAGTAGTGACAAAGCAGGTAACACATTATATATTGGAAAAGTACATACGAAAGAACACTCCAATATGCAGTGATCACTTAGGTGTGAGTTTATGATATTACACATAGATGCAGTATTAGCTAGTGGTCCAGACATCACAATGTAGTCAATAGTAGAATTCTTGGGACCGCGAGACCAAGTGAATAGTGGATCTTTAGCAAGATATGGTATTATATTCATATCCATCCCATTGTTCAAAAAACTTTGACCATATTTGTCCCTTTTCAAAGGAGGATGTGACATAACCATAATTAGATGTTACTTGGACCGTATTGCTCTTGGAAAGATTACAATTAAAATCACCACCTATAATGATCATAACATTAGGAGATTCTTCTACAGCTGCCGACATTACATTATTTAGTTTTTCCATTATGGTATCTAGAGTGGATATCATCGGGTTCCAATATAACGATATTAGTAATATATGTGGATACCTTATAGTACTTGATCTAATTTCTATTGAGAGTATGTCGGCAGATGTAAAAACTTGCTGTGCCTTAAGCGCATATATATGTTTCACAAAAATTGCTAGTCCACCAGATGGACGCCCAGTTTCGCCCCTCACTGCATGTGCACAAAATGCTGTGTAGCCTTCTAAATAGATGTCCACTAGTGCCATGGTTTCCTGTACAACAATTATAGCAGGCAATTTACCCTGATGTAATTTCTGGAACCATGCATTCAAGTTCTTCAGGCCACAACAGTTCCATGAATTTATACTCAAAGCATCATTTTATAGGTTTACTTTTCCTGACTGCTCACCAATTAGAGTCTTCATTAATGGTTCAAGCCATGCAAGGCTTGTGACAATTTGAGCCACTGCCTCTGATTGTTCTCTTATTTTTTCTTGCATGCTTACAATTTCATTCTCTCTCCCCTTCGCATTAGATTCATTTTGGCAAACTGGAGGCTGGTATTCAACAAAACTACTTGCATCTTCCATTGAAAAATACATCGATAATTCATAACCCAACATTTCAAAATCTTTAGCATGTTGCCATATTAGAGAAGCAATTATTATATTTTGATATTTACACAACATCCTACAATTAGGAACATATGGAAGCCTAATCCAATCAATATCATTTGATACCAGGTTACGCAGATTTGGAATTTGGTGAAACACCTTCATCAGTGAAGCCCGATTTAAATTTGGTTTTTCGACCTTTGACGGATCTACCGTCCACCCCATCACCAATTTCATCTTGGGGGACACTTGTTTATGATCATTCCTACCATTACAATTGTGTCCATCCTGTAACTTAGTCTCTATATCGGGTTTCTCTTTGGCATGGGCATCTGGTTGTAGGGTATTTACCTGTAAGTTACCAAACCCAAGTGCCTTAGTTATCTCAAATTCTTTTTTCTCATTTTGTGCATGAGTGGTATCCTTATTGGTCACTGCATCTGAGGTCTGAGTCGTGTCTTCAGTATTAAACACAGTACCATGAGATGGTTGTGTTAGAGAGGTTATTTTTTTATCCATCTTTTCAAAAAAACATTGGAGCTGTGTTTATATAAGTTGAGGTGTCGATATATTGGCAGCATCTTTAGCACCTACCAAGCTATCTTCACTACACCTCTGTTCTGGTGTTTTATTAGGCCCCTTTACAGCTGCGGATATAGAACTCTCTTTGACAATACCATCATTGACCTCCAAAAGTGCCTGGCTTTCCATATTTAATTGGGTTAAGTCAATGATTGTTTCATCCTTCGTTTTGTTTACAGTGTTTTTTTTTTAAACGTCTCTCCTAGCATCAACCCTTTTTTTTTGTTTTTTGTTCCCATTTTTTTCAGTTAAGGTGCCCCCCACCTGCGGTAAACTATTTTGTGTTCCTGTGAGTGCTTGTCTCTTTTTTGCTCTAGCATGGAGCTTTTTCGCTTTACGAGACATAAAGTATGGTGTTTGGTTTACATTGGGCTCTTCAGCTACAATTTTAATACGATCGTATGCTTTCCTATTGGCTCCTTCATTTAAATCAATCAGATCAATAAGAGCTGAAGGGCTATCAGGACCACTATGTGATAGAGGGACATAGTTATCCCCATGTACCGCCTGTTCTCCACCAAGCACAGCAACAGGAACTAAATTTGCAGCTAGTACAATTTGTTCCAATACCAAGATTCTCTCATGTTGGAGTTCTGCAATTTATGCATACGGGGGGAGCTGTTTTGTGTTTTTATCAAATGAACAGGAATCTATATTTCTTTCCAAAATATTGTCCATGTTCCCCAGATGCGTTTGGGTAAATTGTGATTTTAAAGCAGGGATAGTCCAGTTATTTACCGCTCCCATTGGTTCCACTACAATTGTCTCAGTTCTGGCATTGCCTCTAAGAAGCTGTTCAGCCCAAAATGTGTGGCATTTTTCCTGTGCCATCATGTACCCTTCAATTCTACTCAATCTATAGGCAATGTCAGAAGTTGCTGTGCTAAGGGCACCAATTGCTCCATGGGTATATTCATGACACTTATCGAGCAAATTTAGGATCCTTGCCAGCACAGGGAAATTTTGTAGCTCTTGTTGATTCAAATAAACCAACGTATCTTCGAGTGGAAAGAGTGGTAGTGATGAATTTGGTTGGCGTGTTGAGTCAGACATTCTTTTAGCTTGGAGTGGGTCAGACCCTAACACAGGTGAGTGTGGATACATTATGTCAGATGGATTGCCCACTAAGTCATGGGCAGGTGAGCTTGCATTTTGTTTCTTTTCTTTTTCTCCCCAATTCCTCTCATTTTTTCTTGTTTCTTTTAATTGATCGAGATTGGCCGCGATTGCTGCATGAAAGTGAACCCCATGAGCTCGCTGCGGGGGTCGAGGGACCATTAAATAGACGTGTTCTGCTGTGTAGTTCTGCCAGAACCACTGGTGCAACTAATGATGTATCATCAATAGATAAACTGTGTCCCTCGCTTACCACACCCAGCAACGAGCTGTCAGTAATAGGTATATTACATATAGGGTTTGATGGATATGTAATTCCAACCGTGTTCTCCATGTGTATTTGAGCCGATATCTCTATTTTTTTTAATCCCTCATTTGAATTTGCCAAGTCAACCACTGGTAAATTTAAAGTGGTTATATTTGCTGATGTTGGTGCTAATTCCATATCGCTTGACGTCTTACTATTACTTCTCCCTTTTTTTTTTTGTTTGATTTATAGTGTTGTGAGCTGATTCATCCTCTGACATGTTTCCTTCGCCTAGCATGGAAGGAGACCCGTTAAGACACCGTTTCCCGTTTCTTAACTTTTTAACCATGCTATACTGCCTCAAATAACAAGTTTCTATTACTTACCGATAATGCAAAGTACACACACGGTCAGTAGGACACCACACTTTCCAGTAGTGCTATGGGTATCTTATGTTCTGCTCCCCCAGCCACACAGCAGTCTCATTATATGACTCTCCGCTTATTATTCAAATCCACCCTTCTTTAGACTCCTTATAATTCATAAGTCATACCTCCATCAATTCATCAATTCAGGGATCAAGTAAATTTCTAACCTTTGATGTCACAGTTATTTACGCACACCCCACACTCCGCACCGCAAACTGCAACCAGTACTTAATGTACTTGCTGGGTGCGCGCGCGGGTGCGCTGATGCTGGTGCTTTTATTTAGTGGCGTGCGCGCCAAGGAGGCGGAGCCAGCGAGTGAGAACCTTGAAACAACAAGAAAAGGGACGTATTACGTTCTATCCAATTATTGGTTTGTAACACCCCCTAACAGCACGCTGTTGTCAACATGCCTAACACAACACTCGTTAGCCGCTCGTACGAGCAAACCGATGTTAGCAGCTCGTATTACAGCCCATACAATCAGTCACCTTTTTCTATTTCCGTGAGTCAGGCAGTCCAGTGTTGCTGTTTAAGACGTCCTCCTTGTAGTCAAACAGCAACGCGGCAATGAGAATGCCCTGCTCCACGTTTCCAATGTGCTTCAATGAACGTGATCAGGAAGCCGCAGCGCAGACCCCACAAAGTCCTTCTCGACAGCAAACAGTACTTAATGTACTTGCTGGGTGCACGCGCGGGTGCGCTGATGCCGGTGCTTTTATTTAGTGGCGTGCGAGCCAAGGAGGCGGAGCCAGCGAGTGAGAACCTTTTTCTATTTCCGTGAGTCAGGCAGTCCAGTGTTGCTGTTTAAGACGTCCTCCTTGTAGTAAAAAAGCAACGCGGCAGTGAGAATGCCCTGCTCCACGTTTGCAATGTGCTTCAATGAACGTGATCAGGAAGCCGCAGCGCAGACCCCACAAAGTCCTTCTCGACAGCAAACAGTACTTAATGTACTTGCTGGGTGCGCGCCTCTATAGGCATTCGTGCCAGAAATCTTTCACTAGCTCTGCCAGCATCCTGGACTTGATGCCTCCCAGCCTGTTTATGTATCGCACTGCCGATATGTTGTCCATCCTTAGGAGTATGCAACAATGTGCTTTGTCCTTGGTGAAGGCTTTTACTGCGAAGGAGCCTGCAAAAGGCTCTAAGCAGTTGATATGTAACTCTAGCTCTCCACTGGACCATTTTCCTCCCATCTCTGTCTGACCGCATCTGGCTCCCCAGCCCGATCTGCTGGCGTCCAACTCTATAATGAGCTCTGGAACATCTCCGAAAATGGCTCGGCCGTTCAACGCCTGCCATATTGTGGAGCCACCATGGTTAGTTCTGTCTTGCTTTCCTCGTCTAGTGGAACTAGTCAATGGTATCTCCAGCCTTTCCTTAAGTATCTGATTGTCAGTCTCTGAAGAACTCGATAGTGTAACGGGCCGGGAAAGATCACTTGAATGGATGCTGCTAGGAGCCCTATTCTCCTGGCTAGATTCCTCAGCAAGATAACTGGCTTCACGAACGCTGATCTCAGATCTATCTTGATCGATCTTATCTTTGGCATTGACAGCTCTAAGGTGGCTTTTCTTGTTTCTATGGTGAAGCCTAAAAATTCCAGTCACTTTGTTGGTGACAGCTCTGATTTGTCTCTGTTCACTAGGAAGCCTAGGCTCGAAATCAGGTCTACTGCCTACCATACCTGTCTTTCCAAATGACTCTTGTCTTCTGCCATGAGGAGGATATCGTCTAAATAGATGATCATCCGAATGCCCTGTTCCCGAAGCGCTGCTGCTACTGGCCTCATGAGCTTGGTGAATGCCCATGGTGCCGAAGCTAGGCCGAATGGTAAACTCTTGAACTGCCACACCTCTTCCCTCCAGACGAACCATAGGAAGGGGCAGCATTGCGCTGCTATTGGTACTGTCAAATATGCATCTTTCAGGTCTAGACACACCAGCCAGTCTCCCTTTCTGAGCAGATCTCCTAGTAGATGGATCCCTTCCATCTTGAAGTGCCTGTACACTAGCCAGCTATTCAGTTCCTTCAGATTTATTATGGGACAAACTTTGACTTTTCGGTGGACTAGGAACATGTTGCTCAGAAAGGTCGACCCGTGCGACGTTGCTCTTTCTATTGCGTTCTTCTGCGCTTGGATCTCTGTGTCTAACTGTGCTGCTTCCGCTTGTGCCATTTGCATGCGTGGAGGAGGGCATTTCTGCTCTGGCAGTTCTATGAAGTCTAACATGAAACCCTGTAGTGTCTGCAGGACCCATGCGTCTGAAGATAGACTGCGCCAGTTGTGCAAGGAATATGTTGTCCTGCCCCCCACCTGAGGATAACTCGCTGTGCCTTCGCTCACCTGTGCTATTGCTCTGGTGTCGATAATATCCACGCCCACGGCGTCCTTGGGATCCTCTGCCTCTGTTGCGGAAAAGCGTGTCTTGCTGGCGCATTTCCCAATACTGCGCTCTGGGGCCTTGGGGGTCTTCTGTTGGAATTGAACCGGTCGGTTCTTTTACAAAGGTGTCTCCGAAAAGGAGGCCTTGGGCACCCTCTCCTGCTTCGTGTGAAGCTAGGTCTCCTAGCTTAGTATCTATCTTTAGGAGCATAGAGCGGCGTCTCATGGCTGATATCACACAGTTGGCATTACCCAACATGCAGACTGCTCTCTGGGCCCATCCTGACAGAATGATCGGATCTACCAGTTGCCCGGTGTCCTTTGCCCTTTCTGCGAGGTCCATTACTTTTGCAATGGGTCCCGCCAGGTCTAGTAGTTTGTCTTGGCATGTCTTCCACGCCCGGTCCAGGCCCTTTCCGGCATCTTTACCTGCCTTTGTTACGAAAGTTAGCATCTAATGATCGAGTTCAGGTGTTTCGGCCACCTTCCCTGCTAGTTCTGGCCTCGGGCACTCTGAGACATGTACAAGGCCACCCTCGGCAAAGGCACCCATTCTGTGGACCTTGGGTGCCTAATGGCGTCCGGCTCAAACATGTCCGACATGTCTTCTTCATCCTGGGGGGCCTCCACAGCGCTGGCTTTAGGCTCTCAGGAGTTATTCTTCCGCGAGGCTACGCTTTCTATACTTAAGCTTTGCACATCCTCTTCGGGCTCCTCTTCTTCTGACTGGCTTGAGGATGGAGTAGCTTCCCTTATATTTTTCGCCCCTTGGGCAGGGGGTACGAGTCTGGGCAGGTCTGATTTTTTTCATGAAGGCATTCTTAAGCCTGTCAAATGCATCAGCTGCCTCCTGGGGCTTCTTTATCTTCACCGTATCTGTGCCCAGGGGAGTAGAAGAGTTTTTCCTCTTCCGGGCTACTTTTCTCCCCTCCTCTACTTGTTCTAGAGGTTTTGGTGTGGAGGTCCCTTCACCTGGGTTGTCAAGCGTGTCAGCCTTCTTGCCCAACATTTCTTCCAGGATTAGCAACCTGTTTTGCAGAGGCTTAAAAGCTTGAGCCACAGCTCACACTAATGATTCTCCTAAAACTTTTTTAAAGCTATAGGAGAGGTCAATCTCATCATCTCCCATGTACTTCTCTTCCATTTCATGCTCTCTCTCAATCTCCTTGCTCCAAACCTCTTCTCCCCCGTTGTGGGCCATGGGGACTGCAGTAGGTGCCTGCTCTGCAATGGAGAGGAGTTGCTAAGTGGTCTCAATGCCTCCTTAGCCTTATTTAATAGAATATTTTATTATTATTATTTTTTTTTCTTTTCTTTGGGTGTTCTGGATTGTCTCTGCTCCGATAGCTGAAACGCTAAGGAAAGAGCACTGAGAGTTATTTGGAACCCGTGGGATGGGGAGAGAACTGTCTGTGAATGCACCGCTCTACAGAAACGAAGATGACGGTTAATACGTGTCTTGAGCGCTACTGCACATGCGCACATGCGCATACTCTCTCGACGCACGTCGCTCTGAGAAAACTGTCATCTGCGCCCTCGGGGTCATGCTGATACCACACGGTAGGTGCTGACTAGACCGGAGCCCTAATGCGAGTTAGATCACTCGCGGGCCCGGTCTGCCAGCCTCTAATGTACTCGAACATACGCGCAGTGCAACGCGGTGTTCAGCAACAAGGAAACAAATGAAAACGTGCTAATTTCTAAAGGAAAATATATAGAAGCTGTTTGTGATCATGAAAACGCGCACTCCGTACGCTATCATAGCGAATATATATTACAGCAAATATGAAGTATATTCAACATCAATATACACGTTTGGCAGTATATATAACTATGTTACCCTAGGATAACTCACTGCATGTACTTATCTGTGGCAACAGCAAAAAGGAAGAGGAAGGGACTCTTTAGGACAGATATTTTGTACGAAGAAGGGGACCCGGATTGGCCAGTGAAGTCGAGGCTGGGAACTACCAGGCAGAAAAGCTTCATGGGAACTGTAGGATGCTCATGGATGTTCGTTTTGTGATGTTTTTTTCTTTGTTATTTACACATGTTTGAGCTGTTTTAAAAAAAAAAAAGAAAGGAAAAAGAAAATAAGATTTGAAAGCTGTGGTTAGAAGCATAGAAGCATTAAAGAATTAAAGCATAATGTTTGCCTCCGGTCTTGTCATAGAATTTCCTTTGAATGGGGTAGACAACAGTGTGGACTATGTGGCAAAGTGGGCAAAGGGTCCGAATCATATGAGGCTACACTGAGTAATGGATAGGGGAAAGGGGGTACAGGGCAGGGTGAGGGAATTCTGTGGCCTAAACAGTGGTGTGCTCGGGCACTAATGACTTGATGAAATACACTGGGATCATGATGAGGAATATTGAATGAATATGTAATGGTAGGAGCATATTCTCATTGAGGGTCGTGTTGTACTTATGAGAGAAGGGGCACTGGGACTTTGTAACTACAGCTAGGAAGGGTGCTCCAAATGAAGGATGTTGGGACTCGGAAGTTGATTTGAGTGGCAAGGCTCTACAAAAGGGGCATGATGAGAGATGGGGACATTGGGGACATCATAGAAGAATTATTGGATCCCCATGAGGGATGACACTGTTGACCTGGTGGGAAAGGGACACTGGAGATTAAATTATGGTTTGTGGCACATGTAGCCAGAAGGTTCAAAGGACACTAATACCTTATGGATGTATGGCAGTTTTTTTTTATTTACTGAGCATTTGTTGGCCTCTTCATATCAAAAGTGTTTACAGGTGCCATAAGACAAGGAGGGGTACAGGGAGAAAAAAATAGTAACGGTCCTACTAGGCCTTATGACATTTGGATTGTGGAAGTGCAATAACAGGAAGTGCAGGGAGAGAGGTAAGACGTAAGGGGGATACTGGTAGAATGAAGCCCTGCCCCAGTAAGGTTCATGAGGGATACAGGCCACCAGCCATAGAGGCAGGTGGAACTAGCAGGCGAGGGCAAAGGAGGCGGAAAAAAGGAAGGTTTTACAAAGCTTCCAAAATTTAAGGAGATCTGGCTCAAGACAGAGCGGGACAGGAAGGCCATTCCAGAGGGAGGCTTCTGTCGAGTAGAGATCTACCCCCATTCTCTGCTTAGAGAAGCGTCTGAGTTTGCAGAGAGTTAAAACTAGAAGACCAAAGCATTCTAGCAGGGAGTTATTTAGTGGGAGAGAGATGGATCTAGTGTGGTCCCAGGCCCCAGAAAGACTTTTGGATGATGGACAGGGTCTTGAATTTTATCCTTGCAACCACAGGGAGCCAGTGGAGAGAAGGTAAGGCTGGAGAGATATGGTCCCTGGGCTTGAGGCCAAGGATAGTCCTATTCTGGATTAGTTGAAGAGGACGGAGGGAGGAAAGAGGCAGATTAAGGAAGAGCCCATTGCAGTAGTCAAGCCTAGAGAGAGCCAGGACTCCAGAGACATTGAGTTTTTGGGGGAAGGTGAGCAAAGGGAGAATGCCTCTGAGGAGGTGAAGCTGAAAGTGAGATTTCTTGACAAGGTCAGCGATGTGAGGTGAGAAGGAGAGAGAAGGGTGAAAGATGATACCCAGATTTTTTGCCTCACAAGAGGGTGAAGGTGGGGTCCCAAGGAGGGCAGCCAGAGAGCAGGGGGGAAGGAGAGGGCAGCAGTCCCAATGAGAATCATCTCAGTCTTACTGGCATTAACGCAGAGGTTGTTAGAAACACACCATACCTGAATAGCAGTCAAGCAGTCGAGAATCAGAGGATGAAGAGGAGGGAAGCTTAAAGGAGAGCCGAGTGTCGTCAGCAAAGCATTGAAATGAGGAGAGAAGGTGGAGATTGGGTGGGCGAGAATGGCATGGTAAATGTTGAAAAGCCACAGCCAGAGGATAGAGCCCTGAGGGACGCTGCAGGTGGAGAGTGAGATAGAGGAGAGGAACGGGCCCAGCTGAACTTGAGAGAGCCTATTCGAGACGAAGGAAGCCAACTAATCCATTGCCCATTCAGTGATTCCTGGGGTTTTACAAGGCTGATTAATGAGGCTGGAGTGATTGACTGTGTAGACGGCAGAGGATAGATCAATGAGGATGAGAACAGAGAGAGAGTTGGAATCAAGTTTTGAGAGCAGCTTATGTGCCTTTGGCTGCTCTGAAGCCAGACTGGTGGTCGTGAAGACAGACAACAGATTCAGTGTGATGGATGAGTTGGGAGATGACCAGCTATTCCAAGACTTTATACAAGAAAGGGGTAGTGGAGATAGGGCTTGCAGCACGTCCCAGTGAGAGTGAGGACATTGAGGTCAATGTCTTTGAGGAGTTGATAGATATCAGAGGAGTGTTTGACAGCAGTGCGAGGTGAAGCAGGTTTCCACCTTTAAAGGTCTTCCGAGGCAACGTACAGGGACGTGGTACATTCATCATTGGGGGACGAAGAGGCCCAGGGGTGGCAGAAGGGAAGTGATAGGAGGAGAGAGAAAGTTTATGAGCAAGGGAAGGTCACTGTCAAGAAGGAGGAGGTTGGGCTGAGTGCCCTGCGCCATGATAGTGCCATTTTTCTATACATTAATGATGCATCTGGATGATGAGAAGTGTGACAAAAGCATTCCCCATCTGGTACCATCATTAATGGGTGAAGTGGAAAAAGATGAGACAATACAGACCATATGGGGAGTCCATAGGTCGGTAGGGGGGACAGCAAAGAGAATGTCAGTTATAGCCTGTCTGGAGAAAACATTGGCATAGGTGTCAGCATTGGGCAATCCTGTGTTGGAGACCAGGAGGGCTTTTAAAAATATGTTTCCTTCCAGACCTCGAGAGAGAGAGGGGTAGGAAAGGTGATAGAATAGTAATTACATTAAGTAGGAGAGATGGAGAGCACCTTAGTTGTTGGGGGCAGAGGGAGCTGCAATCAGGGGAGGTGAATCAATGCAGCAAATGAAAACAGTAAGTGCAGTAACAGCAATGAGACAGTAAAACCACAGGGTAAGAGGGAAAGGACCTGGTTAGCAGGCAGCTGGGGAACACAATCAGTGCAATCAGCGCACAATGTTAAAGCAACAGGCATTAATGGCAAAGGTAAATTTGAATTCAAATGCCAGGATGAGAGTAATTCCAGTAGATTTCAGAAACAGTTGAATTCAAATGATTCAAATAACTTAAAAAATGGCAAAAAAATGTTGAAGTGGGTGTAAAGACAACCAGGCTGAGGTCATGTTTCTAAACATACAGTAAAAAGCAGTGCAATTGAGGTATGGCCAGCAGATGTTAACAGCTAGATTCGATTTTTAGACAGATAGCAAAATGCAGTGCAATTGAGGTTATGGCCAACAGATGTTAACATCTAGATTCGGTTTTTAGACAGATAGCAAAATGCAGTGCAATTGAGGTATGGTCGGCAGATGTTAACAGCTAGATTCAATTTTTAGACAGATAGCAAAATGCAGCGCAATTGAGGTATGGTCGGCAGATGTTAACAGCTAGATTCAATTTTTATACAGATAGCAAAATGCAGTGCAATTGAGGTAAGGCCAAACAGATAACAAAAAAGGAATGCAGATCATGTGTGGGCACATATGCACAGCAGGTCCTGGGAGCCACTTAGCTGAATGAAGGTGGGCAGTGGATGGTTGCAGAAGAAGGATCATGGCGAAGTCAGTTAGTAACAGTGCCAACATAGAGCAAACAGGCTGTGCATGCATACAGAGAGGGGTACGTTCAGGGGCCCAGGTAGACCACAAGGGCGATGGGAACAGCATATGCAGTGCAAATGTAATGTAGCCCTCCAGTAGGAGAGTCTTACCGGCGCATTGCGGTGATCCGGGCACATGCTGGAATGGTATGTTGGAGCTGCAGGACAGCACCAGGTCTGGCAGGGCCAGACAGGATAATCCAATGCCCGTTGAGTGAGGCCCTTAGAGACGGGCCAGTGTTCGCTTGCTGGCTTCCGGGGCTGTGTGGGCCTTACGGACCCCACAACCAATCAGAGGCAAGTTGGATGGCTGCCATGATGGAAGAGGACTGGGAGTGTTGAATTCAGAGGAGTCCTCGAGACCATGGGGGCCTATTTCATGATGGTGGTTGCTGCAAGGCAACTGACAAAGAGACCCCAGCCAGGGAATCCCACACCCATCGAGTGAGGCCCTTAGAGGGGGGCTGGCATTCGCCTGCTGGCTCCCGGGCCTGGGACATAACGGTAGGAGGGATAGTGGACGTGATGATTTTAGAGTAATTATTGGGAACATATTGAAAGGAAATCCTGGGGCTGGATGGAGACCTGAGGGTGGATTCTGGGATACTCATGGAGGGATAGGGCACTAGGAACCTTGTTATTTGAGGGTGGGAAGGAGCCTGGGTAAAGGAGACCTAATGTAAGAAGGTGGCTGCACAACAACTCACAGGGAAACTGTGTGGTCTCAGTGAGGCAAGGATCTATCAAATCATGGAAGTAGAAAGTGACATTATTTCTATGGAATGTGTAATGTAGAAGGCATCAAGAAGAAGAATGTGATGAGGTGAAAAGGAGGAAGAGAGTTTGTGAGAGGGAGACGGAACTGAATGAGAGGGGGTGCAGGAAAACATAGTAACATAATAAGATCTTTTTTGTGTATTGAGGATCTGATGGGTCAATTCTACACTTATTTGGGAACAGGTCACTACGAGTGTGATTTTCAGTTGTCACTGAAAGCCCAAAGGGAGGTATAAACTGATGCTGCTGTAGGTGGCAATAGGGACCACATAGGGAAAGGGGGACCTGATGAAAAAAGTAATTGACAACTTATTTTGGAATTGTAAAAAATAGGGTTATGATTGTGGAAGAGTGGCCTTTGATATTGTGATGGGCGTGGTGCCATTGGGTCCTCCATTGGGGAGGTGGGACCTGATGTTATGTTATTAACTACTTTTGTAAATTGTTAGCGAGAATTCCACTGTCTGTACTCTTTCCCTTCAACCTTAGAGACCCCCAGCTCTTTTGCTGGACTTTAGGACTTTTTCAATTTAACCCAGGAGTGAGTGAGACCTTTTTCTCACTCTTTTGACCTGATTTGGATTTTGTGTTTCCTTTGTTTTTGGAGTCTGACAAACTACTCCATAGGCATTTACTTTTTGTATGCTGACAAACAGGAGCTTCACTGCAGTGTCACAGAGAAATCCTTTAGATTTCTCATGAGGTTTAAGTACCTTTTCTTGTGTGAACTACTGTTCCCAAGAATAGTAAAGTGAAATTGACTTTACTTACCTTTTCTCTTTGTAGGTCCAGCACACACCATCTTATGTGGAGTGCTGGGGAGTTACCTAGTAGCCCCTTATCCTACATTCTCATGTAAAACTGTTTATGTTACCCTCACTACTTTAAATGGTTGGTGGCAGTGGTTTAATTTTCCCATGATTGCGCTTTTTTTACCGGAGGCTGAATCCTCAGCTGCAGTATAGCACCCATGGGTTACCATTTTGTCAAAAGGGCCCCGGTCTTCTTTTTTCGCCATTTTCTGATTATGAGGTCTTTCCTGGGTTTTATTCAGTGTGTTGAGCCAGGTTTGAGCCCTTTGTTCATTTTGTCTTTGGTGTGCTTCAGCCCTGAAGCCCACCTCTGGCTCCAATGTATCTGGAACGGCAGGATATGAGGGAGGTTCCCAAAACTCCCCTGTCCTTTGTCTGCAGGAATGCCTGAATGCAGCTGGTCCTGATTGTCTGGCTGTCCTTGGAGGACAGCCACCCTGTTGTGTGATGGACCGCCTAGGCTGTGCATGAATGGGAGAAACCTGCTTAAAAGGCTAGGGTTTTGGGACTAGAGGCAGAGTCGACCACTGGGTGAAACACCAGACAAAGCAACCATGAACAAAGCTTGCTGTATCCCCCCAGACCATTGAATTGTCCGGTGAAGCCCTGCTGCTGTGCTGAAACTCCTTTTTCAACTCGACAGAGAATCTCCGGAAGGGACGACTTCTTCCCTTGGGTTAGTGTGACCAACTAACCCCGAGACTAACTCCACTGGACCGTCTTCCCCGACTGGCTGTGGAACCGAGTGCCAGGGGTCGAGAAATCCGTATTCGAGTGCAACGTCTGAAATCCATCCAGAAGCTCCAGGAGTCTCCCAAGGAACCTCCAGAAGCAGGACAACCAGAGCTCGAGTCCCCTCACCAGAGTGAAGGACCCAAGGAGTGAAGGAAGCCCAACCGGTATCCAAGATCCACGACCGTGCTGTTTATCGAGCACTGAAACTGCGAAGTGTCACTGACCCGAAAAGAGCCTGTAGCTGTGGACAACCTCCAAATTGCCGCCAAAGGAGCGCTTCAGATGTCTTCCCTCTTGTCCGCACGACTGAGGCTCAGGAACCCAGGGTCTGCATCACTGCAACAGGACAGAATCCAGCTGGACCACTCTTCTTCAAACCAGAGGTACTCTGTAGTCTTGGGGTACTTACCTCAGTGTCTTTGAGCTGTGCTTTTCTCAGTTGAGACTTGCAGTGGCTTACCTCTAGAGTTGATCCCAACTCTGCTTTTCACAGGCTTTACAGCTTGTGCCCCGCCAAGTGATTTTACTACACAGTCTCTAACTTTGTGCAAGACTTTTGATCTAAGAAGTGCTTCAGCTCCATAGACTGTGCTCCAATTGACTTTGGCTGCCCTGGCTCCTTGCAGACTGTTCTAGCCCACTGACTTTGATATTGTTTCTCCCTGATAGGTGGTAACTAGTTTTAGACTGTTATTCCTGGCAAAGGCTGAGAACTTGTTTAACCTTTTTCTTCCTTAAACCTTTTCTTTCTGCAACCTCAGAATCTGCAAAATATAACTAGTGATATATAAATGCCATTACTGTCCTTGTGAATTAAGTCACCTCAGGGTGTAGGAAGTGTGTAAGAAGCATATCCAAAGAGTATCCACTAACGTGTTTGATTCTGAAAAGTATTTTAAAGTATATTTACAGTGTTACATATCTTGCCCTTTTTAAAAATTCTGATTTAAAAATTGATGTTAAATAAAATAATAACTATTAATAACTGAAACTTTGAGAGTTACTTGGTTACTTGTATCTGCGAATTTCATTGCTAGAGCTCACATGTACCCCTTTTGGGATAGACCTGGCTGCTCAGTCACACTACCAACTTGTGTAGTACAGACCTATTCCAAATGGTGGGCTACCTAATACCAAGTAGCCAAGTGTTGTGTAGTCTCACACAGTGTTACTACTTAAATTCTTGCCTAACACAAATCACTCAAGAAATTAGGGCATTAATGCAGTATAGAGTCAAATGAAACAATACATGAAGAAAAGGGAGCTACAACCTGACCCAAAAATTCCAAATGAACACTTACAATACATTTGCAAAAATATAGGTTTTTAGTTTCCTCGCAAATGTATGTATAGACAGTTGTTATATTACTGATAGGGGGAGGCTGTTCTATATGAAAGCACGCATGATGGACTGCAAAAATTCTGCTGCCCACAGTATTGAGATTATGCCTGGAAAACACTAGAAAATGTTGCAGTACCAAGTACACTTTTCTGAGTGTGAGATGCAATATGAAACTTGATTCAAGCCTGTACTGCAAGCCAGCACAGACTACATAACAACAGTGTATTATGTGAGAATTGTGGGGCATTAACTACAGGGGAAGGTACAAGGTTCTGTAAATTTAAGGTCTGGAGATTTTATACTCTGTTTGATCCGATAAAAGTGTGTTTCAATAGCCCAATTTATCTGACAGAGTAACCAAGTGGTTGCTTTGGTTAGAATCAATACATGTTTGTTTTATTAATATGAGTTGGCATATCCTTATTGCAATTGAAGGATACCTCACGAGTTGTAATCTTAGCAAGAATGGAAAGGCACACCAAATTGTGGATTGACACTTTGTATTTTCTCTGTCTTGCTGGAGCATCAAAGATGATAATTGTTGGCATTTAGACTAAGCCAATTAAAGATCCATCCACTTTCCACTTTATTATGATATTCAAAACAGTAAAAACAGTAAAAAAACAAAAACAATTATCTGTGGTATCATCAAGGGATTGTGTCATCTACAAATGTGTATCATCAGTGCAGCAGTGAAAGAAGTGCAAGCCGAATACGATGTTGGTAGGGAGCACTGGCTGCCTGATGAATGAGGGGGGCCCTAGGGACATGAAGAGGAACCATGCTAATGTTAAATTAGTGGTTACGTGATAGGGGGCACTAAAATATTAATAGATCACATGCAAGCTGGGAACTAAATAGTGGGAGAATGGCATTGGACACTGTGACAATGTCCCTGCCTTACTTTAGATATGATATGATGATATGATATGATATATGATATGGCATTTATAGCGCGCCTATACATAAGTGTTTCAAGGCGCGACGAGGCAAGGGGGGGAAATAAAAGGGGGACAGACAGCGATCCTACTAGGTCAGGTGTCATTCAGATCGTGCAAGTGCATGGGAAGGGGGGAAAGGAAAAGTGCGAGGGGGAAGGGAGAGGGAAAAGTCGATGATTGACCCAGGAGCACTATGGAGAGGATACCCTGTTCAACCTCACTTAGTCCCCATCATTGGTCAGGCACATGCCAGAAAATGTGCTACTGGCCTTTTTGGGGCCTTGCCAGAGGACCCACAACCCCACAGGGAAATGCATACTTTCCCAAGGCAGGAGCAGCAAAATACAAGGGTCAGCCTCCCCAGAACTAATAGTAACAATACAGAAGCACTTCCAACAGATGTGAATCTGCTGAGTTTGGCAGATGCCAGTTCAAATATGTGGACTGACACAAACAAAGAATCAATTTTGATGGAACAGCTTTTCACACTGTGGTCAAGTCTCTTTGCAGATCTTGTGACATATGCTCCACCTGAGTGTGGAAAGTCAATCCACAGTATCCATCACAGACCAGCAGTAATAATGCTGCACATATGCAGGCCCTTACATACAGAGCAGACCTAGCTAAGGATTTGCTAGAGTAAAGAAGGGATGACTCAGAAGGGAAAATGCAGTTGGAGCTTGCAGCAAGTTGGCGGCACAGGATGGATGCTGTGGGTGGAGCTTGGAGAGAGACAGGGAATATTGGAGGAGGCTGGAGATGAGAGCGGGAAAAGATTTTATGATTGGTGGTAATCATCATGACCTGGGTGTTAGAATTCATGTGGAGGTGGTATGGGAAAGCCATCATGAGATGAGTGTTAGAATTCATGAGAAGGTTTTAGGAGAGAGACATCAGGAGGTGGTAGGTAGACGTCTTCTGGACACGATTGGCAGAGGTCATCAAATGTGAAAGGTGGAAGACATCAGGAGGTTTTTTGTGGAAGTCAAAGGTGATAGGAGGAAGTAATCAGGAGGTCTTAGGTGGAGCAAGAACAAGCATGTGGGGTGTCATCAAGGAGGGCCAGCACCAGGAGAGGAGTAGAGACATTGAGGAGAGGGACAACATCAGGAACCTACAAGTGGGAGGTAATAACACCACTTTAAACTGACCAATGTGATTTGGGGAAGATAATACCCTGGTCCACTCTATTTAAAAGTTGAAGAGAGTCTCCAACAATCGCTCAAGGCAGAGACACAGCAGTGACTACAAAAGGTACAAGGACTGCAGGCGGTCATATCCCACCATCAGAAAAAGGCCCAGAGGAGGAAATACAGAGAGAGTACCACACAGCCTGAGTTTCCAGATTGTATATGAAAGCCCTTGTGAGTTTTATAAGGAGCCTTTTGAAGCTTTAAAGCTTTTTTGTCAATGCAAACTGTGTGACTGCTGAGGCATATTCTTAGTAGGGATTCACATGCTTTTGTTTAGATTCCAGTGGAGTAGAGAAGGAGAAACTATCTTGGCTATTTCAAGATGTATATGGCAGCTCATTGGCAGCTCATAATTTCTGATAAAACCTGTTTAAATTAACTTTGAGAAACAGCAGAATTAGCCAACCTAAACAACCTTATTGGAGGGGAATATACGCTGGTGTTCTGCCTGATTTATTTAGTTTCTGCCCATAACGATAACTAAGAATAGAAATAAAGTTTCATAGAACCATACACAAGGCATGGTCTAGCCTGTTGATCCATGTCCCCGATATAGCAGCACCTAACCAGTATGGAGTACACTGGTATTCTCTTGGGGGAATAGGGCAAAGAAGATATAATGGTGGAAGATGGGTACTGGAGACCCAATAAAGAGAGGGAGGGAAAATGATGATCACCAAACATGGGTGAATTAGGGAAACGAGAGATTGTCATGGCTTTGAGGACATGGTAGGAGAGTAGAGCACTGGGGTCCTAATATGGAATGGAAGGCTTGATGGGGGCATGGGCTGTGGCGATGGTGGAAAAGGGTGGTGGTGACAGAAGAAATGATCAGGAGTGAAGAAGCGTGTACCTCATGGGTGGGGGGTAAGTACAAATTTGGAAGGAGGCACATTGTCTCTGATGAGAACAGATACCTGTGAAATAGATATGTGGCCTGGGCACTAAATCTGAGGAGGGATGGGTAGGTATTGCTGTCATTCACATTCTATGACATCAGTAGCCTTATGTGGGACCCAAGAGCTGCTAAATCGCCATCCCATGTTTGCCTTGTGTAGGATGTACCAGTCTTCTTGGCTATACCATAACAGCTTCCGTTGCTGCCCCAAGTTGATGTCGCTTCCAGTGTTTCCTACAAGGCACAGAGAAAGGCATAAGGGATGTTGAAAGTTCCTCCTTCTCCATACTAGTCACCTTCTTAGCCCCTCATGTTCTCTCTTGAAAATGGGCTAGATAAGGGACGTAAAAGAATCCAAACCTTGTTGCATACATACAAAAATCCACAGCTCTTTGCGTGGGATTCAAGAGGTGGTAGGTTCTGTGGATCAGGCAATGGGTTTTCTGCAGAAATAGAAGAATGCACCGTGGACTGCTAATGCAGTGTTGGACTGAAAACATATTTCTGCCACTGCCCCTGTGGTAGCTCACGCAGCGTTGCCAAATGAGAAGGGCCAATGCGGGAAGAAAATATTCTGTTCTCTAGTTTGAAGGCCAAGATGGGAACCATTGTCCAAACTCACGTATCAAGTTCGGACCACAGGTGGTGCTACAATGTTGAAATCAGGCACAGCAGAGCTGGAGTTCTATTGCTTTTTCAGATCCGAGAAGTCTTTGGCAATGTCTTCGGATTCCTCGGATCCCCTTCTCTTTTCAAGAAGCTCAAACAGATGTAGTGCGGATGGTGAGGCCCCTGTCATGGCAGGTTAGGATCAGTTGCTTTGAGAGCAGGTTTAGACGAAAGGATCCTAACATTCTTGGTTTACTTCTGCTGTAGATACTTAGGTGGCAGGCTGAGATGACTCTGGATATTCTGAGACAGTGGTCTGCATAGAGGCAAGTGCTACAAATGCCAGGTTCTTCTCAGAGAAGAAGCACTCCTGTTCAGAAGCATTCCAGTGGGTCTCGGTTCCAGGGGTCCTGCTGTCCAGCTTGTGCATTTCAGCCCTGATGATTAGGACGGTGTCCATACCTCACATGTTAATCCACTGCACTATGAGAAACCTTTGAACAGCATAAGACAGCACTGAACACAGAGCTCTCAAACAGAACGGAAATCCCACCCCTTTTTCGGAAATGGTCTATTTCAAGGTATATGGTGGCGTTTAGGAGAAAAGAAAAGAGAGTCCCTGCTAGTCACTGCTCTGCCTCGCTGTCCCTTAGTGGTGTTTGGATAGTGTATATTTCTTTAAGGGAGTCTCAACTTAGACGGCAAAGTTCTTTACTTCTAAAGACAAAAACAATCAAAGAGAAGTACATACTAGCTTGCAGCTGTCACCAGTAGAGCTACACATGCGCAATGAGCATAGACCAAATGCTCCATGCCCACAATGACTATGATTATTTCCTACTTTTGTATTCGGACACTCGCAGGAAGAGAGCAACTCACAGTGGCGAGCATCTGATCTGCCCAGGCACCCAGCGGGCCTCACAGAACTATAAGAACATAATGTGCCCAAAAAGACCACAATGCACACATGAAGAAACAAAGCACACTTCTCCCTCATACTCCCCTCAACGTGCACAATGAGTGAAACTCTGTCACTCAACTGAGCCACCACACCATTTACATGAAAATTCCATTGCATGTCATGGACAAAAATACATCCCATCAGTTTCTTTAAGCCAGTGTCACACAAAGATCTTAGCAATGAAGTCCATAGGTGCAAACCACTTTTGGATGACTTCAACTTCCCCGCCCCCCAAAACACAGCTGCTAACATGGTTGTTATTAATGGACACACACCGCTGGCTACTAAATTACAATTGAGCATGGGGTTAGATGCAGCATGACCAGCAGTTGGGCAACCCTTCTTCCTGTAAACTCATATGGGAAGTAGCAGAGCGATTCTCCCTCCCTTGAGTATACAGGTAGAGAATGCGCAGGTGGAATGCAATCCTCCAATTAAACAAGTACATTGTGGGCAGTTGCAGTGAAAGACCATCCTCCAGTACTTTAAGTGGAATGTAAAATGTGAGTGGATGTTAAAGCGCCAGGTTTGGGGTTTGGTCAATGAAGTGAGGAGTGTGGCCTCATAATAATCATTCAGTATTTTGTTACGCTCCTTATATAAGGAGATCCAGCCTTCAAGTCTGATCAGAGTTTAGAGTTCTGCCTATGCGCATTTAGTATCCCCAGTTTTATTTATTTGAATTTATAAAGAGCACAACGGCCCGGGGGCATCGCAGCACTGTCACAGTGAGCTTGCTTGGATACAGTTACATGGTAAATGTAAAGAAAAACATATGGCATTACATTTAAGTAGATACAGTGGAGCATTTCAGGCAGATATTTAACGAACATGATTTAGGCAAGTCCTGGGGTTACAGTAGGACCACAAGATCTTTGTCAGCATGGCTGGTTAAAGAGTTTGGTTTTGAGTGCTTTCCTGAAGGCTGTGAGGGATGTCTCATTCCTGAGCGAGGTGGGCAGATCGTTCCAGCTTTTAGGTGCTAGAAATGGAAAGCTCGCCACCCCCCCGGCTTTGGCTCTATTAACAGTGGGGACAGGGAGCAGGTTGGAGTGTTCAGCTCTCTTAGGTCTAGTGAAGGTGGTTTGGTGAATTCTTTCAGCCAGGTAAGGAGAGGCTGAGCAGGAGAGACACCTGTGAGTGATGGCCAAGGTTTTGAAGAGTATGCACTCTCCGACAGGAAGCCAGTTGGCTTTGTGTCTGACCTGTGAAATGTGTTACCTTTTCGGGATACTTAATGCCGCTCTTAGTGCATTGTTTTGGGTGATTTTTAGTTTGTTGAGGTACCTAGAAATGGGGGTTACAGTAATCCAACTTGGCCCCAATAGTGGCTCTAGCTATGGTGAGGCCGTTTTATGGACGAGAGGTACAGTTTGGCTGCATTTATCATCTTAGTGGTGGGTGCTGCCGATGAGGCTATGGCGCTGACAGCGTGTCATTGAGAGGGTGGAGTCTAGGAAGACTCCCAGTGTTTTGACTGCCTCTGAGGCCTTGACAAAGGTGTTCTCAATGTTACAAACAATTTATATTGGATGTCAAGTTTGTGGAGAGTGTTTCGTTTTCTCTCCATTTAGGCACGGTCCATTTGCCACCATCCAGGCTTGAATAAGGGCATACGCTTTGTTGAATGTGGCCAAGTCAAGATCATAGGAGCCAGTGAGGGGGATGAGAACTTTGGTATCATCAACATAGTTGGTATATGCTATGCCATGATTGTTCGGGTCAATGAAAAGCGGTAGGGTAAATGTGTTGTAAAGTGTAGAAGAGGTGCAGGTGTCTTGTAGAACTCCACAGTGGATGGTGGTCGGGGGAGCCAGGCCTGATCTGAGAACACTCTCATAAGTCTTCCTTCCAAGAAGGAGTTGATCCAGGATATGGCTTCCTTAGAGAAATGGGTGGCGTCTTTGAGATGCCTGCATAGGGTCTTGTGATCAACAAGATCGAACGCTGCTGGCAAGTCAAGGAGCAGGAACGGTGCTGGCTTGGCTTTATCCATCATTTCTCCTAACTGGTTCTTAAGGTCGAGTAGGGCTGACTCTGTACCGTGGCATGGGGGAAGCCTGATTGTGTCTTGCCAAGGATATTGTGGTTTCCATGAAATGTTGTATCTGGACATAGGCAGCTTTGTCCAAGATTTTGAGCAGAAAATGGAACGGTAATTAAGGGCCTACCATTGTTTGGGAAATCTGTATCCAGGGAGGGTTTTTTGAGCAAGGGGCGAACTCAAGATTCTTTGAGGGTGGGGGGACAATCCCAGATTGGAAGGAGACGTTGATAAAGGCTGTAAGGAATGGTGCTAGTGATTTGGCTTTTTTACTCTCTAGCGGGACAATGGTGTCTACCACTGCTTTAATTGTAGAGTTGTAGAGTTCTGCCAGTGGGTCTTTGGAGGATGGGGGTTTCAGCGCTGAGGCGTCTGGGAGGGGGAGGATCCTGTATTTAGTCAGGAGCCGTGCGGGTCTGGCTAGTGCTGGAGGGGCTGGTCGAGTGGGTTTAGTAGTGTTAGTGGTTGGGATGAAGAAATGTATGAGGTTGTGGTTGGTCCAGGGGAAGGGAGTGTTGGAGCTGATATCTACTGCACAGTTATAGTTGGCTATCCAATATAGGATGCAACCTTTGGTGTGCATGGTGTCAGTGACTCTTTAGAGGAAACTCTCCTCCTGGAGTGCTTTGGCAGAGACATGCTTTGTTTGTCTTTCGTATCATTGAAGACGAGATTGCAGTCTCCTAGAAGGATTGTTTTTTTAAGTTATCACCTAGCAGGTGCAGTAAATTCCCTTGGAAGTCGAGTAGTGGGCCTCGGGGACTGTAGATGATATGGAAGGTGATGGTATTGTTAGGAGAGAGGGAGAGTTTTGCAGAGAGGTTATCTGAATTCTCACCTACCGAGGTGTTAATTTGTAGAATGGCCAATGAGGCTTTAGCTATTAGGGCCACACTTCCATCTTTGACAGCTGTTCTGTCATGGCAAGAATGTCCAGATCCAGGTCAGTGAGGAGGTTGTGAGTTTCAGTGACATGAGGCGGGATTGATCGAGCGTTGATACAAGCACATTGGAGTGGAGTAAGTGAGAGTGCTACTGCATTCCCCCTATTGGGGTGGGATGAGGATCTTGCATCCGTGTGGTAGTTGGATGGGGTTGTGGGCCTATGTTTAGGGGGGAGGGTTGTTGAGCTTCTTCCTTCCTAGTGCTGTTAGGAGGAGACAGTGGGAGGCGCGCTGTTAGTAGCTGGTTCCTTAATATGGTGGGTCTAGGGAGGCATGGAGTAGGTTAGGGATGCCAAGAGGCATTGCAAGCTCTCTAAATACCCATCTGGTGGGTAGGAAGGGTGGTGAGTGTGGTTGGGCATCAGGTCGTGTAGGGCAGGAGGGGGGCAAAAGAAGGAGGGCAGGAAAGGTGTGGGGGGATGTGTTCCTGGTTGGGCTCTTTGTCCACCATGCTGCAGGCCGGCAGCAGTTAGGTTAGCACAGTAGCTATACAAATCTAGTCAGGGCATCAAGTAGGCAGGCAGAGGTGCACAGGTGAGTACAACTCTGGTATGGTAACAATTAGGCAGGCATGGGCGCAAGGCACAGTACAACTCTGATATTGGTAACAATTAGGCAGGCAAGGGTGCAAGGCAGAGTAAAACTCTGGTATTGGTAACAATTAGGCAGGCAAGGGCGCAGGGTACAGTACAACTCTGGTATTGGTAACAATTAGGCAGGCAAGGGCGCAAAGGCACAGTACAACTCTGGTATTGGAACAGTTAGGAAGGCAAGGGCGCAAAGGCACAGTATAACTCTGGTATTGGTAACAATTAGGCAAGCAAGGGCGCGCAGGTACAATACAAAACTGGTCTGGGGATTGGTTAGCAGAGCATGGGAGAATAGTGGTAGTAGGAATAGACAACGCAGCAAGTCATGCAAGTGTGCAGGCGGAAGGAATACTAGTAGTGCATTACCGTACTATACGTTAGGGTATAAAATGCCTTAATGTTATTAGCATGAGGTGCAGTGAAGACATGGGTTTGTCTGTGTATGCATGCTGTTCTTATGCAATGCCGTGTAATATAGCAGCTGTGAGGAATCACCGGATAATGTAAGATAGAGCACTGATTAGTTACCTTTGCTGTTGTAGTGCGTCAATTGCCAAGGCGTGAGGAATGCTCGCTGTAGGAGTGGTCGGCGCTGAATGGCGACAGTAGAGAGAGTTCAGAGTTGCGCCTTGCACAGTATGTGGGCAGTGAGGCACTAGCGAAGGAGGTGGATTCCCGCAGTGAGGTGTAAGCAGCAGGGACTCTGGCAACTGGATGGGGTGATGATTTAACAGATGTAATACTTAATGTTTGTTTTTTACAAGGCGAGTGATCAAACAGGGAAATAAGGGCAGGGCATGCAGGGTGTCTGGCTGATGGCCCGAAGAGGCCTGAAGAGGCCCGAAGAGGCCCGAAGAGGCACAGACAAGAATGGCCTTGTGCTCAGGCCTTAGGCGAGTGGCAGGTTTACGCCTTCCAGCTTTCCTCATGGCCTATAAGCAAGCTTGGCTGTCGTTGCCTAGCAACCTGATACAAACAAATGTAGGAGAAATATCGGCGCCCATCTTGGGGGCCAAAGTAAATCAGGCGGAGTGTACCACAGAGCAGAGGACTCAGGCCGGATAGGCCTCTGCAAGTGAGCACAAAACATAAATTGCATTCAGCTGGTCATCACGGGTGCAGACTTGTGCACGGCTTCAGGCTAGGTCTAGCTGCTCCTGCAGCACTTGCGTTGATGTCGGGCAGTACAGCTGCTCCTGCAGCTGCTTTGAGGAGGGGCTCCAGCCTTAGCAAGGAGGGATCTGGAAGTGAGCCACGGACAGGGATGGCCTTGTGTTCGGGCTTTAGGTGAGGTGCCGGCTTACACCTTCCAGCTTCATTGCGGCATATAAGCACGCTTGGCTGTGGTTGCCTAGCAACCTGATACAAACAAATGTAGGATTTCAAATCTTTATGATTTCAAATATTGTATTGTATTGTTTATTTATATAGCGCCTATACACATGATAGTGTTTCAAAGTGCTCAAGGAGGGTGGGAACAAGGGGAAAAACAACAGTTGCTCAGAATCCTTGAATTTCTGGGACGATAACAGCCTGTACAGAGTAAGTGCATAAAAACAATTAACAAATTGAGACACAGCAAATAGGCCTAACAGCGATTCTGCAGTTTTACAAGTGCAGTTCAGGGGGAAGACAAGTTGCATTTTGGTTGTGCAAGTGCATAGAGTGACAAAAGGGTGGGGGAGGTCCAAGTGCACCCAGCCGGTGGAGACTAGGGTAAGTGCAGAGAGTGCCATTCTCTAGTGTTATTCTAAGTGCAGTGAAGGGGTGTGGCAGTAGGGCCATGAGGCAAGTGCAAGAGGACTGGAGGGCGGTGCCTGGGACTGGTGAGACTCTGATGTACACTAGTCAGCCAGTCATCAAACTGTAAGGAAGAGGTGGGAGAAATGGAGGGAGGAGAGGGCTGGGTTAGCAGGGTAGAGGGAGTGACAAGGAAGAGGAGAAGTGGAAGGTCTTGAGGAGTTTTCTTAACTTAAGAAGCTCAGGCTCAAGACAGAGGGCGGCAGGGAGGCTATTCCAGAGGGAGGCACCTGCTGAGGATAAGGATCACCCTCCGAATCTCGGTTTGGAAAACCAGCTCATTCGCAGAAGGTTGGAGGAAGATGAGCGGAGGGCTCATGAGGAACAGTATTTAGGTAGGCAGTATTATAGGAAGGTAGAACCCAAGCCCCAGCAAGTCTTGTGGACAATGCAAAGGGTCTTGAACTTGATTCTTGCAGCCACAGGGAGCCAATGCAGTGATTTCAGCACCGGAGAGATGCTGTCTCTGGGCTTGAGGCCAAGGATAAGTCTTCCGGTTCTGTTTTGGATGAGTTGCAGAGGACGCAGCACCGAAAAAGGGAGTTTGAGGAAGAGGCTGTTGCAATAATCCAGCCTAGAGAGAACCAGGGCTCTGGAGACAGTGAACCGCTGGGGGAAAGTGAGAAAAGGAAGAGTACTTCTGAGGAGTGCAGATGATAGAATTTTTAGAGATGTCAGAGATGTGCGAGAAGAAGGAGAGAGGGGAGTCAAAGATGACCCTTAGGTTTTTTGCCTTGCATGTGGGTGCGGGCGGAGGGCCAAGGGAGGCAGGCCAGAGCGAAAGTGGTAAGGCAGGAGCAGGAGTCCCAATGAGAACGATCTCAGTTTTATTGGCGTTGAGGCAGAGGTTGTTTGCAGCAAACCAGGACTGAATAGAGGACAGTCAGATGTGACACATATATTAGGTCCAGGATTGTATAATATATGTGATATGATGAAGACATGTGTATGTGTATTTGTATTTTTTTATTAGGAGTCACTTCATTAAGACATGATTCAAACTCAGATTTTCTATTTACACATTTTACGTCCTCTTCTACAGTACTTTGTTCCAAAATTAAATTGCCGAAGTAAACTCAATACCAGCCCTCCAAAACAAATATATATTTTGGTGCTTTGGGTAGAAAGGATTATCATGACTCTACTTGTGGACAAGTGAACTATATTTTGCAGGTATTTATTTTTGCTCTTCGAGATCTCCTCCACCCACCAAACATTTGCTTGAATTTTCTCTAAATGAAAACCATGGCACACAGCCACATTGTTAACACGGTTTAAGAGACAATTAGGACTGTAGAGTGCTCTTAATTAACGATACATAATTAGTATCCCATATGAGTAACACTGTAGTCAATTACACCATGCACGAGGGGGATTTTGGTTTGCCAGACACTTTAAAAACTCATTTGAAGGTGATCCAAATTTTAGCAATAAAGTAAATAATACAGATAAAAATATTTTGACGTTTCTTTGTATTCAGATATATTTTGATTTAACAAAATGTCCATAAAATCAATTTCAAACAGACTGAATTTCCAGAACATATATTACACTTTATATTCATATACCACTTTTTCTTCCCATGTTAAAGTGCTGCTGATACCAATAACTAATACAAACAAAACTTACCATATCCAAGTGTTTGTTTTATCAAATGGTGGATTTTGAATCGGTGGCAGAAAGATCACTATACCAGCTTTTACCGCTTGAGTTGGAAATATTTTTTCTCGTGGTGATGATCATAGGGTCTACATATTTTCCAAACATTTAGTGCTCTGCTTGAACATTTTACAAGTAAAAATAGTATCAATTAATCTGGGATATTTCTCAGACAAGCACTTTTCTTCATTGTCGAATTCCACTATTCCTAAGTAAATGAGTTAATATGAAGTCCCATATTTACTGCATCAAAAGGCACACATGCTCAATAGAGGTTCACACCTAGGGGGAGATAAATGGAACATATTTAAATGTCTAGTGCGCTCACACTCATATGTGGTTGTGTGAAAGTCACAAGTGATTAATCACATATACATGACTGTCAAAGAATATATTTGTGGTAACAACACGCTTATTGCTAAACCATAGTCTAATAAACTGAGCAGACACGTGTTTCAAAAACTGCTTCTCTTCTTCAGAGCTCTCAGTATCTATATATTGTAGTCATTCATAAGCATTCAAAACAAACTTTCTTATAAGTGATGTTAGTATTGTGAACAATTTCTGCACAATGTATCTGTTAATAGCTTCTACCAATCTATTGCATCTGTGGCTCACATAGTCATACATCACATTATAATTGAAATATGAACATCCAAAAGATAATATTGTGAACAAACAATAAATAAGGAGGGACAGAAAAGAAAAAAGAAAAAAATATATTCACTAAATCGGTGAAATTTTGCTAAAGGTCAGTTTCATAACATGAATATTGCAAGTTATCTCCAAGGTGCGAGAACGTGCTTCTTAATGTCATTCTCCAGAACCCTTTAGTGCCCGAGTGCAACCAAAGCACAACACCTGTGTTGACATGCCCATGAGGGTTGAGCTCTAAGTTAGATAGCGGTGGTGTGCTGTCATCTTGAAAGTCAGTATAACAATGCTATTACCAGAGTGAGCGCAAGTTGAGATTTAACCTATATGTGCTGACCTCCACCATCTAATTGCACAATAGCAAATCCAATTTGTTAAGGATTTCAATCAGGTGACGCACTCTGCTCTCGGCCTAGTGTACAGCGCAATGGAAACATTTATTTGATATATAGATTCAATTATTGGAAAGATGTACCACTCGTATCACACCCCTTACTTAAAAATACCCCGGGTCACGCTGGACCAGGAATCAGGCTGGTTTGTAAAAGGTATTATTTATTTAAGATCAACATCACAATATAGATATTAATAGGTAAACAACAATCACCAATTGGGTGACAGAACACTGAATAATATCTTTAATACACTAGAAATAAGTAATGAGCAAAACAAATGCAGCACAGAAATAATACTTTTGTGTTGGTTCAGATCAGATAGCACTATGGTTAGAGGATCCCCCTGCAACACCCCCCAACCCAAAATAGGCAATGCAAAGAGATGGAAGGAGAGAGCATGTATTCAGGAATAGTACAGATCAAACAGTGTCTCACTTCCTCCTTACCCCCTTACACAGAAAGAGAAAAATGAAGTGGGCTTTTCAACTGTCAGAATTACTTTTAAAGTGGCTGAGCAAGAACTCTAAATGTGTGGAAAAATGCTTAATTTATTCTAAATTCTTATGGGAGCCGCTTTGAACAGTTGCACAAAATCACCAGCAATGATTTAGACCAAAGAAAACAATTGAAATCTTAAAGTCCAGGTCGGAAACAAATGGAAGCCATTTTGCACAAGTAAAAATTTCTCAAAATGGGAATTTGCGGCAAACTTTTCTGTGCGCGATATTCGTGATAACGGTGGAATTGCACTGTTTAGAGTTATAGAGGTTTTAGTAAAGGTTGTTTTTCAAAAATCTAGGCGCGAGAATGGAAAGAGGCTTCAGTTTTAAAATCTGAAAAATATTGACTATGGACTAGAGCATCCAAGCTAAGCCACCAGGACGGCACAGGTAAGAGTCAGGAGTGATTCGCGACCCAGTGCTGGTTCCTCGCTGTCCACCTTGGAGCGCTAGGCTGGTCACTCGAATGAAATTAATAGATCAAAGTTGACAAAGATGACTAGGAATGAGGATGCTTTTACAGATAGACAGAATAAGATTTCACTACGGATTCAGACAATGTTACTGATTATGGAAGTAAGGATAGTTCAGAGGTTAGAAGGGGATAAGATAATGTACGTGAATCAACAGTTTCTAGTTTCCTGCTAATACTCACAAAACAAATGGATTTAAAATTTTGGACCATCAGGATTCTGGACCATCAGGATTCTGAACCATTGAATCGGATTTATCAGGGACTGACAGCTGGGCACATCGGACTGGACAGGGTCAGCAAGGTGCTCTGGTCACAGCACGGCACAGGACTGGACGGGATCTGCCCATCTTGGTTCTGAGGATATTTCAATTCAGCAGGCAAGCATTAACAGCACGCCCGACTGTGTTATGATGCTTCCCCTAAGCTTTTGGGGTTCTATTCTAGAATTTGAGGGCTAGCTGAGAATGGTTCAATAGCAAATAGGCTTTTGCTTTGCCAAGTTTCTGGAGTCTGGAACAAGGAAGATGTAGATTTCAGCAGCAGGGCGCTCCGCCAGCATCGGGAAAGTGAGTGGATCTGTCTGTCTTTATGTGCTGTCAGCTGTCTCTATTTATGCTCTAAAATGACATTTTAAAGCGGGTGTGGGGGCCGGCTTAGCTAAGCTTGCCCCTTTGAGCTGGGATAGGGTCAATACTTCATCTCTGCCTTGCATTTGGGGTGATTGGATCAAGGCCGGCTGATGTCACATTTTATGATTTGATTTACAGTCCTCAGAGACCTCCCTTTAGCCATGGGTCTCAAAATCGGATTTTACACTAAACACACATTTCTACATTAGTCACTTTTATGCAAATTACACACAAAGATGCCATCTTTTGTGTAGCATCTTTTCATCAAAATCTCGCAGCTGTAGGATCTTGTTTTAACTTTCTACAGAATTTTGTCCTTTTTGCTATGCACACAGTTTCCAAATTGTATGCAACTTTCCACAAATGTGCATGTTTAACATAGGGATAGGCGTGTACATTTTCACAATTCTAACAGTAATACATTTAGCATAAAATCACATATCTTGCCATTCCTGTCCAGAACATTTCACACAGTTCTGCCGCCTCTTCACACATGCAGACAGAAATTAAATTAACAACTCTATCATTTTTATACTTTTCACCATTTTGAATAGCAAGTTATAAGTCTTTTAAAATGTGTTCTTTGTTCATGCTTAGCAACAGATGATCGCTTGGCTCCACCTCTTTTTGTCTCCCTGCAGTCCAAGGCATCCCCCTCCTGGCTTGTTCCTTCCAGAGGCCATTTACGACCCCTTTTCACACTTCCAAATTCCTGGGCTGCAACTTTGTCATTGTTCCTTTGCCTTTTGTAGACAAGATTCTGCTCTAACCTGTAATTAACACCTCCCCCTGAGTTTTGGCTGAGGGAAGGTCCTCCTTCCAGGAAAAAAAAAACTGCTTTTCCAGTTCTGTCAGCCCCAGCCAGGCTAATTAACTTTTAAATCCAGCTAAACCAACTTTGTTGCATCAGACATAATACATTATTTTCTGTGGGATCGAAAACACAACTAAGATCTGTATTCCTTTTTGGCAACAATCCTTTTTCTGTTTGCTAATTCAGCAGGCTTTTGTGTTTTAGCTCACTTTTTAAAGTTTCATCAGGAACTCCTCTGACAGCTGTCATTCAGGCGACCCAGGGTACTGCACCCAGATTTTGGCATAGAGGCTGTCAGTTTATAGACTTTCCAGTTTTCTGATGAATGTTTTGCTCTTCATATTAGGACTTTTTATATTTACAATGCTTCATTAGATACATGAATTTTAGCACCAGGCAAGATTTTGAGTGTAAAAGTGTTGTGTTATAGGCATTTTGGAGTTTTTAGCAACAAAGCAAATGACATTTGTAGGCACATTTTCGGGTTTCATTTGCAAAGTGCTGCTTCTCTGCCTGCACTCGGTTTGCTGGTCATGGAGCCCACTGGCACATTTCTGCAGGGTGTGCTCCATTCCACTGCACATGCACCATGGGTGGCAGGTTGTGCATCCCTCTTTTTGTGTGCTGAAGGACACGGTTTTGGTAGGTTTTTGTAGGTTTTTGGCACGCACAAGGGTTTTGCCACCATTGTTGCTGTTTCTTTCCCCATAACTGGCAGGGTGATGCCACATAGCACAGCAGAGTGGGTCAATTCACCCCACAAAGTATTCGGTAAGGTGCTATTTATACTCAACATGTGCAAGAGGATGCCCCGTTACAGCATACAAAAATCAGGATTTCTTCTGATAAGTGGCAGACTTCTCAAGTTTGGTAAGTTGCACAGGAAACATTTGAAGTAGTACACATTTCCGTTATGTGCGAATTGCCAGTGAGTCAGATTCAAATTAATTTTTAATACTCACATTAGTATTTGCTTAGGTGATGTGTCTAGGCATTCATTCACAGTTTAAATATTCTATCATCCATAACGTGCTCATGGTTACTAATCTAGATTCCAAGACACGCGTTGATGTGCTCGAAAATAATGGTTCCAGTTGTGATATTGGAGGTATGGGATGCAAAGCTCATCTGTCTGACAACGTTGAGCTAAAATGGATTAAATGTACAGAACGTCAGATGCAAGGTGATCATCAGCGTTGTTCTATAGTTAAAAGATCAACTGATAAAACGTACATTCAAGTTGCCTAATAACCTGATTTAATGCTCTTCTTAAATATTTTACCAGTAAAAATGATATCAATTAATCTGGGATATTTCTCAAACAGACACGCACTCTCCTGCATTGTCGAATCCCACTATTACTAAGTAAATGAGTTTAAATGTAGACCCATATTTTCGGTATCAAAAGTCACAAATGCTCAATAGAGTTTCACATCTAGAGGCAGATGCATTCTAAGCTTTTTTTCTCGGCCCATCTTCTGGTTATTGTAGCCAAAAAAGGACACCCCAAATGCAGACTCATTTGAAATGCTCTGGGGTTTGCTTGTCAATCCAGTTGAGATAATTGGTTGTATTAATAAAGGGGCAAGTGAACAGATTCCTGCTCCAACTCAATGAACTATTTAGTAGATAGTAATTTACAGGGCATGTTTTCTCTGACAAGCGATTTCCCATTCTTTGGTCATGCGGGAAAGCTGGGATGTGTGCCCAATTTCCTGGCTCAACAGTTGTCAATGTTAAAGTACACTGTTATCATCATTTTGAGGACAACACGTGAGTACACAAGCTCTTTGCATGTATTCTGCTTCTGTCTCATTTTGAAGGGGACCGCCTGGACTGAACCGGGCATGGAGCATGAGATCAGCTCCATACATCGCCCCTGCTCACTCCGTGCAGACAATACACCAGATTTTTTCCCACACAACACATTTTCAGGCTGGGATTGCAAGTTATTGTGTGTGCAGAGACGAGAGAAGAGTCTAAATGGATCCTGTGTTATGATGTCGGTCATCTATGGAGATGTCAGATGTCAGACATCATTACTGATCACTACTGAGCATGCGTGTGTGTGTGTGTGTGTGTGTGTGAGAGAGAGTAATTGGGATGGGCAAACTGATTCGCAGACAGACAAGAGACAGACAAGAGACAGACCATCATGACGTTTGCTGAAACTTATCATATGACAGCTGTAAGGAGACACCAGAGGAGATTGCAGAGAGTGCATCTGGGTGGAGCTGTCTATTTCTAGGAAGGCCTCAAAGCTGACTGGGCCCTATGGTGGAGAGCAGGAGGCCATCTTTGAGAGGGGAGTGACCAGACCCTGCCCTATCTTTCCAGGGTGTCCTGACATGCTTTCCTGAACCTTAAAAAGAGGCTTGCTATGTAAGTAGAACTGAGCCCTGGGAAACCAATAGGTGGGGGAGTCCGCCGTTCCTGAATCCTTTCCCTTTATAATGGGCAGGAGGGGGGAAAAAATGTGTAGATCCTTAGCCTATTTAACCAAAAATATTAAGTTCATTTATTCCCCATTTGGCAGAACACTACGGGGTGAATTTTGTTAAAATACGAAATTAACAAAGCTCACTTCCTAGTGTGCGCTGAAAACTATAGCCTATCATTTAATTGGGTAAACCTTGTTGTCTATCTGACCCCAACTTCTTTAAGGAAGAGGGGTGTTTTTGTTCTTAAATTAATCCAACCGTTTCTTTTTATCCAGCTTCCCCAACACATGCCTTTCAGTGAGAGGGGTCCGAAATCCAAAATTCCCCAAAGCATTCCAATTTTTCTGTCTGCCTTCCCAACATAGACCAAAGCAAGGGGGGGTCTGAAAAACAAACTGATAAATCACCCTGTGTTTATTTTAAACCAAAAGTGTGGGCGGAATCATCATTACCAATCTTCTTTTAAGCCTGCAGGAAAATCAAAATCGCACATTATATATGTGCCTTCTTTATGGATCAGTGTAATTATTTTGTGATGTAAAATTTACAGAAAGTGAATTGTGGTGGTGTTTTTTTAACTCATTTTTGGGATTTGTTTATGCTGAGAGAAGCTGATTGTGTTGTGCCACGGATAAAGGGGAGTTTTTACCTTTTTGTGCTAATTTCTATTACTTTAATTTAAATAAATACCAATATATTTCCCGTATACCGGCCTTGTTCTTGGCTCATTGTTAGCTCATGGGCAAAGGATCCAATGGGCATTATATGTGTCTGGGATAGGGCTATAAAAGAATCTCTTAAACTGTTTGTTGAAAACCACTTCAGTGGGGAGGGACGGCACTCCCAGTGTTGAGAGTGACTTCTCAATAAACAGTTACATTATTCCGGTATGACAGTTTGTATTGGGCATCTTTGATAAAGCAAGCATGATAAGTGTTATTATGTAGCGCGACTGGCATTTTAGTGAAGCCAGTTTAGACATGTTTTCATACTGTGGCATGCATTTCTAATGGCAAAGCCAACTGGAGTATATTCTTGCGTGGGGATACTGCCATATATTGGCAGAACAAACATGGACATGTTTTCCTATAGTATCATAACGTTATGCACAAAGCAAACATGAGTATGTTCTTATATGGGAATGCACGGGCACAGCCAGTGCGAACATATTTTATACTGGCACATATTGTGGAAAATATATTGGAAAATGCTCCTGTGCACTGTTGGTGACTTGCATCTATTCGATTTTTTCATGAGTTACCCTACAAAACCAATTGCAAAGTGTTCGGCTTTTCAACCAATTTTTCTAAAAAAAGTGTGCTCTAACATGCACCCTTTTAACCTATTATTTAAAAAGGTTTCATGGGTGGAGAACCTCACTGAACACCGCTTGATAAGTTCGGGCTCCCATGCTATGCTCAGTTGCTATGAAATCACTCAGAGTAATATTTACGCCCCTCCTGTTAATAAATTCACCAGCTGCCACTGGTTGCTTCTAAACAAGCTTTACAATGCCATAAACCATGTTCACTGGGAAGGGAAACAAACATGTTTGCTGCATCAGATGAAATTACTTTTCCAGAGGATTTTTGCGAGATATGCCTGCCGACGAAGCCGTAAACCATGTTCACCGGGAAGGGAAAGAAAACATTGTGGGCCTCATTACACGGATGGCGGAGAACCGGTAAAATACCGGCACCGCCTTGGCGGAAAGGGGAATTACCGCCCCATTCCAAGGTTGGCGGGGCGGTAATTCCCCCTTCCACCATTGCCCTTCCCCATTCCCATTTTTGCCCCATAGGGCTCAATGGGAATGGGGAAGGCGCTAATTACGGTACCGCAAATTGCGGTACCGTAATTAGCTCCCTGGGTCCCTTTGCGGGTTGGTTTTTAACGCCTGCAAAAAGCAGTTAAATCCCCCAACGCGCAAAGGGACCTCGTAGTAAGGTGGTAAGGATTTACCAGTACCGGTATTTTACCGGTAATGGTAAATCCTTACCGCCATCCGTGTAATGAGGCCCTTTGTTTCTCAACCGGTCCTGACGCAAGGAACAACGAAAACCAAATTTCGGTACTTTTGCTATTGGATTATAAAGCCTTTTGTGCTGTTCTCCGTGGTACAATGCCCCATTCAATAGAAAACAGTGTAAATTACTATTTACAACGTTTGCAAAACAATGAAAAGAACATACATCAACATATCAATAGTCTGATACACTACTTTATTCGAAAAAACAATGAAATCGCTTATGAACAGAAGTCACTGTCGTGTCCCATTTTCACCTCGATGTTTCAACTTTATGTGCTTACAATTTCAAACCATTCCATTGGGGAACAGCGTCTGAAATACATTTCGGCTGAAATATTGCAGAACTTCTGGATTGAGTACTTGCTGGGACCCAGTTGACTTAAGAAGTCTCTGCCCCCAGCCTGAAACTAGTACAGCATAGGCTGTACGTTATGGAACGCCTACCATTACACTTCTCCCAATACATAAGGAATCAAAATGCCCCATCACCAAATGCATGGTATGGGCAATCAGTCTTCTGCATTACAGCTTCTGCCAGTCAAAGGACTATACAACACTACAAAATGCAAACGCACACTGCACAAGTGAAAAGCCTGAAATGTACTTTCATGAGAACCGCAGCGTGCACCACACTACTTACTCATGCAGGTAGAAGCCCATGTCACCAAACTCTTACAAACCGGTGGATGCATAACTTATGGATTGCAAAAATAAGGTGGAATGTCATCTGTTGGGTAAATGACTTATTCCAAACCGCAGGAACATTGGAGGATTCCTGGCAAATTCCACCCAATCTACTTTCGCACTGAGAGCGAGGTGAGTGAAACACCTAAATAATCCAGCCCAGAGGCTCTGTGCCATATTTGTTTTTATTTTGTGGGCTACGTGCCCTTGTGATTCCCTCTGCCTTCCCTCTGTCTCCGGGTCACACTTCCTGCCTACCATGACGCCCACCCCCCTGATTGTCTCGTGTGTGCGTGCTTGCAGGCCTAGTGCCCGGCTGCAACCGATGCTCGCCTCTTCCACACAGAGATCGAGGTGAGTTAAACCCCGAAATAATCCAGCCCAGAAGCCGCGTGCCATATTTATTTTTAATTTGTGGGCTCCGTGCCCTGGTGATTCCCTCTGCCTTCCCTCTGCCTCTGTGTCACATTTCCTGGTTTGCCGGACCTCCCTCCCTCCTGCTTACCATGCCGCCCACCCTCCTAATTGGCTCGTATGTGTGTGCCTTCCAGGCCTAGTGCCTGGTTGCAACCGTTGCTCGCCTCTTTCACACCGAGAGCAAGGTGAGTGAAACACCTAAATAATCCAGCCCAGAGGCCGTATGCCATATCTGTTTTAAATGTTTGGGCTCCGTACCCTGTTGATTCCTTCTGCCTTCCCACTGCCTCCAGGTCACACTGCCTGGTTTGCCGGACCTCCTTTGCTCCCTCCTGCCTACCATGCCGCCCACCCCCCTGTTTGGCTCATGTGTGCGTACCTTGCAGGCCTAGTGCCAGGCTGCAACCATTGCTCGCCTTTTTCTCACAGAGAGCGAGGTGAATGTAACACCTAAATAATCCAGCCCACAGGCCCTGTGCTATATTTGTTTTGAGTTTGTGTTCTCTGTGCCCTGGTGTTTCCCTCTGCCTTCCCTCCAACTCCGGGTAACACTTCCTGGTTTGCCAGCAGGCCCCCCCTCCCACCCGTCTACCAACTCTGCCCTTATTAGTTTGATCATTGGTCTAAACTGACCACTCCAGGGCAGCCCTCTGCCCATGCAGCCTTGCGGCTAAGGGTCCGAGGCAAAGGGCGGCTCCAACAGAAGCGGCTCCAGATCGTGTCTGCAGGTGTCAGCAGGGGAAGCCAGTGGCAAGTCTATCACTCCTCTAAATAATGCGCTCAAATACTACTGTACTGTTTTCTGCCTCTCAAATCTAGATAGTGCGCTTAAAAATTACTGTGCTGTATTTTGCCTCTTAGCCTCTCTGAAATCTAGACAGTGCGATGGAAGATTACTGTGTTTGCATTCTGCCTCTTAGAATCTCTCAAATCTAGATAGTGCTCTCAAAGAATACTGTTTCATATTTCACCCCCTTTACCTGTCTCAAATCTTGATTGTACGCTGGAAGACTACTGTGTTGCCTATCCCAAATCCTGATAGTGTACCCAAGAGAATGCTGTGATTTATTCTACCTGTCCCAATCACTTAAGATCGTTGTGCCTTAGTTACCACTGGGTTATATTCTGCCTATTCCACCTTAGTTACTACTGTGTTGTATTCTGCCAGTCCAAATCACCTAGAAACTGTTTTTGTTAGCATCTCTTGCATCTAGTCAGTGTACCCAAGAGATTACTGTGCTGTATTCTGCTGGTCTAAAACACTTAAAATGGTTAAAACAAGCTTATCCCTCTTCTGATTGGTAGATCTAGGGCCCACCTACCACCAGTAGCTCTCCAATTGCAGCTTCCCATCACCAGATGGAGACACCATCTTGCAAAATTCCTCCTCTCACATCCGTCCTGATTCCTAGACTCCTCCACTCTCGCCCTCCCCTCCTCACCCATCCCCCACAGCTCCTGGCCCGCACTCTAGCTCCGTTCTTCTCAAACCCCCCCACTATTCCCCCTCTGATCACAACCTCTGAAACCCACCCGCGCACCTCACTGCAAACTAACGCCTCTCGCCCACTCTTCTACCACCACCCCACCTCCAACACTAAAATCAGAGGTGCACTATGGCACGCCAACCACCTCCCTCCACAGAAACATACTCCCATCCACCCGCCCCACCCAAACCTCCAACCTCCATCCTCCCTCTGACCACTACTGAGAACTCCCTAATACCCAATGTCATGACACCTCGCCCCATATCAAACTCCCAATCCAGAGGAGCCCTCTGGTGCTCCAAACAGCTCAAACCCTCATCTTCTTCCACCCTGTCCTTGCACCCCCCCACACACTCAAGTCCCTCTCCACTAACCGATCTCAGAACTACCCATCCCCTCACCACCATCCTATCTCCCCCTCTCCCTAGCTTAACCTGCCCTCGATCCCCGCATACAACCCCCTTCATATCCTTTCCCATCTCTAAAACTGCACATCTCACCCTCGCAAGAATGGTAGCGTCATCTCCATCACCTTCCAACCCCCCTACCCTCTCTCTCACCCCATTGCACCTAAACCCGTAAAAAGTAGAAAACGAGTCTGGCCCCCCTCCGCGACTGACTACTCCTCACCACCTCTACCTCAACCCTACATCCTAATCTCTCCCTCCCCCACCCCGCCACAATCCCCCTTGCACTCACCCTGCTTCCATCACCACTCAGCCTGCACACCAGACCCCCGATCCCTTCGAGACTTCCTCCATTCTCTAACCCCCTCACTCCCAGCCTCCATCTGTCTACTCTTCTGCCTCTCCCCGACTCCACCCACGCCCCCTGATATCCTCCTCCGCCTGCCTACTCTTCCCATCCTCCACCGATGTAACCCCTTTCCCCGCACTCAGAATCCGCTGGCACCCTCCCCCATCACTACCCCTCCTCTCCCACTCTCAATGACCCAGAATAACCCACCCCATCCCTTCCCCCTTATATCCCCCAAGCGCCCCCTGCCCTCTTCCTGATTACCTCCTCCATGACCACACCCCACTCTGAAGTAAAAAGCATCCTCTTTAATGCCCGCTCTGTAGCAAAAAACAGACACCGCATCTTCAACCTACTCTCCTCTGACAAACCTGACGTAGTCTTTATCACTGAAACATGGCTCTCCGACGACTTCGCCCCTGTAGCACACAAAGCATCCCCCCCCCCGGCTACTCACTCATCCCGCTCAACAGACCTTCCAGAGGAGGTGGCGTGGCAGTCCTCTTCAAATCTTTATTTCTCCATCTCACCCGTCGAATCACAGACTTACATTCCATCAGGCGAATCCCACCTAGTTAAACTCTCACTACCCCCGACTCTCCCATAACTTCCTACTCATCTACAAACCCGCTGGTTATGACAGACATTTCTCTAACAACCTCTGTGATTTGGTAGCACCATTCAAGTAAATCACCTCTCACTGACCCTACTAGGAGACTTCAATATCTGGCTGGACAATCCCACCAACCCTATGACTCATCCTCTGGTCGCCAGCCTTGATGCGCTCAACCTCTCTCTTCATACGAACGGTCCAGCCCACTCTAAGGGGCACACCTTCGATGGAATCTTCAGATCCCATGACCTGATTAATCTATCCCCCCCTTACTCCTCATCTGGTCTGACCACTTTGTCATCCCTTTCTCCATCCTCACCTCCCCCCCCCCTGGCCACACCCCAAGACCTAAAATGCTGGAACACAATAAAGATCCTTCCTGACCTTACCGAAGCCCTACTTCGTAGACCCCCTACAACTCCCCCATACAGATCCCTAACCATTGACTCCTTTGACTCTTGGCTCAATGAATCTCTAATCCCTCTCAACCCCTCAGACCCCGGTCAATCATGCAATGGACCATTTCGCAAATGGTTCACGCCCGAACTGAGGAACACCAGAAAACAAGATAAATCCCTACAACGCAAATGGCGATCATCAAAAAACGATCTCAGCAGATCTGCCTTCGCCTTTCACCATCGGAACTACAAAGCCGGAATCCGGAAAGCCAAAAAAGCCTATTACAACAAATGAATTCTCAACTGCGGAAACCGCAGCCAAGAACTCCATGAAATCATTTCAGAATTTGTCAAACCCACTTGCACCTATACCCAACTAGAGTACAGCTATACCCCTCGATAAATTCGGCCTAGCTGCTCACATACGAACACTACCCCATAAACACCTCATCACTCTGATAAAATGCAGCTACATCCCATGACAAACCGGCCTAGCTGCTCACATAAGTGTCCTACAGACCTAACGCAGCCAGAACCCAGCCTGGGTGTCCACCCACCAGACTGCACACATTCAACTGAAATCTCCACCACCACACCTAAGGCTAGGATACAGCTTCCATCAGGCTATTACATTAACTGCACACATAACTGGTGCACCTATGCACCCTACAACACTAACCTTCTCTACTCTCTCTACTGACCTGGACTACGGTCCCCGAGGGTGTTCAACCTACCAACGCTTTGAGGTCATACCAATGATATATAGCGCGCTATATAAATGCCAAATAATGTAACATAATATCTATTTTGGGACCATTTCCCACCCAAAATTTCGATTTTTCGAAATTTCGTTTTCTTATAAACTAAATTTCCCAGGAAAGGGGTGTTTTGTCCCTTTAAATTTAGTTTTATGCTGACATTTATATTGTTTGTGTTTTTAGGACCACGCACAAAAATAACATTGTGGCAGAAAATACATTTCCACTGGAAAACAAATCTGCCAAAAGTGCGGTAAAAAAACGTGGAAATTCGTCCACCCAAAGGAACAGCATTGTTGACGAATTTGGCCAATTACATTTTGGCAAGCAGGATTTTCACACACCTCTAGTCATGTGCCCACAATTGTCCGTTCACTGTGACCCAACTACCCTAGGAAATGGACAATCAAATAATTACATACCAAAAGTACAAACACACAGTGCAACCACCGGCTAATTCACATACATGATTGTGATTTTGTGTTAGAAAATGCAACTTACACATCCCACGCCCTCACTGGTGACCATTAAGGGGCATGGATTGCAGCACAGCACATGCAGCCTCATAGGCAAGCCGCATACCAACGGGCACTTCCCAACAATGGCATGCATGACTTTTGTTTATCTGGACATATGTCACACTTATTTTCGATTTGCAACTAGATATCATTTTGCAAACAACTGGCCTGCCACGAAAGAGCCAGGGAAGGCAACCCTGCCATGTAACCTGCACAGAACAACAATACCATCCACCAGCTTCTATCAATGTCAGGAAAAATGGGCAGCTACCTGGCACACATGCAAACATTGCTATGTCCCTCACCCCTGTTTTGCAATACTGGGGCATCCCATAAAAGTAACAAGGACAATCAGCCTGAACCCTCCCAGAACTATTGACACCCAACACTTTGGCCATGCAACTCTACCCAAGAAACCACTGAAAACATGCAGTGCTATGCTAGCACCTGCTAATCAACACATAGCTTTGCAAATGGTGAAGCACCCTCATGCTTGCCCAGCATTTTCAGCTGATGAGGTCTACATGCAAACCCTGTATGCAAACAGCAGACCTTTTCCATAGCACAAGAACCAGATCCCTTGTTGCTGCAGGGAGTACATCATCCAGCAATACCTGCAAAAGCATCACAATCAACCTTAATTTGCTACACCTGCCCCAGAACAAACAAAATAAAACAGACGGATCAGAGCCTGTGCATTGAAACAACAGTTCTCGAAGCAATGGACCTATGCTGAAAAGTATTGTTGAAGATGGTACATTTTGCTATCATCAGTTCTCAAGAAGCCGATCCTCATTAGGACCCAGGCGGTAAGGGGTTTACGGCGTAAACAGCGCCGACCCTTACCGCCTGATTCCGAGGTCCCTTAGCGCCATGGAGGATTTAACACCTGCTTTTAGCAGGTGTTAAAATCCATGGCGCTAAGGGACCTTGTTGTTAATTACGCCACCGTAATTTACGGTGGCGTAATTAACGCCTTCCCCACTCCCATTATGCCCTATGGGGCAAAAATGGGAATGGGGAAGGGTAAATGGGTTAATGGGGACTTACCGCCCCGCCAACCTCGGAATGGGGCGGTAAGTCCGCCAACCACCATGGCGTAAACGTAGCTTACGCCATGGCGGTAAAGGTACGACCCAGGCGGTAACTTACCGCCTGGGTCGTAATGAGGCCCACTGTGTTGATATAACTTTGAGAGAGGATATGACTTCTTGAGGGCACTCTGGTACCTCCACAATCCAAGACAACCAGACCTTCAGCCATTCAGAGTGCACCTAGAGCTAAAGACACCACATCCACAAATTACACAGATAGCACCAATGATAGCAGCCCACCAAACAGAACCTGGGAGACGCAGCACTGGAGGCATCCTTCCTCCGAGAGCGGGCAGGACACTTCAGATTTGAGCAAAGATGAAATGACGATACTGGCCTGAGAAGTATAGCCGCATGTGATATGTGCATACTATGGAAGCCAAACAAACTAGTAACAACAGTAGAGGACCTGCAAATATGCGTGTTGCCACTTCTGAGCACAAACTCAGAACTGTAGGAGTGCTGTGCAATTTAAGATAAAATACCACCAGATGTGCATTACTGTGTTTGGCAGGTAGTGGGGAGGAGCAAACACATGACTGCAGTGGGTGTCAGAGCCAGACTTAGGACGGATGGGGAGATATAGTTGCCAGCGAGATCACCCAAGGACATGTCTTTGGAGTGGCACATGCTGACAATGACTGCATGGCCCTTCTATTGGGAAGCAAAAGCAGCAAAGGCATATCTGGTGACCTGTGTAGCATTGCTGCAGCACTTAGCCGTGTGAAGGTAACTGTGGGGATGGTGCGTGCAGAGTAAAGGGGTGAAGAGAGGTGAAGTCAGGCATATGATTCAACTTGCACCTTATGCATTGCTGGGCTGAACCCATCCTTGTATATCTATGCCTACACATGCCATTGTACAATGGGCAATAATCAGTGAAACGTGTTTCTCTACACATTCCTCTAACCCATTGACGTGCTGGTACTGCAGTAGATGTCCTGAATATCACCTGTAACACACTTATCATCACCTTGCATCCTGCCTTTGGTATACATCTTATTGGGCATGTACATGTTGCCTGCAAGCCCGCTCCCTACTAGCTGATGAGGAATTTGTTTGTGAAGGGTGACAGTCCTTTACACATCATAGGACCATTTCATACCTCTTCCCTTCCCTTCTGACATAACACAATCAAAGACCAGAGGTTCTTGTTCCCCTGAACAAATGTCATGGCTTCATCAGAGGAGGTCATGCCTTAGAAGGAGCATCTAAAAAGCAGCAAGGGACACTGGAAAGGTCGTACTGAAGTATCAGCAATATGTGCACTTAATAACAGGGGAGAAATGGACCAGGGCACTGGGTTTGCAGTTCTGAAGGAGCCTCGGTCAGTAGCAGCAGGCAGAGGAGTGTGTTAGTGTGCTGAAACTTCAGCTGACAGAAACCAGTTCAAGAGGTCTGTGCCAACATTGAGGAACGCTCAGCTCTTCACATCCTGGGCAGCATTGCAGCCAGGCGGCCCGGCAACCTCAGATTTAGATGGCATAACTTGTGGGGTGATATGTAATGATGGTGATCGGGGCTATGTCAACGGCAGGAGATGGATCTTGGGTTAGGGAAATATCCTCTTGGGGACATTGTAGGTGTATTTTGAAAGTTGAGTAACACTGGCGGAGGGGGCATCAGAGCAGGACGGGCCAGAACAACTAAGGCCCCATCAGTAAATCAGGTAAGAAATAGCCCAGGGATGAAATGGCCGAGACAAGACAGGCAATAGCTACCAACACGTTGCTTGTATTCTGCCGCTTAAAATGAATGCATTAATCTTTTATAACATGCATAATACTGGGGACCAGTCTCTAAGCACAGGACCAGGATTCGAACTTGTGTTGCTTTGCGTTGTCTTGCTTCCAAGATACATGTGTTGCCACAGAGCTGTCCTCGCAACCCTCTCTTATCTATGTTAAGAGATGTTAGGAATTGCGTTCCTGTGAAGCAGGCACAACCTGGTGCTCGTGTACATGAAGGGAAAATGATATGGGTGCCTAAGTATCATTCCTGCACCCTCAGTACTGAGGAGCAATGCCTGCCACCTGCTGTAGGAAGGGAGCCCAGAAGTCAATGCTGCAGGTATTACTCAAAGTGGGCTATAGTCCATGTTGCCTATGCCACAGATCTCCATACAAATGACAGACCAACGGAAGGTTAGTCTATATCAGGTACAGGTTTTTAGGCACCAGATCCTTTTCACATTACTAGGCCAGGCAAGAAAATATTAGTTGTCACACGCATGTCAGATAGGGCAGGTGCTCTTTACAACACCCACTTATAGCACCTACAGTTGTTAGGGCAGACACAGTGGTTGAACAGGGTGAAATTGGGTGATACCCATAGACATGGCATTAACTCTACCTTCGCTGGAAATGGGAATAGTAAGGGCTCCCACTATTCCCTTTTTTCTTATCAGGAGGAAAAAGCTGCTGTTTTGAGACCCCCATACAACAGTGTGCATTGGTTTTGCAAGTGTGTTCTTTTCTCATGCCCCGGTTATGGTTGTTAGTAATTCCTCCGCCCTATCTGGACGATGCAGAGTGGAACTTCCAGGATTATGTGTCCCCACTTAGATGTGCCCTGGGTGCGTGGAAAGATACCTCATTGTATTGAATTGTATGGTAGTTGTCATTTATATAGAGCCGAGTCGCAGAGTCTTTCAGTCTGCTGAGGGATGCTTTGCTGCTATGCTCTACACCTTGTGGATTGCTGTGGATTGCTGTCCTCTTTCTCTGTTTACTGTTGGAACATTCATAAACCCACCTCAGCCACGGAGCGGGCTGCAGAGTCGAGTTGCAGAGTCTTTCGGTCTGCTGAGGGACGCGTTGCTGCTTTGCTCTACACCCTGTGGATTGCTGTCCTCTTTCTTTGTGAACTGTTGGAACATTCATAAACCCACCTCAACCGTGGAGCGGGCCTCAGAGTCAAGTCGCAGAGTCTTTCAGTCTTTGGGCTCTGTGGGCTCCACGGCTCGGCTTCGGCGCGTGTTGGACAAAGGGACCGAGGCTTTGGTCCAAGCACCTTGTGACGGCGAAATGAACAACCCACTGGGTGGATAATGTAAGGAAAGAGATGCGCGTACTGGTAGTTGCTAATAAAAGTTCCCCGCTGGTGTACCCAGCGTGATTTCTATAGACTTCACTTAGCCAATGGAACAACATCAGTCCTAATTTAACATATGTTACACAGACGATATTTAACTAGTTTGCAAGCGAGTGTGCTGTGCTTGGAGAACCCCATATGACAACAGACATACGCTACCTGAGACCTTCTGTCCCCAAGCACAATCCGACAGGCGGGCAAAGCGAGCATCCCGCAAAAAGAAAAGAATACTTGCTGCTAAGTGTTCGGCTTATGACCTGATGTCTACCTCGAGGTCCCGTTGACTCAGGGCTGGGGGACTCTGTGAAATACACTCACCTAAACACCACTCGAACAACTTGAATCACAACATATAGTCGACACGCCCACGCCAAGGCCAGCTATAGGCACTGCAAGGTGACATTTAAACTTGACAACTTCTTGATAACGAGGTGTGCGAAGGAAACTGTGGGGGTACGTCCCCTTTGATCCTGTTCGCAGCGCTCTCACCCTCCCGCACGCCTGAGCTACATGTGCAGGAGAGTCGGAAGCCAAGTGCCTGGTGGAAGTAATCGCTATAAGAATCACTTCTAACACGAAACTGAGGAGGTCAAGGCTACCTATCTGTTGATGAGGAACATCTAGCAATATATACAGCGGGACAGAAAACCCCTCAAATTCCTTTTGGTGACCCCTGTGCTGTTTAATCGGGGGTAGCTGGAGAGGAACAACGCTCATGAAAACCTGTACCAGCTAAAGTAACCTTAAGTGAGAAACAAGAGGATGGCCACAAGACATACTCCTACATCAGCATCACAGCGGAGGAAACCAACCACAGCTGCAGCCCCCAAATCAAAGCAATGGGGCAAATTAGGGTCCATGCCTCAATTAACAATTGAACAAGTGTTTGCCAAGCACAAAACAAAGACGGCTCTAAGTAAATTGGAGGAAAGTAAGCAGATTGAACATAAACCTGTGACAAACTTTGGATCATTTGTGAAACTGCTGGATATGGCATCGCCCCATTTAATGCTTCGTACCGACACTGAAAATTCTAACAGTGACAGAATACAATTACAGACTTCTGCGCTGATGTCACATGAAGCGTTGAATGACACAGAAGTGTGTTCAAGCGCACAATCTGATCATCAATCCATCGCGCCTCAAATTGTGAGAACTGAAAACAAAAAAGTGAAAGAGCCATTATTACCAGACTTGCCTACGTCCCCTCCTGATCTTCGCCCAGCAAGTGATAAAGAAGAATTGTCAGTCCTATTGAAATCATCTCAAATAAATAAAGATGGATCTGAGACACCGAAAACAGCTCCCATAGATGATGTAAAATCCCAAAAATTGAGTTAATCCCCAATGGAACTGCAGTGGCACAGCTATGCATGGAGAATTGAGAAGTAGCAAACTCAAGCTGAGGGAACAGCAATAACTTACTAGACTGCATCATCAAAGGGAACACGAACCGAAACAAGACAATGATACAAGATCAAAAAACAGGCCTATCCATTAGCCGCCACAGCAATAGCAATACCACCCGACAACCACAACAAGAATAGCTAGCACAACAAGAGACAAGTCACATTCAAGGGCTGCAGGGCCAGAGTTTGGAGCAAACAGCAGATCCTGCTCAATGAGGAAGAGCCACTGAGAAGGCAATATCTGACAACCTGGCATCACTAAGGAACACCGGACAGAAATGAATTAAAAGTACAGGACAATCGTTGACTATCCGCCCAATCCCGACAGACCCCTTGAAAAAGGAAAGGGCAAAGTTAGCCAAACTAAAATGGCTACAAGAACATGTGACCCAAAAAACACTAAAAGATCGCTCCTTTTTCCCAAATCCTCACAAGAATCCAAAAGCAGCCCGATTATCTTTGGACATTACAGAGATTGAATCCCTGATGAGTAACATCGAGAAAAGAAGGGAAGTATTTGGAGTCCTCTGTAATAAAAGGCCTAAAGAACTGCTTGCTACTTCAACTCCAGTTAATAAACAGACAAGTTAGGCCAAAAGAAAACATGAGAAGATCATACCTGACCAACTAAATCTAAAAGTGCAAGGACTGTCGCCGAACCAATTTACCTTTGGACCTGAAGATCCCGATGAAAGTACAGCAAGAGATTCTGCAACATGGATAGACAATCACCCGACCCCAAGACATGAGGATGCAATGAATGGACACAGATAAGGAAAGAAGACCCAAATCTTATACATCAAGAAAGAATCCCCACGACCATGAATGATTTGCATGACATGCTTATTACTATCTTATCTCATTCAATGATTCCGTTCATCAAACTTCACAAATCTAATAACAAGAACATAAAGGAGAACATAAAGTACCAAGTGGCACTTCTAGCCATGATACAAACTAAACAGATCCTCATATAAAATGTCATCAATTACATTGAAAAACATCTGGATAATGAAGCTGAACAATCTAGAATGTGGCAATCAAGACTATTTGAGATAGCGAGAGGTGAAAGAGCCGAAAAAACAAAAATTGACACTAGATATGATGGCATGGATAAAATACCAACCACATTCAAATAAGAGTATTCCAGTCACTCAACAAGGAAGGGGCGATGACAAACCCGAAAGTCCAATCTATCGCACCAGAGAATCCGACGACAATTAGAAACACTGCGCAGTGCTCTGAGAACGATGTACAGCTGATGGAAATCCCGGTAACTGATATGATGAGAAAGGGCGGTGAGACATATCAAATAAATGTGGTACAATTAACGAAAGGAAAAAAAACAAAAAACAAAAAGAATTGACAAAACAAACAGGATCTAGAGCATTCCTGCGAAATATATCGATTCCAAAACAAAATTCACCAAATACTCAGCAAGAGCGTAAAGAAAACACTGAGTTAACGGAAAATCTAACCAACCTAATAACCCAGATGAACATCAATAAAATAATGCAAGAAAGCAAAATACATCAAGTCGAACCAGAGATACAACTAGAAGATCCATTAAATGTATAAATCTACAATGATACATCAGGGATCGATGAGATGGATTCAACAATGCACCCAACTATATCTAATTTTATTCTACTCAATGAATATCCACCTACAGATGAGATAAACACCAAAATATTACAACTGACGTGCAAGGATATTTCAGATTCATCGCTCAACAGCACAGAATACAACACAGATAAGACGATGACAGGGTTGTTGCTAGAAGAACTCCCGAGTGACGAGTACTATCCAGAGCCTAGAATACATAGTAAACTAAGAAATAAAGAACAAGATATAACAGTGCGAAGAGACTAACTATCCAGAAGAGAAAGAAATTAAGCTCCCAATGTTTGTCGACCCGCTTACACTATAAAGTCAATATATTTGCAGAATAGCTAAACTGGACCAGAGTATTGCCCCAATGACATTAAATAGAACAAATGTCTTGCTTCTATTGCATGCGCTACACCAACTAAGCGACATCTCCACAAAGGATATAAAAGTATTTGTTTTTGATTATGAAGAAACGTTGGAAAAAGTGTCAATTGAACTACATGACACTAAAGTCATGACAAGATCTTAGCAACAACGAAAATACTTAGAAAGATGGTATTTGAATGCATACAAAGAAAGATAATAGGGGCGCAGAGAAACAACCATGTCAGAATAACACCTCAGACCGGCCGAATTCAAATGCCCGTGAAATAGCGCAAAGGATGTTCAACCAGAAAAACGAATATTCATATAGGTATAATGAAGAAGGAACTGATACAACTGCGATGGAGACTCCTGAATATAGAAGCAGGAACAATGAGAATAAACATCCGATTCTTCGGAAATATGAAGAGACATGTCACAACAAAACTCGCTATTCGAAAGCTAACTCATAATCATCAAAAAAAAGGCAAGTAAGGAGTTGGTCCTTTTGTTCATGGAATACCTGAGGACATGCCCACTTATTTGATCGGCCGGATCCTGCATTAGAAACAGCATAAATTATATGCCTCTAAGAAACTTGGCTAACTGCTACTCCATGTGCCGATGGTTTTCTAACATTTCTAAACCCGGCCATTCAGAAAGGACAAGGGAGGCCTGCCTCAGGTCTCATTACCATGATTCGTATTGACCCCGATTGGTCCATACTGGAAAGACGGAATGTAAACCCTTGGGTTTAATCCATCATCACAAAGATCCTGCGGGAAGCTCATGCCCATTCGACAAATTTATTAATGGCTGCTCAGCAGAGATTGGTTGCAATCTTCAATCTATATTGGAACCCTGCAGCCTGCAATGATGATCACTTTTTGGATGCTGTCTTTATGAATATAGATGAACTAATACCAAATACCAAAACATGGAATACATTATATGTGGCGATTTAAATATCCACTTACTGAATTCGATAGGCGAAGAGTTGAAAAAAGATAATCTGCCCCAACGTACACGACGATGGAAGAAAGAAACTAATATACAGAACTTCATAACCACCCCCACATGGGCACGTGGAAACTCATCAGGAACCATCGACTATATTTACATGACAACGGAGCTTAACAACTCAATCAGGAAAAGTGCAATCGTACTAACATCGAAAAGCGATCATACATACTGGCAATACACTGATCAGACCTACTGCACCAATGAAAGAAACCTACTCCAATGGATCTTGAATTGACCAGTAAAACAACAAGGCTAAGGATTACGGCAAGCCAGCTCACCAAAATTCCATGCGTTTTCTGTGATGGAGCGATGGCAGACATAGAAAAACAGAACTATGGATGGATTCTACTGCCATTCATGCAGCCACACCACGCTGGAAACACAAAGACGCACAAACACACATATAATAACGAACTGGCGGGGGAAAAGAAAGCTCTCATGCAGTAATTCGAAAACTGAAAAAAATCAATAATGAAGAATAAAAAGAAAAGTTAAGACTGGCCAAACAGACATATGCAAATTGGAAAATAAATCACATGTTGATCTTGCTACAAGCAGATGCTGAAGCGATACTATAGACCTTTAAGAACAGGAATTTGAGAGAACTATGGAACCTCTTAAATGACAACCCACACCATCAATCCCTGATGGTGAGTAATGCAACAGAAGAAAATTGGGTCACCTACTACACCACCCTTTATAGCAAGCGACAATAGGATGCAGAAGTGTCTAGACCAACTAACAACAAGAGGTGGACTCTGGTGTGGGACAATCAGATATTTATAGAAATCATATCCAACTCAACCAATCGCGAGCTCCAGGCCCTGACAGCATATCCAATGCCAACCATAAGCAAACACCAGACATATGATTGAACCTGTTGGACCATTTGCTTACGTTGATGACTAAATTAAACCAGATCCCGAGCTAGTGGAGAAGTGCCACAATGATCCCTATATACAATTGGGGACCCAGAGATGATCCATCTAATTACCGTCCCATCGCTCTACTCGACCCTTTAGGCAAAATATTTGCTACTTTCTTATTGAAGCAGCTCAAGGAATGGGCAACTCAAAATAATCGATTTGTGATAAGACAGACTGGATTTACGGCAAATGTAGGTACCTCCTGTACCTACTAATATCAATCAACTAATTCTGAACCTAATCAAACATGAAGCGCTAAGGTCAAGCTCAACAATTAATGTCATATTTGTTGATCTGTGCATGGCATTTGATTCCAGAAATAGACAGAAATTATGGAAGAAACTAAGGTCCTGTAGATGCCCGTTGGATATAAAAGAATGAATTATTCTTTTATACTCCAACACATCTATAAACATCAGACTGGCAAAAGATGGCTCCACTAGCAAATCCATTCCAACATGGAACGGCTTGAAACAGGGGTGCCCGCTAGCGCCGACACTCTATAATCTATTCACGGCAGATTTTGAATAACATCTCATGGACAACAAGTTAAATCTGCCAAAAATCAACTCAACACCCATTCCTGCAATAATGTATGCAGACAATATCATTCTACTGGACAAAACGTTGTCAGGCCTCAAAACTAGTCTGAAAAAAATGGGTGAATACATGGACCTTAATGAACTACGAATCAATGAGAAAAAAAAAAACAATATATGACTGTAAAGACTGGAGTGGGGTCTGTACTTCTGCTCTCTATATGGCAGAGGAGAGGCACAGAGGACCCCAGCCAAGATTCTCTATTACTGTTTGTTTGTTTGTTTGTTTATTAATTTAGTAATGCGCACCAAACCCTTGGGTAGACGGACGCAGCAGTTCAAGAATTCTCGAGGCTTAGTTACAGTGCCAGTCTCAAGCAGTTACATACAAGTGGATATAATACAATATAGTACAGTGCGATATAATACAGTATATAATACAGACTGGGCATTGCTTATATTTATGGTGCGTATATTCATGTGAATGCACCATATAATACAATTTATAATACAAGGTCTAGCTGGTCAAAGGTGCCAGTCGAGGAGCGTGGCGAACATGGTCTACGTGGAGGGTGAGGGTGGAATGGCAATGAAAGAAGCCGAGAAGGTTATAAGTCGTTGGTGCGGAGCCAGTTGATAGCATTATGTCTGAATTTGGCGTAAGGTAGAGGGCGCCTGAGGTCGACTGGTAGTGTATTCCAGGATTGCGCAGCTTTGACTGGGAAGCTAGTTCCTCCAGACGTAGACAGCTTGTACCGTGGGGTTTCAAGCATGAATGAATTAGTGGATCTGGTAGGTCGGGTCGTAATTCTCCTAGAGAGTTTTTCTGCTAGGTACGAGGGGGCTAGATTGTTTAGGCATTTAGATGTGATGGATATAGTTTTTAGGAGGATTCTGTCTTTTATTTTTAACCAATGGGTCTCTTTCCTGAATTTAGTAATGTGGTCTCTAGTTGGGACGTTCAGTGCTGCTCTTAGGGCATTATTTTGAAGTCATTGTAGTTTGTCCGTGACATATTGCGCCAGAGTACAAGGCGTTGGAGTAATCTAGTCTGGAAATGATTAAAGCGTTAGCCAAGGTGATACAACTGGCCCTAGAGAGGAATGGTCTGGCAGCGCGGATTAACTTACTGGTGTAGGCTGTAGTGGAGGCGAGGGAGCTGACTTGTTTTTTTAGGGTTAGTGAGGAGTCTAGATAGAAACCTGGTGTTTTTACAACAGGCATAACTGTGATGATATTGTTGTCAATATTGACGGATGTGTAGTTTGGGGGTAGTTTTTTAAGATTAGTGTCAGATCCGAGGAGCAGTATCTCAGTTTTATCGTCATTCAGGCAGAGGCCATGGGTCGCCATCCATGCCTGAATGAGGATGTATATCTGTTCACCAAAGCTAGGTCTGTTTCATAGTTGCCCGAAAGGGGTATGAGGATCTGGGTGTCATCTGCGTAATGTGGGGGTAATCACATGTTGGGTAATATTGGTAACGCAGTCGAGCAATCAAGGCCTAGCTTCTCAGGAGGTGATGCAGGCTGGTTCTTAAGTGCAGTGTAGTCCCGAAACCCCCACAAAGGCATGTCCACACACTGTATTAGTTAAAACACAGTCTTTATATAATTAAGGTTCAAGGATATATACACAATCACAATAACTCACTTTGTGCTTAGTTAATCTACAATGGCAAATGTATACCGTTCTAAGTGGTACCACGATTATTATCAGATTTCATTGAATTGCATCAACTGTACTCTGGTTAAATGCCACGCAAATCACTTAATAAAGGTAACCAACAATAGACATAGGAGGAAAGCAGTTGGTTAGAACAATTGGCAGAATACTGGGCCCTATCACTAGACACAGTTCTGTGTGGAGGTCCCCCCACCTGGGCAACCTGTAAAGTAAAGATATATCACGAGCCCAGTCCATATATTGTTCTATAAGTCTTATTTCCTTCTATAATGTTTCTACCACCCCAATGTACCTAGATGGCATAGCAGAGTTTGACGACAAGTCGTCGATGGATCCTTCTTGAGCATCTCCCTTTAAAGCAGGAGCCACGGATCATCGAGATCCCTCGAAGAAAGTGAACTCGGCGTTGAGGCGGCAGCTTCAGTTCCAGCGCTGTTCGTCGATGACGGAGCGAAGACGTCCTGCAAGGAAGAGGCATGCGGGGCACCTCGATATCGATAGTTCAGGACCGCAAAGAGTTTGTGAAGAACTGTGGCCCAGCAAGGGCGTCAAGTCGTCCAGCATCTCTACAGTCGTTAGGTGGCAGAAACTCACTGGCGCATGCTCCTTGGCACGTCAACAGCATGGCCTTCTACGGCGGGATAAGGCGGGTGGCAGTGTAGACGAGTGCGTCTGTGAATCAAAAATCTTAGGCAAAGAAGCATGCAGCTCCGGTCGTCGATGGCACGGCCTCCAGCGGTTATGAAAACCTGCATACTCTGTGAACCCTGCGATGGCGGTGGACGAAATGTCCGGTGCTTATCTTCAATCTCCTCGTTGGTCCCCGTTTCCAATCGGCAGTCTGTCGATGGTGTGACTTGCAGGGAGCTTTGGCCAAGCTCGATGGTCCCTCGGAGCACAGGAAGAGGTCGCCTAACCAGGTCCTCTCTTGGATCAGTCTTGACGGCTTTTGGCTTTTGGATTTCGGCGAAGGGAGACAGCATTCAACCTTATTCTTCAGGCTCGGCTTCGAGATTCAGCTTCAGTTTCAATGTTAGTTTCAACTCCAGCTTCTGAACGGCGTCGAGTCATCCGGCGTCTGTACAGTCGTTGGGTGGCAGATCGATGGACTGGCCTTCTCCAGCAGGGTATGGCAGGTGGCGGTGTGGACGTGCGCGTCCGTGAATAACATTTTTTAGGCAAAGGAGCGTGCAGCTCTGGTCGTCGATGGCATGGTGTCAAGCGCTCCCCTCTTCTGGGCAACACAGCTTCGACAGGCCTCCAGCGGTTATGCAAACCTGCGAACCCTGGTCGACGGCGGTGGACGGGAAGAGGGCGTCTAACCAGGTCATCTCTTGGATCAGTCTTGACGGCTTTCAGATTTTTGATTTCAGCAAAGGGAGACAGCAGTCAACCTTCTTCTTCAGGCTCGGCTTTGAGATTGAGCTTCAGTTTCAATGTTAGTTTCAACTCCAGCTTCTGAACGATTTCTAGCAGTGGGAGGCGCCCAGATATACTAGTTGATCTCCCATTCATTCTGCTGGGTCACACTCAGGCAACCAATCACCCAGAAGGGCATTCAGCAGTCAGTCAGCCAATCAGGCATACTGTGCATTCAGGCCATTCTCCTCCCTCTCAGACACTCACAAGGAATGTGTATTGGGACAAGTACCCAGCCATTCAACACTACACACTGCATTCATACCAGTTTTGGGCAGGGCTGTCTCAGTCATTGTGTCAAACACCAGAAACCAGACATCCACAACAAGAAGTGCATATTGGTCACACACTCCATTCACTCAGGTCCCACAAACCTCTGTTGCTCTGTCTGGTCTTGCTGCCAAGACCAGCACGTTGCCACTGTGCTATCCTCTGTGCTATCTTCCTTTGCATTCTGGAACATGCATTTTTGCATTTCTCATTTTAAATGTAGCTTTAAAAGATCCAGAATTCAAAGAAAAAGCAAACAGGACTGGATAAACTACCCATGCATGGTTGGCAAAGCTTGACAGGTCTGCATGTGAGGGGAACATGTTTGGGTGTCTCTGCAGGCAATTTGAAGGCACTTTTGTTTTTTGGTTGGGCTTTGACTTCCATGAGCATCTCGTTTTGGTTGGAGGTAGTTGTGGAATTACTTTTTACTGGATTCTAGGCGGATTACTAATTTTAGTATTGCAGTATTTACTGACTGTGGCATTTCTGGAAGAAAAGATGCTACGGCAGCATTCTTGGAATACCACAGTCGACCTTCCAGTAGTCTCTACCGGTGAACTTCTGGGGTGGTATATATGTAATCAAGTGGTCAGAAATGATCGGCAGTATTGCTGGTTAACACAGAAATGACTCTAACCACCCAACCTGTAACAACCCCTAATGATCCAGTGTTCTACACTAGATTGGGGAGATGTGGATCCCAGTTGAGTACACCCTTAATTACCTTCCACAATGGTTTTAACGTGTCACTACAGAGTTGGTGACTGTGTGTCAGTGTCTAAGTCCTGCATATGTACCCCTCTTAAATGAATATTGAATCAAGGAACACAAACATCTTCATGCAATGTGGTAGTAGCTGTGGAACACCAACAGGCTCAGAGTTCTGCGGCTGCCATTTCATTAACATACCCCTGACCACAGTCCAAAGCAACTACACTAAAGTGAGCAAATGTAACTGCGCACCAAAGCGGTGACAATGGAGATGGCATCACACACTTAGTTTAACCACGCCCCATCACAGCCAGAACATGTTTACCAATGACCACCGAAAGACACAAACACCAGGATGCATAGTAAAACACAGCACTCAATTAATAAAACACAGAAAACATATCCGTACAAATGCTTTGTAACAAACATAAATATATGCCAGCATCAATGCAGCAGTGCGCAGCAGTGCAAGAAAATACATGGAAATAGCGAGAAAACAATGGACATCTTGGATTGCCTCAAGCCAAATGGCTTCATACATAAATGTATTGCTATAAACTGAAATACACGAGGAACATTAAGAGTTATGTTGACCTTGTCTGTTTCCCTCCATCCAAATGTGAAGGACAACCATGTAACTCCAACTCCTGCACATGACCAAGACATGGCTGAGGGAATAAGCCAGCCAATCCATGAAGGAATCCCTGCCCTCACAAATCACTAGAAATACGACCTGAACTACATAACCGCCAACTATTGTGCTACTCTCGTTACCATGCTATCTTTATGAACACTCTGGTAGTGTCACAAGCTGGAAAAGATGGACCTGATGCTGCAGCTTCCCCAGACACTCATGGGCATACCTCACACCTAGACACGTTTACACAGGTTCAGCATGTTCGACAAACACCGAACACGGGTATGCTACACCAAGTGCAAGTGCAAATCAACATACTGCCATATTAAGAACCTTGGACAAAGCCCTAAATATGAACCAAAAGTACATCACACCTATAACTGCTCAGAGCTCACTGCCCAATGCTATTATGTAACAGTCTCAATGCAACACATCACAGGAGACACCCTGGACAGCACTATGTCAGCAAGGAATTATGGGAAGTCACAGAATGCCATGAAGTGGTACACCCCTTCCCTCAGAGCAATCAAAACCCTCAAGCATCACCTAGAGCGAACTTGGATGACCAACCCTACTCCACAAAACAAAACAGCCACCGTAAGACTGAACATATCTGTATGAAATCAAGAAAGCCAAAAAACACTATGGAAACAGAATCTCCAACTCCAACAATCCATGCAGGGAACTCCGCAAAATCCTAGGGGAATTCAACTCCACCAGTTGCCTATCCCCCTAACTCAAAAGCTCCATGCAATGAACGTTCCAACCACCACTTTTATAGATAGACATCATACCATCACTATAAAACTAGCTCATCTCCCCCTACACATCCTGCCCTCTCACAAACCCTCTCTCAAACCCAATCCTTTCCTCCCCCGCCTTACCAGCATTGTCTTCATTCGCATCTCTTTCCAAGGCAGATTTCTGAAACCTACTAACTCTTAGCCGACCCTCAGGCTCACGTGGAGATCGTTGCCCACCCGCGTTTCTAAAAAAGATCTGTATCTCCACCTGTGCAGGCAGCGTAGCCCGCTCCATCATCAATAAGCCCTCTCTGCCAGAGGCTTTCAAAACCTTGCATGTTAAACTTCTACTCAAAACACCCAGCTTCGACCCACACTCCCCATCAAGCTACTCCCACTTACGCATCCTAAAACAAATATTTCCCTATCTCTCCTATCTCTTCTATCCTCCGCAATATATCTGCTACCTAGACTATGCCAATCGCCTCTGTTTAGGCATCCAAGCACACCAGCTCAGGAAACTCCAACAAATCCCAAAACTCAGCAGTCAGAAAGCTCTTTGTCCTCTCGCCCAGGGAACATACCCCTGTCGCCCTCAGAGTACTGCACTGGCTTCCTATTAGCCTAAGACTGACCTTCAAAGCCATGTGCATCGCACACCATGCTCTCAATAATCGAGGACCAGAGCTCCTACAGAATAAAATCATCCACTATAAACCCTCACAGAAATGTCTGTTCCAGCACAGATCTGCTCCTTGCTATTCCTCCTTACAACTCCACCAGAGTTGGCGGGTCAGCCTTCTCCCTCCTAGCTCCCACCATCTGGAACACTCTTCCTCTGCACATCCGCCACACTCAGAACCTTTCCTTCAAAAGAAGTCCTCAAAACCTGGCTATTTGCCGTATTATCCTGCCGTATTATCCGGAAACCTGTTGCTAACCTTCAAATATCCAATCTGAGCATAAGAACAATCAGCATCTGGAGGCGCCAGCCATTTATATGGTGGCGCGGACCTCACAGAACCTAGTGGCACTGGCTGTTATTGCGCTAGCCTGCACCACACACTCTATCAAACACCAATCATGACCCTGGTTTCCACAAAACCAACCAACTGAAACACAACCCTTCATATCGCTTTTCACTCTATGAAATGTCACAGGAATATTGGTCATGGCACCTGGCAGGGATGGGGAAGACACGCAAATCCCCCTCAAAGTAGTTGCAAAAGCATCACCACCATCGCACTCAGACAGATTGGGATGCACTTCGGGGAATGGTGATGGGAGGAATTGTGCCATGGCCATGTTTTGAGCCAGAATGACAGGTAGGGGTTTCTCGTGCATTACTACGGGCAGGCAATCAACAACCATCCTAGGAATTGCACTAAAAGGACTTGAGGGATGGACGGGTATCGTGCATGGATGAACTATAGGATGGGCTGCGCATGGTATAGGTAACAATTGAGATGATTCAGTAAGCGCAAGTATTCTGGGTAGATTTGCCATGCCATCGACCTTGAATAGCCTGTAAGTATAGCCCATGCTCCTTTAGTTGCAATTAGTTGAAGCATAGAATGTCGCTGACACTAACAGTTGTATCAGAGCCGCAAGAATCGACAAAATAAGCCAATACCTGATTGGGCATACATACAACAAATCACCACCGAATCTGCTAGGTACGTATAATGCACCACTCGAGTGGACAATGGCCGCAGGCATGGCTACCCCTACTCATCAGAATACAGCAAGGACTATGACAAATGTGTTCGTGCTGGTCACATAATTCTCTGCCTACTGACACCAGACTACGCCTCAACACCTATGACATCAGTATGCAGCAAAGAATTAAGACAAATTCGGGCATGTTGAACACATAGCTAGTCTCTAGCATTCACGCCATCTCCTGACTCCTCTCAGCACCCATCCAAATGCCTGACCTCAGGAGTTGCTCTCGACCAGAGCCATTTGGACAAATGCACACATGCCTTTTAATCTTACTCCGTGGCCTCCAACACTCTGGACTTCAGCCCCTGAGGGCGTTCCCACCACCAGCGCATTGAGACTATATTAATGTTAAAAGGCTAAAAGCCTCTATTGTTTTTTTCAAATTAAAATGTTTTAGTCTACATGTAAACTTTTTCATTTATACTGTTACAAAATACTGATTCATTTATACTGTTATAAAATGATTTGATGTATTTAAATGTGGTGACTTCTTCCAGTGGTTTATTTGTCACTGATAGCCTATGACATGTTTTTTTGTCACCAACCATTGTTTTGTAAGGGTCATTGTGATGCTGGAAATGCATTGGAGAGACAGGGACTCTCTGTCCTTGTCCTGCAGTCCTTTTTTATTTGTGTTCTATATTGTTTTCTTCCCAGGAGTCCATGTGGGACTCCTGGCAGTGCAGCTCTTCCTGTTTTTGGTTTGGTGTACAGACCCATGGGATACCCTTATGGCACGCATGGGTGAGGGTACAAACTTCTGCCCATAGTGTATGTTTTTGGGCACCTGTGTGTGGCCCAGAGAGCAGGGTATGGGCTGGTGGCAGCTACATGCTGAATTTGACAGGTGCTCTGAGTATCTTCCATTTTGGGATTCCCAGGCCCTGCATTAGGAATCAGTTGATTCCTGACAGGAAACAAGATGGCCCCTGTGGCCTCTTGCTTTCTATTGCCTGTTACCTTGTTTTCCCAAAATCCTGGGAAGCCCTGACTCTGTCCCTTCCTACAGACTGGCTGTTGGGTGGAAGTTCCATGTATGGTGTTGTTGTGAAGTCCAGGCCAGACTGGCTGAAGCCTTCCCAGTGACTGTATGATGTGGGTACCCCGGATCTGTGCTTAGAAACTGATTTTAGGTATTAAGTGTGTTATAAAAAAGACATTCAAAATGAAAGAATAAAATCAGGACTTGGCATACTAACACATATTTCCGGCAGAATGGAAAAAAATGATACCCAGATGCATACACCATGAATAGCCAAAAGAGCAGTCCCTGCTCATGACTACAAAAGAGGTTGAAGCACGCCATGTGTCAATATCCTGGGTTACAGACTGCTGAACCAACAATAGGCAAATTAGCCAGCAGTGCACAAGTGCAGAATGGCACATGCCACAACTTGAGGGTGCAGGAGGCAGCTGCATATGAGTTATAATTATAATTGTTCTTTTATAACGTGCTTAATACCAATGAGTGGTTTCTAAGTGCAGGTTTGCTATTCAAACCGTGACCACAAAATTGATGGGTGGAAGGTTTTGAACAAATCTGTACCACTGGCAATGCTCTGGGCAACCTTCCACACCACCATTTTTTAGCCTGTCTGCACCATTGCAAAAGGGGTCCAGCCATATGCAAATCAGTCAGGTACTGCCACCAATGGTAGCAGCCCAGCCCGAACTGCTAGGCCAGGTCCCCTCTGCACAGAAACACAAGCAACCCCAGATATGTTTCGGCCTTCTTGGGTCTCCTCAGTGAGGTGCAGCTTGGTTCCCTATGGCGCAGCGAGCAAGGGACCCATGTCTGGGCATACCCTCTCTCACATAGTGAGACAAACTGTGACCATAAAAGTGATGGGTGGAAGGTTTTGAACGAATCTGTACCACTGGCAATGCTCTGGGCAACCTTCCACACCACCGTTTTTTAGCCCGTCTGTGCCATTGGAAAAGGGGTCCAGCCATATGCAAATCAGTCAGGTACTGCCACCAATGGTAGCAGCCCAGCCCGAACTGCTAGGCCAGGTCCCCTCTGCACTGAAACACAGGCAACACCAGACATGTTTCGGCCTTGTTGGGCCTCCTCAGTGAGGTGCAGGTTGGTTCCCTCTGGCGCAGCGAGCAAGGGACCCACGTCTGGGCATACCCTCTCTCACATAGTGAGACAAACTGTGACCACAAAAGTGATGGGTGGAAGGTTTTGAACGAATCTGTACCACTGGCAATGCTCTGGGCAACCTTCCACACCACTGTTTTTTAGCCCGTCTGTGCCATTGGAAAATGAGTCCAGCCATATGCAAATCAGTCAGGTACTGCCACCAATGGTAGCAGCCCAGCCCGAACGGCTAGGCCAGGTCCCCTCTGCACGGAAACACAGGCAACCCCAGACATGTTTCGGCCTTGTTGGGCCTCCTCAGTGAGGTGCAGCTTGGTTCCCTATGGCGCAGCGAGCAAGGGACCCACGTCTGGGCATACCCTCTCTCACATAGTGAGACAAACTGTGACCATAAAAGTGATGGGTGGAAGGTTTTGAACGAATCTGTACCACTGGCAATGCTCTGGGCAACCTTCCACACCACCGTTTTTTAGCCCGTCTGTGCCATTGGAAAAGGGGTCCAGCCATATGCAAATCAGTCAGGTACTGCCACCAATGGTAGCAGCCCAGCCCGAACTGCTAGGCCAGGTCCCCTCTGCACGGAAACACAGGCAACACCAGACATGTTTCGGCCTTGTTGGGCCTCCTCAGTGAGGTGCAGGTTTGTTCCCTATGGCGCAGCGAGCAAGGGACCCACGTCTGGGCATACCCTCTCTCACATAGTGAGACAAACTGTGACCACAAAAGTGATGGGTGGAAGGTTTTGAACGAATCTGTGCAACCTTCCACACCACCGTTTTTTAGCCCGTCTGCGCCATTGCAAAAGGGGACCAGCCATATGCAAATCAGTCAGGTACTGCCACCAATGGTAGCAGCCCAGCCCGATCTGCTAGGCCAGGTCCCCTCTGCACGGAAACACAAGCAACCCCAGACAGGTTTTTGGCCTTGTTGGGCCTCCTCAGTGAGGTGAGGCTTGGTTCCCTATGGCGCAGCGAACAAGGGACCCACGTCTGGGCATACCCTCTCTCACATAGTGAGACAAACTGTGACCACAAAAGTGATGGGTGGAAGGTTTTGAATGGGTCCCATGTCTGGGGATGCTTGTGGTCTCGTACAGAAGGGATGTGACCTAGCAGTTTGGGCTGGACTGCCCCTTTTGGGTTAGGACCAAGCCTGATTTGCATATGGTTTTTCCCCTTCTGTAATGGCTTGGAAAGCTGAAAAACGATGGTCTGGAGGGTTGCCCAGAGCTTTGCTGTGGTTATGATTAATTCAAAACCTTCCAGCCATCACCTTTCTGTTTTGCCTTGCCATTCAAACCTACGTTGTCTTGCTTCCAAGACTAACGCGTTGCTCCTGAGCTATCCTTCCCCTAGTGAACACACACCTGGCTACTTTCAGTGCAGCAACTGATCACACTGTACTGCCGTGACTGGGACTACATCACAGACTCCTTGGCGCATACAGTGGCTATACTGGTTATTTGAAGAAACCATATTAACATGGTCCTACACCACTACAAGCTTTGAAGAGTCAGGGGAACACACGTGGGCTGAAGAACGTGGCTTCTTAGAAAGATGGTCGCCAATGCATCACGTGCCTTATGCTCATAAACCTCCTGACGCTATCAGCAGGCAGCAACACAACAGGCCAATCTCCATTCAGTCCCCCACATCAACTTCAGTCCACCACCTGTTGCCCCACTGATTGCCCCACTACTAGCATGAGCAGATTACTCAATTTCACGAGGGTGCTACAGCGCTGATAGTAGACGCTGCCCTCATTAGCTTTCTGGGAGTTATAGTATTGAATTACATCAAAGGAACATAATAGATTGAAATAAAATAAATGGTAGCGTGTTTCAATAAGCAAGCACAACAACCTTTTCACCTGTGTGAAAGAGAACAGTATCCATTGTTGAAAAACGCTACCAATGAATATGCATGATGCAGTAATGGTTATATGTTTATTGGTACTATTGTATGCATTGTATCAAGGATTTACACAACTGCTGCTGTGAAAAAACGTAATAATCCATAATAAGGATTACGAAGTAATAATTGGAAGGTTGTTTGTATTGTAGATTATATGTCATAAGGATTGAGTTTTTAATTAATGAATACTATATGTGCATGGTATCTAGTCATAGCATTGAATGCCAAAGAATTGAATGTCTTACCATCTAAAAAAAAGCGTCGGAAAAAAAGCATCTAATGCAGTTTTCTTTTTAAGGTAAAGGGTTTATTTTAATTGTATTGGGTTTTTAAAGGTAAAAAGGCGGGTTGGGGGGTCTCCCACCCATAAAAATAAAGTCCAACAAAATGCATTCAATGTTTTTTTTCAATGCTTTTTTTTAGATGGCAAGGCATTCGATGCAATGACTATAAACCTATGTGCAAATGTATATTTCAAGGAAGTTTCTCAGACATACTAGTTGATCTCCCATTCATTCTGCTGGGTCACACTCAGGCAACCAATCACCCAGAAGGGCATTCAGCAGTCAGTCAGCCAATCAGGCATACTGTGCATTCAGGCCATTCTCCTCCCTCTCAGACACTCACAAGGAATGTGTATTGGGACAAGTACCCAGCCATTCAACACTACACACTGCATTCATACCAGTTTTGGGCAGGGCTGTCTCAGTCATTGTGTCAAACACCAGAAACCAGACATCCACAACAAGAAGTGCATATTGGTCACACACTCCATTCACTCAGGTCCCACAAACCTCTGTTGCTCTGTCTGGTCTTGCTGCCAAGACCAGCACGTTGCCACTGTGCTATCCTCTGTGCTATCTTCCTTTGCATTCTGGAACATGCATTTTTGCATTTCTCATTTTAAATGTAGCTTTAAAAGATCCAGAATTCAAAGAAAAAGCAAACAGGACTGGATAAACTACCCATGCATGGTTGGCAAAGCTTGACAGGTCTGCATGTGAGGGGAACATGTTTGGGTGTCTCTGCAGGCAATTTGAAGGCACTTTTGTTTTTTGGTTGGGCTTTGACTTCCATGAGCATCTCGTTTTGGCTGGAGGTAGTTGTGGAATTACTTTTTACTGGATTCTAGGCGGATTACTAATTTTAGTATTGCAGTATTTACTGACTGTGGCATTTCTGGAAGAAAAGATGCTACGGCAGCATTCTTGGAATACCACAGTCGACCTTCCAGTAGTCTCTACCGGTGAACTTCTGGGGTGGTATATATGTAATCAAGTGGTCAGAAATGATTGGCAGTATTGCTGGTTAACACAGAAATAACTCTAACCACCCAACCTGTAACAACCCCTAATGATCCAGTGTTCTACACTAGATTGGGGAGATGTGGATCCCAGTTGAGTACACCCTTAATTACCTTCCACAATGGTTTTAACGTGTCACTACAGAGTTGGTGACTGTGTGTCAGTGTCTAAGTCCTGCATATGTACCCCTCTTAAATGAATATTGAATCAAGGAACACAAACATCTTCATGCAATGTGGTAGTAGCTGTGGAACACCAACAGGCTCAGAGTTCTGCGGCTGCCATTTCATTAACATACCCCTGACCACAGTCCAAAGCAACTACACTAAAGTGAGCAAATGTAACTGCGCACCAAAGCGGTGACAATGGAGATGGCATCACACACTTAGTTTAACCACGCCCCATCACAGCCAGAACATGTTTACCAATGACCACCGAAAGACACAAACACCAGGATGCATAGTAAAACACAGCACTCAATTAATAAAACACAGAAAACATATCCGTACAAATGCTTTGTAACAAACATAAATATATGCCAGCATCAATGCAGCAGTGCGCAGCAGTGCAAGAAAATACATGGAAATAGCGAGAAAACAATGGACATCTTGGATTGCCTCAAGCCAAATGGCTTCATACATAAATGTATTGCTATAAACTGAAATACACGAGGAACATTAAGAGTTATGTTGACCTTGTCTGTTTCCCTCCATCCAAATGTGAAGGACAACCATGTAACTCCAACTCCTGCACATGACCAAGACATGGCTGAGGGAATAAGCCAGCCAATCCATTAAGGAATCCCTGCCCTCACAAATCACTAGAAATACGACCTGAACTACATAACCGCCAACTATTGTGCTACTCTCGTTACCATGCTATCTTTATGAACACTCTGGTAGTGTCACAAGCTGGAAAAGATGGACCTGATGCTGCAGCTTCCCCAGACACTCATGGGCATACCTCACACCTAGACACGTTTACACAGGTTCAGCATGTTCGACAAACACCGAACACGGGTATGCTACACCAAGTGCAAGTGCAAATCAACATACTGCCATATTAAGAACCTTGGACAAAGCCCTAAATATGAACCAAAAGTACATCACACCTATAACTGCTCAGAGCTCACTGCCCAATGCTATTATGTAACAGTCTCAATGCAACACATCACAGGAGACACCCTGGACAGCACTATGTCAGCAAGGAATTATGGGAAGTCACAGAATGCCATGAAGTGGTACACCCCTTCCCTCAGAGCAATCAAAACCCTCAAGCATCACCTAGAGCGAACTTGGATGACCAACCCTACTCCACAAAACAAAACAGCCACCGTAAGACTGAACATATCTGTATGAAATCAAGAAAGCCAAAAAACACTATGGAAACAGAATCTCCAACTCCAACAATCCATGCAGGGAACTCCGCAAAATCCTAGGGGAATTCAACTCCACCAGTTGCCTATCCCCCTAACTCAAAAGCTCCCTGCAATGAACGTTCCAACCACCACTTTTATAGATAGACATCATACCATCACTATAAAACTAGCTCATCTCCCCCTACACATCCTGCCCTCTCACAAACCCTCTCTCAAACCCAATCCTTTCCTCCCCCGCCTTACCAGCATTGTCTTCATTCGCATCTCTTTCCAAGGCAGATTTCTGAAACCTACTAACTCTTAGCCGACCCTCAGGCTCACGTGGAGATCGTTGCCCACCCGCGTTTCTAAAAAAGATCTGTATCTCCACCTGTGCAGGCAGCGTAGCCCGCTCCATCATCAATAAGCCCTCTCTGCCAGAGGCTTTCAAAACCTTGCATGTTAAACTTCTACTCAAAACACCCAGCTTCGACCCACACTCCCCATCAAGCTACTCCCACTTACGCATCCTAAAACAAATATTTCCCTATCTCTCCTATCTCTTCTATCCTCCACAATGTATCTGCTACCTAGACTATGCCAATCGCCTCTGTTTAGGCATCCAAGCACACCAGCTCAGGAAACTCCAACAAATCCCAAAACTCAGCAGTCAGAAAGCTCTTTGTCCTCTCGCCCAGGGAACATACCCCTGTCGCCCTCAGAGTACTGCACTGGCTTCCTATTAGCCTAAGACTGACCTTCAAAGCCATGTGCATCGCACACCATGCTCTCAATAATCGAGGACCAGAGCTCCTACAGAATAAAATCATCCACTATAAACCCTCACAGAAATGTCTGTTCCAGCACAGATCTGCTCCTTGCTATTCCTCCTTACAACTCCACCAGAGTTGGCGGGTCAGCCTTCTCCCTCCTAGCTCCCACCATCTGGAACACTCTTCCTCTGCACATCCGCCACACTCAGAACCTTTCCTTCAAAAGAAGTCCTCAAAACCTGGCTATTTGCCGTATTATCCTGCCGTATTATCCGGAAACCTGTTGCTAACCTTCAAATATCCAATCTGAGCATAAGAACAATCAGCATCTGGAGGCGCCAGCCATTTATATGGTGGCGCGGACCTCACAGAACCTAGTGGCACTGGCTGTTATTGCGCTAGCCTGCACCACACACTCTATCAAACACCAATCATGACCCTGGTTTCCACAAAACCAACCAACTGAAACACAACCCTTCATATCGCTTTTCACTCTATGAAATGTCACAGGAATATTGGTCATGGCACCTGGCAGGGATGGGGAAGACACGCAAATCCCCCTCAAAGTAGTTGCAAAAGCATCACCACCATCGCACTCAGACAGATTGGGATGCACTTCGGGGAATGGTGATGGGAGGAATTGTGCCATGGCCATGTTTTGAGCCAGAATGACAGGTAGGGGTTTCTCGTGCATTACTACGGGCAGGCAATCAACAACCATCCTAGGAATTGCACTAAAAGGACTTGAGGGATGGACGGGTATCGTGCATGGATGAACTATAGGATGGGCTGCGCATGGTATAGGTAACAATTGAGATGATTCAGTAAGCGCAAGTATTCTGGGTAGATTTGCCATGCCATCGACCTTGAATAGCCTGTAAGTATAGCCCATGCTCCTTTAGTTGCAATTAGTTGAAGCATAGAATGTCGCTGACACTAACAGTTGTATCAGAGCCGCAAGAATCGACAAAATAAGCCAATACCTGATTGGGCATACATACAACAAATCACCACCGAATCTGCTAGGTACGTATAATGCACCACTCGAGTGGACAATGGCCGCAGGCATGGCTACCCCTACTCATCAGAATACAGCAAGGACTATGACAAATGTGTTCATGCTGGTCACATAATTCTCTGCCTACTGACACCAGACTACGCCTCAACACCTATGACATCAGTATGCAGCAAAGAATTAAGACAAATTCGGGCATGTTGAACACATAGCTAGTCTCTAGCATTCACGCCATCTCCTGACTCCTCTCAGCACCCATCCAAATGCCTGACCTCAGGAGTTGCTCTCGACCAGAGCCATTTGGACAAATGCACACATGCCTTTTAATCTTACTCCGTGGCCTCCAACACTCTGGACTTCAGCCCCTGAGGGCGTTCCCACCACCAGCGCATTGAGACTATATTAATGTTAAAAGGCTAAAAGCCTCTATTGTTTTTTTCAAATTAAAATGTTTTAGTCTACATGTAAACTTTTTCATTTATACTGTTACAAAATACTGATTCATTTATACTGTTATAAAATGATTTGATGTATTTAAATGTGGTGACTTCTTCCAGTGGTTTATTTGTCACTGATAGCCTATGACATGTTTTTTTGTCACCAACCATTGTTTTGTAAGGGTCATTGTGATGCTGGAAATGCATTGGAGAGACAGGGACTCTCTGTCCTTGTCCTGCAGTCCTTTTTTATTTGTGTTCTATATTGTTTTCTTCCCAGGAGTCCATGTGGGACTCCTGGCAGTGCAGCTCTTCCTGTTTTTGGTTTGGTGTACAGACCCATGGGATACCCTTATGGCACGCATGGGTGAGGGTACAAACTTCTGCCCATAGTGTATGTTTTTGGGCACCTGTGTGTGGCCCAGAGAGCAGGGTATGGGCTGGTGGCAGCTACATGCTGAATTTGACAGGTGATCTGAGTATCTTCCATTTTGGGATTCCCAGGCCCTGCATTAGGAATCAGTTGATTCCTGACAGGAAACAAGATGGCCCCTGTGGCCTCTTGCTTTCTATTGCCTGTTACCTTGTTTTCCCAAAATCCTGGGAAGCCCTGACTCTGTCCCTTCCTACAGACTGGCTGTTGGGTGGAAGTTCCATGTATGGTGTTGTTGTGAAGTCCAGGCCAGACTGGCTGAAGCCTTCCCAGTGACTGTATGATGTGGGTACCCCGGATCTGTGCTTAGAAACTGATTTTAGGTATTAAGTGTGTTATAAAAAAGACATTCAAAATGAAAGAATAAAATCAGGACTTGGCATACTAACACATATTTCCGGCAGAATGGAAAAAAATGATACCCAGATGCATACACCATGAATAGCCAAAAGAGCAGTCCCTGCTCATGACTACAAAAGAGGTTGAAGCACGCCATGTGTCAATATCCTGGGTTACAGACTGCTGAACCAACAATAGGCAAATTAGCCAGCAGTGCACAAGTGCAGAATGGCACATGCCACAACTTGAGGGTGCAGGAGGCAGCTGCATATGAGTTATAATTATAATTGTTCTTTTATAACGTGCTTAATACCAATGAGTGGTTTCTAAGTGCAGGTTTGCTATTCAAACCGTGACCACAAAATTGATGGGTGGAAGGTTTTGAACAAATCTGTACCACTGGCAATGCTCTGGGCAACCTTCCACACCACCATTTTTTAGCCTGTCTGCACCATTGCAAAAGGGGTCCAGCCATATGCAAATCAGTCAGGTACTGCCACCAATGGTAGCAGCCCAGCCCGAACTGCTAGGCCAGGTCCCCTCTGCACAGAAACACAAGCAACCCCAGATATGTTTCGGCCTTCTTGGGTCTCCTCAGTGAGGTGCAGCTTGGTTCCCTATGGCGCAGCGAGCAAGGGACCCATGTCTGGGCATACCCTCTCTCACATAGTGAGACAAACTGTGACCATAAAAGTGATGGGTGGAAGGTTTTGAACGAATCTGTACCACTGGCAATGCTCTGGGCAACCTTCCACACCACCGTTTTTTAGCCCGTCTGTGCCATTGGAAAAGGGGTCCAGCCATATGCAAATCAGTCAGGTACTGCCACCAATGGTAGCAGCCCAGCCCGAACTGCTAGGCCAGGTCCCCTCTGCACTGAAACACAGGCAACACCAGACATGTTTCGGCCTTGTTGGGCCTCCTCAGTGAGGTGCAGGTTGGTTCCCTCTGGCGCAGCGAGCAAGGGACCCACGTCTGGGCATACCCTCTCTCACATAGTGAGACAAACTGTGACCACAAAAGTGATGGGTGGAAGGTTTTGAACGAATCTGTACCACTGGCAATGCTCTGGGCAACCTTCCACACCACTGTTTTTTAGCCCGTCTGTGCCATTGGAAAATGAGTCCAGCCATATGCAAATCAGTCAGGTACTGCCACCAATGGTAGCAGCCCAGCCCGAACGGCTAGGCCAGGTCCCCTCTGCACGGAAACACAGGCAACCCCAGACATGTTTCGGCCTTGTTGGGCCTCCTCAGTGAGGTGCAGCTTGGTTCCCTATGGCGCAGCGAGCAAGGGACCCACGTCTGGGCATACCCTCTCTCACATAGTGAGACAAACTGTGACCATAAAAGTGATGGGTGGAAGGTTTTGAACGAATCTGTACCACTGGCAATGCTCTGGGCAACCTTCCACACCACCGTTTTTTAGCCCGTCTGTGCCATTGGAAAAGGGGTCCAGCCATATGCAAATCAGTCAGGTACTGCCACCAATGGTAGCAGCCCAGCCCGAACTGCTAGGCCAGGTCCCCTCTGCACGGAAACACAGGCAACACCAGACATGTTTCGGCCTTGTTGGGCCTCCTCAGTGAGGTGCAGGTTTGTTCCCTATGGCGCAGCGAGCAAGGGACCCACGTCTGGGCATACCCTCTCTCACATAGTGAGACAAACTGTGACCACAAAAGTGATGGATGGAAGGTTTTGAACGAATCTGTGCAACCTTCCACACCACCGTTTTTTAGCCCGTCTGCGCCATTGCAAAAGGGGACCAGCCATATGCAAATCAGTCAGGTACTGCCACCAATGGTAGCAGCCCAGCCCGATCTGCTAGGCCAGGTCCCCTCTGCACGGAAACACAAGCAACCCCAGACAGGTTTTTGGCCTTGTTGGGCCTCCTCAGTGAGGTGAGGCTTGGTTCCCTATGGCGCAGCGAACAAGGGACCCACGTCTGGGCATACCCTCTCTCACATAGTGAGACAAACTGTGACCACAAAAGTGATGGGTGGAAGGTTTTGAATGGGTCCCATGTCTGGGGATGCTTGTGGTCTCGTACAGAAGGGATGTGACCTAGCAGTTTGTGCTGGACTGCCCCTTTTGGGTTAGGACCAAGCCTGATTTGCATATGGTTTTTCCCCTTCTGTAATGGCTTGGAAAGCTGAAAAACGATGGTCTGGAGGGTTGCCCAGAGCTTTGCTGTGGTTATGATTAATTCAAAACCTTCCAGCCATCACCTTTCTGTTTTGCCTTGCCATTCAAACCTACGTTGTCTTGCTTCCAAGACTAACGCGTTGCTCCTGAGCTATCCTTCCCCTAGTGAACACACACCTGGCTACTTTCAGTGCAGCAACTGATCACACTGTACTGCCGTGACTGGGACTACATCACAGACTCCTTGGCGCATACAGTGGCTATACTGCTTATTTGAAGAAACCATATTAACATGGTCCTACACCACTACAAGCTTTGAAGAGTCAGGGGAACACACGTGGGCTGAAGAACGTGGCTTCTTAGAAAGATGGTCGCCAATGCATCACGTGCCTTATGCTCATAAACCTCCTGACGCTATCAGCAGGCAGCAACACAACAGGCCCATCTCCATTCAGTCCCCCACATCAACTTCAGTCCACCACCTGTTGCCCCACTGATTGCCCCACTACTAGCATGAGCAGATTACTCAATTTCACGAGGGTGCTACAGCGCTGATAGTAGACGCTGCCCTCATTAGCTTTCTGGGAGTTATAGTATTGAATTACATCAAAGGAACATAATAGATTGAAATAAAATAAATGGTAGCGTGTTTCAATAAGCAAGCACAACAACCTTTTCACCTGTGTGAAAGAGAACAGTATCCATCGTTGAAAAACGCCACCAATGAATATGCATGATGCAGTAATGGTTATATGTTTATTGGTACTATTGTATGCATTGTATCAAGGATTTACACAACTGCTGCTGTGAAAAAACGTAATAATCCATAATAAGGATTACGGAGTAATAATTAGAAGGTTGTTTGTATTGTAGATTATATGTCATAAGGATTGAGTTTTTAATTAATGAATACTATATGTGCATGGTATCTAGTCATAGCATTGAATGCCAAAGAATTGAATGTCTTACCATCTAAAAAAAAGCGTCGGAAAAAAAGCATCTAATGCAGTTTTCTTTTTAAGGTAAAGGGTTTATTTTAATTGTATTGGGTTTTTAAAGGTAAAAAGGCGGGTTGGGGGGTCTCCCACCCATAAAAATAAAGTCCAACAAAATTCATTCAATGTTTTTTTTCAATGCTTTTTTTTAGATGGCAAGGCATTCGATGCAATGACTATAAACCTATGTGCATACGTATATTTCAAGGAAGTTTCTCAGACTTATTTTTCGAGCGTTGCCTTTGATTTTCTACCAGGCAGAGAGCTAGTCCGTCAGGGTACCATTGTTAATATGCATATTCAAATACTACATCATTCATTGTTTAGCCTACTATATGTAGTCTGTATTGGTGCTGGCAAGACGTACGCTATTGCAATTGGTGTCAACAGATTCAGGAGGGATGTTGCATCCTGGTAAAGATTCCTAAAAATAGAATAGGTTGGAAACATGCGTTTTGACATTAGGTTGATGTAGTGTCTTTGTTGGAAAGCCCTCATGATTTACATTTTGATGTAGTGTTAACTGTCGTTTCATTGTTGACATATTTGCACATTTTCTGGCCACTTAGTGGAACATTTTACGGCACATCACTCACTGTTTTTTTCACACATCTTTCTATCCCCCTGAATTTGTATAAAAAAACGGAGTGATCTTAAATTAAGCTTTTTGAATACTTTCATTACATTTTTGAATTATTTTATTATAAAAGAAATGTATGTCCCAACTGCACTGGTTTGATTGTTTATACATATCGAGCAAAAGAGTGCAGCCCCAAAAAAAAGCTCCCCTATTATTTTTAGGAATATTAACTTATGAACAGGTTCACTCACTAAGTTCGTTCTGAGGTCATTGTTTAGAAAGAGCACTTATATATTTGGTATTTATGAACCTGAGAAAAGAGTTTGATAGGATAAACAGAAGTAAGTCGTGGCAGGTCCTAAAGGTCCAATGAGAAAACTATACTAATTAAACAGATCATGAACCATATGGCACGTATGGAAGGGAGAATGACACCCATCTCCTGATTAGCATATACCAAACATTGTCTAACGCACATTAATGCCTGTTCTTATTTTGATAATCAATACACCATAATGGCTCAGGCATTTCAAAGTCCTATAAAGACCTTGCTTCTTACTTATGTCTTGCACAGGGAAACGTGTGAATTGATGAAACCCTCACATCGAATACATACGATATTAACTGCATATCACTTTCCAGGTTATCTAACATGGGCAACATGTATACAAATGTGTACATGATCACCAGAACACATTTCAACCTGTTCTTGTCAAGAGGGGTAACTGTAAAATGCTCATGATCAATATCACTGGGCAATAGTTGTCTACTTTGCAATGCACCTAATGAAGAGCTATTGTACGTGTGCTTTCTATGTGGCTTATGTTATGCCTCGCAAACCTTTCTTAACACCTCTATTTAGCAGATGGAACTTCACGCAATGCAGGCCTGAACTGTATTACTTGTTGCTAGCTGATACCCCTGTAATCGCATGGTCACTGCTATGTTACTTGAGAGGAGCATTGGAAATTAGAAGTGTTCACTTGAAAGAATCAATTCGGCATGAGCTGTAATGTGAATGTGTGAATGTGTGACCTTACCGTGTTATCTTTTGTACACAATCATAGTAATGTCTGGAATAAGCAGATTTTATGTTTTTTATCTTTTTCACTGATGAATGTCTTGGGTGAAACACACCAATCCACATTTTTGAATTACTGTGTATTCGATTGATATTCATAGGGACTCAAATGTATTGATTATTGAGGAAGGTAGCGACATGAATGTTTAACTATTGTATATTTGATTAATATTATTAATATTTAGGCAGAATTAATTGTATACATTGGTACACATTTTTCTTTTGCGTCTGTGCAGTTTTACGTGTTCAAACGTGTGTGATGTGAACCTAAAAACGTTCAAGGTTTGAAACTTGTAAACCATAGATTTAGAGAACACCATAAAAGAATGTGCTGAATTAAAGATGCCAAGCGAGCTATTGTTATTGATGTAGGAGTTATATATTATTCAAAAAGATTCTTTTACCAATCGTTCTACAATTATATTTCTATCACAGACCTTTGCTTGTGATTTGCGTTGTCTTGCTGTGAGTTTTAACTATCAAGTTGGCATGTATGCTTACTTAAGAAGATGTGGAGAGTCTTGTGAAGTATTGGTTTAATGCAATTTAAGGTTTCGTCTGTAGTGAGATGGTTGAAATTAATTTACACTGAGAAACATTAATGCTTCCTTTTCAAACATGTGTTACATATTAATTAGTTGGAACCACAACTCTTTTTTTTAAAGTATGCATACTCAAACTTCAGATTCACCCTGAAAATCGACTAATGTATACTTATGTGGATATGTATCTTCAGTAAATAGTCCAATGCTTCCAACAGACGCAGGAAGGACCTTGCCGTGGTTCTGTTGCTCATAGCACAAGCGGCTATGCTAACGCTTCCTGGTTTTGCAAACATAACCTTTCTCAATTTCTTTGTTTACATGCAATTAAACATACACTTACTGAATCATTCATAAAAACCCACACACTGTCCGGTTGTAACGCTGATGACTAACGGGGTAATAAAAAAAATGTAAATTGAACAGAGGGGAGAGCCAATGTGTGCACTTATGTGCACTCAGTTTTCGTGAAATTCTGCTCACCTGCATACACAATTTAGTTAAAAAATGCATGCAAAACCTTTGGAAACCAGGTGTGCACAAAGGTTTTGTACTTTGTAGTACAGAAAAATGCAAATGCCTCTTGCAATGTTTGCCTACAGGAGACACACACAATGGATTCCTACAGAATCCGTCTTCCTTCAGCATTTGCTAAAAGCAAGCAGATTCAATAGGAATCCAATGGCTTTCCTACGCCATAAAAATTACAGACCAACGTGAAACCTGTTTTCGATGGGCAGAGTGGGAATGGGATGCATAAAAAATGCGGCCTCACTAAGAGTGTGGCGGTATTCCTTGTGGTAATACCGCCAAATGGAATTACTGTTGCCACATAGAGAAAGCCTGCAGTACATTGAAGGGTCATGGTTTTGTATGGAGGACATTTCCTTTACACAAACCCAAGTGGGTTATAGGGTGTTTTAGACTGCAGTAGAAGTCGTGGTAATTGCGTTGGCATCATACTTTTTTAGGACAACAAAAACTCTCAATGAGGCCTGTGTTATTCCTGTTTCGTGCCCCTACTCCTCCTGCTAAAACAACCAAAATCCCCTGGAGTGCAAACAATGTTGTCATGCCTGCTGTAACAAATGTACGCTTGGTTTAATACCACTTTTTACAATCCCCTGGATTAAAAACCCACAAGTGCCTGGACTTGTGTTCTTTAAGGTTAGCACACATTCAATTACACTGCCTGAAAGCATCATTGGGGCATATCAATTTTCTCTCACAGAAACAGCCATCTCATTGACGCATATTGCAGACATATGGCTGATAACTCTGCTCTTTGTGCTGGATATAATTGTGTCATTAGGCGTCTGCTTGTCATTCAAAATAGTAATTCAACAGGGGTCATCATACCCAAACATGCATGGCCTGTCCTCAATGTGCGTGAACTCCGTGAGACAAACAAAGGCTCATACTCACTCATGCATGCCTCATTGCCAGAGGTTGGTGGACCCGTATTTAGAACATTCGCCTGGGAAGCAAGGAGCTGCAGAAGCTGTGGGTTTGATAATCTTCACCTATGATTTCCCTGTAGGGTGTTAATAGACACATTCAGCTTAAAACCTCATAGTATGCATTTGATTCCAAATGAAAAAATGTGCATTGTAGAACATCTGATGTGTCAATGATCATAGCACCTAAAAGCGAGATGGTGATTACAAGGGCAAAAACTACTGCAGGTGCACATTTGAACACAGTATTTGCCAATCTCCAATTTGTTGATGGCACAGAGCTATATATGGAAGCTAACACAATCTACAGTAGGCAAACCATGCTGCTGAAGTTCATTCAAAGACCAGTGTTGGGACGTGATGGAATGACCATTTAAAACACCTAAGAAGGCGAAGGAGAAGGTTCTCCCAAAGTCTAAGAAAATATCAGTGCCTCAGAGGAAGAACAACGTTATTTTCATCGACAAAGTTGACTTATCATACAGTTTTCTCTTTCCTTTTTCTTCCCATATTAAATGGCCAGTGCACATTCTTTGAGCCTTGGAGGAGCTTGATATTGTAGGAGAAAGCCTGATGCATCCCTTTCTGCTACAATTTTATACCGCAAGATCTTAACAAGACAGCTACATACTTTGGACTGTCCATTTCATTCTCAATGCTCATTTACTTCTAGGTATAAACCAAAAACAAACTAGACACAATAAATAACCACCACACGCTTTCACAGTTATACACCTTTACATTCAGTCATCAGAAAGAACGGATAGACAGTCAAACCAATTACTAGTTGGTAAGCATGGAGGCATTAGCAATGCCTGTTGGCTTTGGACACATGTAGGAATAGAGGAAAACACACTTTATAACAACAAGCACTTTGCATTGGGGCAGCATAGCAATTCAAATATAAGTGATTTCCCTGTAACCTGAGACATCCTAACCAGCACTTTTGGATATGAAAATAATGCACTAGGAATACAGTTTTAGCTCTCAATTACACCTCTACCCTTGCTAAACGTTTTATTAGTAACAGAATAATGATATTGGTGATTTTGATCTTCTGGCCCCCTCTGCGTGAATGAACCCCCTACCCTAGCAAATACTTGGAATTTTGGCTACTTTGTTAATCCTTTGGTATCGGAAGGATTAAAAAGTTTCTGCCTTCCCTGCCCAGTCTGAAACGTTACCAATGAAAAGACCCTGCATAAGCAGTCCTAATCAATTGTTGACCTATTAATACTCACATCAATCGCTCTCCCTTTTCAGGAGTGATCATCTTGCCCCTCTCTTGCTAGGCCCTTCCTGATAATTTGGCTAATTTCTGCCAGGACACTGCCCCTGATTCAAAGTATGGCTTTCAAGGTACACTTTCTGCATCTACAACACACTCCAGTCCAGTCGAGAAACTTCCAAAGTCGCAACGCAGGACAGCTCTCTCTCTCCTGTCAGGCAAAAGCAGCACATCTCTCTCCCTATGAAGTTAAATGAAAGACCAAACCCCCTTCTTCCTTTCTCCCAATTTTAAACCTTTCAGTAAAAAAAGCCTCTTAACCCATGTCTCTGTGCATTTTCTTTATTTTCCAGCCTCTTCTGTGGTGTCATCTTTTGCTAATCACACCGCGTGCCACAAACTTTCAGCACCCATTCCTGCCCCCTCTGATTCTGCTCATGTAATTTTCCATCCCCTGGCTTGAATGACCTTTGAACGGTGTTCTTCCTCTCAATAATGTTGTATCCTTCCGTCCCCTCTTCCTGCTGCGCACAATGAATGTTTATACGCAAGGCCTATCGCACTGTTACACTGCATGCTCTGCCTTGCGAATGTTGGGTGGACTACCGGCAATCAAAACAAAAAATGTGACTCCTCTGAGGAAAATTACTAGGTGCACCTCTTGCATGGATAACAAGGTTTTATTTCTCAAATGGAAACTATAACATGTCAGTAGGGGTATTCAATCCCGACTGTCATGGAGCGCATTAACTAGTTCAAAACAAAGCAATACATTTTAAATTACGTTGTCGTCATACATGATGCAAGAAATATACAGTACGAATTCTCCTAGGTCATTAACCGCGACTATGTACATAGCAACTGCTCCATATGGGATGCCAAGTAATTGCTCATCATTACTTTGAGTCAGTCTCCTTCTACATGGCCTCTGGATGTGTTACTGTTAGGTCCCAGAGACGTGATTGGATCCCTAACTGGGAATGCTTTTCTCCCTAGGGGCAACTCACATGATGTGCACCTAGTAGTCATACATGAGCTCAGTGGATACTTTCGAGGTCAAATTGGCCCTCTGAAATGCTAAGTGCTTGTCTGGATCCCAGACACACAGGTGATCCCACCAAGCCTCCCTGGTACTGTCCTATATTTGTAATCCTCTCCCACCTCGTAGTACAAATCACAAGACATCCTGCTCTGTGATCCCCCTTTGGTAGCAGCCCCCTCCCTGGATGTTCACCTGGGCTCTGCTGGGACCACACTAAACAATCACCTTGTAAGGGATTTAGGAGTTCTAAGGGTAGGCATCTGGTAGTTCAGATAGAATATAATGGGGGCACTGGCTCCCAAAATCTGAACAGGGCTGTTTTGGCAGCTCAGGACCTCTGCCCTGGCTCCCAGGAGATCGTCCTTCAGGGACAGGCCAAGCCCTGCACACTCTTGGCTATTCACATTCCTTTCTAGTTACATAGGGCTGCCTTGTGCTGCATTGGGGTGATTGTATCTGGTGGGAAGGCCTTTTCGTCTGCCGTCTGGGTTGGAATTGGGGATGGAAAAGTGTGTTAATGCCAATATTCTATGATGTGCTACAGCTAGAGCCTGGCCGTTCTAGGCCTTAATCTTAAAATGTGATAGTTCAGTGTGTATTGCCGCAAAGTTAAAATGGCTCGACTACCCTTCATTACTGTGGGATATAATGTTCTCTAGCCCCTACAGGGCATCCCCTCCCTCCTACAGTCACCCTTCTATGTTACCATCTATCATTTGTACATCTTCCTCAGCCTGAATTGCTTTGGTGGTCAGGGGACCTCAATGAGCATCCCAACATTCCTCCCTTTAGTTAATCCTACATTAACTAACTCTGCTACCAATATTGCAGTTTCTTGGGCCCTGCTTGTTCCCACCTATGGTACCCGTACTCTACACACATTGCGCAAACTTTCCCCAGTGCGGGCATATTGTTTGAGGGCACATGTAAGGTAAGTACACCTTCCATCACCTGAAAGGTACATTTTTGGGATTTGGTGAGGGTGTGGTCACAGTCCCTGGGTATCTATTGATCTCTCAATCCTTACAAAACCAGGTTTGGTATGATCATCTGTCTGAGCATGCCCATCTTTTGTAGTGCAAAGTGCACTACTTGTCCCAATTAAAACCATCATCATTGCGCTATTTGGGAGTATTTTCACACAGCACCGTAGGATCATCTGGCACATGCAGAACATCACTGACAGCAGTACCATGATAGTGACCACAATCTTCACCACTGCTCTCATCCATGATGGTGCCCAACAGAACATTCCATCAAACCAATTGTCTCTTCAATTCCTCCTTCACTTTCCATACCAGACTTTATTCTGTGAAGGGCCCCTATGATGTGCAGCAGGGACCCATTTTTGGCATCATTTGAGGTGTTTATGTGCAGCAAGACAGTCTGATTTGTTAGCAGGCCTCCTTCCATGACTGTTCATAGATCAAACACATACCGACTCTCGAGGGTCATCAGCCTAATAGCCTGCATCTCGCTCTTGATCACTTACAATCATTTCCCTGTACCAATCACCAACTGAATCATTTCCCCTCATACTATCCAGAGCCATTTTTAATTTGCTGCAGTCTGGACTCCAGGTAACAGGATAGATTCAAAGAACACTTCCGTCTTTGAACAGCCAATACTTGTCTGGTATTTCAGTAGCTTGTAGGCATTTTCAGATAGAGAATTCGATCTCTTCCTTTACCTTTGCAGTGAGCACTTCTTCCTCTTTGTGTGCAGGGACTGAGGTGGGGGTTGCATGGACTGTTTTGCTACAGAAGATAGTGCTATCGCTAGGTGTTCTTCAGGAACCACAAGTATGGGTGAATGCAGTGTTGCCAATGAGATTACTCCCCTCCATGATGGTGAAAGGTGCAAATACGCCCTCTGGCCACACACCTAGTATACATCCATTAATGCTGCAGTTACTTTATTTATGTCTGGAACTTACAGTCTTGTTACACCTATTGTTGGTCCCCAATGGGATGGGGCTGAGCCCTTGAAACACAGTTGATATTCTACTGGTGCTTTCACTTTCACAGTTATTTCCCTAGTTTCATCCCAGGTTAGCTTGGGGACATACTTTTTCCATATAGTGGTTCATTTGTTGTTTACATCCAATATTACTTCTTCATCGACCCCCACCAGTCCCCCTGCTGAGCAGCTCACTATCGCTTCTTGCCATTTATCTGAAATGAATAGTACAGCTTCCATCTTCAGGAGTGGACGTGGCTTGCACTGTGCATCTTTGGCATTCTTGGTGCATTTTTGTTAATCTCTGCACATCACCACTAGTTGTATTCTATGCCACTGGAACAGGCTGAAAACCCAACATAACACTAGATTGCCTAAGCACTGAGCCTCTAAAGATAATGTCTCCTGGGGTACTAACATTTTGGGGGCTCCTGATGTGTGGTGGACCACGGAGCTGACAGAGCAACTTCCATTTTCCCCCTGTTTCCCCACTGATCTCATGCAGCTATACCACACATTATTGAATTCTGTATGGTGCACATCTGCCACTGTATCTAATCCACATCTTCTGTATTCATCATATCCTCTTCTTTAACCCACCTCCTTATTCTACGTGATCACTTCCATATATCTGTGCTGGTCAGCTGAATATTCTGCTCATCCATCAGTCCCTCTGTGTAACTGTCAGTTTGCATGTTTCCTTCCCCAAATGTGCTCCCTCCCACACTCACACACCCACCCCTATTACACCACCCTTTATTTGCTCCAATCATATAACACTACTACTCATATAAATGCTCACTGCTACTAGAAAACGAAAATATATACACATTACTATATACATTGGGCCCGATTCATGGAATATTTGCCTGGATGAAAGTGAATTTGCACTGCTGAAAAGTGACTTTCCACTGCTGACACAAACCCTGATTCATGGAACCGTGCAAAGTGTATTTTTGCCGTGCAACGGCCGGGCAAAATGCACTGACTTTGCCAGGCCGTTGCAAGGCAAAAATAAACTTTGCACGGTTCCATGAATCAGGGTTTGTGTCAGCAGTGCAAAGTCACTTTTCAGCAGTGTTCATTTACTTTGAACTGGGCAAATATTCCATGAATTGGGTCCACTATCCGTTGGCCATGCTGAAATTGCAATGCTCTTGTGGAGATCTGAAAACTACTATACAGATGCATCATTGTAGTTGACAAAGCATTAAAACAGTCACCAAGCACTGTTCGCAGCATACTCTCCGAGGAGGAGGGTCGTTGAAGTTGGTGTATTGTTGGGTGCGTTGAGATTGCTTTTGCAGGGATGAGGTAGAATTGTAACAAAAAAACAAAGAGGCTCTACTATAAATGTATGCTCAGAGGCTCCTTCACAGAAATAAGAGTCCACTTTGCAATTATATTAATCCTTAACATACTGTTGAATCCTACAGAAAAATAAATGTTAGGCACCCATTACACCACATTAAAATCCTCATAAACAACTATGTTTGACATAGTCATGGCGCAAAATGTTCATGAATTTAACGATGTTGCATCAGATGTAGGAGGTGCGGTATGCGGGGACCGTCGGACATCCGAGAGGTGCACACAATATTGCAAATCCATCACCTTGAACGCAAATGGAGTGGCGTATATGACCATGAATGGACCGTTATACCTGGGCTAACTCCACCTGCGAACTACGTTCTGCAGAAACACTTTTTCTCCAGGAACCAGCTGGAGGGGTGTAGAGCTCGTAGAATCAAGTGCAGCGCTGGTGTCGTCTTCTGTTCGCTGTGGTGCTATCTGTTGAGGAATAAGCTTGGTTGAGCACATCAGGACAGACACATACTATTTAAACTCATCCCCCAAGACAGATGCAGCCCTGTGAGCATCAGAACCACTCCTTACTGGTGACACCAGCGTGTTCATACGCCCCCAGTCACTATCTCATGTACGGTGAAATGGTGATCTTTACAGGGCTCCGTCTGCATGCTGGAAACCGCCAGGGGCAAACAATAGACCCATTTCCTTTTTCATTATTCTTTAAATGTATTTATTTTATTCATACCGTGCTGGCAGACATGCTCGGAGGCATAATAGTGCACCATGTGAACAAACACATAGGCAACAGGAAATGTACTGCACCAAAACAGATGGCGTAGCGGATAAGATCAGCAACAAGGAGTACAGAGGCAGAAGATAGGTGAGCATTTATTCAAAGAGATGTGTTTTTAATCTGCTCTTAAAAGGTTGCAGATTAGTACATGACCTCACATCTAGCGGAAGCATACTCCACAGCTGTGGTGCTGCATGAGGAAAAGATTGCTGCTCTATGTAGGCCAGATATGCTCTCTGTGTTTCCAGGGGGCTACTGGCATTAGACCTGAGAACTCTACTTGCCGGCTGTCGAGAAATGGGACTGGCCAGGTACTTCGGAGCTTGCCCCGACAGGCAATTATGCGTGATTCACATCACCCGGAAAATAATCCAGCAGTGAACAGGGAGCCAATGTAAAGCTCTCCATGCTGATGTAATATGGTCTCTTCTTTGCAGCCCTGCCACAATACGCACAGCCTTATTTTGAATGCAGCCGTGTCAAATCTTGCTTAGAAATACCCAAAAGCAGACTTGAGCAATAATCGATCTTAGCACCAATAATGGCGCGGGCTACTGTGGCACAAGTTTCTGAAGACATGAATTGCCTTAACTGTGCCAACAGTTTAAGATAGTAACATGTACTTGACACAAGGAAATTCACCTGACTATTCATATTCAATTTCAAATACAGGACCACCCCAAGTGTCTTAACCTTGTTCTGGGTATGGATCACACAGTCTGCAATTTTAAATGATATATATGCAGAAGAATGTTTGTTTAGGTGCGTTGCCGTACCCTGAATCAGAAGCTCCATCTTTGAGCTATTTAGTGCAAGCTTATTTGCTTGTATCCACCCATGAAAGGTTTGATGTATAGCAGTAAGAGAGGCGGCATCACGTACATAATCGCCAGTAAGGGGTACAAGACACTGAGTGTCGTCCGCAATCTGTCTAGTCGTTCAAACAGCGGAAACATAAAAATATTAAAAGGGTGGGTGCCATGCATGAACCCTGTAGGACCCCACATAACACAGAAAACTCCTCAGCCCGTATATTCTAGGAAAATACCCTAGCCCTGCGATCCGCAAGAAAGGATTTAACCCATTCCATCGCAGACTCAGAGAAATACACAGATAACCGTAGTCTCTCTGCCAACATGGAATGATCAACAAGATCAAACGTGGCAGAGAGATCTAGCAGCATAAGCATTGTGATGTCACCCTCTGCAATAGATTGCATTATATTAGTTTTAAGCTCGAGTAGGGTAGATTCAGTGTTGTGGGATTTTCTGAAGCCTGATTGTTTAACCCCCAAGATCTCATGAGCTGCCAAAAAGACTTCAATCTGTAAGTGAGCCACCTTATCTAAAATCTTTAACAGATAAGGCACGTTTGTAATGAGCCGGTAGTTGCCCGCAATACCAGGGTCAAGAGATGGTTTCTTAATTAGAGGATAAATCCTTGCTTCCTTTATATTTTTAGGGACAACATCTTCCCTAAATGAAGCACTAATAAACTTGGTAATAACAGGTACAAATTGTGAAGCACAGGACTTAATAGTAATTGATGGACAGATATCACCTCTGAAGTTTGTAGGCTTGAGTTTACCCAAGACCTCAAACAGATATTGCTCAGAGATAGGCTTAAATGTAAACTCTGGAAAAGGTTTAGGGGCTGCCTGATAGTCACACACAACTTCGTGAGTTTGGCCTTTAATAAGCCATTCATTCTTTCGACTACACTGTATGTCTTTGGCTGATAAATAGAACACAACCTATGCTTTATTCCTAATATAGTTGTGATTTCTTTGAACAACTCATGAAGAAATGTGTGCCATTTTCTGACCTTAATACTGCACACACTCCCCATCGAGGAAATACCTCTCGTACACGAAATGTGGCTGCACTTTTGGCAGCTGGATGTGGACATGGACCAGACTCAACCCAACAGCAGAAGCGGCACACAACTACTATTAAGTATCTGAATGTGTTGCACTGTTCTCCCATGTCAGAGTAGTCGACATGAAGCTGACAGAAAGTCCAAGTAGGGTGAGGTAAGTTACCTCGTAACATTTGAAATGTTTGCCCAGTATTATAAGTCTGGCAGACAGTACAGTTGGATACAACTACATTGAGCAATTCCTGTTTGTTTGGCAAGTACCAGTCCTGTATGTCAGCAGCAATATGCTGCTTTGACACATTAGGAGAGTGTAGTTGCTCAAATGCAATTATCACCAATTCATGAGGCATCACTACTTTACCTGTAGCCCCCTGTCTCTATATCAGGTCAGTTGGAGATTGAACACACCTTATTTTTACTGACAGCGCCTTTTCCTCTGGTGGAGCCCTGCCTTGCAATTCAATTATTCCATGTAGTGGCAGGAACATATAAGGGGCTGGAAGCTGTACTTGCATGTTTGCAACTTTGGAGTATTCTGCACTTTCTGGTATTGGGAGATAGGATCTGAACTTTGTTGCTGCATCTGCTGCAGCATTCAAGAGGGAATCCTTTTTGTGTTATTGGTGGGTTGTGCATTTCACCACTGCTACTAGAGTGGGCTGTACAAGGCATGAATTAAGGTGTCCAGTAATGCTACATGTTGTAAAGGGGACGTGTCTGCTCTCTTAAACCCCCTCCTTTTCCACCAGGACAACCCAGAATGCACTGTAGTGGTGACATATGGAGAGTGAGAATGGATAGTCACTCAGATTTCATGTGATGATTCCCATGCCTCAATTAAGGCAATAGGTAGGAAATCCTGGGCCAAGTAATGCATGGGTAACCTCTTTTAAACTAATGTCTCATATTCCCCATCCACTAACCGAACCACTGCTGCTCCTGTGTGCTGTGTACTTGTCTTAAGGTCAATGGTTGCTGATCCATGAGACTGGACAAAATAACCTGGTAGGAGAATGATCGCTGTGTAGTTAATATGTATTTTGATCTCTTTAAAATGGCAAATACTGTGTGCTCGATATAAAGTGTCACTGAACACCCCATTATAATAGTTGCAGAGTTCTCTTTGGTAAATGCTACAGCCATGAGTGCTTCTTCACACAGGAATTGTCCTTGCTTTACAGATTCTAGCTTGACACTAAAAGAGGCCAAAGGCTTATAGCCCATCGTGCTCTTTTGTGTCAGCAGAGCTTTCATTATCTGTCCATCGGAATGTGAAATAAGGTAAATATCTCATGTGTAGTTGGGCGTGGCTAGGACAGGGATAATGGCAATCACATCTTTCAAGTCTTTGTTTTCCGGGCATCCTTGAGTGCTTGTAACAATGGTCATGTGTAAGTTGTATAGTCAAAGATCCATGCCCTGCAGTAATTACACAACCCCATACATTTTTCATATCGTTCACTATCACTGGCTGTCATGTACTGCGCACTGCTACAGCATGTTCTGGTGTAATTTTCTTCCCGTGAATAGAAATAAGCTGCCCATGTATAGCACCTCCTGATGCACTACTCTAGCGTTGCTCTGTCTACTCTATACCCTTTGTCATCTAGCAGTTGCAATGAGGTGGTAGAATCAACTCTGCATTGCTACTATTCGGTGCTACACACCAACAGATTATCCACATATTGAATAATGGTACTGGGCACATGTATATTCCCCAAGTCTGCATGTAGTACCCTGTTAAAAATTCTGGAACACTCACAGTACCTCTGGGGCAATCTTGTATGTTGGAATCACCTCCCGCCATGTGTAAACGCTGTGAGGTATTGGGAATCAGAGTGCAATTGTACTGTTAAAAATGTGTTTTTCAGGTCAATGACAGTGAAATGTGTTGCTTTTGTGGGTATATTGCATAATATTGTTGCAGGCTTGGGAACTACCGGAAATTATGCTTGTACTATGTCATTTAGATGGTGCAAATCCTGAATCATTCTCTAACTAGATCCTTTTGCTTCCTTGATGGGGTATATTGCTGTGTTGCAGGCAGAGTGGAAGGGTGCAATAATGCCCTGGCATAAAAGTGCATTGATAGTGTCATATATTCCCTCTTCCACCTCCTTTGACAGTGGTACTGTTTTACACAGGGGAACACTGCTCCTGGGTTAAGGGTAACGTGTATTGTAGCGATGCTGCGCAGGAGCCCTACAACATGGTCTACCAATCCCCTACAACATGGGGATTGGTAGACCACAGAATGTCAGGGAACTATGTCAAATCTTCTTGAGCAAATGATGGAACACTTCCTGCTACAAACATGGGGCATGGGACATGGGGTTACTGTATCATAATCTCACAGGGGACACATAGTGCTAGCACTATCTCTCCATCAGTTCTTTCAGTGGCTTAGTGGGATTGATGCACAATACAGTTCGCCACTGCCCACCCTCTGTGTCCACCCCACCAGGACAATTCTCTTTTTTGATACCATTACTCCCTCAATGTCCAGCATACAAATCATCCCTGCAATGTGCTCTTGGGGCAGAGCAGGCCTGAAGATAAAGTCTGAGGGGATTCTCAAACACTCATTCCCCATTTGAGGGATGCACTTAACAACACTGTGACCCCATAGATGAACATATAAGGATGGATTGGAACCACTGGGGCAGCCATTTCACTTCCCAAGGCATGGATGATCACCATAGCTCTTATGTGGCACATACATGGGGTCGAGCACAGCACCCCCCTTTAAGTCAAACATATAGTCATGTTCAGCCTACAAGACATGTCTTGCCTTAATAAGGTTACTGGGGATGTTTTTTCCAACAACAGGGGGACCCATACTGTTCCCCCAACCTTAATTGGAAATTCTTCTGTTAAAGGAATCTATTTCACTGCCCCAGAGAAGCCCTGCATGCCCATAATCTCACCGGACAAAGGAAAATGACCCTTCTTAATACCTGATTTGGTGGCACCGTTATCCACCATGAAGATGAAAGGTCAGTTGCCTATCGCAATGGCCACCAAGGGTTCCTCTTCTGGGTCAGCAGTTACTGAAAGGACTGGGCACGCAAGAACTCTCTGTGCGCTGTCCTAATCTGGATAGGTGTTCATCCCGGGTACATAAGATATCTGTGGTTGTTCAGGATGGGCAGCATATGCCACATGGCTGCTGGGGACTGATGCTTGCAGCCTTGGGAACTGTGGAGGCAGATCTACTTGAGCTGATGATTGTGGGGCACCACACAGAACTGTGACAGGTCCAGGGACATAGGGACATCTGATTGTATCCGCACTGAACCTACTTCTGGACATAATGAGAAATGTTCCATCTTCCCACTTGTCCAACACTGCCCCACATTCTCCCACCCTCTGGCCCCATTCCAATAAATCCTCCTCTTCCCCACTCTGGCCTGCAAATCCCCCTCTTCCCCGCTGGTACCCTCCCTGAAGTCACCCTTGAAATTGTGGTTGAAACCCACTGGTCCATTTGTATCCTCCAGCCCATGCAGGGGCTTGGAGTATTACCACTACTACTCTCTCCACTGATATCTTTGCTAACTTGTTTTGTACCAGTTTCACTTCCTTTGTTTGAAGTCCTTGAGCAGGTTCCTTCTCTTTTTTTCAACCGTTTACAGAGTTGTATCATTTCAGAATGTATTTTCCCCTACCCCATTCCCATAATCTTGTTGAGTGCATTCTGTACCTCTCTGAGGAGCCCATTCTTACCCACAAAATAGAAGCATGGGATTGGCAAACCTTCCCCTTTGCCCACTTCGTTTACCATATCCCATTCTCCTTCTCCTATATCCCCTCCTCTCTCATCCTGAGACCGCACTGATCCATAGTCCAAACTTCCCTCTTGCTCCCTTCCTGCCCCATGGTCCTCCTTTTCTATGTGTGCACATCCCTGATGGCGATACAGTCAATTCTGAACAATATGCCCCCTGCTTTCCATTCATCCATTGCCCCTGGGGCCTTCTGTCTGTTCCTTCTATCCAGCCTTAACCTTGCCAACTCCTCTTGTGTCCTTCTCAATATCTCCTCTAACTCTTTCTGTAGTTTTCAATACTGCCCCCCATGCTCCTGTTTTCTCATGGCTACAGATGGTATTTGATTGGGGAGATTCTGATATTGGGCCACAGAATATTGGGGGTGGTTTTGGTAGGGGAGGGAAGTACTAAGGATTTGTATATGCGCATGCTGCCCTAGTAGGGTAACATCCTAACAGTGTCTCTATGGGTCCCAATGATGTTTGCTCTGTGGATTCTGGCATTAAAGAGCTAAGGGCTTCCAGGCTGGGTGGGACTGTGGGGACACATACTGTTGGGGGCCCTGTTAATGTCTTCACCTGTTCTGCAGGTGTTTCCCCCAAATCTTAAACCATCTTCCACAACTCTAACATTTCTGTTCTCTTTTTCAACTTCGTCCCTTTGTATTTAGAGGCCAAGAATGTACACATGTGGCCCAAGACTTCCTTGTTATTTGTTCTCTTTTCAGGCAAAGATTGAAAGAGCTCTCCCTTTGTCTCAGCCACCCACTGATTCTGGTACTTCAAGATTTTATCTTTATACAGTTGTAGGGCAGAACACATATACTCTAACAGGGTAGTGGGTGACATTTTTATCACCCCTCCCCCTTTTGTTATCAACTTGCTTCAACTGCAAGGAATACTCCTTTTATCTGGGTTCTGAACCAGTGGCACATCTATCCCCCATTGCCCTGCCCTTGTCGGTCCTCACCAAGCAACACCCTGTCTTCTCCCACCCCACTCACTCTCAACACCATCACCCACTCTCCCTTCCCCCATCCGTCACTCATTCTTCCCCTACTCAAGACACATACCACGCCACACACTCCCACACTGTCTCACACCACTAACCACCACTCTCACCTCACACAATTCCACAAACATTCTACACCACCAAACTGGACCCACCTTGGTCCACACCAATACAATATAAAACCACAAATAAAAAAAGACAGCTATGATTTGTTCCACCACCCGCCTTATATCAGGTCGGGGAGATCCCAGACCCACTAAATATACAGCACCTCTACCTCTTTTCTATTGCTTCCTTAAAGATAAAGCCCTGCCTTCTTCCCTAACTCAGAATGGATCCTGTTACTCCATACTCTTCATTACTCCATATAACAAAAAATATTTAAAAAATCACATGACCGCCACGTAATCTTTCCACTACCTATCTCACTCCTCAATCACTGCATCACCAAACCCTTCCACACTCTTCAGCGCTCATCTCCTTCACCCCATCCCATGTTGTTCTCTCCCACAAAAAGTGCACTTACATCTGCGTGTTCTCTGAAGCTCCTCTTCACAGCATCCCATTAATGGCATGCACAATCCGTGAGCAGTGCCCCGCTCCAAAGAACAGACAGGAATTCTGGCAACATGGCTCCTGTAAACCTCTCCAGGATGTGTACTAGTAGACTGGATACTGCAGACTGGCACAACCCCTCTGGATGTGCGACCAGGAATCCTCCATCTCTGTGGAAAATCTGGGTTCATGTCAGGGTCACCAAATTCTGTAGGATGGGCCAGCAGCAACCAGACCAAAAATGACAAAAAGGCAAGGTGTACCTCTTGCAAGGATAACAAGGTTTTTATTTTTCAAATAGAAGTCATAACATGTCAATATGGGCATTCACTACTGACTGCCATGGAGTGCATTACCTAGTTCTAAACAGAGCAATACATTGTAAATGGTGTTGCCATCTAACATGATGCAAGCAATACACAGCATTAATTCCCCAGTTCATTGGTCCTACTCGATATACATACCCTCTTCTACAAATGGGATGCCAAGTGATTGGTCATCATTACTTTTGAGACAATACCCATGCATGTGGCCTTTTGTCTTGTTGTTGATGGGTTTCAGTGATGTGATGGGACCCCTAATTCGGAATGTTTTTCTCCCCACAGGCAACTCACGTGATGTGCACCCAGTAGTTGTACATGAGCTCAGGGGATATTCTCCAGGTCAAATTGGCCTTCTGAAATGTGAGGCGCTTGTTTGGATCCCAGACACGCAGGCAGCCCCTCCATTTTTCCCTGGCACTGACCTAAATGTGTTTTCCTCACCCTGTGAACCTTGTAGTACAAATCATAAGACATCCTGCTCTGTGCTCCCCCCTTGACAGCAGACTCCTCCCTGGACCTTCAACTGGGCTCTGCCGGTACCACACTAATCAGTCACCTTGTGAGGGATTTAAGAGTTCTAATGGTAGGCATCTGGTTGTTCAGATAGAGTGACCAGTACCATGGGGGTAGCAGGCTCAAAATTTGAACAGTTCTGTTTGGCAGCTCAGGACCTCTGCCCTAGTTCCCAGGAGATTGTCCTTCAGGGACAGGCACATCCCTGCTAGTATTTGGCTATTCACATTCCTTTCTAGTTGCATAAGCCTGCCACGTGAGACAATGTGGTGGTTGTATCTGTTTGGTGTGAAGGCCTTCTTGTCTGCCGCCTGGGATGGAATCAGGAATGGGAAAGTCTGTTGATGCCGAAATACTATGATGTGCTGCTGCTAGAGCCTGGCCATCCTATGCCTCAATCTTAAAATGGTGATTGTTCAGTGCTTATTGCCTCAAAGCTAAAATGACTCACCTACCTTTTATTACTGTGGGCTATAATGTTCTCTAGTCCCTACAGGAACCCCTCGCCCCTTAGAGACATCCTTCTACATAACCATGTATCCTTAGTACATCTTTCTCAGCCTGAAACGCTTTGGGGACAGGGGACTTGAATGTGTATCCCAAAACGAAGCACTGCTGTTCGGTTTTCAATTTTGCATTGTTTTCTGAAACTGGCAATCATCATGGAAAGTGCTTGTGCACCTGCTGCAATATAAGTACACTCAGAGCCTCTGGCCTAACACATTTGGCACACTTAATTCAACCCTATACTAAGTGTTAATAACTAAAGTCACCCCCCTTGTTGTGGCCGATATGACATATTAGTAACCCAAGAACTCTACTAGATAGAATGTACTGTACTGATTCTTTAGCTCATAACCTCTTCTGCATATCTCCACTTTTCTGTGGAGGACACTGATTGAACATGGGAACTCTGCAGAACAACTACACTCTTAGGCTAGAAGTCATGTGCCCCATTCAAATATATTTTCTTCTTTTTCATCGGTGTCAACCCACTTGAACAAATGTATAACTTTATTGTGAGCGCCACTAACCTTATCAAGATGGCAACCATAGACACCCCCACAATGATCAATACATTTTCTGCCCATTGCAGCATCCCCCACTTGGGCGCATCTCTGTCTGCCAAACCCAGATCACCCACTGAGATATTATCCTTTTGTATAGTCAATGTGATAGTGTGTGCTTCCTTATGTTTCAAAAGATACTCTACATTATGTTGCGAAGGAAATGGGTTTCTTTGGAACAACTCAATCATTTCTACTCTCCCTTCCCATAGATCACCATTAGGCACTGTCACAGAAAAGACATTGTACAACGGACTGACAACAAATGAACCATGATTCATGTGTGTGACTGTATAATTCATTGCAAATGTACCGACCAACCACCTGTGTCTAATCAATTTGGCATGCAGCGATTTCTCAGATTTTGGATTACTCATTGAAACCATACATCATTCCATAACACTCTGATCCATCTGCAAGCCATATAGCTCATTTGCTTTATAATGTTTGAATGGTTTTCATGGGCATATGCAGTTTTCCTCCTTGGAATGTATACAAGTATCTAATTTTGGAATGAGGTACAAACCTGTCTCCCATGTCTGAAAGGCCACCATTTCAGGAATAACAATTTTTACATATTTATCACTTTGCTAGAATCCCACATTATGCCCTGACTGTGTCTGAGTTTTCAGTTCTGCAGTGATATATGAAATACTCAAGAGAAAACCAATCTCCATAAGTTATATATCTATATACAGGGGAATCACACTTCCCCTTCCAAATGCAATCCTTTCCTGCATTGTCTCAATCTCTATTCCTGTTATCTGTGTAATCATCTGCCAGATGATATAAGATTAATCAAAATACAATGGATTGTGACCTGAAACAACTGGGGTACCCCATCTTGAACCTCATGCACAACTTTAGTGGGTATCACCTTCATTGGATTCACAAAATTAAAAATATCCTCTAATAGCCTATCTTGCTGAACATTCACATGTATATTATGCCCTAAAAGCATTGATTGATCATTCAGGGTTACAACAGTTTGAGTCACATACTGAAAAAGTTCCTTCTGCTCCACTCTAACTTTGTCCGTTCTTTGCTGTATCATTTTCAAACCTTGGCCTAATTCTCAGGTCTTGTCATCAATGTGTTCACTGACACCGCATTTTCTGTTGAAACAGTTGTGCCCACAATAACTCCAATTATGGTAACAACGATACTTGCGATTAAAAAATATGTCATTCTGTGTTCCCTTCGTCTCTTAGTACTTAATTTGTTCATAAATATCTTCTCCAGCTGCATTACATCTCTTTCACTGCCCTTTGAGCCCCCTCTCTGCATATTTCAATCCATTGTTTTAACGTGAGTGGATTTCATTTCTGTAACATTGAAATTATTTTCCAAAATCTTATCTGGATCTACACTTTTATACATGTTATGATGTAAGAGACATCTGTTCCCTAATGTGAATCCCGGGGCATCCTTCAAAACAATTCCTGATGCTGGCCCCGGCTCGATCAGAATTTGTACATTTGCCAGTGTGGCACATGTCCAGGTTACTAAAGGCATTATCACCAGTATATTTTTAAATAAAACAACATTTTACTACTCCTTTTCTTCCCATGTCATGTGGACCACTGTGTTGTCATCTGGATTTCCCCCCTTGCATCCACCAGTCTTTTTTGCCTGCTGGACTCTATCTTGCTTTGTCCTGGGGCTTCCTGCATGGAATGGACATCGGGCTCCAGGAAACCTTGTGAAGGAAAATGGTTTAACTCCTTCTAAAACAATGGAGAGAGACAAACAGGTTAAGTACCAAGCAACAGTAATTTTTCTTTAGGGTGCATCCTTTCTTTTCAAGTCCCTTCTTATTTATTGTTTTTGTAACCAAACTTTTATTTTTTTATTTCCTACACCTCTACCCTTCATTCATTCCTTCAGGCACATCAAACACGCCTACTTATGATGAATCCTTTAATTTTAATCTTGTGTTCGCCCATTCTTGGACCATTGCGAACTGATTTACTCACCTAGTTCATGGCATCTGCTTGCTTCTGATGTGATCATTACACATATCAGTTCTTATTGGTTTATTGGTTTCTGCTGTTTGTTCTATTCTGTGCACCTCAAGTTTTGGGTGGAACAGATTTATTTGATTCACGTGAACAGACTGTTCCACAACCAGATCTCCTTCTTTTATCAGTATTCTATACAGCACAGGTGAAATCTTTTCCACAATTTTGAATGGGCTACGCCAGGAAGCCATGAACTTAGAAATCTTTTTTTTTTCCTTTCGGAAAGTTGAATTTGTTTACCTGGTCACCTATTTCATACTCCCTAAAAGATGATTTCCTGTCATAGTATGATTTGGCACCCTTAGCTGCTTTTTCTAGGTTTTGCTATGTGAATGCAAATGCGTGTTGCAAATGCTTTCCCAACTCTTCCACATACTTGTGAATTGTGGATGTATTTACTAAGACTTGATAATTAGTTGTGTACAGCAAATATTGTGGAAGCACCATCTTCCTGCATGTGATAATCTTGTGTGGACTCACATATTTAGATTTGGATGGTGTTGCTCTAATGGCCATCAGTACTAAAGGGTGCTGTAAATCCCAAATAGACCCTTTTCAGCCACAAAGCTTTTAAGTATGAAAATTATTGATCTGTTGCATCTTTCCACACCCACCACTTGAGGATTGCCGGTACAAAATATGTAACTTCCTCTTTACCCCCAAAATGTGCCTCATTTTAGTATCATTGCACTCGTAAAATGACTTGCACAGTCTGACTCTATTCTCTGAGGCAAATCAAACCTAGAACATATGTGATTCACCAACAAGGTAGCCACTGTCTGTGCACTAGAATCAGGGGCAGGTAAACATTCCAACCATTTTGACATCAAACATGTAACTGTTAGCATGTACTTGTTTCCCCGTGATGATATTTGGACTGGGCCAATGAAATCGATTTGACCTCTCTTCATTAATGGTGGTCTATATGTTGGGGAGGCAGGCTGCAATTGGGCAAACACCAAACACCCTTGTGTATACTTTCCACAACATCAGACATATGTGACCAATAAGCTTATTTGTGTAATATTTCCAATGTTTTATGCAAACCTCTATACTCTGCTGATATCACATCATGGGTGTGATGTAACATTAGTCCCTGAAATGACATAGGGACCACCCATTGGATATGACCTGAAATAGATTTTCAGACCAGCAGTCTATCTTGCAGCTGAAACTGTTTCTTATTCTTAATTGTCACACTCAATTCCTCTCTTCCCTTGCAGTCTTCCTCTATTAGTGGGTTATTTTCTGCATCTGACACATGATTGTACAACATACCTCGATTGGGTCTTCTTTTTGTGCGTTAATCAAATCCTAATCGGATGTGGCAAAGCTCCAGTAAACTAGTAGTTGATTACTTGTCCCTTGAGATTTGGAATATGTCACGATGTCCACTTGAATCTCACTGAGCAAATGTTCAATGGCAAACAGTTCTTCCATTACTGCCCCAATTCTGGCCAACAGATTAGCCTTATCATTCCCTTGCTTATCTTCTCCTGGTGTTTTGGAGTTAATCCATTAAATATTCATCGCATTCACCAAAACAAGATTGCCAATGGCCTGAATCAGCTTTACATACTTGAGTGTTTTTTTTTGTTAGAAGTGGCCATCCCGCTCAGCTTCCATCCCGGTAAGTATTCCACAAAACTATTCTGAGCATAGTCAGAATTGGTAGCCAACACTATGGGCCTCATTACAAGTGCGGCGGTAAGGGTTTAATGTCGCCGGTAAGGATGCCGGTGCCGTTAACCCCTTACCACCGCTTTCCGAGGTACTTTAGCGGGTCCCGCTAAGGGCGGCTGGTAAAACCAGCCACCCTTAGCGGGAGCCACTAAAGGACCAGGGAGCTAATAACAGGCCCGTTATTAGCTCCCTCCCCATTCCCATTGAGCCCTATGGGGGCTAGAATGGGAATGGGGATGGGTTCCCTGAATGGGGAAATACCGGGTCCTCCAAGGTTTGAATGACCCGGTAAGTCCCCATTCAGGGAACCCCAACCCGGTATGCGGTAAGGGGGTAGCCATGGTGCTAATAGCACCATGGCTACCTCCAACCTCGGAATGAGGCCCTATATCTTTTAATTTGTTTTCCATTACTGTGGATATTGCTTTATAAATTGCACCCAACTTAGCTACCTTACTACTCCTGAGACCTATCCTCATGCTCACTGGTGGGATGCCTTGACATTTCACCAATACATTCCCGATTCCTGCCACCAATTAATTTTCGGGGTCATTGCTCACCTGATATGCACACTCATCCAAATATGTGTTTGGGAGATTTCTACATTTTTCTTCATCAAAGACCTTGTGTAGTGATTGTTCAAATTCAATCAAATCTGTTTCTAATTCTGTACTATCTGTGGTATCACCAAAACCCACAGTCATGCAATTCTGCCAGCCCCTGAGCCTCCGGACTTCTTTTATTCTGCCCATATCTCACTTCCACAGGGAATCTCTGTAACACCAATGTCCATGATGTAATTCTTGATTGGGGTAAATTCCCTCATCTGATCCTTGTCCTCTGTAAAATATTGCAGGGTTTGATGATAAGTTTCAACACTCACCCACTCTCCTTAAATAATGGGGTGGAAATGTTGTAATGCCCAAACAGTCATCAATAGTGCGTTTTCACATTCATTAAATTTGGTTTCCGCTTGTGATAAGGCTTTTCTAGCACATGTAATGGTCTTGTGATTCTAATCATGCTTTTGGAACAAGACTGCTGACATGAACAGGTCTGTGAAATCTATTTCGAGGTAGAAATCATGATTCTTCTTCGTGTAGGCCAAATATGGGGCCCTTCTAAATAATCCTTCAACTTGGCTACTGCCTCACACAGCTCCTGTCCCCATTTCCAGGGCACAGCCTGTTTGAGTGACTTAGTCAATGGTTATGTAATGTCTACATAGTCTTCAATGATTTTTCTATTGTAACTTGTCATCCCTAACAAGCTCTTCAAGCCCTTCAAATTTGTGGGATACTTCAATTTTGAATGGCTTCTACTTTTTTCTTCTGTGGGTTTAAACCCTGCTCTGTGACTTCATGTCCCAAGAAATTATTTACCCTTTTTTTGCACCACTGCACCTTCTATAATAATACCTTTGACCCAGCCTTTTGCAATTGGCTGAGTACATACCTGCTTTCACTGAAATGGCATTGTATGTCCTCATTCTTAATCAGGACATTATCCACATAAACCACAGTTACTCCCTTGGCTGCATCTAGAAGTGCTTTATTCAGGAAAATTCAAAACTCACTCCCACGATTGATGAAACCAAAGGGGGTTATTTTCTATGCATACTATTTCCCTTGCAAGGTAAACGCAAATATATTTTGAATGCCCTTTCCTAAAGGCGCACAACAATACCCAGCTGTCAGATCTAAAGTAGTAAAACCTTTGACCCTTGGATTTGTGCAAGGCCTTGGTCAATGAATGGGAGGAACCACCTTGACACAGGTACCCTCTTTTTCAGTTCTTTCAAGTCTGCAAATAAGAGTCACTGACTATTGGGCTTGAACACACCTAATATAGGCGTGTTTGAGGTGCTGTTAATGGGTCTAATTCCTCTGATTATATCTGCCAAATACTCTAAGCATTCCTAGGGTAGCCTATATTATTGCACACATAGAGGCTCCCTACCACAACCATATAGCAGGGTAGCAACATGCAGGTCAGTATGCCCACAATCACATGCATCTCTAGCGAATAGATCCTTGAATTAAAAAATATTTTCCTCAACTGGTCTTTCTCCAACTCATTTGTGCATGCCTAGCTGCACACATAAGTGTCCTACACAGGCCTAACACAGCCAAAACCCAGATTTGGTGGCCATCGTCCAGACTGCACACATTTAACTGATATCAAATACCACCAGGCCTAATCCTAGGATGCAGCTACCATCAGGCAATCACATCAGCTGCGCACATAATCGGTGCACCCAAGCACCCTATGAAACCTTACTCTCTCGACTGACCTGGACTATGGTCCCTGAGGGCGTTCCACCTACCAGCGCTTTGAGGTCATACCAGTGATATATAAAGCACTATATGAAATCCAAATAACACAACATAACATACATCTGCCACCTGGACTTGTTTCTCTACCATTTTAGATAATTCTGGAAAATCCTTCATAGGGGGAATCTCTGTACCTTCTTCTGATTTTGTGGCAGTATCTCTCTGGGTCGACGCTACTCTCAAGTATCTTGGCATTTCAGCCTACACCCCAATTTGCGTTTTTTCTTCTTCTGATTTCCATCCACCTGGAATAGAATGCAATCATCCTGGAGATGACAAATCACATCTTTTGGTTCATACGCGCATTGACTGAATTCTAAAGATTGGTTTGTAGTCTAAAGACTCAGGCAGTTCACCTTGTGAAGTGACATAGCTTTTTAGGAATATTCCCAATAACTGGGTTGTTCAAGTCTGCAGTGTAATATGATTTTTACATTGCTATCCCTAATGATGCACCTTCCTCCAAGCAAATATCCTGACATCCTTCGTTATCCAGTAATATGTGGATGGGACCATCCCCAACTTCTACCAAGGGTATGCATTCACATTCTAGCCCCTGCTGTCTCATGGATCTCTGAGACACACAAATGCATCGGGCTCCATAATCGCGTGTCCCCTTCTGGATTTCAATGATATTGTTAACTGCCTTGTGAATGCAGGAATGTTAAAATCTTTCTTTACTTGAGGTTTAACTGCATATGGCATCATGCATGTACAATGATATGCTTGCCTTTATTTTTTTATTTTTTATTTATTACATTTGTTACTCGCCCAGACCCTGGGGTATCACGGCGAAAGATACAGAAGGTAGTCAATTATTAAACAATGTTGCTGTTTCAAAGCAATAATACATTTTTTTATACAAGCGTTACAAAAGCATATATGGTCCTATATCAAGATTCCAATTGGTGAGATAGTCCATAACCTTATGTTCCAGACCTGTTTACAGCATTGCGGTTGCCCTAGGCAGTGTTATTGGTCATGGGAGGGTAGGGCTTGGGCGGTTAATATTTATTGAATAGCCAGGTTTTCAGAGCTTTTTTGAATTTTTGTAAGGATTCCTCCTTTTTAATGCTTAGAGGTAGGGCGTTCCAATGCGAAGGGGCTAAAACTTTGAAACTACTTCCTCCTGCTCTACTATATTTGTATGTGGGAACTTCTTAGAGGGCCAGATTATTAGATCTCAGCGACCTACATGCCATTTTTTTTTTTGATGGAGTTGTTGAGGTAGCTGGGCGCTTTGTTGGTGGTACATTTGTAGACGATGCTAAGGGTTTTGAATATGATCCTTGCTTCAATAGGCAGCCAGTGATTTTCTCTTCTAGTGTTGGATATATGTTCTGATTTCTTTATCCCTAAAGCCGCTCTAAGGGCTTTATTCTGCAGTAGTTGGATTTTGTTTATATTGGTTTTGGAAGTTCCTAGGAAGAGGATGTTACAGTAATCTAGTTTTGTTAGGATCAGGGCTCTAGCCAAAGTGATGCAATTTACAGGGGTGAGAAATTGGCGACTGAGAGCAATACGTTTTGCTGTGTAAGCTGTGGGCGAAGAGAGGGCTGCTATTTGTTTATGCATGGAGAGGTTGGCATCGATGTAGACACCTAATGTTTTAACTTGTTTAAGTACTGGGATCCGGGTACCGTCGATGTTAATGTGAGAGTAATCCGGATGGAGGGTGCTTATTCTTTTTTGGGAGCCCACAATGAGGATCTCCGTTTTCTTGTCATTTAAGCAAAGACTATTCAGGGCCATCCAGTTTTGGATTATGCAATAAACTTTATTAATGGTGAGAGTGTCTTGGGTGTAGTCACCTGAGATAGGGATGAGGATCTGTGTGTCATCTGCGAAGTTGGTGTAAATGACACCCATATCGTCTAGGGCTGAGAATAAGAGTTTGGTGTATGCATTATAGCGTGTAGGGGATAGGCAGGATCCCTGGGGGACACCTATGGGCACTATTATGGGGTCCGCTGCAAAATTCCCAATGGCAACTCTGGATGTACGGTCAGTGAGAAAGGATTTGATCCAGTAAGTGGCGTTGTTGGAAAGATTAAAATCTTTTTTTAGAGTGTTGCATAGTTTGTCATGATCTACTAGGTCGAATGCTGCTGATAGGTCCAGTAGCAGTAGTGTAGCTAGTTTGCCTGAATCTCTGATAGAGTCTAATTGGATTTTTAGATCCAAGAGTGCTGTCTCAGTACTGTGATTAGGCCTAAAGCCTGATTGTCTGGCTCCTAGCAGATTATTTTGTTCTAGGTGAGTTTGTAATTGGTTATAAGATATTTTATCTATGATTTTATGTACAAATGGGACAGTTGTTATGGGCCGGTAGTTGGTAGGCACTAGTGGGTCTAGTGTGGGCTTTTTTAGTAGGGGGGTGACCCAGGCTGCTTTAATGCTGACTGGGACCTGGTTGGTGGAGAAGGAGGCATTAACAAAGTTGGTAATTATGGGCATGAGGGTGGGGGCGCAGAGTTTAATTAGGTTTGCTGGGAAGTTATCTCCTTTGCAGTTGGAGGCTTTAAGCTTGGCTATAGTCTTGAGTACTGTATCATGAGAGACTGGTGTGAAGTTGCAGAGAGGGCAGTGTTTTCTACGGTAGTGGAGATCTGGTTGGCAGTGGAGTGTTTGTCGGACAGGAAGTTTCTTTTAGAGATAATTTTGTTTTGTAATAGTTTAATCTTAGTGTCCAGGGCATCTTGGATGGTGGAGCACCATTCTTTGCTAGGTTTAACAGAGTTCATTATGGGGATAGGGTTCTCCAACTCCTTGAGTATGGTGAATAACTCTTTGCTATCGGAGGACGCATGACTAATTCTTGTGTTAAAGGCATCTGCTTTATGGGCTATGATGGCTGATTTATAGATTTTTCTGCAGAGTTGAATTCTTCCAGGGCTTCTGGGGTCTGGTTTTTCTTTAGGCGGTGTTCAAACGATCTTTTGATTCGTCTAAGAGAGACTAGTTCCTCATTGAACCAGAAGGAGGACTTTTTGTCTTTACGTTTAGTTTTGTTGACGCAGGGTGCTAGGGCGTCAATTGTACTAGTAAGGGAGTTGTGGTAAAGGTCTGCCAGGGCACACGGTTCTTTGGCATTAATGATTTTGTTATTGAGGGCTTTGGCTAATAGAGGGTTGATATTTTCTGCTGTGAGTTTACGGATGTTTCTTGTTACATATGATTCTTTGACGGCCATTTTGGGTAGGACTGGATTTTTGCGCAGGATAGTGAAGTTTATGCAGTGATGGTCTGACCATGGTGCCTTCTATTCTCAAATTCAGGTACTGCCCCATCCAGTCTGGACCAAAGGTTTTGATTTAAAAAACCTAAAACCATACTCATTCTGTGCACAATATCATTTCCCAGATTGAATTTGGCCTTAGTTCCACTTGCAATCCATATATTGTGATGGATGCTTTTGGATCCTATTGTATTTCAACATGCATCTCCCCACAATTCTATGTTTCAAATAAGGGCTGTCGAATCCGAATAATTGTTAGCTTTTTATTTTAAAACTTGGTATTTCCTTCCTGTTTAGCATTTGTTTTTCTTATTAATGAAACTGCTCTCCTATTCTAGGGCCAACACTGCCTCAATCATTTTGGGATGCCCATTTATGTGCACTGGCATCCATGCCTGACCTTCTTTCATGTGTATCTTTGCAGTAGTTGAAATATATTGTTCCTAATCTGACACCGAAGTGTCACATTGTTTAAAGTATTCATCACATTTTGAAGATATACCTCGACCACTCTCTTTGACTTTGGAATGGTGTGGCATTCTTTTGCATTGCTAACCTAGCTCGCCACTTTTTTGATGCTTCTGGGGCTTCTTGGCCAAAGACCACAGAACACTATTTATCCCATCAATTAGCAGCGACAGTCACTTCAGACAATTCTTGCCTAATAGGAATGGTGTCGCCTCAATCAGTGTGACCACCACTTCTTGTCTCAATCTATGTTCTCCTACTTTGATGTTAACTTCAGTCACACATTCCACTGGTATCCCTTCACCATTGAAACTATGCAAAATGTTCTATTTTGATCTCCCTTCATTTATTCTCTCCATCATTTTCCTTGACATTACAGTAGCCTGTGCACCTATATCCACCATTGCAAACACATTGCATTGCTCTTCCACTGTGATAGGGGCATAATATGTATCTTCACATTCTTCAGTTGTACATAGGATATGTGAATTGTTACTGATCTCAAGGCTGAGTTTCCTTGAGCCTGCCTGTCTCCTTGCCAAGCACAGGGGCATGTGAAAGTATACCTTATCCCCTTAATGCCCATTTAAGTTTCAACCTCCCTGTATATTTTTCTGTCCTGAGATTCCATTTGAAACTTTGCTATTGATTGGTCTCTCTGCATGGTGGGCCCACCTGATTTCTCATCCAATTCCATACCTGTTTTTTCCACATTGTTTTGATTATCTTAACCTACCTTCTCCCTGGAGCATAACTGCTCTGTGTTTTCATAAACATCATTTTCTTGTGGTAAAATATCAATACTTTGTGTTTGGAACTCACGTTGCACTTGTACTTAACCTGTTACTTCCACCTCATTGAACATCTGTGGCTTGAAGTATCCCTCTGGAGACCCATCTGCAAGTGTCCTTTGAGGAGTTGTTATCTCTGTGGAGATATGAACATTATTTGATTCATCAGGTAATGAAACCCCTTCACTTGATTTTGTATTCTTTCTAGTCCGTTCATCTAGTTCCCTGTGATTAATTTCTGATATCTTCAATGCGCCATTAACCATGTGCTGCTCCATTTTCCCACTGCATATTAACAGATCATTTTTATGCTAGCTATAATCCTTTTCATGGGAAATATGTTTCTTTTTAAACTTTAGACGCTGTTTTTTGCGTTCCTCATGCACATTTATCTCTTCCTTTTCCCTAGCTTCATACATCTGATTGGGGTCAATACTTTGGTTTAACTCTTGGTTAAACCATACCCCTTTCTTGTGTGTGTTTTTATTTCCTATGTCATCACCACTTTGTTTCCCCAACTCTGAAGTAGTTTAGTTTAGTTTAGTTTAGTTAGTTTATTTGTAGACCGCAGCTGAACCCTAGTGTAACTGGGCGCTATTCCTTAGATTCAACAGTAGTTACAGAATGTTGCACATACAGGACACAGAAAAAAGATGCAGTACAGTGAATGGTTCACAGGACCTAGTTACAGAGTAGTCCAGGATGTGGAATGGTAAATTAAGTAACTGCAGCTCTGTGTATTTAGCAATTGGTGAATCATTTGTTGCTCTGGTGTGGGATGTTTGCTAGATTAGTCATTTTCTGGTTCATTGAACAATGTCACTCCTATGCTCTTCATTCTGACTTATCACCTATTGCTGACTCTTTTGACCAGAACACAGCCTTCCTATTTGATCAGCCAACCTGTTCGCTCGTGCTTCTAGGAGTTGAAATCTTTCTTGATCCCTATAATCATCTAGCTGTGCTCTAGGCCTGTAGTGGTTAGATTCAAATTGCCCTGTCCAGTTTTGGTTACCTGATTTCTGTTAGTGTTTCCCCTGAGCTCCCTTGACAGAGGAGGAGGTATCTCCATAATTCCATTTTGTTGAGGCCTGAACATAGGAGCGGGTGCTATAGGTCAATTATGTCTTTAATTCAGTTAATAATGTTTTCTTTTCCACCTCACCCAGGGACTGATGTAGGTATGCCTTGGACTAAGATCTGTCAATCGAAATACTGGCATTCATGATGTTGTCCTTCCTTGAGTCGCTACACTTTTCTGACTCTGCATTGTGTCAATTTTTGATTTGGCCTGTCTCCAGTGCTATATTTATCGCTGACCTAATTTCTGAAACTACAGGAAATGTTTTTTTTTTGTTTCATGCTTTGACTCCTCGCACATATTTTCATTGTGAGAAACAACCTCCCATATATTCATGGCCTGGTCCAGAATCCAATGTATACTTTTTTTACTTGAGAATTCGCCAGGCGAGTGGGGCTATCACCTCTTTGTAGAGGCCATTGAATAATGTGCTTTCGAACTCAACCGAGCTAACATCACCATTCACATCAAACCTCATGATTGCCCTTTTCAAGGTTTGTAGGAATTGTCTCGGGAACTCCACTGGGCCTGCATATAATGCATAAGATGCCGTTTTAGCCTCCCGGACTGACTATGAGGGCAAAAAGAAATGCCTTACCTCTTGCTGCTAATCATCCCATACTAAAATTGTTTGTTCACTGAGACTTTGCTGAAACCCTGTATGCACTTGGTCAATTGTTTAATGAAAGAAACAGATATACATTTCCTTTGAAATTTTCAATGTTTGGCAAATTTGCATGACGTCAATGATTCTTTTGCAAACGCGAGCAGTGCGAGTTCAACTGTTCCTGTGTCTCATGCTGTCATGATTCCTGCCCCTCATGTCCCCAGCCCTCCAAGATGTCAGGCTGGAGCCAGGCCACAATCACCTACATGGCCCTCAAGGGCCTCTCCATCCCTCCAAAGAACCACTTGGAGTCAGACTCAGCGCTTGTGGCACCACACTCACTCACTCCCATAGGATAACATTGGGGATTGGACTTGTAGTGCATTGATGGGGACAAGATGGATGCCCCCACATATTTCGGTTCCTAGAACTGCATGTGCGGTTTAGTCTTTTGGGTGTGGTTCAGCCCAGGGACACCTGGGATACCCAGAGACTATTTAAGCCATACCCAGGCTGAGAAACATGATTTGCGTTTTCTGCACCTGCAGCGTGACACTCACTGTGTTCGGATCGGTCTCCAGTAGGCCTGCATCTTTCTTCTGCGCTCAGCTCCTGCAAGAACAAGAACACCGTTGGGAACAGCCTTACCTTGCGGTGCTTCTGCCCATCATTCATCGTTCCTTCTGTTCTGCTGGCATCTTCGGCGGTGTCATTCCCATCCCGGCACAACGCTTACAAAGGAAAAGGGAAAAGAACAGAAAAAAAGGCATTAGTAAGCATTCTGCAAATCTTTGCTTATTTTTAAATACTGTACGAGCTTCAAACGCTTACCTGAATCCCAGCCGCTCTGGGGGAACTCTGTCTCCGGATCTTCTCATCCATTTGCAAGAAGGAAAAGACACTCCAGTTTAGCGTGGAAACATCTAGAGGCGCCGCATAACGCGCTTTCCCACCGCATTTGTTCTTCATAACCGGAATTCACGCTGAAAACGTTGCGGCACCTAAAAGACACAGAAAAATAATTCAGTTCAATGCAAATACAAAAGGGGTGCATCGCGCATCACGCTCTCACTCACCTTCAGCGCTACTCATCTCAGCAGCACGCCGCCATCCCCGGACGCCGGCCATCATCTAAGGAAGGAAAGGAACGAAGTTAGAGAACTGTTCAAAAGACTCATTATACTTACCTGTCGGACTCTTGCCAATGAAGTAACCAGGCAGCAACGAGCCTGAATCAATCAACACGCCCTTGCGCTAAAAGCAGGACGGAGAGCACACTATCCTAGAAAACAAGGTGAGATGTGGATCAAAGGGAACGGTTGGACCCCGGGGAAGAAGGGGTTCAAGCACACAGAGACAATAGGGAGTTAAACTCTACCAATCCTGTGTTTCAGGCCCAGTCTCCAGTCGAATAGCCTCCAGGGAAGGGTTTGAGTTCGTAAGAGGTCACAACAGGCTGAGTGACGTCTCCGTGGATACCAGGTGAGAGTTACACATATTTAGGTTACACTCTTTATTCAGGAGGAGCGGCTATGGACCCCGCAAAAGTATCCGCTGTCATGGAATGGCCCACATTAACTTCAGTTAAAGACATTCAACGACTCTTAGAGTTTGCCCATTTGTACAGATGGTTTAAAAAGGAGCTATTAGCCATCAAACACTCTTTTGAGGAATGGAGACATCTCCATTTGGGGGCACAACATCCTATTGAAGTATGCACAGACCACCATAGTCTTCGAGCTCTACAAAACACACAGACAAGAAATAGCAGACAGGCATGCTGGGCCCATTTCTTTTCACCCTTAAATATTGTGTTCACTTTCATTCTTGGGCGTGTCAATTTATGAGCTGATGCATTGTCCCGAAAATGACACATTTGCTCCTCCCTTTTCTGCCCAGAACCGTTATTCCCAAAGGCGGTGTTTATCCATGCCGTCACCGGATTTCTTCAATGAGTCAAAAGAGACTACCCTCATCTCCTCATACGTTATCAACTAACGAAGCAAGGGGATCATTATTTCAAAAACAATCTACTAGTTATTCCTACTGCAGCTCTTCTGAAGGAAGTACTTAGCATGTGTCACGATTCTATAGCGGCTGGCCACCGGGGTACTCGAAACACTGTCAAACTCATTCAAAGACATTTCTGGCGGCCCTTGCTGCAGTCCGATGTAGGGGATTATGTAGCCTCTTGCACAGTGTGTTTACAGTCCAAACATCCACGATCTGCCTCTCTAGGTAATTTGAGAAGGATGCCTCTACTGGATAGGCCCTGGCAGACCATATTTTCTGATTTTATTGTAGACTTATCACCCTCTTGGGTAACACTGCCGTGATGGTAACCATCAATTCTTTCACAAAGATGGCTCATTTTCTGCCCCTGGCAGGGGTTCCCTCTGCCTCCTGCATGGTGAGTATGTTTGTTGAGCCTATTGTTTCCCAGCACGGCCTCCCTGAGGTTACCATCTCTGACAGGGATCTCAATATACCTCCAGGTATTGGAAACAAATTTGTTCTGTTCTGCACATTGACCGTGCTTTGAGCTCTGATTTTCTTTCTCAAACTAATGGGCAAACTGAACGCCTGAATCAGACCTTGGAGGGATTCCTCAGATGTTATATTTCGGGCAGCCGACTTGCTTGCGATGGCCGAATTTGCATATAATAATGATTCTCATACGTCCATATGAGTTATTTTTTCTGTTCGACAGGGTTTTATCCTACCTGCTTTTCTACAACTACCCCGTCTGCTATGTCCTTTCCTGACATTGATAGATTGATCCAGATCATTCAGCAGGGGCACCATTCGGCTGGAGTCGCCTTGCGAGCTGCACAGGATTGTGCCAATCGTTTTGCCGACCGTCATCGAACCCCCAGCTCTGGCCATTTGTGTAACTCTCTTAGCTTCTTCAGAGGGCTTTTATCCTTTCAAGGCAGATGGACCAAAGCTCAGGAGGGTGTTGGCAGGCAACGGCCTTGTCCTTTGTCCAGAAACTCTTTGGCACTTCCATCTAGCAAGCTTGCTGTCGGAACCTAGCAGGGCATGCTCTGTGCTGGATGGGTACCAGTTCTGGAGCTGGTAGACAGGTCCTCTGAGTCGGGTATCTCTCTCTGTTCTCTGGGAGATGTTTAGGAGATGGGTCTTGCTTCCCTCTTGGAACGCCTGGCCTTCCTTCACTGGAGGAAGATGTACGTATGGTAGAATGTACCTTCCGCTCAGGTCCAAATGAGTCCTTCTTCTTACTCATTGGGAAGTCTTCAGATGATCTGATCAGTGAGGCGCTCAGCCTTCCTTTAAAGCCAAACGGCCCCAGTGATTGGTGCAGGCTAAGCCCACTCAGTGAACCAATCCTGGGTTCCCACCAACAATCTTCAGTGATTCTTCAGGTCAGAATCAGAGTGGTTGGCAACAGACAGGGGAAGGATGATAACATATATGTCTAAGTCCCACCCATCTTCCTGTCTGCTGTACATCAAAATGTCTCCCAAATTAAATGAGCCCTATGCAGCGTTTGGTCACAACATGTGCCTCCTTTGAAGTAGGGGGTTGCAGGCTGACTTTCATTTCCTACAATTCACAAACTTCCCTGCTCTAAAAGGAGTGATTCCAGAGAGGACATCCACTGTCCTTTCTTCCGAAGAGGGGTGTTAGTACCAAGTTGACACATTGTATTACAAAGAGGTGTTGGTCTCTGGTCTCCATTGTCACTGCACCCAGGACTTCACGAAGGCCTACTAATTAACATTCTTCAGTATTCACCGCCACCAGCAAGGTGTAACAATGGAGATGAAAATCCATGGGGCCTTGAAATGCTAATCATGCTGTCCACAGCCAGAGTCTTTTGATGTACCCACAGCTGTCAGGTGTCATCTACACATGACAGGGGAGGGAGGCACTGGTAAACTGTATCCTCCCGGAGTACATGACTATTTTTCTGTTGTGTGGTGAGCATGGAAAATATGTGCATGAATGGGCCCACATATTTTCCGGAGGTTGATCTCCCATCATTCATTCTTTTTAAGTAAACAAAAGTCAAAAAGCCCAGACAAGTGCACTCTCCCTGTGCGGATGGTCGAATTCCTCACAGTGAGAACACAGAGCAATTGAAAGAAATGTACTGTTTGTTTTATTGCTTATCCAGTAAGACACATAGCCCACAGTCACCTTCATTTTGAGAGTATCACCTATTTAGGTCAAATTTCCACTGTGCCAATAAACTCCATGACTTTCAGCAGAATGTACTTCCAAATAAATGTTTATCTCTTTTGGCTAAAATGGGTTCCCCACCACAAAGCATTTGCTTTCACCCTGTTCTCTTATAGGCATTAACATACTGTATGTTTATTTTCTTCAGTGCCAACATCTCAGCTGCCCCTATAAGTGGTGGACCTGTACCAGAAAACATATTGGAAGAGGTGTTGCAGGCAAGGTCATTGGACAACATTATTGTGTAGGTGAAAGAGCAGGGGCCAGAGCATGCTGCTATTGCACCTGGTATGGTGCAGAAGCGCAAGATGTGCAGGTAGATTCAGAAACTAAAAGGGCAAGTACTTCTAATGTACTTGATGGAGCTATTAGTCTCCCAGAAAGGTGTGCCATCTGGAGGCCTGTCCCTACCTCTATGCTCTTGGACACAGAGGATGTACTATGAACTGTGCAGACAGATGTGCTGTGTGTGTCTACTGAACATGGTGTGCCCCTTAAAAGGTGCTGTAGAGAAGATAGATTAGTAGTTAGCAGCACAGATCAAGAAGCAGCATGCAAAAACGCACGGATCTTGGGTAGAGGTCAACACATTTTATATCCTCTGTATTTTTTAAGAAGAGCCCAAACGAGACAACCCATGCATTCTACCTCTTTTCTCCATGACTTACACCCTATCACCTCATAACCATCAAATATCACTTCCAGCAATAATAGGTATGTCTTCTCTGCTGCACCATTGCACCATTGGCAATCATCCCTACATTAAACCACACTGACTCTCTGCGTCCCTCAATTCCCTGCCTACCGAATTGGACTTTTGACATAACTAGCTCCCATGTGACTCCGCTCCTCTTGGCAGCCTCACCAATGACAACTGCCCCTGCACCACCACTTCCCTGCTTACCAGATATGGCCAAGTAGTATTTCTGATAACTCTTTATGTCTTCCTCTCTAGGTTGTTGCCCATGATGGCATATGTCACTTACTCTGGGCCAATGTATGTCCAGAAAAGCCGAACAGAAGTGTCCCGTTATCCAACTACACTTTGATAGCCATTACTATGAAGGATGAGCAGGTCATTGGTAGCCTCTGGAAACAATTTCCAATGGAATGTTCCACATTTTATTCAGATATTTGGCAAGTTTTGAAAATAAGGTGTTATAAATTATTCAAAACTAGTTGACCTTAATAGTTCAGACAAAAACTCACTCCTGCATCTTAATCTGAGAACCACAATTCCGTTCTTTGTCTACTCAAGGCTCACAGATAATCACACGCAGTACTGCAAGAATAATATACATTCATTTTTTGGGGTTGGACAGACAGAATGCGTGCCCACAACCCTTTCTTCCCCCACACCCTTCTCTTTTACTTCAGCAGGGCTCTGTCTCATCCATCTGCCGCCAAAACCCATGCCTCCAAATTACAAAGTCGTCTCTAATAATGAATGTGTATGTTGGTATTTATTGCACAATTCGTGTTGAGTTAGTGAATGCAAATTAAATGTAATAAACCAGTAAAACTCTATGGGCCTCATTATAAGTTGTGTGGAATGGGTTTAACGGTGCCGGTAATGGTGCCAGCGCCGTTAAACCCATTCCGCACTATTACGAGGTCCCCTTGCGGGACCTGCTCTGAACGTCTGGTTTTTCCAGATGTCCATAGCGGGTCCCACGAGGGGACCAGGGAGCTAACAACGGGCCCGTTCGTAATGAGGAAATACTCGAAATGGCCCGGTATTTCCCCATTCAGGGAACCCGGACACGATTTTGAAGGCAGCCATGCCCTTATTAAGGGCATGGCTACCTCCAAAGTTGTAATGAGGCCCTATGGTTCCTTTCTCTGTAATTACAAGTGCCAGGAGTGTGCGCTGTATAATATAAATAAGGGCCTGTCTATTGACTTTAGATATGAGTATTAATATTGAAAAACACCGTGTTAAAGAGCAGAACTGCCCTCAGACCCACCCTCTGCAAAATCATTGGATACTAGAGAGTAGAACAGTAGATGTATACCCTCCAAATACAACTCTATTTAGAAAATGGCTATGCACTGCCTGTCCACATTGGCAGAATAAGGATGGCACTTGTCATAATGAGGACAGCTCATGGGCAGATCAGAGTGTTTCCATCCGGTGTGAAGAGGACTAACGTGTGCCCCTTCGAGAGTTGTACAAGTTACAGTGAGCAGCACACCCTATTGGTAGGAGTGAGACGTCAGAACATGCATGGAAAATGCAAAACTCAGCATCGAAGCTTAGTGTGAAAGTGGCTTAATTTCTATCCCATTGGAGGGGAATGTGCAATGCAGCATATGATGGTATGTTTGTCCAGCGTACATGCTGTTTCAACTGGTACAGTACCAGTGAACAAATGTGAATAACTAACATGGCAGAGTACATTCATAGAAGGATTCAATGTGCACCTCACGACAAGGTGCACTTGACAGTATATGTGGGGTATCACCCACAGTATGATCCTGAGTAGCCCAGGACATAATAACTGAACTCAGAAGCAACAGGTACAGCATAGTACAGCACCCTCCATGGCCAAGATCTTCTGCAAGCATGGATCATTAACCCAGCACAGTTTTTTAAGCAGCCCAACAAGGGTACAGAGAATATTTTTCCTTACCACCTGCAAAAATAGAAAAACAACAGTAACATTGCTGTGAGGCGCCCAGAGGCCACAGCATAGATCTTAGTGTGGGGGAGCAGTACATGGCAGCCATGTTTCAATGTATCTAATGCTAACATGACAGTATTCCATGATCCCACCAATCGTTGCACCGTGAAGTAAACTCTGACACAGTTGTATTGTTTCGTTAACACCCCACAGAATGCATATTATTTTCTCCATTTTCATATTGGGGTAAATCATACTATATGAATGGATTCATTGAGGGAGGAGGGAAGGCCTGTGTGGTGGATGAAGTGTGATTATCCACTTCTCGTATGTGTCACCCCAACACATGCCTACATGCCACTTGGACACCCTTGCTCCGGTCATTGGTGTGTTAACTTGAGGACATGTCGATTGCATTCCAGCCACTGAGTGTGTCCCTGTGTGTTACATGGGATTACCATAAGCAGTTATGTGCAACTCCTTGGGTACATGGAAGTATTACTATGCTTGGCGGGTAGAGTGAAGCATCTTTCACACCTGCATCAGCCGTTTCATCACACATATTTTCACTAATTTGGCCTCAAATAGTCTTGGTATCCATCAATTTGAACCCATGCATTATCAAAGAGATCACCAGGCTTGCAGTTCAATAGGTGCAAACTGCAGAGTATACTGGTGGGAAATGTGTGAAGGCCTCCCAATAACTTGATGGCCACATTCTGAGAGTCGGGGGCTAGGAGATAATATGGCCTGATGGACGTTTGTTTCTACTTGAGCCAGTTAGCATGTTGTGGTCTCCTGCTGTGTAGGAGGTGGGTAGCAGAGTGCCGTACCTATGCCCACTGACCCTTAGTGTTCCTGTTTAGTCATTTACTGTTGACAGAAGACTCACCATAATGCTTGATTTATTATCTCTAATGTGTTTGGCTAACTACATTACAGTGCAATAGACGTTTACAATTGCCCTTTTATATGGTGGAAACCACAGGCACAACATTTCCGCGGCACTTCCAAAGCAAAGGGAAGGGGGGAGGGGAAATCTGATCAAATAAGGGCAATGGTGGGGTACAGGAGACGAGCCTCATAAGCACATAAAAAAGTAAGGCAGTCACATCTATCAGTGACAGTATTGAAGCGGGGGTGGCCTGACAGTGAAAGGGCCATGAAGTACAGACCTCTAGTACAAAGGATTTCCTGAATAGGAGAATAAAAGTTAAGATGATTCTCCATGAACCGAAGACCGAAAAGGCCATTGCGGCAGGAGGCTCAACTGCACCAAAATATCTTCAGACTCCTATCTTCCTTTTCCTGAAATCACCAACAAGCAATGCCACGGTAGTTGCCTCACTCCTATTATAGGCCGAGACTTGAGGTGGGAAGATGCAGTACATTCCAGGTGGGTCAAGCCTCAAATATGTGCTTCAGTCCCACCCTATTCAGATACCTTTGGAAGCAGATTTATTATATGGCAAAGTGTCCTTCAGTAGACGTCCTTGGAAAGTGCCTTCAACCCATTCATGGGTTTATGAAGTGCCCATAAGATTCCGATCAGATTTAGGCCCAACTTCTCTGCCAACAGAGCACCTTGGCTCTCATTAAAGCCCCAGAGGCAGGTTTTAGTTTGTCGTTCAAAATTATCCAGTGTTTCTGGTGACCTGGGAATAAAACAATTTCACATACGACAGCATGGCTCTAAAGACAATGTTCTCATTTATTGAAAGTAAATGTATTTCCCTATCACAGATGAGTCTGAGTCCTCCTGGGCCACGCGTGGAGATGATCCTGTCTCAATTCAGTGTCTGGTATAACACACCCTTCTGTGTGGTCACATTGTGGATCACAGGTGAGAGCGTGGCCACCCCACAAACACACTTTTACTGGACTGCACATGAACGTTGCACGTACAAACTACACACAATTGAACTTAATTTCCCCCTCATATATTTCCCCTCATATTATACTTACCTTTTGTGCACCGCTTGTTAAGAGGGATTTCTGAACTCTGACCTGGAGGGGCAGAGGTTCAGAAGGCCAACCTAGTTTCTTGGAACAGGGTAACCTCTGGACAAGCCAGACCAATCAGGGTAGCTATGGCAGGCGGTCAAGACTAAGGGCCTCATTACCCGGAAGGCGGTAACCATGGCGCTATTAGCGCCATGGTTGCCGCTGGTAATTTACCGATCCCGCCATGGTGAATGGCGGAATTACCACCCCATTCCAAGGTTGGCGGGGCCGTAATTCCCCATTCACCATTGGCCCTTCACCATTCCCATTTGAGCCCCCATAGGTATCAATGGGAATGGGGAAGGCAGCAATTACGGTACCGCAAATTGCGGTACCGTAATTGCCTCCAAGGTCCCTTTGCGGGTCCCACCCTAAACGGCGGGCAAAACCAGCCGTTAAGGTAGGGATCAACAAAGGGACCTCGTAGTAGGGCGGTAAGGGATTACCGGCACCAGTGCCCTTACCGGTGCCAGTAATCCCTTACCGCCATCCGTGTAATGAGGCCCTAAGTCTCAAGAGGGGTGAGGGTGACTGAAAGACCTCAATGAGCACACAAAGCAAGGGCACTTACAAATTACTCCAGACAGGTGTTATATTAAAAATATAGACACATTTATTACAAGGCCTTTGTAACATAGACCATAGCAAAGAATCACAGTAACCCTAGAGTAATCCAATACATCACAATCAATACAATATATATATATACAAGACCAGAGGTGTCTAATGGATTAAAAAGCACAAAATATGTAGACCACCTAGATGGGGAGGAAAACAGGCAGTGCAAGTAATCTTTAGACCCAGTTCCACATCAAGAATACACCTAACTAAGAGGCAGTCCAAGCCCTACGAAGAGAGGAGCCTTATGATCAATAGTACATGCACACGCTTGTGCCAATGGACAACATAGGGTCTCTTCAAGGGTCACTAGCAGATCAGGAAGGTGGATAAGGCGATGAAGAACAAGTCCCCACTATTCAAGCAGGACCTCCACTTGGGGGCAGAGGCAGGTTGAGATTGCGGGATGGAGTCGCTATTTCGCAATAGCTGTGAAAAGGAATTGCGTAAAAATGGGCTCCTGTGCTAGGTGCCACCCGTTGGTGTATGGACTACTCACTGGTCCTCGATGCAGGCAGACCCAAACTTCGCTGGTACAATCCACTTTGCTGGCAGCTTCGAATGCGACAATCAGGACACCACAACACTGTGTAGTTTCCGAGATACAGCGGGGATTCCCAAACGGGACAGTGGTGATTTTTCCGCTCTGGGTGGAGGAATCAGCCCAATTCCACTTCAGCAGGCTTCAGAGTCAAGGGGGTCACAAATGCAGCAAACTTGCATGGGTCGTTGCCACAGCAGGGCAACACGGTAACCGCATTTACTCCAGTCCAGGCGCACTTGTCTCACTTCGGACCTGGGAATGCAAAGTGTACGAAATTTGGTGTGAGGGTGCCGTGGACTCAGAGCAAGCAGTATACCAAGTTTCGAGGGCCTCCTCAAAACCACAGCGCTAACAGAGCAAACGTTCCATGTAAGCTGGTCAGCCCACTGGTTGGCCCAGGGACACTTCCGAAGAGGCTTACTTGCAGGGTTTGTTAAAGGTGCCGAGAATAGTTGGTCCCACCATTCCAATGGGTCGAAGCATCTTCGCAGACCTTCTAGGACGATCAGATGCAGAGGGTTCCTACGGGACGACAGCGGGCTCAGGGTGCCAAACCTTAGAGCGGGTCACCAGCGGTTCCTCAACTCGGCTTCTTGTTGCAGGATACTTGGCTCCTTATCCTTTGTTCGTGTGAACTCAGGAGATCCACGTGGTAGTGGTGTTTTCAGCCTCCTCTTAGCCAAAGTTTCCTTCGCGCCATAAAGGAGAGAACCCAATGGGAGATCTGCTCACAAACACTCACTCCATACGTGGTCCAATCACAGACCACAGTGGTCCCAGGCATCCAGGACAGTCCAGACTCTCTGGCACCCAGGATGTATATTGGGAACAGACATCTCAGCCCACATCCTGGAGGCACACACACAAGACATGCAGAAGCCAGCAAAAGCATTGGGTTTTGGGGGAAGTTGCATGCCCAAATCAGGACTGACCCAGGTCGACTCGACCTGGGGAAGCTGAAGGGGCAAGATGGCCAAAGGACAGGACAAAGAACCTCGTGGCATGGCCATTTTGGAGCCAGGCCACCTATTTGTGTCAAAAGCGGTAAACGCAGATAACATGGCAAGAAAGGGTTAAAAATATTACAAAACAATAGCAGCCACCAGACCTGTCCATGACACATCTGCACAGTTCATAAAAAGTCCAGCAAGAGTTTCTAGGGTCTTTGGAACGACTAGAGACCCAAGTGTGCTGTAAGGTAAGTTACTTGGCACACTTGTGACATGTTGCACAAAAGCTGCAACATGAGGAAAAGATCTAAGGGAAACAAAGTCTCCCAGTACTGACTGTCTTAAGGGCATTTCATTTTCCCCATTAAGAGTGAGCGAAAGCCCAGAGGAGTGCAGCTTAGGACTGTGCCTCTCTGCCAAAGTTTAGATCAGGGCGTTTAAACAGCAGCAAAAAGTTTGGGGGTTGACACATGGTGGGAAAATTACATACAATTATGAAATCTTTCCTAACACCGCTCATGTATGCAGTCCATTTACACCTTATAAGAGGACAGACAACCTCAACAGGGTACCAGGCACTTTTAATGAGGTTACCACATGGATTAATTTCAGTGGTGTGACCCGGTCACTATTAAAATTCCATGTGAACATATGATAACCGTAAAGCCACCCACACCCGAAACAAAACATGGCACCGATGGATCGTGACTGATATACAGCCCAGCCTTATGAGGAAAATAACTATGAGCCCATCGCCCAAGACTGCTAGTTTTAGCTCTTCCTTCTAATGGACCTCTTATTTTATATAGCTTGTCTTCATGGTAGGAACGGTATGGTCATAACAGAGCACAGGCAGGGAGTTTCCAGACCAGCTCACAATGCTGATTCCATTTTCAAAGACTAGTCTCCTTCTTGGGATGTCATTCAGTGGTACTAAGTTTTCACTTGACTGAAAACTAAAAAGATCTATTTTGAATGTCCGCTCTGTGACCGCACAGAGCAGACATTCTAAATCATAATGTCAGCCCCTACCACACACAGGTGCGCGCAGGAACTGACAGGCTAACAGGTGAGTGGGTGTGTGTGTGTGTGTGTCTGCGTGAGTGGTTGAGTCTACTTGGTGTGTAGACTTGGTGTGTGTTTTGTTGGGAAGGGAGAGGTGGGGGGAAACATGGGGCCGAGGGGGCAGAACCCCCCCATTTTATATGCCAACCAGTGAGAGTGGGCGGAGGTGGTGAAGGCATCACCTTGGGTGGGTCGGTGGGGTGTTATTTTTTGTGTTTGGTCTTAAAAATGCAGTAATATTACATAGAATATGTGCAACACTGCTTGAAAGTACTGAAGATAATGCCACACATCGAGCCTGAGAAAACCTACCACAAGGGCAGAGAGGCTTGCACCAAGTACACACTATGGTAAGAGTAAAGAGGTTCCATTTGTTTTCCTTCAGGCATATCAACAAATGGAAAACAGAAATATGTATTGCGGGGTTGGCTTGCAAGTATGCAGGATATCATTGCAGGAGAAGGTGCATGGCAGTACACTGATATCACTACTGTCGATGTAATTAAAGTTGCTACGAGATATACAATTCATATAGAGATAACACTTTTATTTCGGAAATCGGTGGTCTAGTCATTTGGAGGTGAATGCATGTCTATGGACCTTGAGAAGTAGTGAGCTTTTGGAGGTTTTGTCATTTTCACAGACTTTTACTATTATTTACTGGTTACAGGTATCCTGGTGAGATGTGCCCATATTTGCCATTTACCAATGTCTTCCTGTTTCTCCTTCAGTCTGGCACATCACAATATTTAGGGGCCGATTCAGGGAATAGTTGCCGGTTTAAAGTGACTTTGCACTGCAAAAATACACTTTGCAGGGTTCCATGAATCAGGGTTTGAGTCGGCAGGGCAAAGTCACTTTTCAGCAGTGCAAATGCACTTTGACCCGGGCAAACACTCCATGAATCGTGCCCAATAGGACTTGTTTCTTACTTGCAGATGTCTGATTCCAGCTGGGCACCCCAAGGGCTCTCACTTCTCTCAAAACACCAACAAAAAGAATATTCAGTTGGAGATGCTTCCAATTACACATTTTAGGCAGAAAAAGTATCTCTTCTCTGCAGAATGGGATGCTGCAATGATATGATATAATAAGGCATTGATAGCGTACCTATACAGACGTTTTTCAAGGGGCGACGAGGCAAGGGGGGCGGGGGGGACAGAGGGAAGACAAGGACAATGCCATCTACTATGGTCAACCGAAGAGACAATTTGCCATTTTGCCCCTAGATACAGACATGTAGACCGATTCGGGATGTAGCTGACCAGTTCACTTGTACTTGAGAATATTTGCAGACCTGTTGTAATCTTTTCTGACAAGTAGTCACATGTCAATAAAATGAATACATTTATTATGTTGAACCTCTACCCTCTTTGCACTCAGTCAAATGAGGGTCCAGGAGCACTTTATATCTGCAGCTGCTGCCCTGTGATTGGTTCACAAAGCCTAAATCTAGAGCACATTTCGAAGATGCCTGTTGCATCTCTGAGATTCCCTTGAGAAAATCGTGGTGACTCACATTTGCACATGAGCATATCAAAGAGGTTTCAGGACGTTTTAACGTATTGCTATTGTGTTTTACTGTGTAATTGGGATTTATTTTTTGTGCTAGGTGATTTCTTGTCTACAGTCCCCCTGCTGTGCTTGCTGTATCCTGGCAGGCTGTCTTCGGGTAATTACAGTGGTTATGGTAAATCAGTAATCCAGTGCAATCCGACTGAAGGGTCAGCACTTCGAGTCTGAGGTGCTTATGGCATCAGCTGGCAGTTCATGAATCCTAGAAAAGTACTACTTAAGCAATATGACCCGAACGTAAGCAACATGACCCGAACGGTGGGGGCATTACCGACTCACGTAATGCCCTGGGGCCGATAGTTAATGAAGGCTCTGGGGCATTACCTCAGTCAGTAATGTCCCCGCTGCGATGGGTCATATTGCTTTTAGTACCCCAGTCAGCAAGATCTGCGTGACCTGGGCACTAAAAGCATTTTATTCTGTCCCGAAATGCTGAAAATGGCCGCCGGGAAAGGGGAAACAGAGTCCGTTTTACCTTTCCATTGCATCCATGGGGAGCGGACACGCTCGGAACAGAAGTGTTCCCAGCGCGTCCGCTCCCGAAACAAAAAGGAGAAGAAGGTAAGTGGGGTTGGGAGGGCGGAAGGGAGGGAAAAAGGGAAGGAGGAAAAAAAGGAAAAAAAAAAAACCTACCCGAGTCCCCGGAACTGGATGATGGAAGCCTCCAGCCGTGTGGAGGCGCGGAACGGGGATGGCCCCGATCCGAGCCTCCACACAGCTTGAGGCTGCCATCGTCCCCCAACGGGGACAAAGAAGCAAGAAGGTAAGTGGGGTTGGGAGGGCAGGGAGGAGGGAGGAAAGGGCAGGGAAAAAAAAAAACCTTATCTGAGTCCCCGGCAAGGGGCGAAGGCAGCCTCTCAGCCGTGGGGAGGCTCGGAGCGGGGATGGCCACACTTTGAGCATCCTCATTGGCTGAGATGCTGCCACGCCCCCCACCGTGGACAAGGAGGCTGGAATCCCGGCCGACCCGGCGAGAGCCAATCAGAATGCGTGTTACATTATGCTTGACTCTCGCCGGGTACTAATAATAATTTCAGCCCCCGTGATAGGTTTGGGTCACAGATGTTTTCAAATTAGAGCCATCTAAACAAGGAGAGCAACCCTCAGAAATGACAGCACTGCAATCATTTATATTGTAAATTAAATATAAATGAAGCCAACAAAGGACAAGCCTGGAAAACATGGCACTAATAGAATACTGTTGCTGAACTTGAAAACATTGGGAAGGTTACTCCAAAGACATTGAGCTGTACACCCAACCCATTAAATACCTTACATCTAGTGACAGAAAGTCACGAATTCCAGATGAGAACGTCCTAGTGTCTTTACAGGAGCCTGTTGTTGCCTCTTACCCAAAGAAACATCTTTTGGTCCTTAGAACAATATCCAGATATGTGTTCCATTGCCACAGATCATAACCATGTGGAGTGTTCGTGCATGGGAGCTGCAATAGTGGTCCATTCATTGGGCCTCATTCCGAGTATGGCGGTAAGGGATACCGGTCACCGTTAACGAGACCGGTGCCGGTAATCCCTTACTGCCACATTCCGAGTTCCCTTTGTGCTCTCGTCCTTAACGCCTGCTTTTGCAGGCGTTAGGGACGAGGGCGCAAAGGGGCTTTTTAGCCAATAACGGTGACCGTAAAGTATGGTCACCGTTATTTACAATTTCCCCATTCCCATTGAGTCCTATGGGGGCTCATTTGGGAATGGGGAAGAGCCCTGGGGAATAGGAAATTACCGCCCTGGTCAACTCGGAATAGGGCGGTAATTTCCCATTCAACCAGGGCAGTGCCGGTACGGGTCCGGTGCCGACCAAGGCGCTACTACCGCCACTGGTTAGATCCGGACTCGGAATGAGGCCCATTGACTTGCTAAAAGGTGTCCATCCTATGGGATGGAAAGGAGCATTCACACCAGCTCTCACTGATTCATGTGCTTTCAGATCCCCAGTACGTTTGCCATGAGACAACTGTGTATAATATTTTTTCTGGCTGGATTTACGGTATCTCTTCTGCTGCTTGTGTCTCTTTCTCTTCTGGGGCCAGATTACAGAAACGTTGCACCCGTGCAAGTATGCACGGTATAGGCACCAGTGCAAAGTTTGCCCTATTTTGAAAAATGTTGGAACATATTAGAAAACTGTTGCACCGTGGCAAGTGCATTTGGGAATGTTATAAGCACCAGTGCAAAAAACATACATTTTCAACACATTTTTGCTCCAGAGCAAACTTTGCCCTAGTGCTAATACCAATCCGTATTAGCACTAGGGCAAACTTTGCCCTGGTTAAAATATTTGTTCAAAATGTATCTTTTTTGCACAACGGCAATATTTGCCCTGGTACTCATAACAAGCCAAGCTGCAGTTGTCAGTGTGAAAAGGTTTTCTAATGTGTTGCAGTGTTTTAAAAAAATATGGCAAATATTGCCGTTGTGCAAAAAAGATACATTTTGAACAAATATTTTAACCAGGGCAAAGTTTGCCCTAGTGCTAATACGGATTGGTATTAGCACTAGGGCAAAGTTTGCTCTGGAGCAAAAATGTGTTGAAAGTTTGCACGGTATTAGCACTGGGGCAAAATTTGCCCTGGTACTCATAACAAGCCAAGCTGCAGTTGTCAGTGTGAAAAGGTTTTCTAATGTGTTGCAGTGTTTTAAAAAAATATGGCAAATTTTGCCCCAGTGCTAATACCGTGCAAACTTGCATTTGCACCGTTGCAAAGTTTCTGTAATCTAGCCCCTGGTCTGATGTGAAATTACTTAGACACTCACTGTGCCCTCATTCTTACACATTCACCCACTTAGGGCCTCATTACGACCTCAGCGGTGGCCATGCCGCTATTGGCAGCATGGCTGCCGCTGAAATCGTGTTCGAGGTCCGGGTTCCCAGAATGGGGAATTACCGGGCCATTCCGAGTTTGGAGGGCCCGGCAATTCCTCCATCCAGGAACCCAGGCCCGGACCTTCCCCATTCCCATTTCAGCCCGCATAGGGCTGAATGGGAATGGGAGAGGGAGCAAACAACGGGCCGATTACGAGCGGCCCGTTGTTTGCTCCCTCTTCCCCTTGCGGGACCCGGTAAGCACGCCACGTTTTACCAGGCATTACTTACAGGGTCTCGCGAGGGGAGCTTGTAATGAGGCGGAGCGGGTTTAACGGGTCCGCCTCCTTTAGCGGGTCCCGTTAACCCGTTCCGCCTCACTTGTAATGAGGCCCTTACTCATTTGGTGGCTCACATCAGTAGAGAGGTTCAAGGTATCGCCTCGACTGGCTAATTGTTCTGATGCGATTGTAATCAATAGCACGAAAATGAAATGAATTAAACATTACATAATCGAATACTCTAAAGATAGAACACTGTCAAAGCAATAATTGAAGCAAATTAAGGTTAACATTGTTCATTTTCAGTAGCCAAAATATGAAAATAATGGTATTTGATAATACACTTTAAGGAATAAATCCTTCTCAAAATCAATATTAGCGTAGGCTTGTATTCTGCTGTAATAGGAGATTTTAAGGGATTTCTAACTGGAAGAGGGACATGTTGGGACAGTCGCCTGTGCTTTCAAGTCTGGTCAGTGTGGGGCAGAGGTGGATAGGAGCGGGCTGTGCCTTGATTGTACATGGTGCAGTTAGAGTGGGGGTATACGAGCATCCCCATTCTGTACTGACATATGGATAAAGAGGAAGGGAGGGGGCTTTGGGACAGGGAGCACATTAATCATCGCACAAAAAGTGCAGCTACGTTTTGCGAGACGGGTGGTACTAAGTTAGCGTTTTATTTTATGTGCAACGGAGTATTCATTCATTGTGTGCAATGAACATGTGCTTTAATTTTGTGGGTATAAGTAGACGTGAGGTTCTGGCATGGGTCAGAACATTGATCTACGGTTTTCATTTATAACATCGTGTGGCAGGCCACCACCACTGTGGCTTTTAAATGTAACCTTCAGTATAGTGCTAAAGCAGTACACCTCACACAGGGCATGACACCACCACTGCATTGATAATGATGAAAGTTGATCTTCAGTGTCGGACTGAAACTAGTTCACTGCACACATGTTCTTAAACATCCAGTACTAACAAGTGACCATTGCTGCAGCATGAAAGGGCAAAAGTTAAATCTAGGAGAGGACGCTACAGAATCAAATTAAATGCACCTTACGCAGCACATCACCACTGAAAAGTGAATGTAACCCTTGGTAAATTTGTTGTAGTTTTAGTGAAAAAAAGGTGGGACTGGTGTTAGGACATTAGCATATCATTTCTAAGATCTCATTTGAAATATATTTTCAGGCCTAAAATATGGGTTTAACAACATTTCCTCTGATGCCAATGGTGTCGATATTGGTGTCCATAGGGTGCCCGTATGGTATCCATATGCGTATCAAACCTCATTTGTACATTTCATTGAATATTTCAGAGGAAATAAAGACCATCAATATCACGTTTGAGCAAATGCTACTTTATTTTAACTTGTTAAATGTGATTATATGCTAGGACTCAACTACTTGAATTACTAATCTTGAGATAATATAATTATATAGAATCTTTTATCAGGTGTCTTTTGGTGATCAATACCATCTTTGCTGAACTCATCTTAAAGGGCCTAAGTTTGATACAGTGTGAACATCATTATCACATAGTTAATTATCTCCCCTACACTCATAGATGTCTTTACAAGGTTGGTTGGTTGCTAAACATTTACACAGGGGACTTCATCTGGACATCTTATCAACTACAGAATGGAGGCTGGATCACATGGCATTTCACAGAGATCAGGAGCGAATGTCTCCACCCTGTACAGTGGGAGATAAAATTGTTGCCCATTTTTGGTCACCTTGGTTTCAGATTATGACCTGTTTGTTGACTCTCCCTCATTGCAATTACAAAAGCACTCCTTGAATGTGGTAACATTTCCTAGATCACCTGTTCCTTCAAAAACATAGTCCAGCACAACTCGGCCTGGTTAGTCTTGCTATATCTGGGCTAATAGACTTGGCAAATAAATGCTTTGAGTTTATCCAGTACTTGTTATTGAATTATGTCTTGTGTTCTCAGTGAATTAAGTGCCAGAATGGCTTCTGAAGTGGCTATAGAGAATGTTTTCCAATGTGAAATGTTACCTTTAAGATCCAGAAGATGTATGAGATTTAAATCCACCCCATTTCATCGAATCCCTTTTCCCAATATTTTGTTCACCACAGTTTACTACAAAAAATGGAGCGGGAAACCCCACAAATTCCACCCTCAACCTCCCATTCTCCACTTCTATAAGACTAACCCAAACACCCATCTACATTTCTTGTGGTAAAATGCAATAAAACAATTTGCAGGCATATGTTATTAGATGAAATGGGATGTGAGAAAGTGGAGATTCTGATCCAGGCACGTCATCAAATGCATGTACTGCAGAATCCTTGACGGATCATAGTGATAATACCTTTACAACTCAAAGAAAGGCTTCTGAAGTAGGCACAAAGTAGGATTTAGGGGGAAGTTCTGGATACCTTCTTATAGCAAGGTATCCATATAGCAAGAATGGAAACAACTGTGTCTTGTGCAAATATATAGTTTTGTACCTTATCTTTCTGTACATTGATGTCACAAAGAATCATCTTCGTGTCTGTCTCTTCTTGTGCACTTATAAATTATTCCACAGACCAATGTGAGGTGGCAACGTCTGTACACCACAACAAAGTATTTTTGGTTGATTGTGCTGAATCATTTTTGGAGTTATTTTATGTTTGGTGTTAATCTGTGAAAGTAGCTTCTTCAAGGTATTTAGATAAGGATATCCTGTGCATGATTGTGCATTGGGATGGTGCAATCCCATGGAGACCCTTGTAAATTGTCATACTGCGGCTTGAATTTCCTTTGTATGTGTCAAACACTACAGGTCCAATTCCGAGCTCTGGTGAAAGGTAGTGTGGAAAGTTGACATTCTCCTTTCTCGCCTTCAATTTCCAGACATATTCATTCTGAAGTGGGTGGAAGGATTTAAGGGGGTCTGACTTGATTTCTAGCTGCAAAATATGATATGGTTGTGGGGTCAGTGTGTTCACTGTGATCATTTCTCAAATGAATAGGACTTTTATGATTTACGAACGTGCTGTTGGGCCTTCAATAAATCAAAATAGTAGTTCTGCTATATGGGAAAGGCTTAGCTTAAGTGCTATACTACAGGACAAACGTGTTCCGCAGCTGTTGACAACACCTCACAGATGTCGTATGAAAAAGTAAGGCTTTGCAAGCAGAACCCTCTCCCAGTGTCTACCCTTCATTTCTGACCGTCACTATGGCCATTGGCAGTAAATAAGGGACAAGGAAGAGTGGAGGCTTTGATGTCAGCATGCCACTTCGTTTCTTTTACAGTGGATCTCATTCTGAATTTGGCAGCAAGTTGGCATTAAGTCTACCAATTTAATGGCAAATATATTTACTGTTACCGCAGGATTATGAGTGGTAGTAATACAGCATAAATCCCCAATTTTGTAGTCCGTAGTACTCTATGGTGATTTTGCCAGATTCACGATGAGCAGTGATTTTGCTGGAGGTGAATCCTGTACTTTATCTCTGAACTCAGTGGTGCAGTAAATGAAGTGGAAGTAACAGAATTACAGCCACTTGTTTTACTGCACCACCAAACTCATAAAGAGGATTGTGGTATTTTTTGGAATAAGCAGTGTACCTGAACAGACAACACTTTTCTATTTTTACAGGGACCTCTGAAACAAGCCCTATGTGTCTTTCATTATACTCCTTGTTCTATTTAGAATGTTCTTGGTAAATGTAACGGCCAGAATTTTTGCATGTCTAAGTCCCCCGTCACTTATCCAAAGCTTGTACCACTGCCATGTCATCAACAATGGCAACAGAAAAGATACTTTCATTTGGAGTATTGGTAAATGTTGTTGCTTAAGTTGTTTTTGTTGCTGTTTGTGCTGCTGTTTTGTGGAGATTGTTGTGGGATTAAACTTCACGATTTTGATCAGTTTGTTTTTTTGCAGGCAAAGATGCATAGTTCCATCATAATTAAATAATGATTGTGATAGAACAGAGAATTCATAGAGCACTAATGTTTCACGTAAATCTACTTGATGCTGTGACATTCTTATATTAAGTAGTCAGGCAAATAATAATATAGATTTGTGTTTAAATGTGGGGTTTGATACAGCATGATCAGAGCTAGGAAGCATCAAAGTGCTGTAATGTTGGTGAGGGTAACATGTGAGATAAGGAAGAGAATTATCCACCTGCTCCTAACTCTGTAACAATGCTAGTCACTTTTGTTTTTATTGTTTTCTTGATGCTTGAACTCAGATTTAGTTTGTTCTTTTGATAGGATCTCATTAATTCCTAGTGCTAGTTTCTGATATGAGTATGCATTTGTGGCAGAAGCTGGAACTAGCAATTATGTAGGAGGCCAGGATATTCAATTCAGGTGAGTAGTTGGGTCACAGCTAATTCTCGATAAGCTTGCTGATGAACAGAAAGCTCATAATGGGTTTGCAATTGGATACGTCCTCTGGGTCAAGCAACAGGATTTTAGAAGGAGGCAAATGAGACCTGACTTCAATGCATCTGGGAATGTACCATTATTGATGGAGGCATTCAAAATACTGAATGGTGTGTTGAGCATTTGGCGAGCGAGCAGTTTGATGAAGGAGGTCAGGAGGAAATCATCCATATAAATGGTAGGGTCAAGAGAATTGAGTGGCTGAGTGATTCTTAGGAGAGAGGAGGGTGAATTTGGTTCGGGAGGTCAGTGGCCAGTCAGCGGATGTATTGCAGAGCTCCACCTGGTTTTGAGATGTCAATGAGACCTCTGATCTTATTAGGTTTGCTCATAAAAGATAAAGGAGGTACTGGTTCATTCACATTTCTCTTCTGAGCCACCAGGTGTGGGTTTGGTGCAGTGCTTGGTTACTTCGACTAAGATTTTGCTCCTGTTTCAGGCTGCTTCAATGGTGGAGGTGTAGTAAGCCAACATTTTCCTGTAGATCATGTGTCTGCATGAGTGTTGAGGGATGAGAGATGCTCTGGGCTGTGGTAATTGCACCACCACTTTTCTAGGAATCTGATTAAATATTTGTTGGTTGTGTAACAGGATGTGGATGGTTTGACCTTTGCGTGACTAGACATTCGGGGCATGTCAGCGTCCACTAGTTCTTTGGAGAAGTGTTTGAATTCAACCAGAAGTGCTTAAGCATATCCTGTGGTGGGGAATATTGCAAAGGTTGCCTCTAGTTTGTCTAGTGGGACATTTTGGAAGCCACAGTGCTCAGTCACAAGGCAGGCAGCCTGTTCTTTGTGAGGCAGATTTGTGTGATATGAGAAGTGGTCTAATCAAGGGGCAGAGGGATGGAGCATTACAGGAACAGGGAGGAGGTGAAGAAAAGGTTGAGAAAGTGACCTTTCATATGCATGGGGGAGGAAAGGATTTGCTAAAGGTCCATGGTGTCGGTTAAGGAGAACATAGAGTCACAAAAGGTGTTTTTGTTGGTTCGGACTCAGGGACATTGAAGTCTCCAAAGGGGAGGTTATTTGGTTGTTCAATGGTTGGTAGACGGTTACCAAGGAGAGAAGGTTGGAGAGATCATCTGTGAAATTACCACTCCCATGGGGTGGCCTGTACATAAATTGAAATGTAATTGAGTAATTGTTTGGAATGGGGAACAGGCATGCCATGAATTTGAAGGACCTCTGTGCAGGGGTCAGGATTACAGTTCAGGGCCAGTTGATCTGATTTATGACTGCTGCCTCACCTCTAGTTTTTACTGCATGGTTACTATGTTGGATGCTGTGCCTGTTGTGTAGAAGAAGGTTGGAGATGGTGGGGCAGGAGGGTGTACACCACATTTTGATAATGAACCGGTAATCAAGTTTGCATTTGGTTATGAGATCAGCGATGTCTGTGGCATGTACGACTCCTGAGAGGACATTAACCATCATAACAGGACAGAGTGACTAGGTTCAGCTGTGCAGGGCTGCTTTGGACATTTGACAGTGTGATCCCTAAAGAGGATAAGAATGGTTTGTGGCGAGAGGAGGTGCATAGTGATGTCTGCTTGGCCAGAATAACTAGCCCTTGTCTCAGTGGGGTTTTGACCAGAGAGGGCCCTAGGGCAGTTCCCCCTAATTTCTGGGACCCTCTAGGTCCCCTGACGATATCATGGCAAAACAATTGCATTTGCATTATGAAGCGAGAGATTTTAACCCACTCAACAATAATGCAAATGTATTTGCATATAATCTAAAAACATTAAAATTCTTTGCAAATGCAAAAACTGGTTGCTTATGACCTACTGAACACTTCACATGGGTGAAGGCTGGCAACTACAATGCCCATGCTTTCACTCATGTAAAGCTCTGTGATAGGCATTAGGGAGTCCACCGGTAACATCACGTCATTCATGATACGTTCGAGGAGCTGAAAAATCCTGTGCATGAAGTATCCTGAAAGCATCTTCACCACTCCCTCTGCCTGTCTGTCTCAGGCCAGGGGTGGGGTAAGAAAGCAGATCTGCCCTCTGTCTGATACAAGAATAGGCAGGACGAGGGGCGAGGAGTGACTCCTGACCCTGATACTCTTCCTCTGATTTGAGGACGTCTGGGGGAAAGGGGAAAATCCAGGGCTGAAGAAAGAATATCACCACTTCTGCCCAACCAGATAAGTGTTTAAAATAAAAATAATAAGTGATGTGTGCATGTTTATGTGTATGTGAAAGATTTTATTTTTAAAGTGTACGTGCATGTGAGTGACAGGGTGCATCTGTGTGAGTGAAGTGTTCTGGTGGGTGTGAATGGCAGACAGAAGATGTATGGGTATGTGACTGCTTGTGTGAATGTATATATGTGTTATCTGCATGAGCAAGTGTTCTGGTGGGTGTCGTTTGAATGATTCACATGGCATCCAACGGAACACTTACTCATGCAGATACACACATTTGTATATACATTCACACATGTTGTCATGCACCCATACCGCTTCTCATCACAGGACACTCACCCGAACACTGACTGAAACAGATACACACTTTCATATCTTCGTTCACACAGGCAGTGTGACACCCATACAGCTTCTCTCAATTTTATTGGGAGAAACTGTATGGGTGCATGCAGTGAGCTAGAACATGTTTTCTTAAAATGGTATGCCATTTCTTTATGGATATTTATGATAAAATTAGCTTGATAAGTGTTATTATGTGGCTAGACTTCCATATTTTGCTGCAGCCAGTGTAGCTATAGTTTTTACTGTGGAGTGGCATGTTTGTCATTTTTGTCTGGGCATCTATGAGAAGGAAAACATGATATGTTATATTACATGGCTAGACTGGCATATTTTGGTGTAGTGAATCTAGCTCTTATTGAGGCATGGCATTTTGCACTGGGTATCAAAGATAAAGCAAGCCTGGTAAGTGTCATTACATGCCTAGATTGGCCTACATTGGTGAAGCCGGTACGAATATTTCTTTTTTTATTTTGGCATGTCAACTTTAATGGCAAAGCCAATAGCTGTATGGTGTTATGAAGGTATACTTGCATTATGAGCAAATGAAACATGAGTATATGAGTAATACTGGCATATATTGGTGAAACCTGCATGGAAATGTAATGGCACAGCCAATGTTAAAATGTTTGTCATACTGGCATATATTGTGGGGGAAGGCATCCTGAAAATGCATTGGGAAGTGCACTCACGCACTGCTGGTGACTTGCATCTATTGGATTCTTCCATGAGTTTCCCTCTGAAACAAATTGCAAGCTGTTTGGCATTTTACCCAGTTTTTCACAGATATCGTGCTGTATAATGCACCATCCATGTTAACTATATTATTTAAAACAGTTTCTCTGGAGTAGAGCCACCCTGAACCCCGTTGGTTGTTTTGGGCTCCCTTGCTATGCTCAGTTGCTCACGCATATGTGTGGGTAATATTTATGCCCCTACAATTGAAATATTAACCAGCTACTACTGCCTTGGCCCTTTCCAGTCCCTAACAGTACCAAATAGGGATTGCCTGTTTCTTCTTCTGCCCTAGTTGCACCAGTTAACCATTGTGCCTTTTCGTTTAGTGTGTGATGATTTTTTTAATCAGGTTTCAAAATACAACTTTTGATTTGTGAAAGGTACTTGCTCCAGTCTTAACGAATAGAAAATCAAGAAGATGTTTCCAAGGAGGATTCATCTTTCTTCTTGCTCTTAGAACACAGTTCATAGGAGGAATTCCATCACTCTGCTCAGGTAATGACCTGGTTTACGGCAACAATGAAAACAGTAATCATGAGCAGAGTCACAGATCATGCACGACATTTCAGAAAACATGAGCAGAGAAAGTCTGAGAATGTATGCATTTAAAGTAGAAATAAAGTAATTACACAATTAATCAGAAATTGAAACCAGTGAAAGGCTAAACAAGGACAAAAAGGATAGAGAGTAGCATTTTCCTTAAGAAGGAACTTCTATGCTTTGTGCTCCGAGTTTGGAACCAACCTTAGGGCTTTTCACTGCAAAGTGGAATATTCCATAGAGAAACCTTCTTCATAACAGACTCCCCTGTAGCTCTTGGAGGGCTGAAGAAACATTGAACTGTGCTGGGGCTCCCATAAAAGCCCAAGACCTGTGCATGTTTATAGGAAGGGAGACTATTAGGGTTTCCTTACTACGTTTAGCGGGGAGTTCCTAATTTCTGTGTACCATCTGCGATTCTGTGATTCAGACTGTTGGGGATGGCCCTCACGCTTCCCACCAAACTAAGAGGTACAACCATGTGAAACAATCGACAGGGGCCTTTGCTGTTTTCTTTCTCTTATTTGGGGCCAGCTACAGTGAGAGAAGGAAAACACACATTGATATTATTAGTTCATTTATTTATTTAAATAAATGTAACACCTAGACCCAAAGGTATCACAATGGTACAATAGCAGATAGATAGGATCTACAGAGACAGGTAGTAGTCACGAATTAAGCAAGTTGAATAATCATTGTTAGTCATATTTATCAAACAGTCAGGTTTATAAAAGTCTTTTGAAAATGGTATATGACTGTTCATTTCTGAGACCCGGAGGTAGTGTGCTCCAAAGGGCAGGAGACGTGACACAAAAGCTAATGCCTCCAGCTCTTCTGCTCTTGTAGTGCAGTGTAATCAGCACGATGCTGGACCTCGATCTTACAATATGTACTGGGAGATTTTGTCAAATGCAGTCTTTGAGGTAAAGAGGAGATGCCTTGTAGGTACACCAGTGGGCAATAGACAATGTTTTAAAGTCAACAAGGGCTTTGATGGGTAACCAGTGTGCTTAAGGTCTGACTGCTGAGATGTGGTCAGATAGTTTAAGTCTCAGGGTGGCGTGCAGTGCTTTGTTTAGCAGCAATTGTAGTTTGTTAAAGTTAGCAGCAGAGGTGCCCATCAGGAGTATGTTACAGTAGTCATGTTTTGTAAGGCTGAGTACTCGTGTGAGCGTTAGGCAGTTGCTTGGTGAAAGGAATCGCATGCTCAGGGAGATGAGTCTGGCTGTATAGGCTGTGGTAGAGGCTAAGGCATTAGTGTGCATGGTCATGGTTAGCTCTGTGTCCATATTGACCCCAAATGTGTTTACTTACTCCAGGGACGGTATGGATGTGCCATCAATGCAGAGTGTGGGGAAGGAAGGATCCAGGTTTTTTAGCTGGTAAGGGGAGACAACAACAAGGAGCTCAGTTTTATCATTGTTTAAGCATGAGTTATTCGTTCCCATCCTATTTTCGATAGTGCAGTATGCTATATTGATTGCCTCTATGTCTCAGGAGTAATCACCCGAGATGGGGATGAGTATTTAGGTATCATCTGCAAAGTTTGTGTAGATGATCCCCTGTGAAACCAGGTGGTAGAACAAGGGCTTTGTGTATATATTGTAGAGTGTGGGTGACAAGCAGGATCTTCGAGGCATGCCTTATGGGGCATGATTGCTGTCAGCAACTCCCTCCCCAATGAATACTCTGGTGGTACGAACACTGAGGAATTATTTAATCCATGTGGTTCCCTGAGCTCCGAAATGAGATTGCTGGCTGAGGTGTTGGCAGAAAGTGGCATGATCAACTAAGTCAAATGTGACAGAAAGATCTAATAGGAGGAGGATAGCTAGCTTGCCAGAGTTACGGATATGATCCATTTGGAATTTTAGGTCGAGCAGAGCTGTTTCGGTGCTTTGGCCGAAAGCCAGACTCTCTCTTTCCGAGCTGTTGATTTTGCTCTTGGAATTGTTGGACTTGAGCGTAGGCTAGGTGATCAAGTATCTTGAGCAGGAACGGAACATTGGTGATGGGGTGGTAGTTTGTGGGAAAAGCAGGATCTAGCAAGGTTTTTCTTAGGAGTGGTGTGAACCAAGCAGCTTTGATACTGGAGGGTACAGTGTTAGTCATGAATGGCAAGTTAGCGACGTCAGTAATGATGGCTGCAAGGGTGGGAGCGCAGAGCTTCACTATGTGGGTGGGACATGGGTTGCCAAGAAAGTCCCTGATGACCAGACACATACCTATACATACACCAAACATATAGAATATTCTTGTATCATCATAATCTACACATCATTTTAGTCTGTAGATTTGAACAAAGACTGGCAACACATGTACATTTTTCTGTATGTTTGTACTTATTAAGAAAGCAAAGAGAGCTTTGAGAAGAATCTCTGATAGATTGGTGCGCTTGAGTCAGACCTGGCTATCACTAGTTATCTGCAGCAAAAATGTTGACATCTCTCTATCCTTCTTAAATCTGTTCTCCCCCCTGCCACTACATACAGCGATCGACCCATTGAAAGAAATTACATTCTAATAGACATGTTGCTGGTGGTATGTACTCAGAAATGTAAGCAACCTAATCACTTTAAGCAATTAATGACATGAAGAACTTGGATGAGCAGATAAAACCAATAGTGTGGCTTTGGAAATGTAGGCTTGACACCAAGAATAAAACGAAAAAAACCCTCTCATAAATTTGAAATGACAAAACATTGATTTTCTACAGGAGATACTATCAGCAGATGATGAGCATGAGAGGTTAGTGAAGGCTTAGTTGCAATGTGTCTATTATAGCTCATAATATTCAAAATGCCAGAGTCACAGATCAGTGGATATACTCTAATGGAAAACAGACTTCATCATGGAGCTGATTTTATAAGAAAGTGGCTGCTATGGCAGAATTCAATTTTGGGGATCTTACTCCTTCACTTTGTTGGACTGTGTAAGTTTTTGCTGGTACCCAGTTTATTTGTTTTGACTTTATGTTTTCTTTCTTATACTGAAGTCCCCCTCCACTGAAACCCCTTTTCTGGTGTGCTGCCTCAACTAGGCCGTATGGCGACTAAGGTAGGGGTGCTTTTGAAACACCCCATTGTGTTCCCAGGTTGATTTTATCACCCTGAAAGTGTGTTGGGGAGCAGGTGTTACCTTTAACTTTACCTATACTATACTTGTCATTTGTGAAACATTAGTAGCCTAATGCAATTATGTTCTAGCCGCTGGAAAACAGATGTATTTTTAAGTCCTACCTCCAGTCTGTTTTTGTTCGTGGCCTTCCTCGGTTTCATTGGCAATGACACATGCTTAAAATAACTGTCGTGTTCACATGGCCCCTGAGCACACCCCTGCAACCTCAGTTGTGATTTAAATTCATGTAGACTGCCGTAAAATCCTTCCGACTTTGAAATCTTCATATTAATTGAGATAGCTTGAATTTTTATAGGCTTTTAGCAAAAGCCTCTTTTGCTGGTCGCCAAATGTGCTTGTCGCCAAAGCCTTTATGCACTTTCTCAATTAATATCATGAGCTGGCTTGGCCAGAACTCAGATGAAAGAGGGCATCTGTGGAGAGACATTAGTGATTTGCTGATTCTTACCCAAACTATGGACGACTACTGCAGAGATAAGATTCTTCTGATGGTACTGGTATTGCCAAACTCCTTCTTCCATCGGCTTCTTTATTAGTTCAATTTTCAGAGGTTGTTGGTCTGGGAGTAGTGGGGTTTTGGAGCCACCCCTTTCTACCATTCATCTCCATTGCCCAGTGTGGGACTTGGGCTCTCTCTCCGGTCAGCTCTTCCTGGCTTGCTGGTTCTGGAACCATGGTTTAAACTGGCTCCCACTTGCTTGTTTGCCCCGGTGCTGCAATGTAAAAAAGCACTTATCTAACTTTTGCCCATCACCGCCACATTCGGGTTTGTCCCATTGAATCAGACATTTGTAGAATAGAATGTATAATTTTATCGTGCACCAGTGACTTCTTAAGCATGTTTGAATAAGTCATCTCTGTGGTTCACTATGGCCCTCTCTGCCTGTGTCCCTAATAATTTCAACCCTTTCTCTCACTCCTTTCCAAGAACCATTCAGGTCTCCTACTTCACTAATTGGATAGCTAGTTATATGAGTGAGATTAAAACAATATTTAACACTTTACTGTTTGTTGTTCTATCATTCTAAATGTGTTCGTATATTTTCAAGTACTTATTTGGCAGTGCCTTTTTTATTCTAATGCAATACTAAATAAATGGTGCCTCTATTATTACGCTATATCAAGTACGATGTACTTTATTCTGTATGTGTATAGAACTAATTGTGCTTTGGTACCAGCCTACCCACTCCTAAACGTGAAGCTGGACTGTTCTGTTATATAACCAAATAAAACGTTTGGTTTAACTTAATAGTCACCCTGTTCTTCACCAAGGGTAGGTCTCTTTACACCCCTCACAAGAGGGCTCTGGAGAATGTTTGCTAACTCTGACTGATGGCTCATCTGCATGTGTGCACTCAACGGTGTATGCTGCTTTCTTCCATGGCCTGTCTGACAGTCTCTCTAAATGTGACAGCATAGGTGTCATCCGAGCTGGCGAATTTAACAAAGGTCAGCTACAATGAGGAGTTGGAACTGACCTGCACGGTTGGCAATAAAGAAGATGATTGCATGTCTGACCCTTGAAGCGGTGCCGTAATTAGCAAAAAGCAGGCGTTAAAACACCAACCCGCTAAGGGACCTCGTAGTAAGGCGGTAATGGTTAACGGCCACCGTTACCATTAACGGTGGCCGTTAACCATTACCGCCTTCCGTGTAATGAGGCCCATAATGTTTGTGGAAATAAATGACTAAGAGAAAAGGGACTTCCTTCAGACCGATAAGGGGAATTTGACATCTGATGGGGTTTTGTGGCAATCACTTCAGTCTTCTTTGAGGACAAATCATATTGTCAGGGCCACATCGTATGCAGATGACATCCTCTCTGCCTCTGTACTCAAGACCTTTCCACCTGATGCACTCCTCCCTTACCTATCAATCATCAACGGCACACAACACCTTCCCCTTTACTCTCAAGACTGGACACATCCTCCTACCTCTTAAGAAACCAACACTGGACCCTGATGATCTCAGCGACTATCACCCATCTTCCCTTCCTAGGTAAGATCCTTGAGAAAGCCTAGTCAGACAACTCCTACAACCCATCGAAGCCAATAACCGCCTTTAGTCCTGCCAATCTAGCTTCATTCCCAGATGCAGCATAGAAATATCTACCATCAAGGTGATCAGAAATTCCATTAAAATCCTTGATGATGACCATCCTTGCTTCCTAGTTCTCCTTGACATCCCAGCAGGGTTTTACAGAGTAGATCACTAGACACTGACTGCCAATCTACATCACCGCACAGGGATCAGCGAGATCGTCCTTAGCTGGTTCAAATCCTACCATGCGAATCGCCAACAATTCATACAAATTGATTTGTCCAGATCACCAGCTCTACCCACCACCTGTGGAGTCCCACAAGAGTCCATCCTGTCCCCTGTGATCTTCACTCTTTACATGGAACCACTTGGAACACTCATCTCACCAAACAACATCCACGTTCACCAATACACAGATGACATTCAGATCTACCTCAAGATATCCTCCATTGAAGACATCCATAGGCTGAAAGCCTGCCTCACATTTATCCAGTCCTGGATGTCCAGTACTTAACTGAAGCTCAACCCCTCCAAGACTGGATTCCTACTACTGACCAACAACACTGAACACCCTGACATCCAGACCTGGCTCTCTGCTATGAGCCTGGAGGGATTCACACCCCAGCTGACCACCTGTGCCAAATCCCTTGGATTCAACATCAACAGACACCTTACGTTCAAACAGCACATAGCAAGGAAGACACAAACGGTCTGTTACCAACTTTCTTTCCTGACAAATATTAACAGGCCGATTCATGGAATAAATGTGCGCCGAAAATTCCGGCGCAGAGGGGCCTATACGTGCGCTGCGCCGAAAAATAGCGAAAAGCGCAGGGAAACCAGCGCACGTCGATTCATGGAAGTCCGTGCGTAAGAAAAGCATAGGACGTGCGCTGAAAAAGTGCGCGGCGCACGCCGGCGCACAGGTCAACCAACGGCGTGCGCCCCGGCCACTGCGCTATCACTCCGAGCGCAGTGCACAGCTCTAAAGTAGGCGGAACACAGGGCGGGACACTCGGAATGGGGAATAAAATGGGGCACAACACTCGGAATGGGGAAGAATGTGGGCGGCACGGGGAAGTACAGGAGGCAAGTGCGCGGAACGCCCACATGCTCTCCGGCAACACGTATTCATGGATTCGAACAGGGCAAAACAGCGCTCGATCAAACCAGCGCACAGGCCCAAAAACGTACGCCACAAGTAAGCAGGCGGTAGCGTCCCGACGCACTTAACGAAAGTGCGCCAAAACCTGCGCCAACAAATACCACCCACATACAGCAATGGGCCATACCGTGACCCCAAAGGACAAATGAGGTGCAAAGGTGTACGCCATTAACACGGACACCCACTGTTCAAAAATTCGCGCGTGTGTGTACAACGGGTTGCGCGAGAAGTCACTCGCGCGATTGCCCTGGCCATGTCGATATCAGGGGTGCGTGTGAAGTTCCACACGCGAAAAGCCAGGGTACGTCAATTACAGGGGTGCGCGGGAAGTTTCACACGCGAAAAGCTAGGCTACGGGAATTCCAGGGGTGCGCGTGAAATCCTACACGCGAAAAACTAGGGTACGTCATTTACAGGGGTGCGCGGGAAGTTTCACACGTGGCTCTGCTGGGTGGGTCCTCACAGGTGTTCCATTCACACCCTCCACGTCCCCTGCATGCAACCCACACCACAGGGGACTACCCTGCACACCTGCTCATGCCTCCCACCACCCCCACCCCCCCCGCAGTCAGGGGCACCTGCCAGAAGGCCCCCACCCATGTCTACCACCACCCCCACCCCCCCCGCAGTCAGGGGCACCTTCCAGCAGGCCCCCACCCATGTCTACCACCACCCCCACCCCCCCAGCAGTCAGGGGCACCTTCCAGCAGGCCCCCACCCATGTCTACCACCACCCCCACCCCCCCAGCAGTCAGGGGCACCTTCCAGCAGGCCCCCACCCATGTCTACCACCACCCCCACACCCCCAGCAGTCAGGGGCACCTGCCAGAAGGCCCCCACCCATGTCTACCACCACCCCCACCCCCCCCGCAGTCAGGGGCACCTGCCAGAAGGCCCCCACCCATGTCTACCACCACCCCCACCCCCCAGCAGTCAGGGGCACCTTCCAGCAGGCCCCCACCCATGTCTACCACCACCCCCACCCCCCCAGCAGTCAGGGGCACCTTCCAGCAGGCCCCCACCCATGTCTACCACCACCCCCACCCCCCCAGCAGTCAGGGGCACCTTCCAGCAGGCCCCCACCCATGTCTACCACCACCCCCACCCCCCCCCCCCGCAGTCAGGGGCACCTGCCAGAAGGCCCCCACCCATGTCTACCACCACCCCCCCCCCCCCCCCCGCAGTCAGGGGCACCTACCAGAAGGCCCCCACCCATGTACCATCCATGTCCACCTTCACCTGGATCACAACCCCACACAATCATGACCATAATGGACAGTCTGCCCTGCAAGAATTCCCAAACAACTATCCCATCCACCCACATATCAAACACAATGACATGTGACACACCCAATGTAAATCATATGAATGAACACATGTCTGTCACACACAGATGTTGCAAGTGAATGTCCAAACACCCCACATGTCATGCATGAAAGCAATGAGATGATACAACACATTGAAGGATCAAATGAAAATGTATTAAAAATAAACAAGGATGGTAAAAATAAAAAATAACAATAAACATGCAATGCAAACTAAATAATAAAAAAGTACAACCAAAAAAATCAGGAACACTAATTAACAAAAATAAAGTAAAATAGGGGTCCAAAGTCAAAGTCCAAAATTAAATCCAAGTACAAATGAAAGAAGAAACACATTGCCTCATGTGAAAAATTTAAACAAATATTAACATCCCTCAAACTATCAACATGATGATCCGGGTCCATGAGCCCTAATAAATGAAACCTAACTATTTACACTAAGTAAGAAAATGTCTATATACAAAAATGTGGTGCATTGTCCTTTGGCAACCAAATAATAACATTAAAACAAAGGAAACCTAACTACAACTAAACTACAGAACTATATACAAAGGCGGCGGGCAAGTCCTGCGGCTCACTGATTGTTGTTCCGGGCCAGGGCATCATCGAACTCCCGCTCGATGTCCCGGAGGCAGCCCCGTTCCACAGCCCCGAGGGTCCGCAGGGACGCCGATGTACCCACCTCCAACTCCCTGCGGATGGCCTCGAGGCACTCGGCCCGCCTCAGGGCCCTCCGCATGGAGTCCTCCGCCCTGACCATAGCGAGCCGCGCCTCTTCCGCCCGCCGCCGCTCCGCATCTATGGCATGGCCCAACCGCTGCCACACGGAAGCCACTTGACGTCCAGGGTCCTCCTGCCCTCCGGCTGATGCCTGCCCCTCTGATGGTGATGGCCCCGAGCCATCAAGGCTCCCACCTTCTTCCTCCTGCTGCTGACGTGCTGGTGCCGGTGCCCTGACACCTGCTGCCTGCACATCCTCCATTGTTTGGGGTGCTGTTGTTGCGGTGGCCACCCCTGCTGGACTCACGATTCCCGACTGGGTCAGGGATGTGTCCTCCACCAGCCTGGCCCCATCGTCAGAGGCAGCTCCACAGGGCACCCAGGTGACAGGTGGGTAGGAAGATGGCACGGAGGACGACTGGCGCATAGGGGGTTCAGGTGAGGAGGGGGTCGGAACAAGGCCCAGTGTATGGAGGAACACAGCCTGGTCTCCCTGAGAATGGGTCCGGACGTGGGCAACCCTGCTGGTGCAAGATGATGCAGACACAGGACCAGTGACAGGATTACACACAGGCACCTCCGCGGCGGCCTGTGCTGCCTCCTGTCCCTGCCCCTGTGCTGCACCACTAGCACCAGTGGAATGCCCACCTCCAGACCCCATCTCAGTCCCTTGCACGGCCTCCTCCTCCACCAAACCCACCACCAACCTGGATGACTCCCTGCCATCTTCCGCCGCGGAACCCTGTGGGGTCTCAGCTGCCCCTTCTGCTGCCGAGGAGTCCAACTTCCTCCTGCGCCTCCTGGACCTCCCCTCGGCAGCTGCGACCTGGGACACAGCACCGGACTCCTCACTCCCCGACGAGATGACAACAGGGGAGGGGAGCCGGGCCTTGCGTCTCCGGCTGGCGGTGGCATCCCTGCCGCTGTGCTCCACAGCACCTTCTCCGCCCTCCACATCAGATGACGCTGCAGGCAGGGAGAGACAGGAGACAGGCATCAGGACACTGTACAATTGACTCACACACATAACAGTTGTACAAGAGTGGCATTGTCATACTCCAGACCTGGCATCACAATCCCCAACACACTTGTCTCCTCAACGCACACACATGAGTCATTCAACAGCCATATTGCTACAGCCCGCTACATACATTCACATACAGCAGCATGAGCAGACAAAGGTGAGCCACACATCACATGATACACACGGACTCAAATACACATGCACACATGCAAAGCACACATCCAAGCATGTGTACCACTCCGCAAACTGTCAGTCATGAGATGAACATCCATGTCACATTTGCAATTCACTCTCCAACATGACAGTGTCATCTGCATCCATGTAGCAACACTGTTGCACCCTTCACAACTACACACACGCACACGCTGCAGACTAATGCACCTGGAATCAACATCCATGTGTCACACCACAAGCATGCCAACTCACATGCACAGTCAAACACATGTGCCCACACACAAGCATTTGCACTGCAAGCACACACACACACACATGCACCATCCTTGTCTCACACATCACAGGCACACATGTGCTTGTCTCACAGCCCTGCACACACACATTTATACATGGCCACACAAAGACATGTGCAACATGCACACTCCTGGCACACCACCACACACACAGCTTACAATCAGGATGCATGTACACTCACCGCTCGACTCCAGACGGGTCTGCCTCCCAAGGACCTGGACATGGAGCGCTGGGGATATGCGTTCCAGGACCCGAAGTTCATCTTGCGACAAGTGGCCCCGCCGCCCCTTGGCATCCACTGCCTTCACGAGGCGCCGGGCCTTGTTCAGGGTCCTGGACCTGTAGTCCTCCCAGCGCTTCTTGACTTGATGGAATTCTCGGACTGCCATCCCCTCTGCGTTGATGGCAGTCACAATGTCCGTCCAGATCCTGGTCCGTCCTTCCTTGTCGAGGCGCATCCGTCCGTAGAGGGCATCATACTGCCCCAGGACTCGCTCCACCAGGACACCAACTTCGGTGGCACTGAAGCTGGTGCCCCTCTGCCTCCCTGGCCGGGGGTTGCCAGTCGTGCCAGATGTTGTGCTCCCTGACATGGCAACCCCAGAGGCAGGAGTGGGTGGGCAACTGGGTCCTGGGGCTGGGCTGTGGAGCGATGGTACGGCTGTCGGGAGTCTTTGGTTCCAGCAGGGGTGGTCACAGCAAATGCACCCCTGGCTGATGTGCAGGCAGCAAACAGCAGGGCACGTGGGCAGCAGGCAGTCAGGCAGCAGCAGATGGCAGGTGGGAGCGTGCTCGGGGCTCTGGGGGGCAGGATTCCGGCCTTCGGGGCAGGAGCGTGGTCTTCCGTGTGTGAACGCGTGGCCAGCTTGATACGGAGTGAATTGGCACGTGAAAATCATGCACGTCTGCGTGGAATCCGAGGAAAGGCCGCGTAAGCACGTCAGCACGCGTACGCGATTTCATTGGTCCAAAGGGCCAGGCGCGTAAGCGCGTCTATAACGCACGGCCGTTTCCCAACCCGCGTGATTGGTCCAAAGGGCCAGGCGCGTAAGCGCGTCTATAACGCACGGCCGTTTCCCAACCCACGTGATTGGTCCAAAGGGCCAGGCGCGTAAGCGCGTCTATAACGCACGGCCGTTTCCCAACCCGCGTGATTGGTCCAAAGGGCCAGGCGCGTAAGCGCGTCTATAACGCACGGCCGTTTCCCAACCCGCGTGAAAAAATAAACCTCCCGCGCGAGCGCGTCAGCACGCGTACGCGATCTCATTGGTCCAAAGGGCCAGGCGCGTAAGCGCGCCTATGACGCACGGGTGTTTCCCAACCCACGTGAAAAAAATACACGTGCCGCGCGAGCGCGTCAGCACGCGTACCCGATTTCATTGGTCCAAAGGGCCAGGCGCGTAAGCGCGCCTATGACGCATGGGTGTTTCCCAACCCACGTGAAAAAAATACACGTGCCGCGCGAGCGCGTCAGCACGCGTACACGATTTCATTGGTCCAAAGGCACACAGCGAGTAATCGCATATTCAACAGCGCGCGTGAAAAACACCCGGTTACCATTTACATCTGAATACAATTACAATATTAATAACGTACATTTAACCTGGTAAACCTCGAGCATGTAGTCACACACGCTCGGCCACGACACGTGCAAAATTACAACAGGCAATACGGAAAGACGTACGCCTGCAGGAAGCAGGCGTACGTGACCCGGCACGTCTAAATATTCACGTGAAAACATCCTACAAGCTCAGTGCAAAGATGAACATACCGTTCCTAGCAGCAGTGGCTGTGGGTTACCAAAGGAGGAGGAGGAGGAGAGTCAGGGCCAGAATTTTCTCACCCAGAACCAGCCTATTCGGGATGCCTGATGACCAGGTGTATGGGAGGTACAGGTTTCCAGCACACATCATACTGGACCTGGTCAGTGAGTGGGAGGATGACCTCACATCACCCACCCTGTGCTCCCAAGCACTCAGCCCCCTGCAGAAGGTCCTGAATGTCCTGCACTTCTTGGGCACTGGATCTTTTCAGCGGACAAGTGCGATAGTGGGTGGTGTGTCACAGGCCACGCAGTCACGCTGTCTACACCAGGTCTTGAACATCATCACTGCACGGCCATCAGTCCGCAGGCACATATATCTCCCCAGGACTCCTGCAGAAAGGCGGGCGTGCATCCAGGAATTCTATGGTGTGGCTCAATTCCCCAAAGTGCTTGGTGCAATTGACTGCACCCATGTGGCTCTACGTCCCCCCAGGGCAACAGAGCACATCTATAGAAACCGCAAGCACTGGCATTCCATCAACGTGCAAGTTGTATGCAATGCCAAGGGAATCATCACATCAGTATATGCCAACTATCCCGGGTCCACCCACGACAGCTTCATCTACAGAATGTCTACCCTAAGCCGGGACCTAGAGGCTGGCCGGCATGGAGATACATGGCTGCTTGGTGAGCATGAATGCCACTGCACATGCATGCATGTCAGATACAGGGTCATGTCACAACACCACTAATGATACCCATCACCACCTCCGCAGGGGACAGTGCCTACCCTATCAGCCCCCACATGATGACCCCAATCCGGAACCCCACCACGCCACCCGAGGTAAGGTACAACACAGCCCACATTGCAACACGGGGCATAGTGGAGCGCACATTCGGAGTGCTGAAGTCACGCTTTCGCTCCCTTGACCGTTCTGGCGGGCAGCTGTTATATGCTCCCCCACTAGTGTGCAGGATCATAGTGGCAGCATGTGTCCTGCACAACGTTGCAACACGCCGGGGCCTGCCCGTGGACATGGTGGTGCCCCCACATCCACAACCACATGCACGCCCGCTGCGCATGGGAGGGGAAAGGGCACGGGGGGAGGCAGCCCGTACGCAACTGGTGGCCAACTTCTTCACCTAGGAATCACAGTGCTGGCTAGTGCACACTGCTCTGGCACATACCATCTGACGATCAATGATGACACTACCTGACAATGTCACAAAATTTCTTGACAATAAACTGTCAGAAACACATCAGCCTGAGATTGTTAACATGGAAGTGTCACTATGTGTGCACCCCTACCTACACATACACCAGCAATGCATAACTATGAAAAGACACAACTCCATTCATCAAATATGCATTGGCACAGGCGAATTGCTACATGACAACATTGCCATGTCACCCAATCCCTTCACAGTCCCGCCACAGAGGACACCATGTCATGGTATGTGAGAGCAAACAAACTGACCCTCACAACATGACACCGGTGTCACAAATTGCAGTGCCCCAAATGGAACATAGCCGCACTTGAACAGCTAACCGTGATGGAGGCACTACTACACACCTGTGTAAGAGTCATTTCAATCAAATTACACACCAACCCACCCTGAAGCCCACCAAAACAAGACACAATGCATGTAATCAATGGTAGTCTCAATACCTGATTGTGCTGGTATGTCCTCACCGTCCAGATGTACAGTGATGGCGCCACGCAAAAGTGTCACTGCACATCTACCGACATGTAGTCTGACTCCAGAGAGTATGCCCGTGTGAAGAACTGTGTGAAATACCTGCAAAACATGAGTAACATATGTAAGTTGAGGCACATATCAAACCATCATGCATAGTTAGGTGCAACAACAATGTACACTATGAATGTCTACACAGTATTGACTATGGACTGCCCAACAGCTCATGGGAGTCCAATGTCACCGTGTAATTTGCTGTCACTTGGGCACACCCTTTGCAAGCCCATGGAAACGGAAGCAGGAGGGGTGTGGATGCCAGGTACCCAAGCATCGAAACCAAACTCAGGACAAGCCTGCATGTGCCCAGCCACAATACAGTGTATGCCCAGGTACCCACACAAGGCAACACACTTGAAAAAGAAAAATATGATAAGAAAAAATGGCCATGAAAGGGCCGGCGGGGAGGGGGGGGCCACCTATGAGGTCCGAGGACAGGATGCACTCCACAATCCACCTGTGTGGATCATGGGAAGTAAAAACACCCCATAGGCTCGTGGCCCACACGGCTACTCTGTTGTGGGAGATGAGTCGCTATCGCTCTGGCCAGACCCTGCAGCTGACTCAGGAGGTGGGGGAGCTGCCTCAGAAGATGGTGTGACAATGGGAGGCAGCCCACGCAAAGCCCGAGTTTGCTCCTCCATGGCTGCAAGCAGGCGGGTCTGGAAGGTCTGGTTCTGGATTATAATCATGCGGAGGTCCCCATGCAGTAACTTCCGGGATGACCTGACCTCCGCACGAGTTGCCTGCATCTCGGCCGAGAGCATCCGTGTCAGACGCTCCAGCTGCTCCTCTGTCCTTCTATGGGATGAAGCCTCAAGCTCTGACAGGGTCGACCTGAGGTGATGGAATTCTTCCCTCAGGCCTTCCCTGTGGCGCTGGGACTCCATGGAAAGTGATTCCCGCAGAGTCGCCAGTCCTGCCCGCCTGTCCATGTTGGACGCCAACATGTCCTCCCTGTGTGCCTGGCAGATGGACTCTGTAGCCTGCTCCAGTCGCTCCATCAGCCTTTCTGGGGGGACAATGGAAGTGGCCACCCTATCCATGGCCTGTGCAATCATCTCGGATGATGCTGCCTGTTGGGTGGCCATACCGTAGATGGATTGCTCCCAAGCGGTATTGCCAGGTGGCATACGGCCACCACGTTGGCGGGCACCACACCTGCCTGGGGCAAGGCGGACTGCGCCTTGCTGTGCCGGCAAAGCCTCAGGCTGCAGGACTGCATTCCCTCTCTGATCTGCAGCCCCAGGAACAGGATCAGAGATTGTGTGGTGTGGCCCTGCATCCGTAACCACCGGAGGCTGAGCTGCCGACACTGACATCCCCATTGAGGGCAATAACCCGGCTGCAGGTGGGTCGGACAGAGGAGATTCTCTCCCAAGAACACTCACCTGCGACTGCACATAGGTGTCATCCTCCGAGTCTACACCTGAATACTGCTCGGGGGAGGAACCCCCAGAGACACCCCTCGACAGCACGACCTGCAGCACTTGTGGGTTTTCACCCACAAACACACCACGTCCCTCACTTGTGGAAGGTCGGCCCTGGTTGCCCTCCTGGGACGGCTCCACCACCACATCCCCAGCATCAACAAGTGCGTCGTCCCCTGCAAAGACATGAAAGAGAGAAATGGAAACAGGCATTAGCACCATGGCATACAACAAGGGCTGATGAACAACAGAGCCAGTAGTTCAATGACACATGTCCCACATGACTGGGAAACCTCCTATGCATTCACCATCACTGGGTCTGGAGGGGAGGCTCAGGGCACACAATGATGACACAGAGAATGGAGAGCAACGCCTGCTCCCCATGCTGCCTAGCACTGGCATCACACATTGGCCGGTGATTGCCATGTCAAATGCACATGCCATCACACACATGGCATGTGACATAGCCACCAAGTGAAGAGGGAGAGGAGGGCAACTAATTTGGATTTTGGCCACTCTGGTCCTGACATTGCTTCATCACATCAAGAAGTTAACATGTTGGACATGGATCTGCTAGTCCCAATTGGCCACGATGCACAGTGCCTTGTCAACATTAACAAAATGCAGTAAACAATGAGATTCCACCTCCCCATCACCTGTAATGGATTCATATAGCATTCGTGAAGCACCTGTACAGAAATGTATGAAGGTACAGCGGAGCACTGAGGGGTGGTGGGGCAGAAGGGGATGCCATTCAACAATCCTACTGGTGCTGGTGTCATTCATGTAACGCAAGTGCAGAGGTGGGTGGCACAATGAAGTGCAAGTGGAAGTTGCGGCTGGAAGTGCTGTACAAGGTAAGTAGGACTTAACGTCGAGGGAAGATGGTGGTAGGCGCAGACAAGTGCTGGGGGGGTGGCCTATAGGGGTACAGAGACAGTCATGCAGTGCTGTGGGCTCGGAGGGGACAGGGGAGGTACACACTGCATCTGGCTCGGCAAGGTCCTTGCAGATTTCAATGTGTCCTGCAGAGTTGTCAGATGCCGCAGATATGTGCCCTTGGATTGGGGCTCTCATCTTGGTGAGAAGGGTGAGACGCTATTGCCTTTGGAGCAGGCGGCAGGCCAGTTTGCCAGAGGATGAGCATGATGCAGGCCATTTCCTCTCTGCCACCCGGCACCTGTGTTTTGGGTTCACAAGATCCGAGTCATGCCAGGAGTCAGCATTGGCATGGGGCTTCAGGCGGATTGTCATGACCGTGGCAAAGACATCCAGTGTACCTGACATAGAGTGGAGCATGGAGTGGGCCCTGTCAGGATGAGAGTGAGCCTAAGGGGGAGCTGGATGGGGGGGAGATTTTGGCAGCATAAGCCTCGACTGACACACACTTCATGGGTTGGAATACCAAGAAGGTGTGTGACAGTGGTGAGGGTGGCTTTGCCTGTGGGGTGGTGAGGGTGAGGTGGGAGGAGAGGAGAAAGTGATCACTCCAGGAGAGAGGAGTGCAGAGAGGGATGGAGAGGGGAAGGTCAGATGAGATCAGAGCATCAAGAGTGTGCCCTGCAGAATGAGTAGGGACAGACGGGAGTTTAGAGGGTGATAGGGAGTTGCTGAGGTCACGGAAAAGTCACGTGGGGGGGACAACAAGCATGCAGGTGGATGCGTACATCACCAAGGAAGAGGATTTCAGTGTCTGGGGACATGAGTGAGGAGGAGAGGTGAGGCCACTCAGAAATGAAGTAGTACATTTGACCAGTTTTCCGATACACAGTACGCACAGTTTGTGAATGTCGAGGTGAGATGGAGAGAGACGTCACACAAGCCATTCCAGAGGGGAGTAGGTCTACGTAGGAGTGACAGTGGCAGGAATACCCTCAGGGAAGGCAAGGGCACACCCCCCCCTGCACAGTAGTGCCGGGCCAAGGAGAGGATCTCCTGAACGTCAGGTAGGAGTGTGTCAAAGATGCAGACAGAGCTGGCCGTCAGACATGTTTCCATGAGACCAAGGATGTCAAGGTGCATTACCTCATGTAAGTGACATATGTTGGAGGAATGCCTGATGCAGCGGCAGAGTAAGGAGTGTAAATTTGGAGGAGGTTGACAGCCTTGTAGGACTTACGGGGAGTGCTACAGATCAGAGGTGCAGCATGTGTAGGAGTTGGAGTGGGAGGCGGAGAAGGATCATGGGAGGGTGCAGGGAGGCAGTGCAGGATAGATGAGGAGAGAGGAGGGGGGACAGCAGGAGAGGAAAGGAAGTTGATGAGATGTGGGTAGCATTTGTCAAGGAGAATAAGGTTGGCCTGAGGGCCTTGGACTGAGATGCTCCCATTACCATACACATCAATTGTGGCCTCTGAGGATTGGAAGGAGGCCAAGAGTACACCCCAACGGGTCACACCATTGATGGTGGAAGAGGAGCAAGGAGAGAGGACTGGGACCATGTGAAGGGTCCATGGGACAGGCAAAGGCATGTATGAGCAGATGTCAGTGAGAGTTAACCTTGAGTAGGCTCAGATGTACTTGTCAGCAATAGGGTGGGTCGCATTGGAGGGCACGGTGCCCTCATTTGACTGTTTGCAAGCAGGTGTTGTGAGTAGGGCACGATGGTCTGAACAGTAGAAGTCAGGGAAGATAGACCATGAAGAGCAGCATGGAGTGTGAGGGAATGGGGCTTGAAACCAGACGGAACAAGAGCACACAGGTAGGAGGTGGGTGTCAAGGCAAATTCCAGAGTATGACAGCATGTTGAGTGCCATGTATATACAGAGTACGCATTAGCATGTGGTATCATTGCATGTCAGGCATGTGACGATGGAACTTGAATGGCTGGGGGAAAGTGTAGGAATGGTATGTAAGACATAAGATGAATAGACAGGGGAGAATGAGCAACAATGCCGTGACAAAATGACAATTCAAGGGGAACTTCCATGGTGTAGGGCCATATGTGCACTGTTGGCAGTAGGGATAGTGGTGTGGGCACATGGTGTTGCACTGAACATACTGGATGAGGCACATGGGTGACACTATCAACTCTGCCACACACCCCCTTGACAGGCACCCAACATGAAGGCTTCGCACACACACCATGCACATGGATATAACACACATGCATGTGCACTCACCGGATGATGCCTCGTAATCAGGGAGATCTCCCACACCTTGGAGTTGTCCCTCGGTGACGTAGGATCCAGCTACGGACTCGTGTGGTGTGAGTTCTATTTCCTGTGCTGGGGACCCACCTCCAGTCACCAAGGTTGCGGCATGACTTGAGGCCAGCTTATCCTTTGCCCTGCGCTTAAGGTCATTCCAGCGCTTCTGGCAATCACTAGCTGTGTGCCTCACTACTCCAAGGGCACTTATTTTGTCAGCAATGGTCTGCCAGTGTGCCTGGCGTCTGGCATGTGTGGTCTTGGACCCTGCAACGATGACCATTTCCCTATCATGGTCTGACACATACTGAACAAGTGCATTCAGTTCGGCGTCTGTGAAGCTGGGCTTCCTTGATGGGCCGGACTGTGCAGCCGTGCCTGGGGCATCAGCCTGTGCCGGACGTGCACTCTTCCTCTTCCGCTTGGAAGGGGGTGGGGATCCAGAGTGTCCTACGCCGCTGTGGACACTAGGGGCAGGAGCCGTGGTGGACTCAGTACTGGGTGTGTGGGATTGCACACTCAGCATGGGAGTAGGTGCAGGCATTGGGGGTAGAGGGATAGGGTCAGGCCTGATCTGAGGTGCATGAACTAGGACCGACACAGTCTTGGCAGGGTGTATGAGAGGTGGGGTGGATGGAGCCACACCCTGCCCACGGGGGGCAGCAGATGACCTATCTGGCATAGATGCGCGTGTCCTGATGACACCAATGTGCACCGGTGCACGTGCAGTGGACCTGCTGACCTGGATGTTAGCGATGGAGTCACCCTCGGACAGGTCTGGTGCCACAATGGGTTGGTCCAACAAGGGCTGATCAGGGTTGGTATCAGCCACATGACCCTCAACCTGGGGGGGGGAGGGGGGGGCATGGGTGTCCCTGACTGGTCCTCCAGACTGGGGGGGACAGGGGCACCCTGCAAGTCACAACCACGTCCCCTAGTGGATCCTCCACGGCCACCACGTGTGGCTCGGCCACCTTTGCCACCCTTACGGCTTGCACGCCTCCCAACCATGGCACTGATGTTATTGTGCATATGGGAGTGGGTGTGCACAATTGTCCTGGGCAATTGGGTGTCAAAGGGGTTGGGTACCAGATGGTATTCGTACCCTAGTGCAGTGGCAAGGCTATATGACACCCCTGGGGAAAGATGACGGGTCACGCAAAGCACAGGCACCCCAAAAAAGTTAAGGAACGTGCACGATACCCCTCCTAGGCCACGTGTGCATATAAAAAACCCTGCACTACGCTGTGGCATCCAGTAACACAAGAATGAACGTATGCGTGTCACACGCAGCCTAGATTGACCTCTGAAGAGGTACGTGACACACGGGGCAAGCACAGATGATAGATGCGTGCGCAACTCACCGTCTGCCAGGGAGAAATGCGTCAAAAAGACGCGCGTGTGCGCGTTGGCAACACCCCCGCCAAAAGAAGAATGGGACGCTGTCTGAGGAGACAGGACAACAGTAGAAGGGAACGCTGTGTGAGGAAACAGGCCCAGGAAAAAGAGCAAAAGAGAAAAAGCTGTCAGAGGTAACAGGGAGTACGACCTTTGAACGCCGTGAAGTAAATCGCGTGTCAACTGACAAGAAGTACAGAATACACCAACTCGCTCTCCACGAAAAGCACGTACAAGGAAATGGCGTTCTACATGTACCTTTTATGCAGGCCCACAGGTCCTGCGTCACTTCCGCGTGTAGGCGCTGAAGGGCCAGCCTCCAATCACACGCATTGACACTGGCTTGTGTTTCTTTCACGCGGGTTGGGAAACGGCCGTGCGTTATAGACGCGCTTACGCGCCTGGCCCTTTGGACCAATCACGCGGGTTGGGAAACACCCGTGCGTCATAGGCGCGCTTACGCGCCTGGCCCTTTGGACCAATGAAATCGTGTACGCGTGCTGACGCGCTCGCGCGGCACGTGTATTTTTTTCACGTGGGTTGGGAAACACCCGTGCGTCATAGGCGCGCTTACGCACCTGGCCCTTTGGACCAATGAAATCGCGTACGCGTGCTGACGTGCTTACGCGCTGAGGGCCTTTCCTCGGATTCCACGCAGACGTGCATGATTTTCACGTGCCAATTCACTCCGTATCAAGCTGGCCACGCGTTCACACACGGAAGACCACGCTCCTGCCCAGAAGGCCGAGTTACTGCCCCCCAGTGCCCCGAGCAGCCTCCCACGTGCCATCTGCTGCTGCCTGCCTGCCTGCCTGCTGCCACCGTGCCCTGCCATTTGGTGCCTGCACATCAGCCATCTGCAGGCGTACAGTTGCTGTGTCCACCCCTGCTGGAACTGAAGACTCCCGACTGGAAGAACACCACTCCACAGCCCAGCCCCAGGACCAAGTTGCCCACCCACTCCTGCCTCTGGGGTTGCCATGTCGGGCACTGAAACATCTGGCACCACTGGCAACCCCCAGCCAGAGAGGCAGAGGGGCCCCAGCTTCAGTGTCACCGAGGTTGGGGTCCTGGTGGAGCGAGTCCTGGGGCAGTATGATGCCCTCTTCGGAAGTAGCCGCGCCAACTATGAAGGATGGACTCGGATCTGGGACGACATCGTGACTGCCATCAACGCGGAGGGGGTGGCAGTCCGCGACAACCCACATGTCAGGAAGCGTTGGGAGGACTGCAGGTCCAGGACCCTCTCAAAGGCCCGGCGCCTCGTGGAGGGGGGCCGGGGCCACATGAGTTCGATCCAAATGAGGGTCCTGGCACGCATACACCCAGCGCTCCACTCCCAGGTCCTTGAGAGGGAGACCCGTCTGGAGTTGAGCGGTAAGTGTGCAGGAATTGCTGTGTGAGACAGTGCATGTTGCAGTGTGCTGGTTGTGTGATGCTGTATGTGTGGAATGGGCCTTGTAGGCATGTATGTGTGCAGTGTTGTCATGGCGATGCATGTGCGACCAGTAATTTGTGGATCACATGGTTGTTGTATGTGTTGCTATGCAACCTGAGGAGGCATATGCAGATTGGACACATGTGAGCATGCAAGTGTATGTTCGTGGACATGGCTGTGGGTGAGGGATGGATGCTGATGCCAGGTACATGTATGGTGTCGAGGTCGGTGTGCTTGACCTGCATGTCTGTGACTTTTGAATGGCATGGATGCATGACACATGTCTGTGACACTGTACAGATTCACTGATGCTGCCTAATCATCCTTGTATCCACTGTGTTTGTGATGTACGAGGCCACATGGATGTGACAGAGGTGAAGTGTGTGCGTGTGATTTGCATGACCAATGATGCATGTGAGTTCCATGACATCGTACTTTAGAAGAGTGCAGTGGACATGTATGTTGATGTGCATGCCATGGACCATGGGTGTTGCGTGTGTGTATTGCCTGACCCATGTGTTGTGGAGGGACATGATAGAAGTGTACTTTACCATTGCCAGTCATCTGATATTGCTTCCTGTGTAGGGGACCATTGTACAGTGCCCTGATGCTTGTGTTCTATGTCTCCCTCTATGCAGCGGCTAGTGATGGAGAGGGCGCAGACGGCGCTGTGGAGGTAGACGGCGGGGATGCCCCCACGGCTGCGGCGGAAGGGGTGGGTGAGCCCCCACAGGGGCCAGCTACAGTGGAAGAGGGCAAGGAGCCATCCAGGTTGGTGGTTTCTACAGAGGAGCAGGCGGCCGAGACTGAGGCACACCTGAGGCCTGGTGGGGGCATCCCTGCTGGTGCAAGTGGTGCAGTCCAGGGCCAGGGGCAGGAGGCAGCACAGGTCACCGTGGAGGTGCCTGTGCATGTCGCTGTCCCTGACCCTGTGAGTGCACCACCATGCACCAGCATGGATGCCCCGTCCCAGGCCCGTCCGCAGGTGGAGGGGGTGTCTATGTCATCTGACTCCCCTCCACCTGCGGACGAGGGGACCCGTGGGCGCATGGAAAAGGTCCTGATTGGGGTCGCGTTGCGCACGGGGGTCATTCGTGATGACGTGCGTGCTTCCCGGGAGGAGCACGCACATCATCACGAAGAGCACCGTGCCGACGTGGCCCAGTTGGGATCTGCCATTGACGCGGGTTTTCTGCAGGTGATGGCCAATGTGTCGGGCATCTCCTCCTCTGTGGAAAGTATGCGCCGGTCGTTCTCCTTGCCGTCTTCCGGCCCAGTTGACACCAGGGCCCCCTGTGGACCTGCCCCGACCAATGCAGCCGGCTCAGTGGGGATCCCATCCCTGCCACAGTCGGGAGTCGGTGGTCCAGCTGGTGTGGACACCATGGCAACTGGACCCCTGCAGGTGGAGGATGTGCCGGCATCATCAGGCAGGGCACGTGCACGACGGCGTCGGTGGATACCATCAGCCTGGATGCCGTCGTGCTGGCAGAGGCAGTGGCTGCAGAGGCAGCGGCAGCGACGTGGGAGGCGTCATGGCTCGGGGCCATCAACATCGGAGGGGCAGCCATCGGCTGGAGGGCAGGAGGACCCTGGACAGAATGTGTCTTCCGTGTGGCAGCGGTTAGGCCACGCAATAGATGCAGAGAGGCGGCGGGCAGAAGAGGGGCGGCTCGCTATGGTCAGGGTGGTGGACTCCATGCAGAGGGCCCTGAGGCGTGCCGAGTGCTTCGAGGAGATTCGCAGGGGCTTGGAGGTGGACACTGCGTCAGCCCTGCGGGCCCTCGGGGCCATTGAGGAGGAACGCCTCGGGGAGATAGAAAGGGAGTTCGATGATGCCCTGGCCCATAACATCTCTCAGTGAGCCGCAGGACTGGCCCGCCGCCTTTGTATATAGTTATGTAGATAGTAGGTTTCCTTTATTTTTATTTATTATTTGGGTTGATTGGACAATGGCCCACGTTTTTTGTATATAGTTAGCATTAGTTAGGTTTTGGGTAGGTTTCATTTTATGGTTTTTAGGGATATTGGACCCGGACAATCATCTTTGTACATAGTTTGTGGATATTTTCGATTTTATTATTTGGACCATGGGGCAATGTGTTTGTTTTTGATTTCCATTTTGATTGACTTTGCACCCGTTCTTTTGGATTTCACCTTTCATTAGATTTTTTTTGTTTTTTACCTGTTACTTTGTGTATTCATTTAGGTGTTTCTTTTTTTTTCCTTCTTACATTTTAATACATTGTTCTTTTGATTCTATTGTGTGGACTTCTCTCATTGGTTTGTTGACTGTCACAATCTGGGTTTTCACAGTCATGTGTTGCCATTGTGTGAGTCTGACGGACTTGGACTCATGCGCATACTGCTCATTGGTTATGTATCATGTAATGGGTATTTGATTTTTGAATGGATGTGTACCTTGGATGTGTGTATGGACTGGGGTGACATGGGGTGGGATGTGGTTGCCCATGGGATCCTGGGATCTGTATTGTGATTTCCTATTGGCAGGGGAACATCTGTGTGGGCCTGGTGGAGGGTGCCCCATGACTGCTGGGGGGTGGGGTTGGTGGGAGACATGAGTGGGACATAAGTGGGGGCCTGCTGGCAGGTGCCCCACAGTGCTGGGGGGTGGGGGTGGTGGGAGGCATGAGTGGGACATGGGTGGGGGCCTGGTGGAGGGTGCCCCATGACTGCTGGGGGGTGGGGTTGGTGGGAGACATGAGTGGGACATAAGTGGGGGCCTGCTGGCAGGTGCCCCACAGTGCTGGGGGGTGGGTGTGGTGGGAGGCATGAGTGGGACATAAGTGGGGGCCTGCTGGCAGGTGCCCCACAGTGCTGGGGGGTGGGTGTGGTGGGAGGCATGAGTGGGACATAAGTGGGGGCCTGCTGGCAGGTGCCCCACAGTGCTGGGGGGTGGGTGTGGTGGGAGGCATGAGTGGGACATAAGTGGGGGCCTGCTGGCAGGTGCCCCACAGTGCTGGGGGGTGAGTGTGGTGGGAGGCATGAGTGGGACATAAGTGGGGGCCTGCTGGCAGGTGCCCCACAGTGCTGGGGGGTGGGTGTGGTGGGAGGCATGAGTGGGACATAAGTGGGGGCCTGCTGGCAGGTGCCCCACAGTGCTGGGGTGTGGGTGTGGTGGGAGGCATGAGTGAGACATAAGTGGGGGCCTGCTGGCAGGTGCCCCACAGTGCTGGGGGGTGGGTGTGGTGGGAGGCATGAGTGGGACATAAGTGGGGGCCTGCTGGCAGGTGCCCCACAGTGCTGGGGGGTGGGGGTGGTGGGAGGCATGAGTGGGACATAAGTGGGGGCCTGCTGGCAGGTGCCCCACAGTGCTGGGGGGTGGGTGTGGTGGGAGGCATGAGTGGGACATAAGTGGGGGCCTGCTGGCAGGTGCCCCACAGTGCTGGGGGGTGGGTGTGGTGGGAGGCATGAGTGGGACATAAGTGGGGGCCTGCTGGCAGGTGCCCCACAGTGCTGGGGGGTGGGTGTGGTGGGAGGCATGAGTGGGACATAAGTGGGGGCCTGCTGGCAGGTGCCCCACAGTGCTGGGGTGTGGGTGTGGTGGGAGTCATGAGTGAGACATAAGTGGGGGCCTGCTGGCAGGTGCCCCACAGTGCTGGGGGGTGGGTGTGGTGGGAGGCATGAGTGGGACATAAGTGGGGGCCTGCTGGCAGGTGCCCCACAGTGCTGGGGGGTGGGGGTGGTGGGAGGCATGAGTGGGACATAAGTGGGGGCCTGCTGGCAGGTGCCCCACAGTGCTGGGGGGTGGGGGTGGTGGGAGGCATGAGTGGGACATAAGTGGGGGCCTGCTGGCAGGTGCCCCACAGTGCTGGGGGGTGGGGGTGGTGGGAGGCATGAGTGGGACATAAGTGGGGGCCTCCTGGCAGGTGCCCCACAGTGCTGGGGGGTGGGGGTGGTGGGAGGCATGAGTGGGACATGGGTGGGGGCCTGGTGGAGGGTGCCCCATGACTGCTGGGGGGTGGGGGTGGTGGGAGACATGGGTGGGGGCCTGGTGGAGGGTGCCCCATGACTGCTGGGGGGTGGGAGTCATGAGCAGGTGTGCAGGGTAATCCCCTGTGGTGTGGACTGCATGCAGGGGACGTGGAGGCTGTACAGGGAAGACCTGTGAAGACCCAACGATCGGAGTAGCGTGTTCAACTATCCACGCCCCCCTGAAATGGACGTAGCCTGGGATTTCGCGTGTGAAACGTTCCCGCGCACCCCTGAAATGGAAGTAGCCTGGGATTTCGCGTGTGAAACTTCCCCGCGCACCCCTGTAATGGACGTACCCTGGCTTTTCGCGTGTGGGACTTCCCGCGCACCCCTGCAATTCCCGTAGCCTAGCTTTTCGCGTGTGAAACTTCCCGCGAACCCCTGTAATGGACGTACCCTGGCTTTTCGCGTGTGGGACTTCCCGCGCACCCCTGGTATTCCCGTAGCCTAGCTTTTCGCGTGTGAAACTTCCCGCGCACCCCTGTAATGGACGTACCCTGGCTTTTCGCGTGTGGGACTTCCCGCGCACCCCTGCAATTCCCGTAGCCTAGCTTTTCGCGTGTGAAACTTCACGCGCACCCCTGAAATGGACGTAGCCTGGCTTTTCGCGTGTGGGACTTCCCGCGCACCCCTGCAATTCCCGTAGCCTAGCTTTTCGCGTGTGAAACTTCCCGCGCACCCCTGTAATGGACGTACCCTGGCTTTTCGCGTGTGGGACTTCCCGCGCACCCCTGGTATTCCCGTAGCCTAGCTTTTCGCGTGTGAAACTTCCCGCGCACCCCTGTAATGGACGTACCCTGGCTTTTCACGTGTGGGACTTCCCGCGCACCCCTGCAATTCCCGTAGCCTAGCTTTTCGCGTGTGAAACTTCATGCGCACCCCTGAAAAGCACGTAGCCTGGGATTTGACGTGTGAAACTTCCCGCGCACCCTTGAAAATCGCATGGGCCGCTTGCCGTGATGGTCCAGGGTTAGCGCAGCCCCTTGCGCTGGTTTGTGATTTTTATGAGATTTCCCAGCGCAAGGGGCGTTCCTGGGGGCGTAACTGGCGCTGCAGCGAGTCGCTGCGCCACTGTGCGCCACGGCTGCCTGGGGAAGCTAAAATCCATGAATACGCTGTGCGCCGGATTCGGTTTTGGCGCACGCGGCTGGCGCAGACTATCGCACGCGCACGCTGTGCGCCAGCCGCGTGCGCTACTTGTGCGCTGAATTCTATGAATTACCCTGTAAGTATTTATCCCAGAAAACAACTTCAGATCCACGGCCCAATCCTTCATTCTTTCTGAACTGGATGGTCGCAAATGCCCTTTTTCAAGGCCTTCCCGTGACTACCCTGGCACCCCTGAAATGTGTCATGCATGCTGCAGCAAGACTCATTAAAATACTCTGCAAATTTGGCCACATCAGCCCCACCCTCATTGAACTGCACTGTCTCCACTGCAAGCCCATATCAACATCAAATCCTGTTGCTTCATCTACAAGGTTGTAATCCTGAAGACCCCAAGCTATCTCACTGAGAAACCCAGCATCTCCGGGTGCCTGCGATCCACCAGAAGTAAGGAAATGTACAGACTTAAAATGTGACAGTGCAGGAAGGAAAGAAGCAGAAGACAGGCCTTCTCTGTCTATTCTCTCAAGACTCTGGAACCTCCTCCCCGTCAAAATTAGACTTACCCTATCACTTCTACAGTTCTGGAAACAACTCAAGACTGTCCTCTTCAACGAATGGCTCCTGCTTAACACCTACGTCCACACACCCTGCACTCCTTACCCTACCAAAGTCTCCCTGGTGGTTGCTTGTAGAGCCAGATGTTGGGAGGTAGATGAATACATCATCCATAGCTTCTGCCCCTCCCCATCTCTATACTGCAAAGGTGAGAAATGTTACTCACTAAGACAGCCATACTGCTTTAATCCAAGCCAGGTACAGCAGGAAATTGACACACTCTAAGCTGAAGATGGCATGAGTAAACCCAATTAATGTTGTGACAATACATGTGCATGCATTAGACATGAAGCAAACGTGCACTCAACATGAACAACGTGAACACTGAGAAAAAAAAGAAAACAAAAAACGTGTACACTGGGTAGCACATCCATTTATACATGAATAATATTAACATTGTATCCATAATACATGAAGCATACTAACATGAGGAATGTATAGGCTGAATGCAACATGAACGGCCAGCAAATACAGCTCACTAACATAGAAGCGTAACAGTAATCGGCAGACATCTTTTCCAAAATGGAAGCCACAACACGCTTCTAAGTAAACCGAAGACCTCAAGACTTCCCAAGAACACAAAATGCTGAGATAACAAAATACAGATCCATGCAGAGCTCAGACAGTACCTAGCAAACAAAGCTAAGGTTACCATGAATAAAGGAGATGAGGAACGGCAGAGGTAAAGCATGAGATAATGATTCCCAAGACGCCAGCCATATATTCTCAGATTTACAGCCAACATTTGTAAAGCAGGAGCAGCACAATTATAAAACAAAAGACTTCATGAAGAATAACCCAAGGGAGTCCCCAGTGGTAAAAGAAACCATAACACTTGCACCAATATTGGTAATAAAACCTAATAAATGCAGGGTGAATTAATTCCGAACACACTCCCATCACACATGACCGGTAATTTAAGAACACTGTCTATTCATTAGCAATGAACACAGATAAGACATCTGCCTTACTCCTTACTCCTTACTCCTTACTCCTTAAATGTATCCCTAGATACAAGACTACGAGACTCCACACAAGGCCAAATACAAAGAGGTCACCCTGGTTTATGGCCTAGAAATGAGGGATGGTATCTTCTCTTGTCTGGTTCATGTCTTGATAACCTGGTTGACAAATAAGAATTTCCCAAAGAATGGGGGCAACCTGTTTATGAGAGCGAGTAGAGTGTTTGTCTCACTCCAACCTTGTAGCAAGCAGTCAAAATGCTCATTCATAGAGAAGTGTGTGATAATTACAGACTGATATCATTATAACATAAAAATACAATGATTTAATTCAAATGCCTAGATGTTCGCTGAAAGACTAATACCGATTATGTCAAAGATTGTGAATGACAATCAAGTTGGTTTACTTATTTAAATGTAATGTGTTTATAACATCCGCCTACACGTGTACATACAAAGGATGGTAAAAAGAAAAACAGGGAGATATCAGTCTCGATTCAGAGAAAGTGCTCTTTTGCTGTAGCTGGGAGTTCATATTTAAAACCATGTAAGAATTCAATTGTGATGGATCGAAATGTGTTGACATGGTTAAACATTTACACAAGCCATGGAGGCATATGTGTCTGTTAATATTATCTGCTCAGTTCACTTCCAATGCAACAGGGTGATAGGCAGGGGTTCCACTGTTGCCAAATGATCCATAAAAGGAGACAATTAAAGGAATCAGTTTTGATGAGTATTGGCATATCCAATGGTATTGTAATCTCAGCTAGCAGACACGATACGACCCTCCCTGACATGCACAATTACTGTTTATGGACACAGAGTCAGCCAGTTGAGCTCAGACGCACTGTACAACCCTATCCTGTCACTGTTGTCTCACTCTAGAGTGGTGGCCAAGGAACTGGTTGCTGAAAGAGTTTTGGGTCAAGATTACCAACAGAATAAGGGAGAAATTGAACGTGACGGTAGTCCTCAGCCCCCTGGCAGTTTTTCTTGGGGTGACATTTATTTGCAAACAATTGATTGGACACAATGCTTGGTGGCTTCTATGCTCAGTTACATGTGTAAGGAGAAAGATCTTAAGAACATGGAAAGATCCACAACATTGTAAAATGAATATTTGGTTGCATTGATCTGGCAAAAGCAAAATGTTTCCTTTCAAGATTGCAGAAAAGGATGAACAGCTTGTAACCAGACCCATATAGACCGAGAAAAGCCAGGATAATGAGGATGTTACACAACACTTACTCGTCTTTAAGCTTGATGGTCTTCTTCTGTGGTTGCAATTTTCATAAATGTGGTAATTAATGGAATACTGCATGAAGGAAATCCTGAGAATAGCAAGCACTCCCTCAGTTTGGTGCATATCTCTGAGGTAATGTGCTTATGTGCCACTGGGATCCTATGTTCAGGCTTTGCAGGTAGTAGATGTGCAGGAAGCAGCTCATGACATAGCTCATGAGTTGCAATGTCCAAGGAATAAATATAATGTTCTCTCCAGAATAGGATACTTTAAATGGGGTAGACTAGTATGACATATTTAGTACAGCTGAAAAGCCATGGCATCTTAACCACAAACTGAATTAATCAGCCCTGGTTGACAGAAAGTGATAATGTCAAAAGGTATGAACACAAAGTGAGTGCACAAAGCACTGTGGAAGGTTAATATTTCCATATACGAAGGTCACCTTGTGATAAATTGTCATCTGGCAAGGGTAGGGAAGCTCAAGCTTTTATGATTTGTATTAATAAAATAATGTGGGTAGTTTATCTCAGAAAGGCTGGTTTGCTAATCAGAACCCCCTTTCTTCAACCCTGATGCCAAAGGGATAGATACACCTGTGCCCTGCTGCATCAGTATCCTGATCTGCTGTGCACTTTTGACAGCTGCTGTGAAAGCCAAGTCACTGCAGTGCAGAGACTGCATTTACAATCTGCACCTCTCCTCCAAAACCACAACTTTACAATGAACAATCATCCTGTTGGCAGTTTAATCCTAAAACATAAGCCATACATAAATGAGTTGGGGTATCATAACAGGTAATTCACAAAATTATTAAAGCCAGATCTGATATTTTTCATACAAATGTCAACACAGTGAATCAGGCCAGCCATGGACAGGCTGTGTGTACTTTCCTGAAAGTGGCTGTCTCTGCTTCAACCAAATGTACAATAGCCAGTGGGAGCTCCCTCTCTTTCATCATTGTGAGGGCAGGTAACACTGATCTTCAATCAAGGAAACTCTCAGCAGAAGTGGAATGGAGAGCAGGCTTCATAGGGCACACCTAAACAAAAGGGACTAGCCTTACTGCAGGGTGTTGCATGCCAAAGGACCTTCCATGCTATAGGCCTAAGAAGGGGGCTAGATTAGTGTAGCCAAAGGGAGCTCAGCATAGTTGGTTAAGAATTCCACCATCTTGCTTTCCTCTGCTCCCCTCCTTCCTTCCTTTCCCCTACACTTCCTTTAGGACAAAGCACGTTGTGTATAATGCAAGAATGCAAAGACCATTTGTCACAAGGTCAGGGATTGAACCCCCTTCTGTGATTCATTCCAGGACTGCAAAAATAATTAATTTGCACTTCTTTTGGGAGAGATGATCTCAGCCATTGAGGTGAAGGAGGGCTTCAAGACAGAGACATGTTGTTCTCCCCACCCACTCCCGGGGAACTTTGGGGTTGAATTGTGCTGGAGCAAAACCTGCCTCTCTGCCAGCTACACTGGTACCAAGGGCCTCAATGGAGTGAAAGGCCCCTGCAGGTGTTAACCAGCCTCCCCCAGGTTTATGGAACGAGAACAAGGTCTCATCTGGTCGCTGAGCTTCTAGATTGTGACTCTCAGCATCCTGGGTCCCATAACAAATAGATCTGCATTAGTAATCTTGTCAAACGGATCAAACTACATTTGAGTCATGATCACTGTATTTGAACCAACAGGATCTGCTGGTTCTGCCTTTGGCACTAACTCAAACCTTGAACCACTGTGGTTGCCCCTTGAATCAGTTTGCTGCCACACCACACTAGTTGAGCATGTTGCTTGCCTTGGTTCAAACCAGAGGCTCCCCACTGCAAAGGAATTCGAACCTTCACGTCTCGACCACACATCCAACCGACCATGGAGGTTCCATTGACCTGCTTCATTACAATGTTGCATCGAACCGCAATGAGCCTCACCTCGAAACCAGCTCGATTCCTACTCCTACTACATCTGGATCACTGCAACTTGCTGCATCCAAGCCTAATTCAAACCACTCGCTCAATTATAAGAAGCGTGGTGCAATGTCATCAAACACCCAAAAACAAAATAAGGCACTGTTCGAAGAACCCAGCCCCACTGGTCCATTTGTTGGGACTTTAGGGACTGGTTAAGCCTCCTTCTGCACCTTTTTCACCGAGAAAGATATTCTTTCTTAACATTGTTGTGATTTATTGTATTTTTCATGGCTGCTGGTGCTTGCATCATTGCATCATTTAGCATTTCTCTGTTTTCCTTTAGAGCGTTGGGATTTTGTTAGTGTCCTAGAACAGTTTTCATTGCATATTGATATATATATATATATATATATATATATATATATATATATATATATATATATATATATATATATTCACTGAAACAACTTTGTTAAAGGGTTGATTCGAAAACCCCCAGAAATTCACCAGTTATGGTAAGCTAAGCAACCATAACTCGCGCCACCACCGTGGACTGCTAAGACTAACAAGCAGGGCATCAAAAATTACATCACAAATGTCGGAGATGGCATCACATATCAGGGCCGCTTGTTTTTCACTGACATATCTAAGCCAGGCGATTTTGTTAGCTGATGTCAAAATATGAGCATTGAAATGGTGCTATATGTCTAGACGTTAACCTTTTTGTATGTTCTTAAAGTACTTTCCTTACGGGTTGGTCTCAGCTCATGGTGCACATATATGGGGCAATAAGCAGGCCTCAAACACACAATTCATGTATATACATGCTGATGAACTTTAATGTTATTGACATTTTCTGGTGATGTTTCTTGCTTCCTTAATTAAGTATTCCCTGTGTGTGCCTCTGATTTGTATGCATTCTGGGTCTTCATATGTATTGTTTGTACTAACACAAGTATGTAGTAAGTCTTGAATTATTTGCTATTTATTCCATGTTTAACATTACTCAAAACTCTTATAAGGTAGCAGTCAGCATTTTATTATCTAAAATTACCAGATAAAAAAGATTGCACTTCTATGGTGCATGCAGCAGCCATTGCCTATCTGTGTGTATGATTAGGTTCCTGTATTAACACCAACACTTCAATGTAAAGTTTTGTTTAGGCGAGTACATTCTATAATACATTAAGTAGTTCATGATAGGCCTTCCGTGCACCCCTGACATCTTGTTACCAACATTATAAACACAGCCCCTTGTAGGGACTTTTCATCAAAATTAATTTCATGTGTGTTGTCATCAGTGATGTCATGCCATCTTTGATGTCCTGGGTGTTAGTCTTAGCAGAGCACGGGGTGGCACGAGGTAGGGTTGCTAGCTTACCATATCTGGCCAATTTCTGAGGGTTTTCGGTTTTATTTGTAACCATAACGTCCTTTTAACAATATTTTTTCTGTGACTATATATATATATATATATATATATATATATATATATTCAGTGAAAAAACTTTGTTAAAGGAGGGACGTTATGGTTAAGTTGCGCTACTAAAAACCTATGAAATTCAGTGAAAAAACTTTGTCAAAGGGACGTTATGGCTCCAAGTAAAACCGAAAACCCTCAGAATTGGCCAGATATGGTAAGCTAAGCAATCCTACCTCGTGCCACCCCGTGCTCTGCTAAGACTAACACCCAGGACATTAAAGATGTCATCAAAAATGTCATTAATGACATCACTGATGACAACACACATGAAATTAATTTTGATGAAAAGTCATCTTTGATGTCTTGGGTGTTAGTCTTAGCAGTGCACGGTGGTGGCGCAAGTTATGGTTGCTTAGCTTACCATGACTGGCGAATTTCAAGGGTTTTTCGGTTTTACTTGGAACCATAACGTCCCTTTGACAAAGTTTTTTCACTGAATTTCATAGGTTTTTAGTAGCGCAACTTAAGCATAACGTCCCTTTAACAACGTTTTTTCACTGAATTTCATAGGTTTTTAGTAGCGCAACTTAACCAAAACGTCCCTCTAACAAAGTTTTTTCATTGAATTTCATAGGTTTTTATTAGTGCAACTTAACCACAATGTCCCTGTAACATTTTTTTTAACTAAATTTTAAAGGTTTTTATTAGTGCAACGTCTCCATAACATCCTTTTCAATAGATGAATACCTCTAACATCTTATGTCCGCAAAGTGGGAACGCCGGGTGGTAAAAAAACAAAAAGATTTTCCTTCCTAAACCGGGACAGTTTACCAAGATGGCCACCATGGAAAGGCAAGGCGGGGTGTATAAAGAACACAACAGGGCATGAGCGGGGGGTGGGCGGAACAGGGGAGACACATGGGCATGAGCTGGGGGTGAGAGGGAACAGGGTACAAATGGGGCATGATCAGGGGGTGGGGGGAAAAGGAAGGAAACACGGGGCATGAGCGGTGGTGGGGGGAACACGAGAGAGACACGGGGCATGAGCAGCGGGTGAAGAGGAACATGAGGGAGACACAGGGTATGAGCGGGGGTGGGGAGGAACACGAGGGAGACACGGGGCATGAGCGGGGTGGGGGAAAGGAGAGAGACAAGGAGCATGAGCGGGGGATGGGGGAACAGGAGAGAGACGCGGGGCATGAGCGGGGAGGGTGGGGGGTAACACGAGGGAAACACGGGGCATGAGCGGGGGGTGGGGGGAACACGAGGGAGACACGGGGCATGAGCGGGGGGTGGGGGGCAAGAGGAGACAGACACGGGGCATGAGCGGGGGGTGGGGCCAACAGGAGACAGACACGGGGCATGAGCGGGGGCTGGGGGGCAACAGGAGAGGCACGGGGCATGAGCGGGGGGTGGGGAGAACAGGAGACAGACACAGGGCATGAGCGGGGGATGGGGGGAAAAGGAGACAGATACGGGGCATGAGCGGGGGTGGGGAGAACAGGAGACAGACACGGGGCATGAGCGGGGGGGTGGGGGGCAACAGGAGACAGACACGGGGCATGAGCAGGGGTGTGGGGGGCAACAGGAGAGAGACACTGGGCATGAGCGCGGAGTGGGGGGGTACAGGAGACAGACACAGGGCATGGGTGGGGGCAACAGGATACAGACACGGGGCATGAGCGGGGGGTGGGGGGAACAGGAGACAGACACGGGGCATGAGCGGGGGGTGGGGGGAACAGAAGACAGACACAGGGCATGAGCGGGGGGTGGGGGGCAACAGGAGAGAGACACGGGGCATGAGCGAGGGGTAGGGGGTACAGGAGACAGACACGGGGCATGAGCAGGGGTTGGGGGGCAACAGGAGAGAGACATGGTGCATGAGCGGAGGGGTGGGGGGGTACAGGAGACCGACACGGGGCATGAGCAGGGGGTGGGGGCAACAGGAGAGAGACACGGGGCATGAGCGGGTGGGGGGAACAGGAGACAGACACGGGGCATGAGCGGGGAGGCAACAGGAGAGAGACACGGGGCATGAGCGGGTGGGTGGGGGGAACAGGAGACAGACATGGGGCATGAGCGGGGGGTGGGGAGGTACAGGAGACAGACACGGGGCATGAGCGGGGGGTGGGGGGCAACAGGAGAGGGACAGGGGCATGAGCAGGGGGTGGGGGGAACAGGAGACAGACACAGGGCATGAGCGGGGGGTGGGGGAACAACAGGGACAGACACGGTGCATGAGCGCGGGGTGGGGGCAACAGGAGAGACACGGGGCATGAGCGGGGGGTGGGGGCAACAGGAGACAGACACGGGGCATGAGCGGGGGTGGGGGGCAACAGGAGACAGACACGGGGGTGGGGGAACAGGAGACAGACACGGAGCATGAGCGGGGGGTGGGGAGAACAGGAGACAGACACGGGGCATGAGCGGGGGGTGGGGGGAACAGGAGACAGACACAGGGCATGAGCGGGGGGTGGGGGCCAACAGGAGAGACACGGGGCATGAGCGGGGGATGGGGGAACAGGAGACAGACACGGGGCATGAGCGAGGGGTGGGGGAACAGGAGACAGACACAGGGCATGAGCGGGGGGGTGGGGGGCAACAAGAGAGAGACACGGGGCATGAGTGGGTGGGGGGAACAGGAGACAGACACGGGGCATGAGCGGGGGGTGGGGGGCAACAGGAGACAGACACGGGGCATAAACGGAGGGTGGGGGGAACAGGACAGACACGGGGCATAAGCGGGGGGTAGGGAGAACAGGAGACAGACACAGGGCATGAGCGGCGGCCGTGGGGGGCAACAGGAGACAGACACAGCACATGAGGGGAACAGGAGACAGATACGGGGCATGAGCAGGGGGTGGGGAGAACAGGAGACAGACACGGGGCATGAGCGGGGGGTGGGAGGAAGGGGAGAGAGACACATGGGGCATGAGCGGGGGTGGGGGGAGGGAGAGAGACACACGGGGCATGAGCGGGGGGTGGGCGGGAGGGAGAGAGACACACGGGGCATGAGCGGGGGGTCGGCGGGAGGGAGAGAGACACACGGGGCATGAGTGGGGGGTGGGCAGGAGGGAGAGAAACACACTGGGCATGAGCGGGGTGGGCGTTAGAGGGAGAGACACAAGAGGCATGAGCGGGGGAAGGGGAGAGAGACACACAGGGCATGAGCAAGGGGTGGGGGGGAGTTAGAGAGGCACACGGGGCATGAGCGGTGGTGGGGGGAGACAGAGAGACACACGGGGCATGAGCGGGGGGTGGGGGAAGGGGAGAGAGACACACGGGGCATGAGCGGGGGTGGGCGGGAGGGGAGAGACACACGGGGCATGAGCGGGGGTGGGGGGAGGGAGAGAGACACACAGGGCATGAGAGGGGGTGGGGGGAAGGGAAGAGAGACACGGGGCAGGAGCGGGGTGGAGGGGAGGGAGAGAGATATATGGGGCATGAGCAGGGGTGGCGGGGAGGGAGAGAGACACACGGGGCATGAGCGGGGGTGGGGTTGGAGGGAGAGAGACACACGGGGCATGAGCGAGGGGTGGGGGGGAGGGAGAGAGGCACACGGGGCATGAGCGGTGGTGGGGGGAGACAGAGAGACACACGGGGCATGAGCAGGGGGTGGGGGAAGGGGAGAGAGACACACGGGGCATGAGCAGGGGTTGGCGGGAGGGGGAGAGACACACGGGGCATGACCGGGGGTGGGGGGAGGGAGAGAGACACACGGGGCATGAGCGGGGGGTGGGGGAAGGGGAGAGAGTCACACGGGGCATGAGCAGGGGTTGGCGGGAGGGGGAGAGACACATGGGGCATGACCGGGGGTGGGGGGAGGGAGAGAGACACACAGGCATGAGCGGGGGTGGAGGGGAGGGAGAGAGACACATGGGGCATGAGCGGGGGTGGGGGGGAGGGAGAGAGACACGGGGCATGAGCGGGTTGGGGGCAAGGGGAGAGAGACAGGGGGCATGAGCGGGGGGTGGGCAGGAGGGGGAGAGACACACGGGGCGGGGGGGTGGGAGCAACAGGAGACAGACACAAGACTTACTGTGCAGGCGGCGAGGAACAAAGATGGCGGGCGTCTCTGAAGCCAGACGCACTGCTCGCTTTCACCACATTCAATGAGAGAGCACGGCAGACATCACGCAAGCTGCTTGCCCAATCACCGTCCTGTCCACGGAGCGAACAGGGAAGTGTGTCCGCGAAGCGAACACAGATATCACTAATTTTTTTCAATTACATTTTTGTCATTTTTTTAAAAACTACTGGACGGACTTACACCAAATAAAGCAAAGCATGCTTTTGGGACCAAGCCACCACCGTTGCCGCAAATTTGGTGTAAATCCGTCCAGCGGTTTGGGCTGTAGGAATGAGCAAAGTTTTTTCCCATTATGTCTATGGGGAAAAAAAAAGTTTGGGACCCCCCCTATAACTTTGTTGTCCCCTCTGGACAAATCCTCACCAAACTTTGCAAATACATTCAGAGTGTCCTGCAAAGTTTGGTGAGGATTCGTCCAGGGAGGGCGAAGTTATTAGCCGCCCAAAAAGTGCTCTTCCTATGGAAACACCAACTTAACCATAACTACATGGCCACTACCGTGGCCATGTAATATTTTGTTTTTTATTTATTTTAGAACTTCGATCAGACATTGCTGTACGTTGGACTATTTTACTATTTCTGTTTGGGTTGCTACTGTCTCAAATTCACACCTCTCCTAAGAGTATAGCGGTCCCTCGGACTACGTTACCACAAAAAGGGAAGGAGTTATCGCTCTTATTTGTGCCTATTTCACCTTTATGAATGGGATCACTCTTGCTTTTCAGGCAGTACCCTCTGGGACCACTACACACAGTTAGGACTACAGGTGTTCGCCAAACCAACCTTTGGTATAAGTCTGTACCACACAGTTTTTGGTAGCAAGCTGAGCAGCCAGGCTTATCTCAAGTGTGAATGTGAGCAGTACAGGTAGTTACACAGAGGACTTTCAATCACAGTAGTTCAAGTTAACACTTATACTCAAGGTTTCTTGGTAAAAACACGTATTAATTTATTAAACAATCATTTAGAAAACAGTTCACTAGAAGAAGGCAACTTAATATTATAAACCAATATGCTTCAATACAAAACAGTTTGAGCTCCCCTGAAATAGGAGCCAAATCGCAGTTCAGTTACTTCAAAAGGAGCAAAAGGCACAAGGTAAGTAAAATAGATCATATATACTTTTTAGACAGTGCAAAAAGTTTCAGTTTACCAGAAGAGTCCAATTCAAGTCAATAGGCCAAGCCGAAGTCAATGGACTAGTGTTCTGGATAGGAAAGAGCAGTTCTGGTATCAAACGGTAAAGTCTTTGTGAAAGTTCTTAGAAGTAGTTTAGGCAAAAACGAATCATATGTCGGGTCAAAAGCTGATTAGGCCTGCAAATTGGGAAAGTTTCACAAACTTTCACCGCGAGAGTGGTGTTCTCCCAATCGGGTTGGCACAGTACCTTAGTATGAAGAACAAAATGCAGCTGAAGACGTTGGTTCCTGGCAGGTACTGCAGATCTCACTTTTCTTGAGCCTCAGTTGTGGCGACAAGAGGGAGGACGTCGGGGGACTCCTGCACTGCACGGGATCGTCAAAAAGCAAACAAGATGGAGTCACTTCAGTTTGAGTAGCGGTAGATTAAAGCGCACAAGCTGGTGTCCCCTCCCTGGTTAATCCTAACCAGCCTTAAGAATGGTATCCAGGTGGCTTGTGAGTTGATTGGTCCCATCAACTCAAAGGAAGAAGTCGTCCTTGAAGGGGCTTCTCTGTCGAGATGAACTTGGCAATTCGGACCTGCAGCAGGGCTTCACCGGGCAAACCAACGGTCCAGGAGTTGCAGCAGCCGTCCTCTTCCAGCTCTTCTTTGGTTCTTTCATTCCAGTGGTTGACTCTGCTTCCCAGTCCTGGTGGCTCGCCTTTTAAACATGTCTCTCGCTTTCATTCCAGCCTAGCTGTCACTCACCCAGCTGGGTGGCTGTCCTTGCTGGACAGTCAGCCAGCCAATCACGCCAGAGTGCATTTGGGTCTCGTAGGAGACTAAGCACAGGGAGTTTCGGGCACCTCCCTCACTTCCTGCCCACCCCAGACACTCAGACACCAGAGGCGGTCCTGAAGCCTGCCAAAGGCATTCGAACAAAGAAACCAAACCTGGTTTAGTGCACAGAGACAAACACTGGAAGGACCTTTCCAAAAAGAAACAGCAAAAAAAGAAGACCGGGACTCGTTTAAAGAAAGGGGCGTAAGGCGCCATCTTGAAAAACATGGCTCCTGTGATTTTTAGCTACCAGTGTTCGCGGTCAGGAAAAATCATGGTATTTCGTTGTTAAACCACTGCCACCAGCCTTTTCAATAGGAAAGGGTAGCATTTGACTGCTACATGAGTAGTTAGACGGTGTGGGCTGGGTCTAGAAATTTGGAAAGACTAGTAAAGTCAATTTCACTTTACATTCTCTGGGAAACAGTAGTTTATCCCAGAGATGGTATTTAAACCTTTGTGAAGTCTAAAAAGACATCCCGGTGTTACTGCACTGAAGGTGCTGTGTAACACACATGAAAAGATGCCTATGGAGTTATCTTAAAACTCCATAATCAAAGAACAAAGAAATCAAACAGAATTAAATAATTCAGAGTCTCAAAGTTCAGCAAAAGAGCTGGGGGTCTCTAAGGTAGGGAGGAATTAGCACATTTTGAGAATTTTCCCTAACAGTATTGTACAATTTGATTGGTGGGCCTATTCTTCAAACATGGCCTATTGCTACACTTCAGAAACGTTGGGGTTTTCTCTACTGCTGGAATCAGTATTATATGTCCCTACTAGAAACATATGTTTCTAGTAGGGACATCCTCATATTACAACAGGTTATATCTCAAAATAGTTATAAACAAAGGATTCAATCTGCCAGTGGAGCAGTGCGAGGAGACTCACCAGGGAAGCAAGAGCACATTCAGGAATTGTCTTCCTGAGAAGAACTCAGATTAAGGTACATCAAGGAACCACGAGGTAAACCAGAAAGGAAAAAGGCAAAAATACAGAGGCCTGTGACCAGAAATCCATTTTAGGAATTTCAAAGTCACAATTGGCAACCATTTATGTTTCATAGTTGATTAATTTAAGCAAAATATACAGGGTGGGTACATATAAACCCTTCCGGCTAACTGAAAGATGTTCTGATATGTGTGCTTAAATCATGTACCTTTAAATGTTGAATGCAATAGTTCAGACAAAGCCCAAAACACTCTTGCTTAACAGAATACATTATTAAAACAACAAACAATGTTGGTTCCCTAGAAGGGTGTACCATCTGATTGTACGTGAAACAGGTAACATTGTTTGGGAGTCGCCACTTCTGTAACAGCACCACGATGCCAATGGGCTGATGCACTCTTTATAAATGTTAATACATAAATAAATAAATCACTGATCTAACCTTTGGCCAATGTGCCACCACTCAGTGCAATATCTACTGAGGAGTAAAATATACATTACAGGTATTGCTCATAACTTGCATCTTAGAAGCACCCTTCATCCTCCACCCTTTTTAAAATACATGTTTAAACTGTTAAAAGCACCAGCCACAGTCAGAATAATGCAATATCCACGCACGGTTGCTGCTGTCATATGGGTGAAGAGCGAGAGGAAGCTATTGTGGCCAAACAGCAAAAGCAGAGGTATTGAACTGGGTTTTCATCTTGCGGAATTACAGATTTGTCAAAAGTCAGGATTTAAAAGGTCCTGTGAAATCGGTCTCTGCTGCACTGCAGTTGTTAAGCGTCGACAAGATTCATTCAAGCACGGATGGAAATTGCGTTATTCATTAACTGAAGAAAGTTTAAATTAAAAGTAAAAAGATCAATGCGTCATTTGCAAAATCCGACTACTGCCTTCCAAGATTTAAGGATGTACAATCGTTTGCGATTACTTGAAAGTTGTTAGACGGGCACCTGGCAGGGCATTGTGGAACAGTCACACAGCAGAGAATACAGCTAGGATAGGATGGCCCATGCGTAAACGGGACTTTAACATTACAGTCCATAAGGAAAAACACACGTCTTAAATGCTATATTACCAACTCCATAATGTATTAACATCAAATGACAGTCATGAGGGACTTTTTGCATAATGCAACACGCATACACGTTGTTTAATTCCTCATCAGAGTGTATCCACATTCATTCAATACAAATAATGTCATATTAAGTACTAAAAACAATTGTAAACATTTTGGCTGTAAAATGGTCATTCACAATCTATGAGGTAGAATTCGGTGTTTTGGGGCAAACTGATGCAGAACCTACTACTAAAGGGAACATTGGGAGGGCACTGAGGGGCAATATGAACCAGAACACTGGTACTAATATAAACCGCTGCCATGAAAGCGGGATCTTACCCTCTGAGCAAACCTTTTCGTATAGTATCTCAAGTGACCTGGCCCACCCCACCAAAGCAGTAGAAATGTTAAATGTTTTAATGGCCTCCATGATTCTTTCTTTTGAAAGATCAATGGGTCAACGCTTCATATGTTCGTAAACACTGACAGGGTTAAGCATAGATTACTCTGTGGAACCTTCGCTGTAGTTAAAAATTGCCAATTTGACCACGTATTTCTAGATTTGTATGCAGCTAGCATCTGCTGCCACTGTGCATTCCGAGCAGAGACCTCCAGCGTCTTGTCCAATTAATGTATTTATTCTTCACTTTCTTAATGTTATAATCATACTGCTCAGCGACTGAGATGTCCTTTTAATGTATCTAACTTCTCCACTACTAAGTGTTTCCTTCTGAGCAGGCACCTCCTCAGCAGCAATAGACAGCAAGGACAGACTCGCACTCCACCTTGATAGAACACTTTCAGTCCACTTTGGATCTGTGCCACACTCCACGCAGAATTGAGTGTTTTATGGGCTCAGGGCTTCCTTCTGAGCTGGCACCTCCTCCAGTAGCAATAGAGAGCAAGGACAGACTCCCACTCCACCATGATAGGCCACTTTCTGCCAACTTCCGTGCTCATTAATTGACTCTGCACTGGACCGATGTCCCAACCTTACTATGAAAATGCCAGACATGGGGGCAGGTCTGCATACAACCTAAGAAGTGCTGTTAAATACAAGCTAGACGAACTAAGAAAGGCTAGCACCTGTTTCTGATGCCACAGCTGCAACCACGCACTTGGAAGGGACTGTTCGCCCTGAGAATGGCACAATGACTGCATATTTTTCTAAAGAACATATTGAAAGCCTCACAGTCATGCCCACAGCACTAGCAGATTATGGTGCGCATCAATATTCACATCTATTGCCAATAACTTGTTATTACATTTGTGCTTCTCGCTGCAAATCGAGGTAAATTAGCAACAGTCAACACGAGGTCACCAACAGAGTCACTTCATATTCATTAAGGGAGCACGAAATGTCAGAGGCGGGCGTGCAGCTCAGCGCTATGTCAACAGCCATCCCTGGACTATTCAAGGATCATGATGGGCATGGGGACCTCAGTACGGGTCCCTCTACAGTGTTGCTGCAGTCAGCACCGCGTGCCTATAGTTCCCCTTGTGTAATCAAATATACAAGGGGATGAGAGAACAAATGTGTCTGCCTGGTCGCATTGAAGAGGCATATGGTGGCGCTGGGCAAGCTAAGGACACCATAGAAGTTGGAGACAACTCTATTGACAGCATTCCTGATATAAACCCTGTACAAACTGGATCACTGATCAGGTTAAGTCAGTCAGCAAAGGGCCTCAATAAAAAAACTCTCAAACCCACAAGGACAGAAGAGGTAGCTCAACCAGTGCCTAACATATATTTGGACTCCCAGAGTCACTTACATTGCGTGCAAAGAAGGTAGAAGCTTCATATGTTTAAACATCATGAAAGTTAAAAATGGTGTAAAACTGAAAATACGACACCAGCTAAGATCGAGGTTGGTTGTACCCTCAGCAAGCCGAGCGGCTATGATTACCGCTAGGGATAGCAAAGAAGCGGGCAAGAGGACTAGGCAATGTGGGGACTTGTTGCCCTGGAGTATTAAACCACAAACCACTCCGGCAAATATGGTGCCTAGGAATGCGTTCATGGATGATGCCCCCTCGTGCAGTATTGTCGGGGGGAAATTCTCCCGGGGTCAGCTGGGCCGTCCGCGGACCTCCAGGCAGGGAGGCCCCAACTCCTCCTGTATATCCCAAAAATAAGTATGAGGCACACGCAAGAAGCAAGGTGATTCTGCTGTTTATTAAACAAACGGCAGGGATGGGTCAAGGATCGTACGCGTCCGTCCTGACACTTTTTTCTCAATTCGTGGGGCTCGCAGGCCCTTTTTACCTCAGTATGACGCGCTACTTGCGTCACCTGGGAAAGTTAGCAAAAAACCTATCGCCACTCTGGATTGGTTCCTCGAGTGGTAGGGTTAGTATAGCATACGTATAGAGAACGTTGTTAGTGGTTGAGGGTCAGTCAGGTGGTATACTTGGGTTGTCCCTTCAATTAGATACATGAAAATTGTTACATGAAGACCGCTGAGGATTGGCTAATGTTAATGGCATCAGTGATAAGAGCCCCATGTTCTGATTGGTCCACTCGCGAGCCCCCCAGTCTGGGACCATCGCTGTTCCCGGCTCGCGGTGCACCTGTCATTTGCAACAATGTATAACTATGGGTATGTGCAGACAATGCGAGGATTTGTTCATATGCTGGAGGGCAGACTACTCCCACCGCCGCAGATGTCCATTGAGTCGCTTTGCATGAGAGCACTCACTGAACAAATAGTGACTCAAAGGGGATTAAAACAGGGCTGCGTGCTTGCTCCCATGCTATCCATCCTGTATATATGGTTGACCTACCAGAGGAGCTGGTGAAGGTTAACAACTTCCCACCCAAGCTAGTGACAGGCATGCCATGTGGATGGCATACACAGATGGTGTTATTATCTTTGATCAGACATGCATTGGTATCAAGCATATTGCCTTGAGGCTATGTGACTATGCCAAAGTCATTGACCTGCAAATAAACTGCAATACAACGAAATGCATGTGTGTAGGTGCTATCAAGCCTCCTCCAACTTTATCACCCTGTTGTGATGCATTGAACGTGTGAGTTGCTAGACTTACTTGGGACAGTTAGTAGGTAAAGCTACGAGGAACTGATAGAGACTAAAGTTAGTAAATCCAACACACTAATGATGGTAATTGAGGAGTTAACAAATAAAACTGCATGTTTTAGCCTTAAAGTTATCATGCTGGCATACAAGCAGAGCAACTAGTTTTGGAAACACGAGATCTGGCTGCCGAGGTTGGAAGCGACCTTATGGAGGAGAGTGCTGGGTGTTTCACAGAATATACCTATGTTGACCTTGAGGCTTGAGCTGGGTTTGACATCACTGCACACAAATGTGTTGATTAATAGAGGACTACTGTACATTAATGCTATGACGAAGCACACGTGGCCTCTACCAGCGCTACCCTGAACCAGCGTTACTGGGGAAAGTATTCAAATGCAATGGTTATGCTACGGGCAGACCCAAGATACTCCTCACTAATGATTGCCCAATGAGGCCGAAACTTGTCTGGGGATGCTTGTGGTCTCGTGCAGAAGGGTTGTGACCTAGCAGTTTGGGCTGGAGTGCCACTTTTGGGGTGGGAAGAAGCCTGATTTGCATATGGTCTTTCCCCTTCTGTAATGGCTTGGCAAGTGAAGCACGATGGTCTGGAGGGTTGCTCATAGCAATGCCAGAGGTTAGGCTTTATTCCAAGCCTTCCAGCCATCACCTCTTTTGTGTTGCATAAACTACAGGCATGACACTCCGGAGAAAAAATGAGACATACTTCCAGGAAATAGGGTGGGTTGCAAACTGGGAAAGAGGTTTTTACGTCCTGTAAAAAGAATACATGCTCAACGCAAAAGAATTTGATTTGATATGTACACAGAAACACGTAGCCAAACTGGAAATCTGCACTATGTTTTCTAGACTGGAACATAGGTATTTAGCTGCACAGAATTACTTGATTTAGTTTCAATCGCAGCAAATCCGAAGATGTTTTCTCTTCCTGAGAATGAGTCAACTTCCCACACTTGCAGTATGTGGATCACGGTACGGTGTAGCAGCTGAGGACAGGTAGCGCAGGCTATGCAAAGTTAAGGAGGTGTTAGAACGTAACCATCATGTATTACCATCTTGTGGTGTGCTGCGGAAATGGTATTTGGTAGCATGGGCAACTATGTACCCATTGAATTAATACGGACGCAGGCTTTTCGGGGCTGGTGTCTGGGGGGCACTAGTGTCTCGCAAACACTGGCAATTATCAAGCTATGGTTCAGGATCGAGGAGAAATTACGATATTTTGGGATTCCGGGTACTATTGAGGAAACGGAATTATAGCTTAAGATATCAAGCAAGAGGCACCCTTCACTAGGTGCGCTATGCAGTGTTAGTGTACAAACCAAAGGTATTTTGAATGTATAATGTAATGTGCAGGATATAGTAGCACTTAATTATACTCAGAAGTAAGCAATTATAATGAATGAATGATGCATTATGGTTGCTGAATGAAGCAGAACAATGCGTAGGATATAGCAGCATGATCATTTATGAATGACATAGAGCAAGCTCATGGTGCATAGTGCATACGTTTGCAAATTGTGAATTACGTTGCACATTTTGCACAATTGTGCATTACTCCTTAATTGTTCGCTGTAATATTTAATTGCTGCGGTACACTTTATGTGTGAAGACCATCAACGTGTTATTTTAAGGATATGATACATATGCAAAATGCAATACACGATTGACGCTGACGTATCTTATAGAAATTAACCTAGATGTAGTATAGTGTTAAAAGTGTTAATAGTAATAATGTTGCATCAGACAATTGATTTTATTTCATTTTATTATATTGTGATTTGCTTGCATTAAATGAAAGGTTTTATAAAAACTGTAACACACTAAATAAATAAAAAGAAAAAAGAAGGCCATATAGGGTTAGAACCTGTCAATGAGGGGCACTTGAGAGCAGAACTGTGCACTTAGACCAAATCGACAGAAAATCGACATTGATGGGCAAATGGTGCCAGAATTTAGCAATGAGTGTAACCTGTGCCAAAATTGGTACTGAAATTTGGCCAGAATTCATACAGAGGGGAAAAAAGTCACAATGTGGCTGTGGCGAGGTGTGGGGGCAAATCGGATCATAATGTGGCATTGAGGGGTACATTGCACAAGGAGTACATATTGAGGGGCAACTAGAGCAAGAACATAACACTGAAAACCATATGTGCTAGAACCAGGTACTGGGGGCATAATTGGGTACATGGGCCAAATGGGCTGGGAATCAACACTGATGAGGAAAGGGTCCAGAAATCAGCATTTAGTGACACTTGGCTTGCACCAGGCACTAGGGGTTAATGAGGCCACAATTGGGTACAGAGGGTGGGGGTGGGCTAGAACCTGGCACTGAGTCAAATGTCTGCAGAACATGGGCGACAAATGGGCTCAGAACTGGGTACTGAGTGGCATAGTGGACCAGATTGCATGCTTAGAGACAATGGGGGCAATATTGGATATGGAGAGCCACATTGGGGCACAGCTGGGTCAAAGAGAGTGGCAAGGGGTAGTCCTGGAACAACCGACAGCACGAGCATGTGTCTCACAGTAGCAATTTCTGGTTATTTTCTGGAGACAAACAGCATTAAAATATGCTTCACAGCAGCCAGGAATTTTGCTGAAATGTGACTCCTATTTTTCTTTGCGATCAAGCAGCATAAATATGTGTGTTACAATTGAAATGCTGCCATATTTTATTGAGGCAGTCCTCGTGATTTTCCTCAGGCATAGCAGAGTCAAAATGTGTGGAACAAAAGTTCCTGGCTACTGCCAATGACCTAGCATGTAATTAATTAAAGTATTTCATAGGATCCCCTTTAGAACATTCTACGTTTTTTACATTTGTGCTTTAAAATGCATCATTTTGGACTATCATTTAAAGTTATGTCAAGAACCTTAATGTGTGGATTGACACTGACATCTCCCGGTCCCACTAGCTCTCGATTGCTATGCTAACTACCATCTTTTTCTTTTAATGTTGAGGCGGTATAGGTTGAACACCAGTGTTATGTCCTCTGTCTTGACTATATTATAACAGTAGATGGCAGTCTATATTGGAGTGCCGGAATAAAACGAGCCAGAAACTGTACAGGTGATTATTTAATCTGCTGAATTTTGACAATAGCATTCTAGTTACGGATCTGCATATTGAATACATTATAATAAACAATGAATTAGAGCTCAAACAACTCCAACCCTACAGTCACAAAACTGACCCTATTTAGCATTCTCACATTTCTTTTATCTTCCCCATATATTACAATGTTGAAAGCTCTTTGCAGTAATTCTTTGCTTCAGATTTGTTAACTTGATTGACATAAAACATTCCCTTTTCAGATGCATCCTTGATTTGGGAATGCAGGGATCACAATAATAAAGCAATTAGATGGCCAGTAGTGTATGATTCCCATTAATGGCAAGCCATTGTAAACACTCTTTGCTCTGATCAATTGAGGTCAACTCCAGTTTGCTGCAGTTTTATTAAAACCCCAATTCAGAGATAACACTACTGATCGTAAAAACTATGCAAACATGTTTGTGGGAATGGTCATGTAGAAACACCTTAAAGAGGCCTGGATAGCCCCCCTTTAAAAAAAAAAAAATCAACCCAGACCCTAGTGTCCCAACGAATTATAGACCCATAACGACAGTCCTGTTTCTCCTAAAAATCTTAGACAAAGCTGCCTATCTACAGATTCAATCCTAACTGGAGATTAATAACTTACTAGGCACCAGACAATCTGGATTCAGACCAAGACACGGAAACCGAGACGGCACTCCTTGATCTCAAAAACCCATTACCTGTGACGTTCCTCAGGGGTCCTGTGTCTCCCCTACTTTGTATAATATTTTTACAAAGCCACTCTTTGATATTCTGGACAAACTGGGTGTCTCATACACTAATTTTGCAGTCAACACCCAGATCCTCATCCCAATCCAGGGAGACTACGACAAAGACACTAACCTCATAAACACAATCTATCAAATCATACAAACTTGGATGGCCACCCACAGTCTATGTCTGAACGACGAAATAAACGAGCTTTTAATCATTGGGTCCACCAGGAAATTAAAATTAAACAAACTCTCCCACATGTACAAATCCATCACCATTGATGGTATTAAAATCAATGTAGCCAAGGAAGTTAAAACCTTAGGCTTCTATTTAGACTCAGCCCTTAACAAGCAAGTAAATGCCACAGCATCAGCTACAAGTTACACTTGCAAACTAATCCATGCATGTAAACCATTTCTGACCACTGATAGCTGTACCACTATTTCACGGGTTTTAATCCTATCAAAACTAGACTACTGCAATGCACTTTACCTAGGCACTAGCAAACACAACACTTATAAACTCCAAACCCTGCAAAACAACGCCCTTAGAACAGCCTTAGGCATTCCCAAAGGACAACACATATCTGACCATAGGAGATCTGCCAAATGGTTGGCCATCAATGACAGAATCAAACTTAAAACACTAAACATTACATACAACTATCTCAATAACAAAGCACCTGCATACCTCAAAGAGAAATTCACTAAGCATACATCTGAACATCCCATCAGAAAGGCTCAAGTCAACAGTATCAGAATCCCCAACTTCAATCTGAAAAGAACTGAGGCTCAAGTTTCCCAGTACTGGCAGCTCAACTATGGAACTCAATCCCGGATTCCTTAAGAGCCACACCTTCCTTCCACTTCTTCAAAACCAATGTTAAACTCTGGCTGCACACCAACGACTGCTGACGCATAACCCTTTGACCGGTCTCTACGCACCAATACACAGGTGTTGCACTTAACATACCTATGTTAATTCTCTTCTCTATACACTTCTGCTATTCCTATGTGTTGCCTATAACTGCAAATGTACACCCTATATATGTAACCGTAACCTTACTTGTGTTACACATGTACATACTGATGCTAACTTTCTACTCTTCACACTACTGCTACTCCTATATGTTGCTTTGAGCTGTTAATGTAAATGTAAATATCACCCAAGATGTAACTTTAACCTCAGAAGTAAATGTAACCTAAGATGTAACTGTAACCTACGACTTCATAAGTGCCCAGTTGCCTAACGGCCCGGTGCACTCTACAAATAAATAAACAACACAATACAAACAAATAATATCCAATAAACACACCACGCTCTCCTGTACACTGAAGCCGGGGACTATATATCTACATCTGTATCTAGTCCTCCTTTAAAGGGAGTCAGGAGCAGTTGTCCTGCAGAACTAGCAGTGCCTATACACTCAGCTCCTCACCTGACGAGGGTTCAGAAATCCCATCTGAAGCTACAGAGAGAAAGAGTGAGACTCGAATTAGAGAAGTAAGCCAGTCAAGTAGCCATCCATTGCAGAATCCCTGCACTCCCACAGTTAACAACAAATATTCCTTATTAATTATCAGCAGATATGTTAGGGTGTTATAACAACATAGAGGACCACCCCAGACAAAAGAGCCGGCCCCCAAGTCCCACTTCAGAACTGGAAGTCATCCTCAGAGTTGGCACCCATCAGCCAATCCCTACACCAGCTCCCTGGAGAGATACAACTGAGTTCCCTTACTCCAGAGAGAAGCTAGAAGATGTGGCCAGGGTGTGGCAGGTAGAGAGAGGTCTGCTGCTGAGGGGAAGGACAAATCAACTGCCGGGTCAACATCAGGGCAGTGAGCCATCCCTATAGGGTACAGACCAAAAGCCAGTTGCCATCACACCGAACACATCTGAAGTGATGAATCTCTCATCAGAGTGAGATTGGAAGGTGGCAACACATCACAATTTATTTATTTATTTATAAATGCCTTTATTGGAGCACACAGTCCCAGCCTGTCAGCGTGGAGGAGGAGCTGGAGACAGGGTGCTTTTGGAGAAGTCTGGAGGAGAGAGAGAAAGAGGATTCTGTGTAAGAAATTGAATGTTGCTGAAACCTATTTAGTGATATTTCCGAGTGCAAAGGCAAGGAATCAATATTTAAGGTTCCGAATGATCCTATGGCATAGAAAGGAAATAACGTCCAGGTATGGACATTATAAAAGTGGTGATGCAATCTAGAGATTGTGTGAGCAATCATCTAATTTTGAATCACTGAAACATTTACTGACAGAGTGCAACCAATTCATTGATCTGAGAAGGAAGTATTTTTACCATCTGCTCAATGTTTATTGTCAAATAACACTGCACCTAATGTGGAATTTACTATTTCATTGCAGATTTACGTCTCTAAGATTGGCAATTATAAATTTCCTCAATGGGTTGGATGTAGAGAAATATGGATAAGATCATTTCATTTGGAAATTGCCATTGCCTCATGTGCATTTTCTTTTAACTGTTTTTAGTTCAGTCTCTTATAAATCGGAACGTGTTATGTACTATTACAGTTGTAACATGTGGCAATTTTCCCTAATTCTTATGGTGAATTTTGATTTTGATGTATTATGTTTGGAGATAATGTATTATTATGATGGTATTATTTGTATTTATGGACATTTTATTTTAGTTTGTATATTTTCTATAAAAATGAAAGGTTGATTTAATCAGCCAAATCAATTTTAAAAAAAAAGACAAAAAAAAGAAAGACGATTCAGAGTTGAAGCAGAACCCAAGAGGCTGGAGGAGAGGCCCAGCAGACCAAATTGAGCAGATGGGTCAAATACAATTGATGTCAGGTAAAAGAAGGGAAGATGGGGAAAATTGACCACAGTGCTCAAAGCGGTGAAGAAGAAGAAGGGGATTTTTGCAATAGTGGGCAAATGGGTAAAGAAGAAAAAGCTATTACTAGTAGATTGGTAACACATATGAGGATAATAACAGCAGTGCCAAAAGGTTTGAAGAACGACAGAAGAGTGATGAGAAAAATTCAAGGGAGCCCCTATAACTCATGAAGAGATCGGTAACTAAACTACTGTACATTGTTTATTCAAAAAGACATAAATCACAAGACAACAGCTCAAAGGCATTGTGTACATAGGAGATAAATCGCAAATGCAAACACAATTGAGCAAAAATGGCATTGATTCAAATAGAACTAAGTGTACCTAATTCATACATTATATACATCTAACAATGACCAATAAAAACATTGCACAAATCAGTGAATACAAAGGAATTCTACAGAGAATCCACATTTTAAAAAGAATGATGCCAATTCAAATTTAAAAATTCTACAAGTGTAGATTATTATTATGCTCACAAGTAAGCCTAGCAAAGAGACCGTATCGCAAATACTGTGATGTATATGTCTTTTTGAATAAACTATGTGCAATTTTGTATTCTGCCTTCATCTAAAGTATATTTGGAATTACATAGTCATTAAATCCAATTTTGAGAAATAATGCATAAAACAATAGAAGCACCACTTTATTCCGCAAAGCGTTCATGTTTATGTTCAGGGGTGGGAGAGTGATGATAGTCTCCAAAAGGGTAACAGAAGGTGATGCTAGTAACAACAGTGACAAAAGTGGCAAAGAAGAAGGGGGACTGACAACAGTGAACAAGGGGTACAGAAAGTGATGTTAGCAACAACAGTGCTGAAAGGGGCGTAGAAGGAGAGGTGCAGAAGTCTGGGCCAAACTGAAACCTGGAGCTTGGGGAGAGATCCAGGAGACCAACTGAGGAACTAAAAGACATGGGGCTGATGGCAAGACGAGGGAGGTTGGAGATAATGACCAAAGGGGTGGAGACGGTGAGTATAATAACATCAGTACTCAAAGGTTGAAGAAGGAGTGGACACAGATAACAGGGGATAGAGGGGGTGAAGAAGGGTAAGACAGTGACAGTAGTGCCCAGACGGGTGAAGAAGGGGTGGTAATAGTGATAACACTGCTTATAGGTGTGAAGAAGGCAAGGGGAGTGATAGTAGTACCACAAGGAGTGCAGAAATGGGTCCAGGGGATTGAGACTCGGAGTATTAAATCGGAAGAGAAGAGATCCTTGGTGTGGATTGACAAGAATACTGTATACATATTAATAGAAATGCACCATTGAAGACCAGGAAAGGGAGTGTGAGAGAGAAGTGGCAAACAGGAGGGATTAACTGAGAGAAGACTGGAGGAGAGAAGAGGATGCCTAGGATACAATTTGCCTCAAAGAAGTTGTAGATGGCAAGAGTGGTGGCTTTTCTTGGGGATAAACATAGGCATCGCTGGCCATCATGGAGACAGGCCAGTTGGCCAGCAACTGCCCTGCAAAGCAACTCATGTCCACATCCCATACTTTTGGAGTTGCCACATTTGCCACCCATTTCCCTTTCTTCCATGATCCAAGATCCCTACCTTCTCATCATGGCAGAGTAAAGAAGGGAAACCTGGGAAAGGACAAGACACATATGAGCAGCAGGATCATGTCACAAAGGATGGGGACAAGGGGAGGACATTAGAGTGAACCCAGTGCCAAAGAGCCCAGGAGAAGGCAAGTCCTAGGCAACCCCTACAAAATGACTAAGTCCTCGCTGCTCCAACTTGGTTCCACTCTCTCTAACAACTCACTCGTCTACCTATGTAACCGTAAAACCCACAGCCAATGTACCTCTCTCAATATCATGTTCCTAACTTCCACCTGACTCTCTTCTACTTCCACAATTGACCCCTTTCCTTTGACCACTTTGTCATTCACTTCACCATATATATTTTTCCTCTACTCCCATCCTCCTCACTCATCTATCAACAAATAAAAATTCAAGCCGGTCTCCAGGGTCCCCCCTCAACACAACTCTTGCTCCAAGCTCTCGCACCACCAAAGCCTCACTCAACTGAACTCGCTTTTACCATTTTAAACTCTACACTGTTTACCCCCCTTAATAATCACTACCCTGCCTGCTACATCAGCCTTTCCTACCTGCGTTCTCAACCATGTATATCCACAGCCACTGAGAAAAATGATTAATCACTGCTGATGCTGTTGGCCAATACCAATTCCCCAATGTTCTCACTGTCTAAAGTATTCTCAACTGACCCTGACAAGTCAAATCATCTTATTGCATTAATCTTATTTCCTCTCTCCGTTCACACCCTTGCAAATTATCTGTGATCCTACAGTCTATGATTTCCTTCCCCTTTTCCTCCTACCTCTTCACTAAACTCACCAAACTGTGGGGCACCTTGTACACTCTTCTAACTCTCCCACTCCCTCGCTGATTTTCCCCTCTACAATCGTTCCCTCCTCGCCCACTGAACTCATATCCATCATTCATTCTGCCAACATATCCTGCACTCTAATTGACCTTTTCGTATCACAAATTATTAAAGACTTTACACCCTTTCAGCACCACTCACCTCTCTGCCTTGTTAAAATGATCTCTCTCAACTAGAATCTTCCCAGCATGTTACAAAAGAGCCACAGTGATACCTCTTCTAAAGAAACCCACTGTCAATCCTATATGACTGTCATGCTACAGACCTATATTGTGCCTTACCTCTAAAATCTTCAAAAGGGCTGTCTTCAACCACATATCAACTATCTTGGGGAACACTTAACTTCTGTCCCCCTCCATTCTAGATTGCAATCCAGAAACTCCAATGAGACAATACTCATCCACATATCTGAGAATCTTACTACTACAAGCCACTCTCATCTCTCCTCCATTCTCATCCTTATGAGCTGTTCCTTACGCAGTGGATAATGCCTCCCTCCTCCAAAGTCTTTAGTTGCTTGGCCTAAAAGACACTGTACCTAACAAGGTGTCCTCCACTATCTTTAACCACTCCTGCTCTATCTCATGAGACTCCAGCACCTCCTCCCTCAGGCTTAGGCGCACTTTGAATCACCCTATGCACCTTGTTCATCAGCAAACAATTGTTTTGTCTCATGGCTTTAACTGTCATCTCTTCTCTCATGATGTTCAGCTATTCATATACATCTCCCCTCTGCCCTTGCAATCTCTGAATGCATAACCTAAATGCTTTCCATCACTGAATTACTCTATGCGTCCTCATGCCAAACTCTTCAAATACAGAAGTCATCTTTTTCCCTGCCTCCAATGTCAGCCCCACTCTCCCCTCCCTCATATACTCTCTCTCTCTCAAACTGTTCTTGTCTCTTTACAACCTACTATACCACTGCTTCTACTATGTTTCCCTTTTGCTTTAGCTCCTTTTCCCTACTTCACCATGCCACTGGAAGGCTCACCTTCTGGTTACCTAAGCCAGAAATACATCCTCTCCTCACTCACCTCTTTCTCCCTACCCTTCCTTCAGGCCTCCCTTGGCCCCTTCTGCCCTCCCCCTCTATTCTCTTCTTTTTCTGCCATTTACCTTATGAGGTTTCTATATAAGTCCACTCCATGAAAGTATTTTCCACACAGGGGCACCCATGCTCCTCCACAACTATTAAGGACAACATCATCTCCCTTGTTCCAGCATTGGCCGATTTCTGCAATCATCCCTTTGCCACTGTATCCTTCCCCTCACTCCTCAAGCACTCCCTTGTGACCCTCTCCTCGAAAAACCTTCTGCTGATCCCTCCTGCCCAGAAAATGACCGCCCCATCTCTATCACCCCCTTCTTGGGAAAACTCTTTGAGAAGCTTGCCATCTCCCAGCTTGTCCTCCACACTGAATATGCTGGTGGCCTCCATGACCACCAGTGTGGCTTTAGAGCTACCAGAGGCACAGAAAATGCTTGCCTGAACACCCGTGAAGACTTGCTCACTAATCTTGATTCCAGCTCTTCTTCTGTTCTCATCTTCTGGTGCCTAGAAACACTTGTGTATAGGCATGTTATAAATGGCAAATCATATCAAATCATATAATATCCTTCTCTAACTCTCCTCTGCCACCCTGCCACCCTGATAAAATGCTCTGTGACACCCTTGGTATCACAGACCTGGCTCTGGACTGACTGATGTCCTTCCTCTCTGACCCGACCCTCCCAGGTTCAATTGGGTCCTTTCCTCTCCATCATCTCACCCTCCACCTGTTGTGTCCCTCAGGGCTCCATCCACTCCCCATGGTTCTTCAATATCTATTTGGCCCCTCTAGCCCATCTGATCTCCACCTTCTCTCCTAATGTTCCATGTTATGCTGATGACACACCTCTCTCTTTCAAGCTACCCTCTTCCTCGCTCATTCCTGAATGCCTGCCTGCTATCCAGGTGTGTGCACTACTATTGATTTCTGCCTTAATGCCAGTAAGACAGAGATCCAGCACATTCAGACCGCTGCTCCCTCCCCCCCCCCACACTCTGGCCACCCTCTTTGGTCCCACACCCTTGAATGTACTTTTCAACTCCTCTCTCACCTTCCCCCCTCACTTCATGGACTTGGCAATAAGTTCCATATTCAGCTACAACTCCTCAGAGGCATTTTCCTCTTCCTCAACTTCCCCAAGAAACTCACTGTCCTCAGGCTGGACTATTGCAACAGCCTCTTCCTCAATCTTCCTAACTCCTCCCTTTGCCCCCTTCAACTAATCCAGAATAGGACTGCAAGACTTATCCTTGGCCTCAAGCCCAGGGACCACATCTCTCCAGCCATTAAATCTCTCAACTGGCCCCCGGTTGCTCTGAGGATCAAATTCAAGACCCTCTGCATCATCCACAAGGCTTACTGGGGCTTCAGACCATGCTATATCCAAATCGCTCTCCCTAAATACCCCCCTCACTAGAGCCCTTCACTCTTCTAACTGTAGCGCTTTGCAAATCAGACATTTTTACAAGCAGAGACTGGAGGATAGATTTCTCTCCTCTGCAGGGGCCTCGCTCTGGAATGGCCTCTCTGTCCCTCTCAGTCTTGAGCCAGATCTTGTTTAGCTCCAGAAGCTCCTCGAGACCTTCCTTTTCCCCTCTTCCTTCTCCCTCCCTTTCCACCTCCTCTGCTAATCTTCCCTCCCCGTGAGACTGGTGGCCTAGTTCCTTCAGAGTCATACAGGGTGCCCGGCCCTCCGCTGACCAATCTACCTCGGCACTTATTCTCCCATGACCATGCCCCCTTTTTGCACTTGCCCTCATGGGACACCCCACCTATTAATAGCTGGTTTGGCCTGCACCCCTTAGAGCCATTCCAGCCTCTTAACTCGCACTTAGTTGTGGAACCCCCATCTGCTTCCCCCTGACTCTGTCCACCCGGCATCCCTGGCACGCTCCTTTCTCATGGGCCCTCCCATCCAGTTCCTGCACTTTCCCACATCCCTTCTCCTCATGCACGTCTTGTTACTGCATTTGCACCATCTGAATGTCGTAAGGCCTATTAGGATAGCTATTTCTTCACTACCTTCACCCTCCCACCTTCTGCCTTGCTGCTCCTTGAAACACTTGAGTATAGGAGCATTACAAAAGAACAATAAATAAATAAATAAATAAATATATTCTTTTCAGATTATCAAAACAAGATTCTAACTCTACCTAAAGTAATGGAAGGAGCTCGCAAGCAGCTCCACTTTCTCATAGAAGCTTATTACCCAAATGACCTCTACTGCATTCTCAAGATTACTCTGTTTGATTTGATTTAGTTATATCACACTCTGGTCGAACCTAATCGTATTTAGGTGCAGATGGCACGGCTGATGACTGTCAATGACTGAGAAACCAGAATATCATATGTGCAACAGACAGAGTCAGAGAAAAGGACGGAGATCCAAGCTCACCTCATGACTCACTTAAAAAGGTGGGTTTTTAACACTTTTCTGAACTCAAAGAATTATTTTGCTGCCGAACTTTCCTGAGGTAGTCTATTCTATGCTCTAGGTCCATAGCCTGTAAACCTACAGTTACTCCTAGGCATACAGCTTGATGATGGAATGTTCAGCAATCGTTTATCCTTAGACCTGAGTGAATGGGTCGGGAGGTATCAGTGGATTTTATATGCCAAATAAACTGGATCCATGTTGTTTAGACATTTGAATATGATGCAGAGGATTTTCAAATCCATTCTATCCTTCACTGATAATCAATGCAAGGGCTGATGAAATCCTGAGACATACACAGACTTTTTTACCACCATCACTAGTCTCACTGCAGCATTGTGCACCCTTTGTAGCTGTTGGCACTGTTTAGCTGGATGCCTGAAAGCAAGCTGTTGCAGTAGTACAGCTGAGAGTTAGTCAAGGCTTCCACTACTGCTGTGTGATTTTCTCCCATAACATAGAGCAATGCCTGCTTCAAAAGACAATGGGCCTCATTACACAGTAGGCGGTAACCATGATGCTATTAGCGCCATGGTTGCCGCCGGTATTTTACTGTGTCCGCCTTGGTGGATGGCGGAATTACTGCCCTACTCCAAGGTTAGCGGGGGCGGTAATTCCCCATTCACCAAGGCACTTCCCCATTCCCATTTTTGCCCCCATAGGGCATAATGGGAATGGGGAAGGCGCTAATTACGGTACCGCAATTTGCGGTACAGTAATTAGCTCCAAGGTCCCTTTGCGGCACCCTACTTTAACGGCTGGTAAAACCAGCCGTTAAGGTCGGGTCCCGCAAAGGGAACTCGTAGTAAGGCAGTAAGGGTTTACCGGTACCGGTGCCCTTACCGGTACCGGTAAACCATTACTGCCTAACGTGTAATGAGGCCCAATGACTATAAAAGATGGGCTGCAACTTGGACTTCACTACACAGGTTATCCTGCCAGATACAACCCATATTCTTTATCCTTGCAGAAAAAGGCAAGTCTGCTCCTAAAAACCAGGGTTGCTGATATGATATGATAATTCATTTATAACGTGTCTGTACACAAAAGTTTCTAGGCGCGATCATTGCCAGTTTCAAGGAGGTGTTTAGGGCCAAACAATTCCGCCTCGGTTTTGTTAGCATTAAGCTGCAGCCAGGTTGCAGACATCCAGCTATTAACCGCTTCCAGGCATAGTTTAACTCTGAGAAAGTACTCCTCCAGATTACCAATTTTGACCTGAGTATCGTCTGCATAGGACAGGAAATTGATTTCATGTTTCTTCAGGATGCCCATCAAGGGACAGAGGTACAAGTTAAATAATAGAGGAGATAACAAAGACCCCTGTGGCACCCCACAAGTCTGGTCCAATGGAACAGACACCCAACCTTGCAACTTGACGATGTTGTTGCTGTCGCGTTAAGAAGGATTCATACCATATGATGGCTTGTGCCGACACCTTCCCAGTTGCGCTGAGACATTTGATTAGGATACAGTGACCCACCATATCAAAAGCTGCTGAAAGGTCACACGTTACCAGAAGGGATAACTTCTCTTCTCCCAAACTCAGGAAAAGGTAGTCCCACACTGCCAAGAACGGTCTCAGTGCCAAACTTTGGCCGAAACCCTGACTGTAAAGGATCCTTTTCCACATACTCCTGTAGCTGAGTTGTGACAACCTTCTCCAACACTTTTCCCGGCCATGGGAGTCCTGCTACCAGCCGATAATTTTGGAAGCTCTATGGATCCAAATTGGGTTTCTTCAGAAGTGGGGTGACCATACATGTTTTCAGTTCTACAGGCACTAAGCCTGAAGATAGTGATTTATTCACAAACATTCTCATAAATGGTAAAATGTTGATGACTAAACATTTTTACAGGGAGAGGAAAGAAAGTGTCATTCATAGGCTGTAGTCCACCCACAATCGAATGAATAGTCGCCACAGAAACTGAGAAGTATTTAAACACGAGGGTGTGACCAATATTACTCATCTCTCCTGAGCTGGGGACTCGTGAGGGCTTTACTTATCCTCAGTTGACTGTATTTGGTTAGTGCATATTTTTCCCTGAATTGCTTCAATGTATAATTTTTCAGGCAATTTTACTTTGGGGCCATAAAATGTGTCCAATGCTTTCTCCAGTTCTGTTCTCAGCTGTTTGGGTAACGTCGGTAGACTCTGGGAGTACCAGGGCTTTGATGGTTTAGTATGCCTACTAGCTTTAAAAGGGGCCATTTGTACACACAGATTTCTCATGAACTCCGCTCCCGTAGTAAGGAAGATGTGACAATTCACTGATGGATCGATATGATCCAGTGCTTTTTTCAGGTCTGCTCCAGAGATTTTGTATAGATATCTCATGCTACGATAGGTAAGGGAGGAAGGAGACACTGGAGGGGGTTTCCCTATGTTAAGCTGACTAAAGAGAAATATCCTCGGAAAATGGTCTGACCAGGAAATAGGCTGTTTGTTTTTCAGGGCAAAGCTTGAACCCCTTACTAGTAGTATGTCCAAGCAATGTCCTTGGATGTGGGATTGGAACACACATAAACGGTTCAAATCATGGTTCCCCAACAATTCCCAAAGCTCCCTATGTAATTTGTAAATATATGAATAGTGGCCTTAGGCTTTCAAAGTTAAAACTTGTTAATTGTACTCCAGTTTGTGCCCTGGTTTATGTTAATACTCTTACTGCTTCATGATCCGGTATGCCTCATTCAATCTAACAATGCTCTTATGTAAAGGCACCATACCTGGGTTTGCCTCTCCTCTCCGCTAATGCCTGCATTGTAAGTCATGTATGTTATGATATGATATGATATTTGATTTGTATTGCACTCGTACACAGGTGTTTCAGAGCGTGACTAGGCAAGGGAGGGAAACAGGGGAGAACAACACAACGATCTTAATAGCCCAGTGTACATTGAGAACGCGCAAGTGCATGGGAAAGGGAAAAGGGGAAAAAGTGCATGGAAGGGGGAGAGTGTACAGTGCATAGCAGAGGAGAGCAGATAAATAATAATATATACAATTAAAATAAAATGGAGGCAATAAACAGTGGTAGTGCAGCCAGCAAGTGGCAAGTGCTGTGTTTAAGGCAGCAGACTGGGTAAGTCTGTTAAGTGCAGAAAAAGAAGAAAATGGGGGGCTGTATGGGTACAGATGCAGTCCCCAGTGCAAGGGGTGGCAAGGAGGCATTGCAGCAGGGTGGCAGGGTGAGCAGTTACCTGGGCACAGTGAACAGAGGGTGGCCAGGTGCATAGTACCAAGACAGAGAAGATCAGCAGGGGAGAGAGGAAGCGACGGCAGAAGCGAAGAGGAAGGCCTTGAGGTGCTTCCGGAACCGGAACCGGAGATGGTTCTCCTCAAGTTTTAGAATGGCAGGGAGGCTCTTCCAGAGGGAGACCCCAGCCGAATATAGAGATCTACGCCCAGCTTGTTTCTTTGTAAAACAATTGACCCGGAGGGAGTTATAGGTAGAGAAGCGAAGAGCTCGAGAGGGGAGGTATTTGCGAAGGTATTTTGGACCCAGGCCCCAGAAAGCCTTGTGGACAATGCAGAGGGTTTTGAGGTTAATCCTTACATCCACTGGGAGCCAATGGAGAGATTCCAGAGCTGGAGAGATACGATCCCAGGGCTTGAGACCTAGGACAAGTCTCGCAGTCCTGTTCTGGATAAGTTGCAGAGGGCGGAGAGGCAGGTAGATATAGTCAATAGTCCAACCTAGAGAGAACTAGAGTTTGGGAGACAGTCAGCTTCTGAAGGAGGAGAGGAAAGGCAGAGTACCTCTGAGGAAGTTCAGTAGGTAGTTTGACTTTTTAGAGACCTTAGAGATATGGGCAGAGAAGGAAAGTGTGGAGTCAAAGATGACGCAAAGGTTCTGAGCCTGGCTGGTAGGGGTACGAGGAGGGCCAAGGGAGGCCGGCCCGAGAGTGAGGGAAAAGGATGGAGATGGTGTGCCGATGAGGAGGATCTCAGCCTTGCTGGCATTCAGACAAAGATTATCGGCGGCACACCAATCTTGAATGGCAGTTAGACAGTCAGAGATGAGAGAGGGAGAGGAGGTGGCTGAGGGCAGCTGGAAAATGAGTTGAGTGTCATCAGAGTAGCACTGGAAATCTGAGCAGAAAATGGCAATGCAGAGAGCGAGAGTTGCCAGGTATTGGTTGAAGAGCCAGGGTGAGAGGTTAGACCCCTGGGGAACCCCACGGGTAGAGAGGAAGATAGATGTTAGGAAGGTTGGTCCAGGGAGGGTCGATCAGAGAGGAGAGAGGTCAACCAGGCCAGAGCCTGATCAGTTATACCCAGGTTATCACAGAGAAGGTTGAGCAGGATGGTGCGGTTGACTGTGTCGAAGGCAGAAGAGAGATCAAGAAGGATGAGGACAGAGGGAATGTTAGAGTCCAGGTTGGAGAGCAGATCTTCACAGATGTTCAGGAGAGCAGTTTCCATGCTTCTGGCCGCTCTGAGGCCAGAGTGGTGGTCGTGGAGACAGCCAATGGAATCTGAATGAAGGTTAAGCTGAGAGATTGACAGCTTTTCAAGGAGTTTGCCCAGAAAGGCGGTAATGGAAATTGGGCGATTGTTAGCCGGACAGGAAGGATCAGCTCTGGGTTTCTTGAGAAGAGGATGCACAAGGGAGTGCTTTAGAGGGGAGGGGAAGGATACTGAGGCAAAGGAATGGTTGCAAAAATCGGCAAGGGTGTCAATTTTGTAATGGATGGTTTTGGAGGAGATGGGATGAGACTGTTTTGACAAGGCTTTCATAGATCGGACTTGTCTAGCGACCTTGTCAGGGGAGAAAATAGGAAAGGAAGAGAAGGACGGTGGGGGGGGTGGTTAAAGGGGGTCTACAAGCACAGACTGAGAGGGAATAGGAAGGGCAGGGGAGGAAAGGGTGGACAGGACGTCCTAGTTGTTTGATATAAAGTGTAAGGCATGGGCATTGCAGAGAGCCTGGGAGGCAGGAAGAGGGGTGGAACAAGGTTAGAGGTTAGAAACGACACCTTGTTCATAAATAAACGCAACTACAAATCAGAATTCTAAAAGTGGGGGAAGCCAGTGACTTGTTGCTAGAGAAATATTGTTTTAACAGAAAGGAAACTACAGAGCTTTGTGACATTGAAGTGGAGCCACTTTGAGTTTTTAGTTTTAACTGCAATGAGAGGAACCACCACACTTATCCCTACTCTTGCATAAATTATCTTACCCACACACTGTAAAAGATTCGAAATAAGGCACTTAATCTTACATTTATGTTTGGTTGGTTATTTAATCCCAATCACAGGTGTGACACTAAACATGTCTTGTCACCCCAAAAACAGTTAATGCAAATGTTTTTTGATGAGTTATGTATTTGAGGTCAAAGTTTCGCCTTATATCAGTGCCATTTAACATTACAAAAACACTTCAACCAAGCTTTAGAATTCTACTTTATAAAGAATCTCATCAGTCCATCCATGCATTGTTGCAAAGATTTCGAAATGCTGCTTTTGTACTCATTTCACATGCCATTCTAGGCAACAGGGATAACAGAATCCTCATAATCTTTAACCACTGTCTAATATATGCTTTCTAAGCTCCAAGTGAATTTTTATGGACATTTCTGAAATGGACAACCTTCGTTTTATTTCCATTAATTCAATACGAGAAGACGTGCAGTAATCTCTGACCTTCAGCCGAATTGTTACAGCACTTGAGTGGTGAGACGTATTAGTGCCTTGTCATTTTCTTCCATGAAGTCCAGTATTTAATCGAATATTCCATGTAATGGAGATAATAGGGCTCTAATTTACTAGCCAGGATATCATCTAGATCTGCCGGGAACAATACACAAATTCAAGGGCCAGGGGAGCAACCATGCCTAATCACTTTATTAGCACTGAATGGTTTTGTCTCCTGGTCCCCACATCAGATAGCCAGTGGTGAACTGTTGCAGGCTTGTTAGATCAATCGCTGACACCACCACATTGCCCATTTTGTCCCAGATAGGCCTTGTCAATAAACAGATTGAGTTAAGTCTAAGAAGGCACCATGTCATGGGGTGTTCTGCATTTTTTTGAGTATAGCCATTTGATAAATTGGACGCTGCAAAGAAGATACGCCAGAGAGATTGACCTTTTACAAAAATGATATTTTAAAGATCCTTTGTAAATGTAGAGTCTCTATGAACGGAGGTGTGGCCCCTCAAGCACTTACCTCTGTATTGAAATCACAGTAGCAGGATTCTAATGGAACGTTTTGGCTGTTGACAATGCTCCTCTTTTTTTTAAAATTAGTTTGTGAATATGGTTAAACAAAACCTTTTACACAGAATCACAAGCAATGCAATAATAATACAAAATAGTATCTGGTTAAAAAAACATATCAATTCAGAAATTACATTATTTACATAGTATGTCAACATCATTTCATGTGAAGGGATCACGACCGCATGGTCCAAATAGCAACATAGCTCTATTAATAAGACATAAAACAATACAAGCCCCCACTGGATAAAACACCACCTCCACTCAAGGTGCTGCGATCAAAAGGAGACAGCAGCAAATTGTCTCTACCTATCACATAAGGTATAAGTACGGCTACCATTTTCCATATGTAGTATGCCACATCAGTAATAACTAAAGATTCGGCCGAGTATATTATGCCCCAAAATTGATCAGAAAGAAACCCTGGATTGGCAACTAACCACAATCTTTTAACACTTAAGCTAATATGTCACCAGGGCCTGACAACCGGTTTGTATATGCTTTGCCGTTTCTCCCTCTTGTGTACAAAAACAGCACTTTCTTTCCTAATAGGGAATACTCGACCAGGCACCAGTATACTCTCGAGTGGGGAGAACATAAATACAAAAATAAAATAAAAAACGTTTAAAATCGCTATTACAACATTTCATCAAATCATTATGAGGTTTCTCTAGCATAAAACTCTGAGTGGCAAACAGTTTATATTGCTTTTTTGAACAAAGACTCTCAAGATTCTTTCACCGATCCCATTCCATAGCCTTTATTTTTAACTTCAAAGGAAGGCAAAGGGTATCATGTTAGTTTCATTTGGGAGTGCCATGATAACGTTCTGTAAAAAATCCTTCACCATCTTTCCTAATCTTTATAAGGAGGGATTGCTGTTACTAGTCTGAAAATCCTTGGCAATAATGGCCATAAGCGTGACATTCATAACCCCTGTGTACATGATCTTTACATACAATTTGCAGCTTTGAATTATCCAAAGCATTAGCAACAAGGTGAGCACCAGCTCACATCCTATTGCTTCAGTGGGGACAGAACTAGGGATCCTTAATACATCTCTCCATAACTTTCCTTCTAACCTATCAAGACAAGAAACATGTTTTTCAACTAGAACCTCAAGTCTGTAGAGCATACTGAGTATCACACTTACCTTATTAACCTTTAGATAATCTTCAATGGAGTGCCACCCTTTCCTGGCATAGTTTTATTTAAGTTAATGCTAATATTATTCTTGGTCGCATAATCATGAAGGGTATCCAATGACCTCTGAGTCCAATGGGAGTACAGTCTAAAATAGGTGTCATCTGCGTAAGAGAGCCACAGTTTACATTCACAACCAATTTTAGGCAGATTGTTACCTATGCCCCTGACAGCAATGTCTATGTTAGCTACATAAAGATTATGTAGAAAAGGAATAAATCACACAGCCTTGTTTTAATCCATGGTTGGTGTCAATGGGTCTCAAAAGCGTACCGTCTGAGTCAGGATGTAATTCAACCGGGGTGTGTGCATACATTTGTTTAATAAAATAGAGCAGAAAGGGGCAAATACCTAATTCTAGTTATTTTTACCAAAGTCCTGCTCAAATTACACAGTCAAAAGCTACAGTGAAATCAATGTAACAGAGGTGTAGATTCCTCCCTGATTGACGATGGGTATCAGAGATTAAGTGATGTAATGTCCAAATATTATCAAGCGTACAAAAAAATCGGACCTACATCTTGTCTGTAGGCATGAAGTAATTTGTTCTACCAGATCCAGAGATTTAATCTACATAACAGCACAGTGGATATTTTTTTGCGGCTAGAATAAATCATCACCAGAAGACTGTAATTATGGGTGTCCGATCTATCTCCCTTTTTATGCACCAGGACAAGAATGTATTTCTGCCAACTATGCACTATAATTCCTCCCTTCCAGATAGAAAGAACCATACTGAGCAACAATGAGGCCCATCTCTCAGGATTGCGTTTGACAACAATGTTGTGAATAACATCTGGACCAGAAGCTCTGGAAGGCTTAAGATTGGTGATCATATTCAAGATATCACATATCAAAAGGAAATCCATCCAGTTTCCTACAGGGAGGTGTACTAACACATGGATGTCCCATCAACTCTATGAAATATATATCTCTAATATGGGCTGGCCATTTACATACAGGGATATGGTTCATCTCTTTAGCTTCATCTTCTAGTTCATAACCCCCAAAAAGCTCTAACCATTTCTGCCCATTTTCCTTCTGAGCTGTGCAAGACGAATACCACAAGAAGGTTTCAGGAGCAAAGGTTGATACTTTTCCTATATATCCTGTTGAAACATTCACCATTCCAAGATCAATTAACGCATAATTACAGTGCAAATTGAAGTCACCTGCCACTATTATATCTGGATTACAGTAATTCAAAATCCACCCACAAATAACATTCTCAATATACGTATCCCTTGTTTATTATACTCATGGAGTATAACATGGGTCTTTACCCCAGTACACAGGCCTCCGGAGGGCCGACCGCCTCCATAATACACTGCATGCCTATGCGCAATATCAAACCCATCAATGATAAAGCTATCACAAAGCCATGTTCCCTGGAATACAAATACCTTGCAAGTGGAAACTATAGCACAACCTTCAATCCCAAGAAAAGAGAGATAGCCTCTTGTATTTCAGGAAATAAAGCGGCACACGTCAATTGTCTGTCAACCTCAGGCACCATTATGTCTCATTGTCTCAGAAATACGCTCAAAAGATTCCCTAGCACGGCCCACTCTCGAGTCAAAGGAGGGAGAAGCATGTAACAAACTTAATCTTTCCCAGCCAAAGCTGTCAATCTCTCTTGTATCATTTAAGTTTTCTTGCCATCACTTTCTTGCAGATATTTCATGTATACAATAAAATCAAAACCCAACCATAAAAGGGGAGGTTGAGAAGAAGATTACTAACTGCACAATCACGGCAACACAAATTGTACTTAAGTCCAATTGTCGGAGCTGTGGAACTCAGGTAGCTTAACTGACATAATCTCAGCAGAAGTGATGGATCTCAATTGTGGGACAAACTGTATTAAGTGGCTCCAGCTCAAGCAAGGACTCTCAGGCGTTGTAATAATTCAATGATTTTTATGGATCTCCCCAAATTGAGGTCATTGTTGATAGCCCGTTGTGAGCCCACCAGGTTGGACTCTTGTGCTCCTGTACCCATCACGCTGATGTTGAGCGAGTTAGGAGGCACCATGACCTGCCCCCTGACCCTCTCCGGTAGCTTTCGGAGCTAGAGATGCAGAATCATTAATAGTCCATGGACTGGCAAAGGACCTTGGAGAATGGCCATCAGTGACATTGATATCTCTTGCCACCCGATCATGCAGGCTGTTTTCCAAACCAAGTGGTTTATCCTGAAGCCATTTGTCCAAAGGTCCTCTCAAACGAGCAGACTATGAGAGCTTCTCCATCATGCTGGGTGCCTGTGGTATCAGTTAATAATGTCCCCATACCTAATGTCCCCATACATAATGTCACCGGGAAAAGCCATTGGCAACATTATATATGGTGGCATTATGTATGGGGACCGGTTGCAGGGATGTTCTCTGCTCCCCTTATAAAACAAAAAACATTGGAAGTTGCAGGGATGTCCCCCGCATGTTCAATGTAGTAATGTCTCTGCAAAAAACAGTAACTTTTTTGTCAGGAGACATTTTTGTGGGGACATTATTACATGGAACCGTGCCTGTTCCTTATTAGACGTTAATTCATACTTTGTAGCTATGCTAGCACACAAAATGACATTGTTGTTTGCCTCTACAAGTGAACCAGCATTCCTTCTGATAGAGTTCATAGCACCAGGTTTAGTGCTAAGTACACTTGGTTGATTTTTCTTAGCCGTTTCTTGATTGTTACATTTGCGATACAACGTCTTACATCTACCGTAAGTAACACTAGCCTCAGGCTCCATTGTCGAATTGAGATGGTTGCTGTCATTAATTTTGCCTTCTTTATTGAATGTGTCTACCATAGAGATCATCAGCTCCCTATACTCCTGTGAAACACTATCCGCGGCACCAGGCTGTATTTATGTGGCACCAATTGTAAGCTATCCCTCATTATATAGGCACTATTTCAATAATCACATCAACAATGTTGGCAATTATCAGATTAAGGTCCCTATGTTCCTTCACAAGTGAGGAACATAGGCCAAAGACTGCATCTAGAGTAGGTACGCTCAACTTCTGCATGATTTGAACTAAATTGAGAGAGGCCACCAAATTGATCCCAATAATGTTGTCATGTTCATTGATTACCACAGCAGGCATGTTAGATGAAGGCAGGCCAAGGGTGTCTCGTCAGAGGTCTTAGCAAAGGGTACGAAGAGCATTATTGTCCACCGCTGGGCCAGACTCGTTATTATAAATCGGCATCAGTTTTTTCTCCACCATAGTCTCCAAACTCTCTGTTTTCCCTTATTGCTATTGTCAGTGAAAAAAACACTGTTATCCTGTCTTGTTCTTTCGCAATGTTAACCCCTCTATCCTTTTTGCATTGTTGGATGCTCATAGGTGAAAAATGTGAGTCATCAGAGACCTGGATCTTGTTTCTCTTAGTGCAACGTAAATTATTTCGTATGTTATACAAACAAAGTTTTGCAAGCATGTCAAGAAGCACTAAGCAAACAATGGTGACACTATCGTCTAACCCAGAGTAACACGCCAGCCCTGGTCGCTCTCTGATTAATCCAACAGAATGCTTGATGCAAAAAAATGATACATTTCAGCCGCACCTTGAGACTGCAGTCAGCAGCCACCAACGCCACTAGACAGCGCTACATCACTCTCCGAGCACCCTTGAGAGCGCACCAGTCCACAGAGCAAAGTTATTTTATCCTTGTTCCTGCTTCAAGCATGGCCTGTTCTTTCCTACACCAACTAGAGGGAAGGAAGGCAATAACACTGATCAGCAGTGGCAGGGAAATAGCAGGCAAGTCAAGAACACTTCCAATAAGTACAGCAGGACAGCGCTCTCCACACATTCTTGCCAGTACGCATGCACTGGTGTGCGCAGCAATGTTCTTTTATTCTTCTTCCTGCTTCAAGGGCAGGTTGTTCTTTTCTCCACCAATTAGAGGGAAGGAAGGCAGTAAAGCTGATCAGCAGCAGCAGGGAAATAGCAGTTAAGTCGTGGATGCCTCCAACTAGGACAGCAAGACAGAACTCTCCAGGCACTCTTGCTGGAGTGCGCGTGACTTTGCATGCACGCCTGTGCGTGCAGCAAAGCTCTTTTATCCTTCTTCCTGCTTCCAGGGGAGACTGTTCTTTCCTCCACCAATTAGAGGGCAGGAAGGCAGTAAGGATGATCAGCAGTGGCAGGGAACTAGCAAGTCAGGAATGGTTCCAGCTAGGGCAGCGAGACAGCACTCTCCAGGCACTCTTGCCAGGCACACGCTCCTCTTTCAGTTGCCCCCTTAATTCAGTTTCCCTCTCATCTATTTTGGTTGTCTCTTTGACCACTTCCTCTGTTCTCATTCACTAGTGCTCTGGTGTAGCTAATTCTACAAACAACACTTTATGAACATCAAAATAAAATAAAATGGATTGTAATTATCATACCACTTAAACTATTGTATCCTTCCCACTGCTATCATAAAATACACGTTGAGAAAACACATCATCCCCAATACACGAAAGACTGGTCAAATCCTCATGCTGCAGTAAAGAAGCCTGACACAGATGGCCTTGTGAAGTTATCATTCATTCTAAGAGACAATGATCAAACAAAAACGCCTCATGCCATACCATTCAGTCTTTCCACCACTTTGTAGCCACAAACATAAGCCTTCCAGGTCATTGACGGTAGCCTTCACTTCATATACAAAAAGGAACCCTGCAAGGCCATGCTCAACATGCTTAATTTCTGGCGCAATTTGATGATGTTGTCCTACACTGGTTCACCTTATATCTCACATATGGGCAACAATAGACCATATGACACCCTGTTACCTGCACAGTACCTTAGAGATCCATCCTTTCTTCAGCCATCTTCAATGTGAACATGGAGCTGTACCTTACCAATCTCAATTAATAATATACCAAAGCTGAGACACAGCCTTGCCCGCATCCATGCCTGCATATCAACATGAAGTGTCTTGCAACAAAGAAGTAATTTGTTCTCCTGTGATCCCCTTCAAGCCAGTTCAAGACTAGATTTGGCTGACAGATATGAACTAAGGTTGTCTTGCAATACACCTCAGCCATAGAACCAAATAGCTTGGGTTCAGCATCAACAGTGACCTCTTATTGAAGACACTTGTAAAGAAAAAACAAAGTGCTATGAGCACACCAATGTTTTCACGCTAATCCCCATAGCAGACTTTGGAACAGTTGTCCAAGCCATGGTTCTCTCCCACTTAAATGCTGGTAACACCCCCTGTTCAGGTTCCTTGTCAATCAGACCACAGCCCATCTCATCACAAGACAGCATAAATTAGGCCACTTTTACAACCACCCTAATATTGCTTCACTTTCAAGCGACATTATCTTCAAAACAGCCATTATTACTTAGGAGGGCTCACTGACCAACACCCAGTCTAGTTGGAAGAAAGGGTCACCATCTCCAGTGCAGCACTATGAGCAAAGGCATGATTCATTTCAAGAATGCAGAATTGCAAAAACTCGAAAACAAGCATGTGGCCATATTTATGACAGACTTGAATGCAGGAGGAAAATCATCTGCTTACTTGAGATTATCTGTTAATGAGTTCACGTCGAAATACCAGCTACAAATATATGAAGACTAAGGAATAGGACAGGTTTGAGAAAATGCTGAATGGGAATATAACTAATCCTAGACCCCAACATTTGGAAAGAATCGAGCGATGGTGGAAACAATTAAAACAAACTGCTTACACTGCTACTATTGGTCAAGTACAGAGCTATAAACAAGAAACACATAGACATGAGGTTTGTCATGAGTGTTAGTTGCAGGGCAGAGGATATAATACCTTTGTTGGGTGTCTTGACCCACGTTCAAGTTATTAGGCTACAACATTTGTGCTGGGGGCTTAGGAAATCCAATAGGGCGGAAAAGCCTGCATTTGCGCCAGAATCCAGGAAAACCGTGCAGTTTTGCGCACACCAAAATAGTCGCCTGACCTGCCACACTCCAGGGCGAGCGTGATAGCCCAGAAGCGTCATGAGTGAAATGTGGTGCCAAAGGAAAAACAGCAGTGCCTGTTAGCTCAGAAAGCGCTTTGAAATCACCTTTGTTTCTCTGAAATGCAAGCTAAAAATGCCTATTTTAAACATTGCAAGATATTCAAAAATCTCAATGAACATCAGCAGACATTTGGCAGAAGGTAGACTTGTGTGCATACAAAATCTGGAAAGAGAAAGAGCCCAAAACAATGTTTATAACAAAACTGGCTGAGCTGTGGATGTCAGCAGCTGAAGTGAAATTGGACTGAAAGACACTAAAATCTAAATGTTTAAAATAAATGAGTGACCTATTGTTGAGTGTCACATAATTTGCAACTGTTAAATGTCATGGTTTTGAACTTAGAATCAGCGTTCTAGCTGCATGTGTAAAAATTGCAAGTTTGGTTTGAATGTAGAAAACTGGGAACCAAAGTGACATTTAGCTGAAGCCTGGCCCAAAGAGATTGAATTCTGCCTGACAACTACCCCCGACAGGAGTTGAAACTTGATCAGCAGCTGTGTTCCCAGGCCTGGCTGCATTCTGCATCCCCTGCCAAAAGGAGATGACAGTTCTCTGATTGAATTAGGGGAGTGGCACCTGGGGACTGCAGGAAACTAAACAAAGCACTGTCCTTGGCCCAGGCAAATGTTATATTAGGGGGGTCGTAAATGGCTTCCTCTTGGAAGGAAACGGGGAGGTGCACTGCATCTGTGAGCAAGCTGAGCTTGGGGGAAGTGGACAAACCAGAAATTCCACCATATGCTTTGGAAAACCACACCCCTCGGGGCCAGAGCATAATTTTAAAAAGATGGATAATTCATAGTGCAGACTTGTAAAAATTATATAAATAACATCATCATTCTTGTGATTTTTCTGTGCACATTTTAAGTGTTAGAACTCTGTACCATGTTCTGAGGCAAAACCCCATGAATTATGGAGATTGCAGACACGGGGTTCAAGCTAGAAAAATGAAAATTTACTGGAATATGTGTAGAAAGGCAGTGTGCATGTGTGCCATGTTTGGTAAACGTCCGATATTGGTAAACCAACTAAAAACGAAAATAAGTTGTCATTTTGAATGCAAGCTCTAAGAAACATCAGAGTTGGAACACAATGTACCATAATTTATCTGTAATATCTACATGTACTGTCAACCACTTGTGTATATGGGAAATATGTATTTGGATCAGAAATAGATTTGTGTGCAATTTGACAAGGGGAGGATCCTCTGACCATAAACCTACCTCATCACTCTGACTCACAACTCAGTTCACCCAATCAAGGGAGAGAGGAGAACTGGGCCAATGATAAGTTGAGAGGGGCAGGCTCAGTTATGCTACGTACTCACCCACTTTCTAAAGACATAAAAAGAGCCACTGGAAGCCAGACAGGGACATTCACTTTCCACTTTCTTGCGGGACGCTTTGCCGGGAGACTCCAGACTTCAAATCCATCAATCTCCAGAGACCAGAACTTAACTCCAGAACTTGTAGCAGAGGGGCCTGAATCCACAAGCTGAATACTTTTTCAGCAGGCCTCCAAATCATTTGCAAACTATTCAACAGCCGGGCAAGCTGTTTGAATACTTTGCCAAGAACTTTTGCCAGAACCAGTAGCAGACCCAGAAGGCAGAATTATCCAGAGAGGCCAGAGATCCAGAGAGACCAGACCCAGACCAGATCGCTGAGAGCTGGCCCAAATCGCTGTGCGCAGAACCAGTACCCAGTGGCGAGAGAACCGCAGCCAATCCTGACCTGATCCGTGACAAAGTCGCATTCCTGTCCAAATATAGTGTGAGTACTCAGCAGGAACTGTGCAAAACCAATCTCTTAGTTTAAAATAATCTAATTCAAACTATTTTAACCTATCTAGAACTACACCATAGCATTGTGTGTCCTTCTGTGACTTTAAAGCTGCAAAACTGTCATCCATCATTCTGAAACTTTAAAATTTAATTTCTGAAAATCTTCCTCCACAAAATCGTCTGTATCTCTTGAACCATTTGTGATGGAAGCGAGATTTAACTTTCATTTCATTTTAAAGCTAAGATTCTGGGCTTTCTATTCATTATACTTTTTCCGTAATCGCGCTCGATGCACTCGGAAAAAGTGCCGTGATTTGTGATTTGGCTCAAATTTCTTCACGTGTCAAAATAGCAGCTCCTTGCTTTCCTTTGCTGAAATTCGTTTGCAACCTGACAATCATTCATAGAGCATTGCTAAAGTGATCCTGAACTAATTTAAAGTAGCTATCACTCACTCTGTACCTCTAGAGGGAATTAAAATAATTTTTAGAACATTTTTCCCTTCTTTGCATACCACCTTTAAATTGCCAAAAGGGGAAAAGTGATTATATTATGTTTTGCTGAAATCATATCAAGTTTATTCCTGTGTTGCTTCTTTTCCACCTTGCATTTCCTTGTACCATATAAAGCATTCTCAGCTACCTTATCCTCTATACTACTCCTAAGTAATTAAACCAGTGTGCTAGTGTAACATCATCCATTGTTGATCACTCACTGTCATATGTCTAAATGTGATTTCAAATATTAATTTATTATAAAAGTGTGATATATATCTATTGCTTAATTTTTCAAATAAACCTTTTTAATTTGCAAAACAAACCTACTTCTTGGCTCAGTGGGGTCAAGGGGATTCTAAGAGAGTGGCGTGATACAAGGGTTCATCATCCAGATTATAACTTGTCATAAAAATATATAAATAAGTGCTTCCCTTGAGCAATCCCAGACAAGGCACTGACTTAGTGGGACTGCTTGATTGGAGTCATTAACACCTTTGAATGTTTATGTTTTAGCCACCCAAATTGAAAATGCAACTGTAAAGAACATCTGAATAACTGATTTATTTTCTGATGTTAAAAGAGTTCCCGAGGCAAAAGCACTGGAATGGTTTAATTCAGTCTACTGCTTGTCTACCAAACTGTAATGTGCTACCAGCTACCGGGTAGATGCTTTACTATATGTTGAAAAGCAGGCTTGGGATTTGGAGTGGATGACATTGAAGGGCTCATTTAAACTATCTTTGTAATAAGGAAGAAAAAAAATCTATCCCCTTTGGCTTCCAGTTCTGTCTATGTACCTGTAGATAAAGCCACGTAAAACAATTAAAAGATAGGATGAACCAAGTGAAAAGCAAGTTGGAATTATAACACGGGGAAGTTACAACAAAATATGTGTGAGGTGATTTAAATTCCAGATGTATATATATTATTCAAACAAGCCTAGAATATGGATGGACCTTCAAAAAACCCCACAAGTGAGAACATGAAATCCAATGGTGGAAAAGAGGTATTAGAATTAAAGAATGACACTCCCCTTCATACCCAGCTCACTGTGTTCAATGCACACTAAAAATTGATTAACGTATTCCAAAATAGCAATGAAAATGAAAACAATAAAATAAAAGAGCAAACGAAGCAAAACTGTCATCTCCTTTTGGCAGGGGATGCAGAATGCAGCCAGGCCTGGGAACACAGCTGCTGATCAAGTTTCAACTCCTGTCGGGGGTAGTTGTCAGGCAGAATTCAAGAAGGGTGCTAGAAATGGTGGCGTTCAGAAACAAAAGAGCATATGCTATAATTTACTCACAAAAGAGTGTTAACCCATTATTGCTCTTACTCTTTGACGCACCTTGCACACACTTTCATTAAAACTGTAGGTAAAGAAGAACCTGAAAATAAAATGCTCTGATAACAAGATAATTCTCAACCAAACCAACATTTGTTAGACATCAATGTTTACTATCACAATATTTCCCAAAAACATAGTTTGGATTGAAATGCGCTACAAATAAAACTGTAGTTTTTGGAGGAAAAGCCTGATAAACCTGACAAATTGAACATATCAGCCCTGATTAGTTTGATTGGCATATAATTATCAAGGAATAGAGTTTGATGTAGAGGGGAAGAAGAACCAACATTTGTCAAAACTGGAGACCTGTGTCAGAGAAAAGAGAGCCTCTCTGAAGCATTTCATGATTAAATATGGAGGTAGAGCAGTTGCTAAATACCATTTTGGCTTGCACCTCCAATGCGACTTATGCTGAGTTATCGGGGAGTGAGCTCTAAGGGGAAGTTACTGCTAAGTGCAATCACGAAGTAAAGTTGTAAAAAAAATTAATAAACCCTCACAGAAACAACTATGATAGCAGC